>NW_026622728.1:3922834-5230445 GCF_028826845.1 Penicillium canariense | reverse complement strand
ATTGTTTGTGTACCAGCGTCGGGGATTCTATTCTTTTGATCCCTCCTCTTATCCCCTCTTGAGCATTTTTGGTTCCTGTTTCCTTTTTCCGAATGAGCAGTGGGCGCCTCGTCCCCTGGTCCATTCCGTCCGCCATGCTCGGTCCGTTCTAGAGCAGCGAGCGGTTGCATATTTGGTGTTGCACATTCTTGATTTATCCCGTTGATCGTGGAAAACTGCCCGTCATCTGTGGCGTTTGAATCTTTGTTGTGGGGAGGTGGTCTATCATCCAGCAGTCTCGATCTTGAGCTCGATTTTGATCGACATTTATCATTTTATAGTTGCCAGCTTTGGTCTGGTGTAAGTCATTTCGGAGTCAAATATCCTGTTTGCTTTGGGTACTGATGATACCTTGGCCTTGGGACTGTGTTTTATAATATTTTAAACATTCATCGGCCGCATCTCTATGCACTTGAATGAACTGCATGTCCGCTTGATTCTTGATTCTTGATTTCTGACCCTACCCGGATGCACCTGCAGCGCAATGAGTAATTACCTTGACCACCTATTCAGCACGAGCGTTTGCATGATGACTTAATGCTCTCGGCATAGATGGGTCCCTTTCCAGTGCTCGATGACTGGTACGTAGTTTTCATAAAAAAAGATTCCGCTTCTCGGGTGACCGGAGGCCTATCTACCGCAGCCGCGACGCCACAAGGCAAGCCGTTCCTACCCACGAACTATTACAGTCAGGTGAGCCGATTTTGAGGCACGTTACTGTCTCATCTGTGTTGTTTCACCATTCCAAACACAATCTCAGCTCAAAAGCGATCATCCGAAGGATATTATATCGCACCTCACGGACAAAGAAAAGCTGACTAATGCCCAGTGCAGCTAACGTTAGTTATCCACACTTCCGTTGCAAAAGAAGCTTCCAAGTCGACGTCGATCTGAATCTCATCTTACCTTATTCCGATCTAGGCACTTGACTAGTTCACCCCGGGTAGTGCGATTTGGATATTTCGCTTGAGGTCAAATCGTGCATCTCGTTCCTTACGATGCACACATGCGCTGCGCGGACCAAGCAGCCGAGTTGATCTGTACATCGTTTGGTGATAAGCGTGCCGACCCCCCGGCTGTGGAACCCCCTTCCCCCAGATCTATAGGAGCGGAGCCTTTCTGCGCACTTACCGGTCCGGAGTATACCTCATTCCATTGCCTTTTTCGGAGTTTTGTGTCTGCTTGTGCTGGTTGAGCTGGGCCTGAACAATGGTCTATGGGGGTAAACCGAGCACCGGATGTTACCTGTGTCGCAAGCGAAAAATCAAGGTAAGAAAAAACCCGACCGCGGGGGCTGTATTGCTGTTGCTGGGCCCTTTGTGATGACTGTTGCAATATCCAATTGTCGTGGTTATTAAATTGGCAGGCGACAAATACTGACTACTTTCTAGTGTGATGAAGCCCGCCCCAGTTGCCGGAACTGTGCTATCTATGGACGCCCATGTCCTGGCTACCGGCCTGATGCGGTCTTTCGCAACGAGACCAGGAAAGTGGAACGATTAGCAAAGAAAGATATTAGCTCCAGCTCTAGTTCTTCTGCTATTGACCGCCAAGCGCACACACCAACAGCACAGTCATCCGCTCTCGGGGAGAAGCAAGGACCTCCCCATGAAGAGTCTGCATTGACTCTGCATCGCGTAGCGGACGCAACCTGGGAACAGCGCGCGCTATGCTACTTCTTCGACCAGTTTACGATCACCGGCGAAGGCGAAGATGGCATGGGCCATCTCGAGTATTTACCCCCGCTATACGCACGCTGTGGCGATAGCAGTGCGCGCGGCGAGATGTCGCCGTCCACTTGTCTCCGGTGGGCGGTGGACGCAACGGCACTGATGACTCTTGCCAACGTTGCACATGCACCATCACTCATGGTCAAGGCACGGCAGGGGTATGGTAAAGCCATCCGCAGCTTGCGAGAAGCTCTGACCTCGCCAGACCAAGCAGCTAAGGACGAGACCTTTGCTTCTGTGGTGCTTCTTTCGTTATATGAGGATATCACCGGCGAGCGGAATGGGTTGTTTAGTTCCCATACCGCGGGGTTCGAGTTTCTCATGAAACTGCGAGGTGAGGGCCAACTGGATCATCGACGCGGTCGTGATATGTTTAATTTTGCCTATGCACACACGGTATGTCACGATTCCATGCTGTTTCATGCCCAGCTATATCAACTCTGATGATCTTGAAACAGTACGTTGAGATCCTCGCGCTGGGAGACAAGCCCAGATGTGATATCGACTGGGTTTTGGGACTGCTGGATGAGAACGACCCCATTGAGAGTCTAATGCTCGCGGCATCCAAGCTTAGCCAGCTCTCCCTGTCCATGCAAGCTAGCCCCAGCCCACCCGACCAGGCGATGGTCGAATCGTGGATTGCCGCCGGCCAACAGTGTGAATTTGAGCTCTCCCAGTGGACGCTTCACCTCCCTGGTCGCTGGTTACCGTTAGTGGTCTACTCCGCACAGGGCGAACCCCTCCTCACCTACAACCGCATCTCCATCGCCGTGATCTGGAACTACTACCGCGCTGTCCGTGTCATGCTACAGCAACTCCTCTTCAACCTCAACCGTACCCTCCTCTCAATCATACAGAAGAATAAACGCCCCGGGGACCCGCCCTCGCAGGCCGAGTCCAACCTCGACGAGAGTAGCCTGCGGGCCGTCATTCAGGAAATGACCACCGACACCTGCCGCAGCATCCCTTTCGCCCTGTCCGAAGTCGACACCCTCGGCCGCCCTACGAACCCAAATGACAATAAGTACCCGATGCGCGCCGCACAAGGCTACGGTCTGATCTGGCCACTGTGGTACATCTTGTCCTGCGGCATGCCGACCCCGACCCAGGTCCATCAGATCCGCACCGTGCTGTCACGGGTCGGATCTTCACTCGGCATTAAATTAGCTCTGCTGCTTGCTGGCGAGGCAGAACGCATGCGTGGGGATGCCAACTCCTTTCAAACTCCTGTGGTCGGTCCCTCCGGTCGGCAGGAGTGACATTGTTTTATTGCATAGATGGGAACCGGGGTGTTCAATTCATTGTGGCATATATTTGGATCGGTCTGGAAACATTTGGGTGAATTGGCCTGGCGGGATTTAGATACCAGAACGCCCCTTCCGACGACACTATCCTGGACAGGAACGCGTGCGGAGTGCTAATGTACATGCTCATGACTGGTTTTGTATACAATCGACGAGCCGGAGAGCTGACGCGGAGTCGGCGGCCGCGCGGATCTCATGACGTCATCGTGGAGGACCCTTCCACTGCAGTAGGGCGGATAGCTGGATAGTTCGGGCATCAAAAGGCTAGTCTAGTGCACGAGATTTACAGGGGAAATCTTGATCAGGAACGGGGTATGGCCTGGCTGGCAGGCTGGTTGAGCGGAGCGAGTTCCTGGGAAGATCGAGGGAGTGATAAGCCCTGGCCCAGAGGGTGCCGAGAGAGCCGTCTCGTCGCAACCATGCATTGTGGATAAGCAGTGCATGGGAGGTGCACTGACGCCATTTCTTCCCTGCCAGGACTTGTGCTCGCTTTCTCTCGTCTTGTTCTTTCTATTCTTCCTGTGCTTCTGGCTACCCTCCCTCTTCATTCTTTTTCAGTCCGTGCTCGGTCGAGCAATAATTCAGAAGCATGGCCCTGCAAGATCGCAAGCTTCCCTTTGGGCTAATCGAGCCCAACTCCACCAAGTACTTCGCCAGCTGTGCCTTAGGCGGCATTATCGGTATGTCTCCTCCTGGCTCTGCTGGATCCAACAATCAATGCGACTGCGATTGTGACTGCGACTAACCAAAGACTTCGTGACTGCGCTCAGCTTGTGGTAGGACCAATCCGAGCTCTTATCAGCTCTATCCGCTTTCCCCTCACTCCAATTGACATGACATCTCGTCTCCGACAGGACCAACCCACACTGCCGTAACACCTCTGGACCTCGTCAAGTGCCGTCGCCAGGTCGATCCCAAGATTTATTCCTCCAACATCTCTGCATGGCGCTCCATCTTCGCCAAGGAAGGCCTGCGCGGCGTCTTCTTCGGCTGGTCGCCCACCTTCCTGGGCTACTCGTTCCAGGGCGCCGGTAAATATGGCCTCTACGAGTATTTCAAGCATCTGTACGGCGATCAGCTATTCCCACAAACCAACCGCACCTTTGTCTTCCTGGGCGCCTCCGCATCTGCCGAGTTCTTCGCCGATATGGCGCTGTGCCCGCTTGAGGCCATCAAGGTCCGCATGCAGACGACTCTACCGCCCTATGCGAACAACTTGCGCGAGGGGTGGAGCCGTGTTGTCACGAAGGAGGGGATGGGCGGTCTCTATAGGGGGCTGTACCCATTGTGGGCTCGTCAGATCCCCTACACCATGACCAAGTTTGCGACTTTCGAGGAGACGGTGAACCAGATCTATAAGTATCTGGGTAAGCCCAAGGAGAGCTATGGCCAGATGACCCAGACTGGTGTGAGCTTCCTGGGTGGATACATTGCCGGTATCTTCTGTGCGGTTGTCAGTCATCCGGCCGATGTCATGGTGAGCAAGTTGAACGCCGATCGACAGCGTGAGTATCAACCCTTGGAGACGCAGGGTGGATATAGGCTGATAGCTTCGAACAGCTGGTGAGGGTGCCATGAAAGCTGTCTCTCGAATCTATGGCAATATCGGCTTCTCAGGCTTGTGGAATGGCCTGCCAGTCCGTATCGTCATGCTGGGCACACTGACTGGCTTCCAGTGGTTGATGTAAGTTGCATTCCTCGAGCTCTAATGAGCCTGTGGCTAACATGTCAACCAGCTATGACTCGTTCAAGGTCTTCCTGGGTCTCCCCACCACTGGTGGACATTAGATAGAAGCACAGAGTTGATCGTGCAAGCGTGTAGCTTTTCAGTGTCTTAGCTAGTTTGTTGTTGAATGAAATGCATTCACCGCCTTTGATATCGCGGCAGAAACAATATCGCGGCATGGAAACGTTAAGACTCCTTCATCTCCTTGCACGCCAGGATCCGGGCTTGGACTGCTCTCTGCGACTCTTCACTGCCTCTATCCCCCCTGATATCTCGGTGTCCCCTACAAAGGCGGCGCGCTTGCTCCTCCCGACCTCCGCCCTCTCCGCCTTGCTTTCCACCCTCCGTCCCCACCGCATCCACGCCGAGCCTACACCTCCATCCATCCATTGACCCCCAATTCCAAAGACAACCCAGCCCAAAGCATCCCATTTATACCTCGGCTATCCCATTTTCCCCCAATTCCAACCCTCTCTCACCCTCACCACAATGGAAACACGCCCCCCAACCACCCACTCCTCCGCCAATCCGCCCAGCGTCGAGATCGCCTACAAGCGCAAATGCGCCGCCTTGAAGAAGCGCCTCGCCGAGGTCGAGGCCGAGAATGAGCTCATGCGCACCCGCAACCGCCGCGGCTACCAGTACATCCAAAAAATGCGCCTCGAATCGTGCATGTTGCTCGAGCGCCTCGCCAAAGTCACCGGCATGGCTGAGGAGGCCGCGGCCGGCACTGCAGACCCGGAGTTGCGCGCCCGCGCGGCGGCGATGATGTCCAATGCGGCGGTGCTGAACGGGCTGAGCGCCGGGGCGTCGCAGGGCGGGAATGGTGGGTATCTTGAGGATGACACCGAGGGTAGTTCGGATGAGCAGCCTCCTACGGTACGTTCCCATTGCCCTGGCCTACTTGCTCTGTCTTAAGAATCTTCCTGTCTGGTATCTGTGGATATGGCAATGCATCTATCTGTATGCGATCGGGTTTGACGAGCGCCGCTAACTCCCCATCAGCCCGAAGAACGCCCTCTCCGCGTCAAGCGCTCTCGCAAATCAAACATGCCCGCTGACAACGCCGGTGAAGACGATACTCCCGCCCAAGACAATGACGGTGAGGTCGGTGATGGTGATGCGAACTCATCCCTTCCACGCCTCGCCCCGGCCCCGAGCCAGCAAGATCTCACCTCGTCATTCCGCGTGCAGCCTGGCAGTAATGGGGCCCGGGACAGTGAGGCTCCTGCCGACGGGGAGAACCAGGAGGCACAGTCGGAAGCGCAAGCTGGAGAGACCGGTGCTGAGTCTGCGGCTACACCTATGGATGTGGATAGCAAGGAACCCAAGGTGGAGCGGGGGTAGAGAGTGGACTTGGTGATGTTGTTTCATTGCTGGGTGAGGTTTCTTCTTTTCATTCGATTGTGGCTTTTCTGATTTCTTTCCGAACACCGGCTATGGTTTCTTTTATTTCATCCTTGGATCTTTCATAAAGCGCTGGTTATGGGTTTTAGTGCTTTTGTTTTGATGGCTTGCTCTTTTTTATTATTCTTTTTTTTTTTTGCAAGCCCTACTATTGTGTCTGGATATGATAAAACAATACCAAAATCATTATTCAAAGATGAACTTGCTTTCTCTAAAGCCGTGGACCTTGGTCTGTTCATGCATTCCACTAGCAAACTGTAAATCTGGACCGATATGGATGAAACGGATGTAGGAACAAAAATATCCCGTTTATAGTGCAAGTTGAACGCCATAAATCCAGTCCCTCTTCAGTAAGAAGCCCACCCTAACACCAATACCAGTAAGAAGACAGACAGGATTATGGTAACAATAGAATCGCCTCTTCTTCTTTTCTTCATGTACAGGAAAGATGGCTCCGAGGTCGGGAAGTGGTAATACAGGGAGATGTTGAGAAACTTGGTTGTTGTACGGTCGGCCAGAGATTTGGTAACGTAAAGGGCTTGTGGCTAGTTGCGGTAGCACTGCTCACTATTTTTGGGGCCAAGGCAGGGTTGTCAGTTGGGTTGGTGTATCACATCGGAAGGCTTTGCCGTACAGGTGTGCAAGGGACATGGGGCCTTGTATTTTTTCAAGTACCCATCGAGGTTGTTGGTAACCTGCTTCTTTTCGTTGCATAGAGATACAACATGCCAGCTTAGTCGACGCCGGCGTATAGGTCGACGACAATATTGATGGCAGCAACCAAGATCTCGGCTGCAATTAAAACGATGACTAGGCCTCAAAGTTAGCACCGACCTAGAATATGAGTTCCTCACAAATGCTTACCAATCCATTCAAGGTATTCGCCATGGCGGTGCGTCAATTGATCCTTCAGCACAGCCAGAAGATCTGCAATGACATCCAGTCGCTCAGTGAGCAGACTGACTCGCTGGTCCATTTCCAAATAACTACGAACAGCCTGATACACAGGCTCCAGTTGTGGTTCTGCCCAGAAAAGCTCCGGGCTATCTAGGACAGATCCTTGTAAGTGGATATTGATTCGCAAAATGAACAGTTCGCCAATTTGCATGTTAATTTGCCGGCGCGTGAGATTAACACTGCCAGTTTGGGCAATCTGAGCAGGTAACGGCGCGGTGTCGGCAATGGTTTCAGATAGCAAGTCTTCAAAGAGAGAGGTCTTGACCGACTGAGCCAGCGCGTGCGAAATTGCCAGCTTGATCATATGATTGCGCGGATCACGCAGAGAGATGAAATCATTGTATATCTTCGCCTGGTATTCGCGGGCATAGTAGAAATTGAAATTCTCAATCTGGGTATCATCGGGACTCAAGATGGAGGTCGCAAACTTCGATATATCAGACAAGAAGCGGGATTCTTGTGCAGGAGTCATGCCCCATATGACCACAGTGCCATAGTCGAAAAGGAAGACTTCAGGTGTGTGAATGGTGGTGTCGATTTCAAAAGGCTGCTCGTCGGATTGTGGAGTGGAAATTGCGCGTTCGGAATGGACATCGCCAGGATGGCCAGCTTCATCGTGGAAGTCGATGAGATCTTCCCTTCGGGATTTTGTATTATCCTCCACTTCCACCGCACTGTCTGAGTACCTCCGCTCGCTGGGCCGTCGCTCATGGTGTCCATTGCCTCCTGCACCAGGGAACATCCGATTCCCTTTCTGCTTCTCTTCGTACTGATAGTCGAATGGCGAATAGACACACTCGTCAAACAGCTTTGGGTTCGCACCGCGAGTTTTAGCGCGGGATTTCAGAAACTTGATCACGCCTTCCAGTCGGTAGGAGTTGGCCGTGCAATATGCGGTGACTCGAGGAATGCGATCACGGTCGGCTTTTCCCAGTCGGGCGGCATGGCTGCGGGCTGCAGGCTCTTTAATGCGGGTGATTTGTGAATAGACATCTCGAGGGAAGTCTCCGTCAAACTCCTCTTCCTCTTCGGCAGTGATAGGGTCGGGAAGTAGCTTGAGCTTCTGTGCCTTCTTGGTGGTACGCTGGGGTCCAATCTTGGGAGCGACCGGCTGCGGTGCGGTGAATGGAGCACCATGGCTGTTGCGACGCCGGAGTTTGCTGTTCAAGGCCGAGAGCATGGGCTGGCTGCCCGGGCGAGGGTGTCCACCAGTAGCATTGATATTTTGAACCGGGGGTGAGCCGGTCTGCAGAGGACGAAAAGTGGGATCGGAGATGGTACCGCCGTAAGTACTGATTGTCGTCAGCGGATTGAACGTCACCGACCGCGATGTTCGGGTTGCCCGCGGTGACGGATTCGCTTGAGGCAATAAGGGGGCTTCTTCTGCCGCAGAAGACATGGTGGCTGAGCAGGCGACAGAGGCGCCGCAGGGGAGGGAGAATGAGGAGCGTTGAAGCTGGGAAAAGTCAGAGCTTCCAAGGTTGGAGCTTCTCCCCACGTGAATTGTAGGAGTCCCCACCCTTAATAATCCCCGTAGGAGGAGATCTGCAGCGCCGTTTCTGAGGTGGAGAAGGAAGGTAGGACATGTCTTGTCACGAGTTCCAGACGATTTATTCCCGATCAATCATTCTCAAATAGTCTGGTACAATCGGAAAGTGCATTGCATAATATTCATACTTGATTTAAATACCCATCAAAGGGGGTATGGTGATGTATATACAGTAGCCACTCCATCAATCAGAATGCAGATTGTAGAAATTACCCATTGACCATGCTATAATGCGCCTTTTAAAACTGTTTTGAAATCAGAGAAACCGTCATTTCACCGCCGCTTAAAGCCCGAAGAGCCGCCTGCTGTCCTCCGCAACCCGTTGACGTGCGCTGTGCTCTTTTGCTGCTTGAGCCAACCCTCCTTCAGACCCCGCCCGCTCTTGGAGGCCTTGGGCGGCAGCGCAGGCTTCGAGCTTGGTTTCGCAGATGGAGCATCGAGTACGCGAATAGTCACATCGCCCACTTGGACATCCTTCGGCGCTTTCTCTGTCTTATCCAAAAACCTCAGCTTATTCGATTTCTTGGGAATTACAAATCCGAAGTTATCCTCGGCGGGGGGTGTCGGAGGCCGGACGACCGGTTCGGCGTTCAGAATATCATCAGGAAGCAAAGCAGGGAGGGCGCGTCGCCGTGCATCTTCGGTGCTGGAGCCCTGGAGAGTAGCGGTGCTTTCGGACAGAAGATCCTCGCTGGGAGCGGAAGGTTCCTTCGGTTTGAACTTGGCTTGCAACTTGCGGTGCTCATCGAGCTTTCTCCGCTTTTCCTTCTTCAGTTGTTCTTCTCTATATGTGGTGTAAGTAAAAAAGACATGGGAGCTAGTTGGCTGCAAGCAAATGGGACATACAGTAACTTTGCCTTTTCCTGCTTCTTGGCCTGCTCCTTGATCTTCAATAGCTGGGCAGAATTGTCGATCGTCTCGGGTGCATCGTCATCGCTATCCTCTTCGTCTTCGTCCTGAGCAGGCTTCTCCGGGGCTGCATCGGACAGACTCTCCAGCACGGCGGGCTCCGGGTCCTCGCTGCCAAATCGGAAGTGCTTCTTAGGCTCCGAGTCCTCTCCATTCGTAGCTGGCTCCTTCGGAGTACCGATTGTGAGATCTTCAGCTTCGTTGGTCGCACCCTCCGCTTCCAGGATATTCTTCTTCCTGCGCTTGATCTGCTTGTTGTTCGTCTTTTCAGAGGTTACAGGCTGGGCCTTGCGCTTTCCATGCTTTCCAACACCATTTATGGTCGGCTCCTCGGTCGGTGTGGACATAACAGTCCCTCGTCTAGTGGCGGTCACCATGTCGGATGTGGTTGCGGCGGAGGCGCCAGCAGGATCTGCGAGTGCGTCTTGAGACTCGTGTCGCGCAAATAGACCCTTAGCCGCAGTGACAAAGTTGGAGAACATAAAGCACAACGAGAACAAAAGAGGAAAAGGCGCGAGTCCCAAGGGGAAGGTACTTGTGATTGAGCTGCAGCGGTGATGCGCCAGCCAAAAAAAATCGCTCGGTCTTAAAATTTCCCGACTCCACAAAGTCTTGGCGCTGTCGATCTATAGGTTATCATGTGCCGACCAAGTTCATGGTAATAGTGCATTAAACTGATTCGAGAAGAAGAACTATAAGGTGAAATGTCTTCTGCAACTCTCCCGACTATAATAATAGCTTAAAGTCGTCATTGGTAGCTATTACCCTTGATAATAGCGGCAAATTCCTAACGTTCCGACAAGTTCCAAGTGCAGCCCTCTGGTGCTCTCTCTGCTCCTGAGGCCTCAGGTAACTCAAGAGCAGGCTCAAATACTGCAGCAGATACTTTGAATGAAATGACCCTAGTCCTCGAGATAGTTATAAGGGGTAAAGAGGCTATTTCCTAATTTTCCAGGATAAGACTCGCAGGCCGTGCAGGTGTCGATCGTATATTGAACACCTTGTATGGGCAAGATACTGGTATCCTGGGCAAATAACTGATTTTTCATCCCAATATACGGTAATGCCGCGATAGTCAGGGGCTCATCGTCGCCAGATATTTCATTGCCAGCCTCCGCGTTCACCATCCTTTCTAGGGCATACTTGATGATGCAGTTGTTATGGGCCTCGATGCCGGCTCAGAACGAACTCTTGCAAAAGGTCAATCTCTTTTACCAACTCAACAATAGTAAAAGTTAGATTTAATTTGAGAGTTTTTAATTTTCGATGTCAATGCCTTGTAGGCGACGCAATTGGTATCTCAATCAAGGCTCATACTCCGAAACACCGTACATTACAACCCGATTCTTTTCAGCCAAATCCAACGCCGGTGCCGTCCATGCAAACGAACAAACACATATGCAAAAAATGCGCTGTACAAATTAGATATTTCCACATAAAGCAGCGGCCATTTGTTGCCGCTCCATGGCTTCCTCCTTGGAGTTTATAAAGTCATCCTCGCCAATGTCACTGGCATCATCCCAGATTTTTGACCACTCATCCGCGTCATCTCCACTCACAGTCCACATGCTTTCTCTCAAGCGTTTGTTCCGCTCGCGGTCTTCCTCGATTCTCTGCTCGATTTGTCGTTTGTCCACGCGCATGCCGCTGGTCTTCGTGTTGCGTGGGGTCCCAGTCTTAGACCTGGCACTATCCCGCGAAACCCCTTCATCATCCATATCATAATGCTCCGGGGGTTGTCACGGTCTTTGAGCGCTGCGTCGATCTCAGCCACGCTTTCAGCGGAGAGGACCTCTTTGCTCTGTAGGTTGCCTAGTACTCGTCGAACGTGCTTCACGTTTGCTGCACCCGTTCCATCGGGTGGTACGACTGCATCCACCACGCGTAGAATGTCACGCTGCATCATCCGGACGTACGGAAGGTGGTCTTCTTTCGTGGCCATTTCGCAAAAATGCTCGATGAAGGACATGATGTTGGCTCGGTTGTTCATATTATTCTGCAAAACGAAGACCCAATTAGCACCAGTTCATCAAGTACCCTTCTAAGACATTACACGTACCCTCTCTAACTGTTCTAGAATGCATGAATGGAGGTCCTCGTCCAAGTCGCGGTACTTCAAGGCATAATGAGCGGCTTTCTGCGAGGATGTGACCGAAGCGCTGAGATGCTGGAGCTGCTGCGTGAAGCGCATCCGCACTTCAAACGGATCAACCATCATGTTGTCGACCAATATAAATTTGCTCGCTAGAAGAACGTCCCGCGGAGCGATTGACTGGCCCGCCATCGGATTATCGGCGATCAGGAGCGGTGGACTGCGGCAGAACGATGCGGGGCGCATGGACCACCGCGCAAGCAGGGCTGCGGTGAGGTGGTTGAGAAGGCTGAGGGTGAGAACGAGAGTGGTCGAGAGGTTCTGAGTTGATAGTCTTCGTGGAAGGTGCGTGTTGGGGACAGCTTTTGGCCCTCGACTCGGGAATTTGACGAATGTGCTCCAGCTCAAAGTATGTTGTTGGGTGGTGAATTCCTAGGCCTACATCCCAAAACATATATACCTGCGGAAAGAAAGATAAACTGTTCAGTACCCCCAAACACCTCACTTCAGCCTTGAATTTTAAGAAAAGAACAGAGATTCACTATAGCTGCCTAGACAGACATGCAGGTTTCAGACATTTCTAAACATATATTCATGAGAAATTTTACAGCAAACCGATGGTCTAGCGACTGAGGTATTAATCCTCCAAAAAACACCATGCAAGAAATCCTTGTACAAAGTTAATGTGGGAAAGCAGTGATCATCATAGCGAGTCTCGCGGCAGGGAGCCACTGAGACTGCTTCTTTCATCACCATGGAGCAGCCCGACCTCTTCGGCCCCATGGCTATCCTGGAATTCATCGCCTCGAAGGGCCTCTTGCCGTCGGAACTCGACCCCGTTGAGCACCGACCAGACATCCTTCTTGGTCAACAAGCCTTGTAATATTCCCTTGTTAGCAAAAAGGACATATCGCAAACCAAGCCGCTGGAACATCCGTAGCACGATCAGGAAACTGATATTACTATTGAGCGTGATGGGGGTTTGGTCCATCCAGGGTCGAAGATCCAGCGTTTCTACAGGGTCTGCAAATGGCTGGTGCGCGAAAAACACCTGGGTTTCTTCAGAGAGGTTGCGATTGGCGGGAGAGGTGGAGTGTTTCAGAGCGAAGGAAAGCTCGTTGCGTGTGATATAGCCAAGGAGAATCGGCGTTGAAGTTTCGGAGACCACAGGGAAGCCGCGATAGGTGGTATTGGCAACGAGGGCTTGAAGCGAGCCAATGGTATGGCCGGTTGCAGTGATGACAGAGAGATCATCGACAACGGTCATCACTCGCCGAGCATAGACATCTGGTGGGGTAGTGTCGTCGCGGTGATCCAGGAAGGGATATTCTTTAAGCTGAATCCATGATTCGTAGATACCGCGCTTCCCGAAGATATCACCACACCATTTTGACAACATGACGGCGATCATAATTGGGATGACATAGGTCAACGCGCCTGTCAACTCGAACATGATAACGACAATGGAGAGAGTCATTCTAGTCGCACCACCTAGGGCAGAGGCTGCGCCAATAATCGCATATAAGCCAGGCGTCACACATGGAATGTCGGGTTCGCATTTAGCGAAGAGGAATGCTTTCGGATAGGCTTCCTGCCACATTCGAACGAGTATCCCGAGAGCACGACCGTACAATGCACCAATGGCAACGGATGGAAGAATGATACCGGCCGGGATATCGAGACCAAAGGTCACGGAAGCAAGGAAGAAGGCGAGAACGGCAGCCACTAATAGAATAGCGACCACACCGAATGCCTTCGATCCAGTAACGCAGAGACCAAATCGATCGTATGTTTCGCTGCTGCATTCTGCAAAAAGGGCCTGGACAAGCTCTGAGTTTTGAGCTCTCATAAAATGATTCGGGAAGTTGATCAAGGCCGTCAGAAGAGCAATTACGACCACCTCAACAATTGGTCGAGAAAAGGACCGAGATCGTCGCCATCTGGCGATCTTGATATTTAAACGAATAAGGAATGCTCCGAAGAGACCGCCGATGATACCAAGAATAATAAACGGAATGACCTCAAAGCGGTGCCACCCCCGAGTGTAAGTGACCTGGTACAGCACGATCTTTCCAGTGCGGAATGGGTTCAGTGCTTGCAACGTGACGGCGGCGACCATGGCGCAGACAAAGCTCTGCCACATCGTCTTGTCTGGAAAGTAATATGATAATTGCTGTAGAAGGTTAGCGACAACAGGCGATATTAAGCCAAGAACTAAGATCGACCCGTGCTTACCTCCAAGCTGAAAAGGACACCTCCGATGGGAGCACCGAAAGCAACAGAAATACCAGCTGCAGCCGCAGCAGAGAGTACCTCGCGTTTCCTCGCCTCGTTCCCATTAAGGCTGTCAAAGGGCTTCATCATGATGTTGGCACAGCAGCATGCAACGTGCACTAGCGGGCCTTCCTTCCCGAGCCAAAGACCTGATGAAACTGCGAGGCACTGGTAAAACTTGTAAGTGGTCAAATCGGTCTCGCGAAGGGGTGATGGAAACATACCAGCCCAAGCGACTTGATGGTCAGCGTCCACGGCCCCATCAAGTGCCGAATGACGGTTCCTCCGAGTACCGTTTTAATCTCGGGAATTCCACTGTGCCTTGCATAAATGGCGAATCTCCGTACCAAGAGGCAGGCACATAGAGCGAATACCACCTTTGTTTTTGTTAGGTCTCTTTTGACATACAGATATAAGCTGACATACCGAAAAGACGGTGTAGAAGATGTACTCGACAGTGTACCGACCTCCAGTCGAAGATACACCCAGAGCAGTTCCCCATGACGTCCATTCCATGCACTTTGTATAGTCTAATTCCATCAGGATTGGTTAGCTTGCAGAACAAGACGAGAGACGCCTAGGAGCGGCAAGTATATGCGTTACCATCTAGCCCCCAGCAGCAAAAGCTTCGGTTCAAATAGAACTTGCCGCCACCACTGCCACTTTTGCAGTAGCCTGTCTTCAGATCCCCTAGCCAATCCGTCGCAATATCAATCGCTGCAGCAATGATTCCGACTGCAATACCGGTCGCAATGAGGACAATCCAAACATTGCTGGCTTCTACGACCCTGCGTACATAGCCAACAATACCTTGGCCGCTGGAGTATAGGAGCCTCTTTCGTTGGCGTTCCTTTGTATACTCATAGATCCAATCGATAGCGGTGAAATCGTCGTAGCCAACTCGACGGCCGGGTCCTTCCACATACCAGTCCAGGGGACCGCCATCTTTGGAGTTCGGATCTCCATGCAGCTCAGCTGATAGATTGGGTTCTAATGGCGAGGCATCTCCATTTTGTCCCCCTTCGGGTCTTGAAAAGCCAAATCCAAAGTCCGAACCGCCGGCGGTATTCGAGAAGAGGCTGGATAAGCTGAAACGGGACTGTCGTTTTTGTTTTCGTTTGAAGGAAATTCTGCAAAGAATGGGATATGAGGAAGCGAAGTAATACCCAAGGAATCATGCTCACGGTTCAAACCCCTCCGCGCCTCGACTGGCATCTCGAGGTAGGGTGTTTCCAGTTTCCTGTTCCGGTTGAGCTGGTTGTGTCGCGTAAGGTTGACCATCGCTTCCCGAGCTCTGACCGGTCATTGACATCTTGAACCATCAACGCCCCAGAAAGCCAGCATCTCCCGACAGAAAATAAGATAGCGAGGACCACGTCGTTGCTGCAGACAGATTGATTGATTATTGGAGCTGGCGCAAGCTCCGGGGGGATTAGTCACCTGGACTTGGAGGCGGTGAGCGCTTTAGCCCGGTGGGGCTAGACCTTCCATCATGGCAGAAAAAAAAAGTTACGGGGAGTTCATTTTCAACTTGCAATAAAACTAATTGCAAGGAGATCCTCTGCGCGGCCGGGCTCAGCATGGATGGAAGGCCCGTCTATGAGAGGACTCTCACAGAGTCCCAGCTGCTTGAGCAGCTACCGAGTGAGATCGCTAATCTCATTCGGTCTGCTTCGGGAACTCAGCTGCTTCACGCGCTTGCGCTTGGCGCATTAAACACCGAATATACAGAAAGCGTTCTCAGGCTCTACGAGCCGATTGTGGTTGATCTGGCAGCTCGATGGCTTCGACCGGATCTTAATGCCGACCCTATTCATGTTCTGGCGGCATTTGCTCGCATTCTACCTTTCGCTACGTACCTTCGACCTTTTGCGAGTCAATATGCCTTTTCACAGGCTGGTCCCCTGTCGGCCCTGGCTGGGTCGAAGGAATTGACATTACGACAGTTGGACCCAAGCAGTATCCGTTCATTACTGCTCGCGCTCTTCCGACTGCTTTCGTTCGATTTGGACACCTTCTCCAAAACTGTGTCACCTATTCAACTTCAATCTCTGTTCCCCCACGAAGACCGAGTAATCCGATACCTCGCCGTTCGATGCTTTGCCATATACATGCATGCGGCCGACGCAGCTACTGGGAATATGCTGCGCGTCAATACCGGCGTTGACCCTATTGAAGGGGAATGGGAAGGGATCACAATTGATTACCGACTTTTGGGGTTGTGGGAAGAGCGGCGATGGGAAACTCTTCAGAGGAATATTCGCCATGCGAGTTCATCGCGGTCAGACAGCGAAGTCATGGAATTGGCCGATAGGACGCGTGATGCACTTACCGCCAGATCCGCCGATGTTTGTGGCATCCTGATCCCACGATTGAAGGATGCAGAACCTACATCTTCTTCCATTGTGAAGACACCTACAACGACAGAAAATCTTCGCCGCATCGCACGGTCCCTTCTAAGCACCAAACCCATCTTGTTGATCGGTTTGCCCAACTCCGGTAAAACGTCTCTGATCAATGACATTGCCGGCGTGATGGGCCAGGCGGAGTCGATGGTCACGCTGCATCTCAACGAGCAAACTGATGCCAAGAGTCTTCTCGGGATGTATGCGACGTCATCCGCAACGGGTTCCTTTTCCTGGCAGCCCGGTGTGTTGACAAAGGCTGCAAGAGAAGGCCGGTGGGTTTTGATTGAAGACCTGGACCGCGCACCGTCCGAAGTTCTCGGCCTGATCCTTCCGATTATTGAGCGAGGAGAATTGACCATCGCGAGTCGGAGGGAGCGAATCAAGTGTGCAGAGGGTTTCAAAATCATCGCCACCATGAAATCTTCATATAATATCGCTGGAGAGGAAGTCGCCCCAAGCACCTCGATGCTCGGCAGTCGCCTGTGGCAAAGAGTTCCCGTGGCCTCTCTTTCAGTGGGCGAGATGCGAGATGTCATCCTGCAAAAGTTTCCTTTGCTGGAGTCTCGTGTACCAATCATTATGGAAATTTACCGGAGGGTATGCTCTGCCTTTCATGGAAGCTTGGCTATCAAGGGCTCGCAGGGCCGAACACCGGGGTTTCGTGACTTGATCAAACTTTGCAGCCGATTGCATCGGAGATTGCAGCGTATGGGTGCAAAGACAGGCTTCGAAGCTAGTCCAGAAGGCGTCGAGGATGAGATTCTCTTAGATGTTGTGGACATCTTCCTCAAGTATCTTCCTGAAAAATCCATGCAAAGCGCTCTCGCTTCTGTGGTCGCCGAAGCTCTGCAGATCTCGCCTCAACGAGCACAGTTCTGTCTTGATGAACGGACACCGAATTACATCGATAAAAATAACTCCTTAATACTCGGCCGGGAGGTTTTACAGAAAATCAAAGTACCAAGTGGTGCGGCACAAAAGCTTGCAGCAGCAGCATCACGATTTGCTTCAACTAGATCAGCTTTGCATATCATGGAGCAAGTTGCTGCTTCGGTCCAAATGGCAGAACCTGTTCTACTTGTTGGTGAGACAGGTATCGGCAAGACCACTGTTATTCAGCAACTTGCTACATTAATGCGTCAGAAGCTCACAGTCGTCAACTTATCCCAACAATCCGAAAGCACAGATCTGTTAGGAGGGTTTAAACCTGTTAGCATTCGCACTATGGCGGTGCCGATGCTTGATGAATTCATCCAGCTGTTCGAACTGACGTTCTCCGCAAAGAAGAACCAGAAATTCCTTTCATCCGTGTCCAAGTGTGTTGCTTCCGGAAACTGGGTGCGCCTGGTCAACCTCTGGCACGAAGCTGTACGGCTGGCCAACGGGGTTTTCAACCCTTCGCGCAGCATTTCGAAGGAGACTGAAAATGGGGATGATCAACAGCCGGCCAAGAAGAGAAAGCTGGACTCCCCCAAATACCAACACCTGCGACAGCGATGGGAGAGCTTTGACGCTCAGCTCGCGGATTTTGAAGCCCAGGTCTCTCAAGGCGACGCGAAATTTGCGTTTGCTTTCGTGCAAGGAAAGATCGTCAGAGCCCTGAGGAATGGCGAATGGGTTCTGCTCGATGAAGTGAACCTGGCTTCCCCCGATACTCTTGAGAACATTGCTAGTCTTCTGCATCACGGCAGTGAGGGCTCTCCTTCTGTTCTTCTCTCCGAGGCTGGTGATGTTGAGCGAGTATTCGGCCATCCTGACTTCCGCATTTTTGGTGCCATGAATCCAGCAACAGACGCCGGTAAACGAGATCTGCCTCCAGGACTACGCTCTAGATTTACCGAATTCTATGTCCATTCTCCCGATAGCGAGCTGAATGATCTCCTGGCTTTGATTGAGAAGTATCTTGGAAACCTGACCATGGGCGATCCACGAGTCGTGCCCGATCTTGCACAGCTATACATGGAAACCAAGAAGCTCAGCAACGCGAACAAGCTCACAGATGGAGCTGGGCAGCGACCGCATTTCAGTATTCGAACTCTCGTCCGAAGTCTCATCTACGTCATTGATCATGCACATGTTTATGGTCTGCGACGAGCGATCTTTGAGGGATTTAGCATGAGTTTCCTGACGGTGCTGAGCTTGGAGTCTGAACGATCTGTGATCCCTTTGCTGGAAAAACACATATTCGAAAACGCAAAGAATGCTAAGTCATTGCTTGGACGAACCCCTAGACCGCCTGAAGATGGCCATGACTATGTTCATTTCAAGCATTACTGGATGCGACGTGGCCCTTTGCTTCCAGAGGAACAACCTCATTACATTATCACTCCGTTCATCGAGAAGAACCTCAAGAATCTGGTCAGAGCCAGCTCCACTCGCCGCTTCCCTGTCTTGCTGCAAGGTCCCACATCAGCAGGAAAGACGAGCATGATTGAATACCTGGCGAAGGTCTCTGGCAACAAGTTTGTTCGTATCAACAATCACGAACATACGGACCTGCAAGAGTACCTAGGGTCCTATATTTCGTCTGACGATGGAAGTCTGCGTTATCAAGAGGGTGTCCTGGTGGAGGCTCTGCGAAACGGGTATTGGATTGTTCTCGATGAGCTGAACTTGGCCCCGTCCGATGTTCTCGAGGCACTGAATCGCCTCCTGGATGACAACCGAGAGCTCTTCATTCCCGAAACTCAAGAGGTGGTTCACCCCCATCCCAACTTCATGCTTTTCGCCACGCAAAATCCTGCTGGTCTCTATGGCGGCCGAAAAGTCCTCTCTCGCGCATTCCGGAATCGTTTCCTTGAACTACACTTTGACGATATCCCTGAGAGTGAGCTGGAGTACATTCTCAAAGAGCGATCTCAGATTGCGCCTTCATTCTGCACAAAGATTGTTTCGGTCTATCGAAAGCTTTCTCTGCTACGCCAATCTAACAGGCTTTTCGAGCAGAAGAACAGTTTTGCCACTCTACGTGACCTGTTCCGTTGGGCCCTTCGTGATGCCGATGACCGCGAACAGTTGGCAGTGAATGGCTTCATGCTCCTTGGTGAGCGTGTTCGCAACCCCCAAGAAAAGGCTGCTGTTAAGAGCGTGATCGAAGAGGTCATGAAGGTCCGCCTAGACGAAGACGTGCTTTACAGCGAGTCACAGCTGAAGCAAAGTGTCCCTCAGGTGACCGAACTACCCCCTGGCATTGTCTGGACTAAGGCGATGAGGCGTCTTTTCATTCTGGTCTCCAAAGCTCTCAGGAACAACGAGCCGGTTCTTCTCGTTGGAGAGACTGGATGTGGCAAAACGCAGCTTTGCCAAGCTGTCGCCGAAGCTTTCAAGAGGGAGCTGTTTATTGTGAACGCCCACGTCAACTTGGAGACAGGTGATCTTATTGGTGCCCAACGGCCCATCCGGAACCGAGCAGCGATTGAACGGAAAATCTTTGAAGACCTCCAACTGCTCCTCCATGGGGAGCATTCAGAAAGTGGGTCAATTGAACAGTTGAAACAGGAATTTGCAGCCCTCGATGCCGAACAAAGACAAGATAAAGACCAAGACCTTCTGCGCAGGATCGAAAAGAACATTACTCGGTGTAATGCCCTGTTCGAGTGGTCTGATGGAAGTCTCATCAATGCCATGAAGACCGGCCAATTCTTCCTGCTTGACGAGATCTCGCTCGCGGACGATTCTGTTCTGGAGAGACTCAACAGTGTACTGGAGCCCCATCGATCGATCCTTCTGGCCGAGAAAGGCCCCGTCGACTCTATGGTTGTGGCTGATGGAGGATTCCAATTTCTCTCAACCATGAATCCCGGAGGTGACTACGGAAAGCGAGAGCTTTCGGCTGCTCTTCGAAACCGGATGACTGAGATATGGGCTCCTCAGCTGTCCGAAGACGAGGATATTCTCCCTATTCTCCAGATGAGATCGACCCTCCAAGATGAGGAGGTCGCAAGATCAATGTTGCAATTTGCGAAATGGTTCAAGACTACTTTCCACAACACTTCGACCACCTCTCTTTCTCTTCGTGATCTGCTTGCCTGGGTTGACTTTGTGAACACCTGCCAAAGTGACGACACGTCGTTCGCTATCATTCAAGGTGCAGCCATGGTCTTTGTCGATACCCTCGGTGCCAACCCAGCTGCAATGCTTGCCATCTCTCTTCACAACCTCGATGATAACCGACAAAAGTGTCTCGACAAGCTGAGTGAGCTGTTCAGCGTTGATGCCTCCAACATTTACAGGCAATCCTCGACCGTCTCACTGGAGCCCGGCTTCCTGCAAGTCGGTCCATTTTCTCTGCCAACTGTCGGGGAGACAGATCCCGATCCGCAATTCACCATGGATGCACCAACCACAATCGCCAATTCAGTTAGGATTGCTCGTGGCTTGCAGTCTTCGAAGCCCATCCTCATGGAGGGTAGTCCTGGTGTTGGTAAAACTACACTCGTGACAGCCCTTGCCAGAGCCCTCGGCAAACCTCTCACTAGAATCAATCTTTCAGAGCAGACAGATCTCACGGACTTGTTTGGATCCGATGTTCCGGTCGAAGGAGGAGATGTTGGACAATTCACATGGCGCGATGCTCCCTTCCTACGCGCAATGCAGCGCGGCGATTGGGTTCTTCTGGACGAAATGAACCTGGCCTCGCAATCTGTTTTGGAAGGTCTCAATTCTTGTCTGGACCACCGTCAGCAGGTCTATATTGCCGAACTTGACCAGACTTTCAAACGCCATCCAGACTTTGTTCTCTTCGCTGCACAAAACCCCCATCATCAGGGTGGTGGAAGAAAGGGTCTTCCTGCATCCTTTGTGAACCGATTTACTGTTGTTTATGCAGACAGCTTCACCGACGCAGACCTGAAGAGAATTTGCGCTAAGCTCTTCCCCGGAAGCCCTGCTTCCCAGACCGAAAGACTGGTTGATTTCATCTCCAGTCTGAACACAGCGATCGTTACAGAGCGCAGACTTGGGGCTGTCGGTGGCCCATGGGAGGTCAATCTACGAGACATCCAGCGGTGGCTGCAGTTGGCTGACCGGGGAGATTTGCAAATCCCGACCAAGCACTTCTTGGACATTGTCATCAGCCAAAGATTCAGAAGTCAAGACGATCGTGCATTGGTCGCACAGATTTACGACCGCATTTTCACAGATTGCAACATTGGACAGAAGAGCTACTTCCATAACTTGACCCCGGCTTATTTGCAGGTTGGCCTAGGCATTTTGAACCGAGACTGTCTTTTGCAACGCTCAGTCGAGCCACATATGAAGATCCTTCCGAATGATCTTAATATTCTTGAATCCCTCATCCTATGCATTGACAACTCTTGGCCCAGTATTCTGGTTGGACCTGCTGGCTGCGGCAAGACCACTTTGATCAAGAAGCTCGCCGCTATCAACGGTGCAAACCTTGAGGAGCTAGCTCTTAGCGCCGACACTGACACTATGGACCTGATCGGTGGCTTCGAGCAAATTGATCACAGAAGAGAGATCTCATCTCTAATCCATGACGTCGATATGTTTTTGCGAAAACAGATCATTCACTCTTTCGCGTCTGGGGACGTTTCTGAGTCTGTGGCTTTGGCGCTACAGATCTGCCAACATTTCCAAAGCTCAGACACCTCGCTGGAAACCGTGGTCTCGTCATTGTCCGAGCTTTGCCAGTCATTTCCCGACCCAACCTTGCAACAATTCCTTGAAAGAGCCCAGACGTTGTGGGAAACTATCCGGAATACAGATAAGATGAAAGTTGGGTTTGAATGGACGGAGGGCGTCCTCACGCGAGCTGTGCAGAATGGCTCCTGGGTTATTCTTGACAACGCAAACCTTTGCAATCCCTCTGTTCTGGACAGATTGAACTCTTTAACCGAACCCAATGGTACCCTTATTCTCAACGAACAGCGAACTGAGGATGGATCCGCTCGTATCATTACTCCTCACCCCAATTTCCGCCTCTTCATGACCATGGACCCTCGCCATGGGGAGTTGTCTCGTGCCATGCGGAACCGATGTATTGAGATCTGCTTCATGCCATGCGAGATCCAGGATTTCTCTACTACCACAGGTCCTTCCTATTTATGCGAGTCGGCACTCTATCGCCTTCGCCATATCTGGAGTTCGAAGACAGCATTGCCGTCCCCGTCATCGTCCGCCTCCATGGAAGGGTTGTTTGAAATCTGTCTAGATCATCTCTCTCCCGCAGATCTCGTCTATCTCCAAAAATCACCTGGTACATATCTGCCTAATGACACCGAGTCGGATGTGAAGAGACTTACTGCATCCAACACCTTACAACGTTATTCTTCAATGCTTCATGAAAATGCCCATTGGAGGCCACTTAATGCCATCCCTGACGAGATCATCATGGCGGGTGCTTCCCTAAGCATCAAGGGTGGACTCCAGCCAGTCCATCCCCTTGTCAACGAGCCATTATTATCAATCACGGGAGGGAGCCATTATCGCTCGAGCGTCATAGTCTTAGCCTACCTTGAAGAGTTCAGACTTGAAATTCATCGACTTCGACAACGTTTGGTCCAGTCTAATGACTCTGCAAATCAACTGAAACCGAGTCAAATGACACGACTGGAGCGATCCTTGGCTTCCAGCCGCATACAACCGTTAATGAAGGATACGACGCAGCCTGTTGGCAACTTCCTGTCTGATTGCGGCCAAGCCTTGTACGACTACATTCAAGGCTTGGATGAAGCCAGCCTCCAGTCACCTGAAATCGTGGCAGCTCTCAGAACTATTATCTGCCTGTGCTGGGACATCTACACAGCGACTGACGTGAACCAAGTCAATGAGGGCGAGTTTCAAGTCTATCTGCAGATCGGAAGGAGAGTCTGCGCATCTCTGCTTAGCTCATCCCCTTCAATGAAGACCTTGCAAAATGCCCTTTCTGGCGCACTTGCTCGCTTCCAAGCTGGGTGGGCGTTGACCACGGGTCTCAGCATGCAACGAATCTGGGATGTATGGAGGCATGTTACTCCTTCATCGCAAGAGCAGTTAATGTCTCTGATCGAACTGGAGAGCACCGTTTCTGATTTCACCAACCTGGCATTGCAGACACGAGTTGAGCTTTCTGATCTGAGCAATGTCTGGAACTCGTTGATCAACGCGCAGAAATTCATTCTCCTGGATGGCGCAGATGGAGATATGCTTCTCGAGGGAATTAAGCAGACCGTGGCTGAGCTCGGTAAGGCTGTCCGTCGTTCTGACTCTACTCAATATCCCTACTTCTCGCAAGAGTTTGAAGCGATCTGCCAGTACCATGATATTGCTTCGTTTGGTACCGAACAGGCGGTCGAGACAGTAGTGCCCTTGCTTGCTGGCAGGCGTGCACGCTCGCTTGACTCGTCGACTGCTCAAAGTCGGGTTCCGGAGCTGTTGCACAGAGTCGCGCTGTTCTCAGGAGCGGGAAAGAACTCCAGCTCTCCGCTTGCTATTGGCGGCGTTATCTCATTATCCCTTTTAGACCGGTTGACATCCGTTGGCACTACAACTCTGGGTCAAATGGATATGCTTCAGGCTGAGAAACAAGTGCTCTCGAGGGCTATCTCGATGAGCAGCCGACAAGTCGCAACAGAACAGTCTAGCAATCTCACCCGTGCGCTTGCAGCGCTGACCGCCGAGCTGGTCTCTTGCCACCGTGAATTCTTTGAGCGCGAGTCCGCCGAGCGCCTTATCTCGGTCCTGCGATCCATTGAATTAGGAAAGGCCGTCGACAATGGATCGTTGGTTACAATCAGCCTTGATGAAAGCCTAGGAGAGGACCATTTCTTCAAAAGCCTTGCTCAGAAGGCTCTACCGGCCCTCGTCAACTCGCTGGCTTTCGCCTCTCGCAACCAAGAAATCATTCGCTCTACCGGATTCGCAACAGTCCAGCTAGCAGTGATTCTCCTTCGCCTCTTTGTTCCAGATAAAGCGTTTGATCCTTCTCTCGGTCTTGTTGTCCAACGCAAGCGGTATTATCAACGCCTCGATGAGATCAGTGCGAAGTCGAACGCGATCCTTTCTTTCGAAAGCACGTTCTCTGGCCAGCCCTCCAACCTGCGCTCTGTCCTCTTACAGGAGGAGATCCAAGAACTGGGCTCCGCTCCCCCTCCCTCATCTGTGACTCGACCAGAGCAATCTGAACTAAGCTTGCTACATGGTGAATTCCTGAATTTGATCAATTCCGTCCTCAATCGGAACCCAGAAGCGATGGTCGACTCCCCCGAGAGCATATCAAAATCCCAAGAAACGGTCCAGCTTCTACGTGATAACATCGCTCAGCTCAGCAGCCGTCTCAGTACGTACTATCGATCCTACGACGACATCACAGTGCCGGTAGTTCGCTTCCTCCAGCTTCTTGATGTTGGTTTGTTCCTGGCCTCAAGCCTGGGCGAACAGTCAGAAGGCGCTCAAGATATCCAGTCCTTGAGCGAGCGCACGCCTTTCTTGGGAGGTACCCTTCACCCAATCCTTTTCGAGAGCAATATCTATCAACCTCCCAGTCAAAGCAATGCGATCGAAATGCGACTTCACGAATTGTCTGCTATCTGGGCAGCCAAAGATGCGGATCCTACCATGCTGCAAGTCAAATCTGGTCGTGATACAATTCGCCGCATTTTCGTTGATTTCCACCATCTGTGGAAGACGCAGCTCAGAGAGGATCAGGAGAAAGAGGCAGAAAAATCAGAGCTTTATCGCTACCGTGGATCGTGGGAAGATGAAGAGGAGGTCGATGAAGCTGAGCTGAACCAGCTCTTCCCTACTTACGACGGAGGAGCTTCTGATCCTCAAGAAGTTGGCCGAATTGATCCCCGACTGATTGCCGTGCGGCTCTCATCTTTACATGCCAAGATTGTTGGCAGTCAATGCACTGGTGAGGCGTTGCCTACTTTTGTCAAAGAGTCTGGCCGTCTCCTGGGATCGATGTGGTCTGCGAACAAGAGTCCCTTCGCGCCCGTGCCACCTCAACACCATCTTCCTTCGGTCTTCCTACTTCTTGAAGAGGTCATAGGCGAGGAATCTCATGCTCAACAGAAGAACTACAACTTCTATACAGATTCGAACTTTGCGGAAGCAAGAAGGCTTGTCAATCTTACGCTTTCGGTCCAATCTCGCTTTGCGCAGATCCAGACTGCTTGGCCGGAGCATGCCGTTCTCCAGGATGTCATCACCTGCTGTTCAGAGATTCTCCAATTCAAGCACATTGAGCCTGTTGCTAAATTTTTGACTAAGGTTGAGAAGCTTCATTCGCTTGTGCATGAGTGGCAGTTGGTGGCCAGCCGCGAATACTCAGCTGTCCCCCTATACGATGAAATCACGAACATGACCATCGGGTGGCGTCGCCTTGAACTGTCGACATGGGCAAAGCTCTTAGATCTCGAGAAGGAGCGATGTGATGA
Source organism: Penicillium canariense (assembly GCF_028826845.1). Taxonomy (NCBI): domain Eukaryota; kingdom Fungi; phylum Ascomycota; class Eurotiomycetes; order Eurotiales; family Aspergillaceae; genus Penicillium; species Penicillium canariense. The sequence continues at coordinate 5,204,670 of NW_026622728.1, read as the reverse complement.
GAATGTTAGTTCATGGTGGTTTGTCGCATACGAGGCCCTTCTGGCTGTGCCGCTGCAGATAGCCGAGTGTGGCGAGGACAACCTGAGTGAGCACATCGAAGGTGTGATTTCCACTCTAGAGCAATTCTTCAAGTCTACCACGCTTGGTCAATTCACTCGTCGCCTTCAACTTGTCTCAGATTTCCAGGCACTGCTTGTGGCCTTCGTCAATGACTTCCCCTCTTTGACGCCACTCGTCTCTGCGCTCAACAATTTCCTGTCCCATTTCCGGCCCTTCGAGCCGTCAGTTGACAAGATCCTGCAGGAAAAGAGATCAGCTTTGGAGAAGGACATCAAAGAGCAGATTCAATTGGCAAGCTGGAAAGATACCAATATCGTTGCTCTGAAGGAGAGTGCCAGAAGGTCCCACGTCAAGTTGTTCAAACTGGTTCGCAAGTACCGGGAGGCTCTCGCCCAGCCCATCCAGCCAGTCCTTGAACAAGGGCTTCCCGAATTTGGTGATGGTATCTGCGAATCATGTATCGAGGATAACAATATGCCCACAGCTTTGTTCCCCGAGGTCTTGTCCATCTGCCAAAAGAACGAGAAATTGTGGTCATCCAGAGCTCTTCGATTCCAGAACCCGGATGGCACGGCTCGCAACATGACGAATCTTTATTCATCAATTCCGTCTGAGTTTGACATTGCGAAGGATCTTGACGGGTTCACTGTCTCCATCATCGAGGGCATCAATGAGTTCAAGTCGCAAACGCCCAAGACTCTAACCGAAGAGAACAAAGATGATGTCCAGCACCTTAAAATTCAAAAGCGTCGCCTCTATGCTGAAACTTTGAAGCGTCTCTTTGCGATGGGCGTGAAGCGTAATGCTGGCACAGGTCTCATCGAGACCCAGGTCTCCCTTGCTCAGGTCCTTTCCACGAGCGCTGCCTTTGAATCTAGTACTACAGCCTCAAGCTCCATTCAAAGTGCCGATTCCTACTTCCACAGACTTCTCGACCTCCTGCCCCGCGCTCGTCTGGCATCGCGTAACTACTCTGAGGAGCTCAGCAACGTCGAAGTTTCCAGGAGTATGGGCTCTATTGAGTATCTCCTGTTCGTCCTCCGACGCCAGAGAGGTGTTCTTGCGCCCACTCTTTCTGATCTGGGAGCTCTCAAGTCTACTCTTGACAAAGCACGGCACTTGTGGACAATCGGATCAGACTCTCTCATCAAGGCTGGCGCTTCTGCTAGCGACGAATTGATGGGTCTGACTCGGGTTGTGGCGTGGCTGAGCCCAATTCTTGCACTTGCGTCGACTATCATTGAAGTCCACTCCAAGTTCTCGGGTCTTCAGGCATCCTCCATCTCCCAGGAATTGAAATCAAGAAGGGCTGCATTCGACGATATCCGCAAGTCCCTCCAGTCGCACCCCTCCCTGCCATCTGGAATTGCCTCGACGATTCAGAAGGAGCTCATCCAACGCGCATGGTCATTGCTCCACCAACTCGATGCTGATCTGAAGATATGGGTTCAAGATCGCCCGGACCTGTCCTTCGCTTTGGACCAAATTGTTCCATGGATCCAGACTAACAGTATTCCTTCTGCTGGCTTGCTTGGAAAGGGTACCGTCTCCATTCAAAGCTTTGACGACAGCCTTCTCTCTGCCGTTGATAAGATGCTCGTCGGCCTGCAGCAGCTCAAAGATGTTCCTACCGCCATCACCTTCGATGGCCTTATGTCCCGAAGTGACGAGTTCTTCTCTCGGGCATCCAGGGCAGTTCATCTTAACGAAATCACTTCGTCGTTTGATGAGGTCCTTGGCCATCTTCAAAACCTGCAGGACAAGTCTGCCAGTGCCCTCTCTATGGCCGCTGCTCTAGTCACCAGTATCCTGCCCATTGCCAACAAGTACTACCACATCTGCCAGGATTTGACCGGCCGTTTCATCTCGGTTCACCGTGAGATCTGCAAGACTTCTTACATCCTGACCAAGACTTTCACTCAGCTAGCGTCGGAAGGATTCTGCAGCCCAGCCGAGGCATCCCAAGACGAAGGAAAAGAAGGCAAAATGGAGAGCGGTACTGGCCTTGGCGATGGCGAAGGCGCTGAAGACATCAGCAAGGACGTCGGGGATGATGAGGATCTCTCAGAGCTTGCGCAGCAAGCAGAAAAGGAAGACGCGGATAAGGATGAGATGGATGACTCTGCTGATGCGGTCAACATGGATCAGGAGGAGATGGAAGGTGAAACCGGCGAACACCAAGAAGAAGGCGATGAGGAAGAGAAGGATGACAACGACGATGAGGAGGACAACATTGACGAGGAAGTTGGCAGTGTTGATGACCTTGACTCTGGTGCCGTTGATGAGAAGCTGTGGGATGGAGCCAATGATGAACAGCAGAAGGAAACCGAAAACGAAGAAGGAAAGGGCCAGGCTGAGGAAGACCAACAAGCTGCGGCTCAAGAACAGAAGCAGGAAGGAGAAGAAGGCCAGAAGGGCGAGGAAGAGGATGGAGACGAAGAGGACGAAGAGGAAGAAGCCCCTGATGATGAGGGCGAAGCTGTTGGTCGTGAGGATATGGATGTTACTGATCCCCAGACCAAGGAGGAAGAAACGTTGGATCTTCCAGACGAGATGCAATTGGACGGTAATGATCAAGATGGTGGCGATGAAGGGGAGGATGATGATGGCATGGACGACCTCGATGATATGGGTCCGCTCCCCGAAGAAGAGCAGCAAGTTGAAGAGCAGGATGATCAAGCTGGCGGTGAAGATGCCGATGTGGCACCTGACGAGCAGATCCCTGGCGAAGATGAAGAGATGGGCGAAGAAGGGGAAGAGACCAACGAAGGCGAAGGACAAGAAGAGAATGAGGCTGGCGGCGAGGAGCCGGAAGAGCCAGAGCAGGACGACTTCCTCGCTCAGCGGGATGACAACGAAGCTGCGGGTGACGATGTTGCTCCTAGTGATGCTGTCAACGGCGGACTTGCTGCTGATCAGGACCAGAATGAGGACAAGGGAGCGTCCGGCGATGCACAGCAGGAGAGTGGCTCCAGTGATCCCACTGCCAGTGCCGAGCAACAAACCGGTGCTGCCAAGGAGAGCGAAGAAAGTAAACGCAGTCGAGACGCTGGCGGTGCCGAGGACGCGGCTCCTAATGAGCCTCAGATCCAAGCCTTCAAGAAGCTCGGTGACATTCTCGAGCAATGGCATCGTCGCCAAAAGGAGGTGCTGAATCCGTCACAGGAGGAGGAGGACTCGCAACCGTTGCCGCAGGATACCGACATGGCGGACGCCGACTTCGAGCACCTCAGGGACGACGAGGATGTGGCCGACACTCAGGCTCTGGGGCAGGCAAATGAAGATCAAGCCAAGGGTCTGGACCAGAACAAGGCCGTCGAATCCGAGAACCAGCCTGGAGAGCACGAGGCTCTCCCTGACGTCTCAGAAGAGATCCAAGACTCTCTGGATAACCAGCTTCAGGATGAGATGCAAATCGATCGCGAGAACGCCCCTGCCGAAGCTCAATCGGCCGGAGCTTTCATTCCGGGTGATCAGACATCGCGAGACCATGCAGATGGCGCCCCCGGTGCTGAGGACGTGAATGAAGAATTGGATGAAGTCGACTCGCAACTCGCGGCCATCCACCTTTCATCAACCCTCCCGCCTTTGACCCCCGAGCCCGAGGCCCGCCGTCTGTGGTCGCACTATGAAAATGCTACGAATGATCTCTCCCTCTCTCTCACCGAACAACTGCGTCTCATTCTCGCGCCCACCATGGCTACCAAGCTCCGTGGAGATTTCCGCACAGGAAAGCGCCTCAACATCAAGCGCATCATCCCTTACATTGCCTCTCAGTATAAACGCGACAAGATCTGGATGCGCCGCTCTATCCCCTCCAAGCGCAACTACCAGATCATGCTTGCCGTCGACGATAGCAAGTCCATGCTTGAAAGTGGCTCTGGCCAACTCGCCTTTGAGACGCTGGCTCTCGTCGCGAAGAGTCTGAGCATGTTGGAGGCCGGAGACCTTTGTGTGCTGGGCTTCGGTAATGAAGACCATGTCCGCGTCGCGCACGAGTTTGGCAAGCCTTTCTCATCCGAGGCTGGCATGCAGGTCTTCCAGCACTTCAGCTACCAGCAAACCGGTACGAATGTGCGCAAGTTGATTGCCGATTCGATCGCCCTCTTCCGTGAGGCACGCTGGAAGAGGTCCCCCGGCTCTGGGTCTGCGGATCTGTGGCAGCTTCAGCTGATTATCTCCGATGGTATCTGCGAGGACCATGATACTATCCGCCGCCTCGTTCGCCAGGCTCTCGAGGAGCGTATTATGATCGTCTTTATCATCGTTGATGCCGTCAAGGGCAGTTCCATCCTAGATCTCTCGCAGGCTAGCTTCGAGGCCGATCCTGATTCCAATGGTGAAATGAAGCTGCGGATGAAGCGCTATCTCGAGGGATTCCCCTTCCCTTACTACCTGGTGGTCCGTGATGTGCGTGAGTTGCCTTCTGTTCTGGCGACTGCGCTGAAGCAGTGGTTCGCGGAAGTTGTGGATGTGTCTTCATGATCTACATTGAAAAATGGGTTTGCAACATTTGGCGTTATTTTGAATTTCCGGGCGTTGTCTTTTTTTGGAATTGTGATGTATATGATAGATCTAGATACGTTTGTACATGAATATGGTCTACATGTTTCTTTACGAGGTGTTCATTTACACGCAGTAAGTGGTGAGCTTAAGGATGTTTCCTGTGATGTAGTATTGGTACCTCGATAATGGTGATGTATAATGCCCCGGCACATTTCCAGAAGACGCCAGGATATGCTAAAACTACCACCCATACTTGGATCCGGCTTCCTTCTTGTTTCTCCTTCCTGTGGCGAAGCTCTCTTCCAGGGCGTCCTTCTGAGTACTCGCTGCATTGACCAGCTGCTGCAACGTGTGCTTGCCAGGAGCAATAGCGCGGACAGGGTTGTGTTGCGTGGCAGCCAACTCGGTCTCGGCATTGGCCTGGTTCGAGGCGTATTCTTTGTCGGTATTAAAGGAGAGGATGCGGGATTGCGCAGAGGGTGCATTGCGGCCGAAGAGCTGCCGGCGTTCTGACTTGGAGAGATTGAGGTCGTTGGCGATGGTGTCCAGGGAGGATGATACGGAGGCGTTTGTAGGATAATATGCCGCGTCCGTGGGTATGGACTCCGGCACTAGTGCTGCGTCGGCCGATGCGGCCTCCATCTCAGTCTCGGTCTCCGTGTTGTAGACCAAGGGCTCGTAGATCCCTGTTGGTGCCGAGGCATCGTCTGTCGGGGCCGTATCCTCGGATGATAACGAGAAAAGGCTGACCTTGGGCTTGGGCGGCATGGGCGCAGGCGCTGGTGCGGAAGCCGATGCAGTCGGTTGTTGTGCCGTAGGATCGGCTAATTTGGATGCCACAGACGCTGCTGCTGCTGAGGGTATTGGCTGAGAGGCGACCTTGGTGGTTTGCTTCTTCTTTTGGTTTCGCGCAACGGACAAAGGCCGAAACATCATGGGGTTGCCCTGGAGCTTGACCACTCCAGCCTCTGCCTTCGCCACGGGAACATTGTCTGAATTGGCCGCCGGTTGTCCCAAGCTGCCAGGCGTAGGTATTGTACTGTCGGTTGCGTCGGCATTATGGTTGAACGCCTGACTGTTCCGCATCTCCGCATCGGCTGTACGATCAAAACCTGGTTCGGCACCCGTCTTCAGACTGAATACTTTGCGCGTCGTGGCTACCTGTGCTTTCTTCTCCACAGCCCGCTTTGGAGCGGGCAGAAATGAGTTGAAGCCGGCAAAGGCCCCTCCAGCGGCAGCTCCTAGCCTGGCCTTCTTGCGCGCCGGTCCATCTTCAGCGTCCTGGTCCGTGGGGTGCTCGGGTTTCAGCGGGAGTGCGACGCGAATCTTGCGCGGGTTGCCGCGGTCAACCTGGAAGCCGGCGCCCGCCTCGGGCTTGGGCTTTGCAACAGAGGGTGCGGGAGTGGTATCGGGCTCGGCATCTGAGCCTTCAGAGTCGGAGTAGGCTACCAGCGCCATGTTTGAAGATAGTGAAGGGTGAGTGGGTCACCTGGTTCCTGGAAGACTTGGGCGGCGATCTACCATCTCCGTTTGGTGAACTTATTTGGACACCTGAACTGCCAGGCATCAAGAGGAGTCGTTGCTTACATAAGAGGCTTGGCCCCCGTGACGATCCGGCGTATACTTCTCAGTTGGAGGCCGGTCTACGAATTGGCGGGGGAGATCGAGTCGGATGGGAGCCATGGGCCCGTGTCTCCATCACATAAACCCTCATCCTTCGACACCCGCCGGATGCGAAGCCATTGAGGCGCTCGGGGGGACGGGATGGCACCTCGTAGCAGACCGGGACGACACCACTTGGAAACGTCATCGGCGTCATCCGGATTCTCCGCTGGACTCGGGATTCAATGGGGGGAAGATCGCTCGTTTTACAGTGCATAGTTGAGGGTGGATGGAGAGAGCCGGTCGCATAGAATCCAATAGGCCTAATTATGACGGCCGCGAGACAAAGGAAAGGGCGTGATATCCGGTCGAAGAAAGCCCCAGCCACACGCACACAAGCCATGCCGAGACGCTTCTCCCCACGAACGAGCCCGATAATGTACCATAGCCAAGTCCAGACGACTCATGTAACCGAGCATAATCAGTATAATCAGTGTCAATTCACCTTATCAGCGGGGACCAGCGCAGCAATGGCCGACAAGCCAGCACGAGCGAACGGGCAGAGATCAATGCGTCATTCTGGCCGCCCCCCCCCCACCTTCGTCGACTCCGGCCCTCCGACCATCTTCCTCCCATGGCCCTCGCCCTCAACCTGCCCCGCCGTCCTCCATGCCGAGTTTAGGAGGCCTGCTGAAGAAGAGGCGAACGAAGGATTCTCAAACCCTCTCGTCGGAGCTGCCCCCATCCTCCGAGAACCATTCTCCCCCCGACACCCACGAAGAAAGCGCCTCCATGCAACCCGCCGGGAGCTCACAAGCTTCTCCGCAGCAGCCCAACAATGCCGCCAGCATTAACAACCTCATAAACAACCCGGACCATGCCTCGCAGACGCAACAGCACAGCTCCGCCCACGGCCACAATGTTGACTCGCCCCATCAGCACCAGCATCAGCACCAGCACCAGCAAAAGCAGGAGCGCACCACCAAGGGCAAGTACTCACAAGAGGACTTCCTGCTGCAGCGCACCCTTGGCACCGGGAGCTTCGGTCGGGTTCATCTCGTCCAGTCCAAGCACAATCACCGCTTCTACGCTATGAAGGTTCTCAAGAAGGCTCAGGTCGTCAAGATGAAGCAGATCGAGCACACCAACGACGAGCGCCGAATGCTGAACCGCGTCCGGCATCCGTTCCTGGTGACTTTGTGGGGAACCTGGCAGGACTCGCGCAACCTCTACATGGTGATGGACTTTGTTGAAGGCGGCGAGCTGTTCAGTCTGCTGCGGAAATCCCAAGTATGTGGCCCCTTTGCACCCCCGCTTCCTTCCCATCACCAACCCCCCTCCCCGAAGCGCGCGCGTGCATATCGCTAATGGTCTGCGTTTTCCCCCTCCCTGCAGCGATTCCCCAACCCAGTCGCCAAGTTCTATGCCGCCGAAGTGACATTGGCCTTGGAGTATTTGCACGCCCATCAGATTATCTATCGTGATCTGAAGCCAGAGAATCTGTTGCTGGATCGTCATGGTCACCTTAAGATTACTGATTTCGGCTTCGCAAAAGAAGTGCCCGACATCACCTGGACGCTGTGCGGTACACCCGACTATCTCGCCCCAGAAGTAGTTTCTTCCAAGGGCTATAATAAGTCTGTCGACTGGTATGTTTTGATTTCAGCTGTTATCTTCCCAAAAAAACGTCCCTATTTCCTAACCCTTCTATAGGTGGTCATTGGGAATTCTTATCTTTGAAATGCTATGCGGGTTCACCCCCTTCTGGGATAGCGGCTCCCCCGTCAAAATCTATGAGAACATCTTGCGAGGCAAGGTCAAGTACCCGCCCTATCTCCACGACGATGCCGTCGATCTGCTGTCGCAGCTTATCACCGCCGATCTGACCAAGCGTCTGGGTAACCTGCACGGGGGCCCCGAAGACGTCAAGAACCACGCGTGGTTTGCCGAGGTCACTTGGGACCGACTGGCCCGCAAGGATATCGATGCACCCTATATCCCGCCGATCCGTGGCGGCCAAGGTGATGCAAGCCAGTACGATAAGTATCCCGAAGAGACAGAGCACTATGGCATGGAAGGTGAAGATGCGTAGGTTTTTCTCCTTAGTTGCATTCATCTGATCATCACAAACCCAGCTGACCCTCGCCCAGATACGGCCATCTGTTTCCCGACTTCTAAGAGCGCTTGTATGATTTATGACGAGATGAAAGGCCCGCGACGCCGCGCAGGATTTGGAATTCGCACCGGCGCGCCCGCAGGAGTCGACCTGAAAAACCGGAGTGATATCACATCTATTGAAAACCTACTTGCGGATCTCATTTATAGCAATTGGACTCGAGTTTTTTCTTGTTTTCTTGTCTGTTGTTCATTTGGTTCTGGATTTGGCTATATGTGGTTTTGTCTCGATATACAAGGGGGGGGATGTCCTTGATTCCTCTATATCCCAAAGCAAAGATCCTCGCCCATATTGTACACGGGCTCTCAGGCCGTCTCTATTCGTACACGGATCCTTTGACGGATCGTCGTATGTCCCATCCTTTCGCCGTAGACATCAAACCCAATTGAGGAGTGGTTATCTTATTGCCTCCTCTCTCTTACAGGCCGGGGCCCATGTCGGCAAGGGATGTGGCATCACCGCCCATCTTCTTGCTTTCCTCAGCCATACGGCGCATGTAGGTGCGGCTGGTGACGTTCCACATGTTGATGTACTTCTCCATGCAGCTAGACAGGCAGGAGTTCTCCTTGGAGGAGAGGGAAGAGCCAGGGGCGGGAATGCAAGCGTCGAAGCAGTTCTCGTTGATTTTCTGAGTTGCGATTGTGTTAGCGTAGTGCTCGGTCAAAGCGAGAGAAGAGGGCGGAACGGAAAATGGTGACGTACTCCGATGAGAGCGCGGGCGTTGGTCATGGCCGCCTCCTGCTGGACCTGCTGCAGGAGAGAGGTCTTGATGTCCTCGCTGGACTTGGAGGAGCCGGAGCCAAGGAAAGACATGGTGGATGGAGTGGTGGAGAGGAGGATGTTGGGAAGGAAAGGCGGAGCGCAGCTGGGGAAGTCAAGTCAAGAATCTGAGCTGCGGCCGTGGCTGGTGCGGAGCCTGCGCCACACGCAATGTGGACACCTTAGCATCATACGGAAGAGAAGTACACCACGAACTACTCCAAATCAGCCCTTCCCCGGTTGACCACCCTTGCTGATTCTCGGCTTCCACTCTCTCCCTTCCTTCGCCGCTCTTCTCTGTCTCATTTTCTCTCCGGGTTTTCGGGTCCTGGCGACACCGACACCCACCCCTTCCAATCTTCCCCTCTCCCCACCCCGGTCTCTCATTGAGCTGCTGTCCCCTCCGTTCGGCCCTAACTTGACACTACCATGCGTCTCCCGAGCTTGTCCTCGCTACTGTGCCTGGCCGGCTTGGCCTCCGTCCCCGTCAATGCGTATGCAGGCGACGACCCCAATATCAAAAGCATCCCGGTAGGTGCTGATCTATTGATGCGCATTCGCTGCCGAGGTACTGATTGTTCAATGTGTCTTAGCTCCGAACCCACAGTCTTTCCCCGGTATGAAACCCGACGAGCTATATGAGCTTTGTTCTCTATCATGCAGAACAAGCTGCGAGTGCATCTGTTGGGAACGTGAGCCTTGTTGACAAGCTGGATAGCCATACCTTGATTCGGATTTCCAAAGCCGCTGGTTCGACTTCGGAGGAGATACGGTGATCCGCGCGGATAAGTGCGAGACTCGATCCTTTACTATCCTGAGCTATATCATACTAATGGAGATGCTCTCTATAGATATATTCGTCTGACCGCCGACCGGCCGTCGCAGCAAGGATGGATCTTCTCGCGCGTGCCTCTGACCGCAACCAATTGGGAGGTAAGGCCGCCCTAAACACCATGCATACCGAGCTCCAATGTGACCGCAAAGCTCACATCCACCTCCAGCTCGAACTTGAATTTGAGGTCCACGGTAGCGGCAACCTGCACGGCGATGGCTTCGCTCTATGGCTCACCAAGCAGCGCGCCACTCAAGGCCCTGTCTTTGGCTCGACCGACCGCTTCGAAGGCCTGGGCATCTTCATCGATACCTACAAGAACAACCGTCCCGGCGTGTCCTTCCCTTACGTCATGGCCATGATGGGCGACGGCTCGACCACCTACGACCAGGCGCACGACGGCAAGGCCAACGAGCTGGCTGGATGTTCGGCACGCGGCCTCCGCGGCGCCCCCGTACCCACCAAGCTCCGCCTCACCTACTTCCAGGACAAGTCCTTGACTCTGGACCTGCAGTACAAGACCGAGGACTCCTGGACCAACTGCTTCACGCTCAACGCCGAAGACACCAACATTGCCATTCCCTCCGTCGCCTACTTGGGTCTCTCCGCCGAGACCGGCGAGCTGAGCGACAACCACGACATCGTCTCCCTCAAGGCGGAGAACCTGTATGCGCTGAACCGCAACGCCGGCAGCAAGGGTTCCGATGGCGCCAAGGGGGGTCGCAGCCGTGGAGGCAGCAGCAGCCGCTCTGGACAGACCGAGTCCAGTAGCTGGTCGTGGTTCTTCTTCAAGATTGTGTTGTTCTTCGGTGCTTGTGTGGGTGGGTACTTTGGTTGGACGATTTACCGGACGAAGGGGCGGTCCTCGCGGTTCTGAACAGTTCGACAGTCTGTATTGTTTGGCGAGCCCAGCCAAAGGAAAATCGCTTTCTCTGTATGGTCTACTTGTGTCTTCCCCTCCCCTCCCTTTGTTCCTGGCTGTTAAACGATTGGTCTTGCATAGCCTTTTGACGTCATTTGTGGTTCCTATGCGTTGTGTAGGCCGCTTTTCTGTTCTATTTGAAATGAATCCACTCATAAAACAGTTCTGTCATTTGTATCATGGGTCCTCGCCTGAGTCATGTTGCTGGGCAGCAGGAAGGGTATCATATATCTATATGGTAGAAACGCCGGTCAAAATGCAATAGTCGTAGCAAAGTCTCCCTGAGAGACTCGACTTGGAAGGGTGTCTGCGTCCTGAGCACATCCGAAAGCTCGGTTCTCTCAGGTTTTTTCACCGATGCGCTCTCGCTCCTCACCCCACATGCGATCCACGATTTGGAATACCTCTGTCACGCTGCGCATCACTGCGTCTTCGATTCCCAGCGCGCTGTATCGGTGCTGGATCTTGTCAGGATGCCACCGCACCCGCTCTGCTTTCAGCGTCGCCAGTAGATCGGCCATCGGCGCATGGCGCAGGAACTCTTGCACCGAGTCCGGGTTCACATCACGCCGCTTGCCAGACTCGACAGGCCAGAAAAGCAAGTCGCGCAGCGGCTTGCGCTGCGCATCAGCCTCATCCGCCTCGGCAGACTGGGTCGTGGACCCAGGCTGCGGCACCACCTTCGCGATTTCCTTCCAACTCGCCAAATACGCTTTCCAAGCCACGTCCCAGTTCTTCCTCTTCTTTCGTTCTGCTCCACGCCGCAAGCTCTCGTCCATCGCCTGCTCGAATGCTCCGCGCTCCCTCTCCTTCGCACCCCTCTCATCCTCCCGGCGTCTCGCCTTCTTCCTTTCGGCCCTCAGCCGCTCCTGCTCTTCCAGCATCCCTTCCCGCGTGCGCTCCCACATCCGTGACCGCACATACGTTGCATATTCCTCGTCAGACATCTGCTCGAGTTCCCCGTCCGGGCCCTTGGGCACCTCCGGGACCGCATAATTGTGGATAGGCTGGCCGTAGACAGATTCCCAATACGCAGCGCCTTCGTCGTCGCCGAGTGCATCGAAGAGAGATTCTCGAAACGCAGCACTGGGCGAGAGCGGAGGCGGCTTGGTTGGGTCGGGTGGTTCTGTTGAGCGGTGGTGTCTGTCCCGGCGCTTTGAGGGGCGTGCATTCTCGTTGCGCCTGCTGCTTCGAGGGCTCCCGTGGCGCCTTTTATGGTCGCGCTCGGAGTCGTGCGAGCGGGCGCTATCGTTAGGGTCGTGGTGTCTTTTGTCACGCGACGGCCGGCTCTTGAAGCGGAAGCGGCCTTTGCTTCGGTTGGGATGTGTGTAATCGTCCGAAGGGTGCGCCGTCGAGGTGGTACCCTCAGGCGGTTGAGAGGCCATGCTCAGAGGTATGGGGTGTGCAGATGCTATGCCATGACATGATACAGGATAAAGGGAAGCTGAAGAGTGAACAGAAGTTCATTCCAGCCGTTGCGACCTCGAAGTTCTTAGTCAGGTCTTATCAGCCTTATCAGGCAGGTGACGCCGCGGAGCGAAGTACATTTGGGAGGCGGCGTTGGTGTTTGGACTTGAACTATGCTTGATTTACCGATGAGTGGAATTTCGCTGGTCACTCAGTGGCATTTGCCATTTCAACCCCACACAAACTCGTCGCCAGTCGGGGGAATATCGTCGAGCCTGTTCTTTCTCTACGCCGGAAGAGAATGCAAGGGCAAGAACAGAGATGACGACAGGAACAAGATATGGGAGATGGCCTGGAAAGCTGGGGGAAGACAGATTGTACCTGGTCTGTTCCCTGGTAATAAAGCATCGCACAATGGGTTTAATTCGATAGTCTCAATTACTCAATTACTGATGCTCCCGCGACGACATACGCAGGTGTCTATTAGTCGAATACGTCTTCTACTCGATCTCCTCCAGGAAAGTCGGCAGCTCTTCCCCGGCACCCAGTAGATGACCATCGCTGCAACCTTTTCCGGCTCATCTACATGTCAGGGATGTCTGACATAGGGTGCCATGTTAGGGGCGCACCATTGACTCCTCGCGCATTGCCTGCCACCGGTGGAGGAGGTTATGCCATCAGCAGGAACGGGGTGTCAGCGAGATGCTAGAAAGGCAGTTTCAGCTCCAGATGGGGTAATAAGAAAATTGAGATGCTCATATTGATTGCAACTGGGAATAGATAGACAACACAACGCCAGATCCAACACCACCACCCTAGGCAGCTGTCCCACTGAACCGACCAGAAGAGTACGCACGCGATGACGTACAGACTGAAAATCAACCGCCAGAATGTCAAGTGCGATAATGTTGCATGTTCTTCTTGATCTCGTCCACAATTTCAATTGCCTCCAGCGGGTTCCGCGCCTCAAAATCGTAGCGCTTCTGCTCTGTGGCATCATTGCCGCGCAGAACGACGACTCGGAAGCTTTTGGGGTGTCGCCGGCTGACCTTAGAGCCGACCACTTCATTAAAGCTAATCGAGCGTGTCTTGGAGTTGGATACGGTCTTTCCCGTATCCCCGGCCATGATGTGCATGTAGTCATTGTCAAAGGTGAGGATTCGATGATTCGAGGCAGTAAACGACATGGGTTGCTTGCGGAAGACGTGATAGCGGCGATAGTACCCGCCGATGAGGTCTTGTTTCTGCGAGGATGACGGCAAATTACTCTTTTTGCCCTTCTTGACGGCCGTCGGATTATTGCTGTCCACCATCAAGGGTGCGTTTGGTGAGGAGCTGCCTGGCGAGCCACCCATGGCAAGCGGGCCGTGGCCAAACCGGCGACGGACAAGGTCCAGCTCTGTGATGTTACCCAACGCCTCCACAGTGCGATCTAGCGGTACGATGGTATTCGATCCCATCACCTTGAGGAGATAGTTCCCTTTATCCAACCCCCAGCGCTTACACACCGAATCCAGAATCTCAGCGATGTAGCTGTCGGAGAATGTGTTGAAGGTCGTGACATGAGCAGAGGCTTCCAGGTTGATAAAGCGAATCTTCAAGGTTTTAGAGACACCAAGTCGAGGAGTAGCATGGGAAACCGGGACCACGGGCCGATCTGCCGGGGTTAACGTATTGTCATTCAGCGCAGACGAGAATGGTTGGCCCAGAATCGGGTTCACCCGACCCATGGTGGTCTTGGCTGGCGAAGCAGGCTGGGCCGGGGGAGCTCGTGGCACAGCAAGGTTCGTCTGTTGATCGCCATCATCAGACCCAAGACTCCCGCTGTACTGGGGGTATAAACGTTCGTTCTCCTCAAACTCGGCGTTGGAGGCCTCTACCAGGGCAAACTCATCATAGGGTTTGCCCCGTGAGCGTCCTCGCGCCTTCGCTGCTTGGTTATTGTTCGATGTAAAGTCTGTCATGGGAAGTGTTCGTCCAAGCGCCGGGAAGTCGTACTCGACCTCCCCGTCGTCGACCATGCGAAGAGCCCATCGGTTCACAGTCAGCCTGTCGCGCTCCAGAGACGGCTCTCGTGAATCTTCAGAATACTTCCAAAGAGCAAGACCAATTGTCTCCGCAACGGTGATTGGAGCGGGCTGCTCAGCAAGTTTCGACTCGCGTATGACTGGCAAATCCAGAGGTTCATCAGGATCCAATGAAAATGGGACGTAGATCTTCAAATATAATGGATCCACCAGACCTCGTCCCGAGAGAACCATGAATCTCTCAACTGGGTTGCTCGGTGCACGTTTACGGGATGTCAGCTGTTTCGTCAATAAGCTGACTGGCTGTACTCTGCTGATGGGCCGCGGGGGCGGAAGATCATGCAATTCGGGGGCAGGAGTTTTGGATTTGCGCGGCGAAGTGTTGGCACTCGGCCCAGTTCCACTGGGCAATTTGTGCATCAGGGCCATCGGCGAGGATGAGCCGGTCATGCCTACCCCAGCCAACAGCAGTGAGCCAGAACCGGCAGTGGCATCGAATTCAGAGGAGAGTGCAGATCCAACAGACTCGGCCCCCGAGTCTTCATCTTGCTCATGCAAGTCCTCGAGCATGATACTATCAGCTCCACGACTGCCTGTTCTCTCACGCCGTCTTCGAGGACGCTCAACCACCTGATCGGTTGTGGAAAATTGAACCTGGCCGGGCTGATGATAACCGTGCGTGTCAACTTCGTTGTCGGTGGAAAGATCACTGCTTGTTGTGGTATCTCGTCGCGGTCGTTGCTCCTTGCTTGATACTGCTGTCCCCAGTGATCCTGTGCGGTAATGGCCTACAACATTCTGGGTTGAGGGGGATGTGATCGTGACCTCTGGCCGTTCGCGCTGGTCTAGAGAGCGAATAGGGGAGGAATCGGCTCGGTCTCGGCGCAGGGGCATCTTGGAAAACTTGATCTGATCGACAGTGCTGTTTCTCGTCAGGAAGTCAGGCCACGCACTGATCGGACAGAATGACCTACCTGTGCATGCTGTCACCATCTTCATCGCTGTCGTCACTCAAATCGCTGCTATCGTCATCTTCCACCTCGGCCTGTCGCTGAGCCTCTTGGTGGCGATCTCGCCTGCCCTTCTTCTTTCCAGTCCGTCCATGATGCCGTCGCCCTGCACCGTCCACATGGCTCTTGCCGGTCACCATACCCCCTTCATCATCCTCGCCGTCCTCCAGGCCGAGCCCTTGCACTTCAACTCTCGCCGCGTTTGCATCTCGTACTGCTAGTCGGTAATATTCCGAGGAGACAGCAGCTGTGGTTGGAATAGGAGGGGAATGGGTGCGTTTGATCTGGGCGTTGCTGGTGGATGCGGAGGACCAGCCCGCGGCGCGAAATCCAGGAGTATTGAGGACGGAGTTGTTGACGTTGATCAGGCGGTCTCCAATCCCATCTTTAATGGTGGAGAGGTACGTCGAGCGTAATTGCCAGATGGTAAAGCTAGGCCTCGGTTAGTCTGCGGTGGTCGCAATGCCAAACAAAGGGGAAAGGGCAGCAAGCCCGACTCCACCTACTCTTCGTTGTGAAGAAGAGACATTTTCGCGCGGCCTCAACTGAAGCTCTATCCCTCGGCACAACCAAATACACAATGCGGCGCGTGAAGATCGCGTGGTGGTGGGCAGCCTCGGGCCAACCACAATGGAACTCGTCAGAGCTGACCGCGCATGCGTACGGAGGGCATACGCTTAGAGAGGGCAAGCATGCGCCTCAAAGTGTAGAAAGAATGGGGATGACGCTATCAGGACCAGCCTAGAAGGAAATGAAAGTGAAACGCAAGTCAAGCAGTCAACTGAGCGGCGCAGGGCAAGGCGTGGAGGGCAGGGAAGTTGATCAGTGGCGGTTCTCCGCAGATCGTTTCCCCGCCCGCACCGCCTGCCCGTGCGGCTGCCGCCGCGTACCCATCGATCTGCATTACCTTCAAAATGATTGAGGTATACAATGGTTGAAATTCAATTGGTTTTTTAATTGCTTTTTCAATTGCTGCGAATTCTAGAAATCAACCACAAAAATTAATCATAATCAACCCATGCATTATCAATCATGGATGCAGAGTACCTAACCTACAGAATGTTGTCACCTGACAGAAGGAAAGGCAGACCATCCATGTATAAGTAGAATGGTCGACAAAAATCAAGATACCTGATTAAGATATGAACCCATTGATAATGCAAGTCAATCTCGATCAATTGTAAAAACTACCGTCAGCAGGCAGATAAGACCCAGTTGTCCCCTTGGCATCATCCCTGCAAGCCAGAGGAGCGATCACCGCTGGAGCGCCCGGAAATGTTACTGGGAGATTACAGATCGCCGAATTGGAGTGGACGATTATGGTGCGCGTATTAATCCTGACCCAGCTGCTGGTCTTTGATCGTCTCGTCGCGCAGATGATGCGAGTCCGTTCCTTAGCACAGCGATATTCCCAAATGAAGCGCCTACGTGCTTCAGAGTTGCGGAATCGGCGCGGCTCTGTCCCGACTTGTCAGAGTCGAGTCCTCTGTCAGATTTGGGGTTGCATTTCATATCATCACCCCGGCTAGGTTAGATAAGGTCATGACATTTTCACTCGAGAAGAAGAAAGAAGAAGAAGAGTCAATTATCATAACCTAGTAGATGTAGGTTGCTCGGGCCCTCTTGTAGGTACCTATGCCGCACGTCTTTGGTCAAGGCAAAACATATATTGGTGGCAACACCATTAACTAATAAACCTGGTATATAACTACTAGTTCATTATTTATTAGTTGTATTAGTTAGTAGCAAAGAATTAACTTCTTTTTGGCTTAAGAACCCCTATTTATACATAAGGTGACGGTTAATTCGAGCTGATATCTATACTATTGGTCCCTTCTGGGTTTAGTGCCTGCACTACTCCTGGAGTACTCCGGGAGCAAGGTGAAGTGGTTTCGTTAGTTGTTGTCTGGGGATGCCTTGCGTATTGGGAAACACATGTGACTACCTAACGCTAATGCATGGTTCGCGGGGGCTGGTTGGCTCTCGGTGGCCTATCTATAAGCTACGGCCCCTTAACTTAGTGAGGTCCGTAACAAGGTATAACTGATAAATTAACTGATAGGTTCTAGTATTGCTCCGCTCCGGTTGCCTTCCCTATTCTTCCTAAATCCGGGCCGATTATTCGTCCACCCCTACCTCCTTAAGCATCAGGCTTCCACTTTTCTAACCACTAAGAAAGACGTAGTCGATCATTATTATCAACAATAACATCAATCTCGTGAAATCACTAAATCTCATCTTTCTCTTCAAAAAAACACCATGCCGATAATTACCTACAACCCAGACAGTATGCCCGATTTATCTGGGAAGGTCATTCTTATTACTGGTGGTGAGTACCACTACACCAGTAACCAACCTGGAAGCCCCGATACCTCTATTTAGTCCTTACATATAATAAATCATGAGCTAATGCCTGTCTTCGTTATGTCCTCTACCAGGCACCGGAGGTCTTGGGGCCGAAAGCGCACGGCGACTGGCGCAACAATCGCCAGCGCATATCTACATTAGTGGTCGGAAAGCAGCCAGCGCGCATGCAGTCATCCAGCAGATCCGACAAGCCGGCAGCAAGACACCAGTCACCTTCCTTCCCTGCGACCTAGCCTCCTTGGCCTCAGTGAAGCAGGCGGCAGAGACTTTTCTAGACCAGGAGTCCCGCCTGGATATTCTGATGTGCAACGCGGGCATCATGGCCACGCCACCGGGGCTGACGGCGGATGGATACGAGATCCAATTCGGCACAAACCATCTCGGTCACGCACTGCTAATCCGCAAGCTGCTGCCACTCCTCCAGACTACAGCAGAAGCAGCGGACGTGCGTATCATCCTGCTCACCTCATTGGGGTTCAAGATGCACCCGGGTGGAGGAATCGTCTTCGACGCGCTGCGCACCAAGCAAGAGTTCAGCGCCTTTGGCGGATGGATTCGCTACGGCCAGAGCAAGTTGGCAAACCTGCTGTACGCGCGTGAGCTCGCACGTCGGTACCCGGCCATGACCAGTATCTCCGTCACGCCCGGAGTCGTGAATACCGGGCTGGTCGAGAACCTAGGCTACTTCAACCGCGCCTTCGTCTGGGTCACCAACTTGGGTCAGCTGATGAAGCCGGAGGAAGGTGCCTATAATCAGCTCTGGGCTTCGACAGTCGCCAAAGACACTCTGCAGAATGGCCAGTTCTATGAGCCACTCGGGGTGCTTTCTACCAAACTAGACAAGGCATCCCAGGATGCGGCGTTAGCTAAGCGGTTGTGGGATTGGACTGAAGTGGCCTTGCAGACATACCTGTGAAATAAGAAATATATAGAAACAATCTATCTCACTCTCTTCAGTGGTCTCTCATATCACGTCAAGCCGATTGGGTTTCAAGATGACTTCTCTGGAAGTATCAAGTATGTTCATACTATATAATAAGCTTTACATATTAGGTGGGTGAGAACAAAACGGTCCTATTTTATGCGCGGCCGTGCACTATAGAATAGCTTTCGGGGGCTGTCCGTCTAGAATTCCTCGGCGGCGCCGGCGCCGGATGCGAAATGGAATAGGCGCAGCTGGAGGCACAGCGCCCACCCCATAGAATCGGTGGTCCGGGCGCGGCAGCCACTCCTTGGGCCTGTCGACCACCTCCAGCTCGTAATAGGACTGAAAAATGGCGACACTGCCCAGTATCTCCTGTTTCGCAAAGTGCCGTCCAGGACACCTGAACCCGCCGCCGCCGTAGGGGATCCATGCGCCTGATAGTCCGTGAGAAAGCACTGCGCTGGCCCGCCATGAGCTGGGAGCAATGGGATGAGGACCAGGAGGTAGGCGAGTGATTTCTTTCAAGTATTAATGGTCTTGTAACGTATCTAGTTCTTCAATTTACAAATGTGCCTTGGTTGTAATGTCAATATCCATTCAAGTTTGTTCGCTGATAGACGCAACCATTGAAAAGGATTTGAAAAGAGAAACGTAATTCTAATTCCGTCTTATACGAATTGGAACTTAGTCGTAATCCATGAGTCGGAAGCTTTGCAGACAATGGGAAAATAATGCAATAACAAAAGCTTATAGTACGAAGATGTGTCCTAAGCCTTGGCCTTCGCCTTGCTTTTACGGGCCTTCTTCGGCTTCTCCTCGCTGTCGTCAATGAGGCCATCATCCGCGGCAGCAGCCTTCTTCCCTTCTTTCCCTTGGCAGCACCGCCCTTCTTCTTAGGCACGCTGACATACTTATCCTTCGTCAGATCCATTTCTTCTTCATCTTCATCCTTGATCTCATCGACGACTTCTTCTTCGTCCGATTCTTCGATGGCGTCTTCGATATCAGGCTTATCCTTAGGGCCTTTCTTCGGCGCGATGACATTGCTTGCCTTCATGAATGGAAGTGGATGCGAGCGTTGGTTGTAAAGACGTGTGAATGTAGCCTTGGTCTGTGTGTCCAGCTTGACCTTGGATTGGTCCATGGGCCCCAACCCGAGCTCAACCATAGCGTCGAAATCATCTCGCGTCAAGAAATAGGCATCCATGAAGTCGATAACCTCGTCCACGCTCTCTTTACCCTCAGTCATGAGTCGCTTGACAGACTTGTCCCACACCAGGGGCATATATTGTTGACGAATCTCTTCACGATTGCCTGAAGTTCGAAGACGCATATGGCCTTGGATTTCCTTGACAAAACGTGACAGTTTGCCTGGAGAGTGAAAGTTAGTCAACGTCATGGTATCAAGCTGGAGTGGGCAGCTGCAGTGTACCTTGCTTGCTGTTCTGGCCAAGCCAGCTGGCAAACTGTGGCCTGTCCGTCATGTTCCCGAACTGGAAACTAGCCGGTCGAACAAAGCTGAAGACAGCATGAGTGGGCATGAGACTCCACTGCTGCTGGGTTCCATGAATCATGCGGTCCACAAGATCGCCATCACTAATACTCGAAGCAGCGTTGTCAGCCAGCTCAAGGAGCTTCAGGTTCTGCTCCTTGCCCTGGTAGCTGGTTGCAAGGGCGGGCCTAGTCCGCAAGTAATTCTCCTGCAGCATCAGATAGCTGAACTCATGGTCGTTAAAGTAGAGTTCAATCTTGTCGTTCAGAGACGCGGTGGAGCTTGGCGAGAACATTTGCGCACTGAGAATCCTGCTCGTAATATCCCACGGCTTCAAAATAATGTGTTTCTCCCATGCCTTCGACATCTCCTTGCCTTTGTCGAAATCCATGCTCGACTGATCTACCTTAACAGCAGACAGCATGTTGATGACTTGTCGAATATCTGCGTGCGTTCCTTGGATTAGAGCATCCAGCACAGGGGGAGGAATCTTGATCTTCTCGCGGAAGCAGATAGTGGATAGTCTTGCGCGGATCTGGTCCACTGTCGGACGTCTGAACGGAACATCGAAGGTGACATGATCAAAAGGCTTCATCTTCGGCAACCTCCGCTCATTACACAGTAAAATGATAGGAATGTTGGTCTTCTTGGCAATGGCTGCCACTGCGCCGACACCACCCCGGTCACCAGCAGACATACCATCGACTTCATCCATGATCAGAACAAGGTTGCGCTTCCCACTTTCAACCTTCTTGCCTTCACCAGCGAAATAACCTTGCAAAGATGTCGTATCCAGTACCCCTAAGGTGCCAGTCTCGACAAGCTTCTTGCTCCTGGTATCGCTGGCATTGGTCTCGACGATATCGAATCCTTCCAGCTTAGCCACCAGATGTGCAGCAGTTGTCTTGCCAATTCCTGGAGGCCCATGAATCATGATGGCACGGTATATTCCCGAGCCGTCTTTTCCAGCATTCTTAAAATTCATTTTCGCATTCTTATGCCAATTGCGCAGCCAATTCTGGATTTTCTCAACTGCGGTCTTGTTGCCACAGATCATATTGACTGAGGTTGGCGCATACTTGGTCGTCCAAAGCTGATCATCAACTGCCGGGCCTTGAGAAGCAGGCGGAGTTGATCCATTTTGTTGGGCTTTGGCCTTGGCTGCCTCCTGCTTCTTCTCCTCAGCGTCAATCTCGGCAGCCATCTTCTTGACTTTGTCCTCATCGGCTTTCTGTTTGGCTGCGTATTTTTCCGCAGCTTGTCCAGAACCGCCATTTGCGGGCAGGCGCCGAATCAATTCAAAAAGGCCATCCTCGTTAATAGTCTTGATTTTGAACTTGGCGATAGTCTCAAGCTTCTTTGGGCCTGCGTCGCCGCCGAGAACAACATAACTGGTCTTCGAGCTGGGGGCTCCAGTGACTTTACCACCATATTTCTTCACTAGTTCCTGACCCTCCTCGCGCCCCAACGTCTCAAGGACGCCGGTGAATACAAATGCCAATCCTGCCAGGCAATTCTCGGCACCGACGGGCATTTCCTTCGTGCCAGCAGTTGGGGGAGTACGAGAACGCTGCCCCCCAAAGGTCCATTTCTTGGTCTCTCCGGTTTGTGGGGCTGGGGATGGTGGCTTGATGATTGGAATGCTGTCGAAAATATCCTGGATCTCGGGGTTTTCGGGTTGCGGATCTTGCTTCTTCGGGGTGGACTTTTGTTTCTTGACAACAGGATATGCAGCCGACTTAGATCGGGATGCTGGCTTTTTCTTCGGGTCTTGATACTCGCCATCATCATCCTCGTCAATGACGGCTTCTGACTTCCGCTTCCGACCCGCTTTTGTGATTTTGGAGGCGGTCTTGGGGAGATCTTCCATTATCACATCGTCTTCTTCGTCCAGGATCGATGGCTTCTTCTGGGATCTCTTGGATGCTGCAGTTGCTGGCTTGGCCTCCAGAACCTCGAAATCATCGTCGTCGCTGTTGTCTGCGGCAACATAATCATCATCTCCCTTTCTGACGTATTCACTTGCGAAAATGTCATCTCCACCAAGGCCCTCGTCGTCGTCAACAACCTTTTTAGTCTTCTTGGTTGCTTCTCGTGGCGTATTTCGGGAGGACTTCATGGGGGCTTCATCAGTTATCTGTTCGGTTGACGCCTTGGATGGCCTGCCCCGCTTCTTGCTCGTAGCAAAATAATCCGAGCTGGTTGTCGGTTCGCCTTTCGGCTCGTCGCGCCTCCTGCACAAAAAGAATGTCAGGAAAAATCAAAGGTGAAATGGGTGGCGCGTGAGAGAGATCGTACGGTTGACTGTTCGATTTGGATTTGGGTGTTGGCGGTTTCGCTGGTGTAACTTCCTCGTCCTCGTCACTGTCAATCACCACCTTTCTGCTCCCTATTGTAATCATTAGAACTGAAGGGTACTAAATGGGCAGAACACCAGTTCATACGTCTTTTCCGCGCAGTAGAGGGATCCTTTATGGTGAGAGCTTGTGTTAGTAAGCCATAGGACATGAGTGAGCGAGGAGAAAATAGAGTCCACAATATTTAGATCCTATACAGGACAATCGAGCTTACCTCTTCTTTCGCGGGTTTAGGAGCGTTGCCCGAGGCCTGGGCGGGCTTGCCTCCAAAAAAATTCCGAATATCAGAGGGCATCTCGAGCTCCACTGACCAGACGTGTTTCAAAGGGCAGGACCAGAGTACGAAGACAATTGAGGATACAGCAAGCTCCTGCAGCCTGGTGAGGCAATACTCGCTCCACGGGTGACGCGCTGGGGAGACGTGACTGCTGACTAAGAAACACGACAGGCACGTGCCTAGTACTTAGACCCTATCAGGCCTAGCGTGACTTGGACATCGAAAAGTGCCGTTGCCCTGCGCAAAGCAACGAACGTCGCTCGTTGCATCCTTGGTCGCCTCACTCGGTCACAATGGGTCCTCAGATGAAGATTTTCGCAGGGCCCCTGTCGGCCTGCGGCCGGCCAACATGTACGATCACCCTTATCCGGGCCAATGGCGGTTGCAGGCCTCTAATTGACATTTGCGAAGCAGGCCTCTCGGGATCGCTAGCTACCTTTTCTCTCGCACGATGCTTCTCTACCACCTCACCCGCACGGGATTGGCTTACTCCGAAGTTTGCCGAGAAATCGAAGTCCCCCAAGGGTCGCCCACACGTCGCTACCGGAGGTTCAACTCGTGGCACAACAGTTGTATGGGGAGACTTTGGCATCCGCATGAAAGACCATGACCGTCGGATGCCTGCTTCGGCTCTCAAGATCGCAGAGGAAACAATCAAGAGGCGGCTTCGTGGGATGAACTACAAGTTGTACAAGCGTGTCAGCGCCAACATTGGTGTCTACACCAAGGGCAATGAGCAGCGTATGGGTAAGGGTAAGGGTAAATTCGACTACTGGACCGTTCGGTTGCCTGTCAGCCGAGTAGTGTTCGAGTTGAAAGGAGATCTGCACGAGAAGGTTGCCCGGGAGGCATTCAGATTGGCTGGCCATAAGCTGCCGGGTATGTTTTGATTTCCATCACAATCTGCCCTGATACCATACTAATCAATCCTACCTAGGTCTCTGGGAGTTCGTTAAGAAGGATGACCCACCCGTCGTTGGAATCACCAAACTCGGCAACGGCGTGACCATCGACTCCCTCAAGCGCGCACGCAGGAACCCTCCCCTCGGAACCAACGATCTCGAGAACCCGCCAAAGACCGCTTCCTCCAGCCCTTCCCCCTCTCCATGAACTGCCCCATCCTCTCACATGATACCGACTTCATGTTCCTCCTTCCTATTTTGCCATGTTGATTCAAGCCCCGACGTTGGTGCCGGGCCCATACCCCTGCAGTCTCCTGGCCTTAGCGGCTGCTACATCCCCTAGGGTATCGAGATCCAGATTTTCTGTACATTATCTGTCAGCTTAACGCGCATCTTCCTTTGGTCATAGCACCATCTTGGGGGGCAGATGCTTTCACTTTATATTAGAAGTTTAGACAGAAAGATGTATGATTGTCATTCACCTTTGTCGAAGTCTTCGGCGCCTGTTCCCATTCCTAATTTCTGTACCATGGCATCCTCATCTTCATTGGTTGCGGCGTCGTCAGCCGGAGTCATGATGCTCCACAGTTCACTTTTAGTGTGCGCTGCGGTTCCTAAAGCGCAGTCAGCTTTCCAACTCCCGATAAGAAAGGAATTATTAACGGCCTTGCATACCACCCAGCTGCCCGGTCTGCTTTTCAGGAGTCTGTGTATACAGGCGGATAGACTCGTATCTGGGAAATTGGTGTTAGTTTTGGAATATAATGGAGTGGGATTGGATGAGTTTCATACTGCGTGCTCTCCCCTCCGGGCTCCATATCAATCAGTCTGGGGTCGGACATCTGAACAACTTAATGAGTATCAGAAATGAATATACTGAGTAGTCGAGAATATATTTGATTGGGAGAGAAAGAATCTCGGTTTAGTAGGACATGCGTAGTTATGCTGGGTGGGTGGTCCAGTGACTGTTTGTGATGACGTAGGTCTAACGGGCGAGGATTCCTCGATCTCATGACACCCAACGCTTTGGGCCGGTACCGTCCTTTCAGACGGATAAGAACATCTCCTCGAAGATATCTTCGAGGATGTTTGTATTTTACAGATGCATGAAGCAGGGTGAGTTTTTTCATGGAATAGTTGACTCTTTAAATCATAACTCTAGTGGCAAATAAAACCGCCAAAATCCATCTCAAAAATGCCATGATGCGCCCAGGGAAACTTGACAATAATAGAAGGGTTTCAAAGCAAGTGCCAACAGATCGAAAACTGGTCGAAGTCTGCACCGCCGCAGAAAATGAACTGGCTTGGGAGAGCCCCGCCGCGTAGCGTACAATCATCATTCATCCATTGAATTGTGTCAGTGCCAATTATTCGAAATCCATGCCCATCGTCCAACTATGATTGTGTTAGTTGATAAGCTTATAACTGGGCTCGAACAAGCTGACCTTTCGTAGATACGCATGAACTTGGCCACAAAGGCCTCGAGGTGGAAAATCACTTTCTATATTGGCACATATATCAGCGCCCACACCAGCAACCCTTTTCGAAAACAAGCCCAAACTTACACTGCCTAGCTTGATCCGATGCTCGTAAAAGGCAGACCATTTGATCACATCCGGCTTAAGCACATCGTCAACTTTTGACACGAGCTTGAATGTCAATGTCTAAACCGCAACGGGTTAATCATGTATTCCCCAAGTTCATCGTCAACATGTATATACATACCTTAAGAATGGTAGTCGGGGGGATGCAGTGTGTCAACAAATCATAGAGTTGTGCGCGGACCTGCAAAAGTTGAGCGGGAGATCGTTCCCTTATAATCTCGTCTGCGGTAACCGAGATAAGTGCCTCCCAGTCTGGAGGCGGGATGGGGCTGTTGTCTGTGACTTTTTCACTGTATTCGCACAGCCGTTAGAACTTTTGACTCCTACGCCCGCCCACGTGTAACAAATCACTTACTTCTGCGCATAAATAGCCTCGAACATAAGCAATGCACGGCGTAGATTCCGACCACTCTCCTTCGCGATTCTTTTGTTCAGCCCATCAGCCTCGGTCCATCCCTCTCTCTTTGCAGCGACCCGAAGCGCCGAGCAGATGTCGTTTTCAGTAGGCGCAGCCACCCTGACCAGCAGGGTACGCGAGCGAATTGGAGCAATGATGTTAGAGGTGCTGTTGGCCAGGAGAATCAAGCGCAAGTTCGGGCTGTATTTTTCCATCGTCCGTCTCAGCGCGGCCTGTGCGTCACGCGTGAGATGGTCGGCTTCGTTGATCACGACAACCTTGAACCGTTGCTTCGCCGACAGGTCCACCTGTTGTGTCTGGGCAACCTCCTTCAGCAATTCCTGAACCACGACCCGGTCATAGGTGCCGACGTCAGCGGGAGTAATCTCGAGGTGGTAGACGGAGGATACGATGTTGAATTCGAGCTTGCGGTTGCTGGTGGTTTGGAAGACCCGGGCATCGATCTTAATCTTTTCAACACCGGGGCCGTAGAGTTCCTTCAGAGTCGCGATAATACGCGTTTTCTTGCCAGCGCCTGATGGACCGTAGACCAGTAGATGAGGAAAGTCTCCGCTTTGTGCCTGTCATATTGTAAAAATGGATGAGTAGCTGCCAGCCTCGCAAGCGGACTTTCTGGCTTACCAAGGACCGAAGGCGATCCGAGAGCTCAGGATGGTATGAGAGCGCATCGAGCGTCCGTGGACGCAGCTTGTCGACGAGAAGAGCCATAGTACACTTTCGATATTTGGGAACGTGATAGTTGGAGGTCTTCGCAATGGGCTTTTTGAAGATGCGAAATTGGGAGCACGCGTCGGGACCACGCGCCTAATTAATCCGTGGCCCGTGCACGCTCCTCCAATGAACCACCAGCTCTTTTCTTAGAAATGATCTGTAGCGACTAAGCACAACCTAGGGTTGAATGAGATTGGAATTCTCTCCTGTATATACAGCTCAACATGTCTATCAACATTTTTATCGACACTTAATGCCTTCCTTTTAATCCCGACGATATAGTACAGTCACAAATTTGTGGAGATGAGAGTTAGACGCAAAGAATTCTCAGCCAGCATTGACTCGGAGCTCTGCTTGCAAAAGGGTTGATGTCCCTTGATCTCGACGGAATTCATCTACCTTCAGTAGCTTTCCAATGGTATGGAGCAGGGCTTGAGAAAATAGAATTATGCCGGGATGGGCTTCAGAACTCCATTGTCATCATATTTCGCTTCTAGTATTGGTTAGTACAGTCACCAATCATGCTCCACAAGGAACGTTTCTCACTGAAGAATGTATAAGATAGCGTGATTGTATCGATGCCCTTCATGTTCGGATCGGTAGCGAAATCGGGATCGATGTAGAAGAAAACAGGCATATCCACCGTCTCTCCCGCGTTCAATTTCTGTTCTTCAAAGCAGAAGCACTGGATCTTGCTGAAGTACGGCGCCACTTGTCCCGGGGTAACGCTGTACGTTGCGACTCCAATGATATCCTGAGGACCTTTGTTGATTGCAGTGTAGAAAGCCAGGGCTGTCTCACCCGGTAGCACCCGAACCTCTCGTTGTTGCGGTGTGAATTTCCAAGGCAGCACATCAGATACAGATCCGTTAAAGGTAATGCGAAGACGTCGGGAGTCTGTCACGGGGGTCACACGTGAGGCCGTATCGCCGTCGCCGACGCGATGGGTAAGAATCGGCTGGCCGCCCCAGCCGGTCTGCTGGCAGATCTGCAATTTGGGTAATTTGTCAATCAAAATGCTCATTCGTCGTTTGCCCCTCAACTAAAAAAACGCGCGGCGTACCATTTTGTAAAGTGGAACAGAGCCGTAGGCGAGTGCGACGGTTCCGAGGATCATACTGATGGTATAGTACCTGATTGAAAACCCGTCAAGAGATGGAACTCTCATAGCCCAGCCGTGTAGCCCCAACTCACATAGTAGACGTGTTGCGCTGCTGCGATTGCGGCGTATTGAACGGTGCCGCGGAGGCATGGTGCTTCTCATGCAGCAAGGAATTCCTTGAGAAACACCTCTTCTCTGTATTCAAGATAACCCTCCGCAGGTAAATTGAGGGACGTGGTACGCTCCCCGTTAGTGTGTTGCGGCCCCATGAGGGGAGCAATCTGGAAAACATGGTTCTGGAATTTGGAATGGAGTCGGACCACTCAGTTCCCGGCGATTGAAGGTATTCCGCCCTTGCACGTGATGCCGTTAGGCTTATCGATAAGGTCGGTCCAAATCTAGAGAGTGTGGATAATTGAGACCATCCCGTTCAGGTAATGCTTTAATGTGCTCCCTTCTCCGTTGATATTGCCTACTCGGAGGGTGAGAAAAAGTTTTTACCTCTTCTGCCATCCTATCTATAGATTCCCTCTCTGGCTCGAGTGGAACAGAGAATTCGCTCAGATCGGTAAAGTCATGGTGCGGATATATAGTTACGCTCAACAGAAAGGACAGTTGGGTAAGGTAGGTATTCATTTTGGACTAGGTAAGGTTGACGAACATAGCATATGCATATTAGATTTATAGTACGAAAAAGGTATCTAAAGAAGACTCTACCCAAAGGATCACGAATAAAGTAATAGTAGTAGTAATACAGAACACCGAAGGACGTCCACAGCCACCAAGTCCCTCCCAGGGCCCAAGATAACTCTAGTTTACCACGCTTGCCGTGATGCGGCCAAACACACCTCGAACCATGTGGGGTCGTTCGCGAAGACAAGTGAGAAGAATAGCAGCACTGACCGCAAATGCAACGCGCTCACGGTATTGATACTGAAAGCGAGAGGGAAAAAGCATTAGCGCGTGTGACGATTTGGCGTCTCTGCCCCGGACCACAAACACACACCTTCGGGGGTTTGGAAGATGGTTTTG
This sequence comes from Penicillium canariense, assembly GCF_028826845.1. Classification (NCBI taxonomy): domain Eukaryota; kingdom Fungi; phylum Ascomycota; class Eurotiomycetes; order Eurotiales; family Aspergillaceae; genus Penicillium; species Penicillium canariense. The sequence goes on along the minus strand of NW_026622728.1, from coordinate 5,176,181 downwards.
GACCGCAGGAGAGTAACACGCGCCGGCTGGGCAAGACGGGGTTGGAACATACCTTTTTATCATACAACCGTGGCAACACCGTGGCCGCAGCCCTGGGTGCCACAAATAGCGCCAACTCCTGTCTCTTCCGCGCCTGCTCGACTAAGACACTCCATCCACACATGAGACATCCTGCTCCGACGCAGAGACCAGAGTCCCACATCAGCGGCGTGACTGTCTTTTGGTCGAAAATCTTAGGGCCAATTCGCGTCCGAGCCAAGCAGACAGCGTAGTAGAATAGACTGACGAAAGAAGCAAGAAATGCAGATGACCGGACAGCTTCCGAGATTGCGCGGCGAAGTACGGCCAGATTCTTCATTCCCCGCAGGCGCAGAACAATCTGCAGTGGGATATACGTCGCACAGGCCACCTTGAAGGTTCTCGCAAAACGGGACACCGCGTGTCTCTCGCAATTAGGACCGCAGCCCATGTGTACCATTTCGCATGGAATGGGGACTGTCATCGCTGGATCACCCCATTCCACGGGCCAGCCAAAGTCCCTGCACATGGATTCCAAAAGTGGTGCCTGCCCGGTGTCCTTCCCGTATACAAAGACCCCTCGACGAGCGCGACGCAGGGCCTCGATTAACCGTGTGTCCACTCTGGCGATCTCTCCGATCCATTTCTCGTAAGTTCGGGGCAATCTTTCGGGGAGATAAAACCATGCCCACATAACCACAGCTGCACTCATCGCAAAGACTCCAGCATCAGCCAGGCCAGGAGCGAAGGACTCCGCGATAGTCCAGCGGTGCTGGGCCTTACGACGGCGAGACCAACGGCTCCACGCCATACATGCTAGCACGTCCACGGCTCTCGTGGCAGTGAATAGGGTGAGATCCATCGTCCGCCCCACCAACTCCGGGTGAGGACGGTCGAGCGGATTGGCCAGCTCTTTGCCAGGGTCTTGGGCCGATGAGGCCCTTCTGAATTCAGAAATATGTCGTGAGGTGGCGCGATTCTTATTTAAAAGTCCGAAACTGAACCAAGCCGATAAGAAAGCAGTGGCAAATCGAATCTGTCGATCCAACCGTTGGGAAACCTGGATGTCTCCTCTAGAGAGATCGATTGCGATCGATGCGTATATCCGATAGAGTAATACCGGCACTAAGGTTGATCCGCCAACGAACGCGGCGCAGAACGTTGGGAAACTGTTGACCCGCAGAGGCCCGGCTAGAACACGAACAAGCTGCAAGGTTGACGGTCAGCTTGCGCTGTTTTGGGGCCACAAATAGACAGCGTCTGAGCACGCCGGGGGGGGGCAGTGACATCATCTATCGTGCGCCGACTCTCACAGCACCCTGCGTCCGCGACTCACCTCTTGGAGGTTGTGTTTGATGGACCAGCCCTGACTTCTGAGTCGTCGGATATAGGCGACAAGTTTGGGAGTGACTGATGACAGATACCCCAGAGTGTAGGCGCGCAGGATGCTATAGGCGGATCAGCTCCAAGAGTCCCCTCTCCCTATTTTGAGATGGCGCTGGTACCGCGCACCTGGTAGAAGAACTTACGGCTTCCATATCTGCGCTCGAAAGCGTCTGTCACGGAGACTCGACCGGACTGCAGGCTCCATAGCGCCGGTAACCTTCATGAGCTGATCCGTGGGAAGGTAGGATGCGCATCACACGGACGCGACTAATCGGCGTTTCCACGACCCCGTTCGAGAGAATCGAGGGTGGGACAGCCAATGCTTGCCCAATCAGAGGGCCAGAGTTACTGGGCTGTGATGACGACCGCCCAGGCTTTGTCGTGGAAGATGACCGGCAAATTGCACGGCCCGGAAATTGGGTAGTATTTTGACTTCGGGATTGAGGGGGAGCAACCCTTCTGACATCTGCACGATCGTTTTTCTCCCCTCTGATCAACCGTGGATCTGTGTAACGGGGGAAGCTTATGTAGGGGGGAGGGTGAAACGTCGAATGGGGTTGAATATTTGGACCTCGGTTCCTGAAGTGGAAAAAAGTCCCCGCCGAGCAGCAGCCCAGTGTTCAGGGGCACCAGAAGTCGCGGCCGATCATCCGCCGCGCAATTCCAGATATTTGTTATTGCGGGGCTCGGGCTGAACAAGGCTGGACGATTTCACGGTGGGCCGAATGGGGGAAGGATCGAATCCTGGCGTCCTACAAGTCTCCCTGCACACAAGGCCGAGACAGAGCAGCACAGACCCTGTGGGAGTGGAAGGAGACGTGGGGAGACCGGCGCAGGCCAGACCAAGTGCTGTGGAGGGGTAGGAGGTACCTTGGATGGAGAGGGACTCAAGAACGGGGTACTCCACGAGCTCCGTCGAACTTGGTCTCACCTCTCCACGTCGACTTTTCAGGGCCTCGGGGCGGCTCCCCCGGCCGTCCGGCTGGTCACCGCTCGTACCAGTTGTACCGCTGACAACCGCTCAGGTACCCCCGCAGTACCGGGGCGTGCCGCCAATGCGGCTGTAACTTTGGGTAATTTTTGGTACTGCTGTTACGTCACGCGACCCGCACGAAAATTTACATGTGATCGATGGCCGGCGATGCGATGGCTGAGGGCTGCTGGCGACGATAGGAACTCCACCTTCGTTCTTCCCCAGCTTCGCTCGTGGATCCTCTCTTTCTCACTCACCTCTCTTTCGATACCCTCTCTTGGGCCATTGGAACCATCGACACGACGCCGAAATTCCTACAATTACACACCTCATTCTCACCTCTCCCCGAATACCGCGGCTTGTTCGCTCTTCATCAAGTCCGTGAACTCGATCTTATAGCACAGGCGATACTCGGATCCCGAACATATCAGCCAAGGCATGATCCTGTCGCCCTGGTCTCCGCTGCTCTTGATCTTTCAGAGCAGCAAGTGTTGACCCGGTCGTCTCGCTCGGCCTCATCCACCCAGGCCTAGTTTCATCTCTTTGACCATGGATGGATCGGGCCCTGAAGTACACACTGGACGTACCTCCCCACCACCTGCTGGACCATTTGGCTGTGAGTGGCTTCTTGAGCATTTCTTTTCTCCCAGTCCGATCTCTGACAATGGAACAGACGCTTTTCTTTCCCCCATGGATACTCCTTTCGAACAGGCTCCGGCCTTACCCCCCGGTCCCTCTCTCCTCGACGATCACGAATCCAACATGCTGGACAACTTCTTTACCACGATGAATGCCAATAACTTTACGAATGACTTCTGGCTTCGAGGCCCGACAAATAAATCTTCCGGGCTCAATTTCGATTGGACCGATGAACTCCCGCCCACATTCGAGGGCTCAACGACTTCGCTGTCGCAACCATCCTTCCAACCACAAAACCTCAAAACGAATTTCATGGCTGGCAGCGCTGCTGGCCCTGACATCTATGCGGCAGCCTCGATGCTCTATCAGGGTGGTTTGAATGGAACGGATCTCGGTTCCGCTGTGGCCCAGCAGCCGTTCGTGGGCCAGCCTCTCAATACGAACGGCTTCCATGGTGGGCGTGACTCGCAGCACATGGCTCCTGCACAGGCATCCAGTTCGTCGCCATCGAGAACGCGGATTCCTACCGGATTCCATACTTCGGAGATGCTTTTTGATGTGCGCGATCCCATCACGGAAGACCAACACCCCTCTCGCAAACTACGCGGTCTTCACTGGGGCTCCGACAACGGCTTCATGGATCAGGGCTATGTGGCACCGCTTGATCAACCTGACATGGAGACCCGGACAAGAGAATTGCTCGGTCATCTTGACTGTTTCGAGCCGCAGAGCAGTGCAGGCAACACCCGGGCTCCCAGCCCTGAACGCATGGCTGGTACTCATGGTCCACACACCCCCTTCCGCCAGGCCGACGAAGATGATAGCGGCCAGCCTCGTAAACGACAACGTACCATCAAGGATGGTGACACGCTATCGGACGATGATGATTCGAGACCACTATCCAGAAAATCCCGAACCCCCAGCGTCGTCAAGGTCCGACGTTCATCGACGGACACATCTCGAAAGGGGTCAAGAGGCACGCCGACAAGCAAGGCACCCCGGGAGAATCTCTCAGAAGAACAAAAGAGGACCAACCACATCCTTTCGGAACAAAAGCGGCGCAATCTCATCCGTCAAGGCTTTGACGACCTATGCTCCCTGGTCCCCGGCCTCCGAGGTGGTGGCTTCAGTAAGAGTGCCATGCTCACCCAAGCCGCTGACTGGCTGGAGGATCTCCTTCGCGGTAATGAAATCCTGCAAAGCCAGTTGACCGACAGGAAAGGAATTAATGGCCTGGTAATGCCTCGATGAGGTAGCCTGCTCTCTGACGTGACACGATCTGTTCCTTTGTTTTCTTTTAAGGACTCCCCGGAAGGACCTGGCGTATTTATTGTTTCCCAAGTGTTCAAAGCGGTTTAGCGGTTGGGTCAGCTCGGTCTCGCAGACTGGCAAGTGGGCGTTCGTTCTCGATATGATACCAATTTTTCTTTGTACATGGGAGAGGCAGGTGTGAATTCTTTTGTGCCTCTCATTTTTTTTTTTTCGTGTTCGGGGACGCTTCGCAGTATTTTGCATCGCGGTGGCCAGCCATCAGGGCTACTCTACCTTCATAAGCTCGCACGTGAATGGCATATATATATATGCCATATTTGGCATCAATTGGCTGGTAACTGCTCTGGAGTCAAAGAAGGGCGCCCAGCGATATGCATTTTCATCAGCATAGCCTACAAATACTCTGCACATATCGTCTGTCTTTCGATCTAGTTAAGAGGTTGCTTGCCGAACCTGGACCGTCGTAGAAGATATATTGTAAATTCATGCCGTGGTCTCGACATTTGGATGAAGCCTCAAGCGCTCATCCTCGCCCATCAAATATTGCCTTGGAAGCGCAAAAGAAATCTCAAGAACCAGATAATGGGCAGTGTCAAAGCCACAATTGAGTCCACCATTTTCATTTCCTGACCCCAGCCATCACTCTGGGTTTGGGGCATTTTCTTTCCAAATAATGGCCAGCGAACAGTGCTTTCATGGGCCATTGGTGATATGCGATTGATCTTTTCGAACTGACCTGTTGCAATCTCATATGGAATCGATCATAGTTCTCGCCTTTCTGTGTAAATCGAGGTGCGCCGACTGGACGGCAGTCTCCAGGAAGGTGTCTTCAGGAATGGTGGCTCACTGAACCGAACCACATATCTGAATCTAGGAGGAAACTGTGACAGGCCGTATCGCCCACTAAAACGTGACAGTCATGCCATTTGAACTTGAGAGGATTGGAAAAATGCTATATCCGACGGTTTTTCAAAGAATGAGCCAGATCACCATTGGGCATGGAGGCAAGCTGGATGGTCTGTGGTGTAGACGCAAGAAACGGGACAACTCCAGTATGGCTTCCGATATGAAGATAGGTCTTTGCTTCCGCTTGAATGCGTTCGACCGTCCTGTCGAGATGGTATTCGCAGGTGTCGCGGTAATTTAGTGCATCTGTATCGATATGCCGTTTTGGGGAATCACCAGGCCAGTGGAGTCACAGCGCAAAATCTCTTCATGAAAATTCACTTGCCATCCATGTCAAAGGATTCTGAGCTCATATTACCGGAGAAGGGGTCGCTCTATAGCACACATGCATTTCCGATGCGAAAAAGATCGAGCTGAGCCAAGATAAGCACATGGAAAATTTAGCTTCGAAGGTTGGTAGTTGGAGTTGGAACCCCCCGGGAGCTCGTACATCCCCCCTTTATATCTTATCCTAAAGAAAGACTCCGGTATAGGCATTGGCACGGCCTCTTTCTGGGCGGCGCGTTTCCGCCTATGTAGTAGACGAATAGATGGCAGCGAGTCTGTAGGAGTTTAGTATTGAAATGCACGTCCCGGGGCGCATGGAGTACAATCAGACCCGAGGGGGAATGCACAGATTAAAAGCATTTATACAATCCAATCGAGTTGCCAGTGGGATGAATTGGTCGATCTAAAGACACCAGAGAGTGCTCAGCAGTCCACATGTATCTGAAGACTACATGTGACTATGCATAGTGTTTATAGTGTTTGCCGGGGGCGGATCAACCGCCGATCGCATGGGCCCACCGCGCTGTTTTGGGCGACGCGTCTGGCCGACTGCAACTTCGACTTCACATTCAACACCAGAACACCACAACACCGCTCGACACTCCCCTATCATGCCACCCAAGCGGAAGCGCTCTGGCGACGAAGAGAATGAAAATACTGAGATTGAACCACGCAAGCGCTATGCTTACCTGAAGCCGAGCGTGCGTCGCATCCCCGAGAAAACCATCAAGGCGAAATGGACCACCCTACCGGAGCCGGTTCAGGATAAGGTCCGGGACCTGTTTCATTCGCTCGAGCGCCCGGTGATTGTACGCCAGCAGAATGAGCGAAAGCGCATTGAGGCGCAGAGTGCGGTCCGGGCTGTGGTGCACAAGTACGTCTACACCGTCTCTGATCATCTCTGATCACCTGGATCCACCTGCGAGCGAGCAACGCGGTCGTGTCAAATACTGACTCAAATCTCCGAACCAATAGCCTAGGCAAACGTATTCCTCGAATGCCTTTTCCGCCTATTACGAAAGACTCGAACTTCGACTACGAGTCTGCACTCGATGAACATGTGTGTCTCCTAAACAACGCCAACAGGACTAGTCAATTGACCCGATGCAGCGTACCCTTGAAGCCAGCCTGGCCACGATTAATGATAGCACCGATCTACTGAAAACCGAAATCGCGAAAGAAGAAGCACTCCTCACCGACGAGAAAAAGTCACTAGAAGAGATGGACAAGAATGCCAAGCGAGCGGAGGCTGAGAGGAAGAGGCAGATGAAGAATGTATGCAGAGAAATCCTCCTTAAGGCAACGTTGATTGCCCCCTTTATGCCCGATCTGACATGGCCCACCTACAGGAACATCCTGTCTTGCGCCAGCTAGACGACCTACCCCAAACCCAGCGCCAAGCTGCCTTTGATTTTACACTTTTGGACGCTATGAATAGTGAAGCAGCCCTGGATGAGGTACAAATGCAGCTTTTTGCGTTCTAGTGGAACCACGTGGACTGACTACTTGCCTCGAATCTAGTTGGATGATGACCCTGAGATCCAGGGGCTGATGAAGCAACTGCATAGCCATCTCCAATCGATGCAGAGCAACTTTGCACCGCTGGCTGGACTCAGGGAAGCAATCACCCGGTCGCAAGCCGCATTGGACCTCTACTCAGCCCCGAATGACTGAACCAATGCAGACTGCTAGCCCCATTGTGGAGTATCGGCCCTACAGGAGTTCGTACATGCAAATGCAAACCCTCGGGAGGATCAACTTTACCCTCAAACGCAGGAAGTACATGGTTTGAGCTTTGCCCCCCGCAGCACCTAGCTGTCGTATGCCAGATCCCGATGCCTTCGACGAGCAGGTGCTGGCAGTCCAATGCTTACCTCGCACTGAGACCGTACTCCATCACACGTGAAGCACGGAGTGCAGGCTGCAGTAGGCAGGACGACCACATCCGGCCAGGACATGCAGGGAATGCGCCAAGCCGATCATGCGAGACTCGTCCAATCCGAAGAATTCCATTGTTCAGGATCCTCGCCCCAACCCAGCACTCCACTCCCTAGAGCCCCTCCATGCTATTTGATCGTGGGCGCCCTATGAGATAGTCCACTCCACCGTAACTTCAGTATGAAATCATCGAGTCTTGAAAATCGCTCATATCAGTGGTAACTCCGTAGCTTAGCACGAAATCACCATCAACAGGCCTTGGGGTGGGGGGGTACCGAGGTCATGGCCGCTGCCGCGGAGTCGGTGGCGCTGCCGTAAAAGATCGGGGAAGCTGACCCCATGCGGAGCAGTTCGGAGGGGTCGCTCTCACTTTTGCCTGAGCGGGACTCCGCTTCCCACCCCCGAACTTTGACGTCTCAAAACCGCCTCCAAATCCTCTGATTACTTCACTATTCCCCATTCACCATATTACGGCCAATGTCTGCAGGCAGCCATTTCGCCCACACCTGGTGATTTCTGAACTTCGCAATGACCGAGAAGACCGCGTCGGGGTCGGGCGCGGCCTCCGACAAGAGCGCAGCGGCTGCCAAGTCCAAGGCCAGTACAGGAGATGCAGGGAAGGATGCGCGGGCAAAGGGCTCGCCTGCAGCATCTGCGGTCAATTCCGAAACACCCGGCACAGGCAGTCATTCCAGTCCTAAGAAGCGCCGCAAGGTGAATCACGGTAAGGGTGCCGTTTGCGCACTATGCGACAGGAATCCGCAGGCGCAGTCCTTTGGAACCCGGCTCGCATGGCGATTGGGTGATAATTTTGCTGACGAGTGATTCAAATTTGCAGCCTGTGTCTATTGTCGCCGCTCGGTAAGGTCCCCGATCCATAAACCCTCGCGCGCATTCGGTCGTGATTTGCGACAGCCCTCCCGGAGCGTGTGGCTCCAAAGTCCGATCAATACTAGTGGAGCGGGGTTTGTTTGAAGAAAATGCTTTGCTAACAGAAGGCTTCTTGTTCGCGTGGGACAGCATATGACTTGCGATTCGGTACGACATTATCCTCCCATCCAAACCCATCCAACTCTCTTGTTACCCATGAACAGGCTCTCAACACTGGTAAAGTTCCAGTAGAATGTACCCGCTGACCATTCTCAATCCGTCAAGGAACGCCCTTGCACACGTTGCATAAAGCGCAATATCGGCCATTTGTGCCATGACGAGCCCCGCGAACCCACAAAACGCAGAGACCAGGAACATTCGGCCGCGGACGAGGAGGGCTCGTCCAATAATGAGCTGGTCACCGTCCAAGGCATGCGTTCTAGTGTCGACATCCCAGATGCTGCCGGTCAGCCAATCCTCCCCGACGCTACGATCGGAATCCCGCCTTCCTCGGTACAGCCTGCGAGTATTGCCTCCTCTGGCCAGGGCATAGATGCCAATCCTCAGCAACGTAAGCGTGAGACACGGTTATACTTCTGGGAATGTTTAGAGAACCGACTGACGTGGGATCCTAGTAATGCCCTACAACGACTGGCTAGGTGGACAGAACCAGTTCCAAGACATGCATTCGCTCCATCCTTCATACATGTTCAATGCGCCTGAGGTCACCAACGAGTACAACTTGCTCGGCGATTTCCTCAGTAACAGTTTGTTGGATGACGGTGCACTATTTCAAGAACAGAACATGCAGGGCATCTACTCCGATCAGACTTTGATGAATTCCATAAACACATTAGGTGTTGCAGGTAGTCTCCCCCCGCCGGCGCAACTCCCGCCAGCGACACAAAGCCAGGGGCCTCAGGCAGATTCAATTCAGCGACCGATGTCGACAGTGGGCAATGACAAAGCTCGCGAGACATACTACATGACTGCCGCTGATCCGTCAGGATCTGATCCGCCAGAGGAGCGCATGAACAAGCTTCTCAAGGCCAAATACGATGCAGGGCTCTTGAAGCCCTTCAACTACGTCAAAGGTTACGCCAGGCTCAACCAGTACATGGAGAAGAACATGCAACAAGCATCTCGGCAGAAGATCCTCCGACAGCTGGACAAGTTCCGGCCTAAATTCCGAGAACGCATGCAGAGCCTGACTGACATTGAACTCATCCTTGTGGAAATGTGGTTTGAACGGAGTTTGATGGAGTACGATCGTGTGTTTGCCAGTATGGCTATCCCCGCTTGCTGCTGGCGACGTACGGGCGAGATTTTCCGCGGCAATAACGAGATGGCACAGCTGATTGACGTCCCGATTGAGAGTTTGCGTGATGTGAGTGGTCCTTTTCTTCCCAAATACATTCTTATTCGAGCTCAACTGATCTTGAGCACCAGGGTAAACTCGCGATTCATGAGATAATTGTCGAGGATCAGCTGGTCAGTTATTGGGAGAAGTTCGGCGCCATCGCTTTCGACAACACCCAGAAAGCTATGCTCACCAGCTGCACGCTGAAGAGCCCCAGCAACCCGGCGGGTGACGGCATTCAATGCTGTTTCTCCTTTACTATCCGACGTGACAATCACAATATGTAAGTGCCCTCGAACTTGAGATCCGTTGTGCTCCTGACACTCACCTGCCCTACAAAGCCCTTCTCTCATCGTTGGAAATTTCCTCCCGACGCAGCGGATACATAAGTAGCCGCAGATCTAGATGGTATATCTCCTACTAGGCCTTGAACTTGGAATGTACTGGGTCAAAAATGGGGGCATTCTTTTTTTGATCAGTTTTCGTGTTTATTGTTAAATTTTGATTCCCCGAGGCTGGAGGGTTGCCTTCCTTGGTCTGAAAATGTACAATGCCCGAGGTGTACGATACTACACCATTACTCATCGATAGCGAGTATCACCATTTTTGGATTTTCTTATCGTTCAACTTTTCAGACATGATTTAAACAAGTTTGGGTGGTCCGGTAGGGTGAGCAGGTGACTCTACCTCATCGCTCATCTCCCTCGACCAGTGGAACACTTCATTTTTCCATTCTCTCCTATCGTTCTGTACTCAAACCAACGATCTCATCATCCTCAATCTGATCTTTGACTATTCCCTCATTCCTTGATCCAGACCTATCACACCGTTTTCCCCCCTTCCCCTCCTCAATCATGGCGTCTTTTGCAGCCGGTGACTTGACAGATCGAGTAGTCGCGCTGATAGCCTCGACACTTGAAATGCAGGCTGAGGCTTCCGTCGAGCCACCCAAGATCTTCATCGGAGACGTCATTTGCACCATTGAGGAGCAACTTGCACGACTCCCTGATATGGCAAAATTGCTTCCCTCAGAGCGCTCCAAGTTGGACGCGATTGGAACAGAATTATGGAATGTATGCCGCAGTCCATCAAGGTCCTCGAATCTAGAAGACAAAGAGACAGTGGAGATGTACAGCAGAGGTGTGATCAACAGCTGTTGGCGCTGGGTGCAAACAGACAATCTGACGGACCTTTTCTACAGTGTTGGCCGTGGCCTTTGCGCTCGTTGATATCACTTCGCCTTACAATGCTCAAGGTTACTCACAATCAATAGGTTTAAGGGAAAAGTGGCTCATTAGTTACACAGGTCATGTCAGGGCTTTAGAGGTGGCATTTGAAGCAGCTCACATTTGTATTGGTATTTGAGCGCCGTCTGTACGGGCTTGGTCATAACTAACGAATTTGACAGAGACTGCCCCGCTAGACTACACCCTTAGAATACTGAAGGTGGTAGCAAAGCGGCTCAACTCATTAGAAGCTTCTGACCCTGCCATCGATCAGGTTCAGCTGGACTCTATTTCGACCGAGTACTACATGTTTCGCGTGCATCTGGTGGGGTTTCAATAACAACACCAAATCGAGACTGTCAGCTCATTAAATTTTTAGGCTTGGCGACAAGGCCGATCTGACATTGCCGATCATCTCTTTGCAAAAGTGCCATTGAAAGCTTCAATCAACAATCGTTCGGTTGTCGTCGAGAGATGTCTCCATGTTGGCCGCGGTGCACTCGAAGTTGGCCAATATGATGCTTCGATCAAATGGCTCGAAACTGCACTCGAGCAGATGCAAGAGATCCCGGAAGATCAGGGACTGGGTTTGAAAAATCTGACCCTTCACGTTCGGCATACTCTCGGTCAGTCTGTTCAGGCTGGATTATGGAAGAAATGAATCAAGCTGACGTGCCAAAGTGCGGGCCTATACGAACGTCGATTCATCTGAGGCAACCAGGAAGCTTGAGGAGCAGTTGGCTGTACTCAAGATAGTAAGAACTACTCTTTCGAACTAGTTAATAACTGGAGCGGCGCATGTTTATCAACCATTTCAGGTATACGGAGATCTTCCTGCGGTACAATTCCTTGAACTTGACATAATTCGTCAAGAAAAGAAGCCAAACAGCGACCGATTCTCTCAACGTAAACCCCTCCTGCTCATACTATTTGACCTCCTTGCTAACATATCCTCTTAGTTCTAAGAGTCGTGATTGAGGGTCTTGATTATACTGAGGAATATTTCAATATGCAAGTAGCTTTCTACTACGACGTGCCCTGACTTCTAACCGCGTTCAGAGTCCTCTGTTACATCAAATATTCGAGGAGACTGAGGTAAGTTGACTAAGAGCATGTTTCTTCCTTTGATTGTGATTTACTCACTCAATACCAGTATTGGCCTTGCATTTGAGATGTACCAATTGCTCCTGAAGTCTCTGCCATCTCACAAGCATGAATGGGTAGAGGAAGGCTTTCTTCGACTGGTGTGGATGGCTACTTCAAGGGCAGCAGAATTGAAGATTACCGACGACATATGCATGAAAGCCATAAAAGATGCACTTGGAATCATTGGCGCACGAGGAGTTGAGAGACTGAGCCATGAAGCTACTCACGTTATCCTCACGGTGAGAACTCGCGGTGGATCGAGATGTGTATTTTGCTAATCAATATGATAGCTTCTTTTGAATGCAATTGATTATGCAGAAAAAGATTCTCGCTGGTGTATTACTGAGAGCTGGTGTCACCTCGCCCTAGATACCAAGATCTTCAAAGACTGCTCCGTATCCGATCGGCTCAATCTTCAGAAGTGCGTTCATATATCACTCATAGCTTGTTCGCTGATTGTGACGGTCTTTAGGCGACTGGCTATAACACTCTTGAACAGCCACAACTTCACTTTGGCTCGGCAGATTTTGGATCAAATTGTTGCCGAACCTGGCGCCAAGGCCGATATTCAAACCCAGTACCTTCTCTTCAAACTTGCGCTGCACGATGAGCAAGATGATCTATCTGGTATGTACTCTTTCTAAAGTCAGTGGTAAACTATCTACTAACAGCTTGAGAAGTTGAAGAATTCCTCTGCAATCAGTCCAGCCAGACTTGCTACTCTGATCGTGTAGAATTACTCCGGAACTGTTTAGTCGAGGCAGAAAGGCAGGACAAAACCCGGGTGGTCACTGATTGCATCAGAGAATTCATGAGAGCAGCAGTTGTTTCGGAAAACACTAGCGAAGAAATGTCTCTGAAAGACAAATATCTGTGAGTCTCTTGAATCCACTCCGGAAGATTTCGGAGGCTTATAAAGATAGCTTTCCTCTTTCTACACTCTCCACAGTGCTCGACAAAAACCACTGTCAATGTTTCTCCGCAGAAAGTACAGTGAGCTTGGCTCATTCAGGTAAGGCTGTGAATGTTTCGCCTTGATGTGAGCTTGGACATTGATGTTCATAGTTCTTAATTTGGCCAAGCTGGGTTTCAACAGCACAGATCCTGAGTTTTCAATTGCCGAGATGACATCCATCTCTCTGGATAGTTATAACCTGACCTTACAGATCTTCGACATGTTCCCACCCGAACATGCCGAGCGGCTCCTTGGCACCACGCGAGAGGTTTGTCGGAAATTGCCTACCAAATTGAAACAGATAATGCTAACGGCATATCGCGAGGTCAGCTCCAGGATCTTGCAATACAAAGATTCGAGACCATGCGGGTCAAGAATGCCCAAGGCATGCCCACCACAAGTAACCACCAGAAACTGGAGAAAGAAGCGCCCACGAAACTTCATCGTATTGCGTACCAAACTTTATATCTCGAGGTCACTATACGTGCCTTTTGCATTCGATCTCAGATTGATCCAAAAACTAAGGTTAGTACTAGTTGTATACCGTTATCGGTAAAAATCATTCTCACCATATTTCTTTCGCAGCTTGGTCTTTACAGGAAGATGGACGAAGCAATCCAGTCAATTCGGCATCAGACGTCAAAGTACTTCGAGCACTACCCGGCGCGAGCAGATAACCTTCGCAACCTCTGGGCAAACGAGTTCGAAGCTGCCACTGCCCTAAAGCATTGGAAATCTGTGTTCTCGATAATTCAAGACTGCAAACCCGTTTTCGGAGTGAACCTGTGCGATTATTTCATGAATTGTATTCTCAGCTTCGACATGCCGGATGCCCACCGGGCAGATGCCATCCACGTATGTCCTCTCCAAGTGTCTAGGCCGCACAGTTTGATACTAATTCTACAATGTAGGCAATGATAGGAAATCTTTACGGAAACGAGGGAGTCGTGCCAGCACATTTAGATCGCCTTCGTGACTATCTTCACTACCTCTTCACCTTTTCTCTTGCGGCAGCGGCGTCCCAGAACTCTGTGATGCTGCGTGATATATCCCAGAAGTGGCCGGAGGCATACTACAGCATGGCCGAGTCAGTCATTGACCAGGCCATTCTCACAGCGACCGATGATGCATATCTTCGGAGCGAGCAACAGCGCCAGACGCACCTCCATTCCGACGACCCGGTCGTTAGAGACAATCCGCAATCAGAATGTCAGCAGCGCCACCCCTATCCAACCGAGGAGCTGGGCTACCTAGCTACGTGTTCGTTCAACCAGGCAATGGACTTTTATTCGGAGGAGAATGACAAGGAATGCCGGTGCTGGGCTGGGAAGGCTATTCAACTCGCAGGGTTGATGAGCAATGTTGAGGGTAACAGACTGGTAACGCTATTTAGGAAGGGTTTCGAAGGATTGTTTTAGACCTGACTCTATTTCTTAACATTTCCTTTCCTGGAACTATCAAACGCAACAAGAGGTTGGAGGTTGGTAGGGCCAAGAAGCAACATTGAATTACCTTGTTATCTCTAAAAATCATGTTATCATACTCTCAAATAAGAAAACTCTTAGGCAACCAAAAAGAGAAGGAACAAGTGTGTAAATTTTAAGTATAAGTAAGCCCTGGAGACATGGCCAGAGCCACATGGAAAAATAGTATGGGTATCATGATGGAAGAGAACAAATGTTGAGAATCAAGAAGCAAAAAGAAAGCAAGGTGGCCCTCTTCCACATAAAGGGAACAAGGGATGCAAGAAGGACGGACTAGGCTGAAGTTGGAAAGGAAACAAAACGAAAGGAAAGGCAAATCACCCGAGATTTAAAATGATGAAAGAAGAAGGGAAAAGAAAGGGAAAGAGAGAATGAAAGATATATAGCTCGCATCCACGGGGATCTGCAACGCGAAACACCAGAAATGCCATAACTCACAAAGAGGCAGCGAGAAATCCATCTCGAGTCCTCAGGAATTCAGGTCCGATTGAGAGGTAGAGGTACGAAGGCATCGAAAGAGAGGTGATTCATTCATCACCATTGGCATCATAAGAGCGACTCCTCGAGACTTGCCGCATCCCTTTGTGGCGTAGTAAAGGAGTCGAGGGCATGTGGCGAGGAAGATGAGGAGACCGCGAAGAGACAGACGAATAGCTCGGCTTGCAGTCCAGGTCTTTGCCGCTGCTGTCTGTCTCAGTCTCAACGCTTTCATCGCTACTTTGAGAGCGTGCGCTGACGGCCCGCAATGTGAGATTGAGCTCGCGCTCGAGCTCCTTCTGCGCATGGAGGTGCTGTGCCGAGCCGTTGAGTTTCTTGCGATAGGCTCGCAAGGTTCGACAGACTTGTTCTGTGGACATCTCCAGACTGCCAAATTCGCTCCGGCTGGATCCTTTCGCGCGTGAGCGGAAGTCCATCGAGGTGCGACGACTGGTGCCCTTTGCACTGTTGGGCTTCTTTGCCATAGAAGAGTAAGATTTTGTCTTAGGGCTCACTGGAGACGGGGACCTGCGAGCGTTGTCTGTTGGTGTGAAGCATGTGGGAGAGCGACGGTTCGGCGGAGATGGTGTTTCAGCGAGAGAGTTTTTCTTCAGAGTGGACGGGGTCAAAGCCAGTTTGGACATCTTCCTTGTCAGGGTTGGAGAAAATTCACGGACGGGAGTCGGCGTTAGGGGACTAGGGTTGTCCGGTCGCTGGAAGCCAGCTAGCTCACTCCGTGAGAGGACCTTCCGGAGAGGAGGCTTGGCTGCAGTCAATTCTTTGGTAGGACCTTCGTCATCTCGTCCATTTTGAATGAGCTCTGGAGGTAGATGCGGTTGCACGCAGAGAGTCCAGATCATTAGGATACCATCCATGCCGGCTGAGATCAGACTCCGCTTCGTGACTGGGCCATCGTCGGGAATTTCGCACTCTTCAAAGAGCAGCGCATCGCTCACACCCTCTGTGTGACCGAACTCTCCCGTGAGCAACTGATCTTTTTCCAGGTCATAAACTCGGATAGATTTGTCGGTGCTAGACACGCCAATCAAGAGCTTGGGGCAATGTCCCGGAATCTCGGAAGTAACTGTCAACGAGCTCATGATCACTGCATCATTTGTTTCGCTGTCAGTTGCACGGAAGCAGTGGAGTTGCCGTCCTGATGGAATATCAAACTTGGAGATAGAGCGGTCCATGGTGGAGACAAACAGCAGGTTGGATTCATCGGGACAGAGGGCCATGGACACTGGAGATGTCTTCATAGTGATAACTTTCGTGATAAGATAGGCAATTGAGGTTGCGCCGTCTTCCTCTCGAGTCGCACGCTCCCGGATCAGGATGGTGCGATCTGCGGAGCTTGATAGTAATTTCTTGCCATCATTCATAAACATGATTTGTCCTACGGCGCCAACATGGTCATCCATAGTTTGCACCAGCTGCAATGTCGACTCGGTTTTCTCGAACAGCTGGACCATGCGGTCGCGACCAGAACTGGCTACCAGCCACGAAGAATTGTCAGTTTTATGGAGGGCAAGGTCCGTGATCTCTCCTCCATGAGCACGAGCTTCGTCAATGCAATTCCAATTCTCGCCGGAGAGAACCCTGGTTCGAGGATTTTAGCTGAGGCATACCGGCATGGTAGACGATAGACAAACAAACCTCAAAACACCGAATTTATCACCTGCAACAAACCAATCCGCGTTTTCCGCAGCTCTCAGAGCCTTCAACTCATTGGAAACATCCTCCTCGACTGCTGCGCTTTGCTCGAGTGCCACCTTCTTCGAATGAAGGCACTTACCCTGGGCATCCCAGAAAAGCACCGAGCCATTGCGAGACCACGAGAAGAAATTGGCGGAAAACCTATTAGGCGCCTTCAAAGGACGAATGCCAAGAACCGGATCTCGGTGCGCTGGCATGGAAGTCTCCCCATGCTCGTGCTCACCCTCATCAGGCAAAGACTCGATAGGATAGATGTGGATCTCCTTCGTTGCTTCTACGGTGACCAAGTGTGAGGAGAGCGAGCCCATGCAAGTAATGGCAGGTGCCTTGCTTTTCTTGTTGACCACCAGTCTGTCCAACCTCGCGGGTAACAAGGGGTGGGACAGGGAGGATGTTCGCAGAAATTCGAATGATAACCGCTGCATCCTCCTCCCGCGGCCACCCAGCCATATCGATTCTCGATCGAAATCCACGGCCAGGGACGTGACAGCGAAGCCCACCTGCATGACCACCGACAGTTTCTGGGTCCCCTCACGATCATCGAGGAGACAGACGGCCCCTGATTCGGAAGCGATCACGGCCTCTTGGTCAGAAATACTACTGAGACAGCTGAAGGTATGGTCGTTCAGCGGCCCTAGGAGACAATTCCTTCCGGATAGTGCCTTTGGCGCCGGGTTTGGCGAAGGACCCGCCCCGTCTACATTCAACCTAGATTTTGTAGGAGAGACCGGCCGTGCTGTCGGAAGTCTCCATACTTTCACATGGCGTACACCAGCCGTGACCAAGGATGGGCCCACCCAGCACATGTCACGGACAAAGGACGTGCATTTATTGGTCGAATGTAGCTTCGCCGATCCGTTCTTCAAATTGATGGCCCATATAAACAGAAACCCATCGTTCGGGTTGCCCAGTGTTGCCAGATACTGCGAATCGGGACTGAACGCCAGACTGCAGACGCCGAAAGTGTGCTCGCAGAGAATGGACAGAGGGACATCGGGCAACGCGTCTCGGGCGGTAGAAAAGATGAGCACGCGAGGATTGTATCCGGTCTCGCCCACCGCTAGGAACCGGCCATTGGGGCTAATTGAGACGCTGGTGACAGCTTTGATCCTTTCTCTGGACGACCATGCGCGAGGGCTCCCATTGTCCGCGGCTTCGCTCGAGGGCGAGCCGTTAGGAACATTGAGGTGCGGATTCGATCGAATATGGGAGAGGGACCGCGATCGGGGATCGGGGGTCGCAGGGGGGTGGATTGGTAAAAGGAAGTGGTCGGGTTCAGGCTTGTGGCCGAAGGTCGAGCCCGAAAGAAGCGCTGGCAGATGTTGGCGTCGCCATCAAGCTCGGCGAGCACTGCGGCGGAACCAGCGCACAGCGCAAAACTTTTGCTCTGGTCGTGACTGGAGAAGCCATTGGGGGTTGCGGTGGTTGTTCCCAGCACCGTCTGGAGAGAAAGGGTCGACTGGTGGGAGGATTTGCTTGGGGAGCGGGTTCCTGGCCGGAGAGTGGGCGAATTGCACGGGGTGATTTTCAGGGAGGCGCTGGGGCCGACGAGCTTGGATTTTGCGCTGAGCGGCGCGGTGGTAGCCATCGCCTCGGGGGACCGAACGGGCGGAAGATTCAGAGTCCCCTGGGTCCGCGCGGTCTTCGCATCTCAGGTTTGCGCATTCGTTGAGAGACGAGGGGGGAGGTGAAAAGGCAAAAGGAGGCGGGGGTGGACGGATCAGGCTGGACTGTGTGGTGATCGAGAGCACGGAGGGTCTACACCAGCTACTGGAAGGTGGAAGGCTGGGGAAGGGCGGAAAAAGCTGGTGGATGAAGGTTGAAGATCGAAGGTGGTAGGCTGACGGTCTGCAGGAGCCCACGAGGGAAAAGCCAACTTCAGAGGGGAAACCCAAACATGGAGCTTCATTCCGCACTAACACCGCTGATCATTCCAGACGATCCAAGGAATCTGGCGAACCTGTGCGTCTGAGTCTCCGGCCCTTGGGACTGCACGGGCCGAGTGGAGTGCCTGCAAAGCTTCCGGGGTTCTCAACCAGATAGATATATAGATAGGTACATCGACCGGGGGGCGGCTCACAGACTGACAGCTCTGATCGTTCCTGGCTAAAGGATTGAGGAGCCCCGGAGAATATTCATCTGCTACTCATCTCTCCACCCTCCCTCCCGTCTGCCCCGGCTTTGTTGTGAGGCCGATGAAATGAACAGGTGGGTCGCGGCCCAAACACAACCTGGTGCTGCTAATCCGATCGAATGGTTTCGCCTCAATGTCTCTTAATCGGCGTCGAAGGACTCTTCCAGGTATCTTCCCACGTGGGGTCTGGCGTCCCTTTCCCATCCGTGAATTATAGATATTTTTCTATTTGGATATCTTGTTGTAGACCCCGTAGAACCGGCACGGTTTGGTTGTATCGATGTAGGATGTTGGGTCGAACATAATCCGGTATATTTGGTCCCGAATAGACCATATACTCATGCAGTATGCCACTGTTTCCAGTACGGTTGAATCATCTTAACTATGCGTCAATCTGAAGGTTTGGCAGTATGGTTTTCCCGATGGCTGACTTTGATGCCTGATTTACTAGGAACCAGCTAAATTAGTTAACGAGCTTAAGTAGTTTATCTTATCGCCACGCGGAATTTCCCTTTCACTCTCGCCTTGCCTTTCGCAATTTGGTCGTCCGCTCTCCTTGCAACCGTCCCCCGGTCAATGTCTATCATGGCAACCCAGTGTACCGCATCTGCCAAAATGGCCTTACCGTCGCTTCTTCGCAGCGTCTTTTATCCGGAGTTTACCTGCAACCTACGCGCTTCCTCCCTCCGTCAAGATTCTCGCCCGACAGCAAAACTCCAACAACTTCGACCATTTAGTTCGACAGCCAGGGCCTACCAGATTCAGATCAAGCAGTCCCAGCATGCGACCACTACATTGGCCACCCCCCAGTCTTCCTCATTTTCCACTCCATCCTCCCCATCCTCCGCAACCGAACCAACCACGAATCCAGATTCACCTCCGCATGAAACCGCGCCCGTCAGTTCTACCAAGAGAGAAAAGACTAGCCGTGGTAGTTCGAAGAAGGATGGCAAAGAGCGCAAAGGATTGAGCAAGGACAGGAAATTTGACTCTGCGAAGAAGATTCCCTGGAAAAAGACGAAGCCCGACCCCTGGCAGACCCAGAAAGATGCCCTGGAGAAGAAATTTCCGACTGGATGGAACCCGCCCAAAAAACTCTCGCCTGATGCGCTGGAAGGTATCCGACATTTGCATGCCACTGCCCCCGAACGATTCACCACCTCCGTCCTGGCGGAAGAGTTCAAGGTCTCCCCGGAGGCTATTCGCCGCATCTTGAAGAGCCGATGGAGGCCCTCGGAGGCCGAAACCGAGAGTCGGCGCCAGCGATGGGAGAAACGACACGAGCGCATTTGGAGTCGCATGGCGGAGCTGGGTCTTCGGCCATCGACTAAGGCCTCCCGGCCGTATTCGGATGCTAAGACGCTGTATAAGCCTGGGGAAGGGGAGTTCTAGTGTAATTTGCACCAGAAGGAGCCCGCTATTGTAATGATGGCGGCGTTGATCGTGGTCGCAACCAATAACAACATGTATAGTACTGCATAGCGCTGTAACATCATCGGTTTCTCTGAATGCGTTCATCTGTCGATCCCCCAAGCGCGTTCTTATGACTCGCCATAGCGCAGTAGCGGAATTAGGCACGGCGTACGGCCCTCGAAGGGGTTTGTAAAAATTAAAGGCAAATTCCTCTGCAAGCCTCTCCATTATCCCATTACCCATGAAGGGTTATCATCTGCTATTACCAGCGTTACGGCGGGGGGGAAAAGGAGTTGATCTCCTGCAAAACATTTGGGGTCGGGGCCGCAGCTCGCAGTGGAGAGGCGCCACCACCCAACTCCCCTTCAACTCGCCTCGGCACCATAGTCCTTCTCCTCGACCGCGCCAGCCACTTCCCCGTCATTGTTCCTTCGATCTGACAGCATGCCGATGTTGATATACATCCTGAACCTTGGTTCTCATCGCCAGTGACCGTCGCGCGCAATTCCCCGCCCGAGATCGAGTCTGGAGTAGACGGCCCTTCGGGCCACATGCTGACGCCACGACGCCATGCCGTCGAACATACAGGTCTTCGTGAAATGGAAGGACCAGACAATTTTTGCCGGGGAGGATGTGGAATGCACCATCACCTTCAAGAACGTCTCAGAAACTGCTTCTGAAGCAGGCCATGGGGGTGAGGGTGGCCAGCATCATCGCAAGCTGTCTCGAGTCGCGAATCACACCAGCAGCAACTCTACCTCGGACTCGTTCTTCTCCTTGAAATCCCCCCAGAGCCTCTTCTCGGGCAGGCGGTCTTACTCGATCAGCTCTCAGAGGAAACCTTCCCACCGGACCGCGTCATCGTTGAGCTCCCCGCTCGTGTCCTCGCACAGCTTCCCGCCGACCAGCGGCCCCTCCACCCCTCGAAGTTGGCAGCCCGGCCACAGTCACAAACGATCGGTGTCGATTCTATCTATCGAGAGTGAAAGTCAGCCTGAGAAGACCACCCCGGCCCCAAACTATGGCCGGGCTCGGCCGGCCAGGGGTCATGGGCGCTCAGCCAGTCTCCAAGTTGCCCCCAGGAGGAATGATAGCTATGATGATTCCCATCGGAAAGGTATCTACCCAGGCAGGCCAATGAGTCATTAGAATGCAAGGGCTAACAATACTCTTTCGTGCAGTGGGGAGAGCTCCCATACGTGGTTCTCCACTAACAGAATCCCCAAACGAGTCCGTTACAGGCAATTTGCGAGTCGACACTTCCCGGGCTGGACGAGCCAGTCGTCCTGAGTCTCTTACAAACAGCCCCGTTGTTCCAACCGAACTATTACGTGCCCCGCCACGACGAACAAAACCGCCAGCCTTCGATTTCAAGTTCCCTGCTCCGCTCCCAACGAATGAACCAAACAACAGCCGCCCTCCTCTCTCTCCCTCTCCAAAGTCATCGGAAAGAAACCCTGCGGCGGGCAAGCCGGCATCAAAAGATTCAACGTCATTGGCAGCTCCACCACATCAGCAGCTTACGCGGATAATATCAGCCACGAGCGTGAATGGAAGCAGCCGAAGTAGTGGAGAGTTCTACTCGGTTAGTGATCATTCGAGTGAGACGCTGGCGTCGGAGTATACAACCTATTCGACACAAGGCGCACGAGTGCCTCCTTCTGTACGCCACGGACGGCATTACTCGAGTGTGTTGGCATCAACAATGCCGTCCGATAGCCAGGCGCTACTAATGGGCTACGCGCAAATCAGTGCGTCTTTCACGGTGGATGGGTCTTTAGTGAACCAGTCAGTATTCGATGAGGTCAAACGGAAAGGTGTTGTCGGTGGCCAAGCAGGCACAGGCGGAGTGCCAGGACGGCCAAGTTCGAATGGTGATCGATCACGCAAAGGGGCAGGTTTCTGGGGGGCGCTCAAGTGGAATGCTATCGAAGAGTCCATCAATGGGTTTCTCTCGAACAATGAGCTTGATGGCCTACGAGAAATGCGCGGGGTCGCTTCGTCACGATCGATTCCGTTGCTGTCCACCCCACAGTCGCTACTTTTCGTTGACCTACGACTGGCACCCGGCGAAGAACAATCTTACTCGTTCTCTTTCGCGCTTCCCAGAGGACTCCCCGCGTCTCACAAAGGAAAGGCGATTAAAATTTCCTATAATCTGGTCATTGGTACCCAACGCCCTAGTGGGCCGAATGAGTCCCAGCGAGTAAATCGCATTAACATTCCATTCCGTGTCTATAGCGGCGTCAATGGTAAGATCTTCCTCACGCTGTACTCACTCGGATGCTGGATATCTAACATAATATTAGAAAAAGGAGACGTCCTTGGCCATGACCTGATGTCACCGTACGTGATTTTGCGTGACGAAGCCAAGGTGCAAAAGATTGGGTCCAATACACCCCTGACCGTCAAAAATCAGAGTATAAGCGGGGCATGGAATTCCGCTGGAGATTTCCTCTCTTACGTGGATGAAATCCTGGAAGAGCGTGCACGCGCAAACTCGCTATTTCCTCCAGGGACCCTCCCCGAGAGACGGTCAAGCTATGATGGGCCTCCGCCGCACGCGTTGTCTTGTAAGGATATAATTGATTTTGCCATCCTTCGCAGCAATCAAGCCGTGCAGTCCCGGCGCAGTCCCAACCGGTTTGAGATTGCTCGCGATGGGCAGCGCATCGCTGTGGTTGTGCTGAATCGCCCAGTGCACCGGCTTGGTGAGACTGTCATTGCCACCGTGGACTTTGGCGACGCTGCTATTCCCTGTTACGCCGTACGGGCATCCCTTGAGACGTCTGAGAAAGTCATGCCTACTATTGCAGTCCGCTCTAATGCAAGCATCCACCGCACCACCCGCCGCATCCATGCGTCTCTATTTGAGAACACTCTGTACGCCACCCGGGTGGTTTTCAGCCCAGCCATCCCCATTACCGCCACTCCCACAATTCTGACCAGCGGTGTGACTCTTGACTGGGACTTGCGTTTCGAGTTCGTGACGCCAAATATGAATGGCGTTCATAGTCACGGACCATCCGGAATTCGCTTACTTGAGACCTTGTCCTCTGACGATCGCGGCAAAGTTCTGTCCGCGATGGAGCATCTGGGCTGCGAATCATTTGAAATCTCCATCCCCCTGACGGTCTACGGTGAAACCGTGCGGGAGCAATTGCCAGAAGAGAACGAGGGGTACGTCATCTAGAGGTGTGATCTATTTGATGGATGTCCTGGGAGCGCCTGCAGTGTAGGCTTCCTGTTTAGTCGAGCTAGATATTCCCCTATCCCCCGCATGTGGACATGTTCCTTGCGAGCGCCATGTTTGCCATTGATTAGGTGCATAATGTTGTGTTTGATACTATTTCACCCAGGGCTTTTGTCCCAACCTGGTCCTTCCCTCGGGCAAACTCACGGCAAGACATGAGCGTCGCCTGTTCGAGGGATGAACCACGCTCCGACTTCGCAGTGGTTTCTCTATTGCCATTGCCTTCTTGATTAGACCCCCGATGCACTCTCTCCGAACCCATAATGTATAAAGACCCGTCGGCAAACCTCACCCCTGCTGAGGCAGAAGCCCCATTTAGTCTATTCCCTCCGACCGTCGCCCTATCGCGACGGTGCAAGATGCGAGAGCGGGTCCTGCCTGCCTGGAACGCCAAGGCCCTGCCTGGGCCCTGCCTGACTAGCCCCAAGCCAACCGCGGGTTCTCCTTTTTCTTCCATAGGCCTCGAAGCATTATAAAAGAGAAGGAAGTGCACTGTCTTACCTTCCCGGCTCAAAATCAGCGACGCACCAAAGACTCCACGATGTCCTCGACCTCATCGAACCCCCAGCTGCCGGGGTTCAACCTCCCGTTGAATTGCAAACCAGAAGTCAGGGGAACTTCATTCTTATCGTGGCATTTTCTGACGAATTCTAGAAACGCATAGGAGCTCATTCATGGTCCACCGGCCCGTTTGGATTCCCAAATGCCTTGGATATTGCTGATGGTTACGTGAAGTACGACTTGATTTTCAACCGCGGGTGGAGCTGTTACTGATATAACACTTCCAGCCAATCAGACGTGAAGAGAGAAATCCTGATGATGCGAGTGATGAATAGTATCACAGACAAGCTTGACTGGGATAAGAAGGTAGGCACGGATTCCGTTGTTCTGGTTACAGCAGCCACATTTCTAAAGCAACACAGGTTTTCGAAGAAGACATCATCTCCAAGTGGCGCGAAGAAATCGCTCGGAGCGGAGAAGACGTATCCCCCAAAAATGATGGATTGGATTATCAAAGAACTCCAATGGAAGGCCGAAGCTTTCAAAGAGACTGGCTGCGTTACCGTCTTTGATGTCGGCGTGGTCAAATCTGATACCGCCATTTCTCCGGAATTGCAACAAGCTTTGCAGAAAGCTGTTGTGCCCCTAGAAGACATTCCTGAAGACCAGAAGGATTATCATCCAGGGTCTCAGGAACAGGTCCTTGATCTGGTGCATCCGTCTCTGTTCCCGGTCATTTTTGGACGAACTCGCATCCTTCCTGATCGAGTCATTGGCTTGGATACTTGTCTAAGTAGTGTTGGACAAGGCAGCCTTCTTCTAGTACCGTCAGAAGATGATGCCAAGCTTCCCCACAGATATGGCTGGAGAGATGTTCAAAACGCCTACAGTCGCAAGTTCCAATGGCTGCCGTGTGACGTGGAATTTACTCCGGATGCAGGATGTCGAATCGTTTCGTACATCAACAACCTCCATCCAGTTGAACACAGACGACTGTATGAAATCGTTGAGAAGATAATCTCTCAAACAATCCCTATTTGGAACCAAACACTGGCCTACAGACCGTTTAATCAGAGGCGAATTCAGTACCAATCGGTTGACTATGAAGATGATGGCGAGGATGAGCCCCACATGGGCGATGACGAGGACGATGAAGAATATTACGAGCGTTCGACCGCATGGTGGAAAGCCCGCCGCATCATCCAGCCAGAACCAGAGGAGTTTAAGCCTCCGAACTTTGATAGATCGAATTTGGTTGATTTGCAGGAAGGCTTCTCCAAACAAGGGCTACAAGTGATTGTGAAATTGGCCAATATCGAGCTTACTACGGACAAGCCGGAGTACGCAGGAGGTAGCTGGCACATTGAAGGACAGCTGGTAAGCAGCTATATACCAATCTGCTCGACCGTGACTAACCCGCGCTAGAATGAACGTATCTGTGCAACGGCAATCTACTACTACGATAGCCAGAATATTACTCAGAGCACACTGGCTTTCCGCCAGCGCAGTGGAGACGATTTTCAAGATGTGCAATATGAACAAGAGCAGCACGGCTTTCTCCAAGCTGTTTATGGATTTGGGGAGGAAGTTGAGGGCAACGGTACTACCAATGTCACGCAAGACCTTGGAAGCGTCGTGTGTCAAGAAGGTCGTTTGCTCACGTTCCCAAACGTGGTCCAGCACCGTGTCTTGCCGTTCTCCTTGAAAGATCGAACAAAACCAGGTCACCGGAAGATCCTGGCACTGTTTTTGATCGATCCTCACAGGCGTATCATTTCTTCTGCGAACGTGCCTCCCCAACAGGAGGAATGGGGAAGAAAGAGACGGGAGCTTGTGGATAATCTCTTGTCACAGAATTTGCCACCAGAACTGCAGAACATGGTTAAACAGGATCTTCCCTCTGTTTCCATCTCCATGGATGAAGCAAAATCCCACAGGCTTGAACTGATGGAGGAGAGAAGCGTGAAGGCCGAGGCCAACAACTCAGCTTTCGAAACTGGAGATTTCTCGCTATGTGAGCATTAGGCGTCACCGGCATCGCAAATGGAAAGAAGATTAGTATGATGAATTCATGATTGCTGATTGATATATTGATCATGGACGGGAGGAGGGAGGAAAGGGACCTCATTGTACACCCTATTGCTAGTAGTTTAAAGAACCTTCGCTCCAAACCATCAAGGTTGATCCTCAATACCTACCAATAGCACCCCACATCTTGCTAATTTGTTTAGCTGCGTGGCCTTTTCTATCTTCAACAAAGTAAATGTTGAACATACCTGGGATAGTAAGATACTGTGTGAGGATAATTGGAAGAAAGGTAACGAAGCCTATATGAGCAATTCAACGAATCAAACTTATGATGCAAAAAGAAAAACAAAAGACCATGGAAGAGATCCATACTATATAAAATGGTTACCGCGCAGATTTGAGTCCCTCCATGGATCCAAGTCTAGGATCCTTAGCCGCTGACTTGACATCGGCATTTTCAAAAACAAATCTCGTATCCAAGGGCCATAGATCCCGGAGCGTCGGCTCTCCACCCGGACATGCGGGGAACCCACGTGGAGAGCCGCGATGCAATCACTACACCGTAGCTCTAAGAAAATCAACTGATGAATCGAGATATTGCGAGTATATACTGTCGGGGTCAAAGAATTCGGTAAGGAGCAACTACCCGATTTTACCTAAAAGTAATCTCAGTAATTCGATATGGATATCTTTTCTCGCACATGAGACTTTGGAGAATGACGAATTGAAGATAAAACCAAATATTCTCGTGGAAATGAAATTGAGTCAGATGTATTCGCTGAAGATGTCGACACAGGGTGGTGTATATACAGTAGTTCCTCGATCATGAAAGAATGCTTCAGTCATTGCCGTCTCGCTATGCCGGACCCCAACCTCTACCTAACAGACAGATCATGTTTCCTATTCCATAGTATACGGACTGTGTCGTCCATTAGCGCCCCCTAAAAGAAGGGAAGTCATGCCCAGCACAGTGTCATAGTACTTGAAACAAAAGGGGCGCATCCCGCCACAACGAAACTGACGATATCTCCTGGAAGCTGCCAGATAGCCAGTGGTTACAACCATAGTTCCAGCAATAAACGCCACAAAAGAAAAGAAATATTTATGATAATTTTTCAGACAGTTGCGAAAAGGAAATAATCTGTGGGTATGTGCGTTGGGATACGCAGCCTTTCTAGCGTACATATCGCATCCAGCAGGATCAAAGAATCAGATTATATTATGAGCCGAGAGGGCAAGATCAGATATCAACAATACGGTATAGCTAGTTGTAACTACTTCCTGTAGCCAATCTATAACCTCCTGACGTAGGGGACGGGGGGCCCGTCACTGGGGCAACGGGAGCCACCCATGGATCCGATTGCTTTATCATGTTGGGTGGAGCAGCTGAAGCCGATAACCTGGCCTCCCCTCCCGCCCTTGCTCGGTGCCGCGCGCATCGTCGATCGTGACTTTATTCCGGTTCTTTTGTCTGTTGCAATCCTCTTGCTCGCCTTCAGATCCGTCCTGGTACGTGGTACGGCATGCCGGCTCTCATTCCCCTCCCATAACACACGGCCACTGACCCTTCTGACATCGGAATGCAGATACGTCGCGATCAGCGCCCACCCCCGCCGCAAATAACATCTAAGGGTGCTCTCATCCCGAGGAACAGAAATGGCTTCGTTCATCACCACCATGTCGGTCCCAGCTGCCCCTCCCCCTGTTTATCTCTCGCCTCCCTCTAAACCCTCGTCTCGCTCCCCGCGCTCACGAACCTCTTCTCTGAGCCCGAGCCCCTCGGCCATCTACCTGACCACCCGCACTTCCCATATTCCTTCCCTAGAACCTCCATCTTACCTGTCGCCGGCGGTGCACGCTTTGAAACAAGGCGTTTTTGGACTGACACCTCCTAGCAATGCACGGACAAGAGCTCCCTTCAAGCCTCGCTCCGCCGCCAAAGGCACCAACAGCTACCAGCTGAGGCAATTCGCCGAGGCCACTCTGGGCAGTGGCAGTCTGCGCAAGGCTGTCAAGTTACCCGAGGGAGAGGATTTGAATGAATGGCTTGCGGTGAATGGTACGAAGTCGTGATCTCTCCTTTGACGGTACAAGGCTAATTGCCTCGGGGTCTCATCCAGTCGTCGACTTTTACAACCAGATCAACCTCCTCTACGGCTCCATAACCGAGTTCTGCTCACCGCAGTCATGCCCCGAGATGAAGGCCACAGATGAGTATGAGCGACCAAAGTGACAGAAATTGACGTGTCCTCGATCGGGCTGACCAGCCATCCAGGTTCGAATACCTCTGGCAAGACTCTGAGAACTTCAAGCGGCCAACCAAAATGTCTGCGCCTGAGTACATCGAGCACCTCATGGGCTGGGTGCAGGGCAACGTCGACAACGAGCAGATGTTCCCCAGCCGGATTGGTCGGTAGCCCGTGTTGTCGTATTTGAAGATCCATCGCTCACATATTGTTCTCCCCACACAGGTGTCCCATTCCCGAAGACTTTCCCCAGCCTTCTCCGTCAGATTTTCAAGCGCCTGTATCGAGTCTACGCACACATCTATTGTCACCACTACCCGGTCGTGGTGCACCTCGGTCTTGAGCCGCACTTGAACACGAGCTTCAAGCACTACGTCCTCTTCGTCGACGAGCACAAATTGGCCAGTGGGAAGGATTATTGGGGGCCACTCGGTGATCTGGTGGAGAGTATGCTGCGCAGTGACTAGAATCTGACGGGGAGGAGATTGATGGTCACACTGTGCATGGAGATCCCGCTTGTGATCGTTCTCGGCAGCCGGAGTCCCCGGGGAAGAGGCGGCAGACAGGGGTTCTCGACGGCGTTCTGGCATGGTGCATACATTAGTACATTCGATTTGTGTTTATGGGTTTGTTCTGGCGTTTTGTTATGTCATTGTCCGCAACGGCGAATGAAAACGTCAATGATCTGCTAGTATTTTTGAGGTATTCATATGTGCTCAGGATAATTGATCCGAATGGCGTGGAGTGATCCTTGTTGCGGGTAGCGGAGATGGGCGAAGTGTAGACTGGCATATTTTGCCCCCACAGTGGTGCTATATTTGATTTTGATTCTAGGCGCGAGAGATCATTTCGTGTCAATTCCCACGTACTAGGTTGGAGAAGCTAGTCCGCAATAACAGCATATAATAGCTGGGGCAGGCCACAGCCGAAAAGCGGCAGCTCCACTTTGCACTCTACTGGCGCGAAAACAGGCGGCTTACCTCAGCGGCTAACACGTCACGTGACTCGGGAAGAAGTCGGACCTGCAACTCAACCTGCACTCACGAAGCCAGCACTCCGACCGCCGCTCGCATCTCCCTCTATCCCAACTCTTTCGGTCTCCTCCCCCCTCTCGAGGCTCTCCTCACATCCAATTCCACGATGATGTCCGCTCGTGTCGCCCGCACCGGCCTGCGCGCCGTCCAGCAGTTCTCAGTCGCTCGCCCGGCCTTCAACGGCTTGCGGACCTATGCCACCCCGGCCCAGGATGCCCGCCCCCCAGTCGCCCTGTTCGGTGTTGACGGCACCTATGCCTCTGCTCTGGTATGGACCCAGCCCTTGACGAGCCACTACGTTTGCGATGTCGATTTTTTTTCGCGACCCCGTGTTGCCCCGACCCCTCCTGCTGGCCCCCTCTGCATTTCGATGTCGGATATGAATCCCGCAAAGATGCAATGCAATTTCAATGAATAGCTCACCTAATCCTCGCTTCTGCTAGTACACTGCTTCCTCCAAGTCCTCCGCCCTCGACCAGATCGCCAAGGCCATCGCTTCCCTCGGCCAGACCCTGAAGGCCGACCCCAAGCTGGTCACTATCCTCGGCGCTCCTAGCCTGTCCATCGCCGACAAGCAGGAGATCATCAAGGAGCTCCAGAAGGTCGCCGGTGCCGACAAGGCCGACATCCTCAAGAACTTCCTCCAGACTCTGGCTGAGAACAACCGCCTTGCCTCCCTCGAGGGTGTCTGCGACAAGTTCGCTACCCTGATGAGCGCCCACCGTGGCGAGGTCGAGCTGAACATCACCTCCGCTCAGGTGCGTGGTCCCCATTTTTCCACCTGCGATGCCAGACTTCGCAGCAACGCTAACCCAGTCGTGTCACAGGAGCTCGACGCCAAGACCATCTCCCGCCTCGAGAAGGCCGTCGCCAAGTCCGAGTACAGCCAGGGCAAGAAGCTCAAGGTTGTCACCAAGGTCCAGCCCGACCTGGTTGGCGGCCTCGTCGTCGAGATCGGCGACCGCACCATCGATCTGAGCGTGTCCTCCAAGATCGCCAAGATGAACAAGGCTCTGACTGATGCCCTGTAAATGTAAAATAGCCGAATTAGTTCCGTGGGTGGAGTGGATGGGTTAGACTATCCTCAGTACTCAGCATATCCTCCCGCATGAACGGTAGCGTTGGTTTCGTGAAAGTGGAAAGGAAGAGTCTTTGTGGCCCCTCCTTTCTTGGTCCTTTCATCTCCACTTGTTTTCAATATCTGTGAATTGCACAATACACATTCCATTTTCTTTCCATGTCCCTTTTTTGTTGTAGATGGTACATGACTTGGATTCTGTGGGCTCTTTGAAGGGGGATCTATGAGGATAATACTTACGGGGCTCGCTATGCTACGGGAAAGTAGTTCGATGTCAAAAATGCGACCTAATACAATGAACGCAATCTTGGTATTCAGGTGCCGGTCTCAAAAATTAAATCTCCCAAGGTGCACCTCACAATTCAACGATATCTATTTGGCGTAACCCGTACTCTGGTAAGGTCCTTCAGGTTGGGCATATATTCTAGTTCCTCGCCCATGCTTGACTCTGATGCGTGGTAAAATCAATGGCTACTATCCCCATTCTGCTTCTCTGCTTGCGTTTCGAGCTCATCCTCATACCCGGTGGCAATCGATGCAGAGCTGCGAACCCGCTGCAACTGACTCTCAACGTAATTATGCAAATGCTCGTCGCTGGCGCCGTTGCGAGACAGACCAGCGCTGCTGTCGCGCCGGCTGACGGGCCTGCTGGCGTCCTCATCGTCGACAACAGTCGAGGCCGCTGGGGTTGCATCACCCGCAATCGTGGAGTTGAAGTCACTGCGGTTGCCGATGGAGCGGTTAGTCGATGAGCGCCTGACGGACGGACGGCTAGAGCTGGGGCGGCGGCCTGAGCGCGAGAACATGTCATCGAAATAGTGAGACGCAGCGGCGAAGGGTGATCGTGGCGTCTGGGGTATGCGGCAGTTGAGCCTGAAACTTATTAGCATATGTTAGGGTCGCAGCGCGTTGGATTCAAACCTACCCCGTGTCATGGATGATCTTGGCAATCAACCCGGTCCAACCGCACTGATGTGAAGTGCCCAGGCCACGGCCAGTATCCCCGTCGAAGAACTCGTGGAACCACAAGTAGTCCTTCCAGTGCTCATCATAGTCGAGCAGATCGGATTTTCCGTTGATAGCACGACGACCGTCGTCATTCCGAGCGAAAAGATGCTGCATACGATGCTGCAGCTCTTCGGCGATGTGGCCCAGGTGCATGTAGTCTCCCGAGCCAGTGGGGCACTCGATCTGGAACGAGTCGCCGTAGAACATGTAGAAGCGCAGCAGAGATTCCACAAGCAAAAAATTGACGCACAGCCAGATCGGCCCACGCCAGTTGCTGTTACCGCCAAATAGGGCGCTGTCTGAGTCGCCAGGCACGTAGCCCACCTGGAACGTCTGACCGTTCACGTCCATCGAGTATGGGTTTTCCTCATGGTACTTCGACATGGAACGGATGCCATGCTCGGACAGGAACTCGGTCTCATCGAGCATGCGCTTCAAGATGTTTTCCAGTCTGTCTTTACTAACAAGTGATAGAAGCAGGCGATCATCCTTACCCCGGCGCTTCATGCTGGCAATGTTGCGCTCAGCGACATCCTGCTTGTTCTCAATGAACCAGTCAAGGCGTCGTTTGAACGAGGGGAACTTTTTGATAATCTCTGGCTCAAGGGTGAGAACAGCATATAGCGGAATGAGACCGACCAACGATCTAATAGGCAGCTGTTGAGTCCAGGGACCCCCATACGAGATGGCATCATAGTAGAATCTTGAGTGGGTTAGCAAACATGAGATACGGGAAGTAGATGATGGCTGTGGACTTACTTGTCTTCTTCATTCCACAGTGACTTGATGCTGTCCTCGCCAGACCGGTAAGTCATTGCGTCGCTGATGAGAACGAAATGCTCAAAAAATTTGGATGCAACTGGAAGGAGGTCAGTATATGTCACCCACTTCACTTCGACTGTCAAGACTCACTGTCCTCATATGTGCGGCGGTGCTTAGCCAGCTCCAATGCAATGTTCAACATAGTCAGACAGTAGAATGCCATCCAACCCGTGCTGTCCGCTTGCTCAAGGACACCACCGGTAGGCAGAGGCTCGGAGCGGTTGAACAGCCCGATGTTATCCAGACCCAAGAAACCTCCCTCGAAAACGTTCTTACCATCCGAATCCTTCCGGTTCACCCACCAGGTAAAGTTCAGCAGGAGTTTCTGGAAGACGCGTTCGAGGAAATCCAAGTCCTGGCGGCCATACATTTTGCGCTCGATCTTGAAGGTGCGGAAAACGGCCCAAGCATGCACGGGCGGGTTGACGTCTCCAAAGTTCCACTCGTAGGCCGGAAGCTGGCCGTTGGGATGCATGTACCATTCGCGAGTCAGGAGGTCAAGCTGCTTCTTGGCGAAATCTGGGTCAATCATTGCCAACGGGATGCAGTGGAAGGCGGTATCCCAGGCGGCGAAGAACGGATACTCCCAGGAGTCGGGCATCGAGAGGATATCATCGATATAGAGATGCCGCCATTGCTCATTGCGAATCCCCTTTCGTCCGGGAGGAGGGGGGATCTCAGCTGGGTCACCGTTACTCCATTGGTCCCAAATAAAGTGATAGTATTGCTTGCACCACATCATGCCCGAAAAGGCCTGTCGCTGGATGTTTCGAAGGTCATCACTCATGGGAAGGGGGCTGATGCGGTAGTAGAAGTCGTCTGCCTCGGCGCGACGCTGTTCAATCACATCATCCAGAACTTCCTCGTCCACGAAGTCCTCCTTCTTCCGGGAGAATCGGAACCGAACAATAGCGCATTCTCCTGGAGGGACACCCTCGCCCTCGTCGAAGGCATACCACGCACCGAACTTGGTACCCTCATTGGCAGGGTTAATTGCATCCTTCTCTTCATCCACAATAAGGCGATGGAAAGCATCCTTAACGTATGGGTGTTGGTTATCTGTACCCCATAGCTTTTGATTGTTGGTCTCATTCTCGGTGAAAAGCATGCGTGGCTGAATGTCTTCATCGCTGGATCCAATTGGAGGCGAAGGGGCAAAGCAAACGTATCGTTCACCCAGCTTGCGGTGGTTCGATTTCGCTACCAGAGGCCCCTCCTGCTTGATGGTTGGCTTGGAATTCTCTTTCTCATAGCCCCAAGACCAGGTGTTCCGGAACCAAACATGAGGGATGATGTGCAGATGTGCCGGTTCGGGACCTCGGTTGTATGCGATCACGCGGAAGATGAGTTCCTCTTCGTCGTTGCCTTCTTTAGCAGTTTCAATGAAGATATCCCAGTATCTGTTCTCATCGAAGACATCAGTGTCGAGAATTTGGTATTCGCGTTCTAGGCGCGATCGTTTGGCATTCTCGTCAACCAACTCCTGATAGGGGAACTTCTTTTGAGGGTATTTGTAGAGGAACTTCATGTAGGAATGCTGTAGGGAGCGCATGTCAGACTTCAAGATCCGGCAGCAAGGTCAGATCTGCACCTACCGTGGGGGTATTGTCGACATGGAAATGGGCCTCCTTGATACTCTCGCCGTGGTTACCTTGCGGGTTTGACAGGCCGAAAAGCCGCTCTTTTAGAAAATCACTACGCCCACAGTGTTAGTATTCCGCCAGGGCAGCCTCCCGGGATTGGATTTGACTTACTCTTCTCCATTCCAAAACGTGAATGCAATGTTCTGCAACCCATGGGTGTCGCACACGCCGGCGATGCCATCCTCACCCCAGCGAAAGGTTCGCGACCGCGCATGGTCGTGCGAGAAATCTTGCCACAATGGTCAGCTATATCCTTTGGTTTTATTTGTAGCTCTCAGCTTACAGCTCCAGGCGTCACCATCCTCACTGTCAATTGTCAGCTTCTTGTTTTTTGGCTTTGAGGGGAAGAGGGCTTTTTTTTTTTTTTTTGGGCTCTCGTTGTCCTTGTTGGGGTGATTTGACTTACGAGTAATCCTCACGCACTGCATCGCGGTGATGAAGTCATTAGCCCGCCATGTCCATTAGAGTCAACCAAATGCATAGGATCGGACCAACCGGTTGCCCATTGTCTCTCAGCCACGTACGGGCCCCATTTCTTCCAGTAACGAGTGCGATCCCGATCCTCCTTGAGACGTTTTTCTTCCTCCGTGAGATACTCGTGCTTGTCGATCAGTACCATGGTGGGCCCGGAATGCGGAGTTGGCGCGAAAACAACAATTGAGGGGAAATCCTGTGGCACAAGCTCCGAACAATCCGAGCAAGGGAGAGGACGGAGACGAAATGAAATGCAAGAATGAAGACGTGCCGCAGAAGCAGCAGAGGGGTGGAGGGGGACGAAGGAGGAGGGTGAAGATGGAGGACGAGGGGCGGGCAGGGTTGGTCACCTTTTACTCCGCAGGTCGGTCGCCCTCCTGCCAGTCCGAGAGACCGCAGTAGCGCGACCAAGTTACCAGCTTGCCTAGTGCTTCCGACCAAGGTCCAAGAGACTCAGGACCAAGTCCGAGTGACGCTCCACCGCTATCCGTGCCAAAGCAGGGACAATGACGGCAGCGGTGGATATCGGGCGTTCGTGCTTGTGGCTGCGCCGCGTTGATTGGCTGGTGGCGGGCAGTCCATCGGGATCTCGACTGCGCGAACAACACATGCAGCCATTCAAATTATGGAGCTGGTCTCAGCTACATGCCCAAGCAATCTCGCGCATATCTCCCCAGATCCTGCATCTCCATGCTCACGGTCATTGGGAGGGGTTGGGCCTTCGTGCACGCATCTCGGGAAGGAAAAGAACTCGATTACGCCAAAGCAGTGCTAACGAGGCGCTCCGGACCCGCGGGGGCCCAGATACATACACGAAATGGGGGATTTCTTAAAGAGAAGCCGCACAAAGGGTCAAAAAATAAGCAAAGCCGCAAAAACACAATCACAACGCGCCAACCGGGATATCTTTCGTCGGGTCGTCCGGCTTCAAGTCACCATCCACGGGTCGGTTTCCGTCTGCCCCGTCTGGTCCATTCGGAAGAGGTATAAAACAGTCAAAAGAAAGGAGAAAAAGCGGTCCCCCAGAAGGACAGTCACCTGGGTCGTCACGACTCATTGCCCTTCTGCTCGTACGTCTGCTGATGCTCGTTGCTGGTGGGTTCTTCTTGGGGAGCTATCGCGTTGAATCAGTCGTCCTGTCCGCCACAAGAACAAGAACGAAACATCCCGTAGCATCGGGAGATGCGACATGGGGATTTTCACATGGAGCCATCCTTACCGGATTCGTGGTCCCGTCCACTTTCGTTTGTCTGCGATGCCGATGTGAAGTGGCTAGACTGCGACTTGAGGCGCTCCTCGGCCTCGCGGATGCGCGCTTGCAGAGCCTCGAGTTCACGGCTCTGGATGATCATGTGTTGCTTCCTGCAGGGTGGGACTTGTCAGCACCGCTACGGCTAGCGCGCAATGCCCAATTTTCCCCCGGGGTCACTTACTTCTGGTCAATGGTCTGCGAGAGGTGGTTGACATCACTGTCGAGCATGAACGCGTTATCCAAGGCCGAGGAGAAGGCCTGGGCCATGGTCCTGGAAAAGGTCAGTCACCATTCCCGCTGGCCGCAGCTTCACAATAGGGAAGAAAGTAAACGCACGACTGCGGCCGAACCTTCCCCGACGGCTTCCACTCCTGCTCTGTGTCGGACATTGTCTATGATATAGGCTCGGTCTTTCCGTTGCGACGAGTGTTTGTCGGGTCGGATTGGACGAATTTTGTAGAGGGGGATGTGCGACTAGTCGAGCGGGGCACCACACGGCCGGAATTCAGATACCTCAGGAGGGAGATCGAAGAGCGTCGAGATAGGGCAGCCAAGGAATCCGCGGAGGAATTGAAGAAGCCAGAAAATACCAAAGCAGGTCAGCGGAGGTCTATCGTTGGCCCTGATCGAGTGCCCTGTCGAGGGATCCGGGTCAGTCGAGTTTCGCTCACGGCGGGTATACTTCGCCAACCCCAACAAACAACCCCGATAAGCGGGCTGTCTCCGAACTGGAGGGGGGTGAGAAGGCAGCTGGCCAGGGGCATAGGGCCATACCGAAGACAGGTGGAACGCATGCACGGGTCGAGAGGAATCGGACAAGTCTTTTGCGTTCGCTGTCAGACAGCTGCGAGAGAGAAGGGAGGAGAGGAAGTGGAAAAAAGAAGAGAGGAGAGATGATCGCAGCCCACCGAGACGCTGTGACTTGCCTTAATTTCCTTACGGTAGCTTAGGTACAACATAGTTACTGAGTTACTTACTAGTAGTAATGTACAGTACAACGTAATAGGAGGAGTCCTCACTGCAGCGAACTTACTCCTAGTCAGCGTAATCGTGGAGAGTCCAAGGTGCATCCACCGCAAGGGTGCGTCACGGTATTACAAGGGGCAGCTAATACAATTAGGGGGAAGATAGGCAGGATCATTTGCTCTGGTGGACCAGGCTGATCGCGCGGATTCGCTTTGACGTCTTTCTCGTCTGGCCTCGGAGGCAAACTTAAAGGGGGGCACAGTTGTTCAGGGGCTACAACGGAGTGCAAATCCACGCTATTAGGGCACTCTCCACTGGGGAGAGCAAAAAAAAGGGGTGAGGCCACTTTGCCGAAAGAGAGCCCCTGACGTGGGGGGATTCGTCGCAGTAGACCGGAAATTATTGGGGATCGCGAGAGATCGGGAATCATGGGGTTATCTCGTTAGAGCTGCTAGCTGGATGGAGTTCTTGTTGGAGTCATTCATCTTTATTCTGCTTATGCTTCTTATACTTCGGCTACATTGGGATATACTGTACATACTGTACTCCGTGTACGGAGTACGGAGCTGAACTGTACCGAGTACAGTGCTTGACTGGGCGGGCGTGCATACGTCCTTACATGCCTTACCGGCCGTACCTGCCGTACCTGCCAGTCATCGCGCCCTCCGTGCCTGCCCCCAGCAACGAAGGGGGGGGGGGGAAATCACGTGCTTCTGTAATTTTCAGTACGGTCCGTTTTGCAAAGTTGCATCCAACCGGCCTTTCCCAGTGGAACTCTGCCCGTCCTTCAGCTCTTGCTTTGCTGTCTTGCTGGCTTCAAGTCCTCGCTGCACTGGTCCACCCTTCACCCTTCCATCAAGTCCATCCTCATCCTCCCGGCCTTTCATCTCTCAACTCCATTCGCTTGATCCTCCCCATGGCCTAGAGGGGCCCCGGTCGCGTTCGCCCTCTCCTTTCTGAACCCGCCTTCCTTCAGTCTCGACCCCCGACCGCCCGTGTCTTGAAATCTTCGCGATCCCCGAGAATACGCTCCGCGTTCGCTCCGCGACCAACCCCCTTCCCCTCCCTCCCCACCATCAACGTGGCCCCGATCCCCAAAGCCCTCCCCGCCAGTGGCCGACCGGGCGGGCAATGGGGAATGCCTCCTCTGTCGGCGTACACTTCGTTTGAGTCCCTACTCTTCTTCCAATCCCTTGCGACATCTGATGTGCGCCCCGCGAGCTTCGCGTCGATCTCGGCGCTTTTGAGCAATAATCCGCTTGTGCGCCAGAATGTAGCCTTCAGTGCCGATCGCCTCAGCCCAGAAGCTTTGGAGGATCTCTATGCGACCTTGTTACGCGACGGCTTTGATCGCGACCATGTGTCGACAGCCTTGAATGGACGCTCAACGGAGACCTCGGGCCCAAGTAACCCGAAGAAGCGCAAAATCTCCAGCCCGCGCCCGGAGGGGCTCGCCGATGGACTTCCCCATGCCGTTCTGGTTCCTGAGCTGGTGTCATACCTCTACGCACGGTATAAGGAGCGTGTGACGAAGGAGATCAGGGATGACGAAAAGCGGTACGCCGAAATCAAGACCGAAATCGAGCGCCTGCAGAAGGAAGGCGCCAAGTCCACGGTGCAGGCCGCGAAGGGTATTGTCGCACCGCAAGCTACAAAGCCCGAACGTGGCGAGCTTATGGATATCGACGTGAAACAAGAAACTCCACGACATGAACATCCCGACCAACCGATCCCTCGCGCGAAACAAGCCCCAGCGGGCCAACCGATTCCGCAGGGGACCAAGCCTGAGTCGAGTCAATCCAGAGATATACCACGTCCGGGGGGGTTACCTGTGGCCCTCGGGCCGCCTGGAGCTCAATCACCGCACGCTCCAATCCAACCCACTCTCGTCAAGGCTGGACAGTCACCACAGCCGCAGACGGTCAATGGGCAGAATATACCGCACCCTCCAGCCCAACCGTCGCTTCCTCCCAAAACTCTGCAGCCAGGCCCTTCAACTCCTGCAGCAGCACGAATCACGCCAGCCCATCCGTCGCAAGTTGCTCCACGTCCCAATACCCTTGTGGCTACGCCTATTCCCCCAGGCAAAGCTGCTATACCCCCATCCGCTCCCCCACAACCCACCCCCACCAAATCCAGCTTCCAGCAGTGGCAGCTCGAAGCACCTCCACACTCTCCTTACTCCGCAACCTCCCCCACCACCGTTACGCCCCAGGTCAGCTCAGCAGCCGCAAAACAGCCTCTACCCCTCTCTCCCCAAGTCCCTTCAAGGACACAGTCCAAGGCCTCCATTTCCTCAGCCGTTCCAAGCACGCCTGGTGTGCCGACTTCGGCAGCTCAGACTCCTGTTCCCATTGGGTACCCGCGCATCTCACAAACGCCGAGTGGGGTGATTCCATCTTACTCCGAATCCCGTGGATCACGCCCTCGATTATCCATTGACACCCCAGGATCTTGCACCCCATGGAAGAGAACCCCGCGTTTGAGTATCCCCGAGTCACCGGCATCACCAGATCGCCCACGGCCAGAAGATGTTAGTCCGATCAGCGAAAGAGCCCCTTCTCCCGATGCTATGGATATATCGCCACCTCGGGAGAGGAAGATCACTCGTCGAAGCCAAGCTACTGTTTCGGAAAGCAAGGGATCAGCGCCCAGTATCAAGATCGAGAAAGGCGCCTCGGCCCGGAGGAAACGTGCGATCAGCTCCGCCTCTACTCAAAGCCGCGGGCGTTCGGTGGTCTCGCGTGATGAGTCACCCGATCCTTCTAGGTCCGCGACACGCCGGAAGGCAGCCGTGGCAATT
Organism: Penicillium canariense; assembly: GCF_028826845.1. NCBI lineage: Eukaryota > Fungi > Ascomycota > Eurotiomycetes > Eurotiales > Aspergillaceae > Penicillium > Penicillium canariense. The sequence goes on along the minus strand of NW_026622728.1, from coordinate 5,136,833 downwards.
CCGGATGACCAAACGCCCAAGGGACGATCGAAGCGCAAGCGTGGTGTCAGTGAGTCCATGGATCAGGAACCCATCCTCCCTGAGCAACCCAAGATCGATACCACCAAGTATGTTCTTTGCACACGCGGTTTCCACCGAACAGCTGCTCCCATTTTAAACGATGTGACAACCCACAAGCTTGCGTCGATCTTTGCCAAGCCACTGGGAGAGCGGGATGCCCCGGGCTATCACGATCTCATTTATCGACCTCAGGACCTAAAGTCTATCAAGTCTGCCGTCCATCAGGGAAGCAAAGCTGTTGCCGCCGCAACCGAGGCCGTCAGCACTCCTGCAGGGGACGGTGAATCTCCCGTACCTGCTGCCGGGACTCCGTCCAAGAACAACGTGCTCATGCTGCAGAAGACCGAAGATCTCATCCCACCCAAGGGTATTGTGAATTCCGCCCAGCTGGAGAAGGAGTTTATCCGCATGTTCGCGAACGCAATTATGTTCAACCCCGTCCCGGAAAGAGGCTTGGGTCCCGCCTTCCCAATGAGGAATGAGCGTGGCTCGCGCGAAAGTACTCAGTCCGGTGACGGTGACGAAGGAGGTATTATCCAGGACTCGTTGGAGATGTTCGAGGACGTCGAGCAAGCTGTGACTCACTGGCGTCAAGCTGAACGTACCGCTGAGCGCAATGCCGACGAGTTAGCGAATAAGAACGTGCTCGCTTTGCGACGTGGCAGCGCCAGTGATTTTAACACTGATAGCGCGGACGACGTTAAAGGGTGACGCGCTCTTCTGACGCCATGTATTTTATGAATTTTTGAGTGTTTGATTAGGATTTTTCGATTGAAATGAATGTGACATGTTCCCACTTAACCCTCAGCGGACTGAGGGTGGATATCAAATCATTTTATATACTCCTTTTGGCGCAAAGTTTGCTGCAGTTGGGCGGATGTTACGCGCCTTCATTTTTGGAAGCAAAGTCTTTACCCCCGAGCCCTTGGTAAGTTACCTCTCCATCCTCCTTTAACGAGATGCTACATATCAGTCTACCATCATCATATGCCAAGCCGTATACTCGATCCCAGCCTCAGCCATAAACCCCCTAACCCAGCAATACCGGCAGCAGCCTTGTCCGCTGGGTAACTGGCATAGCGGAACTGCTGCATCGCGAACTGCAACACTAGTATGTGTCGATGCACCAGCATTGATTAGCACGTCATCAAATTGGTCTCGTGCTGAGTAGACGTGGTCGATGGGCCCCACGGGTACCTCGGAGATTTAAGGTTGGGGCCGCTGATGCGATTTAGTAAGATGATCTTGAACTCAATACAATCGAATGTGTTGTTCATGATTATTGGGCTACGGGTATCACAAGTTCTGTTTGCTGCTGGTCCTGGCTTAGATGGTCGGTTATGATCTTAGCCGACGGATATCGTATGGAATCGGGAGTGGTCATGCCGGAGGTTGCTGGAGTTGAGCCAAGAAGTCCGTGTCCAAATCTCCGTCGTAAAAACCCAGGTTATGCGCAAAAGCAGGTTCCAGCCTGGATGCTTCGTCAGTCTATAAATTTGGAGAGAATTATTTCCGGGAGCACGCTACCTGTTTGACGGAAAGGACGTCACCATTTCCTCAAAGAGAGCATCATATCCCTCCGGACTGGGTAGGGGTGCCAACGTGGTATATGCGCCGGGGCCGTGAATGCTTGGCAAATCCACGAGGGAAGATTCTTCAATGCTGGCCATGCAGATTGTGCTTTTGGGAACAGCCAAGGGCACAGAGGGCCCATCTGGATTCAATGAAGGGACAGTGGACAGCCGATCCTGCTGATTCTTCATTTGGAGGCACTCCGTGGATTTTGTAAGTTGAACAAATTTGTAAATCCGACTTTCTAGGTGCTTTCTTTCCGGCAAGCTCAAGGTTGAAGTGGTGATATTGAGACATTGTTGACATCGCAGTACAAAGCAATGAACTAGTGGAGAGATGCCGGTCTCTCCAGCTATCTCTAGATAATGCTCCAGTAATTCAAGAAGGCGATGAATAGTTCCGATACAGAGGTCTGTAGTTGCAGGCAAAACCGGCCCAACCCTACAAACCAGTGACAGAGTAGTGAAGGTCGATGTGAGGTGTAGCATCAGAAGAGGCGGGTTGGGAACGTCTTCGTTATTATATGGGTGATTATACAGGATAGCTCCTTGCTTTTCCCGTAGTTCGTCGAGTAAATCTTTGAATTGGATGTATGCTGTCGGCTGGTAGAGTATTCGCGATAGATATTGCATGAACTGTCGAATAGCATTGAACGAGCTCAGAGCACGCAGAGGAGCGGCTGACATCCGCCCGCCATTGACGGTCTTAGAACGAGACGCGGGCCACACATCCCATTCATCGACATCATCTTCCTCTACCGGGCCCTCTTCCAACTGCTCATCGGAGGATAGGCAGGGCGTCCGCCCCAGGGAAGCGGATAAAATATTGTCTAAAAAGACGCAGCCGTGGAACGTGTGGCGAAACCGCGATTTCCTTGCGGTCAGTGGCACGCTTGCCAACATTCTTGTAGCCTGTCCGACCAAAGTCCAGGCGTGATAGATGTGGCCCAGTGAGATCTGTGTCAGCACGAAGATCAATATGGCGTGGACGTGTCCCAGATCTAGCTTCCCCGGGTCCATCAGTAGTTGCTGTTGAATGAAGAGCTGGATGGTCGAAGGAGACGGGGATTCCGCATCATCAGTACATTTCAAGGTAGAGATGTAAGAGATCACCGTCCATAGTACCATGCGGCAGGATGTATGACCAGGTGTTGGCCGGTCTTGATTGACATGCATGGCGCGCAGGAGGTCTCGACGTTCAAGAATTGGGAACCAACATTGCGTGTAGGTGAAGTAGAAGTCGAGCAGGTCCGGAGTATTGTCGGGAATCAGCCAATCAACGGGGTTCGGGGATGTATCAATAGGCCTTGGGAGACTCGGGATGATCACGGCCTCGTTAGGCCCTGGATCTATTGGAGCAGGACCTAGATCGTCCATGTTCTCATCTTGATCCTGTGTCTCCACCGGCTCCCAGTCGGAGCCATCATTGCCAACATCTTCAGAATCTAGGGTCAACAATTGATTCACCTCTCGAGACAATTTTGATTTTCGCCAGAGGGCCACAGAATGATTCGCTCGTCCACTTTTCAGGAAGTTGCCCTTGCCTCGTAAGTCGCGCAAGACATTGTGAACTGCACCCTCGCTGGTGGGAACATGCTGAAGAATGAGACCCAGCGTTATTTCGAGGCTTCGTACATATCCCGATGGCAGTCCCCGCCGTCCGCCACCATTCTGGTAGGTGCAAGTCCGATTTGCAGCGTGGCAGATCTTGCATATGGGTTGTTCTCCGTCACATTTAGACTTTCGACGTCGACATTGATCACAGGCGCGATAGATGCGCTGCCTTTTTAACGGACGTGGACTGGACATCGAACCCGCGCCTTACAGCCATATACAATAAAGTGTTAATGATTCCTTGTACTCCTCGTGCAAGTGCGAGTGGCCGTGCTTCGAAGGTGGCGAACGGTCAGGTGATCGGCGATGCATTTAACCGATGGCCGTGGAATTGTCACCCAGCGATGGCGAGGCAAGTTCGAGAAAGGAGACAAGCATCGGGAGAGCGCGAAGACACATTGCATTCATAACTCCCTGGAGGCAATATGAGTGCTCTCGGTAGCTCATCTGGCCCTTTAGAGCCCCAGTGTTCTCCGCCAGGACAGGGTGACGAGCTTCTTGGCATTCGCCGACACTATAGCCCGGATGCGACACTTTTACTCGTCGGGCTTTTCGGTGCCGGGAAGAAGACACTCGGTATCATCGCATCGGTCGCCTTACGAAGGCGCTTCATTGACTTTGACGCCTTTTTCAAACACGAAGTGGAATCATCGCCCCAAGAGTTCATAGCCCGCCATGGCCTAGCAAGATATCGCGAGGTTGAACTGCAAATATCGAAAGATCTTCTCACCAAATGCGACAAGGGTTGCGTGATTGTTGGTCTCGGGGGCACCGCTAGTCCTCCCCAACGGACGCTGTTAAATGAATTTGGTGAACGACATCCCATTATTTATGTACGAAGAGACGAGACCGATCTGCAGCAGCTCTCCGGTACCAGCCGAGACAAATTCAACCGCATACTGGATATCATGAACATGTTTTTCCACTCCTGCTCCAACTTCGACTTCTTCAATCACACCCAAAGCGACGCTCAAAGTGACCCGACACTGCCCGGCTATCTCAAGCTAAAGGAGACTGAGAGAGTATTTGTGGCATTCCTGCACAAGATATTTGGCAGAGATGATCGTCAAGTGTTTTCATCTGACCCATTTTCAATGTCGCATACATATTCCTTGCAGGTCCCTCTGAGCTACCTGGATCAATCAGAGCCTAACCTGGAATCCCTCGAGTCTGGTGCTGATGCCATTACGCTGGTTATTGGACCTGATGATATCCACTCAGCCAGACTGATTGACAAACTTGTACGCCACATCGCGACATTGCGAAAGCATTCACGGGTGCCCATTATTGTCGATGTGGCAGTATCACCTTCAATACAGCCGGCTTTCAATTACCACAAGACCTTAGTAACCATACTTCGCCTGGCCCCGGATGCCCTCACCTGCTGTCTAGAATATGATAACGATTTCATTTCCAAGCTCAATTTGGCGAAGGGTTGCACCAAGATCATTGGCACACTTCATGAACCCAGGCCCGTTGGATCGGAGCATCGATCTTCCATGTCTTCAACGCTCTTTAAACTGCCTGGGGTTTCGAGGTGCGATGCTATACGTGTCACTGGTCAGACGACATCTCCGGATCAGAACTATACCTGTGTCTCTTTCTTGCAAGATATGTCAAGGACTTTGGGTATCCCCATTTCCGCATACAATAATGGACCAATGGGGCGGAGCTCAATTTGCTTGAACCGTACCTTGTCCCCGGTTGTACTCCCGTCCTTGCAGGAGATGGGCATCTCAATAAAAGAAGCACAATGTGCATTGACTGCATGCTTTTTGCAGTCGAGGAAAATATTCACAATCTTTGGGCAAAGTGTGAAGTACAGCCTTTCAGCTGCGATGCATAACACTGCCTACACAGCATGTGGCCTGCCGCATGTCTACAATATCCTTCAAAGCGAAACCCTATCGGATGTCCATCAACTCTTAATGGATGAAAATCATGGTGGGGTGACCGTCTCTCTACCATACAAATCTGCAATCCTATCCTTGCTTGATGAGGTTAGCTCCGATGCAAAGGATATCAACGCCGTGAATACCGTAGTACTGGAACACAAGCAACTTCTCAGTGGCGAAAGAGTTACAATTCGGCGAGGCTATAATACAGATTACATTGGTATCAGAGACTGCATTGACAAGCATCTCTCTCCCGCGAATGCAGTCCGGGAGGGAGCCACGGCTCTTATCATCGGTGCTGGCGGAATGGCCCGCGCCGCGATCTATGCATGCTATGAGCTTGGAGTTCGAAGAATGTGCATCTACAACAGAACAGTGGAGAATGCACGAAAGCTTGCAACCTACTACCATCAATGGGCACAGTCAAAATCTGGCCTGAACTTACGACTTGATGTGCTCTGCTCGACAGCGGACCCTTGGCCTTCGGATTGTCGCTTACCAACAATCATTACCTCCTGTATCCCACCAAATGAGCTTGGGAGTGAACGTCCGATAGATATGATCCTTTCGGAACAGTGGCTTGGAAGCCGAACAGGTGGCGTATTTCTTGAGGTACGTGAGAACGATCAGAATCAGAGAATTGGAGACTAGAGTTGACCAAGTACCTAGGTTGGATATGGTCCGTCACGAACTCGACTGATGGAGCAAATTATCCCCCGTGCACCTAAAGGGTGGGTAGTAGTGGATGGACTGACGGTTCTGGTTGAGCAGGGCATTACTCAGTACGAGATTTTCACCAAACGACCGGCTCCAGTTCATGTGATGCGGCGTGCCATTCGAGAACAGTCTATTCAGCATGGATTTTTTCATAAATAATAATGAATTCTTTCAGGCATTCTGCGCATTATACCCACTCTATGCCTACTATGCGTAGAGTGAAAAAGAGATATTTGGTTCAAATACTGCAATTTTTTGTTCGTAATACCTCTTAGGGGCTCTTCTGTTCTTCTGGTTCTCTTCAACCCTAGTCAGGTTCAGTCTGTAGACTGTTCAATACAGAGTTTAGCACAAAATGAGGTCAGGAATTAGGACTCATCCATTGTCCAACGCAGGATCGTTCCTGTTTCCATAGTTTGTCCGTCATCTCCTCTTGTGCCTATAACAGAAAATCAATCAGTCAGTTTTGTCCCTCTCTTATTCCACCCAAGAGGATCCCATATTGTCAATTGGAAACCTGCCTGGGTGGTTGTTTACCTCCAATGAGTTGAATCCGCTCGCTTCCTGTTTTAATCCGCTCGCTTCCTGTTTTCGGCCATGGACTAGACCCCGACTGGAGCTAGGCTAAGACTTTAGCCTACTCCACTCGCAATGACATTGGGCCTACATCCTACATATATTCAAAAACCACAGAAAGAATATTTGTTCTCAAAGTCACGTCGGTCAACACCGTGAAAGAGCGACCGAGACAACATGAAATATCGGCCCGCTATCATGAGCGCGTCCCTGGGGCGGGCATGGCTGCACAACCTCGATCACAAGATTGAGCAGGCCGCCGAGGCTGGCTTTAAAGGAATCGAGATCTTTTATGAAGATCTGGAATATGCGGCACGCAATATTTCTGGTCATGATTCTCCATCTTCAGAGCATGTTCTCCTAGCTGCAGATCATGTCCATGAGGTATGCCAAGCGCAAGGGCTCGAGATCATTGGGCTGCAGCCTTTCCTCTTTTACGAAGGTCTCAAGGATCGAGATCAGCAAGCCAGATTGATCGAGAAAATGAAGGACTGGCTCCAAATTGCGAAGCGACTCGACACCACGATCATTCAAATCCCTGCCAATTTCCTCCCGGCAGAGCAGTTGACGGACGACCTGGATATTATTGCCGCCGACCTGCGACAGGTAGCTGATATGGGCGCCGCGGAGAGCCCTGTTGTGCGGTTTGCATATGAAAACTTATGCTGGAGTACCTATATCGACACCTGGGAGAAGGCTTGGGACGTGGTGAGAATCGTCGATAGGCCGAATTTTGGTATGTGCCTCGATACCTTCAATATAGCCGGCCGAGTGTGGGCAGATCCAACAGTGGCAGCTGGCAAAGCGCCAAACGCAGACAACGACTTGATAAAATCCATGCAGCGGCTTGTGAAGGAAGTTGATGTGTCGAAAGTCTTTTATATTCAGGTTGTGGATGCGGAGCGTATGGAACCACCGTTGGTGCATGGGCATCCGTTCCATGTTGATGGTCAGCCTGCACGAATGAGCTGGTCGCGAAACGCAAGAACATTCATGTATGAAGAGGATCGTGGGGCCTATTTGCCCTCGGAAGACGTTGCCAAGGCAATAATATTTGGACTAGGCTATGAGGGTTATATTTCGATGGAACTCTTCTCCAGAACGATGGCTGAGCTAGGAGAACATGTCCCTAACCAGCATGCGAAAAGAGGCATCGTATCCTGGAGAAAGCTCAGACAGCGGCTGCAGCTCGAGTAGTTACACATCATCTAGACTACTCAAACACTCCGCCGAGCGAATATCCCGATTCGGACGCACACGGATGTTGAAGGGAAGTTCCATTGGGCATATACTCCCATTCGTCCCACGCGAGCGTTTTATTTTCAGACTTGATGCAACTTATTCTTGGGATCCATCGTTGTAGCAAATATCTTTTGTTGAACTAAATTTCATGGTATTTCTTTCTGTCTTGCCTTCCAGTGCCAGCATTTTCTTTTTGCTAATGACCCTGACTTTCCGTGACGGGCACTTGCCTTCCCCTTTCCGGAGTTAAATCAGAACGACATGGCCAAAAACAACAAGGTGGGCCTTGTTCAATAGAACTGAGCCGGGTACAGCCCTCATGAAATTAGTTCTACCGGATAATGTGGTTATAGGCCATTGGTTGCTCAAACTTGATATACTCCTCAGTTTACTATTATCTATATTCTGATGTTGAATATTCAGCCCGCGACGAGAATGGTTATGATTATGGTGGATCTAGCTGGATTTAAGTTTCGACTAAATTATATATCGATTGTCTTTCCATCCAGCCAATCCTTGGCTAGTCGATACAGCAGATCGTGCTTTTCTCCAGCAGCGGTCCCAATGTGCCTTCTGTGTCCAGGCATGTCTCTCAGTACGGTAACACCCATAGTGAGCTCCTGGCAGTAAGCAAGATACTTGTACCCCTCAGGATACAAGCTGAGCTTCTCATCATCAATGCGTGGAACCTTACACGGGTTGACAAGCAGAAGCTTATCTTTTTCATACCAGTGCCGAACCAATCGGGCACCCCAGCGGCCATTGGCTTTCTCAAAGAAGAAGCAAAATCGGCAGTCTGCCTCGGCATCAACTTCGCATCCGTCGATTGTGAAGCGCTGGGTAATGGTCGCTTTCATCTTGGTCACAGCACGAGTGGCATCGGCGGTGATATCTGTTGTCACACCATGGCAGCGGTGCATGATGAAGGCACCCTTGTCCATGCCGGCCTTTGATGCAGCGATGAAATCTTTATAGGACACTCGTCCAGACCAGGTCGTGTACACATGTGCGTCTTCGTGGAAAATCGACTCGAAGTTCTTCCATTCACAAGCGTCGCTATGAATCGTTGTTAATTGAAAATGGAAGAAATGAATTTGGATTTGGCTCCTCAGCCTACCGGTAGCAAGGCCAGCCTTCCGCAAGTTCACGCAACTTTGCTCGCTCCAGGACTAAATGGTCAGGCCCATTGTTGCGAAGGGCATTTTCGGGCCAAGTGCCTTCGGGAAGTGAGTGCAGGTCGGGCATATTTCTGTTCAGAAAGACTTTTGAGGGGTAGCAGGTCGGGTAGTGCTTCCCGCGCGGTACGATTGCCTCTATATACCAACTGCGGGATATGCTGCGGGATATCCGGCTAACGGTTAAGGCCACTGCCGATGGATTATCCGTCAGCCCTTCATGACAAACCCAAATGTGGGGAGTGCGGAGTACATCGAGTTCATCCCATCTTCGGCGGGGCGTTCCATTTTCCACAGATGAGAACTATTGAGCCTTCTGGCACTAGATAAAATTGAACCACACTACTGGCTTTAGTCTATCTAGAAATTGATTCCTTTGGTATCCGCAGCAGCCTTCAATAGGACATTCCAGGCCCCTTCTCGATCCAGTTTCTGAACCCGCTCCTCTCCAGCCCACAAGCGCCATTGCTCCTCGATCTGGTAACCGATAACATGCGTTCCGTCCACGCATGGCCAACCCAGTTGCTCGGCCAACTTTATCATTCTTGTCCGCCGTGGCTTAAAACACATATCCAGCAATACCCCTTTCTCTGGGCGGGAAAGAAAGTGTTTCAGAATTGAAGCAACAGCCAGCTCGGGCACTGTGGTTGGCTCAATATCTGGCACAGTCCCCACGACATAGTATGGGCTGGTCAGTCTCGTGGCTTCATCCACGGTCTTGACGTGAATGATCTTCGGGGCTGCTGGAAGTCGTCTCGAGTCCCTGATGAGATCCTCTACCTCCCGGTCGTCTCGGTTCAAAATATAAATCGTCGGACAGTGAAGGTGCTCGATGAGAGCATACACAGCTGCCCGGCTTGCTCCACCCGCTCCCACAATCAAAGCAGAGGCAGGATGTGCTGCTGAAGGCCGATCCTTTTCTTCTCCCTTTTCCAAGAGGCAGCCTTTAACTCCTCTCCAGTCGGTGTTGGTGCCGCATAGGCGCCTGACCTTGTCGCCTCTGTAGTAAACATTGTTGCAAGCACCAATGATGGTTGCGAGTTCATCCAACTCATCCAGGAATGGCATAATTGAGTTTTTGTATGGCATCGTGACTACCAGGCCGGACGTAGTAGATTTAGTGGCTAAGGTGACTAGGTCTTCAATCACCGGACACTCTGTCGAATAGAACGTCCATGGGAGGCCGAACGACTTTGCGATGTAGTTGTGCATTGCTGGGGCAATGGAATGGGAGACACCTACACCAACAAGATGAAGTGTCATCTCTTCTTGCTGCGTCATTCTCGGTAGATCTGTCATGGAGAGTAGGGTGCACTGTTCGGGAGTAAATGGCCAAATGAATTCAACTTCGGCTAACCCAGATCAAAGCTGAGAAATACTACCTATTACCCAATATTGAGAAGTTTCATTCGGGGTAAATCATTGCCGGTCGTCAAAGGGTTCAACCGGGGGTTCGGTTCCTTAGCCGTCATGCTCATCAAATCACGGTTAATCTCATGGCCGATATTGGATGTGGATATGAAACGGAATGTAAATAGTCTAGTTGTACTTTCTAATTGATGGCAGAGTCACCTTTCCCAATCTACTCTGTCTCTTTGGCTCAAAATTAAATCGTGTACAATCTTGCTTTCACTCGATGGCTCAATCGAAATCCTCTTCAGACAGCGCCGTCGCACCTAAGAACTTCTATATTTTTGGCAGTGGAATATCGTTCAGTATATCGCCCACAATTCACAATGCTGGATTCCTGCATTACGACCTTCCACACAAATACGCCATCCGCGAGTCCACCAGCATAGACGAAGTTGCTGGATTGATTTTGGACGAGCAATTTGGCGGCGCCAGTGTGACAATGCCACACAAGCTGCACGTCCACAAACTATGCACCGACCAAACTGAGACTGCCCGCTTGATAGGAGCAATCAACACTCTTATTGTCAACCACAATGGCAATGAGCGAATCATCACCGGTGATAATACGGATTGGTCAGGACTACACAGGATCATGTCGGACTACGCGACTAGAACAGACCAACGGCCAAAGGTCGGCCTTGTCATTGGAGCCGGGGGGCATCACGGGCAGCACTGTATGCGATGCATCGGGCGGGCCTTCAGCATATCTATCTCGTCAACCGAACACCGGCCACGGCGGAGAAGGTCAAGCAAGATTTCAATTCCGTCTTCAAAATCACAGTGCTCCGCAGCCTTCATGAGCTACCTCAAAATCCCGATGTGATTGTCGGCACGGTTCCTGCAGAGACTACAAACGAATCCCAATTTGTCTCGATCTTTGGACCACGGGGTCTTTGCATCGACATGTCGTACAAGCCAAGGCAAACACCGCTGTTGACAGTGGCTCGGAGAAATGAAGGCTGGTCCGAAGCAACTGGAGTGGACGTGCTGCTGGCTCAGGCATACGACCAATTTTACCTTTGGACTGGGTGTGAGCCACCCCGAGGGAAAATGATCGAGGCGATTGCTGAGCACGAGCGAGGGAAGGCGAAAGTAACCACGGGAGGTTCGCTTTGACGACTGAAAGGACAAACACTGGCTGGCGGACGATGGTACAAGGGAGACATCTCACCATTATGCTTTGATAAATAGACTCGAAGATGGAATATCGAGACTCAAAGTTCCGGTACACATGAAACAATATCTTCCTCGCGGCCCTGATGATACGAATGGCTCGACACCTCCCTTCGGATTGAGCCAGTCCATAGATGAAAGACGGGGTTTTGCTTGAATGACATCGGAAAAATAGATTCGGATCAGAGCTCAGTATGTTGCTGAGGACAACAGTAAAATACAACACTTACCCAGCCGCTTTCAGCATGATGAGAGAAGGCTTTTAGGGTACCTTCCAAAGTCTAAAATAGGCAATTACCCACTTTATCCTATCCTCATATTGATATCTATGGTCAGACCTGCTGCCTTGTATTCTATCTCGGGGTATAAACAAGTTTGGTGATCGTCGGGTTGCACGGCACTAGAAACCAGGTGGATCAAACCGCGGGAATGGCCTGCTCAGGCTTTGTTCGACCAAGTCCGTCCTTGGCATAGAAGTCCATGGGGTAAACGCCCTTGTTGGCTTGATCCCAACTCTCACGCACACCCAAGGCAATAAGTGCTTCATATGGGGTCAGCAAGGGCCGAGAGAAGGCATATCCCCAGTCGATACTCAAACGCGGGCAGGCGATCTGTACCCAGCACTCAACGTCGGGCATGGATGCGAGCTTTCCGGGGAAGATCTCACTCAAGAGAAGATTAACGACAGGAATGCCTCTCTCCGCGAGATGGCGCTCAATCATGGCCATCGTATTGGGGTTGCCTTGGCGGCCAAGCGATCCCAGAATAATACCCCATTTGCGAGCGGATCTGGCCGTTGCAATAGCATCTCGCCGAATGGTATGCATCTCGTCGTGGTCATATGTTTCGCGAGTTAGTGTACGCGAGTAAGGGTCGTATCGGTATGCAGGTATGTTGGGGTTGTGGATCATGGCCGATTCAAGATGGAAGTGGCCATCGCCAAGGTACAGAAGAGCGTCGATCTCGGACTCGGGGAGTTGCGGCGAGGTGCAGCCCAGAATCTCACCCTTTGAGAGCGGCATGATTTGGGGGATGACCACGCGGAATCCTGCGCGCTCCAGGACAGGCTTGAGTCCATGCAGGGTTGCGTTGAACTGGATTGTGCCCACGGTTGCAATGGTCTGACCAGGCTTAAAGTTGCGCTCGAGGGTGGCGATCAGGTGGCTGGTGTCGATGCTAATGTCGACAAAAATATACAGAGTCTTAATTTTGGTCACATCCACGGGAATCAAACAGCTGTGGGCGTAATGGACCAACAAGTCGCACCCAAGGGCTCGCGCTGTGTAGTCGTCGATGCAGCATGCTCCGTATGTTACATCGCCCATAATCAGCGTCTCAATGCCAGGGCAGAATTGCGTGAGAATATCCGAGATAGTCGTTGCGAATATCAACAGGCCTTCCGGAAACTGGAGTGCGACGCGCTTGGCGCCAGATGAGCGTACTCGATGGATTGTCTTGGGGATCTCAAAGGCGTAGTTCTTGGGGAGCAGTTCGATCGCCGCTTGAATCTCTGGGTCATTCAAGATTTCCGGGGGCACTTGGTTGAGGGTGCGGGGAGTCCGTCTCGGGGCAGCTGAATGCACATCCATGTTAGTAACTTTTTCCGACCAGTGTCGGCAGATCCTGCATACCTCTCTGCACTGCCGTGGACTCGACGTCATTCTGGCCGACAGGCTCTTTCTGGGCCTGGGCATCAGCGGTACGGCGGCCGACAAATCTCTTCTTAGGCTGCCGTAGCTGACTGCCCTGGTTATTTGCTGTATCCTCCATAGTTTGCAACGGCGGCAGTTGAGCCTCGAATATATTCAGAAGATCACCCCGCTATCGCTTTTAATCTTTTTTTCGGTGGGGCAAGACGGTTCCCGCACTAAACCTAAAGGAGCAAGGTGCTCTCCGCATCAGACGAGCTCCTCTTTACCTCTTCCTCTTCTCCTCTTTTTAACTCCTTGACTGTCTAATAGGTACCTCTTCAGGTTCTGTCAATGCACGTTGAAGTCGCCAAGATGGCAGCACGTCCCCGTCTGCGTCCGCTGTCAGTTTTCCGGGTGCCTTTGTTCACTCGCCGCTTTTCGACCGAGTCGCGGTTAACCTCGGACCATGTTCGCATCGTGGAGGTCGGCCCTCGAGATGGACTGCAGAATGAGAAAAAGTCCATCCCAATGGAGACTAAGATGCAGCTGATCGAGAAACTGGCCAAGACCGGAGTCACAACCATCGAGGCAGGCTCCTTTGTACCTGCGAAATGGGTACCACAGGTGCGGAACTTCGACGCATCTCGGTGGATGGATTGATCAGTGTGAATCGCTAACATGCGCTGGCTCTTGATTTTAGATGGCCAGCACAGCTGAAATCTGTGAAAAACTTCTCACATCACCTCCCCAATCACAAAGTACAATTGCCTACAACTATTTAGTTCCCAACATCAAGGGGTTGGAAAGCCTCGTCAAGATCATGGATGCGACGGGCGTCCCGGCAGACGCACCTGGCTCGGAATCCAGGGCAGCAACAACAACAGAAATATCCCTTTTCGCAGCAGCTACCGAATCATTCTCGAAAGCGAACACCAACTGTACTATCGCCGAATCCCTAGAACGCATTAAACCCATTGTCACATTGGCCAAGACCAAGAATATCCGTGTCCGGGGATATGTCTCAGTTGCCCTCGGCTGTCCATACGATGGACCAGAAGTGAGTCCCTCTAAGGTGGCTGACATTACTGCGACTTTGCTGGAGATGGGTGCGGATGAGGTGTCTGTGGCCGATACTACCGGCATGGGAACCGCACCGCGGACGATGGAGCTCCTGCAGGCTCTCAAGTCGGCTGGCATTGCCAACACAGACTTGGCGCTTCACTTCCACGATACCTACGGACAAGCCTTAGTCAACACCATTGTTGGCCTGGAGCATGGTGTTCGTATCTTTGACAGTAGCGTCGGGGGATTGGGTGGCTGCCCGTATTCGAAGGGCGCCACTGGCAACATCTCCACGGAAGACCTCGTCCACACTATCCATAGTTTGGGAATGCACACAGGCATCAGCCTGGAGGAAATGTCACGGATCGGGTCGTGGATCAGCGGGGAACTGGGCCGAGTCAACGACAGCCGAGCAGGCAAGGCAACGCTGGCTCGACTGTCTGAATAAAATGTGTCATCTACGGCAATGATGTTGTGTCGTATAAATTATGTTTCTCTACTCTGAGCGTATATTTCAATCTTGATCAGCTGCGGCTTCCGCCACAGTATTAAACATATTATAGACCATAAACCCCCTGTTGAGTGTTTTATTTCTCATGGTCCTAGTTAATCCCACCATTTTATGTACATCGCAGTAATCACACCATTACCGCTCCAGATTGAATATCCGTCCGGGCGGAGCCGAGATATGAACCAACGCCAGCAGTATGCATAGTCCTCTCGTTCTTCAAGATGCTCAGAAATCCGTCACTCGTCCTCCATAGCTCCAGTCCCCCTCAGATCCCCAGCGCAAAGGCTCATTTTTGGGTCCACCGATTTCTCCTGTCTTGGGATTCTTCTCGCCATCGAATTCGGGCTTGAGGCCTTGCGGCGCATCCGGGTGAAGCTCCTCGCCACTCCCGTTGACCTTGATCTTGGGCTGGGCGCCGGACTGTGGCGACTGGTTGATCTGTGGTGTGCTGAACGCACCGGTCGAACGGCGCTGGAGCTCCTCAAAGATCTCTTGTTCTTCTTTGGGGAGGCGTGGAGGAGCGGGAGAGTCCTTGAATCCGAATGAAGGTTTGCTGTCATCGCTAGGTCGGCGCAGGACTGCGGTTGTGGACAACGACCGGGTAGCAAGCCGCCTTGTGAAAGGTTGGGCGCATGTGCGGCGCAAAAGCAGGGAAGCTGCCATGGCAATTATGTGGGAGGTATTTATCTGCGTCAATGAGGAGTCGGGGAAAAGCAGAGTTGATGCGCGGAAGCTCCAAAGCCTCGGGTGGTGGCGCTGAACCCCAAATGACTAAGATTTGCCGATCCGATATCGCCTTATTTTTTGTTTCTCCGGCGGTCGAGTCATCCGAGCAGTCGGCCCTTCTTGATCTTCCCTCCCTGCTGCACCAGACGACCCATTCGCCTTTGCAAATTAGGGAATTTGCACTTGACAATGTCCGCCCTCCGTGTGGCCGCGCGCCGTCTGCCTCGCGCAACCAGACTGGTTCCTTCCCTTGAGTCACCGATTCAGCGACGATTTGCGGCGACGTCCAGTGTTGCTCAGGATGTGAAGACTCAGGTGGAGGTATGCGATTTGACTGGAATTTGCGATTGTGAAAGGTCAAGACGGCTAATTTTGCTTGCAGAAGGAGGCGACTTTGCCCAATCCTGACCCTTCGGTGGACTCGCTCACCGTGTCGTTCATCAGAGAGCGGGCTCCCTTCATGGTCCCGACCTACGTTCGCCCGGCACCTATCATGATGAAGGGACAGGGCTGCTACCTGTGGGATATGGAGAATAGACGGTACCTGGATCTGACTGCCGGAATTGCAGTCAACTCCCTCGGCCACTGTGATCTTGAGATCGCCAAGATTGTTGCGGAGCAGGTGCGGAGTCACACTTTCAAGCAGCTCCAGTGAAGCAATCGCTAATGAACAAACGTTTTTCCATCTCCTGCAGGCCGAGACTCTCATTCACGCGTCGAATTTATACCACAACCCATGGACTGGTGCTTTGAGCCAGCTCCTCATCAACCTCACCCGCGAGTCTGGTGCTATGCGCGATGCCTCCCAGGTCTTCATTTCCAACTCCGGCACCGAAGCCAATGAAGCTGCCATCAAGTTCGCCCGCAAAGTCGGCCGGTCTATCGATCCCACCGGTGCCAAGCATGAGTTCGTCTCCTTCAACAACTCCTTCCACGGCCGTACAATGGGTGCCCTCTCCGCAACCCCGAACCCCAAGTACCAGACTCCCTTCTCGCCCATGCTTCCGGGTTTCAAGTACGGCAATTACAACGACGTTGAGCAACTGCAGACTCTCATCACCGACAACACCTGTGGTGTGATCGTCGAGCCTATTCAGGGCGAGGGTGGCGTCAATGTTGCTAACCCTGAGTTCCTTGTCGCCTTGCGCAAGCGCTGCGACGAGGTCGGCGCTGTGCTGATCTTCGACGAGATCCAGTGCGGCCTGTCTCGTACCGGTAGCTTCTGGGCTCACGGTCACCCCTCTCTGGCCCCGGCCTCCGGCGAGGCCGCGCACCCTGACATTCTAACCACCGCCAAGGCCTTGGGTAATGGTATTCCCATTGGCGCGACCATTGTCTCTGGAAAGACGGTCGCATCCCACATCAAGACTGGTGATCATGGCACCACATTCGGTGGTAACCCGCTGGCCTGTCGTGTTGCCTACCACATTGTCGCGCGCCTCGCCGACCCCGAGCTCCAGAGTGCCGTCAAGGACAAGTCGGCTGTCTTTACCTCTGGATTCCAGGCTCTGCAACAGAAGTACCCCGATGTTGTCTCTGAAGTTCGCGGCCGCGGTTTGATCCTTGGCCTCCAGCTGTCTCCCGCTTTCTCCTCCAAGGCTGGCGATATTATCACTGCCGCCCGTGAGCGCGGCCTCTTGATCATCACTGCTGGTGAGGGCTGCATCCGCTTCGTTCCTCCCCTGACGATCACGGAGGAGCAGATTCAGACCGGCTTGAACATTCTGGAGCAGGCTCTGGCTTCGGTCATGACCAAGGCCTAAACTATTCGGTCCTGTCTGATTTGAATGCCGCCTACGATGTGTTTGACATATACCATTTCTGTCCATTGCCCTGCGGGAGATGAGCGTATATTTTGTGATTTTAGTCAAGGATTTTGCCCCGTTGCACTGTATAGACAGGCGATACATGTAGACAGGAAGCGAGAAAGCAAACTTTTGGGTTTTACTAGTCTGATCATGGAGCATGCCATCCTCCACCCTCCATCCAGCCAAGAAGGCCGCCAATTCGCATTTTGTTGAAGATGTATGGAGTTCGTTGAGGGCGGCGAATGACATGACGCGCGTAGCGGAGCCGCCCGGTGGACCTCCGCGTGGAACCTCTTTCCTATCCACCTCCCTTGTTCAGTGGTGATAAGCAACTCCCACCCTCCAGTTCCTCCGTTATGCACTTCTGATGGCTCCGAATGGCCCCTCGCGTCTAGTCTGAAGTCATGGACTGGGTATCTGACCCTATCCTCTCTCGTCTGTAGCCTTCGATCTCCTCACGCGACCACATGCTCAGGATGCCTCCCCCCACGTCCCTCGAGGACGCCCCCATGTTCTCCGCTGATGATACTTCAAAACCTCTGTGGACTCGCGCGTGCGATCGGCTCAAGTTGGTCTTTAGCGGCGCGGACCCTCGCGTCTGCGTCGCCTTTTGGCTGTTTGGTGCGTATCGCTTGAATGTCCGGCGCGGACCAGCAAAGCATACCCAAGAGAGTCAGCTAATCTATCTCCTAGGTCTGATTAACAACGTCCTCTACGTGATCATCCTCTCCGCAGCGCTCGACCTTGTCGGCCCCAATGTGCCGAAAGGCGTCGTTCTCCTGGCGGATATCATCCCATCCTTCGGAACCAAGCTGATTGCGCCGTACTTCATCCATGCGGTGCCCTACTCGGTGCGAGTTATAATCTTTGTATTCCTGTCGGTCGTTGGTATGCTGGTTATCGCGATGAGCCCGAGCTATACTGATGGTGGGACAATCTCATCCAAGCTTGCTGGCATCGTTTTGGCGAGCCTTTCCGCGGGCGGCGGCGAGCTCAGCTTTGTCGGTCTGACTCATTACTACGGCCCATTCAGTTTGGCAGCCTGGGGAAGTGGAACGGGTGCTGCTGGTTTGGTTGGGGCCGGCGCCTATGCCCTTGCAACCTCTACCATGAATATCTCCGTTCGAGCGACTCTTCTTGCGTCTGCTATCTTACCAGCTGTCATGGCTGTAAGCTTCTTCCTAGTCCTGCCTCGAGCTGCACTGCAGCCTCAAGGACTCTCTGCAGATGGCTATCTTGCGACCGACCGCGAGGAGCCAAACGAGGATGAAGTAGACGATAACGGCCTTGAAATCGAGCGGGGCGAAGCCGAAGGACTCTTGGGGGCATCTGTGGTCTCGGCAGACACTTATAAGTCTGTCCATGTCAACGACTCATCCTCCCCGTTGGCTCATTTGCGCGCTAACCTGCGGCGGCTCCGAGGCCTCTTCTTTCCCTTGTACGCTTTCCCCAAGTATACATGTATAGAACATTCGAGCTAACCAGCGCCACACAGCATGCTGCCATTACTTCTCGTCTACATCGCCGAGTATGTAATCAACCAGGGGGTCAGCCCAACGCTTCTATTCCCGTTGTATACAACGCCCTTCGAGAACTTCCGTGCATTCTACCCAGCCTACAACGCCATCTACCAAGCCGGGGTCTTCATCTCACGCTCATCAACCCCATTCTTCCGGGTGCACCATCTCTATATACCGTCCTTGCTGCAAGTATTGAACCTGGTGTTATTAACACTGCACTCCATGTTCAACTTCATCCCCAACGTCTATCTTGTCTTTATTATCATCTTCTGGGAAGGCCTGCTGGGTGGATTGGTGTATGTCAATACGTTCGCCGAGATAGCCGACCAAGTGCCGAAAGAGGACCGCGAATTCTCACTGGGAGCCACCACAGTCAGTGATTCGGCAGGTATCTGCATTGCCGGCTTTTTGAGCATGCCGTGGGAGGTCTTGCTATGCCGCTGGCAAATGGCACATGGAAGGGAATATTGCCGGCAGGTGTAAGCTGTGTTGATTTTTATTCTTGCTGTATAGCATCGCTTTTGCTTTTGATGGCGTTGGTGATCTAGAAGGATCATGATTAAGCAATTCCACGGAATATTTGGTCGAATTGTGACATGATGGTATACTCGAATCTGCTAGTAAAAATGACAGCCCATGGAGCATGTTTGGTCTAGCTTTCAAATTCTTTCTGGACGAATTATTTGGTTGTGTTCAAGTGGTGACCGAGTTTTATTGTGCATATGATCAAAGATGCTGCGGATTGGCTTCATTTTCAACGGCGGATTACAGTAAACGGAAACAAGAAGAACTCAGAGGGCTCCACGTTATGCATGAGCCTGTAATGATCCTGGCCATGCATGCTTCATTGTTCATATTTGCGTCGCGTATAAAATCGTACAATATAAATTCCCCACAAAACACTCTGGTCAGCTGATGGCGTCACTGGCATGTGATAGTGCGGGAGTGTGGGGGGCTTTCACGGGGCTTTCACATGTGACGGAAGGTGGCCGACTGCGCAAATGCCGGCTGTCTGACTTGAACTTTCTCACCTTCGCCCATCTTCTACGTTGACACTTCTTAGGCACTTGGCACCCAGCTTGTGTGTCTTTTTAGAGTGCTGGCAGTCGTTGCAGATTGCAGATTGCAGATTGCAGATCTTCGGTCCGGACTGCGGCATCTCTAGCGCGGGTGGAAATGATAGGTACGGACGACACTTTACTTCTCATTCACGATGCTCTGAGCTCATCGGCATCTTCGGCAGACCACGTTTTGGGGAGACCCTCGACTCGATTTCGCAAGATCCAGGTCTTTGCTGTCGTGTCTTTCTGGTCTTTCTATCTATTACGGTGCGTTGAGAATCGACGGAATGTGGAATGCTGGACTGACTGGATAAATCCACCTCGCATAGAGCCGACAAACATGGCCCTCCGCTTATTCGGTCCATATCGTCGAGATTTACGGGGAAATTAACCAGCTGGCAGACGACCGTGATAATCTTCCTGTGGCTCTATCTAAGCCGCAACTTCGCCAAGATCGTCGGGCTTGAATGCCCCGAGCCTTTGGCGAACCTCTATTCTCGCTCCTTCTTCCGTGCAACATGGATCACCACTGGGTTGGATGCAGGATTTTGGACTGCAATGAAAATTAAGCCCAAATGGCTGCGCGATTTGGCATCGTTGGTCTTCACAGTCTACTACCTCATTGCCGCAGAACAGGCTGATGAGAAGGCGCGACGAGTCCGCGGCACTCTTACATTAGAGCACCTTCGTGTATCCTGGAATAAGGCCACGACCCCTTACTTATGGTTCCTGGCGAGTTTGGTGCGCCCTCGATTGACACGATATGGTCCCCGAGCCCTCCGCATCCCCCGACCCAAGAACTCTCTTCACACCGAACCGGTCAATGCATGGCTGTATTTTGATGGGCCGCTAAGTGCGTTAAAAGACCAGACTACGATGGTCCTGGATGCTCCTGGAGGTGGATTTGTTGCCATGACACCCCGAAACTCGGAGGATAAATTGCTTTCCTGGGCGGGACAGTTGAAAGTTCCAGTTTTGAGCATCGATTACCGGAAAGCTCCAGAGTATGCATACCCATATGCGCTTCACGAGTGCTATGATGTCTACCATACCATCATGGCCACAAATGGCCGCTGCCTGGGGCTGAGCGGGTTGGCACAGCCTCGAGTTGTGGTCACTGGAGAAAGCGCTGGTGGTAACCTTGCAGTTGGCATGACACTTATGGTTCTACAATCAGCAATGGCGCAAGGCTGGCAAGGTGACAATATCCTTCCCCGACCAGCCGGCGTGGTGCTAGGGTATCCAGCACTGAATATGAGGGTCGAAAGCTGGATGACGGACGAACAAATGTCCTTGATTCAAGACAAGAGCTCTGGACAGACAAACAACAGTGTGCTGCAAAGAAAACAAGACCAGTATCGCAAACTCACGCCCTTTACCTCCCCTGGTCACTCGGTTCAGGATTTGACGGCAATTTCCTCGGACAAGAAGCTGCAAAAGGAGAAACCGGAAGAGACCGACATAGCTGCTGAAACGTCCAAAGCACTACGTGATAAACTGAATCAGAGTGAAATCGTCAACGAAAGCGCAGTTTCTACGGCCGAGGACCCGGTTTACCCCCTCAAGACCCGACTGGCTGTCTCATCCATGATCTCCTATGTCCATGATCGAATTCTCACCCCGGAAATGATGCGTGCTATGATTATCCTCTACATCGGACCGCACCATCGTCCAGACTTCAATACCGACTTCTACCTGTCGCCCGTACTTGCACCAGATGCTTTACTGGCTCGATTTCCAAAAACATACATTTTGACGGGCGAACGGGATCCACTAGTCGACGATACTGTTATTTTTGCAGGCAGGCTCCGCCAAGCAAAGCTTCACCATTTCTGTGAGCGCCAAGAACTAGGACTCGAGAAATCACAGCATCGGTTCAACGAGAAAGATCATGTGGAAGTGTCCCTCATACCAGGAGTCTCACATGGCTTCATGCAAATGGCTGGTTTCTTTCCAGACGCATGGAAGTATATCAACCGCAGTGGCCAGTGGATTGAGAGCCTTTTTGAAAATGTCGACCTTCAAGGGCCTGACTACAGCTTCCTTCAACTCTCTCATGCCTCCGGTCTGAAATTTTCTCAAAATTTGAGCACGCTTTCTGGGAGCAATGGGAAGATCAAGAATGATAATCCACACCATCACCGCAGTTTCACGGGCGAATCTTCCTGTGATGAGGATAGACCTCTTGAGATGCACATGAGCAAAATGACACCACATACCAATGACGAGCAATCTCTTTCTACATCGGATCGTCCGGCACGGCGCAAGAGGTCCAGATCATCACTTGCCTCAACACATCGTACTGGATTAACTGCCACTGCCAATACAACGGGAGATGCGAGCGAGTTCCGCGCAAGACTCAAGCATTTGGAAATGAGTAGCGATCTTCGCGACTCTTACTTCCCAGATGAAGTCAACAGTGCCCCTGAAAGTCGTATGGCTATGCGGCCGCGTGGACGAAGCATCGCCTCCCTTGATAGTGAGGAGGATATCCTAGATCGTCGGATGAACGGGATAGCTGGGGGGCTAATGGGGCTGGGTGAGAGAGCCCAAACGCCCGGGGCGTGAAACTTGGACCCATAGATAACACGACTTACGATTTACGCACCACCTTATACCTGTACATATGACTTGTGTTTCTCCAATACTAGAATGGCCGAACTAGCTATTCATTCATACCTACAGTAGCGATGTGTTTCATATCTCAGGACGTGTGAGCCATTGGGCCTATCACGAACCCATAAGTTATCTTGTTCCACCCTATCACACTTGTTGATTACTGATAGCCGTTTTTATTGCCTGGATACCCTGCTACTTTTATTATTGTACGTCCGATCTATGAGATCACGATTCCTATCACTGGCCCGCTGTCATGTAACGGATTGTCAGGCCTGGATCAGTCCAGTTAATCCTGGCGGCCTAAGCGTTCAATATATTCTGGCCAAGTAGTACATACGTATTCTATTTTCATTTACTGGTGGCAAAAGGACCTTGCCGGGTACTTTCCTATGGCAAGGAGGAGTCATCCACTAAAACTACTCATTCTGAACATATAGAAAGTGACCAGCCACTAGTCATCAGCTGGTCATTAAGCCTTCAGTGTTCGGTTTGCTTGTTGGTGTGTTGGCATGTGCGGTACTAAATCTTGACATGTGAAACGGGTCGGTCGGACATGCCCCGGAAGGAAGTGCGAGTCAAACACACTTGCAGTTACGAGGCAGAGTCGGTTAAATCCACCTGAATGAGATTTTACATGAATCTTGGCAGCCTTTAAGATAAACAATCTCGTCAGTGTAAATTCAAGCCCTTTTCGGTCTCCCTGAAACGCATGAAAGCCGGGGCATCGGCCCGAGGGGGCTAGACAATCTCGGCATGGCCGCATAGACTGGTTCAGCCCTGCGACCGGGCCAGGCACATGCTTGTAGGCAAGTACGCAGGTAGATCCACAGTGGATTTAACCTATGAATAATACCGTGGGATAATCGTATGCCTTGGGTGTTGCGCACGGAGGGAATCAAGTGGCTTCGGTACCAAACGTCAACATCCGTAGCTTACAGCTTCCAAATATCCGATCCCGCCGTCCATCTTCTGAATCTCTTTCCCGAAAAGTAGAATAGGAAACCAAAAGAACACCACAGCACGGTCAGACACATGTTCAACATGATCGCCGGGACATATCCGGACTTTTCTGTCCAAGTCGTAATGAATTTGCTGAAGCCATAGCCCCATACGTTTTTATTGACGGTGATGGCAATGAAGACCGAACCGACGACGGGTTTATAGCTGTCAACGGCGTAGGTACTCGCAATAGCGGGCAGTGCGGTCACTTGGATTCCCGCACACGTGTAGCCAACAATGACAATGGCCTAGAAGGGATCGGAGTTAGGACAGAATGCAAGAGAAAATGCGGGATATCCAAGGGGTGAACGTACCCTCCAATCCCAATGATACTCATATCCAAACGCGATGATAAAATTCCCGATGATGGAAATCACGACGTAAGGTATGAGTGTCGGCAAGCGCATCTCTGGCTCGCGGATCCCCCCGTTCTTCTTCGTAGCACGCATGGAGATCCAGTCAGACAGATGGCCATTAGTGAGCAACCCAATCATAGCGCCCGCCAGACTGGCAAAATTGGTGAACCCGATGGACTGGCTGGACCAGTTATACGGTGGGGCGCCAAAGGCCTGGCTTTGGGTGAGATTGGCTGTGAGGAAACAGCTGGCAGACCACGAGACCACAAAGGCAGCATATTCCACGATGGGGAACGCAAGCAGTCGCCAAGGGACCCAAAAGGCGAGCAATAGAGATTTGATCCAGTGTGCATTGCGCTGATAGAGATGAAATTGACCTTTGGAAGGGTGGCCCTTGTGGAGGAATGGATCGATGGCGGCCTCCGCAACCCGCGAATTTGGAACCTCCGTATGGCTCGGCCACTCTTTGGCAGGTACTTCCAGGGTAGTGGATTTCTCGTTTCCGTCCGTGGAATCCGTCTGGGAGGTGGGCACATCCTGGGAGTGTTGGACTTCATCTGGATGAGCACGATGCCACTTGGTTTCCGGGAATGCGAATACGGCGGCGAGGATGATGAAGACAAAAGCCGCGACGTTCAGCCACCAGAAGCTCCGCCAGCCCACATGGAGAGCCATCGAGCCTGCAATAATGGGACCCACCTATTATGAAGAATCGTCAGTCATTGGCGGCCGACGTTCACTCGTTCGTGTCACCACTCACCATGAGAGAGCCAAAATAGAATGCAAAGTACATGGTGTTGTAGAAACCTCGCTCGTGGAGGAAGAAAATGTCCGTGATCACTTGGGGGCAGAGAGTCTGGTCACGTATGTTACTCATGTTAGGACTAATTGTGCGGATCCCCAGGGCAGGGTTGGGATCGTACCTCACAGGGTCCAGCCCCGAAGCCATTTAAGACGCAGGCGCCCATGAAGCTTCCGTAGGTTGTTGCCTTTGCGCGCCATATATTGGATGCCAAGCACACAAGGGAGGAAAAGATCAGGACGGGTCGTCTTCCAAATGTATCGGCGATGGGTACCCTGCCACCACAGATGATCAGTAATGGAAGTGAAGATGCCGTAACAGAACCCGATCCCCACCAGAAGAAGTTACTGAAGCCCAGCACCAAGATGCAAACTCCAGTGAATTGCACCACAGATGCTAGATCGGATTCAAAGGCCTCTATAAGGTTCCCAAACATCGGCGACAGAGCTAACGGCCCGATGCCCATGATAAAATTGCTCCCCATAGCGATGAGGATGGTGACGAACTTCCAGTATTTATTCCAATTCTAGTTCATCGCAATGACGACCGATTAGCATGGCACTGTCCACTCATCATTCCGCGAGAGGATAAAATCCATACGAGAGGATCGTGTCGGTCCTGGGATGGTTGGGGAACCAAGACATTGGACGACGCGCCCGACTGCCGAACGAAATGATGCGAGCCCACATCGGTCATGATCTCCGTGCCCGGGTAGATCTTGACATTGAGCTCGTCTTCGAGTCTGGATCGAGGTCAGGAACGAGATTCTCTGCGCGTGGACATCAATCTGCCAGTTGAACTTACTGGCGAAGAGTCTAGAGGTTGGACGCGTTTGATCAGTCTCGTCAGTCCATAGAATAAGCGGAGCTGCAGCCAATAAACCCACCGCCTCATCGTTGTTCATCTCCATGATGAGAGATTCGCTCCGACTATTGGGCTCGAAACTGAGCGTGCGGCTGGATTATCTGGGATAGATCTCGTGGGTGAACACGAGGATGGCCCCTGATTGTGCGGGAGACGCGTGTATTTGAATCCGCCCCTATCAGCCGAGGCAGACACGCTTCTTATCCTTCTTTTAGCACCGACGAATAGGCGTCGCGTATTTATTGGGGTTTGATACCGGTTTTGTGAAGCCATAATTTACTTGGGGGACGGTTGACAGCTAAGCTCTTTGTAGAGGGCGCCCGCCGAGGAACTGCCAATTAACTCGGGGCCCCCACGAGGGCCATTGCGGGGAAAGTCTGGGGATGGCTTGCGATGCCTGGAAGGAACTGAAACGGGCGATGGCTGACTCGACTGTCTCCAATCAGCATCCAAGCCACGGTCGCCCGAGCAAAACGGCGGCAAATGCAATCGGCATTTTGATGCCATCCGGTAGTCCAAGAGAGCCGCGTACCCCCAGTGTCAACCTCACCTCGCCTCTTCCTGGGGTATGGCTTGACCATAATGCAAGTTATTAGTGGCTTAAAGAGCTGGAAAATGGCTTTTGGTCGAGTTATAATGATTAGTGATCAGAGCATGGTTGGGTAATTTTGTACCGGCTAAGCATATAGCAGGTAGGGGGTGATCTTGCTAGAAGGCTTAGCCCCCAGTAGTAATACCAGCCCAATCACCCCCGTCTCGACTCTTAGGGAGATCATGCTAATTCTCCATAGAAGCAAAGACCCGTGCCAACTAGTGTGATGACGTGACTTTTCCTCGGAGGCACCGGAGCATGTACAATACATAGGGGGTCCTCCGCATGTCAATCCGTGAGCTCGACCCAGAAGACCCTTGTCAGCCACAACCCCACCATAAGCTTGATGGTAGAATAGCAGTGAGGTACATCTTGAAATAAAAGATCGTCGAGTCGCCCAGCTATCTTTTTACATCAGCCATTTCCTTCGGTGTCCCTGCCCTCCCTCCAGCGTCACAGTCGCCTCGATTCTGACCCACAGTACCGCGCAAGTGGCAGCAGCAAGCAACACCCCCACCATGATACTCGTATGTTCATAGCTTCGTGGGCTGGTCTTCTGTTGCTGGTTGCTCCTAATTAAGAGCCCGGCGATCGGAGTGCCGAGCAGCGTCGCAAACCCTCTGACCATATACAGAGCCCCATTGACACTGACGAAGTTCTGCACGCCGAAGAGTTCGACCAGACTGGTCGGAAATAGGGACACATAGGCCGATGCGAAAATTCCATAAAACACAGTGAACACAATAAAGAGTGCACTCCCATTGGCTTGGGTGGTTGAAAGTGCGGACGGCAGCCATAATGCCAGAACGGCAATTGCCGAGACCAGAGTGGATAGAAACAAGGTGTTGAGTCTCCCCATTCGATCCGCGGCATATCCAATCGCGATTTTTCCCAGTGCATTTGCCGCGTTGGAAATGGCAATGAAGTTGGCCGAGGTCGCCTGCGAGTATCCCAATGTCCGGGCGAATGAGGCAAAGAAGAACACAGGAGTATAGTACGCAGCTGATTGAAGCGCTGCGCCCAACGCATGCGCAGCAAACTTGCGAGTTCGTACCACGCGCCAGTCAATCAGTGGAATTTGGAGGAAGTTCAATCGGCGCGCATTTGCAGCGTTCTCAGTCTGGATGCGGGTCAGCTGGCTGGCTGGCCACTTCATGAAACAACCGGCCGCCATGATCAGAGCAAAGGAGATCCCAGCCGTGATCCGAAGGGTGTTGCGAAATCCGACACGCTCGATAAGCGATCGGAAAGCAAGTGGCCACACAACGCCCCCAATCCCAGTTCCTGAAAGAATGATGCCCATGGCGAGGCCCCGATGACGGGAAAACCAGGTTGGTGCCACTGTCACGGAAGGCATGTAAGCCATGCACGTTCCGATCCCCAAAAGAAGACCCTGGGTCATGATAAACTGCCACAGGGCCTCACTGAAGCTGGCAAGAACAAGTGCCACAGAATATATAATTCCACCACTCCAGATGACCGCTCGTGGCGAGTACTGCTTCGTCCAGGCTGTCGTGAATGGAGCCCCGATAGTCATCAGCGCGATGGAGAGTGTACCGATGAGGTCAATCTGTGCGGGCGAGGCTCCTGTGAATGGAGTATTCGGAAGCTTCGACATGGAATCATACAGTTCCTGGTAGACACCGAAAGTGAAGTTGATTCCACATCCGGTAAATACGAGAGCCGTTGAGGAGGCTAGGATTAGGAATGGTTGTCTAGCGAGCTGTTAGTTATGGGGTTCGCAGAACACGGCAAGGGGCTGGTACATACAAACGCTCCCAGACCCTGGGCTGGCTAATTTCAGCAGCCAGCATAGGCTCCAATGGGTGGTGGTCCATTGTTTAATCTTGTGGAAAATAAAGAAGCCGCTGGCGGGGCAGGACCTTTTTTATAGCATCCTCGGCGTTTGACTCACCGCACCGAATCGGTGCGGGGCCGGGCACATGGGTTGTCGCCGGTGTCTACTCCAAATGTTAGAAATCTGGTATAGCCATCGTGGTCACACAATCAACTCGAGAATAAGCATAGCGCTTATATCGTTCCGATAAGCCATCACAATCACTGCCTCCAGGGTCATGCAGGCAGGTCAACCTTTTCATCGACCATATCTCGAGGCCGTGACATGGACAGCATCCCCATAATCAAGTAAGGATCAACAGTTCCCTTGAGCTGTGTATGTCCAGGATTGCATCGATGGGCGCACAATGTCAGAAATACTGTAAGTCGGGCAAATCAAGTCAGAACGGTACGCCGATGGGAGCGATAAAGAAAGATTGGTTGATAAGGGGACAATCACGGCAGAACGCCGAGGGCCCACAGTTGATTCGCTGAACTCGTAGCTAGCGCTGCACTCTATCGCTATTGGCGTGCATGCGGAGAGTTTACCCCGCATCTCCCGTTGCGTGAGCCGCTGATAAGCATGATAGCATATCGTCCTCTATCAGTCCCATCTTTAAATCCCGTGGAGCCCCTTGAAATTGTCCCACCCCCAACTCCCTCCCGCTGCCTTTGCGGTCTATGAACGCGCCACGGCCCCACAGGTCCTTCCCACACAGACCAATGTCCCTAGAAATCAGAGCGGAGGGTGAATCACGCGGCACAAAGCGCAAGTGTGAGGAATCGGGGGCCAGGAGACGCGCTTCACTAGCGTAAGCGATCACAGCTTGTGATGTGCGCCCACTAACGGATATTAGTTGTGATACGTGTCGAAAGCAGAAGGAAAAATGTGAAGGAGGTCCTCCCTGCTGGCGATGTGAACGATTGGGCCGTCCGTGTCGCTTTCAAGAACCGACAACTACGAAAAAGTCACCCTTTGTGTTTGTCAAACAGTCAGCCAAGCCAAGCCCAGAGAAGGGAGATCAACATGTCCAAAACTTGGAACACATAGTACGGCATTTCCTCGGCGACGTACCATTAGATGAGGAAAATATCGCTCGCGTTGCGGCGAAATGCTTATCAGAAAACAACGATCCGGAGAGTCTGTTGAACGTCGAGGAGTCATTTGACGTTCAAGTCGTCTCCAGAAATGTCGCTTGTGCGTTTAGCTGCCCTTTGTGCGCGTCCTCACCCTTCTGATCCTCCCTAGTCTATTCCGGCGAGTTTTCGCATTGGAATTTTGCGGAGAAATTGCGCCGAACAATGCAATCCCGCCGGCACACACTCAGCGACGGGGTATGTTCTTTTACTCTAAAGCGTTGTTGTTCATAACTCGCTAACCGGACCAATCTTGATAGGTCAAGGAATACTGGCGTCCAACCCATCTCCAATCCTCCGCCCATGTCGTCGCCGAAGCCATAGCCCAGCTACCTCCGAGACCGATCGCAGAATTCTTGATTTGTGTGTTTTTCAAATACGAGGAATTGAATTCGTTCTATCTAGAAAAGGGATGGATTCAAGGCAAACTGGACGCTTGCTACGACCCGGCGACCGAATATACTGTTAACGACATTCCTTGGGTATGCACCTTCTTCGCTGTCCTAGCGATCGGCACTCAAATGGCGCACATGGAAGACGTCAATGCCACCTCAAATTCGAGTAGTCTGGAAGAGCTCACCGATTGCTCGGAAGATTCGGTGGGGTTAGTTTTCTACCACGTGGCATCCAAGTTGGTTCCCGACGTTCTGTTGGCTGCCTCGTACCAAAGCGTACAGGCCTTTTTACTTCTTGCGGCTTGGTCCTTGCCTATTTCTACCGGGGGTCTCTCGTACACTTACTTTGGTTTGTCCATGAAAATGGCAATACAGAACGGCATGCATCGAAAATATGTCGGAAGAGACTGTGATGGTCGAACGATTGAGTTGAGGAACAGACTATTTTGGACGGTTTATTCCCTTGAAAAGTACGACTCTAACCCTAGGGGTCAGAACTGGTGCTGACATCGGTGCAGAAGAACGAGCATCATGCATGGGCGCCCAGGTTCCTTAGCTCGATCGGAAATCAATGCTGACCTACCGACCAACCATCCTGCATTCGACTCGCCCAATTTCACCAATATGATGACATTCATCAAATTAGTCTCTTGGATGGGCGAGGTGGCAGAGACTCTGTAAGAACTTTCGTCTTCTTCCCTCGATTTATCTCCATGCTTTTCCTAACCGGGTGATCACCCAGGGCACAATTTAAAAGATGTCCCAGGAGGCTTCTATTGGAGTACTCGGAGCGACTCCTCCAGTTAAGAACTAACATCAGGAACTGGTGGAACTCCCTGTCCACGAATATCGAGTGCCGCGACTATAGCCCCAAGGGGCCTTTGTTCCGGCAAAATTCACACATGAAACTTTGTTATTTACTCATCTATATCTATATGGGTCGCCCCTTCATTTTTAAAGGCGGGACCAAGGAGAGACCCTCAGATGAAGGTGGAAATGGCGGGAGCGCTCGTCGTTCTGAGTTGGTGGATGACTGTGTGCAAAGCGCTTTGGACATCCTTGCGACATTACAATCACTCTCCGACAATGTCGGTCTCTGTCGTGCATCATATACGGAATTCAGCTCTTGTCGAGCAGCCCTTTTAGTGATTCTCGCCGAGAGCCTCAATTCCGGGAGATCTCCGAAGCTTCAAAGCAGCTTGAACCGTGGGATGATTTTGATACGGCAGATGTTGGGCGGAACCGCTTCTCAGTCAGAAATTTCATACATTGAATCGATTGAAGCCGCTATCCGCCAGCTATCTTCAGGCGATGAAGACCACGACGATTCAGAAGCGAATCCTGAGCAGAGTTTTGTATCTGCTTACGCCAAATTCAAGGACTGGACCCAGTCCATGAAAAAAGATAGAAGTGCCTCAAATACTTTAGAGCTGGCCTCTTTCAGCCCTATGTCCAATCTCACGTCCGGGGGCGAGAGCGTGCTGCACTCAGAAATCAACGACCTGAGTGAGCTATTCAATCCAGACTGGGCAACGAGTGATCTAGGACTTGATCCCGAAATTTTCATGGTCCCACGAGATTGAATATAATGATGCTTCTCAGAAAGAAGGTGAATCTGTCATATCTGTCATGTCATAATTTATCCAAATACTAAGTATCGCGCGCGCTTCAGCCACGCGGCTTTCTCATTCGACTCTTGCTCCTTCTCTTGAGCTGCTAGCGCATTCAAACGATCCTCTTCATCAAAGTAATATGCCTCGCTAAAGTCCATTTCTTTTGGCTTGACAATCTTGGTCTTGTAATAGTACTGTTTATCCGGTGTCAGACTGAATTCATTCTTGCAGGAACCTGGACTTGCCTTGTAAGCGAAATAGTCGAACACAAACAGCGGAGCTGCCAGGTAGCTAGAGAAAAAGCTCCTCACGGAGCCTTTCTCTCCAAACGGCCAACAAGCCAAGTAAAATTCACAGCCGAAAATGAAGGCGACGATGATGAGACTCAGGTATTGAGCCCATGGGGTGAGGAAGCCTGTAAACGGAAGGGTACGAAGATCTTTGCCCTGTGCTTTCAACCCTTGTCGGAACCTCAGGTGGGCAATATAGCAGGATGACCATTCAAATAGCGTTGCGATAGCAACCTAGATATGCCACTTTAGTCAATCATTTAGGTGCGAATGGGGGTGTCTTCATACCAGAGCCGAGAACCAGCTATAGACAGTTACACCGACAGTGTTGAGGTTGAGATAACACAAGCCACCCCCCAGGCCCAAGCTGATAATTATCGACACATAGGGTCGGCCGTGCTTATCCTTTCTCCCAAAGAAAGGGTGAATGAGTTTCATGTCCGCCATCGCTGTCAAACTGCGGCTGGCCACGTAGACACTTGTAATCCCGCAGCTAATGACACTGAGGAAGATGAAACCGTTGATAGCGTGCGCGAGTCCATACACATCTGCACGCTTAATGGCAATAACGAATGGGCTTCCCAACGTTCCACTGGCACTCGCGAGGTCGCTATCATTACTTGGAACACACATACCGACCAGCCAGATATTGACCACGAAAAAAAGTAAACATGCGCCAGAATACGGGCCGTACCGTCTTTTTGATGGTGTGCCGCGGGTTTGCTACTTCGCCCGCAATCACAGCTATATGCTCACCTAACATATTCGTTAGCATCAACTCCTACAATCTGGGGTTAGATGATCTTACCGCCACCAAAGCTAAAAGCAGCTTGCACAAAAGCCTTGGCAATTCCCTTGATGCCATTGTTGAAGGCTCCTGGATTCTTCCAATAGCGGAATTCGATGGGACCATTTGTAGCAGCAATGCCCCCGGAGGTCATGATGAACAGGAAGAAAATCATCAGTATGATCGCCAGGCATTTGATAAATGACATATAGTATTCGATATAGCCATACACCCGGACGTGGAACATATTTCCGATCCCGATAACCACCAAAAATATTGTTATATATGCTGCAAGAGGAACCGCGTTCGTTTCGGG
The DNA here is from genome assembly GCF_028826845.1 of Penicillium canariense. Lineage (NCBI taxonomy): Eukaryota > Fungi > Ascomycota > Eurotiomycetes > Eurotiales > Aspergillaceae > Penicillium > Penicillium canariense. Next base: position 5,104,472 of record NW_026622728.1, on the reverse strand, counting down.
CCAGAATCGAAGCACCGATACTGCTGCCGTAATTTCTGCCGGGATAATCATCACCCACTTCAGAACTACCAGTCAACTCAAGTTCCACTTCTTGGGGTGGTGGGAGAGCACAAACCGCAAACCAAAAATTCATGCCGATCGCGAACCCCCATGCTGGGTCGATATATTCAATGCATTGCCGAATAAATCCACCATGAACCGGCTTGTACGTTGTCATTTCGCCGATTGAGGAATACTGGGCATATACAATAATGCTACGTTGAATATTGTTAGCAGCCCATCCTAAGGCAAGCATAGGTGGAATGGATGTCTCTTACGCGGTGAGGGTATATGCCACAGCAGTTCCAGCAGGGCCAGCTACCATTGATTAACATCACATAGGCGTACCTCGAAAGATGCATAGCGGCATACCGTAACGCAATGCTTGGCCTGTCCCCACCCACAGGCCGGTTCCAATGCCAGCTCCAAAGGTCATCATCATGACCTTGCGCCTGGTGAGGGATCGGTGATAACCAGCCGTGAGCGGCTCCAACGATATGTCCTTAACGCCGCCATGCTGCTCCGTCGCCGTCGTGGGCGTTCGCTCAATGTCAATTTCGGTATTTGCTTTCCCTATGATTTCGGCCTTGCCTTGCGAGATCTCGCTTGTTGTCGCCATCGCTCTAGCGGAAACGAGCTATATCTTGGGTGCAACTGCAGGTTGTAGGAAAACAGCAATCTGCACACTTCTTAAGTATACATCCCAAGCCATCTTGCTCTATCTGGCTGGTATGTGGTTATGGTTCCATCTCCACCCGGCGGGAACGCCAAAGAATCCGCCGGGTAGTGAGCGGGGTTGATAACCTCCTCTCCACTTGGTGAATGGCTCGTATCTCCTCTTCCTGAAGATTGATCCTCCGACAGTGACTCATTTGTCCCATCTAGCATTCTTTGCTGTGGCTTATATTGCCCCAAAGAGACCCTAGCGCTGATAAGAGCTTTTCTTTTTTGGCATCCGTTCTCATTCTTGCCCAACTGATCATTTCAACCAACATGACCTCGTCTAAGAATGTTGTCTTCGATATCGTGGGTACCCTGGTATGCTACGACCATCTTTACAATGCCATCGACTGCCGACTAGGAGACCGCCTCCGTGCGGAGGGCATCAAGCCTTGGCTGCTGGGCCAACTCTGGATGGAAACTGCCGAGCGTGAATATACCAATCTCAGTATGGCCGGTCGATATGTACCGTTCGCCGAAGTGTTCCAATCGCTCTTTTACCGGATTCTCTGGATGGGCGGAATCCAGCAGCCTCGTACCTTCGCCTCGCCCGAGGATCTTGCGTGGATTATGCAAGAATACCAGAAGCTCACCATGCGGCCAGATGCGGCCGAGTGTATACAGAAGCTGCGTAACGCCGGATTTACGGTTTGGGCCTTCACTGCTGCCGATCTGAAGCGCGTCAGTGGATACTTTGCGAAGGCGGGGGTCGACCTGCCGGCGGAGAACTTGCTCTCGTGCGACGCTGCTGGTGTGGGGAAGCCCGATCTCGCTGCTTATAAGCCCTTGCTGGAGAGGTTGAAGGCAGACAACGATGGGAAGACCCCCTGGTTTGCGGCCGCTCATATGTGGGATGTCTCTGCGGCCCGGACGGCTGGGTAAGTGATCTGCTTCCGTATTCCATCTAGAGATGCTGATCGCCCTGGAACAGGTTCAAGGGAGCGTATTGCACAGTGTTGGAAAAGGAGCCATTGCATAATCTCTTTGGGGATATGGACGTGGTAGATGACACTCTACCGGGCATGGCTGAGAAGATCATCGCCGCCCAGGCTGCTGCTTGATAGTCGCCCAACTTGTATCTTAGAACCAAGCTCATAAACTGAACTCGGACGGCTTCATTCCGTTTTCCTTTCCACTCAACCCATGTTCTTCAGATGTTAATGTTCTTCAATCTTCACCGCCAAGTCCGAGGGGGTTTGCGGGCCGTCTTTGATTGCAGCAATATAGTGGGCAATATAGTGGGCATGGCGCAAACGCAACGTCCATGCACTAGGGCTGACGCTAGAGCCTATCGATGCGGAGAAGATCGCTGTTAATCTACAGTTCATACCAAGTTCAAATCCTTTATCTCCCCTGTTTCGACTAGCTACCTATCGCACGCCCGGGACCTCACTGTGTGATCCGCCGGTTACAGTCCCGCCGGCAACTCGACAGTCTACCCGGTCGGGGTAACGCTCCCTCCCGCTCACGAGGGGCTCAGACACCCCCTAGCAGTCAACTATCGCCAATAAATGAACGCCAGTGGCGATATCATCACTACCAGAGCCATTGCGTACACTTTCTTTACAACCACAATGTCGTCAGAACATTACCCTGCCCCAAATGGGATGCTCCCGTACTGGCGGACCGAGCCTCATCGGCTGGACGACTGTCGATCCACCGATGCCCTACCAAAGGAGAGCGATATCGTCATCGTGGGCGCTGGATATGCAGGCGCCTCCGTTGCGTATCATATCCTAGGCCAGACCAAGCCGGGGTCCAAGCCGCCATCTATCACGATAGTGGAAGCGCGACAGGCATGTTCTGGAGCCACCGCCCGAAACGGTAAGATAATCGACTCGTCTCGCCCTGACCAATCACAGACGTTCTGACATCCAGAACAATTCTAGGAGGCCATGTGAAGCCTGATCTCTACAACTATATCTCTACGGTGGCAGCAGAACATGGCGTCGAGGCAGCAGGGGAGGTCGCCGCATTTGAAGCCAAGCATGTCCATGCCATGAAGGACTTTGTTGATCAGGAGAATATCGACTGCGACTATACAGTCACCAAAGCGATTGATGTGCAATTAAACGCCCAGCATTACCAGAAGCTCAAGGATGGTTATGAGCGATTGATCGCAGCTGGATGCGGTCCAACGAAGCAGGCTCGATCTGTCGGGGCCAATGAAGCCCAATCGGTAATCCTCTGCCCCCGCATTACCGGTTCATGCATCTCTCGGCCTAACATTTTCCGCAGTTCTCAGGCGTCAAGGGTGCTGTGGGCTGTTTCACGTATGATGCCGGAAGTATCTGGGCCTACAAATTCGTGCTCCATCTCCTGGAAAAGGTGGTTTCACAAGGCGTAAATCTGCAGACCCATACCCCCGTGTCAAGCATCACGAAATCCACCATTCCATCCGCTCCCTATGGCTGGGAAGTGAAGACTCCCCGCGGCACCATCGCGGCCCGAAAGGTGATTTTTGCGACGAATGCCTATACCTCCGCTCTTGTGCCACAGTACAAGGACAAGATTATTCCCGTCAGAGGAACGTGTAGTCGCATTGCTGTTCCGCCAGGGTCCACGGCCCCTCGCTTGACTCATACTTATACCTTGCGGTGGGGCGGCTGGGACTATGACTATCTGATCCCGCGAGCGGACGGGAGCATTGTCGTCGGGGGAGCCCGGTCAACTTTTATTCACGACTTGAACGATTGGTATAATGTGAGTGATGACAGTCGAGTTCTGGAGGGTGCTGTGCGCTATTTCGATGGGTATATGCAGCGCAACTTTGTGGGGTGGGAACATAGTCATGCATACACCGACCGGGTGTGGACGGGAAGTACGTGCATGTCCTTTGCGTTGGCATTCAAATCGAACTGGAGCTGACGTGAGAACCTCTAGTCATGGGTTACTCCGCGGATGGACTGCCTCATGTCGGGTCTGTTCCTGGGCAGAGTGGTCAATACATTCTGGCTGGGTTTACCGGCCACGGCATGCCGCAGATCTTTTTCGCGGCACAGGGGATTGCGAAGATGGTTGTCGATGGAGTGGCGTTTGAAGAGACTGGTCTCCCCCGGCTATTCAAGACGTCCCAGTCTAGGCTTGATGAGCGGGAGAATAAGATCTTCCACAGCACGCCTCAGACTGGACCATCGCAGGCTAAGCTCTAAAGAATGCTTCAGTCAGAACCTACGCATAGCACTTTTTTTCGTCCAACAAGAATAGATGGAGGATTGCTCAATCCATACTTTTTTTTGCGTCGGGTACGATTGGGGACCCATTTTCTTTAATCCCTTCTCCGTATCCCCGGTGTTCATATCATGATCATCCGTGCTGTTAGATTGTCATTAGGAAAACTTCGGTACCCTGCAGCGCATGTTGGTGCCCACTGCCCTCCCCCGGGCTGGCCCTCAATGGATCTGAGCGGCTTTTGCTGCTCTAAAATCTTACATTCTCAAAGCTTAAAAGACCCCCATATCAACCCCCCGCAAGAGGAAAGGTAAGTTTACGGGCTGCCCAAATTGAGTCGGGCCCCCAGTCCCCGGCGCTGGCTACGAGCGGCCCAATTAGACACTAGCTTTGACTCGGATAGTCTAACTCACGTCGTCTACAACTCCCCCCCCCCGGTGCAACCGCAGGCGCAGGACACGAGCACTTCCTGCAGTAAAATCCCCCCTGTGGGCGGTGCTTGGCGGTGGGCTTGGCATGCAAAACGTCAGTTGGGAGGTGAATTGTGTGCGGATCCACTCTCGTCCATCCCCCACAGCAGTTGCTGCCCCTGAGGGATGTGAAGATGCGACGGCTCCAACCCGCCTTGATATGTGCACATGGAAATGCTCTTGAAATCAGGGGCCGCAAGACGAACCGAATCTCTCGGGTTGTTTTGCTTCGCCTTCACCTTCTGACCTTTCGTCGGTCCCTTGCACGGTGAGAAAGACAAGCCGCCGACTAGAGCGTCGATCATCCGGGCTCGTGTTATCACCAAATATGATGGCGTGCTCCGCACCAGCGACAGCCCATGATTGCGCGATGGGACCCGCTGCTGAGGTCGCAATTAGCCTTTCTGCTCCTTTGCGTCGTTTATATACGATGGCTTCCCTCCCGTCATATTTGGGATGTTCGTTGTGGCATCTGGTGAATCTCTCTTGTCGGGTCCTCACCGCTATACTCCTGGGGGAAGAAGTCCTTACCTACCCTTGCACCACGCACCTCCGTCTCTGGCCATCTCATCGACCTGATGGGTGCCCCAGAGATACTCGTGGTTCCTCCCAAGGAGGAACTGGACTATCGGCCCGCGACGGTCCGGTACGAATACGATCCTTGGTTGTTGGATGACCACCCGCTGCGCTCGCATCCAACCGAGTGTATTCCCGGCCTGGGGACTTTCCTCGCCGAATGCTGTGTCTCTTTTCAGCGCCGCTGGAGGGACTATTCGCTCCGCGTCGGATACCTTCTCCTGGCATGTCTGTGAGTGATTCTCGGTCCACCTGAGTGACCGAGGTCAGGCCTTCTCTGACATCCTGTTCCCTAGCGCGGCCTTTCAATGCCTCAAGCTACTTCCTTTTCCTGCTGGCCAAGGGCTGCCGCGCCTACCAGTGACATCCCGAATTAGCCCTCGCGACTGGCACGTTAAATGCACCTACCCTCATTCGGATCCTCGCCCCAACACCCTTGCGCAGTCCGTTGCCGCCGGCTGCGATGGGTTTCGAACGGACATTTGGCTACGCGGCAATGCGCTGCAGATCGGTCCATCCCACTTGGGCCCCAACTCCGCCAATGACCTGCCGCTGCATTTCGACCCGATTATCGCCAAACTGGAGGCGGATCATGCTCCAAGCAGCCTCCAAATTCCCTTGACTGCCAGCGCCGACGGCCTGAACGAGCGCGATCCGACACGGACGTTTATGCTGGTCCTGAATGCCCAATCCTCTCTCCACGAATTGCTTCCCTTCTTGGTGTCCCATCTGGACGTTCTCCGCCACCAGGGACATCTCACTCACTGGGACGGGGCCCGGGTGATCCAGCGGGCTGTCACCGTCGTTGTCACGGGGGAATCTGTGTCCAACTTGGACCACTGGACCGCCGCCTACTCGGATGTGTTTTGGTCGGCCGAACCAGGATTGATTCTCGCGGAGGATCTGGTGAATGGCCAATTACTCCCGATCGGTGCCGTATGATTAGATGTCGTTCTGTCTATTTCTGTCGATATAGCTTGCTCTGTTTCATGATACCCAATGCCAATGCCACAAGTGAAGTTGATTTTTTTTAATTGCGTGGTCGCGTTTCATCCTATTTATTCCACGGGGCTTGTATTGTTCAACGTTGCAAAGAGAAAGCCACGGTCAATCAGGGGCCGAGGTGTGGTCGCACACTACTGCTGCTGCACGGATGACGGATGTTGATCGACAGGCTATGAGTGCGACAGCGATCAGCCGACCACGAGTCCGGGAAACAAAGCAAAACTGTATGCACGGAAATAGGGAAACGAATTTAACCCCAAGGACGAGCATACTGCCTGACGTCGGGTCGCTTTTAGGTCTTAGGGCACCGGGTTGCGTCGCGCCCAACCCGGCTTGGTAAGGAGTACTGGAAGTACGCACGTAAGCTATAGATCACAAAGTACACTCCGTGCCTAACATCATGGTCATCCAACAGCCAACATCCAACATCCAACATCCAACATCCAACATCTCCGCCATGTACCACCGGATCCCGTTCCAATGCATCCCCTGGGCGCTAGTCTCATGTCGAGCGCGTTATCGAGTGTGCGGCTGTGATCCGATCCCCACCTGCACGATACAGTCTTAGCCGGGCCCCATTCACCACCGCGCTAGGCCGCTCACCGTTTTTCCTCCGGGCTCCCAGCTCTGAACCATCCTGTCGCTTGTCCTGTCGGTCTGGACCTGAGACTTTTCCTCTTCCCCTGCCGCCTCCACTTCCACTCGTCACCTCCCACCACCAACAACAACAACAACAACAACAACAACAACACCAACACCAACACCAACTCCCCAACCTGCCATCCCACCCAGCCACTAGATCCATCATCTCGTGACCCCCTCACCCTCGGCTGTGTCGCCTGTCTCCGCACCTCCTCACGACACGGGCGCACTATCTCCGACAGAGCATGGATCGCGCAATCAGCCGCTGATCTCGACACCATTTTGACCTTGCTGCTCCTCTTTATTTTCCGGGCGCTTTTCTCCACCGCCACTCAAGCGGACCACGCCTTTTTACGCCAATTCTTCGTCTGCCCTCCGTCCACCTCTGCGACTTGACACGGCTCGCCCGGGCAATCGCCCAGGATGGACCTCTTTCGCCGGTTTCACCAGAATTCGTACCCGTCTCGTCCATCGCCCCTGAGCAGCTCCCAAGAGCCGCGCGACGATCGCCCCCGCCAGCACAGCGGCCTCGCGCCCGCCCACGATCCTCGTCGTCCTGAAAACGAAACGGCCCGACCAGCCGGTCGCTACGAATACTCGTCGACGTCGTCGCATCTATACCCACCGGGCGCTTCACGGGGGCCACATGGGATCCGGGGCGAGAATGCTGAGGCGGCGAGTTCTCCGCCGCGGAATCAGCACGCGCACCAGCATCGGCGGCATACCAGCCTCGAAACTCGGCAACACGCACATGTGCATCGCCGAAACAACTCCCAGCCCCAAGGGGGTCACTATCGAGAAGGTCGGTGTCTATCCTCGCTTGCTTTCTGTTTGTCTTTCTTTGTCCCGAGGCGAGTGTTGTTTGGTCCCCCAGATTCAGGAAGAGCTGGGGACGGGCCTGTCCCGTGGTTCTCGTGCTGTTTGTGCCCGTCCGGTCCCTCGCTCCACTTTTTGGCACCATCCTTGCATTCTGGCGTTTATTGCGGGTCTACTGAAATATTTGGGAGTGACATACCATTCTAAATACCCTTCACACCTGCCCCTTCCCTCCATCACCACATCGTCCCAGCCCTTCACCTGTCCTCCAGCCTCTTTCTCCTGATGCTTTTTTCCCCGGTGGCGCAGATCCATCGGGAACGCTAGTCCCAAGGTGACCTAGCGGCACTAGTCTGCTTTGGGCCTAGCGGGTGAGCTTCCGGAGTCACGGGTTCGCGGCTTCTGGTCCTGGCGCCCTGGTGAATTCATCATCCACACCCCTTGGGCTCATATCTGAACTGAATTGTCCAAGGGCTTCGCGCGAGATGAACCACCAGCCCTCTGACCTGGGCCACCGTGCGTCCCAGAGCAGCGGCAGCCCTGTGCACTCGGGTGAGTGAGACCTCGACGCGCGCCATGCAGGTCGACTGCACCGCACTGCATGGATCTAGCCGCGCCCATCATCTTGTGACAACATCGCTCGCCTTTTGCTTTTTGTTTTCTTGCCCTGCGTGATTTCCCCTGTCGAACGAGACCACTAACCTGCGGATTTGTATCATATAGGTCCTCAAGAACACTCTGCACCTCCGGCCTTCGGTAGTCGCCAAATGCCTCCCCCGTCTCCTCCACACTCCTACGGCTCCCGAGCGCAATCAGCCAACGCGCCCGCCTCATCCCTGCTTTCGCGCGATGCGCCCAGTGCAACATCCCATCGCCCCGGCAGCAGCATGTCCATCTCAGCCATGCTAGGATCAGATGCAGAACGCCCTGCACGAGATTCCGGGTCATCGGTTTTTTCGCGACCTTCGGGATCTTCTATCTTCGGTAGTGCACCAACCTCCGCCTCTGCCGGCATGTCACCACCCACCGGTCCGTCACGGCCATCACCACTCGACCAGTCGGTGATGCGTCGATCGCATACCCCCGAGAAGTCCTTTTCGAGGCCGCCGATGGGTCGGCCTTTCCGGTCTGGCTCCGGTGGTGGATCAAGTCTGCTGGGAGGCGTCGAGCAGTCAAAATTCGGTGGCCTGTCACGCGCACCACTCTCCCAATACCCCGAGAAACCGCATTCCACACACCCATCGCCCCAGATCTCCGCCGCCGAGCCACCCTACAATGAGCCCCGTCGCATGAGTTTCAGCGGGCCAATTACACGACCCAGCAGCCAGCCACCGAACGCCGAAGCCCCGACGCGTCCGCCCGGTTATAGCCCCATCTCCCGCCCGTCTGGCGGTGCCCCCGACCGATATGAGCCTGTACAACGCGCCAGCTCTTCATCATACGCTGGTCCCGACCCGCATGGTCGGGATCCTCATGGGCGGGATCCTCATGGTCGCTTCGGCAGTCTATTTGGGGATCGTCGCGCGGAAGAAACTGCACTGAGGGAACGAGAACGGGACCGGGAACGGGAACGGGACCGTGAAAGAGAACGTGAGCGAGAGCGGGAACGGGATCGTGCTATCCATGGGCCTGACACCAAGGGGCCCCTTGGAGGACCACGATACGGTTCAGTTTATGGCGAACGGGAACCACTTGACCGGCACTCGAGCGCGTCGGCGTGGGAACAGGGTCGGTCACACCCGTCATCTCCTGAAACGAAACGCTTCCCTGCGCCCGACGCAGGATCAGGCTTTGGATTTGGGGCCATTCAAAGTTATACAAAGTCGCTCGGGTCTCAGCCTGGAGGCAGCCGGCAACCCCTCTTGTCACTGCAAACCGGACAGGGCCAAGTGTCACCCTCACAGCGCGAATCACCGTATCTCAGCAAACAACAAACTCAACCCCCGCGTTTGGGGTCGACTCCTGCAACGGCGTCCTCGACAACGGCTCCCTCTTTCGGGCTGTCTGCGGTCGAGGAGCAAGGGCGGCGCAAAGGCAGTGATGAGCTGCTACAGCATCGCAATCTTCTCGCTGTGGGTGCCGATGGTAGACGAGGTGGCCGAGCGTCTCCGCTGCCTCAGGCAGTTCAGGGTGCCCAAGCTCCATTCATCGGCCCCTCTGGCGAACCGGGGATCAAGAATGAGCTGGGAAGGGTATTTTCTGGAATTGGCAGTGGTGTTGGTGGTGTGACGGCTGGCTCAACTGGCAGCGGCCCGTCTACGCCGCTGATCGCAAGCCCCTTCAAGCGCGACAGTCTCACCGGTCGCTCGGTGAACGGGGAAGCCGATGATGCTAAGATTGCCCGACCAACATCGGCGGCCGGCCAGCGGCGGTCAAGGAAATCGCGAGATGAGGATGTTCAGGTGGACGAAGGTGGTGCCGGGCTATCCGGTCGTGGATCTCGTCGGTCTCGACATGCCCATCACCACCATCACCAGTATGTGTTCCCGTACTTCTGTTTCTTATAGGGTGATACGTGCTAATCGCTTCCTAGTCATCACCATCACCGTCACAAGGGGGAAGAGGAGGCTGCTACTCTTAGTAGCCTGTATCGGCCAACATCTACCAGTTTCTTAGGCCCAACATCTACTGCTGCCGAGCCCCTAGCCGGCCACCATCATCATCACCACCATCACCACCATCACGCACCTCGTCCCTCTGCCACGGTGCCCGCATCTCCCGTCCGCGAGCCTCGCACTACAGTGAACCTGGAACCGCTTCTGACGACCGTAGCCCATTTACCGCGACACCACCTGGGGTCTACTCTCTATACCCCTCGCATCGGCGTTCCCAGCGCAAAAGCCTCCTCGGAAAGCTCCAAGTTCGGCTACACCACCACTCCGCAGCCCCTTCCCCGGTTTGATGGACGTGAGAACTGTACTTTCACCATTCGAGTCCCCCGCTTCCGCATTGATGCGGCTCGGCGGGAAGAGATCTGTGCGCGACGAGCGTTGTGGGGCACCGGCGTGTACACGGACGACTCCGACCCCGTCGCCGCCGCCATCCACTCGGGATACATCCGAGGCGCCTGGGGCGAGGATGTGGATGAGTCCATGCTCGATCTGGAAATCAAGGACACCTACCAGCATGCCCCTCAAGCCACGGCGGATGGCAATGTGGAGGATGCCTCGAAAACCGCTACGGAAGCCAACGGTGCCCGTCTCCCGCCAGTACCTCCAGCTGACAAGGACCTACACATTACCCTCCTCATCCTACCCCGTGTCGAACTGTATGACTCGACGGTGATGTTCGGCATCAAGTCTCGTAAGTGGGCCGGTCGCCATGATGGGATGAGCTTCAAGGTTCACCGGGTGGACTGGGTGGATGACGGAGTCGGGCGCGGCGAAGAGCGAAGCGGCGAGGCCCGACGCAAGCGCTTGCGCACGCTGATGCACACAGGGCGCATTTGCACGGGGCCCGCCATGGCGAGGATGGACGAGCTTCGTCAAAGTGGTGTGCAAGTTCCCCGAACTCTGGATGGCCCGGAGAGGCAAAGGCCGACGCCTGTCCAGCTGGTCTCTTGATGACTTCCTATGGCAGTCATCTCTCCCCTCTCCTATCGTCATCTTTTTTTCCTAATCCTCTCTATTTCCTTTCGGGTCAGTGGGGAACGTGTTTACGGGCTATATGTTTCTGACTCTGGATCGGGGCGGGGCGTTTTCTCTTATTTTTTTCCCTCTATATTTCTACGTTTTCGTCAACTTTACTGAGGCTGTTGATACCTGCGAATAGCGAGTTGTTTTCTTTGGATGTGCGGTTATGTACTTTTCTTCCCTCTATACTTTTCGATTCTACTCCTTGACAGGCAGCCGGGTCAGCGGGAACGGATGAAGGGATTTCTCTGGCCTCCCTTTGGGGAGCGGGGGCTCCCTTACATGCGTCTGGCCCCTCTTAGCCATGGATTTATTACTTGGTTCTAGTATTTAGTCTCTATAATATCTACGACTCTCTCCGCGGAGAGCCGGTTCCCGGCCATTTGACCTTGATTTCCGTAGCGGCGAGTTGATGAACCCCGGCGCTAAAACGCAGCTCTCCCCGCAATTTGTGCGTTGCCACCGCTGCTTTTGCGGCAACCCTTGGAAGTCTAACCGGCCAAGAAATCTTACCGAAGTGCAATTTTACTGTAACTCTTTTATGCGCCATCTTCCATCTTCCCTTGCGATTCTATTCAGTCTCTTTTTCTCTCGGTACTCCACCTCGGTGAGCCGATCCTCTCTAGAGTGTCCCCATACTTGGCACCCTTCACAGGTCCACTTGACCACCCCCGGACTCTCCCACAGTCAACCGAGGCCCAGTCGGTAATACGGCACTGCCTGTCTGTAACCGTATTCCCGTCTTCTATTGTTTTCCTAGGGAAGACACCCCGCCATTTCACTACCCCGGGCGGAGCCGAAACACGGTGTGGTGACAATACGTGACCAGACCAAACACGCCCGTACCGTCCGCTTCGGTCCCTCCGTCCAGCCGAGGCAGTTCAGCAGGTCCGCCAGTTCTTATTTGGGCTTCCTCCTAGACACCATCGGCCTCTGACGGAATTCCTTTTCTCGTCGTCTCCCTTCCTCTTTATACCCCCACCCCCCAGAATTCTCCTTCCTATACCGCTGAGAGGGATGTTCGCTGCCTCTGCGCGAAGCCGTCTCTCCATCCTGTCAAGGCCCCGGCTCCCTCCGACACAACTGCTCGCCCGCTCGGTAAGACAGCCATTTCCGATCTCCCTGTGCGCATCTTTGCGGATAGGATATACTTGAGAGGAATCGCGGTGCAAAGCCTGCAGTTGGACAATTGAACTGACCCCCTATATAGACTCCCGCCATGGCTCGCAAGGCGTCGTCCGTCCCTGAGGGTGAGTTTATCACATGCCCCCACGCAGGAGGAAAGGGAAGCTTATGACGGGCATGCCCTCATGAGCTTCCTCACGCATCGTACCTAGCTGACTTTCGATTCAGGATACAAGGAGGATCTGTCCAAGGGCAAGATGCTCCGGTTCGAAGACTCCCTGCCCCGCCTCCCCGTCCCATCCCTAGAGGAGACCGGCAAGCGGTACCTCAAGTCCGTTCACCCGCTGGTATCCGAGGCCGAGTACGAGCGCACCAAGAAGGCCGTCGAGGCATTTATCCGTCCCGGTGGTGAGGGTGAGCCCCTCCAGAAGCGTCTGCTGGAGCGCGCTGCCGACCCCAAGATCAAGAACTGGCTCGCCGAGTGGTGGAACCAGGCCGCCTACCTGGGTTACCGTGACCCCGTCATTCCCTATGTCTCCTACTTCTATTCCTACCGCGACGACCGTGCGCGCCGCAACCCCGCCAAGCGTGCAGCTGCCATTACCTCCGCTGCACTGGAGTTCAAGCGCCAGGTCGATGACGGCTCTCTCGAGCCGGAGTACATGCGCGGCCAGCCCATGGCCATGAGCTCGTACGAGTACATGTTCAACTGCTGCCGTATTCCCGCCGAGGGCGAGGACTTCCCCGCAAGTACTCGGCCGCCGAGAACCAGCACATCGTTGTGGTCCGCAAGAACCAATTCTTCAAGGTTCCTCTGGTCGTCGACGGCCAGGCCCTGAACGTGTCTGAGCTGGAGCTGCAGTTCCAGCGCATCTACGAGACTGCCCAGCCCGCCCCGCCGGTCGGTGTGCTGACTGCGGCCCACCGTGACCACTGGACTGCTGCCCGCAAGACGCTCATTGCTGCCGACCCGGCTAACGAGCAGGCGCTGCAGGACATTGAGTCGGCCGGCTTCGTCATCTGTCTGGATGACGCCAAGCCTGTCACTCTGGAGGAGCGCGCTCACCAGTACTGGCACGGTGACGGCAGCAACCGCTGGTTTGACAAGCCCCTGCAGTTCATTGTCAACGACAACGGCACTGCTGGCTTCATGGGTGAGCACTCCATGATGGATGGCACCCCCACCCACCGCCTGAACGACTTCATCAACGCCCTGATCTTCGGCAAGAAGATCGACCTGTCCGCCAGGTCCGTCCGCTCGCAGCTGGCCGACCCCAAGGCCATCAGGTTCAGCCTGAATGATGAGGCCAACGAGGCCGTTGACGTCGCGGCCCAGTACCACCGCAAGCAGATTGGCTCGCACGAGCTGGTCGTCCAGGCTTACCAGGGCTATGGCAAGGGCCTGATCAAGAAGTTCAAGTGCAGCCCCGACGCCTACGTCCAGATGGTCATCCAGCTCGCCTACTACAAGATGTACGGCAAGAACCGCCCCACCTACGAGTCTGCCTCGACCCGTAAGTTCCAGGAAGGTCGTACCGAAACCACCCGTACCGTCTCAGACGAGAGCACTGCCTTCACCCGCGCTTTCTGCGACCCCGATGTCCCCCGCGAGGAGGTAGTCAAGCTATTCCGTGCTGCCCTTGCTCAGCACACCAAGTACACCCTCGAGGCTAGCGACGGCCACGGTGTTGACCGCCACCTGTTCGGCCTGAAGAAGCTCCTCCAGCCTGGCGAGAAGCTTCCCGCCCTTTACGAGGACCCCGCGTACACTTACTCTGGCTCCTGGTACATCTCCTCCTCCCAGCTCAGCTCGGAGTTCTTCAACGGCTACGGCTGGAGCCAGGTCATTGATGATGGCTTCGGCATTGCCTATATGATCAACGAGAACAGGTAATTACACCTTTAGCCCCCTACCATATCCTCATCCTCTCATACTAACGCCTTTTCCAGCCTCAACTTCAACATCGTCTGCAAGCGCCTCGGTGCCCACCGCATGAGCTACTACCTCAACGAGGCTGCCTCGGAGCTGCGCGACGTCCTCCTGCCCGATCTGGCCGCTCAGCCCGAGAAGCCCAAGCTGTAACGCTGGAGAGGTGTATGCTTGCATTTACGTTCTGTTTCTCTTTTGATTACCCGCGTCGGTTCGCAAGATTTGGTTTTCCGGTCTGATGTCTGGTTTCAGCGCCGCAATAGATGAATATATCTCGTTTGTACTGTCGTTGAGGCATGCATATCCTGTACAGTTGTGTGGATACAACATGAATACTTTTTTTCGTCTCTGAGTTCAATCGTGCTCTTTCTAGAAGCACATGTTCATTGAGAAATGCATTAGTTATCAAGTTCATACCCCTTTGTGCTCAGAGAAATTCTGTACTTGCACCAACTTGTTTTATAAGCTCAAAATGGTAAAGGGAATGGATAGGCTTTTTGAGGAAATCGACCCTATATTGTCTGACGGGATTATTGGGGCTAATTTATCAGCGTGAAATTGGTGGTTCATGGCATTGTGGCTGCTTTGTACGACGTGCCTTGCTTAGGCTGCGAGGTAGCTAATCGCTAGTTGAGAGGCTCACTCATTAGTCCCCGTACCACCACAGCTTCAAATACCCTCGCTGCATATGATGAGTCTCCTAGAGTAGGAAAGAAGGCTATTACGCGATACAGACTTGGTTGGGCAAACGTCTCATGTAGCTCGGTACAAAGTACGCTGCAAATTAAGAATATCCATATGTGAGATCATCATCGCGCCTTGGGGCAAACTCTAGCGGTGAAGGTAAGGAGAGCAAAGCAGTACTGGTTGAGGGGGAAACACTTCCCTCGTCTCTTGATTCGCATCCGGACGCCACGAACATGCGTAATCCTCCAAAAGGGGGAGAGAAGGGGGAGAGAAGGGGAGGGGGAGAGAAGGGGAGGGGGGAAAGCCGGGGGGGGGGAAGACACTCCAGACTTCGGAGTCTGCGAGACTTCCTTAGATTCATCTTCGAGCTGAGCAATCCCATCCACTCTAACATCATACCCTACCTGGGAAGCCGTGGCGTCCATCATAACCGGAAGTGAATAGGAAATCATTATCATTAGGAGGGGTCACCACGCTGATGACCGCAAGGACAAAGGTCGGCCAGAAGTTTTTTCGCTCAGTCTTTCCCGTCTGCCGATCGCACAGCCTGTGGGTCGGCCGTTTCGGGACCCTCTTGCCCCGACACTGGGCCCGATTCGGCAGCTGGTCTCGTAGAGGTAGTCAAATCGCCAATCTGCCGTTCTGGGGGTGGGTTAGATGATATTGTTCGGAGAGCAGTGCGGAGAATTAGGGGCTCCGCGTCGGGGTGGGGTACTCCGCGGGGTTTATTGCGGGAGGAGGCGTGAACCGGGGCTAACTTACCTAGCTCTCGAACACGTTGGCGCAACATCTGATTCTCTCGGCTCAGCATAGCCGCCTCGGCTTGGTAGTATGCACCCTCATCACGGCTGCCCCGTCGGGATGTGCTTTCCCGCAGGCCCGGGAATGCATCCATACCCTCTGATCCCCGAGAGGCATCTTGTGGCCGTAGGTTCGGCGAGGTCGCCTGGCTGGAAGGACGTGATGATCGGCGGTTGGAGAGTGAGGAGGAGATCGACAATCGGTTGCTGGGCCCTGTGGCTGGTAGAGGCATAGGGGGGAAGAACGTAGTCGACCGCTCTGAACCCGGGGTGGTATCATCGATGACTGCGGTCCCCGAGGCCGACGAATTCTGCTGTTGATTCTGCTGCTGGTACTGTTGCAACTGGGTCTGCTGACTGCGAATCATCTGCAGCAGACGGTTCTAGCAGACGCGGCCATTAGTTAGCAGCTGCATTTCGAGAATCAATCAAAGGTGAAGGATGGATGACCCACCACTTGTGCTTCCTGCTCTTGCTCCAATTCCTGGTGTAGCTCCCCCAACGACGGGGCACGCTGGTGGTGCGGGTCCGCCGTCGCAAAGACCGGGCTACCGCCGTGACTGGTGGGACTAGCCGTGCGGAATGCATGGCCCATCGAGCTACGATGCTCGGACCAGGGCGCGTCGCCGTTATTGCCCGAAGCTGCAGCCGCGACGGCCTCGTTGAGGTTGAGATGCATGCCGGCAGCCGATCGACGTCGCTCGGAGACCGATAATCGGCCCATACTCGACCCGCGCGAGGGCCGTGGGGAGGTGGTGCCGGGGTTGACGGGATTGACGGGTGCGGGGACGGGGTTGCCCGGGGATGCGGCGGACGGGTTCCGGTAAGGGAGAGAGGACGAGGACGAGGACGAGCGCGATGGTGGAAGCGAGTTCAAATCGGGAGACATGACGGAGAGAGACACACGGTGGCCGTGAGGAGACGAGCTTCGAGGAAGCTTCAATGCTCACTTGGGGCAGCGGGCATGAGGGGGTGCTGAGTCAGCCCATCGAGGGGGAGACAGTCATATGACCCATAAGTGCCTCATAATACAGGCATTAAGGTATTAAGGCATGCGGTGATTAAAGTAACTGAGGCATTCAGGCATTCAGGCATTCACTCCTCCACCAATTTCCCAAGAGGGGCCCCACTGAGCTGTGTTCTGATTTCCCAGGGTTCTCTCCACTTTTACTTTGAGGGAAGCTGGAGTCCGTTGTTCCACTCCCTTTCACAACTCGCATGAGCTGGTTGGAGCGTTGGCACTGCTCCAACTTTGTGCGACCAGCCTGCGACTGTACTGCAGTGGAGAAGCACAGCATGAACAATAACTAACTGTACGAAGTACGGAGTACGGAGTACTCCATACGGCTTGACGGGCAGCCACATTCTCCCGCCCGGCTGGGCTCCGGCCTCGGCCGGTGAATATCCCCTTCCCCAGAGCCCTTTGGTGCAACCGTCCAGTCCCTGTGCACCGCCTGTTCCCGGTGTGCCCTTGACTCAAGCGCTTTAACGAGTGGGATGGATGACTGCATCAAGCCCAGGGATCGAGCCAGGGATTCCAAGTCAGCCACGCAGATCCAACGCGCCTCCCGACGCCCTCTGAGTTTCTGAGTTTGGCAGGGCGCCAAGCCCCGAGAAAAGGAAAAAGAAAAAGAGACGGCGTCTCCGGGTGGGACAGGCGGCGCCAGACTTTGCGAACCAGCGGTGGATGATAAGTGCTGAAAGTGTCGATAACCGGAACGTCGCGTTGCACACCGTATACGATGGTGTATTTTTTTTCTTCTGGATCATCTTTGTCTACGGGATACGGAACACATGTCCACGGTGAAGTCCATATCTTAGGTATACTGTGCTTAGCCACAGGACTGACAATCATATCCCAACTGGCATTTGCACATCCTGTTAGTCATTGACATCCACGTTTTCCGTTCAGCCGTGGAAATATTGCGTAAGATCTTTTGGTACATTCTAGGCCTGCCAAGATAGGTGTCTGAAGTATGTGTTGGACATACAACTGTTTCTGTGGAGTGATAGCCACGCAAGGATCGCGTGGCGTCTCGGATACGATCTTGTCGATCATCCAGATGAAATAGGGTGACCATGTGCAGGCAAATCATGCAAGGTCGCATCGCTTGCACCTTCTCTCTATTAGTTTTCCGATTGTCTGCCCTCCAGATGCCCTGTCCCAGTCCGGAGTTGGCCCTGCACAGACGGTCGTTTCCGGACGACGTGCTCCGTGGATGTGGTCCGATCCACCTGCAGGCGGTGTGACTTGGTGGGCCAGCCAAACTCTGTTCCTCAAATTTTTTTTCGGCTCCACAAGGTCAAGGGGCTCACGGACTCCTGGGGAACCAAGCAAATTGGGGGTCCAAAGTAAGTATAAGAAATACCGCATGGACAGGACACAGTGAAGAGAGTGGAGGGGGACAGGGAGGCTGCAAGGGATTGGGATCGGCCCTCCATGCCTCATGTGGTTGACATCGGCGCTTTGACGTGCTTCGATCCAGCGTTCTGGAAAGTTGGCCACAAAGGCGACCGGTAAACGTCCACCAAACAAACAGAACCCAGAAATCATCTTCGGGCGCCTGGAGAGAGGCATCAAACGAGACACAGCGTAAGCGCCTCCCGCGTCAGAACAAGACTTCTCGGCCCCTGCCTAGATGACGATCGCCGCGACGCCACGCCCGTAATCAAGCGGGCGGTACCTGCTCCTGAGTCTCCTCGTCTCAGCCGCCCGCACAAAACCATGGCCATCGCTCCAATGGGATAATGTGATAGGACGCGACTGCGCCGAGTCCTCCGCCCCAACCGCCTTGACGTCACTGGGCGATCGCATCCCTGGCCCGCGGCGATCGCGAATCCTGGCTCAGCCAGGATCACTGTATGTCTCCCGTCCATCAGGAGGCCATGTTATGGTTCGGCTAGGTCGCCTTGACTAAAAAGAATTTCTGAGGATTGCGCGCCTGCGTCATTTTTGTCTGTTTTCTTGTCGACCCCCCCCGTAGTCCTTGATCTGCAATGGGGAACCATGCGGTCCGGGCACTCCCAGGCAAATAATCCCGACTCCTTGCATCGTGGGGCTCCACACGGCCCATCTCGTCTTTGACATCGCGACGTCCTAATCGGTCGAGATCAGAACTGTAGATTCGAGGTTGCATGCGTCCGTCCAGATGAGTAGAAAGGTATGGCCAGACGCGGCAACGCCATCTCCCCTGTGTATCCCCGATGCGGACATTCCTGGCTCAATTTGACCCCAAAGCGGCCTCCTCGGCCGTTGCTCGGAGGGGAGCAACATTCGATTCCTGGGAAAGCGATGAACTCGGGCCCTTCTGGTCGGCGGCGCCTGGCGAGTGGAGCCGAATGGCCAATTGCGGGTTTCGCAGGGCCCGTGGGGCGACCTCTTTCCGGCGCGTCATCTGGCGGCCTCTGCGGTAATCCTGCAGAACCAGGGCCACAGGATGCAGATGTGTTGCGCGGTCTATCTCGAGCGTAAATGCAGAATTTAGGATTCGTAGCGCCCGTTGGATGAGGAGTGCAGTCTCTTCTCGTGTCGAGGCTGGAGCAGACCTGGGGCGCATCAACAAAAAGTGGGTATACGGCATGAGCCCATGGGGAAGGAATCAGTCGGCATCCCGCGTCGGTGACGCAAAAGGAAACTCCACGGCGAGGCAAGAGTCTGGAGAAATGATGGAGTAGGTATCATCCCGTGGGATCCGAACGATCAGAACCTGGGGGTTCTCAATGGACAGAAAGCGCAAATGAGTGGATGTGGGAGAAAACTACAAGTGGATGGCCCAAGGAATGCCCGCATTTGACTGCGTTGGGCCAAACCGGCCAAATTGAGTGCGGTCTGGTTGCTGCTGGTTCCTGCTGGTTTCTGCTGTTGCATCGCACCTGCCCAGTCGGTGGTATGAGCCCTCTTCCCTTCTTTTCATTATTTATTGCCTCCCTCGCCCATCTCTGTTTCGGTTGCCGTTATATTTTCCCTCTCCTCTCCCCACTTGTGTTCCTCTCTTCCCTCCCTGCTTCTCATCCTCCATTCCCTTTCCCCGGATTCTACCTCTCTTCCCTCTTCTGTCTTTCTCCCTCTCTCTGGATTATCTCTGACTCTGTGATTGCCCCCCATCCTGTGCCAATGTGAGTATCACGGGCGTGTGCAGCGAGCGGTATGGACAATAGCTAACATGCTTCTTCTCAAAGTGTCCAGTATGGCGAGCACCCCAGAGAAGCTGGGTGGCTTCGACGCAGTGCAGATGTCGGAGGCCTCTAGTGCAACCCAGCAGGAGGTGGTCAATGTGGAGCTGAATGAGAAGCTGGAGCACAAGGACGCACAACTTGAAGATGCGGATCCCTCGAACCGAGTCGAACTCACGGAGGATATGTGCTACGACAAGCTCGGATACTCGTTCAGCGAGAAGCGAAAGTGGATGATTATTACGGTCATCTTCCTCGTCCAGACCTCCATGAACTTCAATACGTCCTTGTACTCGAATGGCCTCAATGGAATCTCGGAGGAGTTCGGTGTCTCCATGCAGGCTGCCCGCTGCGGTGCCATGATCTTCCTGGTTCTCTACGCCTTTGGCTGTGAGCTGTGGGCACCATGGAGCGAGGAGTTGGGCCGCAAACCCATCCTCCAAGCCTCTCTGTTACTCGTCAACATCTGGCAATTGCCCGTGGCTCTTGCGCCTAACTTTACCTCCGTGATGGTCGGCCGTGCTCTGGGCGGTCTCTCCTCCGCTGGAGGCTCTGTCACCTTGGGCATGATTGCTGATTTGTGGGAGGCGGACACACAGCAGTATGCCGTCGCGGCAGTTGTCTTTTCATCCGTCGGCGGCTCTGTTCTGGGCCCTGTGATCGGTGGTTTTGTGGAGGCCTTCCTCCCATGGCGGTGGTGTATCTGGATTCAGTTGATCTTCGGCGGCTTTGTTCAAATCATGCATTTGCTGCTTGTTCCGGAGACCCGAACGACTGTGATGATGGACAAGATCGCTAAAAAGATGCGCGAAAGCGGCGAGAACCCGAATATCTACGGTCCCACCGAGGGCATCTCGTTCCGCCAGCGTTTCCCGCCCCGCGAGCTCATGGCTACCTGGATTCGCCCCTTCCGCATGTTCCTGACGGAGCCTATTGTGTTGACTTTGTCCCTCCTGAGTGGGTTCAGTGACGCTCTGATTTTCATGTTCATCCAATCTCTGTCGCTGGTGTACGGACAGTGGGGATTCAACACCTGGGAGAAGGGTCTGGCTTTCATTCCCATCTTGATCGGCTACCTCATTGCCTGGATCTCGTGGTTCCCAGTCATTCGCCGCAACGTGAAAGAGCGCCGTGATAATCCGGACAGCGAACGCGCGCAGTATGAGTCTCGTCTGTGGTGGTTGCTGTATACCGCCCCCTGCCTGCCTATTGGTTTGATTGGTTTCGCTTGGACTAGCTTGCCTCAGTGCCACTGGATTGGCACTATGATCTTTGCCGCCATCATTGGTATCGCTAATTATGCCATTTACATGGCCACGATTGACTATATGATTTGTGCCTATGGACCGTACTCTGCGTCTGCCACCGGCGGCAATGGCTGGTCTCGAGACTTCCTGGCTGGTGTGCTGACTATTCCGGCTACCCCCTTCTTCGAGAGTAAGTGCCTCGTGGAACATTTTCTCTGGTTCACTCGTGACTAACGCACTTGGACAGATATTGGTGGCAAGAACCATGTCGAAAACGCTTCTACTATTCTCTGTATGTTTCTTTCTCAAATGCTGCTTAGGAATAGTAAGCTGACCGTGATCTCCAGTCTGTATTTCGGTGCCGCTGGTTGTTGCCGTCTACGTGATTTACTGGAAGGGTCCCGTTCTCCGAAAGCGCTCCCCATTCGCCCAGCAACTCGAGGAGGCCCGTCACGATGTGGCTATCCAGGGCCGTCAATTGTCCAAGGTTCCGGAGGCGTCGCGCGCCAACTCGTATGCGCGCTCTCAGCAGGACCTCCGCATCCGGCAAACTATGGGCAGCCGCCCCGGTTCGCGGGTCAACTCCCGGGCCAACTCGCGGGTCAACTCGCGTCGCAACAGTCTTGCGGCTCTCTGAGCTACTCGTTCTCAACATGAACAAGGTTCTCGGGACGATTTTCTGACGCTCGTACATGGAATTTTGCTCTCGGAACGAGGACTGCGGGAGTGGAGCTTGCTGCCGTGGAAATCTATGGGCATTTTCACATCTTCTTTTCTCTGTGCATGTCTTCAACCGCATGATTCCTTTGCGCTGGCGTGGTGGACTCTAATTATTTTCCTTGGTAAACGGTGGGCATACTGGTTTTCAATATGGCTAGCATGAGTACGCCCCGTGTCGTGCCGGCGCGCCAATGGCCTCGGGTCTTTTCTAGTAATGGCTGGCTTATTTCTCCTTCTGTTTGTTTTTGCTTGCGCTGTTCGCAAAAGTCTGGTGTTGATGATTTTCCTGGTGATGTGATGTACGCTTATGGGCTTTGGCGGCGGACACGACGCAGGTTACGATTTCTATTGTTTAGCTGATTACCCCCAATTCATTCGATCGCCTTTGCCCTGTGATCCCGAGGACCTGTAAATGGTAGTCGCCTAGAGACACTGAAAAGACTTTGAATAGCGCAGAGATTTCGGCACGGCGGCTGGGCTGCATTTCTGTCATAACGACCTCCTGCATATCCCCCGCTTCATCCAACGCGAGATTTGATCGGCGATCTCTGTGGAGGGCTCGCGTGGCTGTCGATGACTAGTGGAACCCTGCAAGCGAGCTAGACGATCGTACCAGCTTTCCAGAAGCGGGGAGGGCACGGACATGGAACCATTGGTGGTGATTATTGGCTGGATGGCAGTGTAGCATCGCCAACCGGAGACGTGAGATCTGGACGTTTGCGGGAATCGGTCTTCTGCGGGGTAGCATGTTGAGCAACATACCCTCTTGATCTCAGATGTACCTCTTTCGGGTTGCATTGACATGTCGTGGGCTTGGTGGCTTGGGTGACTACCTGGTTGACTCGCTGCGGATGAAGGATGCAGGATGCAGAATATGCGGGAGGGTTAGTTGGAGCCAGGGTGATCTGGCAGCCCCTTTGGGCTTATGCTTGACTGAACCCTTGACAAAGCGCAGAGAGGCAGCGGATAACATGCCAACGAGGCAGGCTACATATCAATGCCCCCTGTTCTTCGCTGATCACCTTGGTGGTCCGTTTTATACTTCACAACTGGCCGGCACGGCGGTCCGCTTGGTCCGTGCACGGGCAACACCTCCCCAAAGAATCGCCCGCACCGCGTCTCATCACCCCTGCAACGATGGGCATTTCCCCCGCTTTCCGTCTCGGTGGGAGATTCTCCCGGCCAAGTCCTGTTCTGCTTGCACGAAGAACCGCCCCATTTAACCGGTTCAACCAGTTGACCTTGGGACGAATGGCCTCCAACACCGCCGAACCGCGTTTCGCCGAGGGTGAACATGCGGCGCAGCTGGGCCCAGAGACGCAGACTCTCCTGCAGCAACAGGGATGGGCACTAGACACTGACGGAATGGGAGTCACCAAGACCTTCCATTTCAAAAGCTACTTCAAGGCTGTGGTGAGTGCAACCGGCCGTCGCATTGGCGACGACAATACTCCGTACCATTGGCCTTTGCTGACCGGCGAGATCAGTCCTTTGTCAACCTCATCGCCTCTGAAAGCGCGGCGAAGAAGCACCACCCCACTATGACCGTGGTAAGTCCATATCTTTGAGAGAAAGAGGAAGCGGGAGGTATTGAATCCGGGTGAGGGGCTAATAATAACATCCGAAGCGGATCGGCTCCGTCGATGTGCACTGGACGACGCATCGCCCGCGCGGCCTCACTCACAAAGACATCACGATGGCTCGGCATTGCGATAATGGCGCCGGGCTGATGGGTGCAGTCGAGTCCGGGCAAGGATTGACGTGCGGACCAACTCAGTAGCCAGCAATGGAATTCTCGCGACACCCTTTTACTCATTCGCAATTGACGCAGGAGGCACAATGGGCGATGACGGTTTGCGTGTGGAAAGTTTGGATGGCCGAGTGGAGCGAACGGCTGAGCTCCACCAACGAACGCGTGGGCGCGGTGGAAATGATATCCTTCGGACACAAGCAACTAAAAGCAAACAGGAAAGGCAAGAAAGAAACAAGGAAAGAAGACTCAAACTATGGATGGACCGAGATGTACGGAGTACTCTGTACTCCATAAAATATTTAAGATTGACCACCTGGCACCGCCGAACAGGGCATGGACTCTTCTGTGGCTAGTCCGTACGAAGTATAGTTGATGTGATGGATCCCGTCTCCGGTCTACGCCTATCACAGGCAAGCAAATATGGTTCTGCCTTGTAAGAAGAGGCGGCGGAAAAAATCGTTCTCCATGGTTGTGGTCAGTAATAGGAAATAGCTGGGCAGAAATATGATCATTGCCAGTCTGATAGGAATTCAGTGAATTTGGATAGGCTCTGGGCTCTTGGCTCTACTCCGTAAGCGAGGCACAATAATAGTATACCGTATGGAGTACTCATACAATGGTAACAACCAACCTGGAATCCCCCCAAGAAAAGGAAAGGAGCTCAGGGGGCCAATTTTAGCGGCCATGCACGCCGAGTCACTCGAGGACCAACTTCTGGCCCGTCACCTTCGGCCAGTCACCAGCCGTCTCTCGATGTCCCCACTCCCGACCTCCAAACCAGTTCCTTCCGCATTGCCTTGCTGCTTCTGCCGGTGCGATCTTCGGCCTCTCCTGGACAATTCGTCTCCTCGCTCTCCTTGATCCCCCCGTGCCTTGGCCCTGGCCTTTGCCAACCCGACCGCCTGATCTCAATCACGCATGACGCCAAACGGCCATGCAGATGCGCCCACGTTCTCGCCGATGATCCTTTCCCTCTTAGAGTAGCCTTTGTCCCCTTTACCTGACAGTCAGCCTGAGCCTTGAAATCGGCCATGCTCTGTTGAATGTGGTCGCCATCACAGGACCATCCGCGGGCCAACAATGTCATCCATAATGACGAATGACCCGCCGCAGCCGTCGGCGTCCTTCGGCGAGCGCAGAGGTCACCGTCTCGCGCCATTGCAGACCAATTTCAGCCGACCCACGGCGGGACAGTCCAAAGCGGCCCCCTCGCGATTGCAGCGCCCCAGGCCAACCGAATATCCCAGCACCAATGGCTCTGAGGGGCCGGTTCCTCTTCAGAGCCCGGTCAAGCGACAGTCGTCCAAGTCGAGCCTGCGCAGCCTCTTCGCTCGCGATAAAACCCAGCGTACAGGTGCGGCTGCGGCCCCCGATACCAAATTGGCCGAGATTGAGGAAATCCAACCCCCAATAAACCACGAGACAACAGAGACCACAGAAACAACAGAAACAACAGCAACAACAGAATCAACCCAACCGATGGCAGGAGCCGACATGCCATTGTCGCCTGTTCTCACTAGCCCCCGGACGACCGCATCAACCCCAACATTGACCTCGCCAACTACCCCACGACCCCGAGCAACATTGAAAACCACAAGGCCAAGGCCCACCGATTCCAAGCCACTCTCGCAGGAACAGTATGGCTGGAAGCCTCCTCCACTCTTCCAAGCCTACCCCCAATCTTACAAGCATGAATGCTTGTCTGCACCGGCCATGTCTGCAGACTCAATTCTGCGTCTCCAAGCCCCCACAGGGATTGCGGGTGCCAGTGTAGGGCAAGATGAAACAGCCGACGCAGCCCGGAAGAAGAAAGAACAGAAAGAGCGCAAGCATCTCCGAACATTGTCGGGTACAATCAACAAGGTCGAATGGACACAGAAAATCTACGTACTCGCCACGGCGGGCTTCATCCTCCAGTACGCAGGCGAAGGGAAAAATGACCGTCTACCAGAGAAGATGCTGCAGTTAGGCCCCCAATCGGTTGCATTTGCCAGCGATGCCATTCCTGGGAAGCACTGGGTGCTTCAGGTTTCTCAAAGTTCCGCGACAGACATAAGCGCTGCGCCTGCTGAACCCTCTAAATCGGGCCGCTTCTCGCGTTTCGGCTTCAATCGATCCCATGCGCGCCGTATGGCCAGCAGCTTCCTTTTAGTTTTCGACAACCCTGACTCCATGATCTCCTGGCTCATGGCAGTTCGGGCAGAGATCGAGGCCCGCGGAGGTCCGAAATTCACCACAGAGAAGCATTCCGATGATAACCAGGAGCCTCGGCTTCGCAGCAAGTCTAGTACCCGGAACATCGTCAAGAAAGACCCGCATCGCATCTCAAGCTTGTTTCTGCAACCTCAGGGTCTCCGTTCACCAGATGATGATGGACACTCGGTTGGTGGTTTGACCTGGCAGTCTCGACGGAGCTCATACGTTTCGATGAACCGCCAGTCAATAATTGATTCACGCTCTGGTTCGGTATCCACGGGCTGGACAGAGGCTACAGGTCATACCAATGGATCCGATATCCGAGCATCTTCATTCACTTCGGTCAATCCCCCCAACTCACCACCTCAGGGGAGTGGTCATGCTCCCGACGAGGCCCGGTCAAGGGATGTTGATTCATCCTACACTCGCAGTCCTCCCACGTCCAGCCATGGCAACAACAAGCGCCAATCGCTTTATATGTCTACCAACCCGCAAGACAATCCTGTTCCTCTTCGCGCCGAAGTCATTCTGCCCAGTCAATTTCCCCCAAGTGTACCCGAATCATCAGTGCGAAGTGCCTCCCCGCCAGCGCCAAACTTCAGCGTCCCTTCATTCAGCAAAAAGTTCGTCTCAAGGCCCGGGCCACCTCCCGTCACGCAGGCTTCTCCGCCCCCATCTGTAGCTGGTGTTCTTCGGCGGGGGGAAAGTATTGGAGACTTTAGCATCTCCAGCATTTCCTCCCCTCCGCAATCTCCCACGTTCAGTGTCACAAGTTCGAAGTATACCGATTCTCCGGAGCCGACATTTGTTGCGCGGGATCCTAATGGTCGACGCATCCTACGACCATCCATTTCAGAAGATGCCTTATCGCGAACTGTGCGCTCAACCCAGAATGCCCCTAATTTCGCCCGTGTGCCTCGCGCTGCGCCCTCTGAAACCAGTTCCCCGCCATCTCGCCCTCTCAGCATGCTAGGTCGCTCTGGGCTGGGCATTCAGATATGCAGAGAGCTGCAGATGCAGCCTCTCCCTCCAGCGGAGCCAATTCCAGTTCCTCGCAGCCGCAACATGGACCAAACACACCAAAACATATTCCGCCGTAAAAGCATGCCTGGACTGACCATTGGACCACCGGCCGCACCACCACCAAACTGTCCGCTCCCCAAAATTCCCTCTCCCATTGCTGCTCAAGCATCGCCGGCCTGGTCAACGAGTCCTCCCGCCGATCGATTCTACCAGTCACAGCAAGTCCGTGAACATATCCAAGACCGACGACGGAGTGGTCTCCCACCAGTCCTTCCCGCACCGAAAAATGGCAAGCTGTCAAAAACAGCTCCGCAGCAGTCCAGCATGATCCAATGAACTCGTCATGCACAAGACAGATACGATACAAAATCCCTTGACGCCGAAATCTTCCGCTATACCCGGTCGCCTTGTCCTATATACCCTCTCCTCAGCTTCTCGTCTTATCTTCTCTGCTCATTCTACACCTACGTGTTATAATCCTCGGCTTATCTGGCTCGCGAGATCCCGCGGTACCGCACTCCTTGATCGTTCCTTTCGCGTCCTGTCCTTATTATCCCCTTGTGCATTTGTCAACTGCATAGAATACCCAGAGCAAGTCTCGCAAGCATATGGCATATCCGCCTTCTTTCCTAGATCATCTCCCGCCCCCTGGGCCTTTTCCTTTTTCGGTTCTATTCGATTGTTCTAAACTGACGACTCCCGTCTGTTCATGTATACTAGCTGTCAACTCTACTTCATCTTATGTTCTGTCTTATTTATACCCCGTTTTTCCATCATTTGTCAATGTGAAGCTTTCAGAACTCGGTTTTCCGTTTACGGTTTTTCACCTTTGCCCGAACATTTTGAAGGGCTCAAAATTACGGTGTCTAGTTGTTGCAATAAAATAGAACGTTGGCGCTGGGGACATTTCACCTACTCCTTTCCACAACACACCGCTTTGAGTGGTGTGGCTTAGTCGGTAGGTCACGGTTAATAGTTATGTTTAAGATAAGATCAGTTTTAATAGATTTCATTTTTACCAAGAATTGGAAGACAGCCCTGCAAAAAAGTAAAACATTAAACGCCGGAAAGAGCATCTTATGAATAAAGCGCAGTCCCGCAGTCGAGATGGCAGGAAAACAGCACCCGCTTCCCAGATGAATGCCTGGCAGCCCCGAGTTACCCACGTAGCTGCACGAAAATATGATATCAGAAAACATTACTCCTCCACTTCTTCCACCCGTGCAGTCAGATCCCGTTTCACAGTGGTCGAGCTAGGTGCGGATACGGGCTCCGCGGAGGTAGTGGTTGCTGAAGCCGTGGCCTCTTGGGATGGGCCCTCGACAGCAGTAGCCTTGGACTTCTTGCTCTTCTTCTTCTTACTCTAATTTTTGCGATTAGTACTGATAATGTCTATGAGGGGAAATCTCCTGGGACTTACCTCCTGCCAGCCCCACAACGGCTTGAAACTGTCAAAGAACCCGACATCCTCGAACAAGTTGGGGAACAACCAAAGACCAGGCGGCACAGCGAAAACGGTGACGCAGAAAAGAATCAGACGGAAGATCGACATAGCAAAGAAGAGACCGAGAAGACCCATCATGCCCACACTCAAGTACCACACACCCTGGCGCAGCATGATAGGCCATAGAGGGAACAGCACAACGGCAAAAATACCGGCCACGACTGCGGCAGCCATGGCCTTCTGCTTCCACTGCGGCCCTTCATACAGCCAGACGTAGTGCATCATGGGGTTGGTCTCCTGATGCTGCTCGATCTTCACGGTCCACTGGCCCTTGACGCGATTCTTTGGCTTGGCGTGGTCGTGCCCCGCGTGCGGGTCGACCTTGCTTACCCGCAGTGCTAGCAGAGAAAGCGGAAGAAGCTTGAATGTATTCTCGGCGGAGGCACGGTCAGTCACGGGTGGGAGGAGGGAGTTCTTCTTTGCGGCAGCTTTGGCGTAGGCGGGGGACTCGATGGCGCGGATGGCTCGCTTAACTGTAGTCACGATCAAATTAGAAATCGATGTCCTCGGCATTGAGTTGAAGTATGCTTGCACCCACCCTTGAACATATCCTTTCGCTGCCCATCCAAGATACAAGTCCGCGGCTTCAAGTTCTGCGACCGCAGAAAGTGGGCCACGGCCAGGGCCTTGGGGTCCGGCGGCTGCCCTGGTTGAACGGGCACTTGGTGTGTCTGCTGTTGTGGCTGAGGCTGCTGTTGAAGCTGTGGCTGTCCTTGCTGTCCCGATTGTTGCTCTTGCTGCTCCTGTCCAGGCTGTGGTGATCCTTGACCCTGACGCTGGGCCTCCATCTGCTTCTGATGCGCCTGGAGCGCCCGCATCCGCAACTGCGCAATATACTGCTCTGGCGTCAGACCAAGCTTCGCAGCGTCAGCTGTCAGCTGCTCGCGCTGCTTCTGCGCGAATTGCTCGGGGGTCATCCCTCGTTTGGCGGCCTCGGCGGCGAACTGTTGTTGCATGGCCGCGATCTGCTGGGGGTTGGGCTGACCGGGCGCGGCCATTGTGATGGTTGGTTAAAGGGTCAAGTATCCGACAAGAATTGGAAAGGAAAAAAAAAAATGAAAGGAGACCGAGTTGGGCGACGGTGCTGTTGGCGGAATAAGAAAGTTGGTTTGTTGGTCTGAAAGAGTGAAGTGGCCAGATCGACTCAGGTGATCTGCCTCCGCCCTGCAGCTTCTCCGGCTTTCGCAGCCCCAGCCGGGCGGACCGCAACTGCACGTCGGACGCCTCGCATGGAGTCACCACCCTGCACTCCTCCATGTCGGTTTCATATGACCCTGAAAATGGCATTAATGATGCTAAGTGGATAGCGCTGCTCCTGGTTTGTCTACACTTTCTGTCATCGCGCCTTTCCAGAACTACGCCAGAACTAACGTCACCCCTCCCCCAGAGTGAACGCGACGTAGCCGGCCAGATCCCGATCAACTTCGTCACCAACCCTGCCGTATCACTGTCCTCTGCCTGCTTTGGCAATGGCTTATATGATCGAAAAGATGCCGCGAAGTGCATCTCCAATCTCCTCGCAGTTGGGTATAGACGGCTGGTCGTAGATCTGTATTGGTCGGTGGAACGCCGAACATGGACTTTCTGTCCGGTTGAGATTCCCGCCAGGGCCGACGTGATAGTATCAGCTTACACATCTACAACAACTGAAGCCTCGACAACTTCTACAACGACGGAAACAGCCACGACGACATCGGGTGCAGAAGCCGCGGCCATCACTGGATACACTGATTCACATGGGGATACGGTCTATGAGGTAGGACCCTACAGGTGCACCAATGATCTCGACCTGTATAGACTATCAGAAGTACTTGTGGGCTACTTTCAAGATACGGCATCTGAACTCCTGGTCTACACGACATATTTGGTCCTCAACCTTCATGTCGCTGGTAGCGATGCCGAGCCGACCGAGCCGGCCAAGGTGGTGACAGGCGATGATTTACCATCGTCGGATACAGAGCGCGCTGGCTCGTTCCTCCATACGGCTCTACGGCAATATATATACAGCCCTGCTCAGCTTGCCAAGGACCGAAGCGATCTGAATGAGTCATGGTATAACGTTGAACAAAGCTACATGCCGATTGTAGAATACTTCACCGTTCATGAAGACAAATCAGGCAAACAAAGTACTCCAGATGGATGGCCATCGGCGAAGTACATTCAACTAGCGAAATCAGATCGAATTCTCGTCGAATATGGATCAGTGGATCCGCAGCTTGCCAGCTACGACCTTTCTCAAGATGAAGATGGCATTTTCCCTCCCGGCTATCTGACTTCTGGGGTAGATATATCTGCCGCTACGAATGGCACCCTGACATCGGGCTGTCTGTATAAGGCGGAAGCCACAGAAGTCTCCCAGGCAAACTCATCCTGGGCTCTCTCCAATCCCGTCCCTGTTCCGAATGGATCATCCACAGAGAGTGCTATGGGATCATTAACCAATATCATCTCCGGAATAACGAGATGCGGCATCTCCCCAATGCTCAACACCACCCTCTTCGGTCAAACAGCGGACACTAACGTGGAGCATTATCGCAACGTCTCCTTGTCGACGGGATGGGCATGGGCAATTGGTGAACCACAGGGTGCAGCCTCCGGGGGCGGCACTGCGGATGAACCCAGCTTCGACCGCTGCGCTGTCATGGACCTATCATCGTACGGACACTGGCGTGCCACTAACTGCTCCGAACCGCGACGAGGCGCCTGTCGTGTGGGCAATTCACCTTTTTCATGGGCCTTGTCCAATGCCACGGTGGAGTATCCAAATGTCTCAGACACCTGCCCTCCGGGATCCACCTTCGCGGTCCCACGGACCGGTCTGGAGAACACTTACCTCTACGAGTACCTCCTGACCCAGCCCGAAACAACTATCAACCCTGCGTCCACCGATCCTAACCTACGGGAGATCTATCTTGACTTTAATTCTATCGATGTAACATCGTGCTGGGTTTCAGGTGGCCCTGCAGCAGAGTGTCCCTATGTGTCCGACCCTCAACAACTAGAGCACAGGACTGTGCTTGTGGCGGCCATCGCTAGTATTATCATCTGTATTATCACAGCTTTGACTCTTTTCGTCAAATGCAATGCTAACCGGCGTAATTTTCGTCGGCGAAATCGTGTGATCGGGGGTTGGGAGTATGAGGGTGTGCCCTCGTGATGCGCATGCATATTCTGTTCTTACTTCTGTCTTAACATTTTTGACCCTATGATACCCTGATTGATCTGTGGTTTGAGTGGATTGTGCCCTTCTTTGGAAAATCTATACTGACTAGTAGATGCGTTTTCGTCCGATCTTTGCTGGTTTTTACCTTGCGGGGTCGCTCGCAGTTGATAAATCGGGTGTCTTAGGTTGCTTATGATGCGTAGATGGCATTCAAAGGAGAGGGATACATTGCAGCAGCTATCATCAGATCTCCTAGGCCCGGATTGCTGAATCGTATGGGCTGCTCCAAGCACAGTTGCAAATTATATGAAGTCTAACCAACCAACTGTCACTACTCGTTTGAATTGGCCGATCTCTGAGAACAAGGAGATGAATCCTTCAAAATGTCACGATCATTATCAAATTTGCTATGTGAAGTATCCGCACTAATAAAAATATCCGTACACCAAGAAGTAAATCGCAGCCAGAAATAACCCGTCCATATGTCAAAGGGGCCTGCTAGAACCCGAAAAGAGATGAAAAGAAATCGATCGCTACATGCCGTTCATAAAATTCAAGAACGGTAAACTCCGTATCCCGAAAAAAACATTCAGATATCCTTTTCCCACCGTGTATCGAATCACAGTCCCGCGAACCGCGCCCATCCAGCAGCTCGCGTAGACGCTGGCTTCTGGCTCTGGCTCTGGCTCTGGCTCTGACTCGGACTTGGGGCCTCGTCGGGGACGTTCAAGCTGCGGCCTTCCTCAGCCACTTTACCGCTCACATCCCGGCGACGTCCAACACCCAGACCAGCAATGTAGCTCCCGTAGGAGGACAGGGAGGCACCAACACCACTGACGAGGCCCGGTCGAGCGGTGTCTGTGCCGGAGTTGCTGACAACACGGCCCTTGCGGTCTCCTTCCACTGCGCCTCGGGTATTCAAGTAGCTCTCATCATCGCTGTCATCCTTCTTCAAGGATTGGTACGCGGACATCTTCTTGCTGCGCTGCTTGGAGAGCTTGGTTGGCTTGCGGGTCAATTCCTCTTTGGCACTGACATGGCGCGATAAATCCAATCCAGGCTTGCCCTCTTCCTCCAGATCACCATAATAGCGGGTCTTAAGTGATGGCATGTCGAGGGATCCCTGCGGAACCACCTGAGCCTTTTGATTGGAGATGTTCAAATTATCACCCAATACACTGCGTCGCACTGGATCGGTGTCTTCGGGCTTCTCCATGAGGATCGGCTGTGGAGTCGGGGGGTTCAGCATAAGTGGGTTGAAGGGAAGGCCATGAGAAGCCTCATCATCATGGTCGTGGTTGTGCTCTTCGGGGTCGGGGAAGATGTTGAAGCGTTGGTCACCCAGGTCCTGCTCGTGCTTTTCATCGTCGTTGGCGTAATTCTCGTGCATTGCCAGTGATGCATATTCTCCGCGGGTGTCTTCAGGGATTATGCTTCCGATGCTCGCAGGCTTCTGTCCGTATGCGAACCAGTCTCGGATACCATTGCCGCCATGTGAGGTAGCTGTGGAGGTGGTGCGGCGACTATAGACTGACGATGACTGACGAAGAGCGGCAGCATTCTCATTGTTGACGTCGCTTATGGGGGATTGCGAACGATCGGAGTAGGCAACCCAGTTATCAGACACGGAGCTCACCGAGTGCGATCTATCTGCAGTGCGAGGTACCAAGTGGAGGGTGTGAGTGCCGGGGTCCACAATTTCAGGCGAATGCATAGCCACGTTGCGGTATTCAGGGGCCGGAGTCTGGGAGGTGATATCATAAGGCTGGCTGGCAGGATGCTGGAACAGCATCTCCGGACCTGAGAGCTCCATGTGAGACAACCGGTGCGGCCGAACAGATTCCCGAGACTGAAACTTCTCGTTAATCATGTCCATTGATCCACGGTTAGAGTCACCAGCCGAGGACTGGCCACGCGTATGCATGAATGGCACAGAGCGAGGAGAACCAATGAGCGGGGCATCGAGGCTCGAATTCAGCGTAGAGGAGCTCATATGCTTCTTATCCACATCAATCTCCCGGCGACTCTTGCGAGGGCGAGCAGTCAAGTTGTCTTCCAATGGGTTCATATCTGGAGGCAGATGAGAGATCTTACGGAACATAACCGCCAAGAAGATCGATAGAGGAAGAGATACCAGGTGCAAGCCACCATTGGCGAGGGCGCATATAAATGTGGCTTTGGCCACCTGAACGGTCACATCGCTTTTGTCAAATAAGGTGCCCCAATAGTAGGCATCGATGGTGTATTCCCCATGGGCCATGAAGGCGGTAAACACGTAGAACGGAATGAGCCCCGCGTCGAGGGTGGAGGCGAAGAGCCCGTAGCTAGCTTGTGAAGCGGGAGGCCGAGTAATTGGAGATCGACCGAGATGGTAAATGGCATAGATGGTATGCAGAATTGCCACAATGGGCTATATACGGGTTAGCGGTTTGGATATGGATGAGGATGATTTCGATTGCTTACGCCAGCCCGAATGATCCAAATGACGGTCGTCGCAATATTTGTGATCACAATGGAGCAGAATAGGGACCCAAGTGCCCCGAGTAGGGCGATTATTCGCAAACCCAATTGTGTGCGTCGCGCATATGTGACTCTGACCTTTGTTTTGGGACTCATCGGTGTCCAGGTTGGCTTTACATCGAGGCTACCCCACTGCAACTGTTGTTAGTAAAAATATAAATATATAATTTCAGCATGATGGCCCATACCGAGTCGGGATGTCGGTTGATATTCACCAACGGGCCCTCGGGCTTGGGCCTGGGCGGGGGACGAGTCCGGCTCGCCTCCGTCACGGCTTTGGGGTTAAAGCCGGGGTCGGTTGGGCCATAGAAGTTGTAGGTGGAAGGATGATCGTAAATGAATGGAGGCGACGACCTGCCCATGGTAGCAACTGAGGGCTCCCGTGGAAGCCACACGAGAAGTGGGGATCGGAGATGGAAGGGAATGTGGGTGAGGAATGGAGGAATCGGAATGCGATCTGACAGCGGCGAGCTGAGAGTATGCGGAGACGAGGGCGACCCCAGATCAACACGATAATTGACCCGGCAACCCTGATAAGGTCACGTGTGGGTTGTGTTGGAGGCGATCTGATAAGCGATAAGCTTCAACCTCTTTTCCGTGGTTGACTCCGAAGAACAGCTCCGGATGATTCACCCGGTCGTGCCTCACACCTTCATGCACACCATGCTGGACCGGGCCTTTGTCCGTGCCCAGTGTACAGCGCGAGTGAGTCGCCGGTCTATGCTACGGACTAAGGCAGTGTCATCTTACTCGGGGTCCCACCGCCTAAGCAGTCATGCCGCTCAAGTTAACCGGCCTGTTCGCGTCGCGATTGTGGGCTCCGGTCCTGCAGGATTCTACGCAGCTGCGCGTCTGCTGAGCAAACAGCAGGATGCGATGGTTGATATGTACGAAAAACTCCCCGTGCCGTTTGGGTTGGCTCGGTATGGTGTGGCTCCGGATCATCCCGAAGTAAAGGTGTGTACCCGGCAATGCGCCGCGCATGCAATTGCGGTCGAGAAGTCGCAATATACCTATCTGCAGGCCATGGTAACATGGGGCTAATTTTTTGCCAAAGAATTGTGAAGAAAAATTCACAGAGGTCGCAACTTCCCCGCGCTTCAACTTTATCGGCAACATTGACCTCGGCAACGACCTGCCTCTCGCTGTACTCAAGCCTCACTACGATGCCATCCTCTTTGCATACGGAGCTTCCAAGGACAAAGAGCTAGGAATTCCTGGAGAAAAAGCTTTGCGTAGCGTGTACTCGGCCCGATCCTTTGTTGGCTGGTACAATGGCCTCCCGGAGCATCGGGATCTCCAGCCAGACCTGACCAGTGGCGAGGATGTCGTTATTGTTGGGCAGGGTAATGTAGCACTCGATGTCGCTAGAATACTACTTTCCGACGTTGAAGCACTTCGAAGCACTGACATTACCGACTATGCTCTGGAGGCGCTCTCGAAGAGCCGAATCAAGCGCGTGCGAGTCGTTGGTCGCCGAGGACCGCTGCAGGTGAGTAGAATAAATGTATCAATGTCTGAGGTGGATTCTAATCGGTTAGTAGGCTTCTTTCACCATCAAGGAGATTCGAGAGCTTCTCCAGCTTCCGTCTGTCTCCTTCCATCCCATCCCAAAAGATGTGTTTCCTCCCGAGGACGTCGTCAACGGATTACCTCGGGCACAGAAGCGACTGATGCAGCTTCTTGCCAAGGGCTCTGCCAATGATCCTCAGACAGCGACCAAATCGTGGTCGCTAGACTTCCTTCTCTCTCCTGATTCTCTTCACTGGTCACCTATGCACCCGTACCGCCTCACACATGCCAAATTCTCCCGCAACGAGCTCGACCCCGCGGATCCTTACAACCCCACCTCCAAGGTCACGCCGAAGTATTTGTCCAGTGGGAAGCGTGCTATGGTAAATCTACCTTCTAGCGTCTTCTTCCGCAGTGTCGGCTACAAGTCGCTTCCTCTGCCTGGACTAGAGGACCTGGGAATTGAATTTGATTCTCATCGTGGAATAATTCCCAATGACGGGTTCGGTCGGGTTAAGAGCCTGTCAGGCTCCGGCGAATCCCACAAACTGCCCGACGGCTCTTTGATAAGCCATCTACCCGGCCTGTACTGTGCTGGGTGGGTCAAGCGAGGCCCAACCGGTGTCATTGCGTCCACCATGACCGATGCGTTTACCACCGCGGATAGCCTGATGAAAGATCTGGCAGACCACAACGGCTCTGGCTCTCTCCTCAGGGCCCCCGAACAAAGCAGTGGCCTTGGTTGGGATGGAGTCAAGCCCGAGGCTGCCCGCCTTGGTCTTCGACCGACGTCCTGGCAAGACTGGCAACGTATTGATGCTGCCGAACGTGAGCGTGGCCAACGAAAAGGCAAGGTCCGGGATAAGTTTGGACGTATAGAGGAAATGCTTGAGGTGATCAGTTGACCACCCTATGATTGTAAATTATACTAGACATTCTAACCGAAATGTATTTGACAAACTCCTCATGCATCCCATCCCACTCCATCTCATATCAAGCGTTCATACATGGACAGTATTTCTGCTATTATAGCCCCCTGTGCGCATGCTATGGTTCCCTTTCCAATGCTCAGGCGCACTGAGAAGCATCAACCTCGGTATAGGTGGCCTGCACACGGCCCAGCTGCTCCGCCTGGCCGTTGGTGAGATCATTCATGGCCTGGAGACCAATGTTGAACCCGCCAGGGGCGGTGTCGATGCCGAGAACGGTGATCGTCTCGTCGATTCCATTGCCGGTGTAGTGCAGCTGGTAGCATTTGCCGCAGCTAGGGCTGCCGCTGCCAGAGACGGTGAGGGCACCACCTATGTGAGGGAAACCGGGTAGCTGCCCGAAGGTGGAATATGTGCTGCTGAGGACACTGCCGCAAGCAACGGTGTTCACAGAGGATCCGGAGACATCATAGACTGGGTCGTAGGAGACCGAGACGGACACTCCCTCGGCAGCTGCATTGCTGTTCGGGGCGGGTGCTGGGACAGCGACGGCGAGGTTGAGGGAAGCCAGTATGGCGCAGGACAGAGCGATAACAGACTTCATGGTAAATCAGAGTGTCCCAATCGAGCCGGTGATTAAGGTATCTTTGAAGGTCCAGGTGACCAAGGTGGACGAGGAATGGATTGAGTTTTTGGCTGATGTATACCTACTTCATGTCCCCTGTTGTGGTGTTTATATATATATAGCACCGGATGGATATCAGGCAACCCGGGCATGCTACTATTTTCAGCGCCATGCAAAAAGCCGACTGCATCTGGTGCAGGTCTTAGACATCAAGCGGATACCCTTTCATCAACAGGTGACCTTGCGGCCATGGTTGACGAGAAAAAGCTGCATCACAGGACAGGCCACCCGTGCGGGGCGGGAGAATGCGGGCAGAGAGCGAAAGCCTGAGACATCTGATGCCTAAAATCTTGGCCGGAGAGGGAATATGGTGTGGTTGAGGATGATCATATGCATAGCCCAAAACTGCATCTACACGAAGCTGAATTCCTACGAGCCCGCTGTTTTTCATGTCACCGTGTACTTGTAGGGTGTGCCTTGAGCGGTGTGGGCGATACTTGCGGGCTGGTGATAGATGATGTTACATTCACCAGGCGGACGGAATGGGAACTTCATAACACGGCCGCACCTGGACTAATCTGAGCCGGAGCATGAAGTAGAATTTGAAACTGAACGGGGAAAAAACTCATATGGCTGTCACAGTCCAACAGAGATGAAGGTGAGAGAGGGAAAAAAAGAAAAACAAAAATAAACGTCCCCGGGAAGGCTCGAACTTCCAACCTCCTGATTAACAGTCAGACGCGCTAACCAATTGCGCCACGGAGACGTTCTTGAAGAAGACAGGGAAAGAAGGGAATCATGATGCCAAAGTGTCTGTTCCCTGCCATTCTTCTAATCTAATCTTCGTCTTCCAGTCCATCTCCGCTACTCGGTCCCTTTCCACATGCGACATTTCTCCTATTTCGTTCAACTCATGTACCACGTGATGCTTCTCAAACCCACATAGCCCCCAGTTGCTGGAGATCGTTTGTTCAGAACTCGCCCATAATCGCCATCGTGCATCTCTCATGACTTGGATGGCCGACCTTGTCTTCTCCCTGTACCAACTAGGCACCAACAGTCATTATGCACGACCGGTGCAAAGGAGCGGTCGCTACGAAACGCCCCGTAATAACACGACTTTATCCTTTAGAGTCTAGCCCCGGATATGTGTGCGCATGAAAAATCCGCTTCGTCGGGCTCGAACCCCTCTGGCCCAATTATTGGACCCCGGGTTTTATCCTTCGTCGCCCCAGTAAGATGAACCTCTCTTAAAGCTAGCATTGGGGACAGTGTCAATTAACAGCTGGGAGTGCTCCGGTTGATCGGCTTCTTCCCTCCTTTTGCCTTGGCATTTGCTTCCCGCCTTCTCCTGAGCCCGCACATAGGCCATCTTGAAACCTTCGGGATCTGAATAATTTTATGGTTGCGTTGGCGCCTGCCGCTTTCTTCACGTGGCTGTCGACTAAACACCGAGCTAATGTCTCGGCACTGAAGCGAAACCTGTCAGCAGAAGGACATTGTGCCAATTGGATCTTGTTATTTTCGTCTCCCCTCCCCCGATCGCGGGCGAATACGAGTGGAATCCACTATGGCTGGACAATGGCGGGCACCGCCTGGGTCCCACGAGGGCCCCCTGGGAACTCAAGCGCTTGATTTCGCACCGGCGAATCTTAAATTCAATTTTGACAGGCGATCGATGCCGCATGTTCCTGAGCACGTTGCCACCATACCCTATCGCGCTTGAAAAGGTGGAGATCAGGCTTGGCAGAGATGCTCCTCCATGCTGGGAACCATACACCGGGTACACAGCCGAGAGCCGTCGGCTGGCCACCCTCTCCAAACAAGTGCACGGTGTTCTCCTTCACAATCTTCTTCCGGACTATATAGCCACTATGCCGGTGGCGTACCATGGGACTTGCCCCCTCCCCCCTCTTCTTTCTCCTGGATGGTTGATGAGGACTGACTGAGGAGCTGACGCTAGGACATAGGCCAAGCTTTGCTCTGATAAGTACAACATAGTGGAGAATTGGATAGGGTGCAGGCCGCTTCACTGCTTCAGGACTCTGGCGAAGAGCTGTGCCCACAGATGCTGTTCTCTTATACAAATGCTGGCCTAACTCCTCTGATCGTCTTTTCCTTCCACGGGGACACGGCCTAGGGTCCTACAGTCATGGCCATGCTAACCCACGCTCTACGTTCTCTGTACGCCAGCGGTGGCGACTCGTCCGTCGCTCGTCGCTGGGAGTTTCGTGACGAGTCCCCCCTGGAGGGTAGCGACCGGTCGCTCTTTATTGCCATGGGAGTGATAGCCTTATTCTCTTTGGGGTCCACATTTGGCCTCTTGTCATTCCTTACCTATCGATTCATCTACTGGCAGCGATACTACAAGCGCCCGCTCGCTCAGAACCAATACGTGGTGCTTATCTACAACCTCCTATTCGTGGACCTGCAGCAAGCCATTGCCTTCTTGATCAGTTTGCATTGGGCGTCTCGTGGCAGTGTTCATTTTGGCGAAGCCGCCTGCTATTTGCAAGGATGGTGGATTCAGACAGGTGACGCCGGCAGTGGGCTATTCGTCCTGTCGATTGCTCTTCACACCTGTGCCGTGGTGCTGCGTGGCAGTCAACTGCCATTCAAGACCTTTGTGTACTGTGTGATCGGGTTATGGGTGTTCATCCTCGTTTTGGGATTTATTCCCGTTGGTCTATACGGCTCTAAGGTTTTTGTCATCTCAGAGGCCAATTGGGTATGAACTCCTATTTGCTTCATGCTTGAGGACTAGTGGACTGATTCGCTTCATTTTACAGTGCTGGCTGAGTCCAGAGCACGAGAACGAACGACTCTGGGGTCACTACTTCTGGATTTTTCTTTCCGAATTCGGCACAATCGTCCTATATGCAATTATGTTCTTCTACCTCCGGCGCCGTATGACGCAAGCGAAGCAGCTACGCCGTGGCCAACAGGAGAGTTTGCACCGTCTCAACCAAGTCGTCATCTACATGGTGATCTACCCGTTCGTTTACCTGGTCCTGTCGCTGCCACTTGCTGCCGGCCGCATGGCGACCGCTCGTGGTTACCCCCCAGTCAGACCTACTTTGGTGTTGCTGGCTGCTTTATGGCCTTTTCTGGATTTATGGATGTGGTTGTCTATACCATCACCCGTCGCCACCTGCTCATAAATACTGAACACAGCACCGCCGACCGCACCTACGATTACGCTGACTCCCACTGGCAAGCCAACATCTCCGCCGCCGCCGGTGGTGCATCTCGCTCCCGAAAGGGAGGATTTCGCATGGTATCTCGACTGGGTTCGAAGTTCCGGCGGAGCCTGCCTACTGTTGACAGGGAGACCCGACACAATCCATTCGAGGGCTCAACTGAGGACATTGTTCCCAAGAACGATGTGGAATTGACCAAATATGGTGGTGTGTACCAGGAAACCACCATTGAGATCTCCCGGGAGCCCGCAAACCCTGCAGATTACATGGATAGGAGCACGCACCGGAGCCTTTAGGTGTCTGAGCTTATGCTGTGTGATTCTTTGTCGCTCCACAGGGCAGTCACTCTATATATGACCCTTTCTGTATCTACTTGACCAGGCATACCTGCTGATTACCTACTTTTTTCTAATATATGAGCCGTCATGTCCTAAATATTTATTATTTCTGATACCCGCATCTCTGTGCAGGATCCTGCAGAATTTGCCGCCCTGCCTCTAGTGCAAATCACCGTGAGGATCATTAAGTTCTTGAACACAGACCCAGCGTGCCGGTTCCGCTAAGGAAATAGGCGAGATGGTATCATCGATCTGCAATATGAGGTCTGGAAATTTCCCCAGTATGGACCCCGAATTGACTCCTACAGCGAATTCACTTGCTCCAATGCTCGCCAATGCCTTTCCTGATTTTTCAAGCCCATAGTGGAACCCGATCCAACAATAAGTTGTTGCTTAGCCGACAGAGTGAAGTCGGGCGGACAGTGTTGATCGTCATTTCTAGCTTGAGAATGAGCTTCTTGTACCGCGCACTCTCGCGCGTGGGCTATTCGACACGTTCCGGTGGAAGATCGTCTCGGCGAGCGGAGATGATCCACGTCCGAAATGGGCAATCGGTCGAGGCTCGGGAGCCGTTAAAACATTGCCGACTACAATTAAATTATTTGAGAATGGACGAAAAGAAACACTGGATATGGTCAAGATTATGTTTGAACTGAGAAGCAAAAAGTAAGCAGCCTAGATTTTGTGAGAGTGAGTGGGCTGGAACAGTAAACAACTCAGAACTACTACATCACCGATCGGAGATAGCCTAGACATGTGAAGTCGAGAGGCGGACCTCGTGGAGCCTCAGGAAAAAGCTTTAAGTCAAGTTAATTTTGGGGAGCACAAAGTTCTGCATATGAATGAATGAATGGCGATGTGAAAGGGAACTATGCCCGGCTACGCTCCCTAAATATCCAGCGTGATGTACAAGACCCTGAACCTTATATAATCTTCTCGACATCAGAAGTTCTCTTTATCGGCGCTTCCGACTCTTTCTCCGAACTGAGTTTCTCCTTTTCTCGCTTTTCACTTTCGCGCTTGACATTGCGCCATTCCATTCCCAGGGCGGGTAGGATCATCACACAAGACAGCGCTACTGGGACGAAGAAGGCTCTATGCAACGCAGCATTGTAGATCACTAGCACGGCATGGAGCTTGTCCGCAGGTACCAGCTTTGCAAGTTCCGTTGCTCCGGCTGCGAGAATTGCTTCCGGGTTGATACCCGAGATGCTAGGCAGCTCGGTGGCAATGTAATTGGTGTAGAGATTTTGACTGACGGCGACCCAGACAGCGCCACCAAGGGATTGGAACAAAAACATCAACGCAACTCCGATGGGAACATCTGCTTGATCCAGCACAGTCTGGGCGGCCATCGTCGGTTGTTGCATGCCGGATCCCAAGCCTAAACCGAACAATGCCTGGTAGCCGATCCAGGCCGAGTGGCCCGTTTCAGTTTTGAAGGTGGTGATCATGCCCGAGCTGGTTGCCATCAATAAAGATGCGATGAACATAAAAGGCACATAATATCCTGTGCGCGAAATTGTCGCACCGGACAAAATGCTGGCTACAACAAGCGACAGCACCATTGGGATAGTATCCAACCCAGACTGTACCGCACTCGTGCCCTTGACTCCCTGGAACCATAGAGGTAGGGTATAAAGCATGGAGATCATAGCTCCAGAAATGCACGAGGTATATACTGCGCCAAATGCAACGCTACGTTGCTTGATTATCCGTGGTGGAATTGTTGCGTCATCTTTGCACCAGGCTTGGACTGCTCCGAAGGCAGCGAGTAGAATACCCGCTAGGAGGAGTAATACAATGATGCGAGTATTGCTCCAGCCGTAGGTAGTTCCGCCCCATTGCAGCGCGAGAAGCAGGCAGATTACCCCAGGCAAGAACAAGACTGTTCCCAAAGGATCAAGTCGGATGAGCTGACGCTTCAGAGCAGTTGTCGAAGAACGTGAGGGCTCTTGGAGGGAAAACGCGATAATGATAAGGGCAATTCCTCCGATTGGAAGACTAGGAAGAAATAATGGTCAGGATCGCTTGGCTTTCATAGCATGAGGGGGTCCATTGAAACTCACTTGATATAGAAACACCATCTCCATGTCACCCGATCGGTAAATACGCCCCCAAGCAGTGGTCCAACAATTGATGATACGCCAAAGGTAGACCCCATGAGGCCAATATACATTGGTCGTTTGTGTAGTGGCACCACCTGGGAGATGATGACTGTGGATCCGTTGAAGATACCCGCTGAGCCCATCCCAGCAATAGCTCGACCGACGATGAATGACTTGGAATTGGGGGCTGCACCACAAAGTGCAGAGCCCATCTCAAAGACAACGATTGCTGTCAAGAATAGAATCTTGGCTGAATAGAAGGTATAAATGCGACCCCAGATAAGCTGCGTCGCGCTGCTGGTCAGCAGGTAGGCACTGGCGTACCAGCTGATGTCATCAATGGCGTGGAAGTGATCGGAAATTTTGGGAACAGCAGTTGCGATTATTGTACGATCCTAATGTTGAAAAATATTAGTATGAAGGTAGGAAAGGGGAAAGGGAGGTTTATAACTCACTAATGCAACAAGGAACATGGAGCTGATCAATGCAGCCATAAGTAAGGCAAGATTTGGGCCAACTAAGGGTTTCTCTTCAGATTGACCCTTTTCCATGGCCTCTTGCTTGGCCTTGAGCTGATTGGGACCTGAAGGCCCAGGTTCGTCGCTATGTTGGTGATCGGACATAGTACGGTTTATGTGTACCAGAATGGCAGAAATCAAGTAATATGACCCTGAAGAAGAGTCCAACCTTTCTCTTGTAGATAGACTGAACACG
Organism: Penicillium canariense; assembly: GCF_028826845.1. Lineage (NCBI taxonomy): Eukaryota > Fungi > Ascomycota > Eurotiomycetes > Eurotiales > Aspergillaceae > Penicillium > Penicillium canariense. The sequence continues at coordinate 5,061,134 of NW_026622728.1, read as the reverse complement.
CCAGAGAAATAATCGCTGTATCTCTCGGATATGTATATAAATATATTGCGGGACTACTGTCTTGAGGACTGGACGCGATGGTCTCGGCGCCGAGAAAAGGAGGTCCCCAACACTTCGGTGCCGAACCACATATCGAACAATCCGAGGGTACTTGCTAACACCAAAGCCCCAAACCGCCGTGGATCAGTGATGTGATTTACGTCTCTCCATGATCCTTGAACAAACAAACCGGAGCCAGGGGTTGCTCATCTACCGTCGCCCCTCTTATGAATCGCTTTCGTATCTTGCTCTGTGTTTACCGAATGTCTGAACCTCAGTAACTTTCTTGGATGATCATTGGCTTCGAACTTACGCCCGCTGATAGTGCTTTGTAAACATCGTGGAGCCCTCATTTAATATGAATACTAGGAGTTGTTGTACTGCGATATAGCCCCGATTTAATTTGAGCACAACAGGCGTTTTGTTATGCCCTCCGCACACGTGAATAGAAGTAGTTCGATATGAACTATTTTAAACTTCCCGTTCTCGGTATTGGATTGCCCTCACCCTCGTGGTGCGGATTCCCTAGACCTCAAAATGCCAGACCAGAAAGGGCAAAAGAAAGCAAACAAACAGAGCGCGATAAAAAAGCGATCAAATTGTGCAAGAGGTCTGAATCACATTCCAGGGAATATTAGATCACCTGTACTATATGGAGCAAGGTCTAATTGTCCAATTGCAGAATACCGATGGCACGCGATTGGAGGGAATTGATATCGGCGTTAACAGGTCCAGGGTGACGTGGTTGCTTTTAGCGAGCATGGCTTGTTTCTGTCAACGATTCCATTCTTAGCATTTTGATCGGGATGCATTGTGCCGTTATCATTAAATTTGGAAATCAGCCTCGGTACGAACGAGCCGTGAGGCAAAATCATGGAAACGCAGTGCTTGATGTACGTCTCCTTCCAATTCTTATCGGAGGCATCCTTCTCTTCGGGGCTCTTTTCTGGGTTGGATGCACGGACTTTCGCACACTCCCGAATTTAAAAGTGTTTAGCCTGAGTACCACTTGGTCACACCAGTCTCAGTGTGCTGCAACAGCCTACGGGCAGTAAATCGGAAGAACTGGCCTCGCAGCAACATTGGCTGCGGGGATTCAGCTGACATAGACCAGGTCTTGTCAACAGGGGATGCTGTGTAACGGTTTCAACCGGTCACCAGTGCCGGATTATTTATGGGCATTGTAGCCCCCTCTTTCAGTGGACAAGAACGGATTCCATATCATGAAAATGCCGAAACCGCATCTCCTTTGCTGGCTGCGCTGGGCTATCTGCGTTGCAGCTCAGTTCCAGGGTTACGCTCCCTTCGAAGATGATCAGCTCACATACACAATCCGTGTTCCTCAAGGCACGGCTAACCTCAGCCTGGGACCCATATATTTCCAGTTGAACTCTACACGTCTTGTGCAGTGGGTCGCTCTGGGACAGGGGGCTGCGATGCATGGTGCCAACATGTTCGTGGTGTATACCTCAGGAGACAATGTGACTCTTTCTCCGCGAGCAGGAAAGGGTCACTATCAGCCGTTGTACAACAAGTACGCACAAGCTTCACTCATTGCTGGCAGCGGCGTCTATGAGGGAGCCATTACTGCCAATGTCCGATGTGACAGCTGTATCACCTGGGAAGGAGGCACCGAGAACCCGGCCAACCCTTTCAGTCCCTGGATCTGGGCTGTGAAATACGGGAAGCCGTTGAATACGGCCAGTATGACGGCAACCCTCAGAGAGCACGACGCCTTTGGCACCTTTTTCGTCAACCTCTTGAAAGCCACGGGCGCGGACAGTGATAATCCGTTCATCGATTTAGATCGGGCCTCTATCACGAGGGCGCAAACGGAGATCTTCGACCATGAAGGGTTTGACAAGAAGAGGACCGCTCATGCAGTGCTCATGACGGTCGCATTCGTGTTGCTGTTTCCGGTATTCGCGTTGGCGCTTCACATCTTCCCGTCCGGCATTGTGAGAGTCCATGCAACATTGCAGCTCCTCACGTTGGCCGTGACTATTGCAGGATTCGGTCTCGGGGTCGCGATGGCCAAAGATGTGTATCTTCTGAGCCATCACCATCCGATCATCGGCACCGTGGTTGTCGCATGCCTCGTGCTCTTCCAGCCTGGGATGGGTTTTTTGCAGCACCGACACTTCCGCAAGACGGGCGGTCAGGGCCGTTTTGCCTATCTGCACCGCTGGTTTGGGAGAATCATGATCATTCTGGGAGTGATCAATGTGGGCCTTGGATTTCAACTGACTGGGGTCGACAGCTCCGCTGTGCCCAAAGGCGCGGCGATTGCGTACGGAGTTGTGGCGGGAGTGATTGGTCTGTTGTACATGGTGATTATCAGTCTGTCCTGGAGACGACAACGGACTGCGTCGGATAGTAATTAGACTGAATTTAAGGCGCCTAAATGAAGGCAATCGGTTGATTCAGAGAGTGTAGGTGTTGTTGGTAAATGCCGATATCAGTCTCGTGACATCATCCCTCTCATCCCTCTCATCCCGGGGAATCCGCAGGGTCCAATAGCCACTCGAATCGCGAGTTTCACACTTCTCCATTCCCACTTGGTTGTTGAGTTGCTTCTTCCCCCCTGGCCGCTTGGGCCACTCAATTCACCCGCACGCTTGGCAGTGGTGCTGCTCCGCACCTGAGAACTCCATTCGGCGTTGATCATCTGCACGGTGGCTCGGCCTCGCTCCGTGCATCCCCTGATGACGTAGGGCCTCGGTCTGCTGTGTCGATTGGAATTCTGCGAAACTCGACTGACCTCCCATCTTGAAAGCTCCTCTCCCTGAACCTCCAGGGTGAATGTTGAGATAATGCCATTGCATACAGTCGCGCTGGCTGCAGCCTTGGCCCCTACCGTCATCCATACTCTAATCGCTCATGTGGGTCACCTGTCGACGCTGAAGACGAACCGTACATGCACGTTCATGCTGACTATCTGGCCTGCCCGCAGTACCTGCATCGGAAGTCGCACCATAACAAACCAACCGTCCACATCACCTACGATGAAGGCATTCAAATCATTCGCCAATTCCTGCGTTACGCTTCAAAGCACTCCGTTGAAGACCTCCAGGCGTTCACGCGCCAGTGGGTCCCCAGCCCGCATTGGGTGAGGACAGAACCCGTTACGATCCCCGAGGAATTTTTGTCGTCAGCAGCAGATGCGCTTTCTAAACAACTTGGTCCCAAGGGCATTGTGCGTGTTGGAGGTGAAAAATGGTGGCAATGGCGGGGGCCGGCCGATGATCTCAAGGGAGAATGGATTGAAATGCGTAGCCATTACAACGAAAGGAAGAAGTCCAATGAGCGCAACAACCGGATCATGCTGTATATCCATGGGGGGGCGTACTTCTTTGGTAGCGTCGATACCCATCGCTACATGCTGCAACGCCATGCTCGGAAGTTGAAAGGTCGCGTCTTCGCGCCGGACTATCGTCTTGCGCCCCAGTTTCCTTTCCCGTGCGGTCTGCAGGATTGTATGGCCGCCTATCTATGGCTGCTGAAAAGCTACGACCCCAAGGAAATTCTCATAGCCGGCGATTCCGCAGGTGGTGGCATGACCTTGTCTCTGCTGGTCATCATGCGAGACCAGGGCATTCCACTACCCGCAGGCGCGATTCTCATTTCGCCATGGGTCGATTTAACGCACTCATTCCCGAGCATTGTCGACGACAACCCTGGAGACTACATACCCCCTTACGGATTCCGGCACAAGCCCTCCGCAGCCTGGCCTCCGCCCAATGCCGACGAGATTCAGAAGATCAAAAAGCTATCTCGCCAGCAAACTCTTACAGCCAAGGATATCGAAGATGTAGTTCCGACGGCGAATCGGGATGCCGAGATTACTGCCGTCCGCGGATATACAATACACGAGAAGAAGCCTACGGCGGAGGGGCATGCTTATCCGGGCATGCAGCAGAATCCAGACCCAGGCACCGTGGATGCTGAACCCGACAATATCCGTGTTGTCCTGGAAGGGAAAACGATTGAACTCAAAGATCAAATACAGATGTACGCAACTAATCAACTGATATCCCATCCTCTGGTGTCGCCCATTCTTCAGCCATCACTGGGAGGTCTTCCGCCGCTTCAGATTATTAGCGGTGGCGGTGAGACCCTTCGCGATGAACAGTTCTATGTGGCCCATAAAGCGGCCAACCCGACAGCGTACCCACCCGGCGAGGTATATCTCGACGAGTTCGATCCTGACCGTGAAATATTGACAAAATACGAGCCAACATACGTTCAGCTCCAAGTCTGGGATAACCTGTGCCATGTCGCCCCGACGCTAAGCTTCACCCGACCAGCCAAGTATATGTTCCGCGCAATCTCCCAATTCGGTTCCTGGGCGTTGGCTCGTGCCCAGAAGGCCGATGTGGAAATCATGGACCATAATATCGTTTCGCCAGTCTCATCCAGCGGCTCGGACGACTCAGAGAGCCCACGTGGCATTGCAGGCTCCAGAAAGCCGACGTTCCCACCTGGGATATCTGTTGGAAAGGCTGGCGATCCGCTGCCCGCTTTTGATCAATACATGATTCGCCAACGAGTCGACAAGCGTGGACGTGTTTACCATCTCGACCCGCCGTCGTCCTATCCAGTACTTAATATTCCGCCCTCAATGGTTGGTGCAATTAATCCAACACTGATTCAAAAATGGCTTGAGGCGAAGCATGAATGGGACGAGAAGTTCTCCAAAGAGAAGCTGCGGGTCCAGAGCCGACGCCTCCGAGAGATGGCACATGGCTTCCAGGACTTCGAGGGTGAATGCCCGCCTCCAAGCTCTCTGGCTGCTCGTCGTGCGGCTCCAGGTGTACTGCCGAAGTGGCACGCCAAAAAGAATTACGGATTGATGCTCTGGAGTGGCTGGGGCAGCAAGCACGATGAACGGACCATGGAGATAGAACATGAGGTTGAAAAGTCCGGTCGCCGTACAACTCGCACCAGTGTAGATGCTGGACAGGCTGGTTCGTACTCGAGTGTGCCTTCCACGAACCTTCAGACCGGCAATTCTGGCAAAAGTAAGTCTGAGATAGTCGCCGAAAGGCCCTCAACTGGAGCGGGAGCGGTCACCTGGGATGCCCCAAGCGAAAAGAAGCAGTCAAACGGAGAGTCTGCGACGGGCCGTGCCTCTGAATCAACTTCTGTGCGGCCTTTGTCAGAGAGAAGTGGCGGCCCTCTCCTTATTCTGCCAGGTGTTGACAACCTGAAGTTGAAAGACGAGAATGCAAGCACTAGGGCGCTCTTCCACGCAGCAGGAACCCTATCCATGTCATCGGATGCTTCCCTATCCTACCCGAGAGGTCGACCATCGTCTGTTGGTGGCTCAGTGACTGGCCGGAGCGAGTTCATGTCAGATACCGGCGAAGATGCCAGCACAATCGGTGGTGACAAGGAGTCGAGTGCAATCACCCCTGTTGCACCTGACGCTGCTAGCACCCGCGCTGTTCTAAGCGCCAAGGGTGTGGTAGGTGTAATCAACGGTGGAGACAGCGACCCTGTCTCCACTGATACCACATCTCTACGCGTACATCTCTCGGATGCAGATGATTCGTCTGCTGTCGGCAAAGATGGTCGAAACTCCACGTCTCATCGGCCAGATATGCCTGACAGGGAAGAGTTTAAGACAGCTGAGGAAGCCCTGTAGTCCACTGGTCTTCGAAGTCTACTGCCATATACGTGCATATATCTCCGTTGTCATTTTTTTTGTTCTATTATCTTTCGTTGTGATTTATGCCCTGTGGATGCTTAACATGTAAATGCCACCTTCCTTCTGAGATTACATCATTTTCTCTTTTGTTCAACCTGCTGCATTTTGGCATGTCATTTTCCTACTCTTGTCCTTATTTTATTGTGTTAGATATACCCTATTGGTCATTGGGGGCTGATGGTCCTGGGTCATTCTAGTGTCTTCTACCTATATATCTTCGTTTTTCGTATACGAATGCGATGGGTGGTTGGTCCTTTTAGTATATTGCGTGTGAATTGAGATACTATACACTGGACACCTAAATAATCAGTCTATCTTACGAGCTTATAAAATTGAAACAAGAATCCCCGCACGCTTTTACGTAGCGTGCATCCGATAAGGCCATGGCTGACGGACGGTATTGTTTGGCTTGAGGCGTTTCACGGCGAAGAAAATACAGCAAAAGGTTCTAAGAACATATAGGCCTTACATCTACCTATACGATGAGTATTTGCAAAAGGTTGGCTATGTCTCCTCTCAGCGCGTAGCATGTAGCATTATTTCAAAAGTGAGACTAATTCATACCGAACCAATCGCCATACTGTATCCTGCATAGACCTCAAAATCTCGCGTTCGTGGGTCTGAAAAGTTGTCGATCCATTCTCGTCGCCTTTCATTCTCAGACCAGCAAGTATAGAGCGCATGCCAATATTCCCGATAGTCTAGATAATACCCCGCTTGCGCCCAATCCATGATAGCAAGAATGTGACCGAATTTGCTGGGAGAGACAATAATGTTCGCTCGATAGAGGTCGGCATGAGTAAACTTACCGTCCCATATCTGGTACCAAATCCCTATAAGGGTCTTTGTATTTCCTTGGAGGAAGTTGTGCTTGTGGCAGGCAAGATTACAGAAGGCACACGTACTTTAATTGCAGATTTTAGACTATTTTGTACATAATACAAACACTATCATACATGGTTTGGGCCACCAGCGCCGGCCAAAAGAGATCAGGTGAAATTGCCTGATAGGCACAGACGCATGAATCATAATAGGAACGTAATCGTAAGGGGAATAGAGGGTGCTGACATGTTAGTGCCACTCTAGACCAATCTTCTTGGCCACTTGCTCAGCGATATCAAGAAAAGCCTGGCGTCGAGCACTCCGTTCTGCGGTCTCCTCTGCCACAACGGTCGGCATTCCGCGGTCTGCATCTTCACATACCTGCGCATCGAGGGGAATATCGCCAAGGAAGTCGACCCCTAGTCGCTTGCACTCTGCTATAACACCACGATCATCCCCATGGGAATGATGTCCATCCCCATGAGAGAAGATTTTGGTTTGGTGGCCACAATTCGGGCAGGCGAAGTAAGCCATGTTGCGAACCATACCAAGGACAGGGACATCCATGCGCTGGAACATGCCGAAACCACGTACAGCATCGCGGAGTGCGATGTCTTGAGGGGTTGTCACGATCACGGCGCCATCGATGAGAACTTCCTGGTTGATCGTGAGCTGGACGTCACCAGTTCCCGGCGGAAGATCTAGCACGAGAACATCGAGCGGTCCCCATGAAACTGAATGTAGTAGCTGATGCATTGCTTTAGTGACCATGAGGCCGCGCCAGGAGATCGGGGTAGTATCCATGGGCACTTCGCCAGTGGCGTTGTCGAATTGAGTCTGTGGGAGAAGGTAGCCCATTGACATGGATTTAAGGCCGTAATTCGTAAGGGGGACAAGGCAGTTGTCTATTTTTCGCAATTAGCCGATGCAAGGACTCCTTCGACTCGGGGACAAGATGCCGAGGAATATTCAAATCATACTTTCATCAAGGCGTGGCTCGCCCGAGAGATTGAGTAAAGTTGGAATAGATGGACCAAAGATATCGGTATCAAGGATTCCAGTCTTGATGCCGCGGCGAGCAAATGAAAGGGCGAGGTTTACTGGTCACATAAAGGCTCACTTAGCTATGTCCCAAGATGATATACGACAAACGCTCATGGATGCAATTGGAACGTAATCATATTAGAAACTAGGGAGTTAACAAACCCGCAACCGTCGATTTCCCTACACCCCCCTTTGCAGATGAGACCGCCACCACTTTCTTGACATCTCGGATCTTGCGCTTCTCGGGAAGACCACGGCGACGAGGGAAAGACGGCGGGGTTCCTGAACGCGGGAGCCCCTGTATAGATAGTCAGTTTAATATACTTCAATTGCATTCTGGTACTGTGTGACTCTATGCATGAAGTTCCACATGCGTCACGCTCATAAGTGTCAATGGGCAACCAAAGACTTGTTTAAAAAAGCAATAGGTAGAGCACGCTCACCAGAGGATTGTCATGGCTAAATAGAGGTCGGAGAGTCGAGAACGCCCTCCTGCCTATTAGCGTAGCGTCGGCTGACGAAGGCCACATATTATTGGATGTAAGTGAGAATTAACGACAAACACAAGGAAGAGTGACGTGGATCAACAAAAAGCTTCCGGATGAGAGCGACTATTCTGCCGCAGAATATGTTCACCGCCCAGTGACCGCCTGCGATAGCTGATGCTAGTCCCAAAAACGGAAGTTACTCCGTTATCCGGAAAAACAAAAAAAAGTTGCCCGCGACTCTTTGCTCTCTCTCAAAGCACCATCGCCCACTATGGCTCCTGGAAAACCTCGTTCTGAGCGGTCGCTGGCTGACAAGCTCGCTGATCTGGAGGATCCCACACCCAGGGGTATGTAGAACTGATTTGGCTTACCTTTCTCCCGGGTGATAGACCGCCGATAGTTAACCTCGTTCCAGATTTTGATCCCGAGGATATCGAACATGACGATGCCTCAAGCGACGAGGGGGCTGGTAAAGCATCAGATCTGAATGCCGGCAGAGAGCACTATCAAGCTGTGGGGTAAGTGGAAATATCTGGCTTGTGAGCGATTGGCGAGGTGCTGATGTTTATAAACAGCAAAGCGAAACTCCGGAACCAGGACCCTGTTAATCTGGGGAAACAATATTCTGGCTCTCGCGTCAGCAGAGACGCCCTGGAAGCAGATAGCGATGACGATCCATTTGCAGCACGTACCGATGATGAGCAAAGTGCCGACGAGGAGCTTGGGTCCGTTCCGGACGAGGATGACGACTCTGCCTCAGGATCCGAACTCAATGGGATGGAATCTGACAGTGACGAAACCCCAGAGGGTTCAGAAGAACTAGATTCCGAGGCGGGTGTAGAGGAGTGGGATAGCGAAGACGAGGAAGAGGAAGAGGAAGAGGATGACGACGGCAACAGCGTGGCACAAGGCAGCGGCAAGGGCCAAGGCCCCGTTGGCCATGGTGGTAGCGAGCGCAAGCCTGGATCCGCGCCGGATGATCGCGAGGAGCTGCGGCGGCTGATGGCTTCTGATCAAAAGACCATTGCTGCCACGATTTCGCAAGCTGCCAAGGCAGACGCGGCAAAAGGAAAGGCTGTCAAGGAGCAACGCACCACTTTTGACGCATTGTTGAACACTCGGATCAAGTTGCAAAAGGGGTTGGGCGCAATCAATGAAATGGCTGGTGTGGCCCTAGAAGAGGACGCGGTTGAGGATGGGGATGTCGAAGGCGAAGATACAAACTCTGAGGCCATCAAGTCTGCCGAAACTGCTGCCCTCGCCCTCTGGTCTACGTTGGAGGAACTTCGCACTGCCCTTGCCGACGCTCAAACTAAAGATGGAGCCAAAAAGCGCAAGCGTCCTGGTCCTATCGCCCATACAGTTTCTACTGCCTCGCTCTGGGAGCGCATGTCCAACCTGGAATCTGAATCTCTTATCCACCGTCGGGCCATTCTCGACAAGTGGTCCTCCAAGGTCCGGGGCGCCGCGACCTCCCTTCCCAATGCCCGTGGCAAGTTGATGGGCTCGGCTTCTGGTACCCAAACGATCACTGCCGTTCTTGATGCACATGTTGCTACGGAAATCGGGGATCGTGCGACCAAACGCCCGCGTCAGGCCGCTGTGCCCGAACCCGTTTACGACGACACGGTCTTTTACCAATCCCTGCTCCGCGACCTCGTCGAACAACGTATGTCTTCCTCCGAAGCGATGACGAGTGGGCTTGATACACTCCACCAGCTGCCGTCTCGGCTGCCTATTCACCCCGTCACGGGTATGCGTAACGATAAGAACAGGAAAGAGGTTGTTGATACTCGGGCGTCAAAGGGTCGCAAGATGCGTTTCAATGTTCATGAGAAGCTGCAGAACTTCATGGCTCCTGAGGATCGTGGCTCCTGGACAGTGCGAGCCCGTGATGAATTCTTTGCGTCTTTGCTGGGGAAGTCGGCAAGTGGGTTGTTGGGCGAAGGCGATGAGAGTGCCAGTGATGCGGAATCTGAGGAAGACAAGGAGGAAGGTGGTTTGCGATTGTTCCGTAACTGATTCGGTCCTGAGAGTTGCACCATTATGACTTGTACATGTACCATACCTGAACAGCGTCAAGCTGGTTAAAATTACAAATCATCCACTTAACAGATATGGGACGCTCAATGTTTTGCGCACTTCATCGTAGGTATTATACTGTAGTTTCGAGCCGATGGTACGACCTGCGCTTTCTTGTATAATAGCAGGGCCACCTTGATGCTCAGGCAAGGTTACATAGAAGTTCAGGGCATGATGGATAGTGTATTTATTACTTCACAGATTTACAGCATAGCTTTAGCTGCTTGCATCGTCATTCTACCACTGTTGGCGGAGCGACTGAATCAGAGCTATCCGACCTCCACCCCGTTCTTTCGCGCATGTTGTGCAATAAACACTTCGCAGCCTTTTGGTCGCTGCGATAACGTAGAAGCCAGCCCCCTTAGATGATGTCTGTGAGTGGGTGCATCGTGAGAACTGGGAATATAGGACATGGCTTACAGGCTACCAGACTGTGCCGTGCGGTCAATAATGTATTTTCTGCTCGGACATTCGACTAAGCCCGGCCTAGGACTTGTAGCGGGTGGTGATGAATGTTTCCCTGCGTCATCCGAGCAGTTTGTGAGTCACTAGTGCATATGGTAGGGAGGAGGGGTGTAAAGCCACCTCTATTAGTCGAGATCGTCGGAGATGAATAGACGGATAATGATATTGAGGGTTCGGATAGAGCTGGGACTATCCTGGCAAGAGTGAGAGCATTGCAAGCCAATTACTATATCTTGCTAGCCAAGCCTTGAGTGGGACCAAACGCTAGAACAGGGTCTACATACCATGAACGGGTGAGAGCATCCAGATGGAGGGCAAACGGTGGTCAATTTCTGGCCCTCGCTCCACCATTCTCAATGGCTCTACGGTGTACGGTTGGAAGTGTATCACTGTTCAACCTCTTCGCCAATACCAATTTCAGAAGATGTCTTAGAGAAGGCGCTCTGGAGCACTTTCGCCAACAGGAATACCATTCTGCTAAACCAGGTGAAGTCGTCATTTCTGGTGAAAATATGCGAGTCCTACGCGGGCCTATTGGGCTCAACATGGCGACACGGGTCTGTTCTGTCAGCCTAGATTTTTCCTCGTTAGTAGGGTCATGAAGATGGTTAGAGCTGGATCGTGGAGGTCAACTCAGTGCTATCTTACGAAGAACTTGCGTGGAGACTGGCAATTTCGGGTCCTATCATGAAAGCCAACTATCATTTATTTTAATGTGCGCATTTGTTCCAGCCACGAGAATGGAAGTCTGTATACTGGCTCACGCACCTGGGGCCAGCAGGCTTGTTCCGGGAAGGTCCCGTCAATTCCAGCTAACAATGTCAGCCTAGCAGGGCCTGCAAACCACGGATTTGATGTCGCCTGCAACAAGAGATCTACCCCAGATCGCGGCCTTGTGGTCACCTCGTCTCTCTTAGCTTACATCTCGAATTTCGAACTGAAATGGAACAGCATCAGTTCCGCAATACACATTCAGGTACCCCAAGAGTCATCCATCAAACTACTGACACCGGTTCCATTATTCGCAGTTAGATCTGTGAGAAGTTCGATCCGTCGGGCTTCTCTGTGGAATATGCCGGTCTGGCGGGTCTTTGTTGATATGTCCGTCCGTGAAGAAGAGCTCTAGAAGACGGAATATAAGATCAAAGTATGAACATGAACTACTATGAACCGTGAACCACGGATGTATGAACGATGACTGGAATATCATCTTATAGTTCAGTGCGTCCTGCGGAGCGAGCATTACTCGCGCTACGTCCATTGACTAGGGCAAACCCAAGTCCCGCCCCGAGGTCCTTCAGCCCAGCTGTCTTTCGTAGCAACCCCGCGATGGCTGTCGCGGCCTCCGTGATGGCAGGACGTGGTTGGTGGACTCGACTCCACCTGGGAGATTCGCCCTTCGCGATCAACCACGCCATGCGAGAGGAGAAACAATGTGGAGACGGGCCCCGACCCTCCCCCCAAACAATATGACGACAGAGTATTGGCATGAGGCGGGCCATCAAGGGGCATTTCGTCGTTCCTTTCACTTCTGACGGCTTCGTGGTCAAAAGTCGTGGAGCCTTGAATTCTTACTACGCCTATCGTCTACCCTCTCTCTCTCTCTCTTAGTTGACCTTCATTGGGGCGCATAACCGGCAGGAGTGGCCGTCCGTCGTTTCTTCGATGCGCCCGATGCACCACACCATCAGTCCACCACCGAAGTGAACCGAAGTGAGGCGAACCGCGAGAAATGCATTTCGATCTCAGGCAATTGGGACTGGGTTCGCTCTGCGCTTCGCTACTCTCGTCCTTCTGCGGCGATCAGGGCCCCATTACCCATCACCCAGCCCGGCCACCATCATACCCCCTGGCGGTGCGCAACCCATACTTGTCCACATGGATGCCGGCCGACCGTGTCGAGCAGCTGCCCTACGCCGACGCGCAGTTTTGGGCCGGTCACGACCTCGGCTGGTCGGTAATAGTGCGGGTGGATGGCCAGGTTTATAGTCTGATGGGCGTCCCCGACTTGGAAGCCAGCACGATTCGCCCGGCAGCAGTACGCCGTGCGGAGTTTACATCGACTCACTCGCTCTTTGATCTGACGGCGGGGCCAGTGGCATTCACTTTGGACTTCTTTTCGCCCGTCTCACCGTCCAATTACCTGCGGCAATCGCTCCCTTTCAGTAAGCTGACGCACGGCGGTTTGGTGCACCCATAATTTCCCAAATTGGACCTAACGTGAACCTCGACTAGGCTATCTGACGGTGCAGGTAAGGAATGTCTGGGGGCATGATATTCAGATCTATTCAGACATCGATGGGAGATGGACGGGTCGGGAACACCGCTCGGTACATGAGTTGGAAGACCATGATGGCCTCATTTTCCACCGCCTCTCGGTTGAGGATGCGCCGCAATATGCAGAAGAGAGCGACATGGCTCTCTGGGGAGAGGCCATTCTGGCTTCCCGACCAGCTGACTCGAGCGTCCTCTCGGCGCTTGCTGGAGATCCTCGGGTGGTTCGCGCTGCCTTTGTAGCGCACGGTGATCTATCTGGAGAGGAGGTTGGGTGGTCCTCCCGGAGCGTTGCCGCTCTAGCTCATGATCTGGGGAGTGTCATTGGCCATGCCTCCGTCAACTTTGCTGTCGGCTATGAGAGGAAGAAGGCCATCAATTACCTAGGGGATGCATACACGGGGTTCTACCGAGCGGAGTACCCCACTACTCATGAAGCACTCTCCTTCTTTTTGGATGACTATGAAGATGCTCGACTGGAGTCTTGGGATTTGGATGCCGAGCTGTCAGCTTTTGCTACCGCTGCTGCCGGTCCCAAGTATGCGGATATTGTTGCGTTGTCAACTCGTCAAGCATATGGAGGCATTGACTTGACGATCCCCCACGACTCGCTCGCCACTGATGGTGTGTTGGCTTTTATCAAAGAGCTTTCTAGTGACGGTAATGTCAACACCATTGATGTGATCATGCCGGCTTTCCCTATTTACTGGGTCATGGATCCTGACTGGATCCGCCTGTTACTGGAGCCTGTGATGCTGTATCTGGATGCTGGTCGTTGGCAACTTCCATATACCATTCACGATCTTGGCTCCCATTACCCTCATGCTATTGGTCACGATGATCAACAAGCGGAACCGATGCCAATCGAAGAATGCGGGAACCTGCTCATTCTGGCACTCGCTTATGTTCGAGCCACTGGAGACGAGAGCTGGACTCATCGGTACATGGATACCTTCCAGCAATATGCCGATTATTTGGTAGACAACAGCATTGACATTGCCAACCAGCTTTCATCCAATGATGCTGCTGGGCCTCTCCCTAATGAGACAAATCTGGCCATCAAAGCGGCCGTTGGCATTAAGGCCTTTGGAGAGCTAAGCGGAAAGAAACATTACTCGCTCATTGGCGACAAGCATGCAGATCTCTTCTTCTCGCAAGGTCTGGGCACAGATGAAGACCAGACCCATTTTGTTCTGGAATACCCTGACATGCCAACCACATGGAAAATTCCGTATAATCTGTACCCAGATGTCCTACTAGGCCTGGAGACCTTCCCGAACGAAGCATATACAATGGGCAGTGAATTCTTCTCGACGGTCCGCGGCGAGTATGGTGTGGCACTAGATCACCGGCAGGACTGGGCCAAGTCTGATTGGAACATGTGGTTGGCCGGCACGTTTGAGACGAGCACGCGGAATGAGTTTGTCGACGACTTGTGGGCATTTATGACCAATGGTAAGCACAACTGGCCGTTTTCTGATCGCTATGTTTCCACCTCTGCCCAGGGCAGTGAACCAGGCATCCCATTACTGTGTCGTGCCCGTCCTACTGTCGGTGGCCATTTTGCCTTGTTAGCATTGAAGGGTCCGCAATCCATTCAATCACTATCAACGCACAAGACCAAAGGTACTAGAGGGTCCAAGTATAATAGGTTCATGGATCCGGCCAGTGAACTATAATTCGTGGTCAAGTGGAGTATGACGAGTGGCTCCAATTTATTCCTTCCGGTGTATAGATTTCTGGTCAAAAGGTAGCCTTCCTTCTATATTTATATCTCGGTGTTTCCGCTTCCTTACTCGAAGTATGTTTGCAAACCTGCCAAGTAACCAGGCGCATTAACCCTTCTGAATACTCATGACTCATGAACTCATACTTTGAAGACTGGATAATTTTCATTTTAACGGCGACTAGAGTGGCCAGTCCCGTACTTCATGACCGCGGGACTTGGGTGTAGAGTGAATCGAGTAATGCAGCAAGGACATTCGTCTAGGTAGGCCATGAATCAAGATATTCCTGGGGAGGCTCTGTTTAGGTATCAAGGCGCGAACATAAAGAAGCACACGACTCTTCGGATTTCATAGGTAAAACACATTTATACCTATTGGGATTATGCGGTTGGAGCCACATTCCTTACTATCTGAAAAGTGTTATCGCCCGCTGAATAGGAAACTTCCTCGGACTAGCTCACAGATAATTTAGCGGAACCTTCCTGGTTATACTCCCACTGGAACCCTCTTCCCTTATCACCTCTCCAGAGGCGCCAAAGGCAGGTGTGTTGTGAAGCCCGCGCCAGGGGTGCTTACCTAATCTGCATGTCACGCCTGCCCAGTTGCTTCATCGATGCGCAGTGGATCTTCTTTCGCCCTTCGACTAATTTCACCACCCGTCTTTCTTCCTTTTTGCTTTCTCCCTATCTCCTTCCGCCATATCCCTCCCCAGCCCTTCACGATTTCCGGCACCCCTACTCTATCCCCTCCTTCACCCATGGCGTCTGTGAGTTGCTCCTGCTTCAGCCGTCTCCCCTCGTGCGGTGCTCGACTGGGCACCCAATTCCTAACCGCGACGACACCACACCTTGAGTCCGAATCAGCCCTTACTGATGCTGTATCTTTTACCTTTAGCCCCGTCCTCACAACTTCGGTTCCCAAGGCTATCCTCTCTCGAACGGTGCGACGCCCTCTGGTCCGGCACCCGGAGCCACGCCGCTTCTTCCCAACAATGGCAGAATTATTCAGAATGGACCGACTCGGATTCTGTGCATTGCGGACGTGCGAGGTATGGATGGCAAGACGATGATTTGACACTGGGCAAGGCTAATTGGGTACGCGATGCAGGAAACCTGAAGTCTCTGAATGAGCTGGCGAAGCAAGCTCGCGCAGACCACATCATCCACACGGGTGACTTTGGTTTCTACGATGATACTTCGCTGGAGCGCATTGCAGACAAGTATGTGCCTTTCTAGAGTTCTCGGCTCATAGTGCTGGGGCTCGAGATGAGACGAACACACTTCGCATCATCCGGGCACCAAAGCCTCAAATAAACGGGGGATAAGCTAACCTTATTTTTTGTCTCCGTGCAGAACCCTTAAGCATGTGGCTCAATATTCCCCCCTCCTCCCCGAGAACGTGAAGCGGTCAATCGCACAGGTTCCCCCTCAGCAGTCGATTAAGCAGCGTTTCACTCCGGACCAGCTACCCCTCTCTGAGCTGCCCATGCTCCTTGACAAGCGCATCACCCTTGATGTTCCTGTCTACACAGTTTGGGGTGCTTGCGAGGATGTTCGTGTGTTGGAGAAGTTCCGGTCGGGCGAGTACAAAGTGGATAAGCTGCACATCATTGACGAGGCCAACTCGCGGTTGCTGGATATTGGTGGTGTTAAGCTGCGTCTGCTTGGACTGGGTGGTGCGGTGGTGATGCACAAGCTGTTTGATAACGGTGAGGGAAAGACAACAATTGCCGGTGGCCAGGGTACTATGTGGACGACGCTGCTGCAGATGGGCGAGCTGATTGACACCGCTAACCGAGTCTACGACCCGTCCGAGACCCGTGTTTTCGTCACCCACGCCTCGCCTGCCCGTGAGGGCATGCTGAACCAGCTTTCCGTCACTCTCAAGGCAGACTTTTCTGTCTCTGCTGGTCTTCACTTCCGCTACGGCTCTTCCTACAACGAATTCTCTGTCAACCCTTCTTTGGACCACTACCGTGGCAAGCTCGCAGCCTCGAAGGCATCTTTCACCGATGTTTGGGAGACCGTGCGGGGCGAAGTAGAGTCAGCCATTTCCTCCAACGAGGCGCAGAAGACTTTACTCGACAACGCTCTGGATGTGGTACAGAAGATGCCTTCCATTGCTAACGGCGGCAACCCCTTCGGCGGCCCTGTTGCAGCTGGCAACGCCGCTGGCCAGGTGGACGAGAGCGCTTTCAAGAATATGTGGAACTTCAACCTTGCGGATGCTGCCTTTGGATACCTGGTCCTGGAAATTGAGGGTGGTCGGATCGCGACGGAGATGCGGGCTCAAGGTTTCAACTTTGCCCACCGCAGTGGCAAGCCTGCGCCCGGTGGTGCTCAGCCTGTTGCCAGTGGTCTTCCTGCTACCACTGCCTCTCCTGCCCCCACTGGCGCGGGTGGCCGGCCTACCGCAAACACCCCCCAGTTTGGCCAAGCTCCCCCCCCCGTGGTGGCTCTGCCGCCGGTCAGCAACAGGGCCCGGCCAAGGGTCAGCCGGCCCGTGCTTCGCCTGTTCCTGCCATCCCCAAGCCTGCGAGCCCGCAGCCCCCTACTACCACATCCGCTCAGCCAGCGGGTGAGGAGAAGGTCGCTGGTGCCGACACTAACGGCGCCGTTCAGCAAGAGAAGCCTGGCGATTCTCCCGCTCCTCGTGGCGAGAAGAAGCCCAGCAACGGGCTCTTCGTGTCCAACGTTGACAATGAGCAGGCAGTCCGTGAGATGCTTCCCGAGGAGGACCAGGCTAAGGTTGTCAAGATTGAGAAGTACGGCAAGTTCAACCATGTCGTGACATTCGCGACTGTGGAGGATGCCAAGGCTGCTCTCGACCGTCAGCCCATTGAGTTCAAGAAGCCCACTCCTGGCCCCGGCCCTCGCAAGCCCAACTTCAAGTTCTTCGAGGACCGCAGCCGTGGCCAGGGCAATGCCGGAACCTGGCAGAGTAGCACCCGCGGTGGCGCTAGCGTCGGGCAGCGTGGCTACCAGAGCGCCAGCGATAGCGAGGGTGCTCGCCGGGGTGCATTCGGCGGCCGTGGCCGTGGCCGAGGTGATCGGGGCCGTGGCGGCCGTGGAGGCCGTGGCGGTAGCTTCAAGGGCAGTTCGGCTGACTCCCCTGGCCCCTCAACCCCATCTGGTGATAAGCCCGCCACGTCCGGTGGAGATGCCTAATCGCTGAGATGTGGCATATTCTTCGTTCTTGACTCTTACCTTTTGGGTTGTCGGTACAATTATCGGCCACTCTGTTTTCCTACGTCCCAATCCCCATCATGTTGACTTTCTATGCCACCACCTCACACTTTCTCGCCTCATATTCTAATTCTTTTGTGTCTTTTTTGACTCCCGTGAACCATTTTCAAATTCCCCTTTCTTTTTTTACCTGCCACGTTCCGTTTTTAGCAAGATGGTGCTTCCGATTTGTGTTTCTAGATGCCTTTGTGTTCTATTCCTCATACCTACAGGAAAGGATATCTCGGCACTCGGCAACATGAAGCACGTTGGCTATACTCGAGGAGTGAGTCTGGAGAGTGCGTTTGGTTGTGACACGCAGAGAGTGAAAGACGCAAGCAAAACAAAAGAATGCCAAAAAAAAATTATTACCATCTGCCAACCCAACCCCCTTGTTTCTCCCCTTTTTTTCTTTGTACTTTACTACCCTTTTCCCACTGGAAGAGAACCAAACAGCGATACCCTTACAGCTTCGGTTTAGACTGGCGTGTTGTGTAGTACAGGTCGAGCTTCGAGCCCAACAATTGCTTCTAGTGAGCGGTTCTAGACGTAGCTCTCCCTTTTTTTATTATTTTTTTTTATCTGTTATCCCCCTTCCTCGGGAAGATTAGGTCGATTTGATTTTGATCTTGCAATTAGCTGCCTTGTTGGCGTTGGCTGATAAAAGCTGGGTGACATAATCCCAGTGTGTAACTAAGTTAACTAGTACGTACAGTCACGTTGAGACAAGCTTGATCTGGGTCTCGAGCTCGGATCCACGTGGCGATTAAGCATATTCAAACCATGGACTGATCCACTTCAGCTACTACGAGATCGAATGGAAAGAAAGACAGAACTGAATTTGTGTACAATGGTACATGTCAGAGCCACCATCAAGGAGTGCAAGCCATCCCAATCCACCAGGACTAAGTAATTCCAGTTCGCCAAGATCCCAAATATTCCCTTCCGTTACAAGAGGCCGGCTTCCGAGCCGCCTCATCCAGGCGCCGCAGTGTAAAGGCCAGACATGATGGCGCCTGCAAGGTCCGTGTCTCCATTCGCCAGGTTTGATGATGATAACAAGAGACGCATGCACAAAGAACAAAAAGGCATAAGTACCGAAGAGAGAAAGACGAAGATCTGAAAGAGAAAGATCAAGAGAAGGAGGGCATTGGATTGATAAAATTCTCCAAAAAAGTGAAAAAAGACAGCGAGGGGTACGCCGTAGACATAAGTGTCAAGATTCAATCTCTCAATCTCTCGAGATGTGCGCAGTCCGTGTCCAACATTTCATTGTTTTGTTCCAGTTGTGCTTGATGACGCCGTATGGTTTTCAAATGACATTCGATGATGGGTATGAGAAGAAGATAACGTGGTACAGTTTCAATGGACGTAAGAAGCGGCTTCCGTGAGTCGTGAAAAAATTGGTGGATGGGCCAGATGGGATCATCCCCATCGTGGAGATCGCTTAGGTTGTTACTTGGCGCGCCCCATAATATCGTCGACATCACGCTGGTTCACGACCACGCCACCCTCAGAGCACCGGGCCTTGGTGCGCAACTCGGAGCAAAGGTTGTCGACGTCGATCTCGCCGTTGCGGAATTTCTCCATGGATTGGAGACGATCCCTGTGATATGTCAGTAAGAGCAAGGAGGAGACACTTTGCATAGGTCGCTTGGAATGGGCAAGAAACATACCAGATCTTGGTGCACGACAACATCTGTGAATTGTCCTCGCCTGGGACAAGTTCTTCCTCCAGTCTGCTGTCGATTTGAGCAATCAGGTCCTTCTTGGGCATTGGGTGGGTCACCGCTTCGGTGATGTTGTGAGATGGACTACCCAGGTCGGGTAGGGGGAAAGCATCGTTGAAGAAGGAGCCAAAATCCTGGGATAGCACAGCGTCCTGCGGCTCGCGCCAGTCTCCGAAAAGCACGGGATCGAACTGACCGCCATTTTGTTGAGCCAGCCAATCGAGCCCAGCCGGATCCTCCACAGAGGGCGCTGGTTGGTCGCTCGAGACACTGTGGGACTTGGATTTGTCTCGAGCAGCTGGAATGGGGTTATTGATGTTGCCGCAGGCCATGCCAAGTTTCGCACAGAAAGATTCCTCACCATTGACGGAGCCGTGAATCTCGCAAGTATTTGCCGAGTCATGATGGGGCTTCGCCTCGGGCGGAGAGTTCAAGCTTGGCTCAGGCGAAGTACCATTCGACGAGAGCATCTGACTCTGGTGAGAATCAGACGAAGATGACGGAGAGTCCGAGGTGGAAGTGTCATGATTTGATGCAGCAGACTGCTTGACGTTGTTGTAAGGGGACTTAACGGAAGTGGTACTGCCAGGGGTACCGTGCGAACCGGCATAGTTGGACTTTGCGCTGCCAGCTCCGATGGGAGTGTCGGTATGGGACATGCTCGGAGCACCGTTGGGCAAGTTGTGCAAGCCATCGCGGCTCAGCACACCTGGTGCACGGTTGTCCTTATTCTTGGATTGATCATTCTTGTTTGACTGGCCGTTGAAGAGATGCGAGCCCGGAAGATCACCAAATTTGGGAAAGTCAAATAGGAACTCATTGTTCTGCAGGCCGTACGCTCCCCGAGTGTGGGCACTCGGGATGGCACTCATCGCCGAAATACCGCTACCGCTCGTCATCCAGGAGAGACGCTTACGGTATTCACGGAGTTCCACCTGTAGCCGCTCTACCTGGGCCCGAAGCAGGCCATTTTCTTGGTTGGCCGTGTCGGACGACTTTTGCAGTTCGTCCACCTTGGTTTCCAAGTCTTTCAAATGCTTCTCCTTTCGCTCACGGAATGCACGCTGGGCGGCCCGGTTTTGGGCCTTGCGTTTCTGTTGGCTTGTGTCAATAAAATCCAACCCCGTTGTCATGATTCGCCGAACAGGCGATGGATGCCTACCGTGGTGGGTTCCGATGTCAGAGGCTTCCGGCCGGGCTTCTTGGCCTCGCTCTCCCGCCGTTTCTTGCCCGTCTCTTCCCCATCCACCTCCGACTTGCCGTCCATCGACTTTCGCTTCTCACCGATGTCATACTCGGTCGACGGACCACTACCGGGCAGGTCACCAATCAAATCGTCCGATCCAGGGAATTCGAAGTCGACCTCGGGATTAAAGTCCAGGAATGGGCTTTCATCTTCCCCGAAGCCGAAAGCGTGTAATTGAGAGTTGTCGTTGTCGAATCCCCCAGAGGGTGGGCCACTCATTCCATTGGACGACGTATGGTCCGGGCTGTGATCGGGTTTGATGTGGGGGGTGTGGTTAGGTTGGCTTTGCGAATTATGGGCGGGAGTGTTGGAGGAAAGAGCGGCTAGCAGGAGGTCCTGCTGGCCCGGGGAAAGGTAGAGCCCCTGCTGGTACATCTGCTTGTAGTCGCTCATTATGGCTGGCTATAGGTGACAGATGGGAAACAGGAACAGGAGGTTGACAAGGTTGCAGGAAGAGGTGGGGGAAGATGTTGAATGAATGGTCGGGTTCGAGAGACTCCGGGAGCAGGAATCGGGCGTTGCGCCCGCAAACGATGATAGATAATTGAACTAAAATGGAGATGAGAGTTCTGAGACCAGAACAGGTACAATCGCCCACGCTGGAAGCCTGGGTGGGAGGTTCCCCTGGACGATCTGAAGACCTGGCTGAGGGGGAGGAGTGGAGTGGAGGGGGAGTGTCGAGGGAAGAAGTTGCGGAGGCCTGAGGCTGGAATGGAGTGGAAGCACTAGCAACGTGCACCAAGCCCAGGATCCAAGCACTGCCTGAGTGCGGCTAGAGGCAGCGGTGGTACTGTATGGATGGTATGAATTGTATGGGATGTATGAGAAGTATGAGAGATCCCAGAGAGAAAGATGATGAAAGAGGAGGCGATCTCTTAGCGGTGGGTGAATCGGGCGCATCATTGGCCCGAGATCCGGAAGCAGGTGATCCCAGGCGATTAGCAGCCAATCAGGACGTGGCATGTGGTGCGCCAATGGGATGACTCAGCATTCCGGAAGCCTCAGGCGTGAACGGAGGGGGCCGGGCTGCTTAGAAATCCACGCAGGAAACCACGCAGCGCACCTTCCCAACATCTTCGATGCTCTTCGATGGGGTCGCTGTGATTCGCTCCTGCTGTCTTTCGCCTGCAACTTTTCTGCGCGGTCCAATGTGCGGGCCAGTGAGACGCGTCCTTCCCCTCCCTCCTGTTTCATTGCCCATGACTCATAACGGCCCGTATCCCGCCTGACCAGTCGACCAGACGGCCCGTAGAGTCCCCCGTCCTCCATACTCCCGTAGTACAGTACACTGTACGGAGTACACATTACGGTATACGGAGTACTAGGCCAGGGTCTCGCCCCACTTCCGAGTTCTGCTAGTTACCAAATGCCTCCGATCCAGGATCAGACCACGCCTCCAACCGTACTATGTACTCCTTCCTCCCCGGACAGAGGGCTATGATCCTTGGCTCCGCGTGGCAAACTCATACTCTTATTCATGTCGCCCGGTCTCGAATGTCGACCCACTTTCTCCCTTCGCCGGATAACCTGAATTGAATAGCCCTCGTGCAGTGCTGACCCCCAATATGGCTCCTCCCTATCTTGGAGATCCAGACACGAGTTGATGGGCAAATGAGCAAATTAGACACTCCGCACACCTTTCCCCAGTTGTCCAGCGCTGGAGCTAATCGGCACCCATCATCTTCTTATCAGGCCCCGTTATCGGAAGGTGTACGTCAGCCGGCTCGTCGCAACTGACCAGAAAAGCATGAAATATGTAATGAAGTGGTACTAGTACTACCAGTATACAATCTGCACATGTAGTCAAATGAAACGATGGAAAGTAAATATTTTGAAATAAGCCACTGCAAATAATAAGTCTGTGTATGTCAGTATTCCAAGACAGCCATACCCCGGACGCATTTGAACGCTCGCGACGGCGACAGATCACATGACCGCAATCCCATGGGCAACCCCGTTGAGCCTCGCCCGCAGGAAGTTCTCCGCATATCGCATATCCACCCTTTAACTAGCGCCCAGAGACTAAGACCTTTTTCACACTTCTCGGATTTTTGATTTGATCAACCCAAGGCCGTTTCCTCCCTCCACAGCAGCACCTCCACTTGCTGCCCACCATGTCCGACGTCGCCGCCCTGGAGGCCGAGGTCAAGGAATTCAAGATTCAAGTATCCCCTCCTAGTCCCTGATCGACTTGCATAACGAATGAACCACGAACCATTATCCCAACTGACTGTCCTTTCTTCCTGCTTTCCCAGCTTGAAACCGTCCAATCCAGCTTGCAGGTAGAACCCGATAACACGGAGCTGCAAAGTCTCAAGACTGAACTCGAAGAACTCATATCCCTCACCGAAACTGCCATCGCCGAGCTCAAACCGCCCGCAGCCGCATCCAAGCCGGCGCCCGCACCACCCAAGGAGACTTGGTCGTCCAAGGATACCGGTTCGCGCCAGTCCCAGCCGGCCGTAGAGCGTACCGACGAGACTTCCATACCCCCTCCCGCCGTCTCCTACTCCGTCAATGAGAACGTCCTGGCCCGCTGGGCCTCGGGCGACAATGCCTTCTATCCTGCTCGCATCACCTCTATCACGGGCTCCTCCAGCAACCCCGTGTACCTGGTCTCGTTCAAGTCGTACGCGACCGTCGAGAACCTGACAGCCAAGGACATCCGCCCCATCGCGGGCACTGACTCTCGCAAGCGCAAAGCTGATGGAACCTCAGGCAATTCAGCATCCCCGTCGCCCGCCCCATCGTCGGCCTCGCATCCTAACGTGATCTCGGCGGCGGCCGATATCAATCCCACTCTGGCCAACCAAGCCCGTCAGGAGCCCAGCAGGGTTGGGGATGGACCAGCACGCCCCGCTAAGGCGCCCCGCAAGGTCAAGGCCAACAAGGAACTGGAGGAGGGCAAGAATAAATGGCAGAATTTTGCAGCCAAGGGCAAGGGCAAGTTTGGCAAGAAGGACAGCATGTTCCGTACGGGCGAATCGGTCAACGCACGAGGTACGTTGGGTCTAACCCGGTTGATTGTTGCGGT
Source organism: Penicillium canariense (assembly GCF_028826845.1). Lineage (NCBI taxonomy): Eukaryota > Fungi > Ascomycota > Eurotiomycetes > Eurotiales > Aspergillaceae > Penicillium > Penicillium canariense. Next base: position 5,037,249 of record NW_026622728.1, on the reverse strand, counting down.
CACAGGGCTAACTTTTATGTCAAGTCGGATTCACGGGATCGGGCCAACAGATGCGCAGGGACCCGGCGAGGACCCGCCACGTCTACCAGCAGGCCGACGATGAGGGCTATTAAAATGTTGTCTGGCCCTTCAGGGAAGCCGTGCGATAGTCTTGCAGCAGCGGGCCTCTGGTTCTATGGCCATGTCACGCGCCTTTCCTGATTCTTCTGTCCCCCTCGTCCCCTTTTCTTTTGAATGATCCCTCATGTTCTCATCGCTAACTGGATCGGCGGTGCAGATAAACCATCTTTTGTGTATTTCTCGCCCAGCGGAGTTTGTGTCCATAGATTACGGTTCTTCAGGGGATTTGATGATTTGTTAGGAAGTGATATCCACAATTAGTGGACCACCCTTGCCTTGTCGTGTAGCTTTCTAATCGTGATTTTCACTTCAGATCTGCGTGTGGTCCTCTGGTCCTCTCTTATGGAGATGTGCCGCTTGGCCTGCGCTCCGAGCCTCCGAAATGCAGGATCGTCGCTATGGCTGACAACTGCCCGCCGCCTGGAGCCCAGCCGGGCGCGTTTGGTGATTACGCTGGGCACCGAGGGGTCTTGTACCTATGTCGTAACTCTTATGATAGTGCAACTACCCACCTATGTAAAGATCAACCAATAAGCCACTCAGCTGCGCTTGCATTCAGAACACGTAATGAATCCAACTACTGATGGGCTAGCTAACTATTGCAGCTCTCGGTGTAACCAGCAGAAAGCCATTGTAGGTATATGTTCCCGCCTTCATGCGCTTCTTGCAAGTTCAGCATGGATGACCACAGATGCAGGATGAGCCTTGGCCAAGAGTGCGCCCGAGCATGGGCAGCCCTTGCGGTGCCTGACTTGCGCGCTCAGCTGACGCAAAGCATCTCCGGTCGCCGGCCTGGCTGGGCGGGGCGGCGGTACCCGCTTCTCCTCGACCTAGCAAACGTCATTTGCTTCTGCCCATCTCTGGACTCTCCTGCAGCTTCCCAACTCAGTGACTTTTCGACCACTACCTAACCCCAACCTCTTCTCGCGCGCTTTTCTGAGGCCTGTATTTGTGGATTTGTGCCGATTCCGACCGCGCTTTTCTGTTAGTCTCGCTTGGTTGCTGCTCCTTGCGCCTGCAGCGCCCGAGTCGCGACCAGTCGACCCGTCTCCACCTTGCATGAGCAGGTCTGCAGGGCCGACTGTCGGGATTGAACTTCTGCCACTCCAGAGAACCTGCCCACAGGGAATAGAAATTGGAGGAGCACGACCATCTCTCGCACCGCTTGCCCCCGTCAAAAATGCGGCAATTGGGGTTTGTTGCTGCGCTCGTTGGGTTGAGCTCCCTGGTCTCGCTGCCGGCACTGGTCGGCGCTCAGGGCGTGACCGAGATTCATGAAAAGGGCCGCTGTGCGATCCGCGGGCACTGCGGGAAACAATCAATCTTTGGTGGCGAGCTGCCTTGCCCCGACAATGGACGGGCGCAGCAGCCAGCGGATGAGGTACGGCAGAAGCTGGTCAAGCTGTGCGGTCCCAGATGGGAGGAGGGACCTGTCTGCTGCCTCGATGAGCAGGTGAGATCATTATATCCTTGAGGCTTTCTGTCTAACTCCACAGTCCTTAAGCAATGATACTGACTGGGCGTATTTCTTCCGGGTAGATTGATGCACTGTCGAGCAACTTGAAGCTGGCTGAGGGTATCATTGCCTCCTGTCCAGCCTGCCGTACCAACTTTTTCGACATGTTCTGTACTTTTACCTGCTCGCCTGACCAGTCGCTCTTCATCAACGTCACGCAGACGGAAGAAGCCCACTCGGGCAAGACACTAGTGACCGAGTTGGAGAATATATGGTCTGAAGAGTACCAGAGCGGTTTCTTTGACAGCTGCAAGAACGTGAAGAATGGTGCTTCTGGCGGGAAGGCAATTGACTTCATCGGTGGTGGTGCGAAGGATTACGCGCATTTCCTGAAGTTCCTCGGCGACAAGAAGTTCCTGGGTAGCCCATTCCAGATCAACTATCGGACCGAGCCCAGAGGTCCCGACTCGGCTGGTATGAAGGCGTTGCCTATGAAGCCAAAAGCCTGCAATGACGCTGACAAAGCGTATCGTTGCTCTTGCGTCGACTGCCCTGACGTGTGTCCCGAGTTGCCTGCTGTGTCTAGTCAAACCTCCTGTCATGTGGGTCTTTTACCATGTCTATCCTTTGCTGTCATCATCATCTACTCCGCATTTCTCACGCTCGTGATGGGCCTCGCGAGCTATGTTACATACAAGGAACGTCGGTTCCGCAAGCCCGAGCGAGTGCGCTTACTCCAGGATCCCACGCCCAGCGAAGATGAGGACGAAGGCGAGGTTGTGCATCGCGGCGGCTACATGGAACAGCCCCAGGGTGTTTACAAGCCAAACTCCCTTTTGTCTGCTCTGTTTCACCGCATTGGTGGAGCCTGTGCTCGATTCCCAGCGGTCACAATCGTCTCCAGCTTTGTTGTCGTGGTCCTACTTAGCTTGGGATGGCTGCGATTTACTGTTGAAACGGACCCCGTGCGCCTCTGGGTGAGCCCTTCATCTGCGGCCGCTCAAGAGAAAATGTTCTTTGATGAAAGCTTTGGGCCATTCTACCGAGCCGAGCAAGCCTTTTTGGTGAATGCAAGCGGCCCCGTTCTGGAGTATGACACCCTTGCATGGTGGTTTGAGGTCGAGTCCCGCGTGCGGCGAATGATTTCGCTGGACCAGGGCCTGAATTTGGACGATATCTGCTTCAACCCAACCGGCGATGGCTGTGTAGTGCAATCCCTGACCGGATACTTTGGTGGCTCCATCGCTAACCTGGACCCCGGCACGTGGCAAGCTCGGCTGCGTCACTGCACCGAATCACCCGGTGACCCCAGCTGTCTCCCTGACTTTCAACAGCCTTTGAAGCCGGAGATGATTTTGGGTGGGTATGACAGCACTGGGGATGTTCTGGACGCCGAAGCGCTCATCGTGACCTGGGTGGTGAATAACTTTGCTCCGGGCACTGACGGTGAAGAGAAAGCAATCGACTGGGAGAACAGCTTCAGGCGCATTTTCGATGATGTCCAGGCAGAGGCTGCTGAACGTGGCCTTCGCGTTTCTTTCAACGCAGAGGTAAGCCTCGAGCAGGAATTGAACAAGTCTACCAACACCGATGCGAAGATAGTGGTTATCAGCTACGTGATCATGTTCATCTATGCTTCTCTGGCTCTGGGGTCTGCCACCGTCACCTGGCGGTCTCTCTTGACGAATCCCGCCAATGCACTCGTGCAGTCCAAGTTCACTTTGGGTATTGCCGGCATCTTGATTGTGTTGATGTCTGTCTCTGCCTCGGTGGGGTTATTCTCAGCGGCCGGGGTGAAAGTGACTCTCATCATTGCCGAGGTCATCCCGTTCTTAGTTCTGGCAGTGGGCGTGGACAATATCTTCTTGATCGTCCATGAATTCGAGCGTGTCAACTTTAGTCACCCTAATGAAGAGGTCGATGAGCGAGTGGCTCGCGCCGTCGGCAGAATCGGACCCAGTGTCTTTCTGTCTGCCGTGACCGAGACCGTGGCATTTGCTCTAGGCGCCTTTGTAGGCATGCCTGCCGTCAAGAATTTTGCTGCGTACGCAGCGGGTGCGGTGTTTATCAACGCCATTCTGCAGGTCACCATGTTCATCTCCGTACTTGCTCTTAACCAGCGGCGCGTGGAGAGTCTTCGCGCCGACTGCTTCCCGTGCCTTACCGTTCGGAAAGCGAACTCCTTTGGCTTGCCCAATGAACACATCTACGATGACCACGAAACAGAGAGTGCTCTTCAGAGCTTCATCCGCCGCGTCTACGCCCCATTCATTCTCGATCGGCGCGTGAAAGCAGGAATTGTCATCGTCTTCCTGGGCCTCCTGACTGCAGGTCTCGCCTTGATCCCGGAGGTAGCCCTGGGCCTCGATCAGCGAATCGCACTTCCAAGTGACTCCTATCTCATCCCATATTTCAATGACCTTGATGCTTATTTCCGCACTGGGCCTCCGGTTTACTTTGTGACTCGTGATGTCAACGTGACCGAGCGAAAGCACCAGCAACAGCTTTGTGGGCGATTCACTACCTGCGAAGAATATTCCTTGCCGTTTGTCTTGGAACAGGAATCCAAGCGGCCGAACGTATCTTACCTTGAGGGATCTGCGGCAAGCTGGCTTGATGACTTCTTCTACTGGCTCAATCCTCAGCAAGATTGCTGCAAAGAGGACGGCAAGCTTTGCTTCGAGGATCGCATCCCACCGTGGAACCTGACCCTCTATGGAATGCCGACAGGGCCCGAGTTTATCCACTACGCTGAAAAATGGATTCATGCTCCTACCGATGCTTCGTGTCCTCTTGGCGGCAAAGCACCCTACAGTTCTGCAGTGGTGATCGATGAGGAACACACCATGATCAACGCTAGCCATTTCCGAACGAGCCACACTCCTCTGCGAAGCCAAAATGATTTCATCCAGGCGTACATTGCGGCTCGACGAATTGCCGACGGAATTTCTCAAGAATACAAGATCGATGTCTTCCCGTACTCGAAGTTCTATATCTTCTTTGACCAGTACGTCTCTATTGTGCAGCTGACGGGCACTCTCCTCGGATCGGCAGTAGCCATCATCTTCCTCTTGACATCTGCTATTCTCGGGTCGGTCGCTACTGGTGCGGTCATCACTACCACAGTGGTGATGACCGTGGTAGACATCATCGGCACGATGGCTATTGCCGGCGTTTCATTAAACGCTGTGTCGCTTGTGAACCTGGTCATCTGTGTGGGTATTGGGGTGGAATTCTGCGCTCATATTGCCCGCGCGTTCATGTTCCCCTCACGAACTCTTCTGGAGAAAGCTCCCGCCCAGTTCCGCGGTAAGGACGCCCGTGCCTGGGCGGCACTGGTCAACGTGGGCGGAAGCGTGTTCAGCGGCATCACCGTGACGAAGTTGCTGGGTGTTTGCGTCCTGGCGTTTACTCGCAGCAAGATCTTCGAGATTTACTATTTCCGCGTGTGGCTGGCGCTGGTCGTGTTCGCCGCCACCCATGCACTTATATTCCTACCGGTAGCTCTGAGCTATTTCGGCGGCGGTGGTATGTGCACCCTTCACCAGGCCTACTGTTAATTTACTGACGGACCCAGGATATCTCGACCCGGCCACTGACGGTGGCCTAGAGGCCAACCTTGTCTCGCGGGGCTACCGGTCATTGCTGGTAGATGATGCTTACGACTCTGATGAATACTAAGCGTACTAAGCGCTGCTTGCTCGGCATAGCATTACCTTTACTGAATTTCAGTCTCAATTTTTGATCATAATGGGTCTTCAGGCAGTTGTCATCTTGGGCTGAGCTCGCCAATAGTCTTTAGCCACGGATTCACGGATACACACAACCGGGAAGGGAACTGGCGTTCTCAAACTGGGGGCGTTTTAGGATTTTTTGGTATTTTCCACGTCTCGATCTATGCATGCAACATGCAACTATGTCCTCCATAGGAGCCACATGTGTACACGAAGGCCCATTAATAGCATTGTTCGGCCATACTCATCTGCAGTAGATCACATGCCCCTCGTGAGACCACACAAAAAACCCTATAGATGCGCGACCCAAACTCCACGTCACAAAAACATAAACGAACCACAAAGTAAAGGATAGAGAAGGGGGAAAACCGGGTGCCCAACCCAACTGGGCCAATAGCCCAAGAGAAAAGTCCACTTGTCGCCTGTGCGGGCCCAATAATTCCACCCAATTAACCCAATAAACGGAAGGGCTACCCCTCGACGCGGTTGATGTGGTCCCTCCAGCCCTAAACCCAATCGGGGCACCCCCCCCTAAATTTTTGGTTTTTTTCTGCCGCGTCTTAAGTTTTTTTTTTCTTCTCTTTCTTCTCTTCTTCATCCCCCCACCATCCTCTCCTTTTTTTTCTTTTTTTCCTTTCTGTTGTTTCATTGAGATACCCCTTGAGCCGTTTGTCCTCGCCGACAAGCTGCTCATCTTTTCCCTGTCCCCCTCCCTGCCTTGAATTAGGGACTTGGGACGCACCGCAGTGACGTTCTGACGATCACAATAAGAAATCTTTTGTGATACCACATCTCCCCCATCAATCATGGATCAACAACGTTTCCTGCAGCAATTGCAGATCATCTTGGACCGTACGTGTCAAATAAACCGCCCCTTTGTGTTCTGCAAGATCAACTCCCATGCTAAATCTCATTTCTCTCCAGCCTCTCAGGGAAATGTCAAGGAAGCCACCGGCATCTTGCAAAAGGAGTTCTACAGCAAGCCCCAGTCCCTCGTTCTCCTCATCCAGATTGCCACCGGCCATGAGGACCCGAACCTTCGCCAGCTCGCCGCCGTTGAGGCTCGTTCGCTCGTCCAGAAGCACTGGTTGAAGGTTGCGGCGGACCAGAAGCCCCAGGTGCGGGAGCAGTTGCTCCGCTCCACCATGGGAGAGAGCTCGTCTCTCGTTCGTCACTCGGTCGCTCGGATCATCTCGGCTGTCGCCAAGATTGATCTCCAGGATGGCGAGTGGGCGGATCTACCCAACGTTCTCCTGCGTGCGGCTGACGGCGGCAACCAGGATGAGCGGGCCGTAGCTATCTACATTCTGTTCACCATTCTGGAGACCCTGGGTGAGGGCTTTGAGGAGAAGTTCCAAGACCTGTTCACCTTGTTCAACAAGACCATCCGTGACCCCGAGAGCGCTGAGGTCCGCATCAACACTCTCCTGGCTCTGAGCAAGCTCGCCTACCACCTCGACTCGGAGGAGAACATGGCTCCCGTCAAGGCTTTCCAGGATATGGTTCCCTCCATGGTCGCCGTCCTTAAGGATGCTATTGACCAATCTGAGGAGGACCGTATTATGCAGGCCTTTGAGGTCTTCCAGACTCTGCTTAGTCTCGACCCCGCCCTCCTGACCATCCACCTGAAGGACCTCGTCGTGTTCATGAACGAGCTCGCCGCCAACACTGAGGCCGACGAGGACACCCGTACTCAAGCTATCAGCTTCCTCATGCAGTGCGTCCAGTACCGCAAGCTGAAGATCCAGGGTATGCGTCTCGGCGAGCAGCTGACTCGCACTGCTCTGCAAATTGTCACTGAGCTAGATGACTCCCCCGCGGATGATGATGATATCACTCCGCCCCGCTCTGCTCTGGGTCTTCTCGACATTCTCGCCCAGAGCCTGCCTCCCAGTCAAGTTGTTGTGCCTCTGCTCCAGACCTTGGGTCAGTACTTCAACAGCAATGACGCCAACTACCGCCGTGCCGGTATCATGGCCCTGGGTATGTGCGTTGAGGGTGCTCCCGACTTCATCAGCACTCAGATGAAAGAGATCTTCCCCATGGTTCTCCAACTCCTTGCCGATCCCGAGCCCAAGGTCCGCCAGGCCTCTCTGCACGCCGTTGCCCGTCTGGCTGACGACCTCGCCGAGGACCTCAGTGCCGAGCACGAGCGCCTCATGCCCCTGCTCTTCAAGAACCTGGCCAGTGCCATGCAGGAGTACCAGGGAGAGGAGGATGGCCCCACTGTTGATATCATGAAGGCTGGTATTAGCGCCATCGATGCTGTTGTTGACGGTCTCGATGAGAAGGACGTTGCTCCCTACCAGACTGAGCTTGTGCCTATCCTGCACAAGCTCTTCCAGCATCCCGATTTCAAGATCAAGGGCCTTGCCGCTGGTGCTCTTGGTTCGCTCGCCTCCTCTGCTGGTGACTCTTTCCTCTCGTTCTTCGATGAGTCCATGCACCTGCTTCAGGAGTTCGCCACTGTCAAGGACAGCGAAGAAGAGCTTGACCTCCGTGCTAGCGTCACTGATGCTATGGGTGAAATGGCCGCCGCTGCTGGTCCCGAGCGATACCAGCCGTACGTGGAGCCCCTCATGCGTGCCACCGAGGAGGCCCTGCACCTCGGCCACTCCCGCCTCAAGGAAAGCACCTACATCTTCTGGGGTGCCATGGCTAAGGTCTACTCGGAGCACTTCTCTCCCTTCCTGGATGGTGTTATCAAGGGTCTCTTCGAGTGCATTGAGCAAGACGAGGATGACCTTGAGCTCGACCTTGGTGAGGCCGCCAAGGATCTCATTGGCCAGGAGGTGACCGTTGCCGGCCGGAAGGTCAAGGTTGCCAGTGCCGAGGATGATGACGAGCTTGAGGGTGATATCGAGGACGTTGATATTGACGAGGACGACGAGGATGCCTGGGATGACATTACCGCCACCACCCCTCTGTCCCTGGAGAAGGAGATTGCTGTCGAGGTTATTGGTGACCTGGTCACCCACACTCGCAGCTCCTTCCTGCCCTACTTCGAAAAGACTATTGAGACTGTGATGCCTCTCGCTGAGCACCCTTACGAGGGTGTCCGCAAGAGCACCATTAGCACGCTGCACCGCTCCTACGCCATGCTGTTTGCCATTGCCGAGGAGACCGGCCAGATGCCCAAGTGGCAGCCTGGTCTGCCTCTGCAGGTCCAGTCCGCCAAGGAGGTGAAGAAGTTCGGCGAGATCCTCATGACTGCCACCATCAAGATGTGGGCTGAGGAAGATGACCGGTACGTTATAGACAATTCTTTTGCTTCATTTGTTTTTGGCCCGGCTGTTTGCATGATGATCCTTTCCGCTTAACCCAGCTCACTTTGACACACCAAAGAGTGTGATTGATGTAAACGGCGATTCTACATTCTGATACATACATATGCCGATGGCTTTTTGCTATTATGATCTTGGTTGTCGATGACATTCATTTACTGACTGATCGACTCTAGTGCTACCGTCGCCGATATCAACCGCAACATGGCTGAGAACCTCCGCTTCTGTGGCCCTGCGCTGATCTCTGATGAGACTGTGCTGCACAACGTGATTCAGATGGTTACCGACATCATCACCAAGCAGCACCCCTGCCAAATGGAGTTCGGCCCCGAGGAGGAGAGTCTCGAGGCTGGCGAGGAGACGTCCGAGTTCGACTGGGTTGTGGTTGACACTGCTCTGGATGTCGTCTCCGGTATGGCCGCCGCCCTGGGCCAGAGCTTCGCCGAGCTTTGGAAGGTCTTTGAGAAGACCATCCTGCGTTACGCTAGCAGCACCGAATCCCTGGAGCGCGCCACCGCTGTGGGCGTTTTGGCCGAGTGCATCAACGGGATGGGCGGCGCTGTGACTCCGTTCACCTCGTCGTTCCTTAAGCTGCTCCTGCACCGCCTGGGTGACGAGGACCCCCAGACCCGGTCCAACGCCGCCTATGCCGTCGGCCGTCTGGTCGAGCATTCGAACTCTGATGCCGAGATGGTCAAGGAGTTCCCTACCATCCTTAGCCATCTGGAGTCGTGCTTGCAGATGAACGTTTCTCGTCTGCAGGACAACGCTACTGGCTGTGTCTCCCGCATGATCCTGCGCCACCGTGACCACGTCCCTACCAAGGATGTCCTGCCGGTGCTTGTGAACATTCTCCCTCTGAAGAACGACTTCGAGGAGAACGACCCTCTGTACCGCATGATCTGCCAGATGTGTAAGTTCCATTCTTTTGTTTGGACTGTCTTCCTTCGACATCCACGCTGACTTTATTTTCCTTCTAGACAAATGGGAGGACGCGACTATCCGCGAACTCACACCCCGCCTGTTGCCTGTCTTCCAGGCGGTGCTGACGGGCGATGAGGACCAGCTCGAGGACGAGCGCCGTGCCGAGCTTATCGAGCTGGTCAAGTGGCTGAACCAGATGCAGGCGGGCGCTGCCCCCTGGGTTGAGCAGCTGTAAAGATGCTATGACGGACTATATTTTGTGATGACCCTGGGCTGAACTACGCGTAATGGAATAGACGGATGATTTGGAACCCCCGAGATGACTAGACGATACCCCGTCTCGGCGGTAATTTCCCGCGATGAATGATGAAACAAAAGTTACTGCTGTACATAGTTCAATCGATTGCTTGCCTTGATTGACTTCTATCATTTGGTTCCTCAACCTCTTTAGACCCCATTGATTCCGCTGTATACGAAGTATGCTTGGTCTAAATTACTTTGCGCCGATCGCCTAGACTTCTCCAGTTGGGCATCGTCGCTCGAGCCCCCGTGACGTGTGTGGCGGGGTCTTCAATTGCCAGGGTTCAATATGAAGAAACCTGAATCCAACCTCTACCGGCTCCCAAGTCTCATTGGCTATGCTTGCAAGACCTGATCTCGAGGGTGTGGGAGAGAAATCGAGATGACTGCCTGGCTCGTGCGGATGCTGATTACTCCTTCACCATGAAAACTGGGGCAACCAGGCAGTGCGGTTTTCCCCTCTCTCCATCCATATCGCTGTCCAGACCCCACGCGCCCTGCTTCCCTGAAGCCTTGTACGTGATTATCCGCCTTACGGTAACTATCTTGTCTGATGTCCGACCGCCGATTCCCACGATGCGCTTACGCGATGCTGACATTGCTGACTCCCTTCCAGCGGTCCTTGTTTCGACGCTATTAATCAGCGACAAGTACCAGTCCACAATGGTCACCTTTGTCTCATCCCCGATCAACTGGATTCTACCGTCGACAAGCTCGGGCGGGTCAATCAAAAAGCCGATCAAGACTGTATCGAAGCCATGTTTCGGGTGTGACTGCGGCGACGAGGAGTGCGATTGCTGTATCTGCACGGTGATGTGAAGGAGGCAGATCGAACGGTCTTCTCGGAGCAGTCGACAAGACTGACGAGGAACCCTGTTGCATTCGGTGGATTGAACTGGGGGACTCCCGGCCATTGACGGTCGTCGTCACGACGAGAATAATCAAGAGCTGTTCTGTTCCGTGGGTGTCTTTCTGCTTTCTTGGTTCTCATAGGTTGATGGTGCGATTGTGTTTGGGTTTACGCTTCGGCATATCTTCGAAGTATATATCCCCGTTCGGTTGTTAGCCGAGAGCCAGCTCCCCTTTAGACTCCGCAGAATGCAGCTTTATCATCTCAAGAACTGTGCGCTATAGCTGGTAATAGATACCTTGTACCGCTTCAAGATTCTGATAGTCTCTCCACCGCCTCACTTTGGATACCCTATGCATTCCGACACCACATCCCCCCCCACAAAAGAAGCATTTCTCCACTCTCGGGATCGCGGGCTTCCGCTGACTCAGCGCGCTACAGTCTATCCGTTCACAACGATCACCACCGCCTCCTAATCCCCATGGATCCATCCGACGACGAACGGCCGAAGCGCACGGCGCGCGCCTGCGATTCATGCTATAAACGCAAGGTAGAGAGACCTGTCACTTAGTTCCAACTTCGTAACGCCATCAACTAATGTGCCAGATCAAATGTGACGCCGCCGCGCCGCAGTGCAACTGGTGTAGCCACCATAACCTCCCCTGTACTTTTGAACGTGCTATACAGCGGAAACGAAAGACGGAAGATCACAGAAAGTACGTCTTGTTTTCTCACGTGTTATTTGCTCTATTCTCTCTCCATAGGGTAACCTGTTCCCCGCTGACTAACCATTTGGTGAAGTCGGCAAAAAGCCTCGCGGCTATCAGAGCGTATCAGCCGCATTGAGCAACTACTGGCGGAGAACCTGGTGCAGAAACCAGGACCTAGTATGTTCCACCCCTCCAGCAGACCGCGATATCGGCCTTGGGAATAACCAAGTTGAAACAGCCCCACCAGATCTCTCCCAGATCATCATTGGCAACTCAACGCCCAGTAGCCCACGCAGCACGGTCAGCAGAAACTTACCCCCACCGTCGTCGTCTGTGGGCGTTCATTTTGCTGGTCGAGAATTAGGTGTCGTCAGTCTCCTCACCGGCGTTCCATTCTTTCTCCCCGAGGGGCAGGATTGGATCCAGGCTCGCACCGGACAGACCATATCGCGCGACACGCTCAGTCCTGTGCATGTACCATGGGGAAAAGAGCGCGGCGAGGGCTCCAAAAACATTTTGATCGATCTGACAAGTCAGGATTTGTTCGACCTTCCGGACTGGCGGATCGTACAGGTGTATTTTGTGGCCTACAAGAATTCCACTTTAATGCAGCGGCTCTTCCCAGTCATAGACGTCGATTTGTTCGAGGAGACCATACGTGCAGCTTACGAGCAGCCACACTCAAGCTCCGGACAAATCAGTGCCCGAGCGTGTGTAATTGCCTTTCTCGCCTTTGTTTCCCGCCTCCCCCCGGTCAGGGCGCAGGTCGAGAATGCAGTATCCTTTGCTTCAGTGGACCATGAGGCTCTCGCTAGCAAGGTCCAATTGTTGGTGGCGCAGATTATGCAAGAGCCCGCTACTCTGGACGGCTTACAGGCAGTCACTATGCTGGTAAGACCTTACTCCCATTACCCGTGGCAATCCATGAGCATATCTTGGACCAGGGCTAACAGGATCGGGCGTGATAAATCAGACGCTTCATGAGCTCACCTCCGGAAACTTGCGAGCTATCGATTACTTTGGATCAATCGCCGGACGCCAACTCTTCATGCTGGGTGCAAATGTGACCTATGATCGAACCACCCCCGTCAGCGAGCGGAGTCAGAAGCGCCAGAAACAACTGCGCAATCTCTTTTGGATCTGCTATACGCTCGATAAAGATAAGGCCCTTCGCACAGGGCAACCGCCTGTCATTTCGGACGATAATTGTGACTTAACCTTGCCAGAAGGGTATACGGATCGGGCATACACGGACCCGGAGAAAGACGGCAATTCCTCGACGGAGCCGGTGTTTCCCTTTGATTTACGCTTGAGTATGATCAAGTCCCGGGCCCACACCCACTTATACTCCGTGAGCGCTCTCAAAAAGTCTGACGCAGATCTCTTGAAGTCCATTCGGGAGTTGGACGATGAGTTAGAGGAGTGGCGGCTCTCGATCCCGCTGCAGTGGCGCCCGACCATGTCGTTTTCGCAAGAGGCTTCCGATCCCAATATGAGCATGCATTCGGTCATGTTGCGTCTCAATTATTATCTGTGCATGAGCATCATTCACCAGGCGAGCAGTCGGTGCAAGGCGTGGATGCAGGGCAGCGGAATGATGGATGGGGTGAGCTCGAGTCTCGCGCTTTCGGTGGAAGCCAGCCGGTCCACTCTCTGTTACTTGGGGGCCGCAGAACATGTACTGGTGAGGGAAATCTTCTGGTAAGGCTCCTCTTTCGTAGAGTATCAACCTTGTACGCTTGTGGCTAACAAATCGCATTTTGATCCAGGACGCTCTTATTCTACCCGATGTCCGCACTCCTGAACATCTTCTGTAGCATTCTCCAAAACCCATTGGATCCACGCTCGCGCGACGATCTGGATATCTTGAAAATGGCTACCGCCATGATTGGCCGTATCTTCTCGCGGCAATCGCGCGAGAATGAGTTCGAGAACTTCGAGCTGGTGGCGGACTTTGTCGCGGAGCTGAAGCGACTGGCCGAGTGCGCCATTGATAAGGCCTGGCGCGAGCAGAGCGCGGTTTCTCAGATACCGCAATGATCTTTTTCACTCTTTGCTTGGCTCGTTTGCTAATATTTAGCGGGCCATCCGAACACGGCGTTGAGGGATTCGAGCATAGGCGTACTGCTTGAAAACATGAAGAAACGATAGTAAGAATATTGGGTATATAATCTAGACTTAGACAATCTAAATAATGGCACTACGATAGGTACATCACCACCCCCGAAAGAAATCTTATGCAAACGAGAAACGTAGTGGCACGAAGCTACTTGACTCTGGTGGTTTTTTTTCTGTAGCCATTACGACGCAGGCACCACGAAGACAACAGAGCTCAGATTGTAAAGACAAGGGTATCACCACAAGAAACCGAGGGGCTCACCAATTACTACCTAAGGGTGGAACATTCGAGCTGTCTACGCAAACCAAAAAGAAAAGAAAAAAAAAAAGAAAAAGGGAAAAGGGGCCATCAACACTGATCCCCAGATCCTCCCGAGTTAAGAAGCGAAGGATGGAGACGTGAGGTTGTGATATTGGTCGGACATGGGGTCCTCATGAGATATGTAATTCTCGCTATGACATGATCTATGGATTGGGAATGCCACTCCCGGTGCTGCTTGTGAAAATGGGATGAGCAAGAGAGCCCTCCGGGGGACCGCAATGGTTTCACGCATTCGGTTCCAGTATATGTGTAAGCCCCGACTGACGGTTGTTCCCGGGGGATGTGCTGCGTGATGCGAGACCCTCTTTTTGCAGAATAAGGCCGTAGTTATGAGCACTTTGAGCCACTCGTTACGATCATCGGGACTGGAGCAGGATGTCCGTCTTTCTGAGCGTGGTGGCCGTCCAATCAATGCCTGTCTGGCTTCACTCGGATGATCGCTTGCTCGCAGGGATGAGGGTTGTCGTTCACCGTCGGTTCGCTGTCCGGGCAGCACCCTTCGGCTCTCGGATTGAGGTGTCGTTGTATTGGCTGGGTCGAGCCCAAAAGCCAGCTTTCTTCCTCAGTTCTCCTTGTCCAGAAGATCCCACACCAATTGCGCATCCTCGATGGATCGTTTAGCCGCTTCCTTCGACCGCATGGTGTTCTCAAGTCGCTCGGCAGAGTTCGCTTTGCCACCCTCCATTTCGAGTTGTTGCAGAAGATTCTCAATGTCCGATTTGACCTTATCCATTTGCTTAATTTCATCCTTGGTCCGCTTCAGTTGTTCCTCCATCATCATCATGAGCGATTCGCGGGCCTGGTGGGGTCGATACAGGTTCAGAAGGTGATGGGCATTGATGAACAGGTTGCGCAGGTCCTCCACCTTGGATTCGAATTGCTCGGGCGACACTGAAAGCACCCCGACAAACTCCAGGAAGTTCAGAAGGAGGGATTTGCTAATCTTCAGCAAATAGTAGGCATGGTTGAGAGGCTGGGCAGGTCGCGAAGGATCGGAGTCTGTCGCGGGCTCCGGGTAGAGCTGCTCGATATCCTGATCTTTCAAGGACGGCAATGTTGTAGATAGCTAAATTCTCCGAGGTCAGCCCAGGTCTGTCTTCATGAAGATGTTCGAGCACTCAAACACACCGTTTGCACTTCCCCAAAGACCGAGTACTCCCCCGTGGGAATCTCCGGCGGCACCAGGAAGCGCAGCTCCGGTGGCAGATCTAAAGCACGTAGTTCCGATGGTGACCACCGCTTGCCGCGCACAGACTGTGCATCCTTGTCCTTGGACGCCTCCGCCTTGATCTGCTCGAGCTTGTCGATGTTCTCGCGCGTAAAATGCTTCCATAAAGGTGGCGGGGGCGCAAATGCCACAGGGACTGCTCGTTGGTCGTTGGCGTCGGCCATGCTGCTCGTCCAGTCTCCCAGTCACGCAGCATCAACTTATTGGTGAGTTGGTGGGTGAGGGTAATCGGGATGAGAACAGATGAACGTGAAGGGAGTGCGGACGGAGCAAAGTGGGTCTGTGCTTGCGACACCTCCGACTTCCTTCGATTATTTACCCGCCTTAACTTGCTCGTTCCATATGACTGGCGAAGGAAACTGCCTTTGAGGGTCCTCTGGATTCTTAATTCTGTCCTGTTTCCTTTGCAGGATGCCTCCAAGCAATTCGGGGTCCTCGTCCGCCTCGGTCTTGCACCGCGTCGGACTCGCCGGGGCGGCCGCTCGTTTCTACCAGCGCTCGTATGCGGGCGATTACCTCGCACTGGGGTTCCTGGCAATCGGATGGTTGCTAGTCAGTTGAAATAATTTCCTCTACATGGTGATGGTCCCTGCTAATCCCTCTTCCTTGGCCCAGATTCAAGTCTTCGTGAACCCATTCCACCGCATGTTTTCCCTTGACAACAAATCCATCCAGTATCCTTTCGCTGTTCATGAGCGTGTCCCCGTCGGTATGCAGACATCGATATCCCTCTACCAGCTCTGTATGAACTCACCAGGCAATTAGTCATGTCGGTGATCTACGCCGGTGTGATTCCCTTCGTCATCATCCTCTCTTGGTCGGCTATGTTCCGTTCCGGTGTACAAAAGACGCAAGTTACAGTACTTGGGCTACTGGTAGCGCTCATGTTGACCTCCTTCCTTACGGATGTGATCAAGAACGCGGTAGGCAGACCTCGTCCGGATCTTCTCTCCCGCTGTAAGCCTTCCCGGGGTACGGCAGACAATGTGTTAGTCGCGTGGACAGTCTGCACCGAGTCCAATCAGCATATTCTTCAAGAAGGGTGGCGCAGTTTTCCCAGTGGACACAGCAGTTTCTCTTTCAGTGGATTGGGGTACTTGTCTCTGTAAGTCCGCGCTCACGCCACCGCCGCGAGATGGTTCGCTTACCGTGCACCAATAGCTTTTTCTGTGGACAGATGCATGTCATTCGGCCCTGGGCGGACCTTGGTCGGTGCTTGTTGGCGTTCTTTCCGCTTCTATGTGCCGCACTGGTTGCCATCTCCCGTCTGGATGATTACCGGCACGACGTGTGGGACGTGACGTGCGGCGCACTACTGGGGATGCTAATCAGCTGGTTCTCCTACCGTCGCTACTATCCGGCGTTGCGGTCAGTTCGTTGCGATGCTCCCTATGATAAATCCGAGCTCGCTGGTCTAGAGGGCTTCCACAGACTGGATGATGAGGAGCAGGCAATCCTCCGACCATACAGTTCCCGCGAGGGGCCTGGACTCGAGGAGAGCTACCCTTTGGAGCATACGGAGATTCCCGGAGCTGCTTAGCTCATTGATATTCACCCAAAGATAGTCATTCTTGGTAGTTTGCAGCTCTCTCAGGAGCCTGGGATTGTGCCTCGCTATGTCTGGAAGCACCAAGCAGTTCCTTGCTGAGAATGCAGGAGCAAATCATCCAGTCCCATTGTGTCGACCCCGGTTGTCTGCACTCCCAGCTGCCGCTGACTGGTGCATGAAGGGCTTATGGCAAGTCAGCCAGCAAAGCGGATTTCATGACCGCGATTTGGATTGGGGTTGACACGGCTATTCCAACCACTGGGCTAGGCATCCCACAGGCAGCATGGGTATCAACAGTGCGCTGTTCCACCCCCTTACCCTGCCCCCGGATCTGATTGGAATCCGAGAATTTGTATGAGATGCAACTCGTTGGAATGGGATATGCAGCGGGTCCAGTTCAGACGTCCATAGTTTATACCGATCGGCTCTCCCTGGGAGGGCAGGCCTGAAATGATCCCAGTCCCGTATTCAAGACTAAACACTTGAGGTAGTAGGTACTCCGAGAATCGGGGTCGTTGGGTAATCGAGCATATGTCTATGTCTTTAAGAGAAGCATGCCGATCAGGCTCGGCTTACTCCAAATCTGAATTAAACCCGGCCCGGAATTCCTGGGCTATGAGCAGGACACTATCACAACACGCTGGAAAGCATCAAGCTTCACGGGGTATGCGGGGTGGCAATTCTGATAACGCGAAAGGCCTCTTATCGGCCCGCCTTTTGCGGGGGCTCTTTTTTCCCTTTTTCATCCTCGGCCCTTACTACACCACCTCTTCTCAGGAAGAAAGGAGCAACCCACGAGACTATAAAGCCTCACTCACGGGGTCTTCTCCTGTTTGCGAGCCTCGCGCCAGTCGAGAGCCACTCGATTGTGCCCGCGTCACTCGCCACCGAATGGACCATCGGAACCGGTCCATCACACAGGCCATGTGAGGGACCATCGGCGACATATTGAATGCCGCGCAGAAAGGCCGCCGACCGTGCGGGCCCGGTGAAAACCCGGTCTCGTAGCGGCTGTCGAGAATGTCGCGCCAGCCGCGTGCGATGCGACACCAAGAAGCCCGTCTGCACCCGCTGTTTGGAGAAAGGGCTGCCGTGTTCGACCAATCTCGTTCTGAAATGGGAGTCCGAATTTGTCCGCCGGGGCATGGCTTTTGGCCGTACTGGCGTTTGGAGTAAAGGCCGCGCCGATGCAGCTTCCGCCTCAGCCTCCAGCGCTTCGTCTCCCGCCTCCTCTTCGGATGATACGCGCAAGTGGTGTCCCCTGCCGGCAATTCATCCGTGGGGCTTCATCAACAGCGGAATGGCAATGTTCGAGCACCCTGACCAGGTAGATGTGGCATTGAATGAACAGCGTGTAGTTGTTCCGATCATCAACCATCATATACCGATCGCCGGTGAGGCGTCAGCTGGTCAATCACCTTTTCGCCTGCTCTCCATCGACGACATACGTGGACTCGTTGCTTTCAATCCAGCTCCTAGCCCCAGTCTTTCTCTTTTCCCAGGAATCTCTGAAATGGGCCATACAGAGCTATTCGACTACTATCTCCAGCAGGTCTGCCCCCGCACTACCGCCAGCTCGACCGTGTCTTCGCCATTCGCCTCTGTGGTTCTTCCCTTTAGCTTATCTGCCTCTCCCACTCTGTTCAAAGCCATACAAGCGCTGGCCGCATGCCATTGGTCCCGGGCTGATCCGGTCTACAGCGCGCTTGGGCTTCGCCTGAAATCTGAAACATTGAGAGATCTCCGTCGTCGTCTTTCACGTGAAGAATCCTCCACATACTGCACCGACCCGGAAATTTTGCTCATCATGATGATGCTCTGTCTCTATGAAATTTTAGACAAATGCGATCAGCACTGGACGATCCATCTTAAGGGTGCCAAAGATCTCATTCGACTACGAAGGCAACGAATGGCCTCGCTTCAGGAGTCATCCAGTGCACCCGACCCTGCGACCGACTTCGCAGAGCACTTTTTTGCCTTTCAAGATGTCATGGGTCGGACTGCCTGTGGGGAGGCGGTCTTGTTTGGGAGTGACTACTGGAAGACTGATGACCGACATATTGACTTATGGATGGGATGCAGCCCTGAACTAGTCGCCATTCTTTCAGCCATTACCGAAATGAGCCGAGCAAGACGACAGTTTGAGTCAGATAGTTCTCGTGGCTCGTTCTCCCTTCGTGCTGCGTCGCTTGAGTATCAGCTTGAGAATTTAGTCCAGGAGGTAGGAGATGGAGACGATGATATTCTTGCATCTGGAGCAGAAGCCAAACGACTGGCTGCCTTACTCTATTTGCACTGCGCCCTCTACGGAGGTTCTCCAACCACGCCTTTGGTGGTTGAATATGTGCATCGAATCCTCCGGTTGGTCTCGGATCTGCTTGAACGCGGGCCTATGGCCAGTGTGACGTGGCCCGTTTTTGTGGCAGCCGTGGAGCTCGACCCATCCCGCGACGAGCACTTGTCGGGACTGGACGGCAAACCGGTATCGGGGCGTTCGGTTGTTCTCCGGGCCCTGGCTGCGATGGCTGAGTCAACCATTTCAAACATCACCCGGACGCGTGCGGTGATCGCCCAGGTGTGGCAGGCTCGCGATCAGGATCTTCTCAAAGCGCCGCAGATGGAGGGCAATGACTGGGAGTATTATGTGGCCCCCATCAGTACCTCCATGAGCTTGGCGTAACTTGTAACCAGTGTATAAATCAATTTACTGTGCCCGGTGTCCTTAAGATAATACACTTTCATAAAAGCTACGCTTTGATAAACAAATGCGAAGTCTTAATATGCCCTGCTTGACAGCGCTTGTATTCCACATGCACACACATCCTTTGGCCCCAACCCTCATCGGATTGGGAAAGCGACCGCTATCTTAGTTTTTTGAAATGAAGGTCGTTCTTATGAAATGAATGCTGGACTGATATTGAGGCCATAGATAGTACTGCAGGATATATGGAATGAGTGATAGAAGCGATAGTTTCAAATCACTATAGCGTACTTCTTTCGGACACGAGTGAAGTGGATAGACAAGGATACCTAGACATTACCTGTCTGCAGTCACCTCTGGAAGCCGGATGGAGTTCAATTGATTCAATAGACCTATGTTCACCTTCATTGTAGTCTACCAATGTCCGATTTACACTCGGATGGCCGGTTGCCGCCACGAGTGCGGGGCGCCGCCGGTTTCGGTTTAGCGGATGGCCTGACGCCTACGCTGGTCTACGGTGTGTACAAGTCGTGACCATGCCCTTGGCGCCCTCTGCACCTTCGCAACGTTGCGCTGAAGAGTGTACCGTGCCCTATCGTCAGCCAACAATGCCGCCTGTCTGGTCATCCACCTGCCATTGATTCTTGGAGTATGGTGCAGGTCCGGCCTCCAGCGCCGGGGCGCAGCGCATCCGCCCACGCGTTCGAGAGCAAGCTCAGCCAGCAATTATCACAGTCGGAAGCGCCCTTCACTCAGCATGAGTCTGTGTCTCGCTCACCCAAGTCGCGCTCCTTGTCCGATGCTTCCAAACCTGCTATACCCCAACCCTCCACGGGGGACTTAAGTCGCCCACCCAGCAAAGACGACAGCGCGATCCCCTCTTTGCCGGCAACGCCCAGCAGGTCGAACCTGCACCAGCCGAGCCTGTCGTTGAACCTGCCCTCCAAAACCGCCTCGCCTTCTGTCGTCAACCGTGCCCCTCTTTCTCCCAAACTCGATTCCTCCCAGATATATGGGTCCCCCGGTTCTGTTCTGCCCCGGCGCTCCCGTGGGCTGGACTTCTCGCGCGCCTGCACCAACCTTCATCACTCAACTCTCGCAGAATCGTCCCCAGACTCATCACCGACGGTTGGAGGCCGCGGAATGATGATCCCTCAGCGCCGGGGGTCGCTTGGGATGACTTCGGTCCCACCTTTCTCAACCTCCGGCCCCGCGGATCGGACGACGATCTCTAGTTCGGTCTCGAGCGTGAACATGCTGGAGTCGGACACCAGCAGCAGTGAAGATGAGGGCGAAGCCATGATGGGCGACCGCGATGACATTATGCTCAACACGCCGCAGGCGGCGCGAATGGGTAGCGGGCCCAGTCCTTTTGCGACAGGCAATATTCAGAGTCCTGGGAACGACTGGCTGGGCGGTTACTCGCAAGCTGCTGCCAGTCTCATGAGCTTTCAGCGGGCCCGGTTCCGGAAAGGACGAAGTCGCCATAGCTCCAGCAGCGCCAGCGGAAACAGCTCCAAGCCCAGCCCGGGACCTCATTCGCCTCCAGTCATGAAGAGTGTCGAGAACCCCGTCGCTGGGTATTTTGCTCCGCGACAATCCGTTCATTCTCGACGGGAGAGTTTAAGTTTGGGCACCCGAGATCTTCGACTATCCGATCTCAGTGACGACGGCGAGACTCGCACGACTCGAGGAGGCAGTCCTTCTGGTGTATCGTATTCCGAGGGTGGGCCACTCGGTGTGATTCGCCGTGCAGTCACTCGTCGAGGAAGTCTACTGGTAAGTATTATCCACGGCCACAAGCTATTTCTCTCGGGGTTCCCATTCTAACCACCATTCCGGATCAGCCTAAAACCAAGACTTTCGCCCGCATTCGCGCCGCCTTGATGGAAGAAGGCGCTCCTGTCGACAGTGACATGAAGCGGGAGGCGGAAGTCGTCAGGCAGGTCCGCGACACCGAGCCTGAGACATCTCCCACGCTCAGTACTTTCCCATCTCTCCAGCCATCACATCCGGTCGACACGCCTGATATGGACCCAAGTATTACCGCTACAGACTCCGACACCGCGACCCCTCGTACAAGCAGTTTCAGCAAGCAAGCTAGTCGCCACTCTGGCGGGGTCGAGTTCTGGAACTCGTTCGATGATCGCTATCGCACACCACCCCCGACTCGTCAGGGGGCGCTTCGTCTGCTCCAGACGATGACATCCCCATGGACATGACTCCCTCCACCACTCTGGGGTCGATCACGGCCGACTACATGCAGCGCTCTCGTTCTTCCACCCCTCATGCCCCCAATATGACCGCTATTGGTGAATTATGTCGCAAGCGGCGTCGTGAAGATGACTTTGATCCCAACCTCTTCAAGCGGCGAGCTGTATCGCCGAGCGTGAGTGCTCAAAGCAGCCCGGTGTTGACCCATTCCTCCACTGTCGATACCAGTGGACCCAACATCTGGGGTCCGCCGTCCAAGCTGGGACCACCCTTCTCTGAGCGGCCTAGCACGGAGAATGGCAGCGGCAGTGTTAACGGCAATGGTGGCAATGGCGGTGGTAGTAATGGCAATCGATTCACTCCTCATGCTGGCACCACGAAACGTGTGGGCTTGCAGGGTATGACCGAAGCCAGCGACGGGTTCATGAACATGAGCATCGAGTGAAGCGATCAACATGTGGCTCTTTCATATTTCGGGCATTGACTCCATGATGGCATTCTCGCGCAATATTTGGTGCGCTTTGGAAGTCCGCGCGGTGAATTGTATTTTTTGTTCCCAAGTTCTTTTCTTTTTCTACCTTATGGCATAGCGTTAGGGGGTTTTCCAGCACGAGATACACACTCTTTAGCGTCAAGATACCTTAATATCAATGTGGAGCAATTCTCAAGAATCATTCCAGTTCTAATACAAGCAAGCATTATTAGAGATTATTTCCTTTTATCACTGTATCTCTATATAATCTCTCAACAGTCGCATATGCACTACAGGGCTTTTGTACACGACAAATCGCGGAGAGCGGCGAGGCGGGACGCGGCCAAAGCACGTGCAGATCACCGTGCGCCCCGAGCTCGACCGGCTCCTCCACTCCAAACAGTGAGCAACCTACGAATAGCTGTCTCATCCTCGTTTCTCCCATTTTCCGGCGCTGCTTTTCTTCACTCCTGCAGCATGGCCTCTACCATTGAGCTTGCGTCTTCCTTCATTGAGGGCGCCCCGCCCGGCGAGGTATGCATACCGGTCACTTAGAGATCTTCCCCCGGACTACCCCTCTACCTTGGCTGGGCTGTGCCTTGCTCCCATCTAGATGCTAAATCATTTGCTGACCGTGGGCCTTTATGGTGATAGCTTGCCGATGTTGTTGCCGGTATCCATTCCCTTGTTCTTGACCAGGCTTTAGTCTCCCTAACTGCCTGTCAACAAACCCCCGCATCTCTCGAATGATTCGCGTGTCCATGCTGAGCCTCCTTACCGGTCATAGATGTGCAAGCTCTGATGTCCGACGGGACTGATATTCTCCCTTCGCTCGCCCCTGCCTTCGAGCGATACAATGAGAGCCAACTCGCCACAGTGAAGCTACCAGGCTCAAGTCAGGAGGTGCGCTTGCGCTTGATTGATTGGATCCCTATGGCTCGAGAGTCTATTGAATGCTGATTTTTCATTGGAAGGTTATTGTCAGTGAATTTAACAAGGTGGAGGGCAACCGCTACTTCGATTCGGAGAGCCAGACCTCGTTTGAAATCGACCATACAACCCAGGTGAGTGGGATAATCGAGATCGTGAAGACCTATACGCGGGAGTAGCAGCTCACCGCTTGGGTTTAAAGACCGCCTCCAATGTGCAGTCATCGCCTTTGGAATCACAGAATACCGCTTTGATGTAAGCATTAAGATCATCAGCTCGGCTGCTGCAGTTCCCCGCTAAATCAGCCCCCCTAGTCAATCGCTGCTCAAGTCGCTGGGCGTCCATGCCCGGGAGCATTACCCAAGCTGCTCGTACGGTGTCTATCCCATCGAGAACGACTCTGCTGTCGCAATCCTTCTGGTCGCAAACCGATACTCTCCTAACAACTTCTGGTTGGTGTATCTCTGCTTTGGCATTGATTTCTATCCCACGCCCTTGACAAAAACAAAGCTAACCAGTCGGACAACACGTTCCCTCTTTGAGGGGGGCGCGTACGGTCCATTCTGTCAATAGGAACGGTCGATTCCGTGCTATCTATCAAGTCCCCGTTTCCTCGTCCACCACCACCGTGGCTGGCAAGATTCACGTCGATGTGCACTACTATGAAGACGGCAATGTCGCTCTCAACACCACCAAGCCAGTCAAAATTCCGGTTTCCTCAGTCACTGCCGAGTCCATTATGTCTCGCATTGCCGCCGCTGAGCGCGACTACCAGGAGGAATTGAACCGGGCATTCGTGCGCATGGCCGAGGGTGCGTTCAAGGGCCTAAGGAGACAACTGCCCATCACCCGGCAGAAGGTGGAGTGGGAGAAGGTTGGTGGATATCGGCTGGGCCAGGATATTTCGGGTGGCAAGGGACGATAATTCGAGCCAGCAGATATTGAGTTCGCTGAGCGCGTGGAATTCTGAGCGTTGGACGCGTCCCTGGGTGGACGGATGAAATCGATACACATATCCCTGGCACATTGCATTTTCTATCTTCCTTCAGCCTCGTTTGATTTCTGAGCACACTATTCGCTGTCCCCTTCTCTGCCGATTGCCCCTTTCCTTTTCAAATTGGGCCTCGGAGAGGCGGTTGCCCTCATAGAAAAGGTAGGGCTGAAAGCTTTCGTCCCCAATCTCCCGACCGCGCTGTTATCAGACAGTTTGGAACGAACCCACTAAATCCAGCCATTCTAAATCCAATGAGGAAACTTGAGCCTTTTACCTCAATCTGCACCTCTCCACGGTGTCAGGGATGAATAAGCAAAGATGATCGGAGCAACCCTGTAGGGTCTAGCGGGGCCGAATATCCCATCGACACTAAAACACGCCAACACGCCAACACACCAACACACCAACACACCAACACACCACCCTCCTCCCCTCGCACCGGAGTATACAACGCCAGCCCAATGATCTTGCAATTCAGTCGTTTCGTCAATTCTGGCGCCGGACTGGAGAAGACGCTGCGTCTGATCCAGTCCGTGGCCCTGATCGCAGCGGTGTTCACTGGTGGGAGCACTGCCGTGCGATTCACGACTGCCAAATTGCAATTGGCGCTGAGTATGTTTCCAACGGGCCAGTAGCAAAGGGAATTTCAACTTCAGAATCGGTGAAAAGCTAACTATGACCCCCTCAGCACGTCGCTTCTTCCGTTTCTTTGGCTTCATTGGGTCCTTCCAGCATGTCTCGGCGCTGCTCAAGAAGGAAGGGTTGGGGTCAGTGCCTGGGTGGCTGGACCTGGCCAAGTCGACTTGCTTTGGACTCTACTTCTTACTTGAGGACTTGACTATTGTCAGTGGTTGCTTTATTTGGCTGCATTTTTGTTTCACTGTGAGGCCGAGCGGACTAACACAAGGCAGCTGCATGCAATGGACGTCTACCGCGTCCCTTGGGAAGAGCGGGTAATGCGTGAGGCAAACACGTTCTGGTTCTACGCTTTATCTTTCTCTCTCGCCGGTGCTGTCTATGGATTGCTTTTCTCTGGGTCTGGGGGGCAGGCATCCCAGGTGAAGGACCAAAAGGAAAAGGCCGAGGCGGTTGCCGTCGTCAAAACCGATGCCCCAGATACTTCAGATTTAGTGCGACAAATCGTGGTGAATTTCTGTGATTTGCTGATTCCTGCGAAGTTCCTTGGCTGGATACCCACGGGCGACCTGGTGCTGGGGGTGACGATGGTGTTGAGCACCCTGCTGACAGGTCGGGAGATTTGGAAAAGAGTGTAAGGGTCGAGTTTGAGGATGTGGCAATCGGTGTTTTGTGTCGGCTTTGAACATAAGATATATAGACATAGAGCAGACCATAGACCTACTAACTAGAGTGCCGGTGTAACCTTCAAGCGGACACCATGACTCGTAGCTTTTATCTTTGCAGACAATTATTATCTTGGGATGGTACCGGCCACGCAACAAACACGGTCAGAAAGATGGAAACCTCCACACAAGCAATACAACCCCAACATACGAGCATAACAAGTCCTCTTTTTCATACGAATATCAAGAAGAAAAGAGTTTCTAGACAAACGGACCACGGTACCTATCCACCTATGAAAAGAATGCGGTTAGGGTATATACCCGTAGATTAAATGTAAACACCTAGCTATGGAAACATGGAAGAAACAACACCCGGCAGCCCCTTGGAAAGACAACTACCACCCCCAAACCAAGGAGTACCTACCTAGTAGTCTTGTGTGGTATCTCGTTTGCCATACCACACCGCCAGTTCCGCCCCACAAAAGATGATGCCATCCTATCCCACCAACCAAAAACATCACGGGCGGACGGACCCATTGTTCAGTTCCACTTATTTAAAAAACACGGCAGACATCTTTCTGATGGGCAAAAAAGATCTGGACTCGCGGGGAATCGAACCCCGGACCACTCCCATGCTAAGGGAGTATTATACCACTAAACCACAAGCCCAGTTGTGTGTAAGACGGCTTGAAAGTATGCCACAGAAGCGAAAATTGCTTTGATCTAATCTTTTACCAAGGTGACATGGGTTAATATCAGGTCTGTCGCAAAGGCTACATATTTCCCGAAACAGCAACATTGGTAATATCTATGGTGGATTGGTATTATGCTAGCGAGTCCAGCGACCATTCTGGTGTCATTTCCATGCCCATAGACTAAGAAACAACATGATAGGAGCGCGCGACGCCAGAGGCAACGCGCGATTTTGATGTTACTTGGGGATCTGGCGGAGCGCTGGGTGGTGGATCCTGATCCTGAACCAATGATAGCTATTTCAAGGCGATATTGTCCCGAGCGTCTCGCACGGCGAGATCAGTGGAAAGGCGCCACAAGGACAAAAGATGTAGCTAGCGATGGGGCGCAGCTTCCATGTTCGAACCACCAGGGATCACCCAGACGACGCCTGACGCCTGAGCCCGGCGGTCCCACCGATCTGTACCGCCAGTTCTCCTCGACTCAAGCTGGGACAACCACAGCTACTTGGAGTTCTTCTTACGCTGCCTGCGGAGCCAAACGAAAGCCCCGGTCCGCTTACCTTCATCCCGCTGCTATACCATACGACATTGTGCCAAGAAGAACGAGTTGGAGGGGTTCCACGGCCTTGTATGCGGGCGGTGTTGGAGGTTGCCGGCCTTGCGCCAATTGAGTCTATTGCTGCAGTCTGTTGAAGATGCTATTCGTGATGAGACCTTGTCATGCTTATGCTTTTTGACGATATCAACAGCGAACGGAGGAGCTTGGGCATGGAACTGAGCCAGAAGACTGTCCCGCTGGCTCGAGCTCTTACCACAAGTGCCTCTGTATCATCCACGTCCGATTCCAGCTGAAACTGGAGAATGGCGGCTGGACTGGGGGTTGGATATGGAATTTCGCTTTTTTGCCGTCAATAGTTGGCGCAGACATCAGCCCAGATAAGCTGCGGCATACACACACCACAACCGGGAACAAGGACCCTGGCACGGCTCCGCCACCTGCCCTGGTAGCCCTGCGATGGTCCCCGCCACCGACTTTGTGGGGGCGGAGTTGTTACAGTTTCCCCTTATAGTTTCCCTTGACACCGGCAGAAGACGAAGATCGAGATCAATCACGGCATGCTCCGTCATGAGGCGGTGCCGCCACAACGCGAAGCCAAATACGAGAAGGGCGCAGTGCAGATAGACTTCGTCGATTTCATCCTCGTTGGGCGGCTGATCACCTGATTCCACGGTTGCCCGTCCCAAATAGGCAACTCTCGTATCGGGGCAGATGAACCCATGAGGAGGATGGAGGATGGAGGAGGGAATAGGATGATGCCCAGGTATATAATACCCTCAGTGGCACACGCTCCGGAGGGGAGGGAGGCTCTCCAGTGATCACCCAAGCCCATCATGTCGGCCACTACACTTGCTATGAAAACCGCCTTTACGGAGAAAGAGGCTCGCAGTGCTCTTTCCGCGAGCAGCACCAGCACGCTGTGTACACTTCACGACAGCTCGCCTTTCCAACCCAATCGGACCCTCCTGATTGACGCCCGGGGAATTGGTTGTTTCCGACTGCCTCTCCCCGCGCGCCAGACGGAGATCGCCATCCACGACGCCGACGGCAAGCTGGCCTACGTTTCTACCCGCGACCGGCGCTGGTCCGGCAATAGCGTGCTTTCCAACCCCCAGCTGGGCAATCTGATCCGCACCGATTACTTCTTCGGTCCGAATCGGCATCCCACCTTGCGTCTGCTGCAGACGTCCAGCGTGCTCCCCGAGGAGATTCAAGTCAAGGGGGAATGGACGTCGCGTTCGGCCCGCTTCACCACCCCCTCGGGAAGCGAATTCCAATGGGCCTATGCCAAAGAGAAACGCCCCGATGGCCAGAAAGTCAAACTCATTATCCTGAGAGCGGTCGGGGAGCCAGACTGTGACCACACGCACCCGCCGATGCAGGCGCGTCGCCTCGCGCAGCTTTCGAGATGTGCTGAGACCCGCACGCCCGCGACCTCCCGGTGTTCCGCCGGCAACGGGGGTACCCTCCAGATTGACGAAGAAGCGGTCCAGGCACACGGGTTGGACGAGTCGATTGTGCTCGCAACGTGTCTGGTCATGTTGAAGAGAGAGATTGACCGACGCCGGATGATTCAAATGATGGTCATTGGCGGCGCGGCGGGCGGTTAAAATGGGATTAGTACTGGTGATGGTGATGGTGATGGTGATGGTGATGGTGATGGTGATGGTGATGGTGTCCATCCAGACTGCATTGTATCTCCTGATTTCATAGCTCCTGGTTTTCTGAGTCTATTTAGCAACTGATCATTGATGTTCCTCTCTATTGCCGCATCTATTCTCTATGTGTCTCGTTTTGTGGTTAGGGGATAGATGGGATATATTTGAAGGAAACCAAAAACTGTGCGGGGCCCCGCCCCGCCGTTATGACCGCATGCATCCTCGCCCCGCCCCGCACTCACTTGCGCTCGTTCCGCAACTGCACAATGTGCCCATTAAGCCAGTATCCATCCAATTCCTCCGCGGACATGGTCTTGGCCCCCGAAATCCATCCTCGGCAGGCATTCGCGCCACAGGTGCACTGGAACGGCTGGTCCATCTCCCACTCGGTGCTGGGGTAGAAGAACGTCAATGCGTCGCCGGCCTTCAATGGCTTCTCGTCCACGACGCGCACCTCCATGCGGGCCATGTCAAAGACCAGCGACGGGGCGCACGAGTGGTTGCAGTAGACCAGATCGGAATTGAGCTCGATATGGGTGTCCCGCCCTGTCTGGACGCTGGTGTAGGCCTTGTGACCGGGCGTGGTGCCAGTAATTGTAGCGAAGAGGGCACCCGCGGGGAGATCGACGAGCGAGTAAGCGCCGCTGCCAAAGGCTTTGGGGCTGCGATTGACCCGAAGCCGATCGGGATGAGTCGGAGAGGGGGCCTTGTCGCGAAGGGCCGGCGAAGCCGGGATGGGATCCGCCGAAGGCATGCTGGAGACAGGCGGAGAGTCGGAAGGAGAGTCTTGGCGTTGAAGAGGAGAAGGAGGAGTCAGAGTCAGAGTCAGAGTCAGAGGAAGTCCACAAGGAGGATCGCAGTTGGCGTCCGGATCCAAGACATCCTTTATATGGACTTCCCTCCAACCGAGGATGGATGGATTCGTCTCCAGCCAAGCATGCCACGGCGTGGGGAGGATGTCCCGCTTCCCGCGGACGCAAGCAGACCGAGGCAAGCCTGCCCAGGAAGTGAACAATGGAATGCCGCACGAGCGGAGCACCATCCCCAAAGGCGACTAACCCCAGCAACGGCGCCGACTTCAACGAATGGAACCAGGGAGACTCATTATTAGGCTCTCATGTGGGGAAGCCGCTAGAAAAATCTAGCGGCCGATCGGCCGCGTTGGGCTGCTTCGGCCAGCTGCGAGGGTTTTGCCCGGTCACATGCTTGGCCCTCATGCCACATGGTGGGATGATTGAATATGCTATAACGTCATTCTACTCGTACTAGAGATAGTATAATAGGATAATCATATAGTCTCATGTCAGACGAGATGAAGGACGGCCCCATATCCAGTGGTCACCACGGGACTGGGTCGGGCGTTGTGGGGGCCCGGATTCGATCCCTTCCGGTCATTGAGCATTGAAAGTCATAATCCGTAAGGAGCGGTCTATTTCAGTTCATCTTGCGCAGCAACTCCTGCCCATTCAACCACCGCTCCAGATTCTCTGCGACCTCGCGGTACCACCCGTCCATGAGATCCTCCTCGCCATACCCCATCTGTAGATTATCGAGATATCAGTAGCCCACCGGAAGACAGACATTCGCGAATAAATAAACAAACGATACCACCGCCCGCAATGGGCATTGGACCTGGAACTGGAACTGGAACTGGAACTGGAACTTACGTGTGGGGATAAGAGCACCTCACTCCGTCCATCCTGCCCCCACGCCGTTGTGCGCCATGGGCTCTGCAACGGCAAGGGCTCGGGATCAAACACGTCGAGGGCCGCGCCTCGAATGCGGCCGGCATTCAAAGCATCCAGCAGGGCGGGTTCATCAATCAATGGCCCCCGCGAGGTGTTGATGATGATGGCGGTGGGCTTCATCAGCGCCACGTCGGCGGCACCGACTATCCCCCGACTGCGATCGGAGAGGACGCAATGCACCGAGAGGACATCGGCGTGGGTGAAGAAGTCGGCCTTGGAGGCGGCGACCACGAAACTACCTACGGGCAGGCCTTGGGCCTGGGCCTGCGCATCCGCCTTCTCCTGTGTCAGGTTGGCGGACCAGGCGATGACCTTCATGCCAAACGCCTGCACCGCGATCTTACCCACCTGCGAGCCTAATTTCCCCAAGCCCAAGAGGCCCAATTGCTTTCCCGAGAGATTCATGACCAGGGACCCCTGCCACCCCCCGGCTTTAACCGCTGCATCATCCCGAGCAACATGCCGCGCCAGGGCCAGGATCAGCGCCCACGTATGCTGCACGGTGGAATTGACTCCGGGCGGCCGGCCCTCGGTGCCCGCGACGGGGATGCCGCGCTGGGTAAATGCGTCCAAATCCAACGCGAGATTCCGGGTGCCCGTGGTCAGCAGCAGTTGCAGGTTCGGTAGTGCGGCGATGGTCTGCGCGCTGAACGGGGTGCGCTCGCGCATGGCCAGGACCACGTCAAAGGGCATCAGGCGTTGGACGAGCGCATCCCGCTGGGCGGGGTCGCGGGGGTCGAGGGTCTCAGGGAAGCTGGCGATCTCCACGCGATCTTCGAGGTGGGCGAAATGGGCGCGCCCAATCCCCTGGTAGTCGTCGAGAATGGCAAATCTGGGTTTGGGCGTCATTTGGACCGTGAACGGGTGGATGGGAGTGATGGAAGGGGAGGACGTCGGTTTGGAGCCAACGCAACGGCCCGCGGGGAAGGAAATGGACAAAAGTAGGGGAAGAGGAGCTGGGGCGGCTGAGGTCATTGCCGACGATCTACAGTACCCCTACGAGAACGTTGGTAGAGATGATCCATACACCGTCGGGATCTTGTACCGAGGGAAGATAGATCTCCTCAATTGGGTTTATTATACATCTTCCTCATCCTCTAGCGCGGCCGAGGCGTCGGATCGCGGATCATTAACAGAAAGGACTCTTGGCCTTCTGCGCCGTACTTCGTCCGATCGAGGTGCACCTCCTCGACGGGCTTCCAGCCGTGCTTGACATACACCGGATATCCTTCAGTCGTGGCCTCTAAGTAGATGCGCACTTGCCATTCATCGGCCTTGGCCGTCCCCCATCGCAGGAGGGCCGAGCCGATGCCGCGCCCCTGGTGGGCGGGCAGCGTGGCCAGTAAGTCCAGCACTACTCCGGACAGTTCACCCGATCAGTTTGCGCAATGCGATGAGGACGCGGGGGCTCACTGACTCATGTCTGTCTCCACGACGTGCTTCTTGCGGGATTCCTGCAAGATCTCCCGGAATGCCGCGTAGAGGCCCTCGTTCATCGGGCGCGGCGCAAACTGGACGGGATCGCGCGCGGCCTCTTGCGCCTGTTCGCTCAAGACGGGCGCGCTTGGTCGGAAGCCAAGCGACTCGGGGATGAACCACCGGCCATAGCCCACAATCTGCCCGCTGGCCGGATCAGTCACCTTCAGCACATGCATCTGGGGGTCGGCCAGATGCTTCATGGTATAGATCGACTTGTACGCCTCCAGTGTGGCCTGGCTGGCCTCGGGGAAGACCTGCGCCAAGAGGCCGCGGCCCTCGAAGCTGAGGGTGTTGATTTGCGCGAGGGACGGCGCATCGCCCTCGACGGCATACTCGACGGCATATTGCATGGTGATAGCGTCAAAACAGTCAGAATGGTCAGAATGGTCAGAATGGTCAAATGGTCAAATGGTTAAATAAATAGGCCAAATGGTCAGAATGAGTCAAAATGTTCCAGATGGTTAAAACAGTCGGAATGGTCCAAATAGGGCAAATGGCCACAATGGTCGAACAGGCGGTCCGACGAGAATTGTGAGGGTCCACCGCGCGGGGACTCTTTTGGGACAGTTTCGGGACTGCACCAGGGAACTAGTTGGCCAACTAGCGCGTTAGCCAGCCGAACTGACTCATGCTTAGTTTGCCGCGTTTACTTCGGTCCCTTCATAAACACAATTGCCCACTAAATCAGATGCGAATGATGTGCAGAGAGTCTCCCATACGAGGACGAGTCCCGGCAATGTTTATTGAAGATCCATCCGATCCCCGGGGACCGGCAATATTTTGCGCTAGACGGGGATAAACAGATGCCAGTCAACTCCGAAAACCTCCTCACGGCCCGCCATGAGGATTGCTCTGCTGCGGCGCGGGCTGCAACGGCAGCCAAAGTTTTGCTGGTGGCGGGCGCCGTCTATCTGATCGCCTTTCAGTACTGCCGCGCATTGTACTGGCGAGATCCACACTCGGCCTTTTTTGACATCTGCAACATCGTCGAGTGGAAGTACAGTCTCGTGCGCGAGCACGAAGCCCGCCATCTCACTTTCATCTACAATGCCCCCGCCGACGGACCAGAACTGGCCACCGGTCGCTTCCCCCCGCTCATGTGCGCTGCTGCCCTCGCGACCGTCAAGCGGGATAAGGACCACTATTTTGAAGCCATGGTTGGCTCGATGCTGAGCGGTTGGGATGCCCGGGAATGCCAGGCCCTGTACCGGTCGAGGCTATTCGCAAACACCTATCCAACAGAACACCCGGCCTGGTGGGCCCACTACGATCACAGCTGCCCGCTCTAATACCCGCCCGCTCAGTGACTATATCTACTTGTTGAAGCAATGCCTAAAGACATACGCCCCCTATATCTTCATCTTGGGAGACGACGTCATCCTCGCCGGTGGATGGCTTATCAAAACCCTGAACGGATCGCACGGAATGTCACGGGGACCTGCGGCCCGCAACGGCGCCTGGATCTACCTTCGCCTGTTCTACACTGAAACTTCGCTGTCGTGGTCTTCCGCGATATCACCTAGATACGGGACTGACTAGGGCTGCATTAATATCCAAAAAAGGTTGTGGCTCACAAATTCGGGGCATTTGGCAATCCAAAGCACACTTGACGACTACATTGGGCAGAGTCTCTGGAGTGGACGGAGTGGAATGGTTCTAGCTAGGAGCGAGAAGGCTCGATGATGACCAGACAACCTTTGACTGTATTAAAACCAGCATGCTTGGCGATAGCCCAAGAATTAATCCGAGCATACACTCCGGCTCCTGCCTGATATGGCAGCACATTCAATTCCATTCGCCATGGGTCTCGGTTGATGTCAAGCATCTGCCAAGTACCGGCCACACCCTCTGATCTCGCTTTCTCATTGAACGAGCCAGATCTCACAGTCGCGTTCTGATAAAATCGACCACGCCTTGGTTGTACTTGGCCATGTAGGCATGGTGGGCTGCATTGTTGTCAAGCGGGAGTGGCGAACAACTATGGGTCCACATATAGCTGGTTAGACTGGGACCCAATGAATCCAAGGGGACATATTATTCGTTTTTGTTGTGACTCACCACTGGTTATCTCCTATATCACAGTAGCTCTGAATCGATGACGCGAAAGGCTCACATGACCCCGGATCCAGGCGGGGAAATATCTAATCGTCGGTTCTTAGTACGTCGCACTATCATGATTCGTGGATCTGGCTATACTTACTCCGAGACCGATCTCGCAAGTGCCCACGTTCCACGACTGTTCGGGAATAAAGGTCTCGTCTCCGTACACGATGACACCAACCACTAACCATCTCAGGTCAGCTTTAAAAGGCTCGAAAAAGGGGAAACTATAGGGTCAAATCGTACCGCTGGAAGCGTATGTGCTATTCAGAGCCGCTACAGGGTTCAACCCAACAGAAGATGTCCCACAGATAGCGTCCATTGTGAGGCACGCGCCCTATACACTGATCAGTTGCAAAGGCCTTTTCTTGTGTGAACTTCTAGGACTCACCAAAGAATAACCGACAACCACGACCTTGGATTCCGGGCAGCTGGCTAAATAGCTAGTGACATAGTTTTGCAACAGCTGCGCTCCATCATGGACTGCGACAAACTTATCCTGCGCACCGTACTGGTATGGAAGCCCAAGACTTGTTGAACCAGGGATCTGTTCCAATATGAGATTCTGCAGAGACACCATTACATTTAATGGATCCCAGCCGGTTTCCCCATCCCCCGCTTGCCCCCGAGAAATGATCGCGTGCACACCAGTGGCACACTGATCTGAAGGGACGTTTTGCCTATGAGCCGGGTGGAAGACCAGACTCGAGACAACCGCAACGATTCCCAAGAAATGGAACCGGATCGTACCAAGCATGCTGCCGGTTAGCTCAAGTCAATGCGAGAACCCGAGAATCACTTGGTGATCTGCCACCCAAGTCCGATTAGCCATGACGAGGGGACTTGGCTCCCTTGTTATAACGCGGGCTTGGATGCAAGCTATCGCCAGCCCCCTACTCCATAATGTGCGAGGTTATGTCTTTTGAGGCTTTCCCGGTCCGTGCAGGACGGGCTGGGCGGGGCGCGGCTCAGCATTGTTTCCTGCATCGTGTTTGTTGGCTATATGAAGAAACCATCAAACCTTGTCTACGAGCGTATGTTGCTCTGGATTGGCTTGTTCCTGGCCCTCGTTCGACACGGGCAGATGGATTGGTGCGATAAGGCTGTGGATAGGTATGGTCCGCTTCTTAAGGTTATTGTGATCGACAGGTCCAAAATTAGGAGGCTTGATCGTACTGTCAAACCTGGACTTTCCATGTGCGATCGTACAATACATACATGCTAATGCACCTATGTACCTACATATGTAAAACTACCGGTATTTTCAGAGATTCACCGTATACAGTACATAGATCCGTACAGGGTACGGAGTAGTGACTTCAATCAAAATAATCTACTAGATTTAGATTTCCAACCAGGCCCGTCTGTCCATTCTGCAATCCAATATATATTGCCCGTATAAAGCAAAATCAATGCATATCCGCACTTGACTCGCTATCAAGCAGCCTAGTGTGCCCAGAATCAATTCCATGGGCAGTATGAAATATTATCTGCAACGACGACAATACCTCATCCATGCACCTAGACATCTGCTTAGAAAGACAATTAGGGAGAGCCTACCAATTATACTACCATCGCGGGGCTTAGTGAGGGTTCGCACGCTAATGCTGGCGTTGTTGCTATCTGTTCACTAGGTTGTTACCTACTTGAACCACTACAATCCCACTGAATCAGGTTCTCAAGGCCGCTACTGTATTCATGACTTGTGAGTTTTTTCACCACGCGGTAGAGTCCAACCTACGCCATTGAGATCAGCATGTCGCCATAGCCAATTTTCAAGGAGGCGTGACCTAGCTAATGAGCTCTGGGTGGTGGCGACGCTCGACCTGCCCACGATATCGATGTGGCGATGCATCGAAAACCCCCACGCCAATTGTAACTATTTGTAGGGGGCAGGCATCTTAGTAAGTGATCGGCATGCAGAGGACGCCCGGCTTCGGTCAGGTCTCCGAGGACGCACGGTCGTCTCCGACGTCATAATTCAAAAGCAGGCTTTATGGCGTTTGGGCGTTCCCGTAGTGGCATTTCCAGGATAGATGGAATTTAACTATAACGTCGTCTAGCATCGCCGCCCTTTTCTTGATCCCTGGCGGGTTCGACGGCCTACCTGGATGCTTCTTGCCGTCGCCTTGGCCTGCCTTGCAGGCCTAAGAGGTTTCTTCCCAGTCCGCACATCGAGAGTACCTGCAAGGTTGGCTGTTGAGTTGTCACGGATTGAAAGACGTGTAAATCTAGGCCGTCTCGGTAGTCGAGTGAATCGCTAGCCCCTGGGCCCTGGTCTTTGAACCTCTTAAGATCTGCTCCTGGGCGATCTTTTTTCCCCACTAGACCCAGAAGGATATTTCCCTGAGATTCCTGTTCCTATTGTATATCCTGCTGAGCCGTGGAAGTACGTCGAGCCCGTCCGCCCACCTGACTATTGCCATTTGCCATCCACCACCCCTCATCTTTCGCCTCTTCTCTCCCTCCACACTTCTACCCTCCCATTCCCCTCTCCAGCTACACTTGCTGCATACTCCATCAGGCATATCTCCCCAGATAGTCGTCGCTTGAATTAAAGAAATCGCTGCCCTTTGCCACCGTGTCTCACCGCGCCGGATCTCTAAGTACTACTGGCTCTTCCCACGCGTTCGCGCTGGATTCGGGATAGCGGCTCTGCCTCCCCCGCCGGCAAAAACGGCCGTCCAATCGTTTCGCTGGACTTTACGGTCGAAAGCCTCCAATTTCTCCTGCCAGGTTTTGTGGTCTTTTTTGGTGGAGAGGATTGTGCAAACCCCGAAAGGGAACAACGGCCCGCCTGCAAGGGTGATTAGCACCTCATCCACTGGACCTTGATATTCTTTCCTTCCCCATGCGATTGTGCGACCGCAACGCCGCGATCCCGACATCTAACGTTTTTCTGGCACCCACAACCCGACACTCAACCCGACACTCAACCCGACACTCAACTCGACACTCAACTCGACACTCCACCCGATTCGCTACCCAATCTCGCGAATGATTGCTTGATTGAAGGATTGCTTAATTCAAGAATTGCTTGGTTGAAGGATTGCTTGACTGCTTCGTTGAATGATTGAATGATTCACCCGATCTGTCCATCTTTCGATCGTGCTGTGCCCTGCCATTCGGCAGGGCAGTGAGAGGCAAGATGGCGGTGGACCAGCAGATGCTCCACCTCAACCTCGAGGATCGCCGGCCCATCAATAATTTCACTATGGTCGTCACGCCGCCCGCAGAGAATGGGCAAGATGATGCGCACGGCAAAGCCCCTGAATCTCTCCCTCATGACCAGGAGACGGCCACGGTGCCTGAGAGCGCGATCGCAACCGCGGCTAATGACCCCATGAGCCGGATCTATCGCCGCACACCGACTCCAACGATCGTGCTCGACGGCTCGCTTCGTGTTGTCGAAGCATCTGACAGTCATCTGGCTGCTTTCAACCACAGTCGAGAGGAAATGTTGGGGACGAGCATCTACGACTTGGTCCCTGGGATTGTTCCGGCTCCGGATATCGCCTCGCTAAGTGGCGTGCTGGGCACTGCCATCACCACACGCACCGTCCAGGTCATTAATTCGATCCGCCCTACTGAGCACAAAGCCGACTTCGCGCTGAGGGTGACACCTATCTTCGAAGATGACGCTCTAATATATGTGCTGCTCGAGGCGCATATCGCGGAGGGGGCGAGGGAGGAATCCGGCTCCAACATCAGTGAACACGCTTACCTCAACGAGACCTATAAAATTCTTGTTGACACCGTAAAAGACTACGCGATATTTATGCTGGACACTCGGGGTCATATCGCGACATGGAATGCCGGGGCCTCCATTCTCAAGGGCTATTCCGCGGATGACATCATTGGGCAGCACTTCTCAGTCTTTTATGGACAGGAGGACCGCCAAGCGAATAAGCCGGCTCGAGAGCTAGAAGTGTGTCTGCGAGAAGGCAAGGTAGAAGACGAAGGATGGCGCTACCGGAAGGACGGCGGGCGCTTTTGGGCTAATGTCATGATCACACCCATCTATCAATTTGGTCGACATGTGGGATTTGTCAAAGTCACCCGCGACCTCACGGAACGCAAGGCCGCCGAAGCACGGCTGATCGACGCGTTTGAGGAATCGTCGAAACTCAAGACTGAATTCTTGGCAAATATGTCGCACGAATTGCGCACTCCCATGAACGGAATGTTTCTAGCCCTGACCATGTTGATGAGAACCCCTTTGACTGAGGATCAGCGAGAATACGCCTCAATTCTGGAGGACTCCACATCGATATTGTTGCAGGTCATCAATGATGTCTTGGACTACTCGAAGTTGTCATCTGGGTCCTTTTCTCTCAATGCAGATGTCCTCAATGTCCCCAGCGTGGTCAACGCAGTTATTCGAAACTGTCAGCCAACCCTGAAGCCCGGAGTGGTCTTGGAGAGCACCATTACTCCCGATTTCCCTCAGAATGTGAAAGGCGACCCTCTGCGCTTTCGACAGGTACTGCAGAATATGGTTGGCAATGCAGTGAAATTCACCGAGAAGGGATATATTCATGTTAAAACCACGTATTCTGTCGATCCGAACGACCCCCGGTCGTATCTTGTCACTATCCAGGTCGAAGACTCTGGGATTGGCGTGCCCGAAGAAGCAATCGGCACTCTCTTCACTCCCTTCACTCGGTTTGCAGACTCCGCCACACGGCGCTACCAGGGGACAGGACTGGGCCTCTCCATCTGCAAGAGTCTGGCTGAACTGATGGATGGAGCCGTTGGCTTTCACGCCAACCCGGAGCGGTCAGGCAGTGTGTTCTGGATGTCGGTCAAAATGGGGCGCATCAATCCGCCCATCGCACTCGCAAAACGCAAGAAGCCATCAGCTCCAGATACAGCCGTCGACTCTGCTACACTGTTGCAAAAGCTTGCAGCGGAGAAGCAAATCCTCCTAGTTGAAGACAACACGGTCAATCAAACGATCATGCTCAAACTGTTGGCAACTCTCGGATTCCAGAAGGTGGATGCTGCATGGGACGGTGCTGAAGCGGTGCGCATGGTAAAACAGAAGCCGTTGGCGTATAACATGATCTTGATGGACATCAACATGCCGGTGATGGATGGCCTGATGGCGACCGAACAAATCCGGCAGATGCAAGTGGATGTGCCCATCATTGCCCTGACAGGGAACGCCTTGAAGGGAGACGCTGAGACCTACCTCGCCAAGGGAATGAATGACTACATTGCCAAACCTCTCCATCGACAGCAGCTGGTGGATATTCTGCTGAAATGGTGCGGATCCTAATGCCCCGCATTTGGCTTACAACACACATCTGTTCTCACACCAGCATCCTGTGTCGAGAAGACTGGGACTCTGACTCCACACTCGCGCCGGTCTCTCAACCCGGCAGCTGACCTGCGACACTCTATGCTGAGTCTTGGGGACGATGCTGCATGAAGCATGCTGCAAAGCCCCACTTTCTTGTCCACGACCAAGCTTTCCACGCTACCTTGCACGAGGATGTGATAGGTGATACATAGTGCGTGGGATGTCTGTCTCCTTCCCCTGTCAATACCGCGG
The DNA here is from genome assembly GCF_028826845.1 of Penicillium canariense. Classification (NCBI taxonomy): domain Eukaryota; kingdom Fungi; phylum Ascomycota; class Eurotiomycetes; order Eurotiales; family Aspergillaceae; genus Penicillium; species Penicillium canariense. The sequence continues at coordinate 4,998,246 of NW_026622728.1, read as the reverse complement.
AAGTACAAAACGCCGAGTGAATTCCTTCTCTGCCTTTTTTCTTTCACTCTCTGCGCACCTGTGACTTTCCGACTTTATTTGGCTCGCGCGAGGCCCGATTTTGATTGAGTCCAGTGGGGACAGGCAACTGTCACCAGAAGGAACAAGGGCTTGAGGCGCCGATCATACCACACTTCCAGAATCCCCTGTAGCGCATGGGACGGGTGGATTGGAACTAACCGTGCTGAGATTGCCCGGGAATAGGCTTTGCCACACAAACTATTCTTGTATACTGATAGTGCTTGGTGAATGGCGTCCTACTGGACGGTTCTCCGTCCTAAATGCTGGGGGCGTTGGTGCTTGACCTTGCCCCTGCGCCGATGCTTATTTTGTGTTCAGCGGAATTCCCGTGCCAAGCCCCAGAGGGGGTCCCTGGGCAATTTCGCTTCGACTGGACCGGCAGACAGTTGGATAGTGTGACTAGAGCAAAGAAAGCGCAAGCAAAACCCTATGCATCTTCTCCATTTTGAGGTTCCCTGAACTCGCATATGAGAGACTATACGCCGTACGGAGTACCGAGATGGGGAATGGCATTGATTCCTCGACGTGGGGAAAGTGGGGGCCCTTATCGTCATCCACAGTTCATTGCAACCATCGTCTGTCTCTCGCTCCACTGGCCAAACCCTCTGAGCAGAGAAAAGCAAAGGAGAGGAGCACTCGGCCAAGCACTGGCATTGAACACCCCTGCTACCTCAACGCAGGGCCGGCCCTCTTTCCCCTGGTGGCGGTTGATTCTATTGCGCCATCGCCCAGACCCCCTAAAAGTGCGCGTGCGGGGTGTGCTGAATGGACCCCCGATAGACGACCAGGGGCATATCAGGGCCAACAGAGGGAGGGCCTTCATTGGCCCAGGTAGAAGGATTCTGAATTCAGCGGATAAGGATGAGGGGGTGGAAGGGAGGATTATTGCCGGATGGAGCCAAACCATCCCCACTTGGAGCCGTCGGAGCGGAGGTTCAACCTGGCTAGGGAAACTTTGTTTGCACTCAAGGCCATGCGATTCGATGACAGCTGTTGGCTGTTGGAATGATAGGCACACTACCCTGTACACCTACATGTTCTCTTCTGTATACTCTGCTTGTTTCTTGTTTACCTTCTACCTCTTGGTGGAGGCGTTGGTCTGTGCACCCGCTTGGGGCAGAATCAACCCCTCTGTACCTCGCACTTTAGTTCCTGAGCTTACCCTTCTTGTGCATGATTTTCCCTTCTCGGTGCCTGGCTTCACATGGGGGCGTTAGCTCCCGAGGCTGCCTGCTGCGCTGTCCCTGGGACTCCATCCATGGGGTCCATGCAGGGTTGTCCATTGAGTAGCATTTGAGGCCCGATCTCGAGCGGGATCCATCTGCTAGCATAAGCCTTCTGGCCAAGGACCCATCCAGATGTCGTGACCATGACAAGACCCCCAGTAGCAATGATCATATCTGCCATCAGGTCATATCCACGCGGTCGCGGCGTGGTGCCGAGCTAGGGCTATCTGCATCCTGGGGCCATGCTAGCCATAAACTAGCCATCACGGCAATTTCCCGTCGACGGACGTGCCACCCGGAAGATAGCGAACAGAGAACAGAACAGAGAACCAAACAGGAAGACAACCATCACATGGCCCTCGTTCGAACTCATTGGAGATTGTGATGGCCCACAGCGGCCGTGTGTGTCTTTTACGCACAGCCTCGGCGGGGCTCATGGCGATGCAGCACAGATGCGCCGTCCAGCAGGGCTGCCTCGGAGTCCTGGATCAATCCCGTCCGGCTCACTCAGTGAGGTCCAAGCATCAGAGATCGACCGCCAGTCTTGCTCAGCTGGGGAGGTCGACTAGAAGCGCCTATCAACCCAGGCAATGCTCGGAGTGAATACCCCGTTCCAGACCCGCTCTCCATGCCGATCATAGTTCCACCCCGTGAGGTGAAATCCCGAGCAGAGCATGGTTGGCCTTCGACCTGTTGGTCAGTCGGGTGCCGAGCATACACGGTGCTAGTCGCAGGAAGTCGCAGGACGTCGCAGGAGGAATATAAGATGTACAGCTCGGGGCCCGACCATCGGTCCCTTGTTTTCCAACCTCGCCTCGTGTTTGGACAGACTCGACCTGGGGTACTCCTTCTCCTGTTCGGAACACCTTCCAAGCCATCATGAAGTCGTCCATGCTGCTCCTCGGGGCGGCGGCGGTCGTCATGGCCCTGCCCGCCCCCACGACTATGAAATCCACGAGCGTCGTGACTATATCCCCAACTCGTGGATAGAGGGCAAGAAATTAGATGGCGTTACGACGCTTCCCGTGCGGATTGGATTGACCCAGTCGAATCTGGACCGCGGTCATGATCTTCTGATGGAAATGTATGCCCCTATTCCTCAACCATCATGATGCTCGTGCTATTGCTGACAATACAACCCTCAAGGGCCAACCCTTCCTCGAGTAGCTATGGGAGACATATGACGGAGGCAGAGGTGCACGACTTCTTTTCGCCAAGTCAGGCCACGGTGGACAACGTTCGCTCGTGGCTGGAGTCTTCTGGCATTGCGGTGGACCGGGTCTCTCACTCGGCCAATAAACAGTGGCTTCAATTCGATGCGAGCGCCGACGAGCTCGAGCAGCTCCTTCGTGCGGAGTACTATCTCTACTCCCATGCCGACACGGGCCGATCGCATATTGCCTGCCGCGAGTAAGACTGCCCCAAAGCGTATGGCGCAGGAGGAGAATGCTGGCTGATTCGGCGAGAACGACAGATATCATGTTCCACGCTCGGTCCGCGAGCACATTGACTACATTACCCCGGGCGTCACGCTGCGAGAGGTGACGGGCATTGCAAAGGCCAGCCGTGGTGGTAAGGAGAAGCGTCACATCGATGGCACGCCCGCGCGTGTGGTGCCAATTGTGCAAGGTCTGGCGGACCAGCTGCTCGGCGGGTTGGGTCTTCTGGACCTCTGCGATGTCGCCGTTACCCCCAGCTGCATCCAGGGTAAGCATTCACACCCGCTCCGTCGGCGCCGGGGGGTTGGTGGGGATGTGTCAGGTACTGACGGTCTGTAGAAATGTACAACATTCCGCAGGGAAACTCAGCGACCGAGGGTAATGAGCTGGCTATCTTTGAAGACATTGGCGATGTCTATGCTCAGGAGGACTTCGACATCTTCTTCGGTGCTTTTGCCAGGTACATATTCTGTTCGCTCCGAACATACTCCCTGCACCCATCCCATGCATCGACTTACCAACCTTCTACAGTGACATCCCGATCGGCACTCATCCGAAGCTGCAGGGGGTGGACGGTGGCGAGGCACCGACCTCGTTCGCCAACGCTGGCCCCGAATCCGATTTGGACTTCCAGATCTCATACCCCATCATCTGGCCTCAGAACTCGATTCTCTTCCAGACCGATGACATGGTCTACGAGGCCAACTACACCTTCCAGGGCTTCCTGAATACCTTCTTGGATGCCATCGATGGCTCCTACTGTGACGAGATCTCCCCTCTGGACCCACCTTACCCGGACCCCCAGGCCGGCGGCTACAAGGGCTCCTTACAGTGCGGTGTCTACAAGAAGCCCAATGTGGTTTCGATCTCGTACGGGGGTGCCGAGGCCGACCTGCCCATCGCCTACCAGCGCCGCCAATGCAACGAGTTCATGAAGCTGGGCATGCAAGGTGTCTCCGTGGTGGTGGCCTCGGGCGACTCTGGCGTAGCCGGACGCGGTGGTGATCCGACGCCCAGCAACTGCCTGGGGGCGGATGGCACGGTCTTTGCCCCGGATTTCCCGGCGTCGTGCCCTTACTTGACTGCCGTGGGGGCCACCATCATCCCGACTGGTTCCTCGGCCAGCGCCCACCAGGAAGTAGCCGTGACCCGCTTTCCCTCCGGCGGCGGATTCAGCAACATCTACGAGCGGCCCTCCTACCAGTCGCAGGCGGTGGCGGACTACTTTGCTAAGGCGAACCCGACATATCCGTACTACGAGAGTGTCAACAACAACAGCTTTGGTGCCAACGGGGGGATCTACAACCGTATTGGCCGGGGCTACCCCGATGTCTCCGCTATTGGGGATAACGTGATCATCGTCAACAAGCTCGTCCCCACCGCGATCGGCGGCACGTCGGCCTCGGCGCCGGTATTTGCCGCCATTTTGACTCGGATTAATGAGGAGCGACTGGCTGCCGGCAAGCCAACCGTGGGATTCGTCAACCCGGTCCTCTACGCCCACCCGGAAGCGTTCTTCGACGTGACCCAGGGCAACAATGCCGGGTGTGGGACCAACGGGTTCAGCGCAGCTGAGGGTTGGGACCCGGTGACGGGCATGGGGACCCCCAACTACCCAGCCTTGTTGAAGGTCTTCATGGACCAGTAGAGCGGGGTTGACAGGATGGTACCGCAGGCTCGGTCTCGACGCGGCACCCTGGGGATGATATCCTCCCCCGAGTCATGATTTGCACATAACCGCACCCTATATATATAGTCCATAGTGCCCTTGAAATTGATTGCTGTCCTATTCATCCTCTCACCTCCCGGGCCAGTTGAGTAGGCAATAGGTTGAAGTGACCAACCCCCGGACGCGTTTCAGTTCCGGTTTGCCCCAATAATAGACCTAGCGCAACGATTAGGAAGTACGGCGTTGTAGACAGCAGAGGATGCGAAGATGAGCGCAACCGCATCTCTTGCGCGCGTTCTCCCACCATCTGATGCGCGAGGGGGTGGACGAGTTTGGGTAGCGGAGATCTTTCTAGCTGCGCGAATTCTTGCTGAAAAACCCACGCTGATATACGGGGCTTCCCGCGGCCAGTGCGTATCGTATGCACCACGAACGGGACTGTGTAGCCCGGAGGAGCTGCGAGAATTGGAGCGACCGAGCCGACCGAACCGGCGGTACTCCGAGGGGTCAACCTGGGATACCGGATATAAGCATTAGACGGAGGACATAGTGGGGGCATCCAAGCATACGTCCAGCACCCCTCACTAGACCTATTGCGGTGCCCGATCACAATTAGAGGAGTTATCTGCCCCCACGGTGTCGTGTCTGTCCTCCACGGCAAGTCGACGCGAACCTGCGGATGCAAGTCGACGCGAACCTGGGGACGCAAGTCGATACGAACTGCCCACTGCGACTCGCGCGGTCGGTAAAACGGCGGGTAAAGCGCGGGTAAAAACGCGGATAATAACGATGACATCACCCATGGGTCAGCAAGTTGGGGTAACTGAGTTAACTAAATTGGAGGTGGCGCGGGCTGGTCCACGACACTGTTTACCAGGGACGGAGTATAGCCGCGTTGTGAGAATCTACCAAAGGAAGCAACCACTCGGACGAGAGACGCAACCCTGGTCCGTCGACGTGCCGTACGAGTCCAGCAGGGATGGGCCCAGTGACGGAGGTAAGCCTCGCGTCGCTCGCGGTGGAGCCTGCTCGAGGGATGGAGGGGCCCGCGTGGGATGAACCCCGCCGGGGAAGATGAGCCACGTCGCGCTTGGATGCGCGATGAACTGGTAGATGTACGGAGTAGGAGCAAAGACTTATTTAATCGTTGCAGTCCGCTCTACCGCCATTCCTCCCTTTCTCCATTCCTCCCTTCTTCCATTCTTCCATTCTTTCACTCCTCCCACCCCACGCGGATAACCCTCCCCATTATGTCTCTCGGCAAGAAGGTCACCCTCAACACTGGCGCCCAGATCCCGTAGGTGCTCCCTCAGAGGATCCAATGGATGCAATGGCCGAAGCTAACGCGTCCATTAGCCAGCTGGGCTTTGGTACCTGGCAGTCCGCCCCCGGCCAAGTCGGCGAGGCCGTCTACGAGGCCCTGAAGGCCGGCTACCGCCACCTGGTATGTTCTCGTGGTAGAAGAGGCATGCGCACTGCTAACCATCGCTAGGATCTGGCTACTATGTACGCAGAACAGACCCTATCTTCGCCGCCACGGCTCCTCCCAATGGCCCCAGTGGCAGTCGCATGCAAGTCGCTAACCTGAAATGTCGCGATCCCAGCTACCAGAACCAGCGTGAGGTGGCCGCCGGTATCAAGCGCGCCTACCAGGATGTCCCTGGTCTGAAGCGTGAAGACCTCTTCATTGTGAGTGATGCTCGTTTTCCACCCGCGAACGACCCCGGTCTATATATGCATGCCGGGATTCTAACCTTTCTTCCTCCAACCATAGACCTCCAAGCTGTGGAACAGGTATTTAGCCCACTTCTCGCCGCGGGAGATTGGAGTCCCGAACAAGTCCCGAAGGAGTCCTAACCGTATGCAGCCAGCACCGACCCGAGGTTGTGGAGGCTTCTCTGGATGCCTGCCTTGCTGAGCTGGAGCTCGACTACCTGGATGTACGTCTCTGTTGCAAGCCGCAATCTTGCGCTTTACCCCCATCGAAGAAATCCCGGCTGACACAACACCAAGCTCTACCTGGTGCACTGGCCCGTTGCGTTCCAGAAGGGCGAGTCCTACTTCCCTCTCGTGGCGGGCAGCACCGTCGAGGGTGGCGATGTGATCATTGATGACGGGGTCTCCATTGTGGACACCTGGAAGGGTGAGTGAATGATGATCATCGGGATTGTTGCGCACAGGGAACTCGACTGACCGTGGTGATATCCACTACAGCCATGACCCAGCTCCCCAAGAGCAAGGCCCGCGCCGTCGGTGTCTCCAACCACACCATCCCTCACGTTGGTCCAACCCCGACCCGGTTAGCCTCACCGACTCTATAACTGACTCTTCCCCCTTACAGCTGGAGGCGATCATCAATGGCACCGGAGTTGTGCCCGCAGCCAACCAGATCGAGCGCCACCCGGTGCTGCAGAGCAACGACCTGATTGAGTACTGCCAGAAGAAGGGCATCCACATCACTGCTTACTCCGTACGCACTCTAACCCCGCCAAGTCAAACACACGAGATACTAATCGAATCATGGGGAACTAGGCCTTCGGCAACAACATGCTCAACATCCCTCTCCTGATCACCCGCCCCGAAGTCAAGGAGGTGGCCGAGTCCGTTTCGAAGCGCACTGGCCAGGAGGTCACTGGTGCTCACGTTATTCTCGCCTGGTCCCAGGTGGGCGGCCACAGTGTCATCCCCAAGTCGGTGACACCGTCGCGTATCCGCGACAACTTCAAGGAGGTGGAGCTCACCGCCGAGGAGATCGAGAAGGTCAACGCTCTGGGCAAGGACCGCAGGCGCTACAACACTCCTTACACTGCTAGTATGTGTCCCTGCCAGCTGGATGGGTGTGCGAACTCGTGTGAATGGCTGCTAACTGGATGTACTTTTGCAGACAAGCCCCGGTGGAACATCAACATCTTCGGCGAGGCCGAGGAGCAGCCCGCGGACCACAAGGTGGTTGTTTAGAGTATGGGCAACTTCTGCTGAGTGGTTGACTATATATATACCCCTCTATATATACCAAAACGAATGAATGAGACATGTACTTTCACACATGAGGATACGGAGACCCTATGAACAATTGGTAGAATGGTACGTTGACTGACCCGGTAGATGGTTTCTCTAGCCGCGTCCTCCGCAGCTACAGTATACGGACTGAGAAGAGCCCGGTTAGTACCACGGGGGAAACTGAGACAGGCCTGAAAAGGCTTTTGCAGAGAATCAGACGGTGGGCATTTTCAGGCGAAGGAAGGGGCGGTGGAAATGACACGTGGGATTCTTATCACCCTTGAGAATAGACGAGGCCCCTATGATGAGCGAGTTAGGGGGACCTTGGGGGTATCGACATCTTGGAACGGAAGGCAAGGAGAATGCAGTATTGGGCATCAGCCGAGTCCGCCATCTTTGCTTCCAGCGGGCGTTCACCTCCCAAGTACCCGTCCGTTCTGGAAGGAGTCGCAGCCCTGTGCCTGGGCCGACGTGTCGGAAAACACACCCCACACGCTTCTAGAATGGAAATTGGAAGGAGAGGAAGAAGAGGAAGAGCAAGACGCAGAAAGGGCAGAGGGGCTAATAAATTAATCCATGCTCTTCCCTTAACCCCGAAGCCCGCCAGAGCTATAATAGCATGAGGACTTGACTGTGATATCAAAAGGCTAATATACTGCGTGAACGGTGGCGGGCTTACTCGAAGCAGCCATCCTCCAACGAAGCACGAAGAGCCCCTAGAGTGAGGGTTGGCCTGTCTGGTCCGATTGGAATCTCCCCGGGGATTGCTCAAACTGTCCCATGCGGAACGCAGCTATTTCGGCAATGGGGACAAAAGCCCCGGTGGCACTTTAGGTATAGGAAATCGCCATGGTGTTTCAGCCATCTGGACTGTCCACGCTGTTTAGTTCGGCCCACTGGCGTTCCAGCTCCCGCCGAATCCACGAGGTTCGCCAGCCCAGGACTTTCTCCGCGCAGCAAAGAAAATCTAACGAGCCCTGCTGCTCCGTCAAATGCTGCAGACAGTAGCCGACTAGGCAGAAATTAGCCGAGAAATAGCCTCATAAGCTGAAGAAGCACGAACAGCGATGGAGCAGATGGCAGGCCATGAAATAGGCGTTATGGACACTTTCATTGGACCGAGACAGTCCAACGACGCTCACAATGTGACCCGCGATAGTCCTCTATCGAGATGCCATTAGTAACACCACCTTGCCGTTGAAGTTGATACTGGGAAACGCTACTTCTGACACCCGGCGCGCGCGGGCCATTTGGTAATCACTCATGGGCCGTGAGCACACCTCCGAAATGGTCAAAAAGATGCGGGCGGCATGGTAATACTGCATCCCAACCACTAGATACGGTGAGCAACCAGGACGGCTTCAGGAAAGACCCTTTCATGGGACACTAACCGGCTGGAGGCGACATCATCCATAATTCAGGGAACGGCCGACCCGCAGTCACATCCGCCGGTTGGTATCGGAGCGGCTGCCAGGTGGTCGGTTTCGCCTGGTACCATTCATCGACGGCACTGGCGAATTGGCGTCGTGCATGTTCATCGACAGGCTCCTGGGCCACATTGCCGCAGATCCGAAGAATATGCGCGCAGTGGAAAATGATCATGTTCGCAACCGCGGCATCATCGCTGCGTTGAAACATCGACGACCGCTCATAATTCCGCAAATCCAGCTGCAGAGGCTGATACTGCACCACCGACGCGTAGATGGCCTGCCGCAGGAACTGCCAGCTGACAGCCTCCGCCAGTCCGCCCGATGAAGCCGAACGAGACATCAGGTTGATGAGACGGTTGGATCCCAAGAGATGGAATTGCTGGTCGGTGTTGTTCTCCAGCTCCTCGTAGACCCGTAGCAGGACGACTGTGACCAGCAAGTCTTCATCGTAGGTGTGCTCAGGTCGATCCAGTGCTGGGATGAGCAGCTCCAGACACTGGCCGTGGTAGGATGAGGCCTCCCAGTCGCTGTGGTTAATTAGGATGGCATCATGCCGTGCTGCAAGCGCCATAATTGCTTTCAGCACCATGGGAGCCTGTAATGACCGCCGAGGCACATCCGTGCTAAAATGGCACTGGGGGTCGCATATATCCGTCTAGTCAAGGGTCATCAGAGCACGCGCACGTTTCAGCCAAGAGAAGCTACTACTTACCCATGGCGTAATGCGCTGGATAAACCCACGCATCAACGTCGCTTCACGCAGCGTTAAGACCGGTGCTTTATCGACTGTAGGTGGCATGGAACTGCTGGCAGCGATCCTCCGATGCGGTGGAGTCTTGTTGGTAGGATGTTGCGCCGGTGTGCTTTTTTCCACCATGATGTATGCCCCCGCATCTCGATGCCGATCGAGAGCTGTGTTGGGCTTCAAGGGTCTGCTCGTCAATGGGAGTTGGTTTCCTTGCATGGGGTCATCTGTTTCCCAATTGTCGGATGCCTCAAGCACAAATGTGACTAGCATTGGACCATAGGGCGTCAGTTTCGGCGTGTCCCACTTTGACGGTCAAGTAGAGTAGATAGTATTGGGACAGTCTAAGATGTATGCGGGACCTACTGGGCTGAGAGACGCCCACCCAGACTTGATGCTTATCCCAGTCCAGATCAAAACGAGCGGATGTGCCACGACTTTTCTGGTAGACATGGCGGACGGCCTTGAAGTGGAAGCGCGGGTCGAGATGGCAGACCCGGCCTAGACGCCCGCAGGGAGCGCAGGACGATGCCCCCGTAGGAATCTCACAGCGGATATGACGATGGCGACACCGTTCACAGCCTTTGCCCACCCTCATCTCATGAGCTCATGGGGGCGCAAGTTGTTGGAGTCGGAGTCGGCCAACTGCTTCGCGATAAACACTGCATTCTTTCCCCGCATTGCGCTGACTTATCCATGGCTTCCCCGCCTCGGTTTCTCTACTTTAACTCGGCTTTGGCCTTCGTCCTCATACGCTCAACGGGTTGCTCTTCTTTTTGGCCTTGGCGGGCGAGCGCATCCCGCCTCATTTATCGCCATGATGCAAGCGCAGAGTCAATGTTCGGTCCTGGCTCGCATGGGCCTTTTGGCCGGGGTGGGCTATACAAATTCTGCTGCCTGCCAATCAGTTGCAAAAATAGAAACCCTTTCTTTCCCCGCAACAGCCCGATGACCAAGATTCTCTCTCTAGCACTGCGTATATTGGCAAAATGAGGAGTGTTCAGGCTGAGGAAATTACCACCCATTCACTAAAATGGTAATCCATTGGTGCCATACTCATTCCGCGGTTTGGAGGAACGCGATGGCCACCGCCAAGGTGGTAAACAAGTCCGATCGGCGCATAGACCGGCGGGGCGCAGCGGTGTTCGTGCAGAGACGCACTGCCACAAACCAATGACCGCGATATCAGCCCATTATTGACCCCTCCGGCATGGAATTTCGCAGCTGGTGGGTCAACTGGCCGATATTAGTGCCGTCCATGCAATCCTGGAAAAAGTCGACTCCGCCCCAAGGCTCCTGTTATAATAATGGCCGTCCCAGATGCGTGTCGGAGCACGACACACAGACCTTGATCCCTGCATTTGGGAGCTGCGAGAATGCTAATCCACTTTCTTCTGGTGCTGTGCACACTGTGGCAGTCAGGCGTTGCTGATTCGGACAACTGTTAGTGCGCAGGCACATGTGTCATCCACTTCGATCACCCAACTCACGATTGAAGATTCTAGGCTCAAGCAGTGTTACGATATCCAGTCAAAGTGATGCCAACAATCTGGCCAGCTGCGACACCCTCGATGGCAGCGTCACGATTTCATCTTCTGTCAGTGGGGTCATCACATTGAACAATGTTGCGGAGATCAAGGGCTCCTTTACCATGGAGGGGGCGTCGGGGCTAACGAAACTCATCGTCCCAGACCTCGAAACCCTCCAGGGTGCTCTCACGTTGGTAAATCTGGAATCCCTGACCGATCTGACCATGAGCGCGTTGTCAGAAGTTTCGTCCGGGATCATCATCACGGGCAACTCAATGCTGAAGAGCCTGAACTTGGAGAAGCTAGAAAAAGTGGATGGACAATTAGAGCTGACGGGCTCATTCACCAGGTCAGTTCCTTAACAAATGGTTGTTCAACATTCAAATCTGATCAATTGAGTGTAGCGTGTCACTGCCGTCCCTGGATGAAGTCAAAGGCCAAACGACCATTCGTGGCGCGAAGGTCTTGTCTTGCAAAACTCTTGATAGCCTACAGTCCGAGGGTGTATATCAGGGTGCATACTCCTGCACAGCTACGGACTCGAGCGGTGCCTCTCTCAGCCCGGGCACCAAAGGGGGCATCGCAGTTGGCGTCATCGTTGGGGTTATATTGATTCTGCTGCTTTTATGGTATGTGCTTAGGCGGCGACGAAATCGGAAGAACCGATCTACTTCGCTTGAATCATCATCCTCGCCACCCTCAGTGGTCCCAGATGAGAAGCAACCTAGCCGTGGATATCAGCCTGTGCCTTTACAAGAATCCAAGCCGATGGTGCCGAGGGAACCCATCGGGCCTGCTGCCGCCCAACTGGACCATCGCTCAATCTACGAAGCGCCCGTTGCGCCGACTCCGGTTCGTGAATACCACGAGTTAGACGCGGGCCCAGTTTTTAGCTCACACCAACGGCCGATTTATCCGGAGGCGTGAGGGACCTAAGAAGTCATGATGTGAGGATGGCCGGAGTTCAGGCGCGGTGAGCGAGTTTCACGTTTATGATTTTTCTTCTTCCCTTCTTTTGATTTATGTATATACCAATTTTTGGAAGCAGATCAACGTTGTGAATGACTATCTTAGGACTGTTTGTTGTTATTTCTTTTTCCACCGGGGTCGTGATCAAGCCATCGCTCAGAATTATGGACCTCTAGGCCGGATTTCTGCGGCTCCCCATTGCAGCCCCAAACCCTGAAAGAGCATAGATAGACGAGCCGACTACACCTAAAAGGGCAGCTGAAGGGTTCTCCGTCGCTTCGCGATGCCAATTGTGTTGGTGGCGTACTTGCTAATCTCGATAAGGAACGGCGCTAGACGATTTGGCGCCCAGGCTTACTGCAGGGTAATAATTGACCTTTTGCTTTGTGCTCAGGGGAAAGCGATACAGCCAATAAAAAGTTCAAATTTGGAATCTCCGTCCAATAACTCCGAGAATTGTCAAACTTGCACCCCGAAGAGCGGGCGGCGCTTGCTTACCTCTATACAAGCTATCAGCCCCGAAACCCCACAGTGATAAGCTTCCGTGCGCTCTGCACCGGATCAGTATATAGTCCACAAGAGTTTGGGCTGGCGCCCCTGAAAATTATTTTCTTGCGAGGCGTGCTCCGCTCTAACCATTGATTGTTCTACATTGGTTGCTCTCCACCATGTTCTCGACACGCCCCAGTCTACTGTTCTGTACAGCCGTTGGGCTTCTGTTGGCCCCAGCGCTCGCAGCAAATGCAACTGCCATGTCATCAAGCGGCTGCGTGGACCCGTCTGGCTTCGCATCTTGCCTTGAGTCCGCCACTATGCAGGCGGCCACCTGCATTGCGGAAGCCGGCGGCAACGACTATCTGGTCATTGGATGTGGCTGGGAGCAAGATGTCAATAATCTCTTGTGCTATATGAGTGGCTGCTGGAACAAGGTAAGCCAAAAACCTGATGAACCGGACTGAGGACTAAGGGGTAAATTACCTTGCACAGGTGTATTCTTGTGAATATCAATACCTAGCATCCAGCTATCTTATCGCACGCGGCAAAGAAACCATTCCCTTTTACCCAGCGCCCCAGGATGCACCGGGTGGCTGCTCCTGCAACATGGGGAACGTGCTGCAGAATGCGACGGCAAGCATTGAGCTGATCCAATCAAAATGTTCGAGCTATGAATTCTCCAGCACAACCAGCCTCGCCGAGTGTCAATGTTGTGCATGGAGCGCAGCCATTTCCTCGTACAGTTTCCCTTCCCCGTTCTTTGCCTGAACAGTTTCCCTTGCCAATAAATACTCACACAAGCGGCGGTGTAGCTTCTACGGGATCTGCCCCACCACAGAGCCCTCCCAACTGGGCCTTGACAAACTCGCGAGTGAAGTGAAGGCATACACATCGTTCACCGGATCCTGCTCTAATTTGGATGCCACTACATGCTTAGGCGGATTCAACATTGGATCTGCCGACAATGGCACCTATGTGAACCCGGCCAGTCTTCCTGCTGGAGGAACCGAATTGCTCAGTACAACAACCGGTGTAGGGTATCCGCTGACATCGCCCCCGGGAGGATGGACGATGACCGTCACTCTACTCAGCGACGCACATACAGTTACCGCTGCGAGCTATAATGCGAAGAATGTGGTAACGGAGACCGCGTCGACCTCTTCTTCTACTTCTTCGTCGTCGTCTTCTTCTTCTTCTTCTGGCTCGGGAAGTAATGCCAATCCTCTCACAGGCAATTCAGGCCACTCCGGTTTTATAACCCCGTCGATTAACATCTACATCGGTATACTATTTGTGGCCGTATTAACCTGGCTATGAAAGGTACAAGTGGAACGTTTGACCGAATCCTAGATCATGGAGATTCAAAATTGGACCGGAAAATGAGTTGCATGTTGCAAATGGCCAACTTTTCTTCGAGGTTTCACTAGATACATGGATTCAACTTTCTTGCAAACAGATCATAGGGAAGACAAGTAAGAATCCAAAAATAGGGGATGTACATGGTGGGGTGGGAAAATGATTAAGTGAAAGTAGAAGTGCTCCGTTTGCCCTAGAGCGTAGGTCATATGGACGCTTCAGAGCATCGGTCTCCACGCCTTCTTTCTCTATTCCAAGACATGCAAATTTATCTTTGGAAAGAATCTTGAAACATACTCCAGCAGGCTCACTGGAAGGTAGAGGGGAAAGCGTCCGGCCCAGATACAGTTATACTCCTCTACTCAAAAGATAGTATTTTGATTGAATCATACCTACTGCTCCAAAGCAAGAAAGTAGACTCGAAAGAATGGGCAAAATTACTCTAATGCTACTAACAGAATAAGGAATCACATACTTGAACTAGGCTGATTTGATCTGCCTTGGATCCAGAGCATGGCCCCCGTGGGGAGCGGGCAACACAGGGGCGGCTATTAGTGTATGATTAGACTGGGTGTCGACGAGACTAGTTCCGCACGAGGGGTGTTGACAGGGATCAAGGCCTGTACTAGGTGGTCCCTTGGCAACTTCGGACTTGGAACTATCGATGCGAGTCGTGGAGGAGGCCAATGAAGAGCACACTGAGTCATCAGGCGTCTTCTCGCCATGGCGCTCTTTCATTCCGCAGTCGAAGTTTCGGCTCGGTATCATCCAGCAACATCCCCATATTCCACATCAACCTCCAGTTCTTTGAACCCTCTAACAAGCGACTAATGAACCTGTGCTTATGACCACTCTCTATCAAGGGCACCTACACCTTGGCGTTCCGCGTGCTCACCATCCATCGAGCCAACTCAGACTTTCGGCACATTGCGGCAAGCTCAGTGCAAACAATTCTAGCCGTGTGGTTGACATCATTACCGCATCAATACGTACTATATGAATATGCACCATTGACCTTGGTAAGTATTTATGACTTAGGTGAGCAGCGGAGTCGGTGCAAGGAGAGTGACAACCCCTCATAGTAAACACCGGCGGGGGGCGGCGATTGCCATGCTCGGGTACCGGGGCACAGGCCGACCTCACCACCTCTTTGTACTCAAACCTACAAACGGAGGAACTAATGCATACCTCAGTCTGATTCTGAGGTATTGGCTGGCCGATATGAGAAATGATACCGCTGATCTATGGATATTGCCTACCGATTTTTCCACAGACATCATCCCCATCGAGATCTTTGCCAAGCGTTGTAGCAGAGTTATTTGTGTCGGATACGTTTGACCCGAGTGGCGAAAACAAGTCACCAATACAAGGCTAGCTACCTCTACGGAAAGGTGCAGCGGCCAGTCTTCCTGTTTTAATGGGATCATATACATTATTTCCTCCGCGCCGATGCTAATTGCTGTGTGATTTCATTTTCTTTCTTTCTTGTCAAGACACGTCACTTGTCACTTAGGAAGACTGATATAAAAATATTCGGAGATAGCGAGAAAATCACGAAAAGCATCACCCTGTCCTGAATAATGTTATTCTACCTATAAGGTTAGAAAATCCCTTTGTATTATTTTTCATTCAACCACACTCGCGTTCCCGGATGAATGGACCATGTTGCAGCTGAGATAGGTGTATAAATTATATTTCAGCTAACATTCCACAGGAATTATATGGTTAAGATAGACCGGTCGGTATAGTCACCTCGGGGCATCTGTTTGCGAGCTGTTCGTCCTTCCCACCCTTTAGATGCCGGGCTTGGAACAAGCCCCAGTCTCTACCCCGTCTTCTACCCCGCAAATCGCCCACTCAGAATAACATAGGTCAAAATAGTGCAGCTTTGAGATCGCCTATTGGTGGAACTTCAGTCAAGGAAGACCAAAAATTTCTTTTATTTTAAATCTAAAAACTCCGAAATGGAGAGTGGGTTATACATAAATAGTTTTCAAGTTCGCGAGAAGTTGAAATTACCCAGTCTAAGTCTCGCTTGAAATCCAAGATTGCAACCTCTCAAGATGATAAGCGTATTTCTA
The DNA here is from genome assembly GCF_028826845.1 of Penicillium canariense. NCBI lineage: Eukaryota > Fungi > Ascomycota > Eurotiomycetes > Eurotiales > Aspergillaceae > Penicillium > Penicillium canariense. Next base: position 4,982,247 of record NW_026622728.1, on the reverse strand, counting down.
TTCCTCTATTTTGGGCTTTTTAAGGTGCATGCATTGGTTGTTCCTCCCAAAATACCTTTAGCACATGCCATGCCACCTTTTTTTGTTTTGGCGGGCGATAGTACGACAGCAACCCAATCCTCGGATGGTGGGGGTTGGGGTGACGGCTTCCTAAACACTACACTGTTCCACGGCGCAACTGGTCACAACTATGGACATAATGGGGCCACGACAGTCAGCTTTCGAGCCGGAGGCGATTGGAACAAAGTTCTATCAACGGTCAAAAACGTTAGCCAAGCTTACCACCCGTTTGTCACCATACAATTTGGTCACAATGACCAAAAGGCAGCCGCAAATATCTCACTCTCACAATACACGGAGAACTTAGAGCGCTTTGTGACAGACGCCGTCGATGCTGGGGCTACACCTATTCTTGTAACACCATTATCAAGGCGCAATTATAACACCTCTACAGGGCAACCAAGGATCATCGAAGACCTGGCAAACCAAGCCAACGCCACGATCACTGCTGCACATAATACTGGCGCGTCCTTTATTGATCTCAATAGAGAGAGCACCAGATATCTTAATGCCATTGGACCGACGGATGCCTACACTTATAATCTAATTGCTGCCGACCACACCCATCTCAATATTGCTGGTAGCATTGTGTTTGGAGGGATCGTTGCTGAGTTGATCCAACGGCAGTTCCATGAGTTGAAAGAATCAGGCTTTGTTCGGGTCAATGGGACATTGAAGAAGGATGTTGACCACGGTGTATACTACTGGCCTTAAATTAAGCCTTCGATTTATATATGCTTAGCTTCACTCGAGTTCTTTCTTTCCGTATTTCAATTCCGCAAGGGAACTGATGAGTAACCATGTGCTTTATTATGGAGTGAGTACAACGTATTATTGGCGCGTGACAAGTGACTACCAATTAGATCATTTGATCAAAACAACTCAAAATTTGGATTAGCGAAAAGAGGAAAGGAATTGCGTGAAGTTCCATCCGTTATGGGGTTAAATGACCTTTTCCTCTTCGTGCTCATGTTTTTGGAGGAACAGAGCCTTCATGGACGGATATGTCCGAACTTCGAGCTCTTCTGCAAGTACAGATGTTACATTATCGTTCCCAAGCCCGTACCGAATGGCCTTGGATGTCTGACCTTCGGCTCGCTTGGCAAACCAGATTGCATGAACCCAGTCAATCCAGACCTCAAACCCTTCGCCTTGGTCGTGAATCATAACGCTTGCCCCCTCCTCGGCTCGGAAGCGATGATCTAAATTGATCCGCTCTTCCACACCCCACGCACCTCTTAACTTCGCGTTGAATATGATCTCTGATTGACCTCGCCGGATTGAGATGTGGAATATGATGTTATTGGCAGCATCGGTAATAGATATCTGTGTCATGTCATTCTTGACCCCGGGGTTTTCCAAGTCAACTGTCGCTGATTCAAGTAGAATGACACTGTCAGCTTTCAGTTGGCGATGGAACTTGAGGCTGCTTTGAAGGGCCAGAGTTGCCTTTGGGCGCGCCGGGCTATCGACAGTTAAAATTTGGACCATTCACGTAGAGGACTGTTGGGAAGCGGATTTACCGTGGAGCTGGAGGTTCAACCATGGGCTGTTTGAGATGGAGATCTAGAGCTCCATCGGCCCCTCCAGAAATGGTTGGCTCCTTCTTGAAATTTTCGAAGGCAGGTGGAAGAGCAGGATTCTCAAAGTATTTCGTTTCGTTACTGCTCCCAATGACCTCCAGATCTAGCTTTTCAACTTCATACCGGGGAAGTTCTTTCCCGCCCTAGAGTTATGTTAGTTACTAGGATTTTATAGATGCCCTTGCAGAAATATTGAGTATCTCACTTTCACAACCCTCCAATAAGCGCGCTTCTGCAAGTACGCAAGGACTTCATCACGAGTTAAAGATTTCAGATTACGACCAGTCTGTATCAACTTGTACAGAACTGGCGCGATGGGGACGTAAGCGGTGGACTTGGAACGAGTCTTTTGACCATCCTTGCAGTTTCCACATAAAGTGGCTCCGTCCAGCTCCGGTCTCTGGCTGAAGTTGTATACTTCTGCGATCAAATCGGTGACAGGGGTTTGAAAACCATTTTCTTGGGCCAAGTACAGTTTTATCCAGAATGGTTGACCACCAAATGCATATCTTTTGTTTAGAACATTGGGGGATCAGCAGCGTACCGGGGGCTTGTCAAATGTAAATGAACTTACTTGAGGAAGCGAATACTGAAACCGTAATCAGTGACACGGAGTCCGCCTTCAATCTGCTCTACACCATCAGAAGATCGAGCCTGGGGATCCAATACCAGAGCTCGTGAGACTCCGTAAAGTTTGTTGATCACAGTATTTATGTCTGCTATGTATAGATCTTGATCGAATGAGCCCTCTTTCTGGTTGTATTTTGCGTCCCAGCGTTGTAGCTCTGGGTAGGTGTATCCCAGGTTAGGGGTATACCGAACACCCTCTGGGGTCCAGTAGTTTCCTTCACGATCGGAGCGGAAAGGCTGCAGTGGAGTGCTCTGATTAACAGCATGTCTCTTGCCATGTGAGTCTTGGATTAACGCGTTATCCGGAGGAATATTGTCAAGCCATTTATCTGGGTTCAAGGCCTGCCAAAGGGAGAACAGGCGGTCAATGTTGCTTGTTTGGGAGAAACATTAGCTGATTGCCGGACTTGGAGAGCCAGAATTGCCGCAGACTCACCAATGGTGTAGGAAAAAAAGCGGATCAAAAGAAGCTACAGGTACATTACCCATGTGGCCTTCCCCCCAGCCCATCCGTGAATATTGTTGTGAATCTAGTATCATAAGCCAAAGTGAGTCTATGTGTGTTCCTGAGGGCTGGAGCTTACATATTCGATATTCAGGTCCTCGTCCACATTTTGGTCTTTCGATGTGGGGTTAGTACTTGCAAAGGTATTGTAATCCATAGGAATAGTGAGCAAGCGATAAACTATTTCCGCCGCTGGACCATGGTTCTTGTCATTGTATCCCATGTGTGAGTTGAAGGCATCAGCCGCTTTGCTGTTGTTGACAACACCATTTCGCCAGCCCTCGCTGGCGGGCTTTTGATCTTCTTCATCGGGCCAGCGACTGGTCCCAATGGTGTTTCCGAACTTTGTTAAATCAGCTCTGAAAATAATGGGTAGATATTTGACTACCCACATTTTTGTACTCTTCTTGGTCAGCGTCATTTTGCCAGGTATTTTCCGTCCTAACCCCTTCACTTCGCATACGTTTGTTTGTGGGCATGCGGAATTGAAATAACGGGTTGTCGATTCGCTGTATGCCACTTGGATGCTTCACATCAACCGTCGGGCTTTTACAGAGGACAGGAATAGATCCTTTAGCCCAGTCCCAGAAAGGAAGACGCCACAAATCAGCGATCTCCTTCCAGACAGCCTGCTGGCCCTGTGGAAACTGTGGGATAATTTCCTTGACCATGATGTCATATACGACTTGCTGATATGCATCAGAGTTGTCACAATATTTTATTGGATCCGAAACGTATCATACCTCGAACAGGAGCACATACGGTCGATGCCAAATAGGAAACAGAACATGACTGTGGAAGCAATAACCATTTTGAATGGGCTCAGAACTTGGGTCATCCCATCGCACAAATGGTTGACCGTGGATTCCTGGAGTAAAGATCAGCTGGTATCTCATGCTTTATTCATGAGACAGCGTACCGGCAATTTGAAAGTAAGACAACTTTTCATTAGGATCTAATTTCTGAAATCTGTCCATAGCCAAAATAAAAAGATCAACTTGTTTCTGATTTGACTTTTTACCACTCCACTCGTCGATGTTTTGGCGCACAGATACTTTCCGATTAAGGCCATCCGCAGGAGTCGAGCCTTCCAGAGGGAAACGAGGCTTAACTGGATAGTAGTCATGGCCCGTCGATTCTGGCGCCATCTTGTCACGAGAATCAGATTCTGGGTGAATTTGCCGGTTGAATTGTTTTCTCGAAACTCGGCCAAACAGGTGCATCCACGCGTTAGGACAGAAAATAAACAGACGGCAGTCAGCAACCAGGGTTCTAGGCTCAAATGATGTCTTATATATATATTTCCAAAAGGCTGGTGTTGGGTCACGTCCAATAAATTGGTTACCCTTATCTGGAGAATGAGCCCCCAAAGAAAGACACTGCAGCAATTACGAGCAACCCAAGCCTCGTAGTTTTCGCTTTTCAGATCGAGCTCTCATGCCCTGCGGTTTGCTCCCATGCGTAGGGAAGTAATTGGCGACAAGCTGAGCTGCATGGAACTGTCAATTTAGCGCGACGCTAAGGACCCTGTCAATGTAGTCCATGTCCCAATTCACCAATAGTGATTGCACACATCAACACAGCTGCTGGGAAAGGCTAGAACTCAACGTGTTCATAGACCAAACCAATGAGTTCGTCCGCTATTTCCACTTGGCCTACATGTTTGCTTCCCCAGGGGCACGAACGAGGTTCATTACACAGGCTAGCAATAACAGCCAGCCACCCATGCTCCCTCGAGCCTTGCCAGCCGATCCTTTCTGGACACAGATGGCCATCATATCTATTTACCCCTTGTCTCTCAGTCTCAAGTCCTGCAACTGAAGTTTGCTCTTGGACAAATTTTATATCGCCACCTTTAAGCGTGAACTAGCTGTATGCTTATTGAAATAGACCCGACCTCCATCCACGCCTCAAGAATCAATCGTCACAATGGTCGAAAATCGAGAGATGGTGGGGCAGCCGTCAAATGCTAAGCTGGCAGAGCTAGTTAGACAGCTGCAGCTTAAGTATACTTATTTAGATCCTGCGCCGCCAGTTCAGCTCAAGCCACCAAGTGACAGACATCAGAGGACTAATAGAGTCTGAATATCTAGCTAAGCACGCTTGGACGAAGACGTTCGGTTTGACCAGGACGCCTTTGAGCCATATAAAGAGGCCGACATGTTTGTCGGTCGACGCAAATTAATGGATAATAAAGTCATCTTGCCTTCAAGCTTCCTACTTCCCATTTGTGAGAGCTGTCTCGTGGAAGAGTTCCTTTTTATGTTCCATGCTATTGTGGTCTGAAGTTGCTGGCATAATTCTGTGAAACAAGACTCATCTTACGAGTGATATTTCCCACTATACTATGCGTCGTTCTCATTGCATAAGTAGCCATTGCTCTAGCTGGACTGTGGCAAAATTTAAAATAAGACGGGGTTGTGAACCTACGCTGACGATCTTCCCAATGGCTGAAAAATGACGAGTTGGATCTTCTATTGGACTAGCGTTTCTACCAGAACGGTCTCACTAAATTATGGTGGAAGGGGGCGTGCCTTGCTATCCCAGCCCGATAAATCAGACCTCGCATGTAATGTCCCAAGCAGCCAGGGTGTGTGCCATTGCTGTCAGATTACTTACAAAGGAGGGCCACACAGCTAGTGCGAAACTTGAGAGTCATGTACTACCGTAAAATCCTTTTATGCTGGATTATTGGTCACCTAGTATATATTGATGAAGTCGATTATTTTCCATGTATTCGGAGATAGAATATCATGTATTCAAATTTGGAGGCTATACCTAATGACTATTATTGCAGGAACCCTGTAGCTGAATATACATCACACCGACACTTCTTCCGTGTCGCCTATAGTCTAGAACTATGACCGACAAAGAACAGATTTCTCCTCTGTCCCTTTTCGCCATTGGGGTCAGGCATTACCGTACCAGTCCTGCCAATTGGCTCTTCATTTGTGGATGAAAGCCGGGTTAAAGTAAATTCATCACCATCATTTGCCAAAAAGCGGTGATTGGTGCTTGTAAGGCGACCCACAATATAGGCCCGCTGTGGACTGCCATCTCGGTTGAACTCAACAGTATAAGTCTGAAGAACAATTAGCAGGGGAATAACAATTTGCTAAGATATCGTCGAAAGACTTTACTTCTATTGTCGCGTCTCCTTCCGCATCATTATCGACCAAGGGGATAGGATCCGGTGTTTTCAAACCCATTGCGCGACTATCCGTGTAGGTGCTTTTGTCTTTTCGAGGCTGAGTTGAGAGGCAAATGGCATGTTGGTAAGACAAAAAGCCACCATTGGCGAGTATCAATCCTTTATGACCATATCCCTTACGCAGCTGGCGGGTCATCTCTGTGATGGCCTGCGATAAAAAATCAATACAGAAGGTCAACAACAGGTGGACGGAACAGCATACATGCATCGAGTAGTTGTTACCGGCTCCTCCAAATGACGTGAGCCCGCCAAGAACTGTGATGGGCTTTTCCGGCGTGGTTATGGACAGGCCAAGATGATGGCACGCAAGTTTAGGGACAATGGGGAAGCATGAATAGAAGTCGTAAATATCAATTTCCCTGGAAGTTATCCCACTGTTACCCAGGCAATTGTCCAGTGAGTCCGAGATAGCGGAACACTGAAAAAAGTTGGGTCTTTCCCAGACTAACATCCACCTGTCAGTTGCCTTGCTTATACATAATTGGGACTCAACTGACACAAGTTGCGCTCACGGGAGCCAGCGCCCCCAAGTGGGTATATCCATCTTTCTTCTGGAACTTGGAGCTTCTTGGCAAACTCAGTTGAGGTTATAACGCATGCTGCCGCCAGATTGACAGCGTTGAATGCATTCATGAGAAGAGGATCTAGGAAGCACTGTCAGATGCTTCGTTATCGTCATTATGTTGAGGGACAAATACATGGGAAGCATATCATGCGGTTTTTCTTAGAGATGGACCCTATTGAAGCTGGGGTATCGGCATCCTTTCCGAAGTTCCACGAATAAGGATTAGAAGCTGCGACGCGGCTAAATTTCCCGTAAAGGAGAGCCGACTCTTCGTGATTATCCTTGATGGATTGGCCGCGATGTGCGCGAAACCCGTTTTCGTACAAGGGATAAATATGAATCGGTGCACCCACAGAGTGCAGACCCCCAATATCTAAGCGCACTAGTTAGAATATGGTTGCATAGATCATAGCTCAAAAGATAGAACTGGGCCATGCCTTTCTTCAGTACTCTAGTAGTCGGCGAAAATACATCTGTGACCGATTCGGCTGGCTGAGTCCAACCTGGAGGCGGAATCTTGCCCTCCTTGACACACGTAGCCACTTTCTCTTTGGTTAATATCATTGATGGTGGGTTTGAAACCAGAAAAATTGGGTTTACTCACAGGAAGCTAAAGCTTCTGCTCCAGTTAGCACTGCAACTCGGTTCTCCCCTGTCGCAATTCTTCGAGCTGCTTCGTCCAACAGCTTTGCAGGCTGATTCCCACCATGTTCACTGTACTCTTGATGTTTAGTTTGGATGCCAAGTTTTCCTGCCAGGAGAGCCGGAAGGTCTGTGTAAGGCCAAGTCCATGTTTTCACAACATCGAGGCTATCAATGCTGGATCGCAACATTTCCTCAAGTTCAACTGAGACAGTGGCATCTTTGATAGCAGAACATATTGCTTCTAGCATTAAACTTGCCGGCTCCCTCGCATGTTCAATCGCTGTTGACCGATTTTTAATATCGGCCACACCAACAATCACCGGAATCATATTCGAAATGTTTCTATAGGTTCGTTCGGGACCTATGTGATAAAAGAATAATAGAACAGGACTCTATTTGTGTTATTAGGGAAAGCACGGACCTGTGGAGGCACAGTTTGTTCCAATTCCTCGGGCCGAGCAAAAGTTGAAGGGACATTATCATATGAACCCTGTCGGCCGGTACCAAAGGTCAGCTCCCCCTCTTCTCTGTGATATTTTCACAAAATGATCTCGAATATCAAGGTGCCACGCACTAAGACGTTTTATGATACTTAGATAAACATATGAAGCTAGTAATTCAGCTTCGACTTAGTTCGGATTGGAACACTTGAGCAATATAAATACTATGGAGGTGAACGCTCGATGGCACTCTGGCTAATGGCAGACGGGATGAGGCACAGAGGAACAGGCCTCCGGCAGTTGGACGGAGAGCAACCGACAGAAACTACTTGATGGAAAAGCGACGTTCCTCTACTGCAATGCTTATTCGGGTGTGAACTTTAGCAACTCATAGTCTATTATAAGCGGGAGGGAATCCATTTCGGTCGCGTTTTGTTTGCAAATGCTTGCACGCCAATTTTGAAGTTTTCCCCGGCCACCAACCTGTTGACATACTCATGTCTGGTGCGCGATGTGGCATGCTCCACACTTGGGTTGTCCCATGCCTCCCGTAGCCCCTGCCGGGTGACGATAATCCCATCAGGTGAGAAGTTTGATATTTGCCCTGCCAGCTCTAAGCATTCATCAACCACAGAGTCCACTGACTGGGAGACTCGGTTGATCAGCCGATAGTCTAACGCCTCTTGAGCAGATAATCTTCGGCCGGTCATGGAAATCTCCGAAGCCAGCTGCAAGCCCACGATCCGCATGAGGCGAGGGAGGCCTCCTGCGGCAGCATACAGTCCGACGGCAACTTCTGGTAGGCCGAATTGAGAATCAGGTGCCGCAACGACCATATCACTGCATACAAATACAGGTGTCAGTCTTTCCATTTACCTCGTTTCAAGGAAAGTCGTGCGCAAAACATATTCACGCCACCTTACCAATTGAGACATATTTCGAAACCTCCACCAAGGGCGAATCCATTGACGGCAGCCAAAACGGGCTTTTTGCCTCTGCGCTGGCTCAATCCCATGAAGCCACTGGGTGGGTGGTTCATTAATGCCATCTGTGCGGCTGTTTTCGGTCCTCGGCGCGACGCATTTTGTTCGACCAAATCTTGGCCTGCGCAAAAGGCTTTTTTACCAGCGCCGGTGACCACAGCAACCAAAAGCGTAGGCTCTTCGTCAAACCATGTGAAAAGATTATGCCCGTCCCAATGCGCTTCGGCGGGCAATGAGTTGCGTTGCTTTTCCCGGTCAATGGTTACCAAGAGTACCCCTGGCCTTGGGAAAGAGACTTGAAAAAATCTCGATGAGGGGGGCTGGGAATGGAGAGAATTTGCCATCGTTTACCTTCCAAGGTTTGACAGTTGAGCACAGGCAAAACAGAATGATGCAACAATAATGCCCCGAATAGTTGGCAATACGGGGTTCAGAGGCTACTTGCCAGGACGCAAAATGACATGGTTTTTATAGCCTTTATGGAATTTACATCCATCCCATCAACTTGTATTTTTACACTTGATACGGTGGTCACTAGTTTCGGGGGAAGTCGGCTGTCTCCTGAATGCGGGGTCGTGACCGTACCTCGGACCCTTCGGTTACTGCCACGCGTCAAAAGGACTTGCTTCTTGCCCCGGACCGGTTTGTGTAGATCCCCCATAATTTCCGCTGAATTCTCATTTTTACCATGCTGTTGCAAAACTCGTCAAACAATGCATATCTCTTGAGCGTCATCTTCACACAACATGGCTCAGGGCTCGCTGTCTCAAGGCTTCTTTTATGTAAATGGGTTGGGTTAAGAATGACAAGTTGGCTCCAGGGAAAGACAGACACAATAAGGTGGGAAGAAGGCTTCCAGATTACTAAGAGGAATTTTGACAGCTCCTAGGAAATACACTATTAGGTTCTTATGATGTATCGTGCAGTCATTGAAGCAGAGGTATCGCTATCTATCATTCATTATCGCATGCTTGAAAAAGGCCAGACCGGTCTCATTTGTCCATTATAGGTTTGCTAATCCCCCAGCTTCGGAAAATCCGCCGATTCTACACTCCAGTCCAGTGAATTTTGCAAGCTGGCCTGATGGGCTGGACCATATTGACTTCACTGCCGTAGGTGAGATCCAACTTTGTACAGGATCCATCTATACCACGATCCCCCGCAATTTCTTGAAGATGACGGCGGAGTATAGTTGCGGGTCAGATTTCGGGGAAGCAAGGAGCAAGTTGGATTATCTCAAGAACTTATTATAGGCAAGTCCCTTAGTTACGATAACGTTATTTGCCTAGGGAAATCTTTACGTCCTCCTTAGTTCGGCTTAGTATGTCGTAGACACCTATAAATTACGTAATTTGATGCACAGGATTAAGGTATCCGGGCTATTGGACAAATTGATGGATCGCTGGCAGATTTCATGGCGCTAACGTGGACCAAGACGAGGGTTGTCATTTAAGGGCGCCCCGGTTTGAGACACTCACTCCCAACGCCAATAGATGAGTACAGTATGGCTGAACCAAGTCCAGTAACAGAATTCACAAGCGAATGGTCAATTCAAAAACACATAATAAATGCGATAAATTTCAACTTCATATCTCAACAACCATACTAACTGCCCCTCGCTGATTACAAGCCTGATTTCCCCTGCGATGAAGTACTCAACGCGTCTCACCACTTCTCCTCGTGTCCCATTTCCCCAATATCCAAGTTTGCTTTCTTGCTTCCGTGAGAGTAATCAACCAGGTCGAATAGATTACCGTTGGTGGTATTGGTGTCGTTACGGCCGAGCGAGCCCAGGCCAAAATTCTGAATGGCACCACGCAGCATACCGTATAGGGTGACGTAGCTGTCATTGGTGGTGTTGGGGGTAACGCCGGCGCCGAACAGGATAGTGGCGATGTGATTATCATTATTGGGGGAGGAGTCGTCATCGTTCCACCAGGTAGCCTCGTCGAAGGTGGCAACCACCAAAGTGCCTTGAGCCTCGAGCTCGGGTAGGTACAAATCCAAGAATGAGTTGAGCCACTCGCCGCCCGTGTTCGGCTGGTTGAAGTAGTTGCTGTCGGAGGTAGGATCATGGGCGTTGTGAAGCATATCCGGGACGTAGAATGAGTACTCTGGCAGAGTGTGTGACATAACGTGATCGGTGAAGGTGTTGTTAGTGTTGTAGATCTTGCTACAGCGATCGTACTTGCTTGTGTAGGAGCTGAAAAGCAGGGCTGGGACGTCGAGGCGACGATACACCTGAGACGACCAGGTCGGGTTGGTGTTATCGATAGGACCATTGGTAATATAGTTGTTGCAGTCATTTGGACCACGGTGAGTTGCAATAGGATTGTACCACTCGGCGTAGGTACCATAAGAGATACCCTTGTCCTCGAGAAGATCGTAAATAGTGGTGGCGTTCACGTTGTAAAAATCCTCACTCGCCATACCGAAGAAGTCACCGGCGACGATAGCGGCGTAGTTGGGCAGAGACGGGTGGGTAATAGCGTAGCTACTGGTGAGCAGCTTGCCACGGGTAGCCAGCAATTTCCAGTAGGCCTGGCCCATAGTCCACTTGTAGACTTCGTTCTCGAAGATGATGTGAAGAATCTTCTTGAACTTGCCCTCGCTTTGATTGGCCGGACAGGCGTTGTCCGCAGAAGGGCAGCATGTTTGGAAAAGCTTGGAGCTGTTCATCGCCTGGGGAGTCCCCTCGTTAATCAGGAAGAAAGGGTATTTGCCGGTTGCACCGTCGGGAATGAGATAGCCCTCCTTCGCGCTGTGGCCAGTGAAGTTGGTACCGCTGACGGTCTCATTGTTTACCGACCAGGAGTAGTAGCCGCCATACTGCTCTGGTGAGAAGGGAGGCTTATAAGAGAAGGGATAACTAGCCACAGCTGGGTCGTCATGCTTAAAGACGTTGCCGCCAGTGTAGGGCACGTCTTTTGCGGGAAGAGCATACTGGGCAGTCGCCGTAGAGACGAGAGCCAGAACTGAAGAAATGCTGATAAAGCCGGGCATCTTTGATATCCGAGGGATTTGCAATTGAAGAGACTTCAGGTATAGCTTTCTGTGAGGCAACGCCGTTTAGATGGGTCATGAGCCCTCCGTTTATACCATGTTTGCCAAGGTCGCGCTGGGAGTCTGGCTTCAAACGCTCGCAAGACACGTTCGGTAAACTGGGCTTAGTATTGGAGTGGAAAGGGCTCTCTGTGCCGATCTTGGACCTTTCCAACTGGCTGTTGCCTGGCTGCTGGTACAATTGCACTAAGCTATTTGCACTTACCGGGCCTGTAGATCCATTCTGGAAAGTCAGGGAAGGAGAGCTTAGCACTGGACGTATCGGGTAATCGGAGAGATCCCGGAGAAGTCTTTCTAGTTTATTAGTAATGTTGTGCGCTAAGCTTCCTGTCGAAATATGTGGAGTGGAAAGTTACCACTAGGATCGGGCTTATTCATCAAGTTCCCACTTTCTTATGTTTTTGTATGTAATTCTCATTTACACATGAACTCAGGCTTTGTAACAGCCGAGTATCGCACAGGCACAAATACGCCCATACGGATAGGGGATGACCCTTCAACAGGCCTTTCCCCCTGATTTCTCCTAGATCATCAATCAATCTGATCATTATCATCCCATTAGACATCTTCCTTACTAGCCTATATAGATAGTGATTAGTTCGACACTTCCCGCTAAGCTTTGAATGCAAGGGTCCAAGCCACTGCGGGGCAGCCACCAATAGCCCACACATGCGCTTGGCCGCCTTGGCGTAGAGGTCCGGTCCGAAATCTTAGGACCGGGACTAGACCATCCGGTCTTTGGTCTTTTTTCGACATGGTCCTTTATGGTCCCCTGGGCGGTCCCCTATAGTTTTATAATCATGCCACGACCTTTATAATTATACCAAGACCTTCCTTTCTTGGCTATACAAACTAATAATTCACTAAAACTAGTATATATCTTCTATAAAAATTATGGGATTTTCTATATCTATCTTATTTATACCACTATGGTATGGTTAGGCAGCAGCTTTGCTAGAGAGTTGGAGTGGTAGAGTTGAATCCATCTAGGCCTAATATAGACTAGTCAACTCTAGAGACCCACCACTCCAACGCTCGACCCCAGCTATTCACTCCTCCTTGGGACCTACCCAAAATCCCCACGTGGGATACTTTACTCTGCTCTATTGGTCCCTTATTTCAGGTCTCTGGGGAGCAAGTGGAGCCGAGTGTAAATGAACGATAAGATTGCGTTGTCTGAGCACACCACCTCAAGTCCTCCAGCAGAGCCAACACACGCTGTCGACATCTGTATGTGCTAAGTCCTCCAGATTTGATAGGAAGGTAAAAGCCGGGCTTTCATGACACAAGCGCTCGATGCAACTTCTCATTCGCTCCTGCAAAAGAACTAAGCCTTTGAATTGGTAAAAGGCCTGTCGAAGCTATCCGAGGGAAATTCTTTCTCGGGACTGCTCTGGTCCCTGACTATGTATAAATGGCCAGGCGGAGCCTGCAGTGCAGATCAAGCTACTTCCAGCACTTATTCAGGATCTCATTGCTTCCAGGATGCCTGTCACGTCTCAAATTGCCCTGACCCTGGGCCTCTTCCTGGGTGCTTCTGCTGCCCCGAACTCTATTGAGGCGCCCACTGGTGCTGATAAACTCACCGTTGCTCTCCTCGGAGGTAAGAAACTCTGCTTTTTTTTAATCAGCGAATCATCATGGTCATGAAAAGAAAGATAGAAATAGAGATTGACAGTTGTATTATCCTGATTGTATAGATTATGGATGGACTGGTTGGCAGCCTCTGCCTCTGGACTTTTGCGACAATGTCTTGCCTAAGCTCAAGGCCGACGGTGTCGATATCCCTCGCCAGATCCAGAACGATTGCGATGCTGGTGACCGCGATGCTCTCTCCAATGCTACTATCGAAGAGAGTAAGTATTTGTGCTGACATGTTCAGAACGGAGCGAGGGAGAGAAATGCTGACGCCTGTGTAGCCAAGACTGCCCAGTATATCGAGGAGGTGTGTCTCATGAAGAACTGCTCGGCCTTCGTGTCCGTCGGCGACAACTTTTACGATAGCGGTGTCGACTTTACTTCGACCGGTATTCAGCGCTTCTACGAGGGCTGGCGTGATATGTATGTGGGTGAGGCCTTTGATGGCAAGCCCTGGTACCAGGCTATTGGTAACCATGACGTTGTTGTTGGCAAAGCTGGTGTTGAATTCCAAACTCATATCGCCCCCTTGATGGATGATCGCTGGTTCTTCGGACACGATAAGCTGCCTTACTATACCTACGATCTAAAGGGCTCCGACTGGACTGCCACCTTCGCTGTTGTCGATTCGGATTGCTTTATCAACGATTACCAGAAGAATACCTCCGTCTATAACACCGACTACGTCATCGAGTGCCATAAGCACACCCAGAAGCAGGTTGAATTCCTGCGCAAGTCCTTCGCCGATTCTAACGCCACCTGGAAGATCTTGCAGATCCACCACGGCTATATCTCTTCCTCGGGTAACTATACTGAGCTGGCCCCCCTGATCAATATTGTCCGCGAGAACAACGGCGTCGTCATCAATGGTCACGACCACTGTATGGCTCACTACCAGTATCAGGGCTTAGACTTTGTACTCACTGGTGGTGCTGGTTACGCCCAGGCTGGCGACTGCAACTTTGGCGTGCCTCTTGGTCCTTTCGCCAAGTGGCTCGGTGCGAACGCCCAGCAAGCTGCTAACGGCTTCGTCACTCTCGATATTACCTCCGAGTCCCTGCAATTCGAGTACTACGCTCGTGACATGCAGCTAAAAGGTACTGATTACTACCCTGTGCCCAACGACATGAAGCCTTCGTATAGCTTCACCGTCACTGAGCACGCCACTAAGGGCAAGAACTAGAGGTTCGGGGGCATTTCTTAGGACGGGGAGTTTTCGGAGGGAATACATAGTATATAGTGTATAATGCAGGGTCTAGGGAGGAAAGATGGAAGAAGAGAACCAAGAAGGACCAAGAGGGAATCAGTAAAGAAAGAAGAGACGGCGCCTAACACCACTCCCGAGCCATGGAAACTTTATATCTTCATGAAAAAAATGCTCCAAAGTGTCTGCCATATTGAGTCTTGCGATCAGCCTGGCTTGGTCTGAACGCACCCGTAAATGTCTAGACCGAAAAATCTGCATCTAGAACTCATCCTCGTATTTGTTGTTGAGGCGCCGCCCACTCACTGACCTGATCAATTATTCGACTATCGAAAGCATTAAGTCTGTGAGGTAACTACGTAAGCTTCTTAAAAACATGCCTTCGCGATATTCTATCAAGATCTGGGCAAGCTAGGCCTACCTAGAGGAAAGCGTCTTACGAGGTTAACAACAAGTGATAGTGAAGGGTATAATAGATCTCATTGGTATACTTTTAAGTTCTGCTAACTAGTGGACCTTCTCCCGAATAGACCCCGCTAAGGACCACTTTGGACTGGACTAGACTAGGGACCGGACTGCACTATATAGGGCTTAGTCCTCACTTTTAGGACCACTAGGCGGTCCTAACCTTTTTAGGACCACACCACTGGGGTCCGGTCTAGCCCTACCGTCCTACAAACAAGGCAAATATGGAGTTCACGCGATTTATATCGAAAATATAAGCTATTTTGAGGATATTATTAGTTTATACGGCCAGAAAAGGAAGGTCTTGGTATAATTACAAAGTTCTTTGTAGAATTATGGAATTCCGGGGGACCATGGTGCGGTCCTAACTATTTCAAAAAAGACTGAAGACCGGATGGTCCGGTCTCGGTCCTTGCCGAGGTCTACTCTTCTAATAGTATTTCTGGAGAGAAAGGAATGGTTTGATTCCTAGGAGGGGCGACTGGAGGTGAGGAGTGATTACTTGTCCTTAAGAAATATTCTCGCTTGCACCAGTAAGTAATGATGACACTTAGCATCTACCGTTTCAATTCGTAGTCTGCTTTAGTAGGTTCAAGCTGACGCATCCAAAGTTCCGATGGTTGTATCAGAGCTAGATTACGCTGATGCTCTATCTAACAGGAATCTATGATTTCTGGATCCCGCACTCGATTACGAACAAGCTCGATAATATATATGTGAATTCAAAAGTGGTCTGTTTTGAAGGTACTCACTATGTGCCTTATGACGATTTTGCTGTAAAGACCGTGGTCGACTTCATCAGGGAGTCCGCTCGGGTGGAATGATGAGCTTGCGCATACAGATGATTGGCTTGATATTGAAGACGGCGGATGTGCGCACGAGAAGAAGGAAAGGAGGGGATAACAGAACAGGGGATAGAAGGAACAAGGCGGGCAGGTAACCTTGCCAGACCTCTAGAAGTGTATACATTTCATAAAATTCCTTGTAGAAATACTATCGGCCATGGACTAGTGGTCCCGGAACTTATTACAACTCAAGCTGCTGATAGCCACTTTGCTTGGTCTCCTTAGCTGTACCCTTATCCTGCCTTGTTCCCTCAGCTCATATATGCCATTGAGGGATAATCGATGGCACCATATCTCGCTTTCCATTCACTTCCATGACTTTCAGCTTCGTTGCGCGACACCGACATGCTGCGTGGACCAAAGGGTATGAGCCGAGAGGAACCTTTCCATTTCCTGGGCCTTGGGGCTAAGGTTGGATCTTGTGGGTGCTTTTGTTTCCAGCCATGAACTCGGGACATTCAGTAGAATCGTCCCACTGAGAGGTATGATTCGGCTTGGAGTCATCGGCGGCCTAATGTGTGAAAACTTTGACAAGACGGACGAAGATTATGTTGCCAAGTCATCTGCTCGCATACCAGCTCATCTCACACACTCTTGACTGAGGCGTCTGACGGCGCCACGTAAAAATTTCAAGTCGTTTCCTTGTTTGAGTCTTCTGTATCTTCTGTATGCAAGCGCATCAAATGAAGCTTTTCCTTAGCTTCATCCAACTTTTCGTGAACATCACGTATTTTGTGCTTGGTCAAAGTATAGCCTTCTATACCAGCAAGGACCGCGTATGACTTGGTGATCGATACTCGTGACAAATCAACACCTCGATCTTGCAGCGAGTGATGAAACGCACGAAAGTTGGCAACATGGGGGCGATAATGACCACTGCAGGGGTTAGAACGTATGGCAGGCTCAAGATCACGACGGAGCTTACCTCAAAGGTGCCAGACTACGAATTTGTCCGTTCTTGGTTTTAATGAGGCCCGCTGCAGTGATTCGCCCACCCCTTAAAAATGAGCTATGCTGGAAGGCACCTGGCTCCTTGATGCCGATGTAGATCCGAAACGACGTGTCTGCGACCTGAGGTAAGGTCTGTGTTAGATATTTTCCAATCCGGCATGAGGCTCAGTTACTCACAAAAATCCACATTCCGTCATTGGTTGACCGACCTCCGGCGAAATGGTCGTGGATGACTGCAGGACGGATGCGCGAAAACTTCTTGACTGCCTTCCCAAGCTCATAGTCTTCTCGGGTAGAGGCGTTTGGCTCTTCCTTCTGCCTGTCGCGGCGTAGGATGCGTGAAGACGATGATTGTGATGAATTCGAGTCTGGCGCAGGAGGACCAATTGATGCCCCCCTGGAGTACCTCCAGGTCGCGGGATGTCATCCTCAATGCGAACCACTCCATGGAGGCTATCCTTGAAGCGCGTATTATCGGTTTCGACCAGCTCATTGTCTTTAGCCCACCGCAGCAAGCCCGCTTCATCCACCTTGACCAGATAGTTGAACCGTTCCCCCGGGGATAGATAGCGAACTTGATCTTTCTCGAGCTGTTCACGCGTGCATTTTGGAAGCTCAATCTCCCTTCCTTCGCCATAATCAAGCCAATAGAAGAAGTTTTCCTTGGTCGGGGAGTTCTTCCAAAAATTATGGTAAGCGCGCAGATTGCTACCATGACGGTGTTTGGAATCCACCATTTCGAGGAAATATTCCAGGCCTAAAGTTCTCGGGGCAGCAGTGGCATCGCGGAAGCCTTGATGATGGTCCATTTGCTCACAGCGCTCTTGATTCAGAGATGACCGATCCTCTCCGCTAGCTTGCATCGCAACACCGACTGCTCGTTCCCAGTTCTTGCGTGCTGGACTGGTGGTCTTATCATCGGGCTCGGCATCGGGCAAAGGGCTCGCAGGCGATTCGCGGGGTTTTTGTTTGGTGTTTTTCATATCCTGAGATACATGAAGCCACAAGCTTGTCAGACTGGATCTTCGTACGACATCGTAAGACTGCTATTGTGCTTACATCCAGCCATCGAGTGGACGCAGCCACACTGCATCCTCGCAGTTCTCGACGTGTACGGTAGCCGCGATAAACTCTCTAGGGGACCCAAGCATGCTGTCAGCATAAAGCTCAATATTTCGCTCATTGTCTCCGGTTCTGTCGTACCTGAATCAACGACGCTGCCCGTTCCTCGGGATCCAAGCGCGTGACGTCATCAAAAGCGTCGAGGTGCGCGTTGGGAGAGCTCTGCAGCGCTGCTTGCTGCTGGGGGTGTGGGAGCTTCGTCATGATTGGCGGGTGATCGTGCAATCTGATTCCAGAAAGCCCAACATTCACAGAGCACAGAGGGGCAGGACCTGAAAGGAAGTGACGCCGTGGTGCGTTCCGCGACAGGCGAGGAAAGGCCGATCAGACACGAGAGTGATAAGGCCAGGATAAGGGATGTTAGCCTGACTGCCGTACAGCCCGGCGGTTAAGGTGTCGAGGTGGCTAGCTACCGACCGTCGGGGATTGAAGTCACCTGTTGGGTAACTTCGCTTGCAAGGTTGGCTAGTTAACCGGTTGGAAGGACCTTGGGAGATCCCGACGATCGTGGTATAAAGACTGGGAATCCACCTTGATATTACCCACTGACCTTATGGTTACACCTTGGGATGCACTAAGGGCTGGCCTAAAAGTACTCATCAATCAGCCAGCTCCCCGTCCTCAATTGAACCTACGGGAACCTGCCCGCGTCCCGCCATACTTCTGACCGACTTGATTCTGAAGCTAGATTCCAGGAGGATCCCTCAATGAGGGGGGCTTCCTAGCTCTGACCTACCAACGCACGCCGGTGCGCACTGTCCCACCTGGCGACTGTGTTGGTCTAGATCGTTACCCTTCCACAGATAACACCCCCTAGTAACTGCGATCTTTTTCACTGTTGTCCCGCTTGCTCTTTTGCCCTGCAAGTCTTCTCCTCCAAAGGCCCTGCTCGGCTCGCACGCCATCGCGGGGGAGGTCTGGGATGCCTAGCAATTGGAGAACTTCCCCACTTCTTCAGGACGGATCTCTATCCGTCCTTCCAGCACCGATCGCGCTGGAACTTGTTACTCCTTTCAGATCGGCCCCGCAACTTGTTTGCAATCACACCCGGGCCAGTGATCGTGGGAGACAGAAGAGAGTGTGCAGCGGGATCCATCGGATCAAATAGGATTATTGGGATGGGCCCACTGGTCGGGGACGCCTCCCGAGTAGGAGTAGATCCGATCCCCTCGCGAGGGGAGAAATTGGAGTTATGAGGGGGCACAGCGAATTATTTTCTTGCTGACATTGCTATCTAATATATATCTCTGGTGGATTAATGAGTTCACAACCATTGTCTGCTACTACTTCCATCCATCACTCCCCATTTCGAATGGTCCAGGTGCTTTCCAAGCAATCCACACATCCAACCATCATGGTCGCCTCTATTCACCCTCTGATCGATAACGGCCTCGTGAAGGGCGACCCCAACTTCGCGGGCGGCACCCTCTACTGCCACTGCCCATCCGATCAAGTCGTGATCGCCTTGACCAGCAACATCGCCCATAACCACGCATGCGGATGCAGCAAGTGCTGGAAGCCCCGAGGGGCCCTGTTTTCCATCGTCGGTGTCATCCCTCGCAACAACGTCAGCGTGCAGGCCAACGAATCGAAACTGATCATCATTGATCCCTCTGCTGTCATCCAGCGCCATGCCTGCCGTGATTGCGGTGTCCACTTGTTCGGCCGTATCGAGCAGCCACATGCCTTCCACGGGCTGGACTTCGTCCACGCGGAGTTGTCCGACCAGAAGGGCTGGCAGGAGCCCCAATTCGCCGGCTTCGTCTCCTCGATCATCGAGCAGGGATTTGACCCGAAGGGAATGGATGGCGTCCGGGCCAAATTCAAGTCTGTCGGATTGGACACCTACGACGCGCTGTCGCCGCCGCTGATGGACCTGCTCGCGACCTTTGCGGCACAGAAGGCCGGCGTGAAGTTCGCCAACCTGTAATGACACCCCGTGCCCGGCGGATCGGTGACTTTGCACCGAGCCATCCGTCAGAGCCAAAAGTTTGGACGAGCCCACAGCCAGGGGACGCATGTTCTCGGCATGGGCACTTGTATTTAGCGTTGTAAACAGAAAGAATGGACTCATCAAAATCTTGACTTGCTACGAATTCAATCACGACCGAGGGGGCCGCTCCCAAGAGAATTTTGGTGTCGTAGGTGATTCGATTGATGTACCCCAGGCGTATTTCAAGGGCAACAGTCTCATGAGCATTAACATCACTCCTCCGTCCTTTTCACTTTGAACGTTCCCCTCGCCTCCTCAAATCACACCATCCTTTTTTAATTCATGATAACGCCACCGTGGGACATGATGGCGGGGATGTGCGTGTTATCTCTCTGGATATGTGTTGGGAATGCGAGGGGTCCCAATGGTCGTCACGATGACAATAGCGATCTTATAGCAGAGGGGGCCTGACTAGACGACCACCTACAAAATGACATGTTCCCGCTCTGTCCGCTCCACCATCTTTACTAGCGCATCCGCAATCCCATATGAAAATGCATATCCACCTCCTCCAAACCCATAAGCTGACAGGAGGGTACGTGATCCTTGCGACTGGGAGTCGAGACGAAACCCACCTTTTCGTGACGGCCGAA
Organism: Penicillium canariense; assembly: GCF_028826845.1. Lineage (NCBI taxonomy): Eukaryota > Fungi > Ascomycota > Eurotiomycetes > Eurotiales > Aspergillaceae > Penicillium > Penicillium canariense. The sequence goes on along the minus strand of NW_026622728.1, from coordinate 4,961,751 downwards.
TCCCAATAATATGACTGATAGCGTCCTCTGGTGGGTGCGCTGGGACAATTTCGGGGGCCAGTCTGTGTGCACGGGCGATTTCGTCCCGGGTAATGTCGAGATCCACGACGGGGGACCTGAAATCAAAGGATCAGTCGGTGGCTTCAGTTGCTGGGTGACCATGCTTACAGGTTGTCTTGTTGCTTGACACCACCGAGGACCACCCCCTGGGAGAATGGCCGGGGGATCACATAGGTATACTCCTGCCCGTTGCGGAAGTACATCGTGTTGCATTGCTGCGTTCGGAGAAAAACATTCTGACCACGCTCGGGGAAACAGAGGTCGTCCTGCACATCCGCCAGGGTTTTGCTGCCTAGCCCGCTGGCGTTGATGAAGACGCGTGAATCCGGAAACATGTCGTAGAGCTCCTGCAGAGCGCCCACGCGCTGGCGAATAAAACGACCCCCCAGAGCTTGGATTTGCCTCCCCAGATAAGGCATATGCCGGGTGGGATCGGTGACCAGCGTCTCATACGCCCAGGCGCAGGCAAAATTGGATGGGTATTCCTCTGGGCGCATCTCCCGGAACTGGACTCACCAATCAGCGGCGGAGTCTTCTAACGGAATCTTCGCCTCTGAGAGGGGCGAAATACAATACAGCATGAGGACTGACCTTGGACACGACCGTGTTCCCCCAGATTGACGATGTCGACGTGGGTTCCTGCTCCAGATACTCTCGCGCATCGACTATGCTGACGCCCGAGTCTGGATCCTGGGCCATCCGGAGCATCACACGATGGGTCACGGCCTGGAGATAACGTTGGTCCGGCGTAATGCCGGCGGCGGCATGCCAGACGGCACCCGCCCAGGCCGATGCATAGTAGATATCTTGATCCCCGGGCAGAAATTCGGCGACCAGCACCACAGAGAAGCCCTGTAGCAGTAGTTGCCGAGCGGCGGCACACCCGATGATGCCGGCACCCAGGATGATGACCGGGCGCTGCGCGAAGGGCACCGGAAATGCGCTGGGGGCTTGACGAGACTCGCCCATGTTGGGGAGGTTGACCGCAGGGCGAGAGAAGAAACCGGACGAGGGAGGGGTCGAACTGTTGAAGAGTCGTGCGAGCAGGTTGGAACTGGTCAGGCAGTCCAGCAGTCGAAGCAACCACCTATCGACGAATGTATACGTCGTGATCGCCGTGAAGGGCCCATCTTTTGTCCTCTTCTATGGCGATTTCCTGGAAGAGTTCAGGCGCTCCGATCCGCCGAGTGGAGCCGCTTGGCACCCACAGATGCTTAAGCGGCGGGCCAACCCGCCGTGCGGCCGCGTTGAATGCCGCGATGTCGTCGGGCGCGCGATTTCGGGCCCTCTGCGCTTTCCCCCCTGCGCATTCTCCTCGGCCCTTTTCCCGTCTTGTGCATCTTGTGCAGCCTGGCTTGGTGACCGACCCTCCTTGCTTGGCCCTTTCCCCCCTCCCCACCCAGACACCCGCGCTGTCGCTGGGTGGGACTGCGACCGGGGTGCGTGCAGGTCTAAGGGGCTGAAGCGTCCGATCCGTCGTTTTGGATCCTCCCCCTCCACTCTGGACGTCGATGGTTGTGATTTGAATGGTGCTTTGTAACTGGCCCTTTGGTTTCCTCTCGTGCGAGCCCACTGCCCGCTGGGCCGCGGTGTCGTAGCGGATTCCGCTGGGATCGACGACACGATGGGCCCGGAGATGGAGGAGAAGGGGGGCTGTGAAGGTGGAATGCAAACACCGACCGTAAACCAACATCCGAATCAGAACGAGCATCGGCCTCCTCCTCCCTCGTCGGCGAGTGATGGGGCAAAAGATGGCCGGCCTTGGCCGTCGTCGGTAGGTTCACCCCAGTTTTGCCCTTGGAGACGCTTCCCATCAAACCCCCCCCCCTTTTCCCCCTCAACCAATGGACGGCAATGTCCCACCATCGGAGAGCATTCGATCAGGATCAAGTTGATCTGCATCCTCCCCCCACTCGTCGTCTTAGCCGTGCCTTGGCGGTCCTGTGTGGTGCTGGGGTTCAACGTTAAACGTTGCAGACCGTGTGCGGCCCCTGCCGACATGCCACCTTAGATCTGATTTGATTTGATGCATATCCCATCGGTGATATGGTTCTTCATGATCTTTGTGCCTTCTTCCCTGTGATCTTTCCTGTTTCTGCTGCATCTTTATCAGTTCAATCATTGCTAGTCCACCGGGGTTGCTTGGTTCCATTTCGTCACATCCACTCATGACTCTTCGCGCTGCAATAGGACTTCCAATCCGGCCATGCCGACGACGACATCTCTATCCTGCGCGACCGAGATGCGGAAGAAGTCCTGTCCTACGACGCAGACGATTCACCTTTTCCGGAGGTGCGTGCTGTCATCCAGCCCACCAACGACCTCTCGCTACCCGTCAACACCGTCCGCATGTGGACCATTGGCTTGGTGTTTTCCATTGTATGTTCGGACCATCCCACAACCCTGGAATCCTGCTAGTGGACATGGGCCCTTCTCCAAATCTGCGAGTGCATGCTGACGGATCCCCTTTCCCACCCCCGACCAGGTTGGTAGTGGATTGAACCAGTTCTTCAGCTTGCGCCAACCCAGTGTCACCATCAGTGCCCTGGTTGCCCAGTTGTTGGCTTTCCCCATAGGATGCGCTTGGGCCAAATGGATGCCGGTCGGCCTCCTCAATCCGGACCGGCACTTTAACATCAAAGAGCATGCGCTCATCACCATCATGGCCAATGTATCCATTGGCTCCGCCGCTGCCACCCAGATCATCGAAGCCGTCGTCAAGTTCTATGACATGCCCTCCCATGGTGGCTTCGAGGTCCTGCTGTGTGTGACCACGCAGCTTTTCGGTTTCGGACTGGCGGGCATCGCCGCACGTTGGCTCGTCACCCCTGCCTCCATGATCTGGCCCCAAGTCTTGTCGAATGCAGCCTTGCTCACGACTCTGCATTCCCGACAGAACGCGATGGCAGATGGCTGGCGGATCACGCGCCTCCGCTTCTTCCTCGTCGTATTTATCGGTGGCGCCGTCTGGTACTTTGCGCCGGGGTACCTGTTCACCGGCCTCAGTACCTTCAGCTTCATCTGCTGGATTGTCCCCTCCAACGTAATCGTTAATCAGTTATTTGGACAGACCACCGGCCTGGGGATGTCCGTGTTGACCTTTGATTGGGCGCAGGTGGTCTATGCCAATCAAAGCCCGCTCCTGGTTCCATTCTGGGCCGGCCTGAATGTGATGGGCTCCTTTGCGCTTTTCTTCTGGCTCATCTGTCCCATCATCTACTATACCAACACCTGGTATGCGGCCTACCTTCCCCTTCTCAACTCCAACACGTTCGACAACACCGCGCGCACCTATAATACCACTCGGATCATGGGCCCCAACGGGTCGGTGAATCAAACCGCCTATCGGGAGTATTCACCCATCTTTCTACCTGCTGGTTATGCCATCACCTTCGGGGTGGCCTTTGCAAACCTCACGGGCATCTTCGTTCATATCGGACTCTACCATGGGAAGGATTTGTGGCAACAATGGAAAGGCACAAGCAAGCAGGATGTTCATGCGCGTCTCATGACCCGCTACCCCACCGTTCCGTGGTGGTGGTTTGCAGGGGTGACCTTGTTGATGGTTGTGCTTAGTGTGGTGACGAATGAGGTGTGGCATACGGGCTTGCCCGTCTGGGCGGTCCTGGTCGCGTTTGGGCTGCCCATGATTTATATCATTCCGGTTGGTGTCATCAAGGCCGTGACTAACATTAGCAGTAACCAGTTGAATCTCCTGACCGAGTTTATTGGTGGATATGCGTTTCTTGGTCGACCCCTGGCTAACATGGTTTTCAAATTCTATGGCTACGTTGCGGTTCAGCAGGGACTCGAGTAAGTACCGGCGCCTGCGATGTTGCTGCCAGCACCCCATCTGATTCACGTCCCGTTTAGATTTGTCGCCGACATGAAGTTGGCTCACTATCTCCATATTGCACCCCGGACTCTCTTTGTGGCCCAAGGGCTTGCCACTCTGATTGGCGCGATCGTCCAGTGCGGAGTGACGGTTTTCATGATTACCAGGATCGATGGTATCTGCACTGCGGATGCGGAGGGCAACTTTACCTGTCCTCACGGGCGGGTCACGTACTCCTCGTCCCTGATCTGGGGTATGTTCGGCTGACTCTTCTCTTTGATCGCTTGTCGATCTTGGTGTTTAACACTCCATTGAGGATCCACGCTCATTCATTTCTAGGTGCGGTTGGCCCGGGCCGGTTGTTTTCTCCTGGTCAGATCTACGGGAACCTCCTGTGGTTCTTCCTCGTGGGACCGGTGGTTGTCGTCATTACCTATCTTTTGGGGCGTCGCTGGAAGGCTGTGAACTATCTCTCTTGGCCAGTTGCCTTTGGGGCCATGAGCCTGGTTCCACCCGCTACCGGGGTCAGCTTTTCCTCGTGGTGGGTGATCAATTTGATCTTCAACGGTTTCATACGCCGCCGGAAGCCCGCCTGGTGGTCCAAGTACAGTATGGCCAATCCGAAACCCCCTTCCCTCACCACCGATCATGGTTGAAATGATGCACTGACATGCTGTAGATTATGTCTTGTCGGCCGCCCTTGATTGCGGCGTCGCAGTGTCCACCGTCATTATCTTCTTTTGCATTACTCTGCCGGCGGGCCCTTTGAACTGGTGGGGCAATACAGTGTATACTAACACCGCCGATGGGAAAGGCACACCGTACAGAAGCCTCCCCGCTCGAGGCTACTTTGGCCCTGCGCAAGGGACATGGCACTGAGTGTCCTGCCATGCAATGGGAAGGTCAAAATCTAATCATCCTACTGTATGTTACTGGAGCCGATGTTGGTCCAAGAATATTGTTGATTGTCCTTTACGCGCATCTCAAGAGAGGAGGGAACTTTCTTAGTGGTTCATTTGCTCTCCCCCGCCCATACCCTGTCATCCATCGGTGCATATGCTAGATGCTACAGTTTAGAAACATTCCATGTGTTCATCCACTACTACAGCCACCTCGTTCCATCTACCTTGGGCTCGTCAACTTATGCTGTTTGGTGCAAACGTTCGAGTCCCACCTACACCTTTACCGACCGCCCTTGTACATATACTTTAGCGATGTTTCGATCATCACCTGTCATGAGGAATTTCTCGAAGATGACGAAGATGGAGTCATCCTCTTCCACGAGTGACATCACCCCTGGAGGATCCAGCCCGATGGTATGCACCTCCAAGGCGTCAAATTCCATCCCGACAGCAAAACTGCCGATCCTATCTTCCAGCCCGCAAACCTGAGCTCCGCCCATGGTGGCAAGATAAAAACCCTCGGCCAGTGACAAGGGCGCATCTCGCCCCTGAGTGAGCATCTTACGGGCATTCGACACCATGAACGCTTGCTTCATGGTTTCCAACATCGACGAGGAATATCCACCGCCGCTATCCGTCCCCAGACCGACCTTGATGCCACGGCGCAGGTACTCTCGGATTGGTGCCACCATGAAGTCCTGCATTGTGGTATTGGCGATGGGGCAGTGTGCGACCCCACAGCGAAGCTCCTGCAATACATCCATCTCTTTCTCCTCCAGGAAAATACAGTGAGCCAGGATTGATCGGTTGTTCAACAATCCAAAATGCCGGTACAGATCGGCTTCCAGGCGAAACTCCGGAAACAGCTCCCGTGTGAACTGCATTTCCTGATCTTCCTCATTGAAATGAGTCTGAATCGGCAGATCGGGGTGGTCCCGGGCGATCGTGCCCAGGCCGGAGAGCAACTCGGAATCACAAGATATCGCAAACCGGGGGGTGATGACCGGTCTCACAAGCTGACCCTCGGGATCCAGGCCTTGGATATGCTGGATTAGTGCTCGCGTTTCGTGCAGGGAGTCGGCGATGGAGGGATCCCGATACCATTCCGGGGCGTTTCGGTTCATATTACACTTGCCGACCAGGGCCCGTTGACCCTTCTCGTAGCAGACGTCGGCCAAAATACGGGTCGCCTCGCCATGGTAGGACCCGTAGTAGGATGCGGTCGTAATCCCTTGCTGGAGGAAGCCAGTCACACACGAAGCATACGTGCGGCGAGCGTATTCGGGGTCAGCAAACTTCGCTTCGTGAGCAAAGGTTACTTGATTCAACCAGTCGATGAGCGCTTGGCCACGGCCCACCCCACGCTGTGTCCACTGAGGTGCATGGTTGTGGGTGTCAACAAAGCCCGGACACAGGAACTCGCCTCGTTGTAGGTACTTGACTGGGAACACGTCCGGGGCATATCCGTGATCAGAGACAATGGAGTTGATCCGACTGGATTCAACGTCTGGTTGCAAGCTTTGGATCGTCCCTGTCTTATCCACGAGAATGAAGCAGTTCTCCAGAATCTCCAGGCCGCCCAGGCTGGGGGAGTGGATCACCGTGCCGTGGAACGCGAGAGGTAGCCCCGATGCGGGGGTGGTGTTTTTATCCAGGTCTTCCATGGCGAAAGAAGCGAGAGAGGCGTGAGGAAAGTCGCTGGCGACTCTGTCCGCAGAAGTGGGCGGCTGCGGTGGATGCCAGTAGAATGGCAAGCGCGGGGGGCCAAGCTTATCTGCGGGAGAGGGCAGTGAGGTGGTTGACGCGGTCAGCTTCAGCCAATGAAGCCTGCCTCTGTTCCCGCCGTCAACTCTTAAGTAGCACCCCAACGGGTAGCGCTTCCACCGTGGTTCTATGATAGATATCCTTTCCTATCTTGACCTTCGTCTATGGAAGATAACCATGGGATGCGTTTCGTGCCATCCATCGAACAAAATAAAGATCGTATCGTCATGTCGCTGGAGCTTTAGTCGACTTCGATATACGTGCATCAGGTCACGGAATTCACCTCTCGGTTGGCCGGTGTACTCTAGTCGTGTAATTGTAGGAAACCTGACCAGACCCACGTGAACTCAAAAATTCCGCCTCAATCAAACGGAATATGTGCATGACCAATACTTGGTAGACGGGATAGTATACAGTTGGCAGCAGTGGGCACAAGGCAATAACCATGGTGATGGGGACCGTAAAAAGAATAAATAGGAATATAATATACATGGGATAAAGCGACACATTCCCTATGACGCCATCTAGGTCCCAGGAGAGCATTAATCGTCTATGTGATCCAAATACATCAAAGGGTATAGTAGCTTGCCATCTCCTCCTGGAACCAGTTGTATGAGTAGAAAAGTTGCTCTGCCATCTGAGGATCAATCATCGGCATGGTGCCACTGTCGTCGACCAGCAGCACATCATCGAGAACGGGGGCCAAAGGAATAGGAGGGGGAGGTGGAGGAGCCAGGGTGACAGAAGGCTGGGGTGGCAAGAGAGGCTGCACTTGCTGGTGCTGGTGCTGGTGCTGGTGATGCTGGTGTTCCAGTTGCTGCTGTTGATATGCCATTTGGCTGAAGATCACCGTGCTCTGCTGATGGAATGTCTCGGCTAGTCGATCTACGCCGGGCCGCCGTTTGCCAAACTCTTCGAGTAGCACGACGACTGCTTGAATCCCACGACGCATCATCAGCTCATCGGGATGCCATGGGGCCGGGCGCGATTCCCGTAAGGAACGGGCATTCTGCTCCAGACACCACAGAATGGTGATACCCGCGAAATAAAGTTGGCTCAGCGTCAACCAAATCCACTTCAGTTTGCCCACTGAGTAACTATTCCAATAAGACCGAATCACCTGGATACTCGAATCGCCGCAGCTGACAATGCTGGTTGCGTCAGGGGTCGGGTTGCGCGGACTCGGGCGATACATGAGAAGCAAGGTGGTATAGTACAGGTAGTCGTAGTAAGACGTCGAGTAGAGGAGTGCCGAAGGATACACTGGGGCCGCCATGCGCCAGTCATCCACCTCGCGACGGAATTGACCCAGTGTAGCGGCAACCTCCTGCGGGGGAGGCTGGGGGAGACTGCTGTATACTGCGTTAGGGGCGGAAGTTAGCACGCCACGCCGAGAAAAAGAGATAAGGGTGAACGATGAGGCAAAAAGGGACCAGGCTCAACCCACAGTATCGGTAAATGCGAGAAAAGATCCGTCGGAGACGCATCACCTGCAGCGGAATGGTCATCGCACTAGCACCGGGCGCTTCCATTCCGTCATCATTCACCTCGCGTGGAAGACCCACACTGATGTCTTCGTCCGCAATCCCCAGAGGCCGGCCTAGGGTGCTGGCAATGAGCCGGTCTAGGTTATACAAGCTCCAGAAGGCGCGCTTCGCCATTTCTTCCTCCATCAGGCTGGCGTATGATCGTGCTTTGTGCAGACCCATGCTGATCGCCAGTCGCAAGGTGGCCCCGAGGACATGCCAGATGCTGGGACCCGAGGTCGCAAACATCGTATACAGGGCCAAGCCGAGCAGCGCACGAATGGCGGGCAAATCCTCATTCTGCAGGGCAAGCGACAGGGTCTCCTGGCTCGCATGGTAAAACTCGGCGGCCCGCGCCGGCTCCGCCGAGCCGATCAGCAACGAGGTGGCGATAACGATATGATAGGCATTATGCACCTCGGGGGTCGGTACGCCGCCTGCGTAGATGTGGCGCAAATGGGCGATGAACTCGGGTCGGGACATGAACGGGTACTGATAGCCCATGCTATCGAAGTACTGGCTCACTACCTGTTCGGCTTCCTCGAGTGAGGACAAGCGCAGCACGCGCGGAGCCAAAGCCGGCCGCGCGACGGACGGCCGGCGGTGCTCCAGCTGATCACGAAAGATCTCGCCGACGTTGGGCAGCTCGGCGCCCACACCAGTGGAGGATTCCAACGCGGCGGCTGGCCCCGTCCCCAACGAAGCACCGCTGCCCGCGGGACTGGGCAACGAGGCCATCGAGGGGCGATTGCCGGTCGCAATCATCGCCGGCACCTGGTACCACCAGTCCGGGTCCCCCTCGCCATCCACCGGGGTCCCGGTGGCCAGATCGGCCACGGAGATGCCCGACTTGCGGCGCACCACCTCCTCCAACCATCGCACTCGTTTTTGTAAGGTCTCGAGCTGGTCGCGGGGCACTGAGGCACTGGCGACCTGCGGGCCCGGCGGGGGATGGTACAGCGGACCCCCGCGCGGGTGCAGGCAGAACAGTTGGGGTACTGGAAGTCACACTTCTTCTTTCGTTTGCGGCAGAAGTCGCATGCCGTCGATACACGCTTGCTGCGCGAGGCCGCGGCCGACGTGGAGTCGGGAGTGGACGACCAGCCGGGCGGCGGGGGCTGAAGCGGCGAGGCGGACGATGGCTGGTGCGGTCGCTGGGAGGATTGCGGAGGAACGCTTGTCGGGGAATGCGACCAGGGCGCGGGGGACGAGCCAGTGAGGGGCTCGAGGCGGAACTTACCCAGCTGGTCGCGAAACTCCTTGTTGCCCGCGCTGCTAGTCATCGTGAGGGGGAGCAGCAGAAGGGCGGCTGGGGCCGCAGTCCATCTCAGCCTCTGGCGGGCGAGCCACTCGACCGCCGGCGCCGGCAAGAGGAAAGGGGATTGGAAGGCGGAGGAGGGGGAAGATCGGTCGGGTTCGTCGGAATGGCAGGGCTGCGCGGCGCGGAGGAGTGGAGAAGTTGGGTGTGGGCGTGCGCAGGGTGAACACCCGGAGTATTCAGGAGGTAGCGTCTCGGGAGACGGAGACTTACGAGGGAAGTGCAGAAACCAGTGCCAGTGCCAGTGCCAGTGCCGGGTTTTAGGGTTTGGCACCTTTGGGCTCTTTCCGGTGGGATTTTGCGAGGGGTGGAGACCTCAAATGAACTGGAGGATCTGTCGACGTCCGTATGCAAGTGGACTACTCGGACGACTACAATTACCATCTTCTGTACAGTTCGCGGGTTGCAGGTCTGGACGTGCGATCATCCGCGAATGATCATCCTGGTGGTTATACTTCGCGCCCGTCACTCATAATCCTAATTATATCCTACCCGACGTCCGTTCCCCGAATTGGGCGAACAATACGAGCGCTCCACCCTCTGCAAGGAACAGGACATGCCGGTGCTGCAGTTCGGCAGACTGACAACTCCAAACAGGTACGGGGTCGCTAGTTGTGAGACTACTGCTCCGTATACGACATCGCTAATCCCGATTAGCCTGCAGATCTCTCAGGGATTCCCTGTACTTGCAACACCGAGTCCCGCGATGCAACCTTGCGCCGGGCTGGCGCGGGCTGCAGGATGCTTGGAATGAGCAGAGGTCCTAGTTCATATCTTGATGCCTCTTGGCAAGCGAGGAGCTTGGTCAAAACAAGCACGTGGAGGAATCCCCGCCGGTCCGATTCTTCACAGTTCTCTCCCGGAATCAGCCCGGCCGGGACAATGCTGCAGGTTGAAACTTCATCCTCGGAGTGTATCTACGCGTATACTGGTATACTTATGTCGTCGCGAAGACTGCTTCTTCGGCACTACAGACCCAGCAATAACATTCGGCTTATCGTCGGCATGGAACCGGCGATGCTTCTGTGAACACCCCCCGCTATAAGTGGATCGATCGCCATGGGCCGATACTCCAAGCGGCATGCAATGTCCTCGTATTCTCGTTTGATCCTACCATGGCCCTCGATGCAATCACGACCCGCCCATTTTGGCGTATTTTAGGATACGACGGGCTGCACGAAACAACGCCGAGCGGATGATGCCAAAGGGGTTGCTTCATCTCGCAACCAACCCCATAAATAGCCACCATTCCCCGTTCCCATTCCCTCCTTGCCAATCAGTTCGTCGTTGCCAAATATCCCTGCGAAACAAAATTGATTTGCAGCAACCATGAAGACTGCCGCTCTTTCCCTCCTGATCGCCGCGGGCGCTGCCAGTGCAAGCCCCCTCGAGGCCCGAGCCAGCGGCGTCCAGGGCTTCGATATCTCCAGCTATCAGGGTACCGTCAACTTTGCCGGTGCATACAGCGCGGGGGCCCGTTTCGTCATGATCAAGGTGAGTGATCACCCAGCGGGCGACTGAAATAATGCCATAAGCATACTACTTCATGGACTAACCTCCCCCCCCTCCACCTGACCAGGCGACCGAGGGCACTACATACATAGACAGCACCTTCTCCAGCCATTACACCGGCGCTACCGAGGCCGGTCTGATCCGAGGTGGCTATCACTTTGCCCACCCCGACTCCAGCTCCGGAGCCACGCAGGCGGAGTACTTCTTGGCCCACGGTGGGGGTTGGTCTAACGATGGCATCACCCTGCCTGGCATGCTGGACATCGAGTATAACCCATCCGGCGCGACCTGCTACGGCCTGAGTGCCTCTGCCATGGTCGCCTGGGTCAAGGACTTTGGCGAGACCTACAAGGGCAAGACTGGTCGGTACCCGATGATCTACACCACGGCCGACTGGTGGAACACCTGCACGGGGGGCAGCAGCGCCTTTAGCCAGGACTACCCGCTTGTACTGGCCCGCTACAGCAGCTCCGTGGGCACCGTGCCCGGGGGCTGGCCCTACCAGAGTTTCTGGCAGAACTCCGACTCCTACAGTTATGGTGGGGATTCGGAGATCTGGAACGGCAGTGAGGATTCTCTGAAGACCTTTGCCAAGGGCTGAGGGAGCCGAGGCAGAAAGGGGTGCGATTGACTGTCTTGCTCTTCCCTGGCGGTTCTTTTCTATCTGGGACACTTCATACGACCAGAGGATCAGTGGGAAGCAGAGGAGATAGTCTATTGTGCTTTTCCATGTATATAGGCAGCAATTGATTGTCATTCTCCCTATATGGCTCTTCCGTGTGCGCATACTTGGATCTCCGGGAACGACGAATTCCTGTAGTTTATCTGTTACTTCCATTAGTGCTAGGACCTCCGAGAGGATAAGAGTAGGGAAGAAGTTGTTCTTGGCGCTATAGAGCTTGAGGAGATTATATATGTAATATTGTACCAGCGTACGAAGTAATCTGGGTCCGTGGGAAGCGAGTCACAATTGGGTGAGGTTGATAATATATTAGTTTGCAATATCTGTGCCCGCTCTTAAGCCGCCAAGATATTGACATTTTATATAGTAGAATTAGTTAAGATAAGTTATATATAGTCCTTCCCGCGGTAAGAGATCCCGGCATAGTATACGCCCCAGTATATCTCTTGGAGCCGAGGGGGTATGTTTGGGGAGGAATTGTCGGGAGTCGGTGAGGTAGGTTGATTTATAATTTGGTTGAAAACTGACGGGTTAGGAGTCAGAGCCTACGCCCATTAGAGACCGAATACTACCTGTGGTGAGGGGAACGGTAAGGTACTTGTAATTCAATTTGTGGCAGAAAATGTCAATAGAGGTACGACCTATCTACCCCTCCTTTTCTGTGCCTGAATTTCCTCACAGCACATAGCATGTTATCTCCTGTCGGTCAATTTTGCGGTCGGCCGATACTAGACCGAAAATAAAAGAAGAGATGGAATTAAAAAAGAGACTAAATTGAGAAGTTCCAAATGCGACTCCAAGGCTTTCCGACTCTTGTCATTGGCGAAGTCGCCTCCTACCTACCCTTACGGGATGTGGTAATCCTGGCCCAACAATGCCATGAGATTCACTACGCATGTGAAACAGGACTACGGAAAGCCCATAGAAAAGCGCAGCTGAGCTCATTCGAAGATTGCTGTCATGCATTTCAGATCCTTCTCTGGACACTGTGCTGGCCTTCCTTAGGCCAGTATGTGCTTCATATTTAAGATAAACACCTCATATAGTGGGGAATGCCTCGATATACCGGAAGACGCATCCACAGCGTCTAAAGCGATGAGCTTCACCACAGACAAGGAAAAAGCCCGTGTCACGGCCTGGGCTCAGGCATTGGCCGCAATGTTTATCTCAATATCTCCCAATCTGGAGTCTCTTGCATTCGCCCCCGTCTCTTGGAGGCGAAATGTTACGTACGAACCGAGATATACGTTGAAGCAATTCCTGGCCCACCTGAGTCAAAATCCAGAGAGCTCTTGTGCTCAGGCTTTAACAACTTTACGCTATATCAGGCTTCTGCCCTGGGTCGGCATACTCCCGGGATATACGCCTCCTATCCACTATCTGTCAGTATGAAGCTAGCTGGCCATTTGCGTGCGGTGGAAACATGCTGTGTTGAGGGAGTCCAATCTCTTGATGCAGAGGTACTTAAACCTGATTCCTGTTATTTCAAGACTATTCGCATCCATCAATCGTGCCTGAGCTCTCGAGCCTTGGTTCACGTCATTAGCTCAGGCAAGGAACTCCAGGAGTTTGCTTACTGTTTCTGATTTTTCCGGACAGAAGATATGCGAGCGGTGGTATGCCCTCGGGATCTGCTAAATGCACTGTGCAAACATAAAGAGACGTTACGCATCCTAAACTTAGACCTGGTGTCTCAACAAACGAACACGATTAGACACAACAATGAATCACATGACGAATCCATAGCAGAACTGGCGGATTTCATCGTGTTGACTCATCTAAGACTGGGGATGGATTTGTTCCTACGCCTTGCTCGAGGATTCACCGGCGACAGCGGCGATGACTTTTATTTGATTGAACGTCTACCACCGCAGCTGGAGTGCCTTACAGTCTATGGGTATAGACCGGGAAAAAATGCACTATGGGATGAGATATTAGAGGAGTTGAAGGAGATGATAGTCGATGGAGACGAATCTGTGTTTACCCTGCGTGGCGTTGACGAATACCTTCGACATCCTGCGAACCCTGATCCTGAACCGGAGCCCGAGGAAGAGGGGATTGCAGGGGAAAGTGAAGATGAGGATATAAAATACAATTCAGACGCCTCTGATCGATCCTGGGAGCTTGCCCCTGGCTGGTACAAGGAGATGCATCCGCGTCGACGGAGGAATGGCGGCTAGTATGAAGTGTGAGGAATCATGGGTCTCGAACTTTACCGCATACTCTCAAGAAAGAAAGAGTTTGACTCTCAAGAAAGAAAGAGTTTGGCCCACACCTGTATTTTTAATGTTAGGATCCAAGTACTCGAACTCTGATAGTACTCATGTGTTTGAGCGCCTTGGACAGCGGATCGAGGGTGATTTGACTTGCGGCGAAGTTATTTAGATGCATTGTAGAGGCAAATTACCATCAAGCGAACCCAGTTCGCATGGAACTGAAGTATCGGTCAAATCGCCAAGTCAATGGTAATCGAGTCATCTGCTTTGAGATTGAGGCGGCAAGAGGGTTCTGCATGTAAGCTCACAGCCCACAGCCCACGGCCCCCAAAGTGCGTGTCCCTCTCACCAAGGGTCCTCAACTCTCAGCTGGGTTCTACGTCCGTGGGCCACTTCATGGTTTTTCGAAACACACTGTACTTTACGTATTACCGCTACTCTGCCCCTGAACCCTTTTCTTGGCAGTATTCCAGTACAGTTGTAAATGATATGTAGCACAAAAATAGCATATGTATTAATCTTGCTTGGTCTCAGGGCTTCTAGAACATTGATCATACGCCGAGATAGCGAGCCTGTTATATGAGTATCTTGAATCTCCGCATGGCTTTCCCAGAACGGTAAACCGACCGCTATCTGTTCCCACGCACTGACCCACGCAGAACGAAACACGATCAAGAATGATTGGCTATTACGTACGCACTTGAACGACGGTTCCACTTCCTTGAGGGGTCACCTGGTATCCGCATTCTGACGAGAATTTGAAGAGGAATTGAAAACGACGAATCACGAAACACAGAAGGAATAGGGAGATTCTTTTCTTGTCCCGCTTTGTATCACATGGAAGTGCTGCAGGCAGCCGAAACCCTGCCGACCCGCCATCCAGAAAACCAGACTGCAATGAAAAAGGGTGGGGGAACCCGTGGTAGATAAGACGGACCTTGTGGTCAACAATACATGGCAACCTATGGGCACCTTTGACAAATATTGGCACAAAAGTAGGGTGACGCGTTGTTGAGATCTCTCCAGAATTTTTGAATCAGCTAAGTGTATTGAAGTTATTTGACAACCATCTCTCTTCAAATCGAAACTGCTTGGATAAATGGCATCAAAGTAAGTGTTCTTGTTCGAAGCGCAATCGACCCAAGAAGAGGGTAAATCGGAAGGGGACAATATCAAATCAAGACGAAAAGCGAAAGGCTATTCACAGATATTCGCTAAAAGTTTTTAAAGCACGATCCACAATGATTTCCACGACATAGCTATCGTGCGAGGAACAGTGGACGCCGTTCCCGCAGTCCTCCATCTCCTAGACACCGCAGTCAAATGGCTGGTATCGCGTGACAGAATTGGGCAGTGGGGAGCAGCACCGTTTTCTGAGAATCCACAACGCGCTGAAAGACTCAGAGAATTTGCATCAACGGGCCTTGGTCTTTGGCTCGCTATCAAGGTTGCTGATGACACGCCCACGCTGGGCCAAAATCTACTCTCCAATATAAACCCCCAAACTATGAACGAAGAACCCCCGGGCGTCATCATAGGAGCGCTTGCTATTGGAGATAGGATGCCTTATGTGACACCTGTCTCTGAGCCTGAGCTTTACGTGCGATTGTTAGTCACGGATCGACAATGGGCTGGCAACAAGATTGGCAAACGCCTTTTGGAACATGCACGTGATCTTGCCAACGAGGCTGGAGTCTCATTACTACGGGTGGATTGCTATGCAGGCGGCGACGGCAAATTGATCCAATATTATGAGTCTCAAGGGTTTAAGCTCTCTGAAAGATTGAACGTGGAAGGCCACTGGCCTTGTCAAGTGCTTGCTCAACGGTTAGATGAGATGAAAGAGGAAGAGAGACGTTGATTCTTTCTTTGCCGGAGCATATTTAGTGGCTCCAAAATGGATTTCCAGAATTATCGACTACATATATGACGTACTGATAGCCTGGATATCACATCGGTGAAGGGGACTAGGTAAATGACTCATTGGTAGGACGATGTGGTGTAACGAGTTCCAGTTTGATTGGCCGCACCCTCTGATATGATCCCCTAGTAAGAGTGGGAGAGAAATCGCAATATATGATTGCTAAGCTCCTGTTCAAATACCGATCGTACTGAAAGGATACTAATTTAGTAAAGGTCGGTCAGAAGTGGTAGGCGACATCTCGAGGGCTGGGTATGACACGCCCTTGGGTTATCAATACTCTCAGGAACCAAAAAATATTGACGGAATACTCTCGGAATCTCAGTCAATGGATGTTCCAAATCTTAAGCTAACAGCAGCAATAGTAATTGAAAAATTATCACTCTTACAGTACTACCGTTTTCAGGATGTGAAGACCCCTCTTTCCTTTAGATAATCGAGCCTTTGTGGTTGGGCTAAATAAAAATAGTAACTAGCAAAGTTATTAGGAAGGGAGGAGAAGATTTTGAACGAAATAGTGATCGACACTTACGTAGTTGAATTATATTCCCGGGTAAGTTATTACTGAGCAGCTGGCCACCATAGTGAAAATATATTTAACTAACCGCTCTGGGAATCATCAACTCTAGTACTGCTTCAACCATCTTATAAAATAACGACGGTGCTTTTAAAAGGCACATATCGCCTAACAAGGGGTTTTGAGGCAAGCCGTTCACTATGCCTTCGAGATAGCGTCTATATCAGTATCTTATACAAGCCTCCCAGGTAGTCCACCTGTACTAGTCACAGCGCTGTCGTAGTCGACGCATGCCCTACGCATTATACCGTAAATCTCTTTTCGTGCCCCTCGACCCACAATGCAGCCGACTCGAGTTCTACTGAACAGAACCAACATTTTAATACATAGAATACCACCTAAGCAAGAATTGCATCCCCATACCCCCCCATAACGCATACCTATTTATGTAATATTCCACACCAATCTCGGACTAATCAATACTTCCAATCTCTATATAATATTCTGGCCAGGTCTATCGAAGAGGTGTGGGAACTCTGACGATCTGGCCTGTTCCATACTCAATCTTTCTCCCTTACTGTACCTTATTCTCTGTTATAGCGTGCCCGACCGTCGCTCCATCCTGGTCGCTCCCCTCTTCTGAGATGAGGAAAAAGGCTGTGCTGCTGTAAAAGTCTAACTCTGGCAAGCCAAATAGCTTTTGTTTGTGCAACACCTACTCCCTTTAGGGTTTTGGTGCTTCGCCCGAAATAGTGCCCACACCGGAACGGCGGGTGGAGCGGTGGTGGAGCACGGTTATACTGTGGCATCGGGATGTGGGCCACAATTATTTTGAGTTTCTACTTCGTATTTCTCTTGGAGTGGGAAAGACGGGGCGATGAGGAGGAAGGGATTCTGGCCGGCTAATGGTAGACGCCGGTTATGGTGGAGGGAGAGACCTGAGACTGGCGTCAACTGGCCGCCATGTTTCCACTCTACTGTTTCCCCGCACGAGGCGTCACCAAATCATTCTCACTCCTGCCGGGTGGTGGCCCACTATGCGTGGGAGCCGGGCGTGGAGGCGGGGTATGTATAACGGCGGGCCTAACGAGCTCCGTCTAAGGGATTTGCATAAGCTCAAAGAGCTCTGTCTGATCGCCAGGGATGTTGAGCCTCAACCCGTTGTGGCTATGAAGTACCGGAGTGGGCCGAGAGGATCTTTTGTAGAAGGCCAAATCATCCCGCGCTGTGAAAAAAATGCTGGAATGGTAGAGCGCATGGACTGGAGTATTTGCCATGGTTTTGACTACCTTGAGGCCCCTGGAGAGCTGGACAGCACTTGTGTGATTTTCATGTCCGACAACGGCACCGAAGGAGCTTGGTACGAAGCGATGCCGCTTACAGCATGTCCTACAAGCGGGCACAAAGTAGTGTCACGGACACATTCTCCTGTTTGGTATATGTCTAATATCATACTGCTTTTCAGGGCCGTACAAAAATTATCCATACTGCATTCCACATCCTTGTTCGTCGGCCTCAACAAGACGATTAGATGGTGCATGTTAGGAGCATATGAAACCTTCGGCCATGCATCGTTAACCTAAACCGCTGTATTCTCGACAAGAATACCTCCACCTTTCTCCTCGGGATCAGCATTAGTTTCTTGGCTGATCTCTGCCAGCTTGAACGCAATTCCGTCTCTTGCCATGCGCCATTCTGCATCATAAATGGATTAGTTTTTGATCTCATGGAGAGTGTAAGAAGAAAGGGTTGTATACCGGCAGTTTTTCTCGCAGGAATCTTCTGGCGAAGCATTTCGTCGATTTCTTCCAGAGATCGCCCTTTCAGCTCCGGGTAATAGAAGAAGGCCCATATTACACCTACCATGCCAATGGCACCGTAGACAAAGCCAACTTTGGCATGAAGGTTACCATGGCCAGCATTGATGAGGTATGGCACAGTGAAGGTTGAAACGAAATTAGTAAGATTCTGGACGCTCCATCCCATCATCGCCGTTTTTTCTCGCAAGGACAACGATGGGATTTCGGCTGGGGTTAGAGCAGCACTAGATTATACAACCTGTTAACAAAACCCACAAAAGGGCCGGAGAGTCTTCACTGACAGTTGCGCAAAAGAGCTGAGGTAGAAAATCCCCCAGATGGGAAATAATGTCGCGATCGCCAACTTTTGGTTTGCTGAGGGGTCTTGCTTCACACCGAGTCCACCGATTACCAGCATAATAAGGGCGCATAGAGGTGCGCTTGTCTGCCAGAAGCGACGCCGTCCGACGCGGTCAACCAGCACGAGGAATAGGGCTGCACCGACAAGGGCAGCCAAAGTACTGAACATGGTAACTAGGAACGGATTCACACCGAGTGTCTTGAAAAAGATGGTCCCATAGTTGTTCACGAAGGATTGTCCAGTGGCCTGGCCGAAAAAATTGGTGATCATCGCAATTGCGGTACGGCCCTGTTAGTCCAAAGATGTCAGTTCTCATTAGATGCTCCCAGATTCAGTTATAGATCGATAACGAACGGTATTGGAACCCCGGAAAAGGTCCAGCCAACCTCCTCCCTCGGTGTCGAGAGTCAGTGATTCTTTGAGCAGTACTAGCTCCATTTCCACATCGACCCCGTCGCCATCGTGCAAGTATCGCAGATTCTGCAGGGCCTTTTCATCTTTCCCCACCCTGACTAGCCAGCGCGGCGATTCGGGGATCAGGAATGTGAGACACAGGCAGACGGGCGGGATTGAGAACAAGACCGCCAGCGGCGTACGCCAGGAGGTGTCCCCCGCCCAGTGTGCAGTTTTGTAACCAACACAACTAATGAGGAAAGAGCCAAGTAGACGACCAAGTAGATAGCAGGAGACAACCGCACCGCGCACCTTTGCTGGGACGATTTCGGCTTGGAAAAGAGGGACCAACCAGCTTTCCATGCCGACATAGGCATTGACCAGTAGGCGTCCAACAAAGATTTGTACAAAACTCTGGGCTGTGTATGAGGTGATGATGCCGATGAGGCAAACCACATTCATTGCGACGAAGACTGTTCGTCGACCGAACCTTTCGCCGATTAGAGTGGCAATCAGGAGACCGACTGCATACGCGATCAGAGGAAATGAGTTCAACATCGCGAGATGGAATGTATCCAGGGCGCAGACGCCTTTCGCATTACATTTCCCAAACCTGCGATCAAAGGCTAAACACGTCAACTTATCAGCACTGAGAGTTTATCAGGCCTCTAGGGGATCCTTACCGTCCATCGCCTGGATAGAGTTATAAACCGACAGATCAAACCCATTGCTCAGCACGGACAAGGCCAATACCATGATGGCCAAGCCCAATGGCAATGTAAAGTGACGCACGAAAGGCAACGCCGCCAAGCGTTGCCACCACGCAGTAGAACGAAACTTCATCTTGAGCGGACGCATTTTTCCCCTTGGACCGAGAGGCCCTTCTGCGAGATTGGCGAGTTAATGTACCTCCTGGGAAGTCTTTCACATAATGCTCTTTAAGAGGGGGTATCCGGGGGGGATACGAGAGCAACGCGGTTAGCGAGTCTAGGATTCGACTAGGCTTTCCCTAAGCTGTATGTACTTCCCCACGAACTTCGTTTCATTGGTTAGATCTGATTTAGGTTCGGGTGCCCACCATCGCGAATGACAAGCCCAAATGACGCCAGAATCCATCGATTGCGTGGCGGGTGGACCCGTAGAGGAAAGGTGCCGAAGCGGGCCCAGCTTGGGCCGAAGACGGAGAGGGGAAAGCTAAGGGGAGATAAAGTTCAAATAGGGCTGGGGAACGGCCTCTATTAACAAAGAGTCGATAGAACCTCCCCTGCCGCGGCACCAAGCATTTCCCAATCAAAACCGCATTATGGCCGCTAAGCGTCCGAATTTCCTTGTCATTGTCGCCGATGACCTGGGCTTCAGCGATACCGGGCCCTATGGCTCGGAGATTGAAACGCCCAACCTCGATCGCTTAGCTACAGGGGGGCTGCGTATGACGGATTTTCATACAGCCTCCGCCTGTTCGCCGACCCGCGCCATGTTGATGTCGGGGACGGACAACCATATCGCGGGACTTGGTCAGATGGCCGAATTCATGGCGAGCAATCCCGGGCGTTTTAAAGGGCGCCCGGGCTACGAAGGCTTTCTCAACTTTCGCGTGGCTGCCCTACCAGAGATTCTGCAAGATACGGGATACTTCACCGTCATGTCGGGCAAGTGGCACTTGGGTATGAAAGCCGAGATGTCCCCATCTGCCCGTGGGTTCACGCGAAGCGCCGTTCTACTGCCCGGGGCCGGCAACCACTACAACTACGAGCCCCAGCTGGAGCCCTCAGTCAAGCGCGCGCCAGCGTTCTTCAACAGTGACGGGCTCTGGATGGAAGACTCCCGGCCCTTGGATCGCAGGACAGAATTACCTGAGCAATTCTATTCGAGCGACTATTTCACGGATCGCATGCTCGGGTTTTTGAAAGATCACAGGTCCAGCGAGACAGAACAGCCATTCTTTGCCTACCTCGCATACACCGCGCCTCACTGGCCTCTACAAGCACCACCAGAAGTCACTGCGAAGTACCGTGGGGTATATGATGAGGGACCAGAGAGTCTACGCCTCAAACGTCTCTCTCGCCTGCAACAATTGGGACTTGTGCCGAATGACATCGTACCGGCTCCAATGACCGCCGCAACGGCGGAGTGGGACGCAATGACCGAGGACGAGCGGAAGGCTTCTGCTCGGAAGATGGAGGTGTATGCGGCCATGGTCGATCGCATGGATTGGAATATTGGACGGGTCTTGGACCATCTAGAAAACACGGGGGAGTTGGACAACACCTTCGTCGTTTTCATGTCCGACAACGGTGCAGAAGGAAGCCTTATCGAGGCCCTTCCCATGATTGGTAGCTTAAACATCATGGATGTGATCGGCCGCTTCTATGATAATTCGCTGGACAACATCGGCAACGCAAATTCCTTCGTTTGGTATGGCCCGCGCTGGGCCCTGGCTGCCACCGCTCCCAGCCGTGGCTTCAAGGGATGGAGTACCGAAGGCGGCATCCGCTGCCCATGCATCGTGCGCTATCCCGGAATAACGAGAACGAACCCTATCAGCCATGACTTTTGTAATGTCATGGATATCGCGCCCACTTGCCTGGAATTAGCCGGTGTTGCCCATCCCGGCCAATCATTTAGAGGACGTGAAGTAGTCCCCTTCCGAGGCAAGTCGTGGGTCCCATTCATGAGAAGCCACACGCAATCAATATACGATGCCACCCTGGACGTGACGGGCTGGGAGCTGTTTGGCCTTCGAGCGATCCGGCGGGGCGACTTCAAAGCAGTCTGGTTACCGGAGCCTCGCGGGAAGGGGGAATGGGAGCTGTACAATGTTACTAAGGACCCTGGCGAGCTGGAGGATCTGGCAGCCACTCATACAAAGGAGCTAGAAGATCTGATGGTCGAGTGGGAAAAGTATTTCGCCGAGACCGGCATGATTGAGATTAGTGAGAATGGAAAGGGCTTGAATGGGATATAGACTGCTGGCTAAATTATGAGGAGTAGTTTAGCAAATAATTTTTTAGACCGCCATTTGGATAGCTTCGCATCGCTCTGTGAATCTCATTTCCTGAACTAATATCTGCCACTATTGAGAAGCGTGCTAAAGATGCTATCTTTCCGATTACTCAGAACGGTAGGACTATCAATCTCTACTACCTGTCCCCGATCTAGACCGATAATCAGATCATAACTCAAAAGAGTGTGGACACGATGTGCAACTGTAAGGACTGTACATGTACAAAAGGGATCCTGTTGCAGAAGGTCTTGCACACGAGCGTCAGTTTGTATATCGACGCTGCTGGTGCCTTCGTCAATCAACAAGATCCTAGCGTTGCTTGCTTGTATTTTCAGCATTGCACGAGCAAGTTGGAGCAGTTGTTGCTCGCCCCGAGATAACGATAGAGTGTCGTTTATCTCGGCATCTAGCCCGCCTCTTTCGAGTAGCACACCATCCCAGATCCCAACTCGGTCGAGGGCCGCGATGATGTCTACATCGGAGAGAGATTCAGTGGGATCTAAATTGAATCTGACTGTACAACCAACCATGACAAACGATGTTTGGGAGATGGTGACCAGACTTTCGCGGACTCTGTCAGGGGAGAGAGTAGCGAGGTCAAGGTCGTCAATGATAATTGAACCGCGGGTCACGGTGAGCATGCCTAGTAACGTCGACAGTAAAGAGCTCTTTCCACTAATTTATTGCCCGGTGAAAAGTTAGCCGGGACTAGTAATCCTAACGCCAGATAGGATTATTAAGACGATTATACTTACCTCCCAGTACGTCCGTAGATACCAATCTTCTGACCTGGCAAACATTTCAGAGAGACATTCCTTAGTACTGCTGCTTCAGAACTTTTTGTGGTTTGTTAGTAATGCGAAAAGAATGTTGGTGATGGCATACATATCCTGTGAAATACCTACTTGTATTGGGCAGTCATGTCCGAGATCGTAATAGCTCCCTGACTCGGCCAGTCGATGGGAACTTCTCCCTGCTCCGTTGAAATTTCACGTGGCACTGTAAGTTCAAAATCTTTAACGCGAAGAATTGAGCCAAGCGATGTTTCCAACTGCGCCCAACCCGATATGAGAGATGAAAGGTTACCATTGAAGGCTTCGTGAAGATAAGTCAGCTGCGTAAGTATATACTGGTCGCAAGGTTCAAGGGGCAGTGTCATCAAAGAACATACCAAGAATGCTGTTCACAGATACTCCAAGCAATCCGACACTCGTTGTATGTCTCAAAGACACTGCTAAGCTGATGACAATGATTGCTTCAGCGGCGACGATGAGGTCCAGGACTAAGGTGAGCCAGCGCTGAATGCAATTCAGCATATAATACGTGCGCTGGGTAGCATCCAGCAATTTTGAATTAGCGACTCGAAAATCTGCCTCCCAGCCAAATGCCTGGATTGTGGCAAGACCCTCAACAGTGTCAAGAAGATGGGAGTACAACGGACTTCTGCTTTCCAGGTCCAGTAAACGAAGTTGCCGCGATGTTTTCAGATAGAAATGCTGTAAGAGAAAGAGGGAGATAATCAGAAAAGGGACAGATATTGCCATGTACGTCGAGCCGGTTGCAATCAATGCAGCATTGGCAATTGACGAAAAGAGATCTGGATCCGTCAGCACCACGATCGTTAAATGGCGAGCGATAGTGGTTATGAAATCTTTCCAGAGGTTGAGCAGAATGGTAGGGGTCTTACTTGACACCGTGATTAAGATGCCAATAGGCAAGTCGCTTTCTATCAGGGTCATATCTTGGCTAAATCGGTTTAGTAGTGACCCGATGTCAACGGTGCCTAGAAATTGAGGCGTTGCCCTTCAGATGTCAGCAGTTGATCGAGACGCGAGAGAAAAGAACTGCATGTACATCATGATGGTCTCTAGTACGACATGATGGAGCCGGCGGGCTGTCGAGGGCGAGATCAGAATGAGTGTAGCCCTATCTTTCTGTTAGATGTAAAATAATAAATCTTGTCGGACAGAATGTATCACCAAACATAACCACCATTCCCGACGGTATTGCAGATGGCGAGGAGGAAATACACCGTGACATAAAGTGCCTTTTGGCCTCCACCACGATCGGCCCATCGCTCAAGCCAAATTTCTAGTAGAAAATTGATGTCAGCGGTATCGGAGATGCCACAAGTAAGAATCCACTTACGACTGTATGTACTAGAGAAGACATTCACTGTCACGAAGAAAACAAATATCACAGCGTTCGTCCACCCAACGTAGCGCAGATAGTAGGTATAGATAGCAGAGTCCCCTGTTGCCCTCCTGAGATCATCGATTTCATTCGCCTCGGAGATCATGGTGGCTTTATCCTCTATCCCCAGCGCCGGCAATCCTTTCGATCCTCCATCTTCTGCGGGGTCAGACCCATTTCCTTGGTAAATATTGCCATCGCAGGGTTCTTTTTGATGTAGACATCCATCCGAAAGTACATAAATCCGATCCGCATAAGACAATTCTTCCACTTTTAGGGTGTTAGCTCACAATAGGCTGACAAAGGAATCTTGAAAGGGATCCTACTCTCATGTGTCACCAAAATCACTGTCGAATTCTCTCTTCTTAGCAGTCCATCAACTCCCAAGAGACGCGCTGTGATAGTAGTCCTAGTTTTGCGGTCCAGTGCACTGAATACATCATCTAACAGCAAAATCTTCCTGCGAGCGTATACCGCTCTAGCAAGAGCGATCCGATGCATTTGACCACCACTCAGCAGATGGCCAGATCCGTGTCCAATTCGCGTAGCATCTCCATCGCGAAGAATATCCAGGTCTGAATTGAGAGCACATGCGTGAAGAACAGCCGCGTACCACTGTCTATCAAATGTGTCCTCTCTCACTGGAGCTACGGAGAAAGCTCCACAGATTGCATCGCGGATGGTACCACTTGGAACCCACGGTGTTTGTGCGCAGAATGCAGGTTGTCGAATAGTCACTGTCATGGATCCTGTCTCACAGACTGCTTGGCCAAGTATAGCGCGAAGCAGGGTTGATTTGCCTGACCCAACTGGCCCTTGGATTATGACTATCGCTCCGCCGGGGATTTCTAAATTAACATCTCTCAACATAATCTTTGCTGATGGGGATGGGCGAATGGTGACGCGTTCCAGGGAGATGACAGGTGTTTGAAGGTCAGTAATGTTCGGTGAGCCTTTGGAAGTCAGGAAATGCATTTCGGTGGTACGTGGGGATGCATCAGATTCCGCTTCCATCGCGCCAAAAAAGCTCTCATCTGTGCCTTGAGGACGGATTGACAACAGAAGAAATGCCTGAACTCTATCAAAACATCCCGTACCAGCCGCTATAGAAGGAATCGCGCTTAACAGCTTAGAAGCTGGGTTAGTTAAAAGAGCTATGATGGACAGACTGCTGAATGCCTTAGTAACATTCAGTTCCTTTCCTTGAGCAGCGTAGACAGCGAAGGTCAAAGCTGGTGCTAAGGCCGAAGGCAGATTCTGAATCATATTCTTCCAGACCGTACTCCGTCGGAAATTGGCCATTTGGTGAGTTTCTTGGGCTCTTTTCCTCTGTACAAGCCGAATAAAGGTTTGAGTTAACCCGGTTTCCTTGACTGTTTGGATATGCTCCAGCATTGAACGGGTGATCGCTATGCGTTGCTGCACAGCATCTACCCACACCTTCTGGTGCCCTCCAATATGCTTCGAGATATAAATACTTCCTCCACCAGATACTAGTATCACAATTCAGCAAATTGTCGCCGTATTTCAATTTAGACGGGATCCTTACCAAGAACGATCACTAGTGGCACCAGGCAAACCCACCCTAAACGAAGAGCAAGTAGCGCAATACCAATACCCACCTCAATTGTTCGCGCCCAGGATTCGTTCAAAATGATTAGACAATTGATGATCTGGTCAATGTCGGTAGTCATTAAAGTAATTGTGGCAGACCGATCTTCTAGGATACCATCGGGGATGTGTAAGGCATGGTCGTAAATCATCAACGAGGCTGCCCCTCGAAACATTGTCACAAAGCGATACAACATGTGGTTGTATATGAGGTTTGAGAGGGCCATTCCCAAATATATTAGAATTGTGGCGCCGATGAGACCATAGCCGTCGTTGCTCGCACCAGGAGACTTATCAAGCCAGTTGAGGATAGATGTGATCAAGAAGGGCTGTGAGAAGGTAAACCCGGTCAAGCATAAGCGTAGAAGTACTGTGAGAGTAAATGGAACCTTGAAAGCTCGGCCCATTTGCCATGGAAATTCGAAGCGGCGCTCGGGACGCCGGCGTAGGGCCCAAGCTCTAAGTGCCCTCCGCGCCGTTCCCACGGACTCTAGGGGCTTGTCGAGATGATCAAGGTTTTTAGTAGCAAGCAAAGATCGAAAACCAGTCAAAAACAGACGGTTCAGCCACCACATGAACGAACGATTGACAATTCCACTTGTTGACTCTGGTGGTAGATCTTGATAGGAACCAATGAGGTGTTTCTGCTTTCCCAAGCTCTCGAAAAGCACCATCACTGTTTTCGCTGCGACACTTGCCGTAAAAAGACTAGGAACCAAGGAGTTCTTGTTGGATAACCACAAAGTTCTCGTTTGTACAACATCGAAAAGTAATGTGAAGAGAAGGTAGATGGCGAGAAGTGATGACGGTCTAACCGACCGCTCATCTTCCACCCACGACAAGATCACAGTTTCCATTGCCACTGCTAAGTTTATTGAGCTCAATGCCACGGAAAGCTTTGTATACGGCTGGATCTTCTGTGCCCAGCTGATGAGAAGGGCAAGTTGGAGCGCGGCAAAAACCAAGGCAGTTATCTGAGAGGACGTTACCTTATGTTTAACTATATGGGTAGAAATGTGAAAGTACTTACCAGCTTCGCCAATCTCATTAAATGAGGCTGTGTTCGCACATCTCTCTTAACGAGGATTTGCAATCGAACTGGACATACGAGTAGGAATGCGACCGCAGGAACGAGGCCAAATATGGCTTGTTCGAACAATAGCGTGAAATCAAAGCCATCTCGGCACCCGCGATCTATTACCGGGCCGAAACGGTTGTCAGCCTGGAGTGAGCACCCTGATGGCATGATGTAGTGGTGCAGTCATGCACTCCTTTTCCACCCTTGCTTTTCGTTTGACGAGATGGAGGTAAAGGGGTAAAAGGTACCTGTTAGCTCCGTAAGCTAATCACAGTGACATTCTCCTATCTACAAACCCCTCACCGCCACTACCGCCTACTAGATTCGACTAGCTATAAAGGACATTTATATTCTACACGACCTGTTTTGGTACGAAGCATCTTGAGCACAGATCAGAGACTATGTTTCATTGCTTTGAAGCAAGCATTGAGCTCCAAGGGCAATATACACCATATTTGGATGCAAAAAACTAGATGCGGACTCGTCTATCAATATTACAATGGGTTTTTGATAGGCAGAATATTATATAATCAAGGGGGTGGCGGGGCAAACCATATGGAGCGTCACGATAGTCAGCTGCAGTCGCTACGGGCATCTTTCTACACTCTCCCCGGTGCGACAACTATGAGAACTCAGCCACGCCGCTGCAGAGTTCGGGCCAATGAAGGCCCTCGGGATCACTCCTGAAACAATCTGGTGGGCCTTGGGAATCACTTAACGTCATGGGCTGTGTCAGCTGGATTTGGTTGATAACTGTGCAGATCATGTGGGCCTGCGGGTCTAGATCTTCCCCGCGCCTTGCTCTACACAAAGGAGATTTCCTTCAACTTCTGAACAGTCGAGTTCCAAGTCCAAAATTAATTAAACCCAACCTACGCCGACGAATGCCCCCTTCTCGTGTCTGTGCCTTTTATTGTGATTGAGACCAGGTTGGGTAATAGGTCATGTCTGACTATGCAGTAAGCACCGATGATCCGCAAGCAACAAGCCACTTCCGGAGAGATCCAGCCTCGGGACTTGGCGGGTTTCTAGTCTCCCACCACATGGATTGAGTGGTAGAGGCTTGGCATGAACTAGCCCTGGTGGTGGGATGGCCTTGGCATAGATTTCCCCCTTCAAATCCTTGATAAGGATCTTGTCACCCCGGTCCTAGCTCCATCTCTCTTGTCGAATCAAAACCACATTTCCTCACCAATGAGGCGCTGCACTTGGCATATCGCCGATCTACCCTGGCATTAGTAGTCCTCATGGCTTGCCGCCAAGGTTAGGACAATGAAACCACAGAATCGAGTCCCTTGGCCTCTCAGATGCTGCTGATACCACGCCGATTGCGGACACACCGCCAAGGCCGCCAAGTGCAATCATAGACGTTGCTCTTCCATACCCAATTTACGGGCCCGGGCTGAAGATGCATTAATCTTGACTCAGCTTTCGGGAGACTGGTCTGACAACAGTATTGATAATCTTGAACCTTCGGCTCGGAGGATGTAGGTTCAAAGAATGAGGAATGCAGTTCTTGTATGTTTATATTCTCCTCCGGGTGCTGCCCCTGCTTCGTATGACATGTACCAAAACAGAACATGCATACCAAGGAAGACCGGTGACGAGACCCAAAATACCAAGACAGCGACGGAAACTACCCGAAGGTAGATCCCTGCTGGCGTCATCATGTGGAGTTTCATCCTCGCCGTTGCTACCCAAGACTCAGCTTATAAGCATAGCCGGCATCCACGATTTGACCCAGACTCGTTCTTTGCCCCAGTCTCTATCATAGACTACTCAAGATGCGTAGTCCCAGGGGATCAATTCCGTCCACAACAACAGAAAACAGCCCTGATAATAAAATTAGGGGCCCGGAATGTGCACAATACGAGACAGCTCAACAGATCCGCGCAGGACACTCGGTCCCTATTTCTTTACGTTCTGCAGTGCCCAATACCGATGTATCATCTGATGGGACGGGAACGTATACTAGCGAAAAGCCGTCCTTTCCGTTCCAGCTATCCCAGTATTTTCTCACGGAGCTGGATCCTAGACGTGCAGATGTCATCCTCATTCTGTGTGGTTTCGTTGGCGGCCTAGTGGACGGTCTGTCTTTCAATGCGTGGGGAAGCTTCTCGAGTATGCAAACAGGTATGTCAGCCCCGCCCATGGATATAACGCTTCCTAAGCTAACCAGGAGACAGGAAACACCGTTTTCATTGCGCTGGGTGTGTCCGGTCAACCTGAGTATCCAGCCTTCCTGTGGGCAAAGTCCCTCATCGCCTTAAGCGTCTTCCTCTCGAGCAACGTCTTCTTCATCCACCTTGGCCGCGCACTAAAAACACTACGACGGTCCACACTGATTCTTTCATTCGGACTACAGACCGCTGCTCTTATCGTTTCAGCAAGCGTGGTCCAGGCCGGGATCGTTAGCCCCAAACCAGAAGACCCCCGGGCACCTATCCACTGGAATCAAATCATACCAATAACGCTTCTTGCATTTCAGGCAGCGGGCCAGATCGTTGCATCACGCCTTTTGGCTTTTGACGAGATTCCGACCGTTGTTCTCACGACCCTTCTCTGTGATCTATTAGTCGATACTAATCTCTATACACGGCCGTGGTCGGCGAACCCTAAGAGAAACAGGCGAATCGCCGCTTTCTTGGCGCTGTTTTTAGGCGCCATGACGGCAGGTGGTCTTTCCAAGACCACATCGATGGCAAGTGGTTTGTGGCTTGCGGTTGCTTTGAAGGGCTCTATCACCCTGTCGTGGTTTGTTTGGAGAGATACCTCTGGTGCTGTAACGCCGAAACAAAGCTCTGAGGAAAGCCCGGTCTAGCGTTTTCCTGATTGCTCGCATCTTCATGGGGTTCCTCTGCTTGGCTTTTGCGTTCTTACTTTGATTTCAAAGTTTTGCGATCGGGACCTTGTTCCATGCCATGGCGTGTTCTGGTATCCAGCAAGACTTATCACTCTCCTACCCCGCGGACTTTGGGAGTT
The DNA here is from genome assembly GCF_028826845.1 of Penicillium canariense. Classification (NCBI taxonomy): domain Eukaryota; kingdom Fungi; phylum Ascomycota; class Eurotiomycetes; order Eurotiales; family Aspergillaceae; genus Penicillium; species Penicillium canariense. Next base: position 4,932,077 of record NW_026622728.1, on the reverse strand, counting down.
GTAGATAGATCATGTCAGAGCAATAGATGACAGTATAGACTGAGGATGTTACTTATAGTGCATTTTGGTCTAGCGGCTATATTGCCCGAAATTGTGCGACAGTCATCCCTGGTCCTACCAATGAGTAATGTCCCACCTTACCAGGTATACCTTGATTAGGGAGCCATCTCACTTATACATCTTCCCCCACGGTTCTCTCAAATCTCTTAGGCGGCGAGCTACCGAGCCCGGGTGACACTTCTTATATACCTATCCTAACACTTCCGGTTGCCGCTCGCGCGCTCGCTTAGATTAAGAGAAGTGCAATGAACCTGGCACGGTATATAGCGCTTCTCATCTAGTCGCGCTTGTATAGTGCAGCGGGCGCTTCAGGAGGTTGTGATCTTTGGCGCAGTCAACCCACGCTGACTCGCGTTCGTTAAGACTGCTTAGATAAAGCCCTAGTCGGATTGCCCCAGTTCTGAGTATATTAGAACTGACTTTGTTGCTTTCCGTACATGTACTAGTATTCTCGTGTCTTTTTATCGATACTCCGATTAAGCATTTCATTAGTCAGCTAGTTGTTTCCGTCATCTACGCCTGCTTCCACTCGATCTTCGCTTTACTGCAAATCCGGCGCTTAACTGGGGCTATGAGAGGCATTTACCGATTATAAGGAGTTTGTAGTTCATCAAGTTCCCCGGGAGGCTTTTTACGTGTCAATGCACGATCTCATTCCCGACGACCCCTTGATGGGTGGGAGTCCCTCCACGGTTGGTCAGAATGCCCTTTTCCCGAGTTAGCGGATAAGGTCTAGGTATCTTGCAATAGACCTGGCCAAATGGCATTCGCAGTTGGCGGGGCGCCTTTAGTGCCGCTTGGCTGTCTATAAAGCGACTAGCCGGCTTCCCGCCCATGGGGCCCACCGTTCCCTGCCTTCAAGAACTAGTACAAGTGCTATCATAGTGTACACAGTGCGTCCGACGTCTCTTCATCGCCTATGTAGCTATAGGCCTATTGATCCTCAAGTGTATCGATCACAAAAAGTATTTTGCACAGGTTGTCGACTTATCAAGAGGCACTCAGTATTGGCGATAGGGCTACCTGAGATATCCTCACACATCTGGGAGGGCAGTTGGGTATTTTAGTCGCTATCATAGCATTTCGGCATCGACGTAAGCCGCGACCGCGTTTCCCCCGATATTTCCGTAGCCAAGAAATTTTGCAGGCACATGGACACTCAAATGACAGTTTTGTTTGATGCATCCGAACTTAAAGGGGGCTGATGACATAAAGAATTTGTGGCGATAGGCGGTTGGGGGTTTGAGAAATTCATAGTGGTTGATGAGCGAAGCGAGCAAAACTGTGATAGATAGGGTCGATTCTCTGAGAAGGAACGGAAAAGACGGAGTATCTAAGTCAAGCAAGCTTGGAACCCCCAAGAATGGTGGGAATTCCATTGACACTACGATGCAACCGCTAAATTCATCCTTGGATTTCTGATATACTACAATCCAACCAAATTTATTGGGTAGGGCCGGTCTCAGCTTCCTCGGGAATGGTTGCAAATTTGTGAAGGACTTGCTTCAGCACGGGTCGTCGAATCGGTTTACTGAACTGATCAGCATGTTGGAGTGTTGCAGATCAGGATCTGAGTGACCTACCTCATGAACATATCCATTCCGCAATCCATGCAGTCTTTTATGTTGCTTTCTTCCGCAAAGGCGCTCAATGCCACAATCGGCGCAGAGTATCCCATTTCCCGAATGAGCCGAGTGCTTTGAAGCCCGTCAAGATTCGGCATCTGCAAGGATCAGCGACATCCATCTAGGAGCATTCACGTAATAAGGATCACTACCTGTATATCCATGAAGATAAGATCAAACACCTTGCCCGTTTCCATATTGGATTTCACTGTATCGAACGCTTCTTGCCCGTCCTTGACCATTGTCACATCATAGACTTCTTCGAGGGCCAGCATACTTGCGCAAGTCAACATATAGATTGTGAAATCCAGATTCGTTACATACCGTCTCACAACTTCTTGGTTGACAGTATTATCCTCCGCCACCAAGACACGTTTCTTCTTCAAACCTTCATCCTTTTCAATTGTGCTGTGGTTTGAATGAGAATTCCTTGATGGAGATGATGGGGTGGATGATGGGACAGTTGGCGTGAAAAAGGGCTGACTGAGGCCAACTAGTCGTGGTTGAATATCAGATTTCTCGAATCCTGGAGCAAGAGGCTCATTTCTTGGAGAGCCGTGAGTTGAAGGTGCTCGTGCAGTATTGGAAAAGTCTTCTAGAGAGAGCACACTGGGAGTCCGTGACCCAGGAGTGCTGGAATTGTGGGTACTTGGGGCGAACTCCTTCACAAACTTGAGCGGAATTCTCAAGGTAAAGGTGGATCCTCGCCCCTCCTCACTGTCTAGGAGAATCACCCCGCCCAATATTCGGGACAGTTGAGCGCAGATACTCAATCCGAGTCCCGTTCCTCCATACTTGCGGTTCAATCCCAAGTCCCCTTGAACAAATGGGTCGAATACGCGTCTATGAAGCTGTGCAGGAATGCCCGGCCCATTATCCTCTACTTCGAATAGGAATATCAACAGAGGACTAGCCTCTGCGGACAGCTGCTCCTCGTCCAGGGTCTCAACAAGAGCGCCGACCTTTTCTGAGGAGTTTCTTCGTATCGAGGAGACTTCGGATCGAAAGCGGGCACTTCCTCTGAAACTTCCCTTGCGAAACTCGGCGTCTTCGGGGGGTGATGCCTCACCCACGCACCGAATACGAACCTCAACCCTTCCATTTTCGGGCGTGAATTTGAGGCTATTGCTGACTAGGTTGATCAGGACTTGAAGGATTCGATGCTGGTCACCCCAGAGGACCATATCCATAAGCTTCGTCGTTTGCGCTGTATCAAAGCTCAACCGAGATTTCACATGGCTTTTGTCGTGACACCCATTCGGTTTGCGGGTCTGAATCTCTTCGCCCGAAAAGCAATCAACACTGAAGCTGATTCCTTTTTCATGAACCTGATTTTGAAAGATAGTGATCAGTTGAGATCGGATATCGGAAATTCTGAATTCCTTCTCTTCAAGTTGGATCGCCTGCTCGATTTGATTTTTGCTGAACGTCAATAGGTCATTCAATAAATGTAGAAGAAGGTCGCCAGATTGATAGACCACCCGGAGCGACTTCTTGATTCGAGACAGGTCTTCCTCTCCCATGCACACCGCACACATTCCCAAGATACCATTCAGCGGCGTCTTCAACTCGTGAGATATGTTAGCAATGAACAAGGTCTTGCTCTCATTTGCTGTTTCGGCAGCCATTTTGGCCTTTTCGAGCTCCCGAGTTCGCTCTACAACTCGTTCTTCCAGACGATTATACTGAATGGTCAATTCGTCTGACATTTCGTTGAAAGTCTTTGTAAGCTCTGTGAGTTCGTCACTCACGCAGCTTCTTCGTTCTTTTACTCGTGCAGGGATCTGGAATATTTCATGATCGCTGCGGTCAATAACGTGCCCAGGGCTGTTGAATCTTTCCAAGGGCCGTCGAACATGTTTCACCCAGAAATTAGGAAGACTTTTCTCATCCCTCTGCTCCCCAATTGTATTTCCATCGGAAATGTTTCCTCTCTGCGCTTGTCGAGAATATGACGGGCGGGGAATCTGATGCACGACCGATTTCTGGGCAGCCTCTCGCAGCCTTCGAATTGGTGCCACGGCCCAATGCGTGAGCAGTGGCACGAAAAGGATGATTGCTCCAGCCGTGCCCAAGACACAGGCAAGGATAATTTTCCGTAGTTGAACCACTGGACTGAATGCCTCCGCATGAGTCTCCTCGACAATTAAAATCCACTGTGCCAGAGTTGTTTGGGGACGTATTGCGGCCACTGCGACTCTTGTTCCTTCCTCGTTCTTGGTAGACAAATGGCTGATCGATTTGTTCTCATTGCGATATGGTTCAAGCATGATCTCCAAGGCTGTCTGGTATCTCGAAAGCGGAAAAGAGGTGTCGGTTGTGACGCTACTATGCCGACTCTCTTGGCCTGGGAGTGGAGTAGGCTCGAAAACATAATGAACCCGCGCATCGGCTAACGCTGCAGTGTCAGGTGCCGAGGTAGCGGTTGCAGGTTGGGCATTTGACGCAAATGTGTTCTCCGGTCTGGATGGTCCCAGAAGAAGCACCTGCCCTGTGTTTCCTAGTCCATCACGAGAGGCAACAACATCTTGTACGTTTGCGGCGCTAGCAACAACACTTTCAATCAAGTAAGCATAAACGCAAGATCATGTCCACTGGACCTAAAAAGCGTAACTCACGTCATGAAACCCAGAATCTCGGTGCTCGACGTATTGTTGGCAATTGGCACTGTTAAGGAAACCAGCGAGAATGAGTCGTTGATTCGGAGTGGACCCAGCATCAAGGATGTGGACTGTCCGAGCGAATAGCCGGGAAAGGCTTGTGCAATAAACGAATCGTTGTCATCTGAAGAGCGCGTATATGTCAAGTTAGGATATAGCATCGATGGATAGACATCCGATCCCAGTTTGACTGAGCTTCCATTTGCGTAGCCATATGGAAGTGTTATATCTGGGATACTGTCACTCGTGATATTAAGCAATCGTGATACTCCGCCATCTCCACTTCTTGAGTAAAGAGTAGCCTGGTAAAGGCTAAGATAGCCTCTGCTTCCAAGCGCCGACTGCACATCCAATATCGAGTTATTCCAGTTCGCCGAAGATTCATTGCCAGCATAATACCGCTTGAGAGCGGACTGTATCAATAATCGCGTGGAGATCGTCTTGCAGGTAACTTCAAGCAGGTCCAGATTAGACGCAATTTGACTGGCCTTTATGGTCGCGACGAGCTGGAGGCCTTGAGATCTGTGTCATGGTCAGGAACTACAAATTGATCACACACAATAGTCCACGCGGGGACGTAGTAATTAACTTACCCAACATCAACGACAAAATCGTACGTGGTTATCCACTGGGGTTAGATCTGTCAGCGTGCCGATTCCCCAAGTTGCCTGCCCCAACCTCAAAGCAGAACGTACTGTTGCAACCGCGAGGGCAGCGATGCCTGAAAGAGTCGTGATCAGTACCAGCAGCGCAAGCTGCACGGCGATAGGAATACGCATCCGACCGTCGCAATTTCACCTCCGATCGCGGTCGCGGTTTATCGTTAACACCAAGACCAACTTCGCGTTACACCAATCACTGTGAACGAAAAGTTATGTATTATGGGGAGAGCATGAAGCATGCCTGCATCTGATAGACGCTGCTCAGCATTCCTGTAGACTCAAGAGAGCAAGAATAAAAACTCCGGGTGTCGTTCCTTGCTTCCTTGGGAACAGCTGTCTCTTAAGGGTGGGCGCTAATAGGTTGCGGATGGGGAGGGGGAGGTCGATCGGGTCTAGACTGGACGAAATTAACCGGACAGCGGGCAGACGAAATCCCGAAGTGAGGTTTTCGATTTTTGTGGGGGGAGAGCTGAATGGAATTGTGTACTACGCCTCATTCTGTCTAATACGACGCGCCTGGTCACTCGGCGGGTAAAAGTTGCCGACCACTCGGCCCATGAAAACGGGGAGTGATGGGTCCAGGGGTCTCCGCTCCGTAATTCGTTTTGGATCATAACTTGATTTTATCAGCCTGTGTTTTACCTGTTTTTACCTTTTCCTTCTTTCTACCTGTCTTTTCCAATCAGGGAGTAAGTCTCCCCGAGTCCCACCGGGGTCTTCCATGTTAAGTCTGATTGCCACCTTCCCCTACCAAACACATGACTTAGCAAGCCTCGAATGCGGTTTGCTTGCCTCAAAACCAACCCCCTTCGGCCCACCTCTCAACTAGATACATTTTCCGAAGTCCTCCGTTCTTCATGCATGTTCTTTTCATTAATTTGTCGAAGTACTCGAAAGCGTATAAACCCGAGCGCGGCGGCTACGCTTGTTTGTATTAACAATGGCTCCTCCACAGCCGCCCCCTTGATTTGAACCCAGTATGATCAACAACTGATCCCATGGGCCCAGTACTAGCCTATATGGATAGCCCTAGATGCAACACATTCTATGATAGGGGCACCCTTGGTCTGAACCGTAATAAGATTTATCCTCTTTCCAGCCGCCTATGTTAAAGAAGTAACAACCGTGTCGCGACCGAGTGTTGTTTAGAGTTGATCGTCTTACAAACACGCATCGCACGTACCAGATCTAATCACTTACAATCAACTTATATAGTAGCTAGCATTGTCAAGATTATGCAGGAAATCACAGCACTTTTGTAAACAACATATCCAAATAGGCAGATCAAGTGCAGAAAATAGGGGCAGTGTATAGGGGTCATTGAAACTGTCCCAGGTCGCGCTTATGGTCAAATATCGGCCTGTCCATTATTCGCAATACACTGCCTTCTGAGGGGGCCGAGCCCCCCCCCCACTTCGTACCCGTGACACGGTCCTCCATGTCAGTTGGTGATATAGCCTTCTTGAGATCTGAAGGGATATAAAGGACGATAGAAACACATATAAATTTAAATAATCGGTCTGATTTTCAAACAAGGCGGGGGCTACTTGAGCCAATTATTGATCAGACGTTTAGTCCAGATTGATCCTCTCTCATCCTCGGCGACCTAACCTCTTTCATTTAAATCCGATGTTTAAATCCGATAGAGACTCATTAGATCCGCCGAAGGATTCCGCTCGTTCTCCCAACATAAATTATAAATTCGAACCGCACCGCGCTCGCATTTACCAACCCATTTCTCTCTACGGATATACAATTCCCCTTAGAGTCCCAGATTCGGAGAGACTGCAACCTTGTGTTACTGTGAAAAATCACTTCTGAGGGCCAACAAAAAGCTGTGCCCTTTCACAATCTTCCGATATTCCTGCCACGAGACTGGGTGTGAGCCAGTGCCGCTATGTGTGTTATTTATTCTCCTTATGATTCGACAATTATACTCACCCTGCTGTAGCAATAATTCCAGAATGGCCCTGCAATTCACTAGATACCTTGCTCGAGAGAAGGGCGCTTTCTTGGTGGCCACGATTGCCGAAAAGCCTACCTTCATTGAACCGCGAGAGGTGATGATACGTTTGAGATCTATCGCCATAAATCCTGCAGATTACAAAATGATAGATGAGGGTCATCGAGTGACCTCTTGGCCTTTTGTTCCAGGCCTGGACGGGGCCGGAGTTGTTGAGCAAGTGGGAGAAGGGGTGCTCGATTTTGCTGCTGGAGATCGAGTTCTGGCCCTTTTTACCCCAGGTGACCGCTCGGGATCATATCAGGAATATGCCGTGGTACAGGAAAAAGATGTGGCTAAGATTCCAGCACGATGGTCGTTTGAAGATGCATCTACCCTAGGGTTTGTCGTTTCCACTCCTCTTAATTTCCTTTTTTTTTTTCAAGTTTCCACATCGTTTTGCATCATACACATACATCTTGCCTTGCTTGATCGTGTTCTATGCTGACGTGGAGGCTTTCGTTTAGTGTCTGTTATCTCACAGGGCTCATGGCTCTCGGCATTGGTTTACAAACTCCTCTTCCATTCCTTAAAGGTGGCCCAACTTCAGGGCTGCAGCCTCTCTCCGTGCTTATCCTCGGTGGCAGCTCTGCGGTTGGTGCAGCTACGATTCAGCTGCTTCGTCTTGCGGTCCCCGAATGTAAAATTATCGTGACCAGTTCGCCAAAGCATCATGCTCATATCAAGGATTATCTTGGGGCTGATGAGGTAATCGATAGAGATTCCGCTTCTTTATCCTTGGATGCAAAGTTGGCCACCCCAGGCTCGGGTGGTGTCGACGCTATCATTGATGCCGTTGGCGCTGGTAGCATGCAAAGAGATATCTTTGAAGCCCTTGACCCTGGTGGACCTAGGATGTATGCACAGGTATGGACGGGACGGAAGCAAATTGATGCGCCAGATGGTGTGAATTCGATTCTGTTCAGAGGTCGAGATCTTCATCGGCTGTCTGGAAATCAGAATATAATGAAATCCTTGGAGCAGTTATTGGTACAAGGAAAATACAAACTACCACTGCCTGTGCACAAAGTGGGGCATGGATTTACTGCCCTCGAGAGGGGCCTCGAGCTAATGCGCCGTGGTGTGAGCGGAGAGAAATTGGTTGTTTCTATCTAGCTTTCTTTATTGTCTTGAGATATATCTTAATTCTGTGCTTTAACACAGTCGTTCAAAATTCAAATTCTAAGTTATTATCTAGGTCCCAAGATTTGGGTTTGTGGCGTCTTTTCGCTTCATCACTTCTCTTCACGGGCGAATCACTTCAAATAGCCAGTGCGGGCAGGTGGGGACGAGTTCATGTTTTTCGTATTTATTTTTGATAATCTCACGTAAGACAAGATCGGCGATGGAACTCGTCCAGGGCAGGGCAGGGCCAGCGCACAGGCCCCAAAATACCCCCTAATAACAATCCCAAATTGATTAGCCATCTTGCGAACCCCAGGACCACATTCTAGGGTCAAGAAGAAATGTTGAATCTCCCCATGGGTTTACTCAGATCTCCGCTTTTTAATTTACCCATCTTCGCCTTTCTTGATCTTGTCCACGCGAGAACGGACTTTCCAACCCCTCTAAGTGATGTGCACCCACAGCTCAAGTCTGATAATGGTGTCACATTTGACCCGCTGGGCGTCGCGGCAATTCTCTATAATCAGCGAGCTGACCGGAGTGCAGCGAGACTATATACTCAGTATGATCGGAATCTTTTTATCTGGCCGCATATGACTATGGTTGGGGGCACACTGCCGCCAATGCAGATGCTGGTTGAACGCCTCACGGCTCCTTTCAAGTGGATCCACCCCGCGATCAAAATGTGTGCGAAGGACACAACGATGCTTCCTATTCGGTCCGATATTTCCGGCAATGTTTTCCGGCAGCTACCTTACAATTTGAGCAATGTCTGGCTGAGCGATGTCGTCTCATTTGAGCCTTCGGAGCACCCTGGTAATGATTTTGCTATTGTGTATGTGGATACAGTCCACAAAACGCCAAAATCCACCGACGAGGGTCGTGAAAGCGAAAGTCATGAAGATGAGTTCATTATCTACTCACAAATTGGGAACGTCCGGTGGCAGGCTGGAAAATGGACATTAAATCTTCTCTCTTTCATCAATGGGGCAATGGTCTTAACCGGGATGGTGTTTGGGATCCTGTTAGCAGATCTGTGGGCATTCACCCTCTTTCTCTTGTACAGCTGTCACTGGGGTGCATCGGTAGCGATCTCTCTGACTACCATGGTCACGGTTCACACTCCTCGTCGGATTGACCCTAACCCCAACGATCGCTTTGCTGTTTATGAGCGTGAAGAAGGCGGCACAGTGATCTTCAAAGGACCACAGAAAATACTTGAAACCTGGGCACGTTCGACATGGGAGTATAATCCTACCTGGAGCAAAGACTGTCTACACTGGCTTTGGATTCTCACGGGGACGATGTCTGGAATTGCCTCTGTTGCATGTATGGTGAATATGCATGGCAGACTGCAGCTTGGGTTTCTGGGCGTGTTGGTATATTCTTCAGTGGCTGAAATTGGGGCCACTAGGATTGCACGTATTCTTCAAACCAACGCCCGTGGTCCGATTCACAAGGCCTATGTTCGTGGAAACTCAACTCGATCGTTGGCCATCATTCGGGCAACTCTCGAAACTACAGCTCGTTGTCGATTAACCGGCCTGGACTGGATTTCAATGGGGTTACTCCCAGATATGTTGGTCTTCCGGGAGATGCAAGCTCTTCTGGAAGATATCAACCGGATACAGGGGATTGATCAAGAGAATTTGCAAGAGTTGAGAGATGACGATCGCTCGGCCATTAAAGCACGATGTTCATTATTTCTTGATCGTATCACCGCAAACGACCCCGCGCGAGAAACACTGGCCCTCAGGATACGGAATGAAGTTTACGAGACCTTAAGACTGAGTGAAAACTATCGGCTGGAGCACAAAGATTGAAAAAAGAGTCAGTTCGACTAGGGGATTCTGTGAAGTCTGCGGTGTGGTCTCCTTTGCTCCATTCTATTATGTATGACTTTTACCTGGATTTCTCAATGTATATGCCTATTTGTTAATGTCCAGAAGGCCGGGTATCAACGATCCACACAGTCGCGAAAGTAACAGGAAGTGCTGTAGTCCGGAGCATAAACTCTCAGCCAGACTCGTGTACGTGGCCCAAAAGCGGGTGCCTGAGGAAATGGTCCAAAATCACGAATTACATCAGCTTGTGGGGGCGGCGCGCTGGATGTCACCCCTTAAGGCGCCAAGGCCACCAAGTCAACAATGCTGCTTTGTTCACAGCCCACTTTGAGCTGACGATCTCGCCGACCAAAAGCTCCCGCACTCCATACTGTCAGGCATGGCTCCCCCCGTTCGGACCGATCGATGAAGTCACCTTTCCCGGCGGAAGCGGGCCCAACCCCTGCGAAACTCTGTGCCTCATACGACTTGGGCGGAGGGGTACGTCTTGCCGACTCGTTTGCAATTTACTCGATTGTCGCGTTGCCGCCGGACTGGACCAATCTCAAGATCGACCCAGAAACACTTGCAGAGCTGGAGAGGGTTGCCTTGGTCGTTGCAAATAAGCTCCCCATTCTGACCACTCTACGCGACAGTCTGGTTCCAGATCTCAGTGCGCTGCCGCGTCCGCCTCGGCCACGATCCCAGAATAATGGTCATACCCACCCCTGCGATCACCTTCCCTGGTTCTTGATAAACGCTGCAAGGTACTCCCAACACTGTGTGCTTGGACACAATGATTGCTTGGAATCACTTCTCATGGTTTCTCAGCGACCATGGTGCATTCTCGAGCTATGTTGTTGTGAGACTTCAACAGTAGCCGCAGTGCATGAACTTGTGATGGTGGCCACGAAGCTTGATTATGCGACATATAGCCCTGCTCTCAGACTTCTAGCACATGAAGTGTCACAGAGGCAAGACCGTCGCCGGGGAGATCTGGGGTCCTGTGATTTCACAGGTGCATTACGGCAAGGCATCTCGGATACCGCTTGGGAGGATGCCTTCATTATGTACAAAGAGTTGTCCAAAAGCTGTCTCCGATCACATAACTCGTTCTGGATAGGCCTGATTTCCACATGTGCCGTCTACCTTGGCCTAGCATTCTCGGATTTAGTTCAGGTACTGGGCGATTTGTTCAACAGTCCTCTAACCGTGACCCCTGAAGTGTCAAGCGCTATCAAGCCGAAGTTTGACACGAGGCCACCACGTTCAAGTGCCTTGATTGACCCATCAACTCACGTGGCGCGCCGCACAGAGAAGCTCATACGCCTAAGAAGGAACAGCATCGATGTCATCCCTCATCCCAAATCATACTGGCACATCGGGAACAATCCAACTTTTCTTGGTCAAAATTTCAGTGCTGATGTACCTCCTGTACGAGATTTGCTCAATCTTTACGGCGAAATTTTGAGAGGTTTCAGAGAAAACCTTTGAGCATCTTCCATCATTAAGAGACACTGACAAGTTCGGCGTCCATGACTGCAGCATAGAATGGCATTTACCGGGGCAACAGACAGACAGGGGCAACAGACAGACAGCAGGAAGAATAAGCGTACAATCAATCAAGTCCTCATATGCTTTTTCCTGTGGTGCGTATTGTTTCGAAATCTCTGCTTACGGATGAGCATCCGTGCATTATATTAGCTAGTCCTCCTTTTTCACTAACGTTGGACAAGGTTTACTCCGCGTGGGTGGATGTCTAATAGATATCCCCGCATTGCCCATCCTCACAATGGTAATAGATTCCCTCTATTACACCGAATCGCCGATTCTTGGGCTATAATAGCAGTTTTGTGCTTTCCAAACAGTAGTCCTCATGGCAAAATGCCTTCGAACGGCCAGGGGGTTTCCACGACGAGCGTATATTGAACATCTATATCTCTATGCGGATATTGCTGAGATACAGCTGATATACTAGTCAATTCTGTTCTACACGTATAGAAACCACTGCAATACAGACAAATTAGCTCCCTACAAGGGAGCGCGGATGGGCCCTATCTAACGCTACGGCCTATGACCGCAGTGACAGGTGATCGGTTACTGCCGAGCTGTTCTCTGCCTGTCTCTCTTGACTGCGCGAGGTCGCCAATAAAATCAAAGTTACTGACCAAGGAAATGACACCCATCGTTATCTAGCCCCAACACATGTTGAAGACATGTTCGGTCCGACAAATGAAAGAGAAAAGAGGCTTGATAAACTCTCATGGTCATGCTCAACCACTGCGGTTTTACCCCTGGTCCAAACACCAGGAAAAGGAAGGTAGTAATTCATAAAGCCTATATTAATTGTTAGTTCCAAATGGTATGTGATCTAAGCGCTTTCCCCCATTGCTTTCCGTCATTTGTCAATGTTTCTCTCGACTGCCATTGGATCCCTGGTTTTGGTTTTTATAGCATGTTGAAACAGAGAAATGATAACATTACTTAGCCAGACTAGGAACAACCATCTATTGCAATTGAATGTAAAACGAGGAGCCAATTGGAGTGTAGAAGAGTTGATGAGAGTGATCCTACACGGGGGTCAGATAGTCCAAGCTATTGGCGGCCACTAGAAATTAACATTTCCGACGTAAATGCCCCAGGGCCTGTATTTGAGATCTGAATTTGTTCAAAATATTTGTGAATACTCTAAACCACTTTAAATGCACAGGTCGCGCACTGGAAATGGGAACAAATAGGACATCTATCTGGAGCAAGATTGGGATTGGTGGGCGAGCGACATTGACACTAAACTTGGCTTAGTAAAGTCTACATTATAATCTAGGATTTTCGACAGAACTTACACATTCCCACCACCCAGATGCTCCTGCAGTTACTGCCTGATACCCTGGCCATGGGTCTGTCAAATTATTCTCCATCTGCTGGTCTGCCTGATCTTCATCTCGGACGTTGTGTACAATATTTTGGTTCGCGTCGGGCGCTGGGTGGCTTTCATTCTTCAAGACACTGCGTGAGTATATAGCAAATGTCAGATGTAAGGACCACCTACTACTTCGGCTTCAACATGATCCTCATCTAGTGAAGAAATTGATTCTTCCTCTTCATTGTCTAACGTCGGACCATTCCAGACTTCAAATAGACTTCGTGGCAAGGCAAAGAGAGAAAGATTCTCTAAATGGCTTGCAAGGTGTCGATCAAAGACAGAACCTCCAGTGACCTTCTTCTGGCATAACAGACAGCAGGTATCTGCATTGGGTGGGAGATCGAATGAGGATGGGTGGTGGGATTTCAGATGCTCCACCCATTGATGCCTCCTTTCGTAAAGCCGATCATGTGTCTCACAAACTGGATATATGCAGACATAGGGCATTAAGTCGCTGAATACATGGCGCATCCAGGATTGTCTGTGACTGATTCGTACAATATGATAGCATAACTCGCATTCAAATGGCTTACCAGCCATGGCATTTTCTGGCAGGTTTAGGTGAGCAATCTCTTGATCACCGTCCATTGTTAAGTTCCCATATGATGTAATTGATTGATCTGATTCTGATTGCGCACCCCAAGAATACAGCGCTGGGACTTCTAACTTAGTTGCCATGGTCTCTGGGGGAGCTGTGGACTTATTGTCTTCCCTCTCATCCCCATATCCCAGCTTTTGGCGATGCATTTCGCGGAAATAGCAACTCCAAGTCGATCCAAGATACGAGGATCCGCATGAGGATATTTGGCATACACATGCTGCCGATCATTGAATTCAAAGTCGGGGTAATCGGACTTCTGGATTTGCCGCAAGCGGTCATGCGCAGATGGTTTTCGAATGATTATTGACATTTCATAGAGTCGTGTAATGGTATGAAGCAGATCAGAGTAGATCAGTTGGACTTCTTCCACAGGATCGACGTCAAGTTCATTGGCTGAAAGTCCTGTGTCGGATCTTTCCTCTGTGATATCTTGCAAGTCCATAAGTAAACGATGGAGCCGACGAAGCTGTCTCGTTATTTGACTTCTGATGTGGGATGCATCTCGTAACCGATACTCCAAGGATGACTGGCAGGTTTGATGAGCACCTATATTCGATAACCAAACCCGAAACCGTCCGAGTTCATCTTTCCACTGTGAAAATGTGACTGTGGACTCAAATCGTTGCAAATTCCTGGACTCTAAGATGGTTTGAAATAGGTCTCGGCATATCCCGACTTGTGATGATATTGTCTTCTGGACATCCATATTTTATACCCACCATAGAGTTACTGAAGAAATCAGGTATCCAGCATGGAACCTGACGATTAGAAGATAGAACTACCCCGCCCGTATCAGCTGCTATCTTTTGAGGCTCTGGTTGGGCGGGGTTGCAAGGCGGGGTTAGTGAGTTGGGCTAGCAGAAACTACAACAAGCCTCAGTCATATAACTGCCATCCTAGCTATTCCAACACCTGTCTCGATAAACAACAAGCAGCATGGTTACAGGGATTGAAGTCACTGGGCTGGTCCTAGCCATGCTTCCTCTCATTATAAACCAGCTGGATAACTACGTTCAGGGAGTGGAAACGATTAAGTCCTTTCGAACGAAAAGGTATCGGCGATATCTGGATGAACAGGCAGCGATTCTTGGTGGACAACATGCAATCTTGATCAATTGTTTGGAAACAATACTGGAAGATATTGTCCCCGAGGATCACATCTCGAGACTGCTGGCAAATCCACATGATCCGTTGTGGGCGGATGCGAATCTCCAAAGACATCTACAGCAAAGGCTAGGCAGGGGCTACACACCATTTTGTCACATCATGAGCCAAGTGTCTCACGCATTGGTAGAACTTGCAACCAAACTGGGGCTTTCGCTTGATACCACGGTAAGTATCTTTAATCATAATACTCAGTTGTTTGATGTTTTGGCCGGCATAAAGCTGCTTGATAAGTTCCCTTAAACATATAGGGCTGACAAGACTTGTCTAGTCTACTCAAGAACAGTCTATCGTTACCCTTCGTGGGCTTCATAAGATCAGAGATATTCTTTCAAAAAGTATATACAAACAGTTATTTGACAATTTGAACAATCTGAACAACATTATCAGAACACTCGTCGATCAATCTGTCATCCGAAGTACGCGGCACAGACTTAAGGCCAGGTCGAAAGAATCAACGAGAAGATACAAAGAAATCCGACAAACGACAGCTAGCCTTTACGAGAACTTAATGAACAGGACTTATTGGCAGTGTTCATGCTTTGATACACATTCTATTCATTTTGTTCTCGATAAAGATATTAACGTTTGCGAGCGATTGGAACCGGCCCGGCTTCGTTTGGTTTTGACGACGACTCCAACCACCACCACGATTTCAAAATGGCATGAAATAGAAGCAACAACAGCGCGGGCTCATTCTACAGCTGTCGCTTTACCTCCGCCTATTATAGCACGATCACGGAGTTTACGCTTTGCTTCATCGCCAGTCCATTCCACCGCCTATGTGAACCCTGGCACATCCAGCAATAGTCATTGCACCGAAATCTCAAATATGTGTCATGCAATTTACGGCTGCATTATTCCCAACGGTCATGGAATACCAATTGGTCATCTCTCTGATGGGAAATTTACACACGATTTCCAGGTTTTGCGGGCGGATGCTAGAAACTTGGAATTACACTCACTTGAAGAGTTGCTTCTAGCATCGCTGTCAGCCTCTGGAAACTTTCGCGCACCTCTGGTATTTCCTAAAAGGGAACGCCACTTCCTGGCAGCGAAGCTCGCCAGTACTGTTCTTGAATGCCACGGAAATTGGCTCCCGTCACGCTGGTCATCGCGCGACATCATCTTTACAGAACATGTTACCTCCACCAATCTCGAAAGGACGATTCGGACACCCGTCCTAGCCCGAAGAATATCTGGCCCCAAAGAATTTGAAGGCTACCCGCTCTCCTGGACAGGCTGCAATGATCTTCTTTTTCCTTTGGGGTTAGCTTTAATTGAGCTTTCTCTTTGCCGAACAATCACCTACCTTCACACCCCTAGTGACGAGGGCCAAGATGAGATTTCCACGCTCTTTGAAAAGGCCAGAAATTGGATATATGATGTTTCCTGCGAATGTGGACCAAATTACGGGGATGTTGTTCAGCATTGCCTATTTTGGACGAAAACGCGTGAAGTAGACATGGAGAGTGAGGAATTTCAGGCCGCGGTATTTCAATATATCATCAAGCCTCTCGTTGAAGATTTCAACCATTTCAATGACCTATGAGACTCGGTTGTTGTTTCCCCTATTCTCGTTTACTTCGTGGGATAGCTCTTGGATTATAGATATTTAGTTATTCGTTATAGTACGAAAAAGAAAATTTGCCTCCCTCTTAGGCTCCAACTTCATTCTATATGATTACATAACTAGGGGTAATGGAATAATGGATTTATTGAAGCTTCAGCTGCGTTATTGCAACATATACGGGTATGCCACTCGGGTACAACTAGCCAGGGGAAATCTTCGCAAAGGACCACAATTTGTCATGGGCTACTTGATGAATGAAAAAGCTACCCTCGAGACTCGAGCGATCTAGCCGCACATGCAGCCACACATTCCTTCGCACCTGGTTGAATTTCACTCAAGATGGAAATTTCAATGCAGAAGGGGATTTTGGGATGTCCCAAGGATGGGGGAATGAGTAGCCAATTAATTTCGCCGCAGGAGCGGGTCTACACATTCCCATGTGAACCACCTGACCACCAGTCTAGACCCGGAGAACACTTGGCTTGAAAAGAGATTTTTAGTTGTTCAAAGTCTATGCAAGCAGTTCCAGCTAAAAATACATCCAGGCGGGTGGACCGCACAACGAACTGACTAAATACCCAGGCCCAAGACGCCGCCGATCGTGCAAGATTTATGCTCCATGACAAATGTGGCTCAACAGGAAGAGAACAAAATGCCAGCGTTAAAAGAAATAAGGAAGGAAAATTCGAAGCCAGATGATTGCCTCCGCGCTTTATGCGTTCTCGGCATGGTCCATCTCCTGCTCCTTTCTCTCGGACGAGCTCTCATCCGTATTCCACTCCCCATGCTGGGGGAACTCGAAACTGCTGCTCTTCCAGGGAGAAACCTTGTTGACATACATATAGTCCAGCTCCTCAAGGGTACGCCCCTTACCCTCAATGACGAAGAAGTAGACGACCAGAATCGCAACAAACAGGCAACCGGCGAAGACGTAACCGTAGGCGAAGTCGATAGCGCCGGTGATGAAAGGGGTGAAGAAGGAGATGACGAAGTTCCAGCCCCAGTTGGAGGCAGTCGCCAGAGCCATACCCTTCGCACGGTACTTGGAAGGGAAGAGCTCGGCCACAATGGCCCAGACCATGGGGCCCCAGGTCATCGCAAAGGCAGCAATGAAGAAACAGGTAACCACAATCATGCCTTTTCCGATATTAGGTGTGTTCTCGGGGTGGTCGACGTCCAGCTTGAAGTGGCCAAGGGAGGCGAAAATCAAGAACATCACCAACATCCACGCAGCGCCAACCATGAGAGACTTGCGACGTCCATAGTTCTCCACTATATACAGACCACCGAATGTAGTGGCGAAGTTGACGGCACCCAGGATAACCTGGGTAACGAAGCTGTCCGAAATGCCAGCACCCTGGAAGATGGTCGTACCCTAGTAATATTACCGCATCAGCCTCTTATACATTTCGATACGGGATGTGGAACGGAAACTCACGTAGTAAAAGAAGTAGTTGGCGCCAGTGAGCTGCTGGAGGCTCTGCAGGGCCATGCCCAGGGCAATACGGTAGAGCATGCGAGGCGCGGTAAGGAAATCACGCCACGTCTGGTCTTGTGACTCGGCCTCGAACTGCTCGCGAATCTCATCCATCTCTTGGAGGATGCGAACGTGGTTCTCAGGAACGCCATACAGCTTCGCCAAGGTGCTCTGAGCACTCTCGACCTTACCCTGGCGGAACTCGTAACGCGGGCTTTCCGGGAACAAGGCCATGCCGCCACCGAGAACCAGGGCAAAAATGAACGTCAGACCCAGCGTGATGCGCCACTGGGCGGTCCCATGGAGATTGTGAGTACCCAGGTTGATGAGGTAGGCCAGTAAGATACCCAGGGTGACGAAGAGCTGATAGCAAGAGATCATGGCACCACGGATGTGACGCGGGGCACTCTCACCCTGGTACATGGGCACCAGCAGGGAGCAGGCACCGACACCCAGACCAGTGACCCAACGACCCATCATCATCTGCCACCAGTGTCGGTCGGGGGAGGTGATTTGAACCACCAGACCCACCATCAGGATGAGACACCAGAATGAGATGGACCACTTGCGGCCGATATGGTCGGCGAGGGGAGCACCCACCAGGGCACCGATGAGGGTACCGATCGAGAGCAGACCGACGATCAGGCCGGATCGAACATGACTAAAGTGGTACTCGCCGTGGCTGTTGTGCTGACCAAAGCGGTGCAAGTAGTTGTTCATCTCCAGGAAACCGGAGATCTGACCGGTATCGTAACCGAAGAGAAGGCCACCCATCGAGACGAAGAGGGCCATTACCAAGGCGCGCATCGTGATGCGCGGGATCGGGGTATCCACGCCCGCTGGCCGCATGGGCTTCTGCATAGGGCTATTTGGAGAGGAGGTCTCTGGACTCGAGTTCTGTGCGGGGGTGATCGACTCCCCATGGTGGGAAGTAGATTCAAGACCCATGATGGATGTTGGTCTTCCTGGGGTGAATGCGTCTTCAGGTGCAACAGATCCCTGTATATAGGATGGGCCGGAGGTGTTGATATGATGATCCACACGGCCTGGTCAGGAAAAACCCCGAATGTTCCGACCAAAAAAAGAAAAAAGGTCAGAGAAGAAGAAAAGCCCGTGGGGAAACAGAAAGGAGGGAGCGCCAGGCTGGAGGAAAACCCGGGGCTTTTGTACTGCTGCAGGGACAGGAGAAAACGAGCAAGACGCCGGCTCGCCCACAATTCGTTTGCCCTGGGGAAGGCAGTGGAGAGACAATGTGGAGAGCAACGCAGGTGACCTGCCCCAAGCCGAGTGCCGGGAATCACACAATAACGATGACCACGCAACCACAACCGTCGCACAGCCCTGGGATCTCCACCGGCGTCAGGGGAGTGCCAGTCAGAGCCGGTTCCAACAGGAGATCGGCGATGGTGCGCCATACAGAAGCCACCAGATTCGGCGGACAGCCGAGAGGCCAAGTACGGCACGGCAAAACTCGGCGTCCGCCCAGGCCGGGCCGACGTTCTTCGCTCGGGATCGGCTCTGTTGGCGATCGGGACCGCTCATGTCGTCGTCAGTTCGTCCGATCTCTTGCCTCGAGGGCCATTGAATCCTCAAATCCTCGAATCCTCGTGAGGGGGGATCTCAGTTTGAGCCATCCGTTGGCCGGTTGTCAACCGGCATCGCCGGGCAAGCTTCGGGTCCATGTTCCCGCTTGGGAAACTCTGGAGAAAGAGGAAGCCGTGCAGTGGGCCGTGTGGTAGCGAGGAGTACATCCGGGCCTTCCGAACCCCAGGATGCTGACACTCCGGATTTTTCGAGAAGGCCATACTCAATGTGCGTCTCGGTGAAGCACACCTCCGGGGATTCGCCCCTCCTCTCCAGTCTCCAGTCTCCAGATTTTCCCTCCGACGAAAGTTGCCAGAATTTCTGAGGGGAAGAAAGTGCGGAGTCGGCCCAACGACGGTTTTCACCTGTCTGGTGACACGCAGGGTCTTCCGGCTGTCATCCTAGCATTCGGCCCTGGTGGAGTCTGGAGGATCTAGTCTCTCGCGGCCTGGTGCGATGAGTCAAGATCCGACACCAGAGGGGCCCAGTCTCCGGCCTTTCTGCCATAATCTCTTTCCTGGGCCGATGCTCACGATAATTGCAAACTCAATTTTTCCATCATGCGGCGTCATTTAGGCTGATGCTTGCACCCCGACCATCAGTGGCGGCGCCACACCCGCGACGCGGTTCCTGGTACAGTTCCTGCAGAGCCTGCAGACTCTGCAAAATCTGCAGAATCTGCGACAAAGTAAAATTAAATTGCAGAATCTGCAGCAAACTAAAATTAATCGCGATCTCCTTGCCTCGGTCGTCCCGTCTAAGCCGTTGAATAATAACAACCCCAAAATAATCATCAGGCCCCGTGACCACGCGGACGAGCAATCAACACGAGAGACTCGCGATCCCCACTCTCAGCAAAAACAGACTATTACAAAAACAGACTATTATTATTATTATTATTATCATTTTTATTGTTTTTCTTTCACTGAAAGGAGAGAAAGGGAGAAAAAAAAAAAAAAAAAAAACCAACAGAAAAGGCGGGAGGGAGCGACGCGAGTCCTGACTGGAGAATCCCATCACTTTCGCTGCGTCAGGGCGGAGTACTCCGTAGTGCCTGGCCCAACGCCGTCAGAGTTTGCACAGATTGTCTTTTCCTCTGCGCGTGGTTCATCGGATGAAGGATGATGCGATGAATTCTTAATACGTAAGGCTTAAGTAAGGCTCCGGGCCCTCCAGTGAACCGCCTTCTTTTCGGGTCCACCCACCAAGGCGTCGGTTGGAAGATGCCGGCCTGACCACGCCAGATCGCTTGGCTAGTTCTCGGAATGGACGGCTCAATGCAAAATACTGTAGAGCGACAGCCTAGGCCGGCAGATAGTTAGCACAAGCTCGGGCCAAACGGTTTCTAGCCGACGCCTGAAGTCGCATGAAACGAAAACAAGGTTTGGGGGCCACGTTACTCGGGGTGATGTCAATGCTTATCCATCGCGTGGCACACCACGCATTCTCTGTACTCATGCTCTATGTTATAGTGTATTATCTAGCCCCTGCGCTTCTCGAAGCATCTTCCACAATCCCCATAGCCCCATGGTCGTTTGACATTGTTGGACGGAAAAAAGGAAATTAGCTTTTTCGTAAAGCACGGAGTAAGCCAATTCGGACCCAAGAGCTTTCTACAGTTTGCTAGGAACTTCGGGAAAATGGCCTGTTATACATGGAGATATTACCACCTCATATATCGATTTCCCTATTGTGCAACTATCGATAATGCCTCTTTTCCGAAGGTGCTTTCAGGTACTTGGAAGGGTTTGTGGAAGATAATAGCCCTCGGGTTAGACTGGTCATCAGTGGCTGGGATGGGTGTCTTATGAATCAAGATAGCTTCTTGGAAGACCTTTACTGCGTCGAGGGGAGATGGTGGACTCTCTGTGTCCTATTCCAAAGTGTCAATCTGTTCTACTCGATAGATATCGAGACCCTTCGGGGCGTTGGGGTGGGACCGGTAGGCCCAGAACATCTAGACGAAATCATAGCTGAATTCAACAACAAGATTGCAGAATTCGGTGATGCGAAATTAGCCATAGGGAGAGCGCCGGCTACCCTCAAGGTGATGCACTAGGGTAGCAATCGGAACAGGATGGAGAAAAGGCTTTCAGTGCGTATTCAGACTACATCATGGTGGTTTACTAATAGATTCCTCTGCCCTAGTTCGTTCCCAGTATCCCTGCAGGACGTTACCAGTGCCCACCATGTTATCAATGCTTCCATACGCATAGTTTCTACGGACCACACTGGACAGCAAAGCCCCCTGATCCACGTCCACCATGCATCCGAAATACCCAATTCCTTGATTACCTTTACCAAGGCCGCATGCAGAAAAGATATGAAGGGTTAGAGACCCCTACGATCCTATAGGAGGTCGTAGATCAAGTACCATATGACTTGCGACCGTTCCAATGCCAGGATTGTGACCATCGGTCCTTATATGATAAAGCCTGGAGCCATCATCGACGGATCAATCATGCCAAATCAGTGCATGACACACCAATAATATACTCGCAACTGCTTTTCTATTGCAATTATTGTCATCATATCTATACTGTGGATCCAGAAAGCCACCAGAAAGCAAAGCATCCAGACAGGGAGTCGAGCTTTACAAAAAGGCTAATTTCCTTTTTTCCATCTAACGTGTCAGTTATCTTTATTGACCGAGTAAAGACAGTCCCTATAAATATCGGGTGACGGCCAATCGCGATCATCGAAAAGTGGATAAGGAGAGTACTAGATCACGCGCCTCGGATTATTCAACAGTTTGGAAGAGGAAGGAGCCCCTCGTTCCCCAATTCCTTTGTAAACTATGTCTAAGATTCCCGCACCCGCCCCCCAGCATTACCAGAATTTCCACCACGGGCCCCGCACCCTCTCCGGCAACTCTGCATCGATGATCTCCTGCAACCCAGTGTGCATATCGACCTCCTCCGGGCGCCAGGCCCATGGGTCACTCCAATATAGAAGTCGGTGGCCAAAGTACAGTATCAGGAAAGCTGGGATGCCAATATACGCGGTGAAGAAGTTGCTCACCGACCACTCGGATGGGAAAAAGACCGTAAAGCCGTTGATCAGCATCATGAGGGTCGAGCCCGCCAGTCCAAATATCGCTCCGTACGGTTGCAGCCGGGATTTGTATGGCTGTTCGATGCCCTGCGCCGCGATAGCCTTGCGGAAGCGGAAGAACACGACGCAGCAGCAGATCCACGAGATGAAACCAGAGGTATTGGTGAAGTTGACGAACCAGTTGAATACGATGGAACTGGAGTTGCCAACGGACAGGTAGGCTAGGGCAGAGAAGCAAGCTGATACGGCCACCGCGTAGTAGGGGACGCCCCATCGGTTGCAAGCCTTGAAGATGCTGGGCGCGTTGCCCGACATGGCCAGCGAGTACAATGATCGTGACGACATGTAGAGGAAGGAGTTGCCCGCCGACCAGGCCGAGGTTAACACCGCAGCATTGACGATGTGGTCTAGGACTGGGATGCCGGCATTCTTAATTCCCACCACGAAGGGGGATGACTTGACGCTCCCGTCGCCCTCGGTCAGTTGCGACGCATCGGAAGGGCAAATCACGCCTATAGCCAAAACACCGAGGATGTAGAAGAAAACCAGCCGGTAGATGTACCGCCGAGCGGCGCGAGGCACGTTGCGGCGCGGCGACTCCATCTCTCCGCCACTGATGATGATCAATTCGGGGGCAAAAATGAAAGCAATGGCACTGGACACGGTGCATTTCAACAGGCCCACAAAGCGCCCGGTGTCACCAGAAACAATATATTCATTGAAGGCGCGGGGGTGTTTCCAATAGTGAAAGCCAAGCAGTTGGCGATTAGGCCCGCCACCCCAGAAGAGAATGAAAGAGACCATGAGTAGGCCGACCAAGGTGATGATCTTGATGCCTGAGAACCAGAACTCGGATTCACCGTAGAAGCGCACGGGGAGGAAGTTGAGGGCGATAATCACCACCATCATGATGGTGATCCACACGGCGATGTTGACCGTTCCATTGGTATCCCAATATTGAATCACTAGGCCCGCTGCAGTGACCTCATATGGCACCAAAATGCCTAATGAGTACCAATAGAGATATCCCATGGAAAATCCCATGCTGCGGGACACGTAGCGAAATCCATGGTAGCTCATCGTACCACCGTGCACGGGGAGGTACGCTCCAATCTCGGCGATGGCGGTGACCAGCCCATAGACCATGGCCGAGATGAAGATATAGCCCATGAGCAGGGAGGCAGGACCGCCGGTCGCGAGTGACTGGCCGGATGAAACAAACAGACCTGTTGTCATGAGCCGGTTAGCAGCTTACTCGGTTCCAAACTGCACACTATTCAACTCACCCGTCCCGATTGTGCCCCCCAGGGCCATCAACTGGACATGGCGATTTTTCAGACCACGTTGGGTCGTCGCATAGCGATCATCCAGCAAGTTGATCTCCACCAAGGTACGGACGGCACGACCCTTCTCAGTCATGGAGGCCTGGTCATCGCCATCGCCTACCCGTGGAGCTGCTGGTTCAATTGTGGCCATGTCCCGCAATGCGCGACCGTGCAAAGGGAAGGGGAAGGTGACGGTGAAGGCAGAGCTGGAGATAACCTGCGAGCTCTCGCAAGGACCAGCGGAACTGCGGGCATTCTTAAAGGGCGTCAGTCAGGAAGGGTAAGGCCCCCTCCATCCCGGGTCTTTTCGCACTGTCCATTCTGTAGCCAAATCAGCCTGCGTCCAGCATGCGACACAGATGGGAGCTCGCTTGGGTTGGAGCAATGAGGCTGGGCGCCCCTAGGGTCCGTGAGATAAGAAGGCCGATCGCGGAGCCAAGCCCGGCGAAGCGAGGCAAGTCCGGGGTAGCATCGCGAGGGCTGATACCCGGCCGGGTCAGGGTCGTTGGAAAACATCTATGGTCTATGAGCTACGGACTCTTTCTTCTTTGTATCTCTTAAGCCCTAGTGCACTTATTTGTGAGGTGCACTACTGTACCCAACGGACCTACGGCTTATGCTCTGGGGCTAATTCCTCCGCGAAAGACTCGCCCAGTCGGCCTCGGTCAAAATCAGAACAAGCCCATTAGGGTCCTATCTTCTCCTGGGCACTCTGTGATCCGTCGGCTTGCATATGATCAGCGCACAGCGCCCGGCACAGATAAAGCCAGCCACACCGGCAGCTCGCCGGTAGACCGGAATAGCATCACGGTCAGGGCAAAACCGACATGCTCAACGACACAAACACCGCATGCGACAGCTGCAGCACTGGAACCGGCCCGGTCTAGCGCAACGTACCATGCCTAGAATGTTAGCGTGCGCGGAGTAGCCGAGGAGGCAAATCGCCATCGAGAGCGTCTCCCAAATCGCGACAAACGGACCGGCGTTGCAAGCGAGACGACGGAGGGAACTATATTGCGAGGGTGATAGTGAGCACTAGGTGAAAACGGTGAATAGCGGATAGCGGTAGGCCAATGATGGGGCCGTGCCAATATTGGCGTCAGCCCCGGGAAGGCCAAGCTAGACTAGGAAAGGTATAGATGTGTTATAGTGGCGTCGACACCACGGCACCGAATCACGGAGGACTTGTACTGAGCACAGAAGTGGGAGTCACAAGCCTGTTCCTATCATATACTAGCGGGTTAAAGGTTCAATGGCATTATGGCAGTTGACAAACCAGGATTGTCTGGGAGACAAATGATAATAATGCACAAGATTGGAGAAGACTAGCACTTGCACATTCATTGACCGAAATACACCCAATACTGTGCCCAGGAATGCCCCTACGAAGAATACTGAGCCCGAAACAAACCCATTACCTACGAGTCTCGGTGCAACACCATCTTGATAATTGCACGAACTCCCACGCCGAGAAGAGGCCATCCCAGAAACGCCGGTTGAGGCTCAAGAGCTTAACGAGCTCAACAGATTGAGTTCCGGCTCAATGCAGCAGACTCCCCACGATGGTGCTGGCAGCAGCCACAGGCTCGGGGACAATGCAGGTATCGGATTTTCCAGAATGATTTCGAAGAATTCGCAAGGACCGTTCGACATCCACCGTGGCGTAGTTCTCAAACTCCGAGGAGGAGATCGGGATATAATATATAGTGTCCTTATGCTCTTTATTATGGTGTACTAACCAGCCCCTGCGGTTTTTGAGCCATCTCCCACAATCCCCACTACCTCATGGGCGTTTGGGATTATGAGGCGGAGAGAAGAAAATTAGCTTTTTCGTAAAGCTACTAATTGCCCTGTCCGGTGTCTTGTTCTTCAATGCAATTCTAGGCCTAGAGAGCCGATATAATGACAATGGTTTGCAATAAAAAAATAGTTCCGATTACATCGTTGGTGTGTTATGAACCGACCTAGGATTTGGCCGCCGTTACGGTGTGACTCCGTCATCATCATCTAGTTTAGGTGCGAGATGCAGCTAGTGCCTAGTTAGGAGGCTACCGCGTGCTAATTTGCGACCTGGCTTGCCATTTGCTAACTTGTGTGTCGCCGGTCCACGGCCTACAGCACGGTTCAAGCGGCGGCGCAGCATCGCTGAACGCGGCCTTGATGTTTGATATATTCGATCATCGTGATATTGCGTGATGGCCAGCGTGGATCATAGAAGGCGCCATCCGGAAGGGTCTAAAGTGCTTCGAGGAGAAATCTTTGTTGTGCTAGCCACCATCTTTATTGCGACTACACCTCCTGGTCCCCTTGTCCAGTCGTACGGAGTGCACGTAGTCTCACCCCGCCCCCCCCCCCCCACGCATCCCATTTTCTGCGCCTATCCTATCCCTTCGTAGTTTCATCGGCGAAAAAAGCCACCCGGCCCCACTTCGTGTTGGGGCGCCCCGTCGATGGGCGGTAGCAGGTGTTTACGGACTACGGAGTACGGAGTACATACATGATGCGTTAGCTACGGCTGCCAGTTTCATCGGGAGCAAGATCCGGAGGAGTTCCGTCAGAAAGACAGTTGATCAGAAATAGCTGGATGATATCGAAAGCAATTCGGGACGCCCGTGGAGGATGTCAGGTGCCGCTGAAGGGGCCCGAGGCAAGTCCAATCTTTAAGAAAAATCATATTCACAGGGAGATGTTCTGGAATAATGTTAAAATAATAACGACCATGAATTATAGTTCCGCCTGGACTTTACGTCCATGTTTCCTTTTCACAACTGCCTAGCTGGGCCGGAAACCTCATTTCCGCCCAGTTTTTGTTGGTTTGAAGGGTGGGGGCTGCGCCTCGGGCGCACCATCCACTTCCATCCACCGCAGAGTCCATCCAGTTGCATCCAGCTGCATTGAGTTAGTCCGGAGGGAGGAGGAAAATCTAGCGGCCTCCAGTGGCCATCCCGCGGTACGCTAAATGGGAGGCGGCCGCCTCCCTCCGCCTCTGACATCACCATCTCCCCCGGCCGCCACGCTGTTCGCTGGGCGCAGGGCTGGAAGTTAATCAGGCACTGCCCTGAGTGTCGTGCACTGAGACGGAGCATCCCTGCGAACGCGGGTTGGGGGAAGGAAGGTTAGGTGGTTGGTATTTTGGCCGAGACTCGCGACGGACCAGGACGGCTCGAGATCTTCCTGGCCAACCCGCGCAACACTCCAATTAACTCGCATATCCCTGTTCAAACTATCCAACGGCCCCCGATCTGCTCCGGAGATGAAACCATGCCGTCAGTCGGCCAATTGTATCCGCTGAATGCCTTCCCCAGTCGGTCCGCCTATTTCAGCCATGATTGGCGCGCTCAAATTGCCTCCGCTCCTCGAGACGCTCTCATTCGGCCAAGCCGCGCAGAAAGGATGGAAGCGAACTGGCCCTCCTATGATACCCGGTGCTGGCTATGAGCGGAAGGCCCAAGATCAAGACGGAGACGGAGACAGAGCCTGCCACGGTCTGCTCCGCCCTACGGGGTGTCTTACGAAGCCGTCGAAGTCCAAACTCAACCGCGTCTGCTTCAACCGCCAAGTTTTTCCCCACTCGCGCCTTTTTCCCTTTCCCTTTTTTCTTTTCTTTTTTTTTTCTAGAAAGAGGTTATTATCCCATTTTCTGCTCTTGGGAATTGCATGTTTTCTTCTACTGCTTTTGCTCTTCTCTGCCCTCCTCGAAATTCGGATTAGTATACATGAGAGTATAGGAGGATTCCACTATACTCGGCCGGATCTTACCAGCCGCTTCGATCCTCCCCATACTTCGACCTTGCGATACTTTGATACTTCGACCGCACCGCCGCGCATGCCCTTCCAACCCTCACGAACATAAATTTCTTGCCATTGCAATCCCTCACCATGCAGTCCGACCAAGCACGCCGCTTCTCCAAGGTGTCGGTCTCGCGCGCAGAGACCGGCGCCGACGCGACCAATGCAGACCGCACGCTAGAGGACATGGGATACAAGCCCGAACTGGCGCGCAATCGCTCCATCTGGCAGATCACCTTCATGTGTTTCATTCTCTCGTCCGTCCCCTACGGTCTCTCCACCACGCTGTACTACCCCCTCGTCGCCGGTGGCCCCGCCAACATCATCTGGGGCTGGGTCGTTATCTCCTTCCTCATTGTCTGCGTCGCCATCTCCCTCGCCGAAATCACGTCCGTCTACCCCACGTCTGGTGGTGTCTACTACCAAACATTTGTCCTTGCGCCTCTCTGGTGCCGTCGTGTCGCGTCCTGGATCTGTGGCTGGTCCTATGTCGCGGGTAATATCACCATTACCCTCGCCGTCAACTTCGGGACCGCGCTGCTTTTTGTCGGCTGCCTCGATGTCTTCGAGAAGTCCCCTGGCGTCGGCCTCACCGATGATTGGCAGGCCTACCAGATCTTCCTGATTTTCCTGGCCATTACCCTGTTGACCCATGCCATCTCGGCCTTTGCCAACAAATGGCTGCCCTGGGTGGAGGTACGTTTGAAAAGCATTGAGCATTGAGCATTGAGCATTTAGCATTTAGCATTTAGCATTTGACCACGTCGAACCCCGAAGTGGTGTTGCGATCTCATTTCCAGGGATCATTTTTCCCGTCCCACGTGCTCTCTTTCCGCATCGAGGCAAGCCGCTAACCAGTTTTTTTTTGTCGGTGCACAGACTTTCGCCATCTTCTGGACTATCGCGGGCCTGATCGCCATTGTGGTCTGCCTGCTGGCGATCGCCAAGGAGGGTCGCAACAAAGCCTCCTGGGTCTTTGGACACTTTGAACCTCAAGCGGGCTGGCCTGCGGGCTGGTCCTTCTTCATCGGTTTGCTGCAGGCGGCCTACGCCACCTCGGCAACTGGCATGGTTATCTCGTCCGTCTCCGTTCCCCTAGTGTGGAGTGATGTTGGAAGCTAATGGCCCTGAAATAGTCTCTGCGAGGAAGTCCACGAGCCCGCCATTATGGTTCCCAAGGCCATGGTCGGCACCGTCGTCATCAACTTCGTTGCCGGTCTCATCTTCTTGATCCCGCTTTGCTTCGTCATGCCCGAGCTGAGTCTGCTCATCAATGCCTCCCAGCCTACCCCGGTCATCTTCAAGCATGCGATCGGGAACTCCGCCGGCGCGTTCTGCCTGACGATCCCCCTTCTGGTGCTGGGGCTCATCTGTGGTGTGGGCTGCGTAACCGCCACCTCGCGCGCCACCTGGGCCTTCGCCCGTGATGGCGGGATACCCGGTGCTGGCTGGTGGCGCGTCGTCGACAAGCGTACCGGCATCCTCTCAACGCGCTGGCGCTGGGTATGGCCATTGAGATTGTCCTGGGCGCCATATACTTCGGTTCTACCGCGGCCTACAACGCGTTCTCGGGTGTGGGTGTGATCTTCTTGACCATGAGTTACGCCTGCCCCATCGCCGTCTCCCTGATCTTCCGTCGCCGCGAGGATATCAAGAATGGCACCTTCAACTTTGGCATCGTTGGTGCTATCGCTAATGTACTTGCGCTTGGTGAGTGCTTTTCCCACGTTCGCTGACCCGCCTGTTTTGCTAATGTGATCCCACCCCTGCACAGGATGGAGTCTTCTTGCCATTCCCCTCTTCTGCATGCCTACTCTCACGGCGGTGACCAAGGAAAATATGAATTACGCGTCGGTTGTGTTTTTCGGTTTCGTGCTCATCGCAGCCGGCTGGTACGTTGCCTGGGGCTATCAGAACTACCGCGGCCCGCCCACCGACGCGGTCGATCACGACAACGAGTCCTTGCCCCCAACCTACCCCGAGGGCACCGACGTCTCCAGCAAGTCCAGCGACCTGCTGAACAAAGCCAAGAGCCCATGATTTCACCGACGCACCTCCAGATCAACGCATTTCACCCAACCTCCCTGGTGGCCGTCCACCCTCTGCCGTCTACCGTCTGCGCGCTTGTTCCACTCCCCACAGCAGCTATCCACCTCCCATGCGGCCACTCATCTCCCTTGCGATCAGGTATCTCCCCCCTGCGGTCTATCGTCCATGCGGTCTATCCATGCGGTCTATCGTCCATGCAACCTTCCATGCGCCCTCTGCCCTCTCCCTGCGACCTATCTACACCTTCCATCCGATTATACCCACCACTGCCAATGCGGTCCACTCTCTCCCACGCACCCACAGAACCGTAAGCGATCCGACAGGCCCTTTTGATCAGGAAACTCCTGGATGTATATAAGCATACTAGCTATTTGGCATGTGTCATGTATCATATATTGGTATTGAAGTAGCGACTGATCCTCTATCAATCAAAAATCAATCAGAGCTATCTATCACTATGATCTCCTTCTCCATGTTCACTGCGTTCGACTCCACGAGACTGACTTCGTCGTTGGGGAGATGCTCTCGGAGAAAGGCCTGGATCGCAACCAGCGGCACGCCATGACGCATCGCGGTGGTGTCATCCCATGAGGAATGCAGTCCGAGCAAGCTCCCATCTACTGTCAGCAGAAGCGGTGCCCCAGAATGACCCCAGTAGGTCCACGCATTGTGTTTCAAAGCCCCAATCTCCGAATTATCCTGCGGGTCGGTGTTGGGGATCATGCCACACAGCCGACCCCGGGAGATTTCAATCAGGTCATACGCCGTTTTGCGGGGCGCGTCCGACTCGAGGTCGTCGGCTCCCGGCTGTCCAATGCAGATGATCGGAGCGGAGGTCGACTGCGATGTACCAAGGGGAACAAACGTAAATATGGGGCTTGCTGGGCCACGAAGCCTGTGCTCGTCTGGTAGTTCGATGCATACCACCTTTGCCAAGGCCAGATCGCGACGCGCCTCCCAAACCCGACATTCGACCTGTACCGCGAGTCCGGTATAATAGAGGAGCCATTTGCGGCGCTGCGCCTGCCATTCGTGTGGTGTCTCACCGAAGCAATGCGCACAAGTGAGCACCCACCCACGCGCATCAATACAGACTGCTGTGCCAGCTTCATGCTGGGCAAAGATCAGGGTCGACGCCAGTCCTTGGATGGCCGGCCGGCCCAGCGCGTGGGTGGCTTCCGCGGTCAGAGAGGCCGATTGCCGTAGGCGATGCTGTTTCGTGCGCAACAGCTGTAAATCGACGCCGTTGATACCTGGTAAGGGAGACTGGTTGCGGATGATGAGCGGGTTAGCAAGAGTCGCCGCAGACGCGATGAATTGAACCGGCTGGTCGAGACGGGCCTCCGGGCTGGCCGTGTCGTCCACGTCAACATCCAGTTTGAGGGATACTTTGCGACTGGATCGCAGTCGGCGCGTCATCACTGCCTCTACTTACAGGGCTTCGCGACGACGACCTGCCAGGGAAAGAAGATGTGCACGATGCGCGCGGGGAACCGGCCCGTCCCGCCCACATTCATCAGCACGTGGGCAGGCCTCCCGCATCGGCAGCAATCTCTTTTGGCAGTATGGCGATACTTTGAGCACGGGAGAGACCTCGGATGATGGTAATACCATCTACTACCTATGGATCAACCGATTTTATTTGTCTGGTGACAGACCATGTGACTGCCACTGGTTGAGGGGCTCAAGGTTTGGTAAGCATGTTGGTGATGCTCGACCTCCCTAAGGGGATACGCGTAAATGGATATATATCCAACTTAAGTACGACCAGGGCGGGCGAGCTACGGCCCAGGAAAAGACCATGTCTATCTCCAGTCCATGGAAGTGTTTAGGGTTCGGTGATCGACCCGTCGAAAAAGAATTCCATAGAATCGGCAAATGAGATTTGAATCCAACATTTGTGGTGCAACTCGACTACATGGAAAGTGTACGTTGCCCAATACGGGACAGGGCCCTTTCCAGGTGATGATGAAATTGATAGGGTAAAATGGCAAGATATTGCATACATCTACATTTGAGTCCATCTGAACAGTCAAGCACAAGTCACCATGTTGTCCAAAAGTCTCACTAGTGGACTCTGTCTATAAAGTCCTTGTTTTTCTCTGTCGCTCTTACGGTGCCAATCAATGAGCCAATGGAGCACTCAGGCTTGTCTGCACAGGCAGGTACAGATGATGGCTCATCGAGACAGAACGCAAAGGAGGCAACGCTTGATGTCACTGGCTGGGAAGACATCGCCCGAGGAGAATTGCTATGACATGTTCCGCCTATGAGGTAGAGAGAGATCTTGGTGCGTCCGTGGGCGAAGCCACATTATAATGTTTTGGGCAGGCGACGTCAAGAATTGTCTGTTATAAGACATGGCAGACCAAAAGAGTTGAGACTAAGACAAATCCGGCATTAACGTGAGCGTTGGAATCGGAGTTGGCGCTATAGGTTATATTAGATTAATGAAATATTAGCATTATTTAATTATCAAGAGAACTACATCCTCTTTTTGATATAAGCTTTTAAAATAACGAAATCCTTCCTATAGCTAAGATAGCGTACCGATTTAATATATCCGATATCTCCCTTCCCATTCATCCTATGGGGAAAACGCCAACGCGCTGTTAGTAAGGGTATCAGACTGCTCTGTATGAATAGATATAGTATCATAGTTGCTGAATTCTTCAAGAAAAGGAAGCTTTTCGTGGCTATATACATTTTCCTCAATCAACACTTTTAGATAGTTGATTGTGGTGGTCTTCCTTGTCCTCCCATAGTTCCTAATTTGATGCCCTACCACCCGCCTTGGAATAGTAATGGAGGATTGCATAGTGCCATTATCGAATCACATTGTATAAGGCTTTCTCGGCGGGTCCGCCTCGGTTTCTCACCGCCGCGAAAATCCACGGTACTGGTTTGATCTGCCGACCCAGGCTTCTGCCGGCGATCTTATCGAATCTCCGCACTCACCCGCACTCGCCCGCACTCGATAAGATCGCAAACTCGTGGCGACTAGGGAAGAGCTCTTAAACTCCCCCGTTTCCCTTCGGTATACGCCGTGAACCGTTTTTCGCTCGATTGATATTTATCGGCACGGCTTGGGTTTGTATTTCGGCCCGGCACTTATAAACTGTGGCCTGCACGCATTCAGTCAGTCCATCGGCCTCAACTTCAAAACCTCACCTACATTACTTCAAGTCCCGCCATCATGGCCGTGTTGCCACCGACCGTACGCCCGATCCAGCCTCCAGCTGGATCCAAGATCGATTTTGGGGCTGAAATTACGGGAGTTGACTTGGAAAATCTTACGGGTTCGTGTGGAGAAGCCGGATGTACTAGTGTATTCGCTCACAGGAGTGGTAGACGAGCATTTTGCGACCGTCCGCAACGCATTATATCAGCACCACGTCGTCATATTCAAGAATCAGCAGAAAATATCGCCCAAGGCACAATACGAGCTCACCAAGCGATTCGACCCTGCGGCCGAAAGTTACGGCCATGGCAAGACCATCGATGCCAAGCGAAGCGTTCTTCATCCCGACTTGAAGACCGTCCCCCATCAGCCACAAGTTCAGATCATCGGGAACGGGTTTGTTCCGTCATACGAGGGACTGGAAAACTTCCAACTCAGGCACCCCCATCACCGTACTTTCCACAAGGACCACATCCCAGACGACAAGGACTATGACTTCACCCGCTTTTACCGGTGGCATATCGATGCCGCCCTGTATGATCTGAACCCGCCCCAGGTGACCACCCTTCTGGCTGTCAGTGTCCCCAAGGGCCGTCGTCAAACATTACTATACGATGATGGCTCTGATGAAACTATGGATGTCCCGCTGGGTACGACGGCATTCGTGAGCGGCGAGCGAATGTTCGAACTGTTGTCACCCGGAGAGCAAGAATTCGTGCGGACGAGCAAGATCGAATATGCCCCTCATCCGTAAGAGCTGCCCATGACAATCCAGATGCCGAAAAGGCTGCTAACACTGAAGTGCTTCAGATACATTTGGATGAGTCCCGCCCACTCCCGGTCCACTGGACTCGGCCTACACTCCGAAGGCCTAGAATTGCCAGACAAGGAGCTGCCACCCATCGACGACGAGAAGATCATGATTCTGCCAATGCTCTGGAAGAATCCCGTCACCGGCAAGCTAGCATTGCAGGTCCATCCGTCAGCCATCCGCCGGATTCACCTTGCCGATGGCTCCGTAATTGACGACTTGGAACGCGTGCGAGACATTATCTATAGGCTGCAGAGGCCCGCGATTAGTCCCCAGTATGTATATGCGCATGACTGGGAGGAAGGTGACCTGGTCCTGTTCAACAACCGCGGGGTGTTACACTCTGTTGTTGGTGCTTTTAAGCCCGATGAGGTGCGCTTGTTCCGTCAGTGCAACCTAGCCGCTTCTGAACCACCTGTGGGCCCTTGAGATGTTTTGATATGGCTGCTTGATTGGAAGGAATAGAATACCGTGGATAGCGTTTGAATTTGTATGAATTAGTGGAAATTTGCCTAGATACTTGGAAGCGTGACTGGACAAGAGCTATCGTGCTCTTTTGTTTGAAGGAGTTTACGATATCGTTAAAGACATCTACCTCGCTTGTTGAATAACCCTACCTTATAAGAAATCGAACCCGCTGCAAAGCAAAGTACCATATTTGACGCAAAGGTCCATCTCGACCAACCACCTGCTGGGAAAACGATAGTTCCAATTGGATATTATAGTACAGCCTCCAGATTAGTATACAAATTAGAATAGGTATGTGCTCCCACCTCCACGGAAGGAAAGTATGACCAAATAAAACGAAATGAATGCGAAAAAGGTCATCGTACAATAAAAAAGCCGTTCACGGCCACTTGTCGCTCTCTCCACTCATCTGTGGCAGAGCGAACCCCAAGGCGGTGCAATGGGACCTGCTCCACCCACTTTTGTCCCTTCGCGCGGAGGTTCGCATAGCCCTCTCGCGTCTTGTCTACCCAGCCAGCATTCTGCCGCTGGATTTCAGTTGGCCCATGCCCTTCTGGAGCCCAAACGGGGTGGGACAGAGTGTGCTGCACAACCGATACGTCATAGGCATCGGCGAGAACAGTGGCCTCGGCAGCGGCTGCTTGGGCATCTGCAAGTTCTTGGCTAGTGGCTCCAGTGGGAGGCGGTATTTCTCCCCGCAGAAATCCCATGACGCAGATCTCCACCTTGGTCGTCTGTAGAGGCACCTCGTCCAACAGCCGAAGTCTCACAACATACTTCGCAACCTGGGCCATGTCGACGCGAGCCGCTTGGAGGGGGTCTAGAGTGCGAACAGAAAGAATCGTCGGATACCACGGCCCTGTCAACTGTTCTGCCCCGGTGCTAATGTCAAATCGAGTCCACCCAAAGTAATAACCTCGTAACTGCTCTGATACCCAGCTCGGGAAGTGCGAGAGAGTCAAATTCGTGGTGTCGCTGAGTGTGCAAGAAGTCATTGGATGAGCATTTTGCCCCCGAGCTGTGAAGATCATGGGAAATGGTGGCTGAGGCCCTAATTCAATCGGCTCTACTTGGTGGTTCGTGATGGCTACCGGATATCCGTCAGTTTGCGCCCTCCGAGTTGGACCCGGTGGCCCGGTGAAAGCCCCCGCTATGCGATCTTGAATGCCACTAGCTGAATATGCCTTTTGTGCAGCAGCTTGTGTCAACCACGATGGACGGTACGGATCCACCTTGGATTTGACAGCGCCAGCGGCAGGGCCCAACACAGTCTGTGCTGCAGTCTGGGCATAGAGACTGGCTATCATTGCGCCGACCTCGAGGGGCAGAGTGCTCAAGCTCGCACCGCGGATCGAATGGGGGTTGATAGATGTTGAGATGACACGGAAAACGGGGCTATTGCCAAGGACCTTCGTTTTGGGACCTTGGCACAGCACCAGCTGGAAATAGCCATCGCCAGCGTCTGCAGGGATACGCACGACCGCAGTCTCGCGCAAGTGGTGCGTATTTCGTGGCCGTGCAGGCGCCTTCTTGCGAAACCGTTTGATATCACGCTGCCAGGCGCGTTCATCATCCGGGTTCACTTGATCGGCCCGGAGGGGCATGCCTGGTGTGACATCAATCCAGCTGTCATTGAGGCGGAACAAAGCTTTGGCGCGCATGCCAGTCTTGCCGGACCATCCCTTATTCTGCAGCCATATAGTGCGGTCTTGTGGCAGGGGGGCATCAGAGAAGATAGACACAGCGACTGAGGTGGAGTTACCCCGATAGAAGACTAGGCCATGAGAGTGACGGAGGATGGTGGTATGTTTGTTAGATTCAGTTGGGTGGCTGATCAAGCCACCCAAGAAGTGCCGGGCTTCGCCGTACGCCTTCTGCACCGGCGTAGGAGATGGACTTGGTGACGGGGGCGACGGTGCTGATGAAGTCGATGCTCCCGCTGTCCGTGGCCTCAGCAAGGTCTCAGGCTGAGAAGCTGACGATGCCGCCCCGTAGAGATCATTATATGATGGAGGCCGTGGCAACAGGGGCGGCACCAGGGACGGGGTGCTTGTCGCACGCGACAGGACTTCAGGGGCTTCAGCATTGGCGGTTCCCCGTATATTTGGGTTGGAGACGGGCTTTCGCCTGATCCGAAATGGATCAAACGGTGGCCCTGGCCGCAGACTTGCAGAGGCCATTGCCTACATCACATGGTAGAGTACAAACAAGACGCAATCAACTACAGTCGCGATGAGCTCATCAACGGCGGATGTCCCAGCGGGTGTGCT
Source organism: Penicillium canariense (assembly GCF_028826845.1). Classification (NCBI taxonomy): domain Eukaryota; kingdom Fungi; phylum Ascomycota; class Eurotiomycetes; order Eurotiales; family Aspergillaceae; genus Penicillium; species Penicillium canariense. Next base: position 4,895,851 of record NW_026622728.1, on the reverse strand, counting down.
GAGTCATCACGATGACTCGGGCATCAAGGTGTCGACAACATCCACCGAGCCTCGCCATTCCATTTGTGTCTATAAGTAAACATGAAGACCGGCATTGCACCGCACTTATGCATAACCAAAATTAGATTACTAAGAGACTGGAGACCCCCCACCCGGTCCAAGATCTACGCTTGATAATTCAAAGTGATATCGCATTCTGCTCCGTCATATTCAACGCCCGGGTTTTAGTCGCCAACCGGTATAGCCAGGATGTCGTGGGGTGTGATGGCCCGGTGGGGTGGTGGGTGTTCGAGTGTGATGCTTTTTCGACAATCTCAGATCAGGTTTCACGAGGTGACTCCGGGTCCATTGCTGACTCTTACTCAACACATAGCCCCACGGGGGTAGAGCAGGACTATGCCAAAGGTTTTTGCGCAGTCGCAAAGGCACTGGTTCTCGGAGGTGAGTACCATATTCACCCTTTTAAGTAGATCATTACTCACAGCTGTGTATAGGCATGCATCTTGTTCGATTTCAGCTCCGCACGCAAATGAGCCAGCAAAACATGAACCTCGACAGGCTGCCAACCGCCAAAGCGTGTGAATAATGCAAGAGAGTAACTCTCCATTGCACTATCAATCATCTGGGCCCGAAAATATCGTCCGATCTCCTTCAATTTAGGGTCCTTGGGCCACGTTCCGCAAGGACAGATGTATTGGGCGAGGTCGACATTCTCAAAGGAAGCCTCTTGTAACAGATCTGGAAGTTGGGGTGTGATATCCCAGGTACGGCCCTGGATTTTTGCTATACGGTTAAATTCGCGCTGCCATGGGTTAATTCCAAGGTTGGTTGCCTGCCGCTTTCAGTCCCCCGGACACTCACCTCCCATTGACGCAAATAGCTATCCTCGGGGCATGAGTCGTCATCACAATTTACTCGCGTGCGCGATTCGGAGATCTCGATACGTCCCCCTGGTTTCAGGTGCCTTGAACAAAAGTTAGAGGCATGGTCCCGGGTACCTCATGCGGGGGTATGGATTATTCGTCGTGCAACGCACTGGTAGCATCGTTGTAAAAACCCAGGCCAGTCATCTATACTTCCACCAAGGCATCGCACATGGATAAAGTCAAATGATGCGGCTTGAAAGCCCCATTCTTGAGCCACATCGTCGATGATGAAAGCCAAATTAGGTGGGATCCTGCGGCATGTCAATATAGCGGCATTCGGTGGAACGAGATATCCGATCACGGTATCACGGGTTCAGGACACCAACCAGCCCGGCTGAATCGGAGACAGATCAACTCCGATGACCTCCGCCGAAGGAAACTCGTCCGCCACTACTGCCAATCAGCTTGCTTCCCAGGGATCATTGCGAGCCATCGGCTGCGACTCACTATCCACGGCCCAGATCCCCGTACCCGTCCCGACGTCGAGAATGCGTTGTGGGTGTCGCAATGTGGTCTGACACAAATCGCCGTCCAAACAGAGGCGAAACACATGGTGCATCACGTCCAGTCTCTCTGTTGGAATGGTTACACAACAGCTCGACTCGGCAGCACAGCAATGGGGAGATCATCGTCGGCGGTCCTACCTTGCTCTCGTTCGTCGTTTGGGAGAACCTGAATCGTCGGTTAATGGATACCGTCTCTCAAACGGGAGGCGAGAAACCGCCACTAGGAGAGCATAGAGCATACATAAGTCCCAGAGCGATATGCGTGGTAGGTCCGGCCGTTTTCATAGACGTAGTTATAAATAGACTCGCTCAACGAGGTCAGCTCAGTCCGAATGCTGCCAAAGTCGCTCGAAGACTGTATGAACGGAAATCAGAACCAGCCGCTGCGTCCGATGGGAGGTTTGCATACGCTAACATCGGCATCGACCTCGATCACGGTGGAACCTGTCGGCCGGTCGAGCTCGGCCATTGTCGTGAATCCACTCCAGCGCTGGCATAAGGTCCGGCGGCCGTGAAAAGTTCAGATCGAGCGCGAGTTCGGAGCAGCAGAAGAGGGAGAAAACGAGTCAGCCAGGAAAGTTCCGACCAACGTGCCGGCACCGCAAAAGGCCCGGCCAGCGTGCAATGCTGACCCAGACGGTTGGGACCAGGAGGCCCGCCGTTTTTGGAAATGTTCTTTCCCCGTCTCCACTCGAAGGGACCGCTCTGTCGGGACCTCTCTGAGCCAAACGACCGAGCCGGGAGCAGATCGAAGACCTGGGATCATCGCGGGCCCCAAACTGCTCCCCCCTCTCTGTCGAAACACAGCGCTATAGTTTCTTGGCTGGGCTAGCGCCCGCATCCTGGACGGCCCAGTGTTGCTCATTCTCCTCCTCCCACCAGAGGTCTATACGTCTAATACACGGTAAATCGATCAAATCACCTGGCATCCCACCAAACGCGTCCAACAAGAGAACCAACCAAAATCCCCGAGCTTCGGAACTCCCCTGCAACCTATCATCGCTCAACTGCTGCCAACCAGGCTTGAAGGGACGAATGGGGGCCCCCAAGAAGCGGTCTGTTTTCGCGTGGGAGACGCTGCGACACCACGGCCAGCACTACATCTGTCCACAGCGCGTCCGCCACCGACCCAGGCCCTCGGGGCTGGTGGGCCAGGAGAAACAGGATGTACCACGAAAAGCGTCTGCCGCACATGCAGGCAAGGTGGACACTCGGCCGGTCCATGCCCACAATGCCCGTGGCTCTCTCACCTGCACGATGTATCAAGTTGGGCGTTGGCAGGAACACCGAGTTGCTACTGGCTCCAGCGGGAAACGCCTTTCACCACGTCAACCCTCGCGATACGCCAATGGACCGGGTGACGGTGGACGGGGTGTACGAATCAACATAAGCTCGCCATGGCCGCTAGCCGCGCTGGCGGACCATCAAACCCCTCCCCTCCCGCCCATCCCGTCGGTAGCCAATGCCGAACCGGGAGACCGGGATGCGGTGGAGCATCATCGCATACGCTGCAGTGGGCGCACCAGACGGGCTACCGCAGGGCTGCTGCGCCCGTGAGACTTCCTCGAACGTGTTGGAAGATGCCCGAGCGTTAGGGGTTCTGGCTCGGAGGAACCCTGAAGCAAGAGTGCATAGAACCGCTCGTGATCTACCTTCTATTAGAATTGGTTTGCCTCCCTATTCGTGCAGCTCTTCACATCAATAAATGTTGATGTTCTGGGATGATCGGATGTGATCAAACATCGGGGTTTCACTTATGGCCGTGCCGCCTTGTGAAACTTCTCACTGCCCTGCGAGCAACTCTGTCATGAATGGTAGGGCGGATTCAATTGCTTCCTATCCAGAGTTCACCGGGTATAAATACCCGCAGTCTCAAGGTTACGCTATTCCAGGTAGCTATGCAGATCAACTTGGTGGACTCGATGTCGCGCCCGAACCAGAAAATCCCCAGACGTGAGCCTGGTACAAATTTATCCTGGTTTGTATGACGTGACATCCCGGCACTGCTTGATACTTCAAATCGCAACAAAGCCGGATCGATGAATCTTGACAACTCAGTCTACAATAACACTTTTGACACTGTTTTCTTTTCCGGTCCATCCATTGTAACAGCGCCGTGCAGTTCGGGGGCAAGTAAATTGCCTCGCCAGCTTCTTTGAGGAATATCCATTTTCTAGAGTCCAAGCTCTCGTTCAGATCGAACATAATCCGGGATATTTTTCAACAATATCTAGCTGCAACCCTAATCCTATGGACTTGGTCTGGAAGAAATAGACAAAATAGCCGATCAATACCTCCACCGGCCGTTCAAACCAGACATTCGAGTGAGCACTCGCTTTTGCCGACTTCGAATCGCTGATTATTGTCATGATTTCCCACGATGCTAGCCCTTGCTCCGAAATTCGAGGGTGCCCCGCGCCAAGAAGAGGAGAAGGGAGATATTTCCGGGCAATCCGCAGCCCAGTTGGTAGATTCAGGCCCGCCATGTCCAGTGGTCAGTGGTCATTCGTGTTGGTACAGCTATGCTCACACCAGCACGGGGTGGCCGTCAGAGAAGAAGTACGAACTCCCGAGGCATGCGTGGAGGGGAGCTGAATGGGAGCCCTCGTATCGCGAATGTTGCGCACCAGTGATGGTCCTGGTTTCGAGCTCAGCTAAGAGCTTACTGCCCGCCAAGCATGTCAGCATGCTTCATCGTGCAGCCTCCATCACGCATAAATATCCCACCGCGATCATACCCCGCCCCAGTTATCCTGATCATCGTCCACATCGAGAGGAAATCCGAAAGAGATGGATCAACTGACTCAATTTCTCGTGGAGAATCCTCATATTCACTATGCAACTGCTCATTCGTCCGACTTTGAGACGCTGCGCGCGGGCTTCATTATCAATGAAACCAAAACCCCAGCAGTAGTCGTTCGCCCGCGATCCGCTGAGGACGTCGCGGCGCTGATAGCTCTCCTGAGCAAGAGCAGCTTGCCGTTCACCGTTCGCGTGGGCGGACATGATATGTTCGGCCGGTCGCAGGTGGCAGACGGGGTGACCATCGACCTGAGGGAGATTGCCCACATTCATGTCGATACCGAGTCGCAGACCGCACGGCTAGGCGGCGGGGTGATCTGCATGGATATGCTGACAGAACTGCAGAAGCACAACATGACGACACCGCATGCTGTGACTCCGTCCGTCGGTCAAGTTGGCTGGGCCTCCTTCGGCGGCTACGGCATGCTGAGTTCCAAATACGGGCTTGGCGTGGACCAGATCGTGGGGGCCACGGTGGTCGATGCGGAGGGGATCATTCGCGAGGCGGATGAGACCATGCTGACGGGGATCCGCGGAGGCGGAGGCTCCCTGGGCGTGATTGTGGAACTCACCATCAAGGTGTATCCGCAGGACCAGGTATGGCGCTGGCGACTCTGATGTCAAACCCCATCATCTCACTGGTCGCTTGCAGATCCTGGCCGGAGCGATTTTTTTTCACCCTAACGACCTTTCCAAGGAGATTATTCAGTTCAATGCGGAGTGGTCCAAAGCCAAGGCAGGCGGCATTCCGTCGTCGCTGCATCTATATCAATCCATTATGAAGGGCCCCGGGGGCAAAGCACTCGCGCTCTTCTTCATGTGGGCATCCTCGGACCTGGAAGAGGGCCAGAGATGGCTGTCGAAGGTTTCGTCGTGGTTGCCCGTGGCCATGAGTACGGTTGGGCCGACCACCAATAAGGACTTTGCGGTGATGTTGAACGCGGTGATCCAGACACATATTTACGGAACCGTGTTTACGCTGAACTTGTACGATTTGACCCCGGAGGTTTTGGAAATTATTGGCCTTTATGCACAAAAGCAGCCCAATAGTCCGCACATGTTATTTGGATTCCATGAACTTCGCCCCGATGCCCCGAGAGACCCAACTATGGACACCGTTTTTGATGCTCGCTGCGCACACTTTGTGATCGAAATTGTTCCAATGGCTTCATCGTTAGAAGTCCTCGCGGAGGGCCTTGTGTGGGGCCAGGAGTTTTACAATGCGCTGCGCAAAACGAATCCCGCGAATATCTTACCCTCAACTTATCTTTCATTAACTCCGACCAAGGACATTGACATGAAAGGTATCTATGGAAGTCGATATGAGACCTTGAAACGGATCAAAGAGCAATACGATCCGCAGAACGTCTTCAAGCAAGCTCTTCCGCGATTTTGATGGGGCCTCCACCAGGGTGCGGAATTGCAGAACCAGGGAAGAGCAAAGTAAATTATTAGAGCTTGAGATAATAAGAAAATGTTTGTTCAAAAAGCCAATGGTGCCCCCAACTCCAAAAAGGTCGATCCCAAGATCAACCATCAAACAAACGCCGAGAAACTCCAAAAAGCGCCATCCGGATAATTATATACAATCAACTGCTCGATTACTTATAGGTCACGGTAAACTGGGTGTCACTCTGGATCTCCACCTCGGCGAGCAATACTCCATTCTGCTGCATGTCCAGAATAGAGGCATTGTTGACACCATATTCACCATCTGCTCCCTTGGCCTGGGCACCACTGAAGGTAATTGTGTCAAAGGCGGCCAGCGGCACCATATTATCGCCAGAGTTGAAGTCCTCGACAATCCACTCGGCATTCTGCCCGCCAAGAGTAGCCGAGGTGGAAGGCGCAGAGAGAGACTTGGTGACACTGTCTCCGGTAGATTGGTTCTCGATAATGGCGATGCCATGGCTCGGGGAGGAAGACTTCACCGTAGCCACGATCACATCGCCGGCGGTCAACTCGATATCAAAATTGTCGGCGGCGTTGGGGTACCACTCGTACCACGCATCAAAGAAGGTCTGCCCTCCAGAGATATAGGCATCAATGCCGGTCTGCAGGATGGCCTGGGTGTAGGTGTCCCCGTCAATGCCCACCCACGCGGAAACAGCTTGGGTGGTACCCGAGTTGTCGGTGGCCGTGGGCTCGGGCACATTGAAGGTGGCCGAGACTTCAGTATAGGTCCCGCTGGCAGGCGGCTGTTCACGAACTACGCCCGCCCAGTTCTTGCTATACTCCACATTGGTGGAGCTGGATCCCTCCTTAAGAAGAATGCCATTCTTGTCGCCGGAGTTATCAAATTTGTGAGCTGGCTGAGACTGGCGATTCAGCACTCCACGAGCTTCAAGACGGTTGACCAGTCCCGGACGGGGCGCTGCAAGGGCCCCAGTCGCTAACACGGCGGAAGTAATAGCGGTAGTGAACTTCATACTGCAAGAGGCGGCGGTCAAGCAGGGTAACGAAATCCGAAAGAGGATCGGACAGCAAGGGACCAAAATGTGGCGTGAACAACGTGGCCCCTTGGGGACATGCGGGCTCCTCATGGTCCTTTTATATCCTCATCCTGATCATTTTGCATGCAGCTGTCAGCCGCATGGGGAAGGAGGACTCGCATCGCTAAGGACTCCATCCGCAAGACCTGGGGATTAGGGCAAGGCCTTGGACGCGCATAGTGGGTGGTGGGTTGGGATCTGCACAACCGGTTTTTCGAAAGTGTGGACATGAACGAATTCGAAAACGCTGGAGTATCAGCTGCTTTAGTCCTGAGATCGTGCTGATCTTCTCCATTTCGCGCTTGTTGTCCATCACAGGTGGCTCTTCGGCGGGTCGGGCGGGCCTCCGCGATCATTACCAGACCAAGGCGCTAAAAGAAGAAACTCAAAACGAGATTCATGTGCTCATGCGCATCGGCTTGGCAGGAACATTCCAAGGGATGTAGTAGCATCTGACAGCGCTGATGCGACGGATAAGTAGAAGATCGCCGTCAAATCCCGATACATGATGGCTAAGAGATCCACCAATGCATGGGCGCAGCCCTTATAATGACGAACAATAGGGATTGTGTCGTCAATGTGGGGCCTACCAGGCTCTAGACGAAGGTTGTATATTTTTTTGGTTGGCTGCTCTCGACCATGAAGCCAGCCCAAACCTTCCATCCGTTGTGAAATGGGCAGAATGAGTGCTGCCTGCAGAGCGACGCCGAGCGATGAGACCATACAAAGATAGAAAACATCTAGAAGTATACCACTGGGTAAGAAGAAAATCAAATCATGGAAGACTTGGAGGTCGCAGCTTGTTAGAGGAATAAGGCTAGCGTGCATACCAGAGAGGCAGGCTGCGGCAACTGTGCATTCCTCAGTGCCTAGTTTGCCTCCTATGGTTGGTCTGCCGCACGCCGAGACTTACCGAAAGCAACCGGTTGTGTTGATCAGCGGCTTTCATCTTAAATGCGCCATTTCCGTTCTTTTTCCAAGCCAGCGCACTAGTTGCAAATTGCTCTACGGGTGTGGAGTTGCCATTGTAGCTCGGCAAGTCAATCTTGGATGAATGATTCATCGGTAAGTGCATCGTAGCTATATCGTAGCTATTCTCTAGCTTGATGTTCGTGTTAAGCCGTTCATTTGACGACCGCCGCATGGATGTAGGTGCCATGATGATCATTCAGGTAGGCGAACCGGGCCCCTGGGCTAATGCAAGGCATTGTCACGTCGAGACGGGACCGGCACAGGGGACAGGTAGTCATACTAACCCCCACAAGGGTCATGCAGATGCCAATTGATAGATGCTGTCCAAAGGCCGCACTAATTATTACAAGCTCTCTTTCATTTGATTCACTCACGATGTCGCCATCGTAACATACCTCGCCCCATCGAGCTGTCCGGGTTCAAGAATATTTTAGAATAGGACAAGGAGCAAATGACAGCGAATCTATTCCAGAAGAGCACCAGCATATTCAAAATCAGGAGATGCATATATGGACCAGGAAAAGAGAGTCACCGGGGCGGCGGGGTATTCTATGTACAATCAATTCAAACGGTCATCACATCGGGAGCTTGCGCATCTCATCCAGCGACCAGTACTTGCACATGTTGTCTGCCTTCAGCGTCTGAACCTCCTCATCCAGATGCTTCCACAGCACTCCCCCGAAGCCCTCCATCAGGCGCTTCACCTCTTCGCGGCGCATATCTTCCTCGCCAGAGCGGCATTTCTCTAGGTAGGATTCCAATTTCTCCAGCCCGGCATGAATCTGCTTGTGCTGCTTCAAAAGGTCAAGCTCCTTCCGAAACTCAGGCATTTTCTTTGCCAGCACAGGGAAGATATGTTGCTCTTCAATTGAGTGGTGGAAGTCGAGCTGGGAGCAAAACTGAAGGCCCATCATGATCATCTGGCGCCCCGAAAGCCCGCCCGGGCGCTTCGCAGAAGAGTCACACGCATCCCAGAGCTGATTCCATGTCATGCGAAAATGGTTATGCTAACTTGCAGTCAGTGATCATTCCCCGGCGGGGCCCGTGTGGGAAGCTTACGAAGGCGTCCATTTGGTCGGACATGCGATTATAAGTTCGTAGATCGCCCGCGGAAAGCGGAGGCAAAGGACCACCAGCACTCTCAGAGCTGGCCACTTTGCTGTTCGTGCCCGCCATCGGAAATGAAGGTTGTGAAGAGACAGAATATAGGCGTGAGGAGAGAGAAGCCCGAAAGAATGGTGGGGCAACAATTTGTCGCAGAGTACGCATGGAACGGCAGTTGAGCGCAATCCACTGCCGAGTCAGATCGAGATCACCCGTGAGAAGCCAAGAAGGAGAGAACAACTTAAAGGCAAAAAAGCGGACAATATGGATGAAGGTTGGACGACAGAATCTGGTGTGATGAGGAAGCAGAGATTTTTGATTGGGCGAGAGCACAGTAGCGCCCGGGCCGACCGAACGACGACAACCTACAAGCGTAGAGGTTGGGACGGGATACGGCAGATGTGGAAACCTATGCGTGGCAAATGAAGCAACTGTTTAGTAGGTAGCCAAGTTCGAAAATACGCATATATACCTAAAAACCAGCTCCCTAAGGTATATGGTCTCGGATATCCTTGTTACCTGAACACCTAAGATTGCTTATTTATCTCTTGGCTAAATCTTGGCTGATAGAGAGGAAGACTTGAGTGATTCCGCCGAGATCACCGGGGGCCGAAATATATATTGGAAAAACGAAATCCATTTCCATGTACCCGACGGGATGAGTTGTACACCATGCTCCTAGGTATTGATAGGAAAACTGACCGCTACATAGATGCAAGACGGTTGGAGTTGGACGTGAAAGAGGATTTATTTTGGTATATACCTATTGGACTTTCTACAGGTATGTCCCAGATCTTCAATGGACGTGTGCCACCTCAGCAATTAAGCTGTTCGACACAAATCTAGTACTCACTGGTTTAAGAGGATACACCCCATTTCAATATAAGCACTTCTTCGGCGCAACCGCAGCCATGGAAAGGCTGGATCGCAATTTGACATCCGTGCTAGATGAGTTCTGCTAACGAGAAAATTCACGGAGATGTTGCAACAATGTCATATTCAACTATGGTTAGTTCTACAAGACAGAATGTCCCAGATCTTCAATGGACGTATGCCACCTCAGCAAATGAAGCCGTTGGACATAAATCTAGTACTCACTGGTTAAAGAGATCAAATCTCGGTCAATATAAGCACTTCTTCGGCACAACCACAGCCATGGGAGGGCTGGATCGCAATTTGACATCCGTGCTATGGGAAAATTGATGGAAAAAAAGCACGGGAAGATTTGAAACAGCATAGCATTCAACTATAGTTAGTCCTACAAATTAGAATGTCCCAGATCTTCAATGGACGTATGTCACCTCAGCAATGAAGCCGTTGGACACAAATCAAGTACATCACTGGTCAAAGAGAAAAAGAAATCCCGGTCGATATAAGCACTTCTTCGGCGCAACCGCAGCCATGGAAAGGCTGGATCGCAATTTGACATCCGTGCTAAGGAGAAGATGGTGATGCTAGCAATAGGTAAGGAGGTCAGTGGGGTTAGCCGATGGCAGAAGAAAAAGTGGTATGTTATTAATAATACACATCGTGGTATCGGTGACGCTGAGGATGGGACGAGAGATATAATATAACAAGGAAGGGGTCACCGGTGGAAGGGGAATCGAAAATTAGGCAATAAAGGTCGTAACGCCGTTGAAGATGGAGGAAAAAATGCAAATCGAATCAAAGCTCATTGTGCGTAAGAGACTTGGGGGCAGGAGGCCTGAAATTGCCTGAGCGGATTTCTTGCCAGGCAAGGTCAAAGCGAGCTCCCAACATCCAGGCAGCAGCCACCTAGGATGGAGTTAGTCTGGGAATGAAAAGCAAACCATAGTCTTAGTAACGTACCATAACACCAGCCACAATCAAGATGATCACACCCATAATGGCCAACAGGAAGAAGACGTCGGACTTGTTCTCCGCCTCCGCCTTCCGCTTCTCGAGCTCCTCCTTCGAGAGCTCACCAGACACGCGACGCTTGGCATCCTCGGCATTTTGACTAGGGAAGATAGTCTCAATAAACTTCTCGATCTGGACGTTCATTAGCATCAGGTACACGGCAAATAGCACCGGAGAAAAAGCCTTACCTTGCCACAGGTGATACTGATCTTCAAGAAGTTGGGGTCCTTAGGGGTGTTCTTCTTGTGGATGGCACGGGTGAGACGGCGGAAAGTCTGGCACAGGACGTTCAGATTCTGAGTGGACTGAACCATGAGTTCACACGCGTCGCCCTTGGTGATCTTGACATTACGCTCGAAGACGGCGTAGTTGCGGAAGCACAGCTCCAGCGTAGCAATAGCCATAGACTGGGGAATGGCACAGAAGTTGAACACACTCTGCTCCCGCAGTCCTGCCAGGTAGAAGAGACACTCCTCCACATGCTCTAAAGCATTGAGAACCATTTCCGAATTGCAGTTGAGTGCAGCCTCCTTGTGCTCCGGCTTGAAGAGATCCTCGAACTCATTCACATGCTTGGACCAGATCTCCTTGGGCCAGAAGCGTCGCTCGTCGTCAAAGTCCTCCCGGATATCTCGGATGATGTTGGTCTTCTGCAAGAAGAGACCCATCGACTTCTGGAGCTCAGGGCGCTTCATCAGAGCGGGGTTGCCAAATTCGGCCTCGACGAAGAGGCGAGTCAGACCCTCGCCGACCAGACCAGCGACATAGAAGCAGTAGAGATCATATTCCTCAATTGTCTTCACGCTCGCATCCTCCGTGGCAGCCTTGACGCAGTAATCAGCCATACCATTGCCCATCTTGTCGGTGATGTCCTTCACAATGGCCTGGTAAGCGGGCTTCATATTCTTGAACTCGGTGATCACATTTTGGAACTGAACCAGCAGCTCCCGATCCTTCTCTTCCGGACGATTTCCGGTGAAGTTCCAGCCATCCTGGGTTAGGAAGTCCTTGAAGTTTCGGAGGAGGGGTTCCTTGGTCTCCAGGGGAATGGACGTGTCATCCTCGATAGTATCCAGACCACGGAGGACAAGGTAGAAAACAGTGATGGGGAGCAGAAGCTCCGGATGCAGCTCCTTGATGACTGTGCTGAAGCTGCGGCTGGTCTGGTCCAAGAACTTGTAGCAAATAATCTGAGTCTCGGTGTCGTTCTTCGCATTGCGCTCATGGGGCGGGTTGTGCCAGACTTTCCTATGCGAGAGGTATGATTAGCGGGAGGAAACAGAGACTGAAGCTTCATGCTGGGCCGGCAGAAGGAAACCAACCATTGAATAATTGACCTCAATTGGGTCGGGTGGAAAGCGAGGTAAATGGCATTGCCAATGAAACCCATTGTGGGCGAGACGGACACACAAGGGTCCTGAAATTGGGGGAAATGGAAAGGAAAAAGAAACAACCCAACGCAAGTCCGGAGAACGGAGAGGAATGCAAAAAAAAGACTTGGGGGGAAGAGAAGAGAAGGTGGGAAAAGGGGCGGAGTAGAAGCTTCAGGGAAAAGAGATTGCGGGCACGTGACTGTGCAGGCCCCGTGCGCTCACGGGTCGTCATTCGCAGTTGGCGGGGAGCGGCGGGCAGATCAACTCGTTGCAAGCCAAAAAAAGTTATTTCTGTTACCTCCCCTTCCACCCACCCAGCACGCGCAGTTTCTACGAAATTGTGGTTCCAATAGCTTGTTTACTCTCACCTGACCGCAGCGCAGCGCGTTCTGCCCTGGTGCACCCACGATGGTTGCCGACACTACCTATTATGATGCGTTGGGGGTCCCGCCGACGGCTACCGAGCTGGAGATCAAAAAGGCCTACCGCAAGCTCGCCATCGTCACCCACCCTGGTATGGCTTATAACGGCCCGCAATAGGTTAACCGTACTTACTCCACGCGATTAGACAAGAACCCTGGCGACGAGACCGCGCATGAACGGTTCCAGGCGGTATGCGCAGGCACCCGCATCGAGACATCAATACGAGGAAACTAACGCGTACGCGCTGACACTAGATCGGTGAAGCCTACCAAGTTCTGAGCAGTGAAGAGCTACGAAAGCGATATGATAAATTTGGCAAGGAGGACGCAGTGCCGGGTGGTGGTTTTGGTTCGTTCAACGCGCGTATTACCTTGGACACAAGGACTCCCATGGCTGACTGAGATCTCACAGAGGATCCCTCGGAGTTCTTCAGTATGATCTTCGGTGGCGAAGCCTTCGTCGACCTCATCGGAGAGATCTCTCTCATGAAAGACTTGACCGCGACGATGGATATTACGATGCAAGAGATGGAGGAGGAAGAGCTGGCCGAGTCTGCAGAACAGAAGCTGAACATTCACGACGAGGAGGTGAAGGCTGCCGGGGAGGGAACCTCTGCCGCCCCTGAAAGCTCTTCTCCCGCAGATGCTAAGGTTGCTGAGGCCGCCGCTGAGGCCTCGCGCCACTCAGAGGCTGCCCCTCCCCCCGCCTATGGAGAGGCGACCGCGCAGAGCTCTGGCACCAGTACCCCCCGACGCTATATGGGCCAGCAGGCGTTGATGGACAAGTCGGAGGAGGAGGCGCGGATGGAGGCAGCTGGCCTGTCGCAAGAAGAAAAGGAGCTGCGCAAGAAGGAGAAGAAGAAGGGCCTGTCCAAGGAGCAGCAGGAGCGTCTCGCCGCATTTGAGGAGGAGCGGAGAAAGGCTCGCGAGGAACGTGTCAAAACCCTGGCCGACAAGCTGATCGACCGCCTCAGCGTGTGGACAGAGACTGACAAGGGCAAGGATGTGACATTTGCCTTCGAAGAAAAGATTCGTCTGGAAGTCGAGAACCTGAAAATGGAGTCCTTCGGCCTAGAGATCCTGCACGCTGTTGGCGCTACCTACGTGCAGAAGGGTACCTCGTTCCTTAAGTCCCAGAAGTTCCTCGGTATCTCCGGCTTCTTCTCCCGGCTCAAGGATAAGGGTACTCTGGCCAAGGAGACTTGGACTACCATTTCTACCGCTATTGATGCTCAGATGACCATGGAAGAGATGGCCAAGCTGGAGGAGCGTGGTGGCGAGGACTGGACGGATGAGAAGAAGGCCGAGTACGAGAAGAAGGTCACTGGTAAGATCCTCGCTGCGGCGTGGCGCGGCAGCAAGTTTGAGATCCAGAGCGTCCTGCGCGAGGTTTGCGACCAGATTCTGGGCGACAAGCGGATCCGCTTGGAGAAGCGGGTGGAGCGTGCTCATGCTCTGGTGCTCGCGGGCAACATCTATGCTAAGGTATGCCTGCCCCAAGATTCCTTCTCAAATGACTTGACCTCTAACTGGCACATCCAGGCTGAGCGTGACCCCGAGGAGGAGGGCGACTACATGGCATTTGAGCAGCTGATGGCCGAGGCGATGCAGAAGAAGGGCAAGGACGAGAAGAAAAAGAAGAAGTCCAAGCACGGCCACGATTCCCCGGACGCATCGCATACCGCGGAGAAGCCCACTGCTTAGGTTCCTTACTATTTCACACCTTATTTCTGCTTTCCTAGCCCCCTCTTTATCGTCTGAACATACAGTGTCTGTTGGTCCGGTTGCGTTTTGTTATGGGTCTCTTCATTCTCCTCACCTTTTACACAGCGACGTAATGGCCTTGGGCTGGGATGGCCATCGGTTTGTCACACATAGTTCAAGTCATAGATTGCCCTATTATATACCGCGGCTACCACAGCCCATTCAATCAATTGCCCACACCGCCTTCCACTCTGCTGACACGCAATCTACGATCCCAACACTAGCATATCTTGGTGATCGAAACAACTTGAAAGACCAGGATCAACATCATATTAATTAAGATAACCAAACCGGACCCAGGGTATCTCCACTAGACCATTACACCCCTCCCATGCCACACAAGCCAGAGATTGTAGACAGCAACATTTCCCCCGAAAGCATATTGTTAGCGTGGATTGTCGATTGCCGAACCGAAAAACTACGATCACGGATGACCTGCATGGTGCTCATGGTAGACGGTGTTATCGGCGCTCAGCTCGGCACTGGCAATACCTAACTGTGATGACGGGCTAAACGTTTGACTGGTGGGTGGCTGGTTCTGCAAAGCCTCAGCATCGCAACTCGACAGCTCCGAAGCAGCAACAGGGGCTGGGGCCGTACCCATCGGCTCCTCATGGTCAGGAGGAGGGACCGTCGATGTCTGGGGCTGCGCGGGAGCCGCCCCCTTTTTCATCGACTGATAGCCTGCCCAGTCAGAGAATAATACACCGCACACGGCAAGGATCGACAGGATGAAAAGAGCGAGGAAGATGAGCCTAGTGGTGCGCTGTGGGTTAGCTTGGAGGTGGTTCGCGTTCGGAGAATGGGGCTGGGTGATTGTACCAGAGCAGAACGGCAAAGGCAATGATGGCGTTCAGGTAGTCACTGGAGCTGGTGACACCGCCGAGGAGGGACACGATATCGGCAAAGCAGGCCAGCCAGAAGACGGAGGTGACAAAGTAACCGATGATGAACCCGACGCCGAGGATCGTGTTCAAGGTTCGGCTCACTACGCCCTTCCGAGTATAGAACCAGGGAAGGACCAGCGCGGCGGCGCTCACCAGGATGGTCCAGACGGCACTGAAGAGGATGAAGCTCACGATGCCTGGGGTATCCGTATGGACGGTCTTGTAGACATAGCCCTGATAGGGATCCCAGTAGTACTCTCTGTGATCCCCGCCCCAGAAGGTCGCGACGTAGGCGGTCAGGCCCAGCTCAACAATGGCAAAGGCCAGGCAGCTGCTGAGCAGGACATAGAGGACGATGTGGAGCGCCAGCATGATGGCGAAGCAACCGGCGATTTTGGGAGTATCAACGCGAAGAAAGGCGTTCCGGGGGAAAAGGGAGGGGAAGAAACACAAAATAAACGAGGCGCTCAACCGCGTCGTGCCAGTCAGGATCCGGATCCCTTGCGCTCTTTATCCTGTACTCCACGTGCGGCTCTGGAGGCACTATTGAGTCGGCGGCAGCTTGGGGGGGAGGGCTCATCCATAGCGAATCACCAAGCCCGTGATACTGTGCCGGTGCGCCAATTTCTGCCCGTTCTGGCAAGTCCTGCCCCATGCTAATCCTCGTTCTCCACACGGGCGTTGTGATGCGATACACAAAATGGCCAGAGATCAGCCCCAAACAGACCAGGTGCTCGTGGTAAACCAGTCCGGTTCGATGGACGGTGCCACCGCAAAGTCTGGTCTCCAATGGCGGAGGGTTGGCTCGCGCCTGACGGGGGCGGATACGAGCACCCACGTCGCGATGGCGCCCGCCCCGAGCCCGATCGGTGGAAGGTAAGCGAGAGTGCGGTTTCGGGCCGGGTCCTGTCGGTTCCTGAAGAACCCCCATTGGAACTCGCCCTGACACGGTGTGGGGAGCTGTACCCTGGCCCTGAGATGATTGCAGCCGCAGGGAATTTGGCCGGGGTCGTCATTGGGTCAACTGGCCCGGCTGGCCGTGTTGTCTGTTGTGATGAGCGCCCGGAGTGCAGCAGAGGCACAGGCACCGGACGGACATTTCTGCAAGGCGGTTATGTCCTGCAGCACTATGGCAGTGAGCAGCTTGCCGGCCAGGTGTGATGAATCCGCATGTGGTGCCTGAGCGATGTGAGGAGTCGCGTCGGAGCGTCTTGTTGGCCAACCGGGGCCCTCAGCTGGGGACGTGTGGAGGCGCCTCCTCGCATCGACACTGCGCCATGTATAGCATCGAGCCGCACCGTATGTATAACAGAAAGGACGCAGCTTGAGCCCTGGTCGCTGCGGACCGTGGGAGGCTGAGTGATTTAGAGTTCACCACGAGAGCTCTTTGTGCAACTTGGCCAATCCGCTCGACTTGGCAACTCCCTTGACGAGTGACGAGTTGGCCATGGCGAGTCAGTCTCGTATCCGCCCGGTGGAGTGTCGGCCGAGGATCAGATCGACACAATGACTGCCTCGTTGGGGTGGACCTAGCCTCGGAATGCCCAAAGACGAAGCAGCAGCAGAAGCATAGATGATGGTGGTATGGTGGTAGGATTCGCGACCGTCGGTTAGCAACTGCGAAGATGCTGTACTGGCGTTGACAGAGCCTCGACGTCATGAACCATTTCTCCGGTCGATCGGCCCCAACCTTAACTCCCGATGGTTAACCGCGGGCGGAGTACGGGGTACAGAGGACCAATCTGACGAGTTAGCTCATGAGCCGACTATCTCAACACCCAACAGGCGGGTGATGCTGTCCGGCCAGACACCGGACAACAACCCCCTCCGACAGACATGTTTCTGACTGTCTCAACTGTCTCCTACTCTCCTACTCCATCCCGATGGCTTCCACCAAAGAGGTACCCACGGCCGCGCTGTTGTCTCCGTGGCGGAGTTCCCACTGGAGTTCATACAAGCCTTGCCCCACCTTCAATCCCGGACGACCCTAACTCTTGGCTCTGATCACAGCCGTGGTGGCATGGAATTAATCCTTGTGCCAGCAAACGTTTCCCAGGAGGTCGTGCCATCAAACACGTACCCCCATGCACACACCCCGGAATCCCCTACCGAGGGGCCGATCCCCGATCCTGGAAGCCTTCTTTGCGTCTGGATTTGATATGAAGACTAGCTAGGGAAATACGAGTCCTTATTCCGACGTGGCCGCCTCTTGACGGCCCCCGAGGCTATCCCGTGGAATGCGAGCTAGCGCAGATACATGTGCTCCATCGACACGCGCAGAGATATCCTAGTTCATGGCCAACAAATGGCGGGGGCTTAGAGACACTCGCCCAAAAGGTGGCTAACTACTCCAAAAGCGTAGCTGGGAAAGTAGGCTTCGGACCACTAGAGTTCTTGAATGATTGGGAGTATATGCTAGGCGAAAATCTCCTGCTACCCACCGGTGCAGCTACTGAAGCGACCGCAGGCTCTATTTTGGAGCATGTATGGTCGTCTTCTGTACCATGCAGGCCGTGGTGAAGGTGTCTATGATTCGTCAATGAACGTGTATCCCAATGGCACAATGCGACCCAATAGCCACACTAACGATATTATTTAGACGGGATTCCCTCTCCTCGGCGTCTGGAGCGGCTTCGCTAGACTTGTCTCTGGGCTGATTCAGCTTGCTGGGTCGCCGACTAGAGCTCTTGTTCAAAGGCCCTATGTCCATGTCTCTGAGCGGCTATCTGTGGAAGGGATTTTCGTTGGTTTTTGAACTCGATCCATCTGTTAATTGTACGGTCTTAGAATAAAATCTAGATTACACTGTTAACAGATGGATCGAGTTCAAGAACCAGCGAAAATTCCTTCCACAGATAGCCGCTCAGAGATGTGGACATTGTTACGAAGGGGCCAAGCTGGAAAGAACCAGGTCCATTCAACGGAACAACTAAAGTGAAGAAGGAAGAAACTATTGGGGGGTGTCCGCTATTATGAAGAGGGCTCCCTCGCAAACAGGCCCAATCCGGCTAGTCAAGTCAGCTGCTTCCTTTAATCACACGTCCCTCAGGTGATCCCCAAGCCCATCGTTCTGACATGCGTCACAGACATAGGGCCTTTGAACAAGATTTCTAATCAGCGACCCAGCAAGCCGAATCGCCCAGAGACACAAGTCTAGCGCGGCCGCTTGAGACGCCGAGGAGAGGGAATATCGTCTTAACAATATCGTTAGTGCGGCTAGAGCCGCAAAGATTTCCTAACTTTCGATCGAGTTCCTCTGAAGCATGCTTGGCCTGGCAGGCTACGATGGTCGACACACCTTCGAAGACTACAAGAAGCTAAGGGTGGACCATAGAAGCGTTTCCGTCCGGATAGCCTCTAACGAGAAAACCCAAATTGAATTAGGCCTTTAGGGCTTGATGAGTCCTTTATATGATTCATTTGGTGAATAGTGATCTCTTTCTTATTTTAGAGCTAGTCTCCCGTGGATATCTTACCTCAGGACCTAGGTAGGTTCTTGAGAAATGCTACAGATAGCCGCCCCCAGATTCAACTGCGGTGATCTCATTTTATTGAGTTGATACAAAACGTTGAATTCATTGCCTTCCAGTCTTGCGGTCTTACTAGGTCACCCGTAGTCAGAGTCATATCGATTGTTATACAGATCGGTCAGTGCCTTCCCAATACTGGCTGCATAATCTTCCTCTCTAATCTGTGTTAAGCAGAACATGCCTAGGTGATCACCTGTTTTTCTCTGACCACACGGGTTCCTTCCTGACGTCTCCTCTTCATCCTCTTCATCCTCTTCATCCTCTTCATCCTCTTCATCCTCTTCATCCTCTTCATCCTCTTCATCCTCTTCATCCTCTTCATCCTCTTCATCCTCTTCATCCTCTTCATCCTCTTCATCCTCTTCATCCTCTTCATCCTCTTCATCCTCCTCGTCCTCTTCAGGGTACAGACTCTGGATGTGCGCCCACAGTTCGGACATTTTGATCGTCGCGCATCGCCTTGTCCCAATTAGGACTAAGAGCTTTTGCCCCGAACTACATCTAGCCCGGGCCCAATACCCTTTCCCTTTCAGATTGCTTCCCACCATCCTCACCTCCTTCATCACCCACCCCCTCAAGACGAGAGATCCTTCACCTGTCTTTTGTACTCCACGATACAGTCAGCCACCAACCACACTCCACCTTGACGATGTCGACCGCCTCAACAGCCTCGACTTTGTCACGTGCTAGCGCGCACGCGCTAAGCTATCAGCCATCCATATCAACATCCTCTACCTCTCACAGTTCTCCCCTGAGCGGAAAATTCCAAACTGATCAAGATGGTTTCCTCAGTTCCGAACACCGTGTGGGGGGTCCTTTTCTTTGTTCACTTCCCGTGACGTCCCAGAGAGTCTCACCTGAGTGTAAACGACGATACAACTTCAGCGCCAAAAGCGCTGAAATCCAGACAATCTCACAAGCCATACTAAGGAGTCACGATATAACATATATCGAAGTGATTGTCCAAGGTCGGATTTCTCGTTTTGATCCGGAACCAGAAGCTATCCCCACAGTGGGTGTGTTTGTTCAAACACTACCCCGCCACGCGCTACGCGCCGCTTGGGACATTCACCAAGCTCTTCGGGTGCTATTCCCCTACTTTTGTGTCGATATGAACATGCCATGTAATGTTGCCTCCTTAGTTCTGAAAAGACTGTAGTTGAGTTAATTCGAAAGCGGGACGTTCGACGAGGTACACGACTGGAATCCTTTCAGAACTAAGGAAGCAACACTACATGGCATGTTCATATCAACACAGATGTTGGAGCATCCGAAGAGCTTGGTGAATGTGCCATTTTCGAGTCCGGGCGTACCCCGTTTGCGGAACCGGGGGACTCTGGAGCCTTGGTGTGCGACCCCTCCTCAGGAGGAGTTGTAGGTCTCTTCTTCGGAGTATCGGAGTCGCCTCACCACCACTTACTTTAACTTATGTTATCTTCGAGGATATCATGAAAGTGACCGGAGCAACTAAGATTCGAGGTGCTTAAGACCACGAGCAACAATCGAAAAAAAAATTAGAAAAAAGAAAACAAATTTACTAACTGTTTCATGGCTTATTTCTATCAAAACTATTTCTGAATCTGATTGCTACTGAATTTCTGAGTTGTAGGGACACACTGGAGGCGGCTGGTTCTCGTTGTAGTCAGTCTTTTCACCTTCAAAGAAGAGAGCCCCATGCTCTTGACTCCTTAATTTTATACTCTTTCTAACTTCCTTTCCTATTTCAAGAAGGAGTTTACCTTGAATTGTAGCAATAAAAAGGGAGCAATTAATCAAACTTATGCGATCACATTACTTAATCACAAAATATATTAATTGTTGAAAATGGACATCCTCTCTTTCCAACTACTAACATTCACCCAGCCCCTCGGGCTAGGGGCAAAGGGGACGGGGGCGGGGGCGGGGGAAATACCTTCTTGGCCCTGCCTTATGTCAATATGCGAAACGATGGCCAAGATCGGACTGGAGAGTCATAACCATGATGGGAATCACTGAGTCGTGCGACCACCGCTTAGTTGGACTATTGAATTATGTGGCTTTACTTCACGCATTTGGTCTTTTGCTATTTGTATCCCTGTTCAATGTGGTCTTAATCCGGCCTTCCGACCCGTAGTTGCTTCCTTGCTGATGGCAGTCCAAACTGGTCTGGAATTCTCGCGAGTTTCTGGAGGAGCCTCGAGTCATGCCTTGAAACACAACTATGTAAATATACTTCTAAAGTTCTGCTTCGTATACGTGTAAAGATATTATTGAAGGCTATACTTCTAAGTTTTAATCTAAATCATGCAGTAAAGAAATATATCTCGGTCCGGAGTCGATCAAAACCGTTATGTCAGGTTCACCCGGGCTTTAATTGGTCTCTTTAGCGTTAACCATGACGGAAAAATATATCTCAAATGAAGAAATCTTAGACAACCTTCGCCTTAGCCCTCTTCAAGATGATGGGGGAACTTCATAAAAAGGGGTTGGGGGTTGTCTGGTTTTGACTGATTTTTCAAAAGTGGCTAATTTAACGGATGCATTCAGTTAACTGTTGGGATATGAACGCCGGGAGGTCGTTATGTTTCCGATTACGAAAGGACAGTTCAATTTTATTATTTGCATCAGGATGAGCCAGTCGGTTCCACACCTCTTCTTCGGTCAGAATCCTCACTGCGTCTTTTGAGAAGAGATGTTCTTTCCAAACTCTGCTCAAAAAGCTGATCCAATCACACTAAGGTCAGCCTCTAAAATGGTAGCCAAAGGTCAGGAGCTTGACCACCAGCGCGAAAGAAGGTTTAGCCGTGGGGGGAGGCGCATCAGCGCTTCAGAGGTGTGTGTGTACACGGCATTCGAGTGAAGAAAAGAGGGCCTTCAGGGCGTTCTGGTGAAGACCGGTAGGGGCTAAAGTAAAGCGGCAAGGGCGCCGTCCCAACGAGTCACACGAAACGGGTGAGCAAAAACATACAACAGTCAGGATTCGCATGTGGTCACCCACCATACTACTAACTGACCGGCGTGTGGCTTAAGTACGGCTGAGCGGACGGGAAGCCCTGTTCTCCACACCCTATGGTCGTATGTGGTAGAAATTATGCCAAGAAGTCTCAGAATTGTTACTAGCGAAAGATGGACATAATACACGCGTGGAGCGGATCTGTCACTTTCTTAGAAATCACTTTATTGGAAAGTTTCTATAATTTTCTATTCGCGAATTCCGGTCGCCATTGGTTTTGTGCTGTGCACCAGGGATCAGCATGGTTAGGGCATTTTGGACAGTGCAGATGCTGGCCATTCTTATCCTGGGCGAGGATGTTTTGGGTGAGTATCCGCGGTCTATGCTTTTGGGGGGAGGTCAGGTTGGAGGGGTTTGAGGCAGCGGCAAGGACTATGAGAAGCGCTCAGCGATCTTGGTTAGACAACGACAGGTAATTAGACGAGACGAGGCATATTTGATCTAGCTATCCGCGATGAATGTGATATGTACGACTTTCTTTTTCTTTTTCTTTTTTTTTTTGACTGACCTCGCTGGCGTGACTATATGTGCCTATGACCTAAGGGCCGCAAATCATATTAAAAACATAAGGTATATTTGCTATCTACCGACGGTTATATGGTCCCAATGAGCATCTTCATTCGCACATTTAGATACCCTTAGACAGGACAACCCACAGCCAAGGGTGGTATACTGTCTCATCATCGACCGGGTCTAGAATAGTTGGCAGGTATTTCGTATTCCATTCTTCATCCAGGTCTTCATCAAAATATTCCGGGTTCGGCCTGACGCGACGCACCTTGCAATACTCCCAGTAAGCAGGATACCACCCTGCTTGGCCCCAATCAAGGATGGCAGCTACTACTGGATTCGGTCCGGAGGATAAAACGATATTGGGGGGTACAAGGTCATCATGCGTGAAGACCACGGACACGTCCCCATCGATCTCGATACCGCAGCCATTCTGGAATCTCTGGACGGCGTCTGCACCGTGGAATGGCCCAGCCAAGTTCCGGTGCCCGGAAAGAAAGATGTCATTTAGCGGTTGATTGTCTAGGCCACCTAAGAGGAACTTTAGCATAGTTCAGCCTAGGTACCGCAATGAAGCCGAATTCCTTACCCACGTAAAGAACTTGGTCAGGCCGTTCTAAAGATCTCCAGGCCTTGGCCATGCCGTTGAGCTCTTACAAACAGCTTCTCTCTCCTCCCCGTTCAAAGCAGCCCATCTTTGCTCCACGGTATCACCCCCTATCAAAGACATGTAGATAAATACTTGGCCACCGTCTTCGGTCCACCCAAACACCTCAGCAACTGGTACTTTGCCTTTCAAATGCTTGTATACCATATATTGGGTCTCTACCTCTGTAACGGTTGTGTCGGCACCATATTTGACAAGGAGGCCCAACGATGGAAACTTGACAGGCGGGAGTCGGTTGAACATTGTGCCACGGATGTTGCCTGACTTCTCGTTGATGGCTCTCACCTCAGCCAGTTTAGGTAGTTTAGACGCCCTATGCTCTCTAAAAAGGCGAGAGTCAGAAATGGTCCTCGATGTGTTGTGACTTGAATCGTGGAGGCCGGTCTCGACTTGAACCCCCTCGGGCGTCGTCTTCGAGATAGCACAGGTGAAACAAGGGTTTCGGTGGTTATAGGAAGACCCAGTCTTCGAGAGTAACAGACTCGTAGTAAGCCGAGAGCCTATCGATTTCTATCGATTGAGTTCATGGAACGACAGTAACGTCCACGGATATGCGACGCTGCGGGCTGAAAACGTGGGGGACCTAGCCGGACCAATCAAAGCTTCTAGCGCTGGACAGGGTCTCGTATAAATAAGCCAGGTTTTGAACTATAAACAATCCCCACCAGCAGCCACCTAAGGGGTAGGGGACGGGGGGATGAAAGAAGAATAACAGACCGGATATGCACCCTAGAGCGGGTATTCATCACCCCAGACTCTGTCGAATAAAAGTAAATATACCCACCCACCTCGGGTTGAGAATTCTCGCCCTAGTGTCACCTCGTTCTCATCTATCTCGCCCTAGTCTCCAGATTTCTTACCTATATTACCCACACATTCTAAAGCAAATAATTCATACCGCTTTAATACTCAGGGCGCATTGAGAGTTGACTGTATAAAGTTTGTGGCTCAAGTACGGCCGAGCGGATGGGAAGCCCTGTTCTCCATACCCTATGGTTGCATGTGCTAGAAATTGAGCTAAGACGTTCCATAGTTGTTACTAACGGCTAGAGGATACAGAGGTCATAGGACTTCATACCTTGAGCTTGGCTTGAGGCTTATCACAAGTAGAATAGTCCTGGCCTTAGGCCGAACATATGTATATACTTCCATATGAAGGCTAGAGGGATATAGAACTAAGCAGACTATAATCAGAATACATAATAATGATGTATGCAGTAGGCGCAAGCGCATGAAACTTGAGAAACATCAAAAGCAAAAAGAACAATAAATAAACACATACAACAGGCAGGATTCGCATGTGGTAGGTAAGACCTCGATGATGCTGAAAGCAGCTGGGACAACTATATCCAAACTCTTAGTATAGCCACAATTTATATCATCACTATATGTATTGTTATAGTGACACTTATTTGTCTTATTTGTGGTATCGGTACGGTAATGATTCTTGATCGCCTACGGGACCTTTATATACCTATCACCGTAGCATCGATCGGGCCTTTCTCGGTTAAGAATTTTTCATCGATGATTGTAACAGATCATTCAAGATTACCTTCATGTTGTCAAAAGCTTCTGCATCTCGCTAACATCTTGTACTTCATCTATCGTGCGATTTTCTGTCATTTCCCAACTATCATGTTCAACCTGCGCACCAGCCATGCCATCGTCGTTACTTATGCGTGGACCACTGCCCACAACCACCCATCATACCCCTTCTCGCCCACCGTCTGCAACACCACCGCATCTACTCCGGGCATCGTGCCCACATTCTCTACGACCTCGCGCGACCCTCGAACCGACGGATCCACATCGTCTCCGTCCACCAACTGCCCGTCCCGAACCACATTATCCACACAAATCACGGCATGTGGGCGCACCATATCCCTCGCCACCTGGAAATACGCCCAATTATGCACCTTGTCCGCGTCGATGAACACGAACCCGAACCGCGGCCGGTCGCCCCTCTGCACCGCCGCCCGCAGCTGCGGGAGCACGTCCAGTGCCGCGCCCTGAATCACCTCGATCCGCGCCGCTAGCCCCGCTTGTGCGATGTTACGCCGCGCCACCGCCGCGTGGTGTGCGTTGTACTCAACGCTCGTAACGTGGAGCTGCGGGTTCTCGCTCGCCATCCAGATCGCGGCGTACCCGCCGAGGGTGCCGACCTCGAGCGCGTGCGTTACCCCTGCGGTCCGGATGTGCAGCGCGAGGAACTTGGCCTGCGGCGCGGAGAGCGCGTATCGGGGTAGGGCGCTGGCGTCCGAGGCGGCCAGCGTCTCTTGGAGGGCCTGCGTGTTGGGCCGCGATGCTGGGTGCGAGTGTGCCATGCTGTAGGTGTCGACCTCGGTCCAGCGGGGATTGTCCCGTGCGTACACCTGGTGTTGGGCCGCCGTGGTGAACCGTGTTGAGGAGGGCATGGTGTTGGTGATGAAAATGGATGGTCGGTATCTCCTGCGCAGGATGAGAGTGTTCTTCATCGAGATGGGTGTCGAGATGAGGGAGGCAGGCCCTCTAGGATCGCCACGGAGGGACTGCGTGCCTGCCGGGATGTCCCCGGTACATCACAAGCGTCATGTCTCGGGATATTTCATTTATCTCCGGACGCTCGGGCTTCTGGCTTTGTTTGGAGATGTGGGACCCGAGACGGAATAGATCCGATCGAAGGCTATCGGCGCGGTGGAGACCAGACCGGGACTGAAAGGTGTTTGGTGATTGGGCGTAGTTCCAGGTCGGATGGGGCCCGCTCTCCACCTACTACATCTATATGGATTTGCGCATGGTTTTTTGCCTCGCACTGGTTTGGCCAAGCGCCGAGAACGAGAGCGTGATGTTCTCCGAAAAGCTCTTGTCTTGACAATAACCCACGCAAGAAAGACCCGGCTGTACCCTGGAATTGAGGGAGCATCCTGATAATGTAATATTTCTCAGTGATTTTTGATATGGATCGTCACATTCTATCGAGTCCAGTACACGGTGCCGGGGACATCGGGAAAGGCATTGAGTGTTTGCGACGACTTGACGAGGAAACCGAAGTGCTCCATCGGGTTCCAGTACCCGCTGGTCTTGGATCCGGCAATCTGGCCCAGGCGGACCACCATGCTGCGGAATCGGTCGGGGTGCTGCTGGAGGGTCTTATCAAGCATTCTCTCGCAGCCCCGCTTGGCTTCCCCGTAGCCGTTGCTAAAGACGCTGTCGATGTCGACGCTCTACTAGGGGAGCATGGTCTTGTCCTGCCCGTTGTCGCTGCCGTGGTGGCCAACCACGCCGACGGAGGATACCATCTGGAAACTGAACTTGAACGACT
This sequence comes from Penicillium canariense, assembly GCF_028826845.1. Taxonomy (NCBI): domain Eukaryota; kingdom Fungi; phylum Ascomycota; class Eurotiomycetes; order Eurotiales; family Aspergillaceae; genus Penicillium; species Penicillium canariense. The sequence goes on along the minus strand of NW_026622728.1, from coordinate 4,869,722 downwards.
CCGGTCGCACGGCACTGACGGCACAGCGAAAGTCAATGAGGTTGCGAAACACCTGGAACTACGGCTCAAGTCCAACTAAAGCCCTCTTCGCACTCATCGCCCGGGCATTGTGGATTAAATGACGTGACCGAGCCGACGAGGCTGTCGCATTCGCTCTTCGCCAGCCCGAACAGAGGCTTAGAGCTGTCGGTCTGCACGACAAGCAGCTTCGCCTTGAGTGCTTCGGGTAATCAAATGCACTTCTCGCGCATGGCCTTCTGCTGGCGGATATGGGGCTCGGCCCGATTATCGCGATTGAGACAGACAACCCTCTTCACGTCTGGAAGTCGGGCGAGATGGTAAACCAGGTGGTCGCCAAAGCTGCCAGTAGCTCCAGTCACAAGCACGACTTTTTCGTTGGTATTTGGTAAGCAAGCCAGAGAGTCCCGAGAGGGCTTTGCCTACGCTGCAGCCATACTCGAGTTGTAGCGTGAGGTCGAGCTTGAGCACCGTGAGATAGAAGCATCTTCTGGCCGAGCGCCTACCTCTGAAGAGTAGGCCCCAGTAGCAGAGCAGATCGGGTAATCTCCAGATCGATTTCGGGAGGTAGTAGGCTGATGAACGACGAATCCGATGGTAGGTCACGCAAGTCCAGCTCTGAACCGCCTGTCATCCTTATTTGTCTGACCAGATATCTCTCCAGGATCTCATCGTGGGAGCTAGCCATAGATCTCGAGATGGTGGGAAAAGGCAGCGTTACTCTGTACACGAGGTGATAGCTGGGCGGTTCATAGCCGTGGCCACCTCCACATCATGACCGAACAAATGACAGGACAACTCGATTTCGTTCAGCATTGCGGCACTCAAGCATGCCTTGCGCGGTGTAGTGTCTCATCATCGTGTGCGAATGTATATGGGGCAATGACCGCGTAAGCTGATGTGTCACAAGCTGCACCATGTCGCACAGGCTAGAATTATCCGACTTGAGTGTGGATAAGATCATGAGGCGGCCGCGAATAGTGCAAAGTGCCTGACGATAACTGTGCACAACTTGCAGTTTGCGTGTGTTGCCGCAAAATCCACCAACGTTCAGCCATATCATCTCTGGCTGTGATGATAATGTTCTCGGTAATTTTAGCGCATCGAGCCGATGCTGGTGGGTGGATGAGAAACTATCCCTGTCTCGCAAGGGAAACCACCTCTTTTCACTAGGAGCATGTTGGCTCTTCTCTAGGACGGGTTGCGACGAGTCCGCAAACTGGGACAATGGAATTGAAAAGTCAAGTATTGTATTAAGGCCTGACATCAAGTCTGTGCCAAATATGTGAAAATCGGTATTCTGCGTGAAATCAATAGTCATAGCTGCTGTGTGCCATGGAGTGTTTCGCTTGTGTCCAGAGTAGGCAGCATCTAGTTCAAAGAATGCCGGGAACCCATTGAGGGGTAAATAAGCCTGTACCTTTCTCTGAGGAATAAATGCATCCAATACCAATTCAGCAGGCGGTGCGTTATTGGATTCGATTATATCGTGAGTAGTCCCCGAGAACCTTTCTGTCGACCATGGCACACTAGATTCAGACAAACCCGACTGAGGCATTGCCGCTAAAGTGGAAAAGTTCCGGCGTTTGGCCTTCCATCTGTGGAGAATAGGGTGGCAGGGATGTCGGATATAACATGCGTTTGTTGATTCGACGAGTATTCTTTGAAGCCGGAATGCGTTTTGTATTTGCCTTGGCTGGCATCGCTGCTTGCAAGTTAGTGCGGGATCAATTGTGCGCTCTTTGGTGCATCGAGTTGAACATTTGCCCTCGGCTCCGTTTCTTTCATGAACTGCCTGGTGGCGTTGCAGGATATATTTCACGTGAAGCGGGCCCGTGTCCCGCGGGGGAACCAACCACCGCTGCCGCAAATAGGTAATCAGCATGCAGAGACGATCCCCGGCTTCGTCATGATCCGAAATGCATGTCGATCTTTCTGCCTGCTGCAGTTCTCTCCCGAGCTTCGATACCTCACGTGGATCGTACGACATCGGTGGGCGAGACTCCGACGGAAATGCGGAGTATAGGGATCTTATGCGGCGCTTGTTCCGGCTAGTATCTGGGTCTTCCTAATTTTCATCCGAGCATAATTAGACTCTTGCAAGCAAGCCTCGGCTATGGGCTATTTTGAAGCTCACGCCACTGCTTCTTTTAACTGCGTAGCACTTCCGTGTAGATAGCCGTCGTGTAAAACATACCCAGATTGCTTATCCAGTATGCCCTAAAGGGTCAGAGACGTTAATACGCGGGGAATGAACGGTTGGGCTGCCCCGCACCTGGACGCTGCTATTCCTCGGTTTACTAGCTTGTGCTAGGTGGACATCTACCTCGTGCACGCTCTTACAATGTGATGATTTGGATAGCAGATGGTCCTCACCACCCGGCTCCTCGGATGGCTATTCAAGCGGATGATCTTGACCCAACAGACCAAGTTGCTGTATATAAACTCGCCAGATGCCGTGTTCATAAAATTCACCAACATCAAGATCAAGAGTTATAGATGTGCTCCGATTCTCTTGTCGAGTAAAATTCATCGTTTTCATAATCCATGATCCACGCACCAATCTACACCATGGCTTGGCCCTCCCTGACCTCTATCGTGAAAGATACCCCTATTTTGAACTCATTATCCCAAGCCTCGCCCCAGCAATACATAATATATGCTTTGGTCGGCCTAGCCGTCTATCTAGCTATGGCATCCTCTTTGCGATTCCAGCGACGTCGAAGTCTTCACCAGAAATATCCATACAAAACACGCGAATCGATGGGCAAGATGAGCGATCACGATGCGTTCACAATCCAGAAAACAATCTTGCAGATGGAGTTTCCTTTCATTGTGCTCAAATCCCTCCAATTTGCTCTGTTCCGAGTATATGCCATCATAGATCTCCAGCCTACTGTTACAAACTAACTTGTCTCCCGATAGACATATGGCATTCCGAGTATATCCACACTTCTTCTGAAAACATCCCAGTTCTCCGATCCAGCCACATCCTTCAAGCGCTATGCGGATACAGGGGCTCTCATTGGCGAGTTCATGGCATTTGACCCCAGTTCAGACCGAGCGCAGACTGCCATCGCCCGAACCAAGTTCCTGCACAAGAGCTACCGAGCTAGGGGCAAGATACTGGAAGACGACATGTTGTATACCCTGAGTCTGTTCGCACTGGAGCCGATTCGATTTGTCAAGATGTACGAATGGCGCGAGATGACAGAGATGGAACGTTGTGCTGTCGGCACGTACTGGAAGAGTCTGGGAGATGCACTCGCTATTAGCTACGAGGCGTTGCGATCCGGTAAAACAGGATTTCGTGATGGGATTCACTGGCTGGAAGAGGTCAGGGAATGGAGTCTCCAGTATGAGGCGCAGCATATGAAGCCACATCCTCGGAACAAGGAAGTCGCCGACAGGACCATTGATGTTCTAGTGTATAACTTGCCAAACTTCATGAAGCCGCTGGGTCTTTACTTCGTTTCGTTCCTGATGGATGAGCGTCTTCAAAGTGCCATGATGTATGCCCCCCACAACCATTTGAAAAGGCCAAGAGATTAACTCTCTCCTTGCAGGATCAGGGCGCCGCCCGCGTTTCTCAGCGCAATTTTCTCTTCAGTCTTCCGGCTGCGCAGATTATATTTACGCTATTTTGCGCTTCCTCGCCCGGCGTTCATGCGGCTGGACGTCTTCACCGAGAAGCCTAATGAGTACGGTCGAAACTTTGTCCTGATGTACGAAGGCGCACCTTTCTATGTACAGCCCACGATCTGGAATCGCTGGGGACCTGTGGCATGGTTCAAATGGGCGCTTGGTCAGCCACTACCTGGTGACGATGGTGATAAGTACTATCCTCAGGGATACTACACGCCAGACCTGGGACCAAAGTATTTTGAGGGCAAGGGCCGGAAGGAGGTAGAGAGTATCAAAGAGAGTATCCAGCAGCAGCGTATGCGTCAATGTCCATTTCCATGATGTGATTGGTTGTATTTGCGTACTGGCCTATCTGAGGGCTGGGGCGACGATTTGCTAGGACACTTCGTGGAAGCCGGGTATATTGTGTGATAATTTGAGCAGGGAAACCTCGACAATGAAGTTTGTTGAAACATGCCCCTCTCGTGGTCATGAACGGAAGTTGATTAACTGCTGTATAATGTCTCATTGCTAATATCACAGGGCGTATAGGTAAATCTTCATAACAGTTGGTCACAGGTACATAAACAGACATGATTGGCAGATGGGGTATCTATCAGAAATGGGAAAATGAGTAGTGCGGCCGAACCTTTCGAGATTGCCAGGTGAGAACATAAATCTATCACCCGAAAGTTTCGAGCGCCTGAAAAAAGGAAGCCGCCAAGGTTAGGTATCTGGTACAAATGGGAAATTCCGAAAATGAGAGAAAAGGTGCGGGGAAATGCACACGATTGAAAAACCGCTGTACGAAGACAATGCCACCAGGCTAGATCGAAAAGAGAGATGGCAAGGGGGTATTTTGCAAAGAGATACAAGCGAAAGGAAGATAGAAGATATGAGAAGATTAGTCGGTCCCACCGGGGGACGACGGTAAAGGGAGCGTCGCTGGGTCGGGGAATGAATCGTTGGAAGGCAAGGGGTCAGAGGCAAAAACAGAAGCATATTCGGTGGACGGACTGAGCAATCCTCGTCCAATCTCGCCAATCTCGCCCAACTCTTCTGGAGACAGGACCCGGCCACCCAACTCGATATCTTGGACGCGGACATTGTACTCGAGGGCCTTCTGGCCTTCTTTTATAAGCTCTTCAGTCCATCCAAGACATCGTTTCAGGCTCTGGTTCATCTTCTGACTATCAATCAGGAGCTCCTGGTGCCGGGCGAGGTCAAGCATGAAGCGTTTCTCATCATGGGCATGGTGTTTTGCATCATGTTCAGCGAGCGAGTCGGGGCTCAAGATTCCCTCATCTGCGACTGAGTCTTCATCGCTGAATTCAGAAGATTCGTCACGAGACCGAATGGATGAAAGTTCGCTTGTTCCTTCGTCCACTTCACTTGTCGTAGACAGCGCAGTGCCCGAGATGGATCGCGTCGAAGGTGCCATAGATAGACGCCCAGAGCGGCTGAGGCGTCGATATCTCCGCAATTCGGCGTTCTGCTTCCGCATTTCTCGTTCTAATGTCCGGTTGATGGCCAAGAGAGAAGAATTGCTGATTTCCAAATCCAGAATTTTACGTTCTGTCCGCGCATTCAGTGCCATATCATTCGGTCCGTCGGACTTTCCCGGGCTCAGAGGCATGGGCACATGTGGATCTGTAGATACAGAAGAGCCATTGCTGAAAACTCGGGGACGTAGCGTTGGAATTTGATTCGACATCACAGGCGTTATTCCATCTGGACCTAAGGTGTTGGACAAAATGACCGGACTTGCTCGAAGTCCTTCTGGAGGAGTGATATAGTGACTGCTTGAGTCCATGCTCGATGATTTTTTGTGCAGTCGGAGTGAGGGGGGGTTGCGGTCTATCAGGGATGGCATTCGGCGGCGACGCATAGCGTTGCACAACACTTTCAACAAACCCCATATCTGGGTCAGAACTGTGCTGGGATAGTGTATCATCAGGGGGAGTGGATGTGGCATCTGAGATCCGGGGGGACTTGAGACGAGGGGAAGCCGAGGCAGCCGGTCTGGTTGCGGGGACAAAGCGAGGAACGCCCCCTGAGCGGCGCTTGGCAGTGGAAAGAGTAGAGTGCGAGTCTTCAGTCGAAGCTCGCCGATCTTGATCACCGTTGGCGTAGACAAAGCTCGTGGCGGGGGACACCTTGCCCTGCTTGGGGCGAGATGGTGCATCCACCTCGGAGGAATTGGTTGACCGGGCATCAGAGGCGTGGAAGAACATGGTGGAGTTGGAGGCGAGATCACTAAACGAATTGGGTCGCGAAGTCTGCTGTCCGTCTGCCGTCAATGTCTTCGCTCTCAAACTCCTTGGCTGCTCGAGTTTGACCCCGCGGGCCGGGCTCCGCTCTGTCCGCCGCACGCCATTGACCCCGAGGCCGACCGTGGGCTGAGAGTATGGTGCCGGCGGGGAATGGGCAGGAGGGGTATTCGTGGGTGAGGAGAAAGCCCCATCGCGGCGGGTGATGCGCGAACCCGATCGAGGGGTGACGTTTGCGCTCAGGAAAGATGGGGGGACGGTGGAGATATCCTCCTTGGTGGGAGTGGAATAGGGGTGGTCGGGATGGGCGAGACGGCGAGCAACAGAGGGTCCCGGGCTTGGGCTCGCGAGTTTGGGTGTGAGAGGGGCTTTGCTGGTGCGGTGGAAGGCCGCGGAGAGGGTCGGCGTGAACGGTTTGGCGAGATGGCCATTGTTTTGTTTATCGGAGGTCATAGTTGCGGAGCGGGAGCAGAAGCTGGCATCGCGATACGCAGGCTGCAGGGCATGATGGCACTGGCCAGCGTCAAGAGCAGGATCTCGTTTTTCGTCAGAGAAGAGGACCTGCGTGGCCTGATGGACGGGAAGGAGGGCGCAGGTAGGAGGATGTCGAGGGGCCTCGAAAACATTCAGGCCCAATCGGGCTTAGGGCGGTGTTCACCGCAACGAGAGAAATTCCGCGGCGGTCTGTTTCTGCGGGAATATACTTGAGTAAAGAGTATAAGTATATTCGATTGAGAGGTGGATTTGTATCAGATGTGTGTACTGGGATGTCGATCGTATTCAATATGATTCCTGATCTAGCTGGTTTTCTATGACAGCCTAAGGCGAGGCGCAGGGGGGCCCTGGTATGGACACAGCCATGGACAGGGGGTCCCGAGGCTCCACTTTAGAGCCAAACGGCCGGCCGATCACGGCTGGAGAGGGTGGGACATGCCAGACGCACGCCGCCGATGTTCTATAACCACGTATGTGCGGCGGAGGCTGCATCAGTACATCAAGAGAGATGGTGGGGATTTAAGCAATATCCGAAGATACTGAGTTCGTGTTTCTGAAAATTTAGGGGAAAGCCGGCATATCAACTGAAGAACAGCCGTTTTTGCCGTGGATCAACGTCGGTGTGTGACTGCTGGGCCGATGTTTTGCGTTTCCGGCTGGGGAGTATCGCGGACATTTCCTGCGAACTGTCTTGAACCACTTCACGAATGGTCTGCTTGGACAGACAAAAGTCCACGTGGTCGTTGAAGGCTCGGTCATCCGGAGCTTGCGGTCGGCCACAAATGGGACACTCCCACTGGACAGGTTGATGCTCGGTCACGTCTGCAGCGGTGCTTCCGGGAGCAGGAGTCACAGAGAGGCCGGCTGCTTCTTGGCTTAGCTGCTCCAGGTCGTTCATCTCATCTTGTACTTCTTGGCGAGCAGCATTCTCAAAAGCTTCCTCGGCACCGATATCATGTTCGGTGTTTACATCTAATGCCTCACTTTGATCTGAAGGTTGTACAGGGGTGGGCTTTGGCGGTGCTGCTACCCCAAAGAAGTTGACGCCGACTTTCTTGGTGCTGACCAGGTTCGACACTCGCAGTCCCAGAAGTCGTAACTTCATCCCGGGAATTTCCTTTTCCAATTTGATCAGCATAGGCAGTGCGAATGCGTAAAGGTCTTTCGCCTGTGATACGGCCCGCGGGGGAGCCGTTTGGCGTGTCAGAACCTCAAACGTATGAAGTTTCACTTTCAGACAGACGGTGCGACCCTTAAACTGCGTTCGTGCGAGATCCTGTTCCAACTCCTCCGCTGCCCAACGTAGCTTCTTTCGGAGTTCCTCTTTGTCTCCGATCTCATGGAATGTGGTTTCCGTGCTTACACTTTTTCTTTCGTGGTTCTCGACCGGTTCGATTTTCGTGCGTCCCAAACCGAGGTAGCATTGTGCTAGAAACTGGAAAGCCTTCTCTCCAAACAATCTGGCCAGCAAGGCACGTTGTGGGTAGATATCCCCGCAGGTTTTGATACCAATCGAGTCCAACTCTCGCTCGAAAACTCGACCAACTCCGTTGACCTTGCGAACTGGTAGGTCTCGCATGAACTCCATAATCGCGGTCCGGTCATTTGGCACCCGGAACTGGCCGTTCGGCTTGTTCTTATTGGATGCAATCTTTGCTATTTTTGCGTTGGCAGCAATCCCCGCTGAAACAGACACTTTTGTGTTTTCCAGGATCTCTGCGCGCATGCGTTGCACGGCCTCTTCAGGGTCGAGCTGGTTTTCGGCACAAAATGCGGTAATGTTCAGATAAGCCTCATCGATGCTTGCGCTCTCGAACAGAGGGTCGTACTGTGCCATGATCGCTCGTGTTTCTTTGGCCTTAGCCGTGTACTTCTCGTAGTTCTGCGGAAGAAGAACCAGCTCCGGGCAAAGCTTCTTCGCAACAAAGCCGGCCATGCCGCTGCGGACTCCAAATTTTCTCGCCAGGTAGTTGCAAGTTGAGAGCACACCTCCCCCGACAGCCATGGGAACGGTCTTGAGCTCTGGGCGATCGAGTTCTTCGACGGCCGCAAAGAATGCATCGCAGTCAACATGGACAATATATTGTGATAGATCGCGGCTCAGCTCGAGCTCGGCAAGATACTCGTCAGCGCGCCGTAGATCATGGCTTAAGTCTAACTTCTCCAGTCGGGCCTTTTCTTTCAGGATGCGCTCAATCTTGACCGTGAGGTTGCGGTCCCGTTCTTGTTCGTGGTCAAAGAATTTAGAGCCTTTGGAGGCATTGTAGATAATTTCCGATACCTAATCATCCCGCTTAGTTCTCGAGATCTAGTTACCAATTCCGGATATTGAAATCATCTCTGCAGCACGCACCTTTTGCTGATCAACCGCATCCTGGCCCGCTTTCAGTAAAGAGGGTCCCAGCAACTGATATTTCAGCGTTTCGAAATCTTCCTCGCCCTTTGCCGGCGCTGACTTCTCGTCCGCCACTCCATCCGGAGACGCCATTATCCCAGACGTGCCATCGGGGAGAACTGCCAGTTGTTCGTGTCAAGGCAGCCGCCGCGAAAGAGTGTGACGCCTGGTCACGTGCCCACGCGTAACCGCTTCACGTGTGCGGGAGCCGCCGCTTGCCATTCAGCAACGATTCTCCATGTGGATCCTGGACTCGACTGGAGACTTTCTAAACGGTGAGCTATTCTGAAGGGAAAGCCGAAAGCATGTGAACTTTGCAGCTGATTCTGTGTCAGGGAAGCGGTTATGGCTGCGTCCCGGGAAGGAGTACCTCTTCGGGCGCATCCTGGTGGATGACGGCATGTTCAATCACGGCCGGAGATGTTGAATGTCAACTAACAGGGTGTTCCTTCTAGTGCGCCATGCTATTCCGAACAAGTCAATCTCCAGGAAACATATGGTCGTTCATGTGTCCCAAGTCGGGCCTCTCGATGGAGTAGGGCCGCCAAACCGGCTGATACTGAAACGTGGTGCTGACGAGGGTAGCAGACTCGGACACACGTGAGGACGACTATCACCGTAACCGATCTCAACTCGAGTCGTGGGACCGTTGTAAATGGTGAAAAGATTGAAGGCAAGCGGGTGCTCAGGGGAGACGAGCACAGTATCATGCTCGGGCATTATCCACATGCGTTGCGGTGCGTTTCTCTGCGTTGTCTGTGCTGCCACTTTGGCTGATAATCCTGGGGTAGGATCAAGTGGGAGCCAGTGATACTTAGCTTCTCGTTTTCTTCTAAAGAGATGCGAGCAGACGATCCTCTCGCTAGGGTTCGCGCTCGTCTCGAAAGCCTCGATATTAAAACTGTCATTCCGTTCTTGGTCAACCAGACCACCCACGTCGTGCAAAGCAAACGAAACACAGCCAAAGGCCTTCAGGCCCTGATCAACGGCAAATACATTGTCGAGTACTCATATGTCGACGCACTCGTCTATGCAGCTACTCCCAGTGACCTCGAGAACGACGCGTCCTTGTCGCCGCTGGAAATCGACTTTGACTCAGCCTGGCCAGACCCAGCCGAACACCTTCCACCCGCTGGAAATGAACCGATCAGCCGTCCCGCTGCGGCTTTTGCCCCCAACCCGTCGCGAGTGAATGTCTTTGAAGGGTACACCTTTGTTTTCGGAGACCCGGCCCAGTTCGAGAATTTGCAAGCGGCAATCAATAATGGCCAGGGGAAGGCTCTCCTTTACCAGATCAAAGATGGAGAAACTACGGCAGCGGAGATTGTACAGTTCATGAGATCTGCTGCAGGTCGAAAAGGTATTGGTGCCGACAGAGACGGGTCAGGCGGCGTAGTGCTTGTGCGATTCCGTTCGAAAGGACGGTTCGAGCCTTGGTCCATCGATGTGGGCAACGAAGTCGCTCTGATGACAGACCAGCGAGTCATCGAGCAGCGAGAATTTTTAGATGCCATTTTGGGCAATGACGCCTCGCCACTTTGTCGCCAGCTTCCCCGCGAGGAAGGCGAGAGTCAGGCTTCTCCTTCTGCCGCGCTGCGAGAGTCTCATAGCAATTCTCCAGTGCCTGCCTCACCACCTGCTGAGGAAACACGCTCATCCATGCCTCGCAAGAAAGCCCGGCATGTCCGCACATATGTGAGCAAGATGAAAACTTTCGATGACGGCTTCGACATGGAATCCATCCCTGTCTATACGCCCGATGGTGGTGACGGGGATGGAGCCCCCTCACAAGCTATCGATCTGGAGCCAATCCAACCTTCTCAGCCCAGTCAAGCTGTGAGCGCAGTGGAAAATGAAGCAGATGATGAAGCTGTTGCAGATTTACTGCCTGGTTCACGAGCAATGAAACGCCGCCGTGCAGAGATGGGTGAAGACCAGCCGGGAGGCCGCGCTTCACGCGTGAAGTCGGAAGCGCCCCCAAAGACGAAGCGTCCCAAACTGGATGTGTTAAAAGCTGCGCGAAAACACCGCGAAGAGGAAGAGGAGCAACAACGACAGGCTGATGAGGATCTACACCCAGCCCAGGATGTGGATGTTGAGAAACTAAGAAACCTCGCTATCGTCGAAGAGATGGACCTACCCGTTCGGGAACCCATTGCACGAGGGAATGAAGGGTCAGAACACTGGGATGAGCGTTGGAATGGTCGTAAGAACTTCAAGCGATTCCGGCGGAAGGGAGAACCCCGACATGTCCGCCAGCGCATCCAGAGTGTGATTGTCCCGCTTGAAGAGGTGACCCGCAAGGACTTCGGCATCGGGGAGCACTACTGGGTCAGCACTCGCAAGAGCCCTGAGGTGAGCCAGGGTACAGACCGAGAAGACCGACATGTGTCCGGTCGCGAGGAGCGGGCCCTATCGCGATCAGAGATTTCGATTCAGCCTTCTGCGACTCCAGACCGGGTTCCTGACTCACAATCGGCACCCTCTCGCAGTCACACTGAGAAACGGCCCCGAGAAACCCGGGACTCGGACAGTGATGAAGAGCCTCGTTTCCGATTTAGGCGCAAACGCTAGCATCTAGGATTAGTTTTCGTTATACTGTTAAAATTGCAAGCGCGGCTTTTGCATTATTTCGCATCGATACCCTCGTCAATATCAATATCAGCCAGTCTCATCTACTTTCCTACATTTACGTCTTGCCAAATATGCTCTTCCCAGCAGGCGTGTGGTTATAACCTCGAGAGCATTAAGCAATTCTCCGGGAGGGCGCTTACAAGAAACGCCCGTTGCGTTGACCCTGCGCGAATAGATGTATGTGTATACCTATCAGGAGATTTTGAAACCCCAGAGGATCATGGGGGGCAAGCAGTGAACAGAAGCCCTTTCTGGACTCAACTGCTGTCTTCTTCCCGAAAAGGATCAATTGTTGGGTTATTAGTGAATCAAATTGACATCTGAATGGAAGGGCTGCCGGATCTTGTCAGGGACTCCTTCCCACTGCCTTTTTCCTGATGATGACATCAGTCAGGGCTGTCGAAACTGTCCACAGATACTGCGAGTCCAGGCCTGGTGGTATAGTGGTATTATACGTGCTTCGGGTCATCCCGAGAACCGCAAAGGTTCTCAGCATGTGCGTGAACCGGGTTCGATTCCCGGCTAGGCCCTTCTCTTTTTGAACCCCTAGCATAGGAAGCTCCATCGGGAATAAGAATATTGATTGATTGATACCGCGAGCCCGATAAACGCTCTCGAGCGTGTGTGGTCTCCAGGGTACCAAGGGTCAGTCAACAAAGGCGGTTATGGGGTCGTTTAGTTTGAGACATGCACACATGACGGACGGGAAGACCTTAAGATCCCCGCGGTCAAGCAGATCAAATCAATGGAAAGCCTGAGTTATCACGCGGGTGAATTGGAAGCGCTAGCTAAATCTTCATTCACAAAAGCAAGTCTGTCGTCCGTCGGCTCAATATTGTATAAAGCTATGTATTCTTTTGCTAAACCCGTTTTAGTACGTCCATTGCTTTGTCGAGTTGTTAGGATAGTTGCTCCACCCTGGTTATCTATCTGCAATGCAATTACGAATCGACACCATTGTATTCTGCAATTAAAATATACATTAGAAAGACAAGTTTTCTCACTACACGGGCTTGAATTCTGTTTTCCCATCTTCACTCTCGCCTCCATCGCGGATGATGATGCCAAGGATCCAGACATTGACGCCAAAAAAGAAAAGCGAAGCCAGGAACAGACCCGGCACAAAAGCAGAGAGACCTAGAAACTCCAGGTTGTAACCCTGTGAGAGCCAAAGAGCCTATCATAATGCATCAGGATAGACCTTCCCTAACGACAGGGTGGATTAATAACATACCTGACCAAGAACCCAGAGAAGGGCAGCCGAGATGCCCAGTGCGGGCTTGCGAATAAGGGAAGAGGAAGGCAGGTAAAACGGGAGGAGAATGAGATACCACAGAAAGTACTGTTGTCATGTAAGCTCAAGTCAAAATATAGATGATTTGAGGCTTACCTGGCTGGTGCACACTTTGTTGAAAGTAACGAAAGCAAAGGTCTGAGCAAGCATGGCAGTTGCCAGGCTCTTCTTCGCAAGAACCAATGGAATAGCAACGACAGCAAGCACAAGTTGAGGTAGGAATGCAAGTGTTTCGAAGCGATAGTTTGCTCCGCCTGCAGAGGCAAGGTAGAGCAGGGTGCTATACGGGGAGAAATTGTGCCGATGATCAATGCGCGTTAGGTGGTGGAAGAAGGTGTGGTGCAAGAACGGCATGCCGTACTGGAAGTACATGATCGCATTTAAGGCAGTAAAAGTGACAAGCGCAGACACAGTCAGCACCACGCGCGATGGGGTGATGAAACCGAGCACCCGTGAGATTAGCGTGGAGTCTTTCGGAGCAGGCGCACCGTCACGCTGGGCATCCCACCACCAGAGAATCGAAGATCCGTAAATAAAGGGGTAGATCTTGAAGTGAACAGCCAATCCAAGGATAATTCCCGCCGTCACAGGTCTTCTAGTCAAAGTAGCCCAGAGCAACGCTGCAACCAGCACGCCGAGCAGGCCCTCGGAGCTGCCGCGGGTGCTGATGTTCGCCACCATCGGGTTCCAGAGCCATGCAGCCGCGACATAACGGAGCGCCCGCTCAGTGGAGAAGTGGTAGTTCCGGCACAGGAGCTGAACAACGAGCCATCCGGCCAAGACATCCGCAAGAGCAAAGAGGATCTTGCCGAATGCAAAAGCCGCCGAGGCCAGAGGCCCCGATACCCCCCATGCAGTTGGAACGAGCATCCACGCCAGAAGCGGCGTATAGCGATAGGTGTCACGCGCATAGGGTGACTGGCCCCTGGCGACAAAGCGGGATGCATCCGTGAACACCATGTAGTCGATATCGGTGTATTTCACGGCGGAGTTGGCGTCTTGCCATCCACCGTAGAGGAGCAGGACCAGGCGTAGAGCCGTGGCAGCCAGAAAGACTCGCGGAGTGGAGTCGAAAAGGGCCATTTTGATGGGAACAGCCATGTTCCGGCAATGCAGAATATCTAAATAATGTTGAGGGGTCGCGGGAGCTCCCTGTTCGGTTTTTGGGTCCGTCGGGCGATCAATGAACCCCGTCTTCCGCAATGGCAGTCCTTTAAATTGTGTAGTGACCCGTTGTTTGTCCAAAATGGGTTATGAGGATCGAAGTCTTCAATTGGCTCGGCTTCCCATGCCCGCCGTCGCTTCTGCTGCGATGTTTACAGATTTCAATCCGAGCCAAATGCCGTTGGCTGTTGGGCTGAGTCAGCATATCCACATCCACAGAATTGCCGTATATGGAAATAGATCGGCAAGCTGGAGAGTCCGGTGTGAATAAGTATGGAGTATGGAGTAGAACGGGCGCACAAGATTGTGATTTGTGCGTGGTATCCCTTCAATAATTCTCTTCCCCTTAGATTTTGGGTATATTTACACTCATTAAGCTGGGAAAACTAAAACATCAACACATGGATTCTCCCGTGTCGCCTCGTGTCCGCCAAAAATAACCTTACATGAACATCCAAACAAAGACGCCCCCAGGGAACGCTTCCAAAAGAAATGGTCAAATAAAGTCAGTTGGCAATCAATAATATAATGGTGGGTTGACAAAATACGAGTCGGGGATGGGCTCAAAATACGGATGAGATCCGAACTTCGTCCCTTTCTCATGATCTGGGGTCAGCAGCGCCATGGCTTCGCTACGAGTATCAAGGTCTGAAAGACCTGGCCAAAGATTATTATCACTCCAGCTGAGATACTCCCAGAGATATTGGCCAGAGTCATCGACAAAAGGTGAGGACAGGGGATCTGCAAGTCCATTCTCACCCAGTGCCATGCCCATGCGAGCAGGCTCGGGCGGCGAGAACATCATGCCCATATCCCGACCAGCGGGGTAGAGGCCGGCCTGAAGTGATCCAGCACTGCTAGAAGTGGGCATATCTTGGCCGCGCTTACTGGCTTCGTAGATGCGCGAAACAGCGTCCAGCGACCGCTTCGCGGTATGCCCATAAGACTGCATCCGCACGAGCGTTGCCATTGCCATCTCGACCTGTGCTTGACAGGACTCAATGGAGGCGCGAGGGTCGTCTGCTGTGGGGTCGTTGAGGAAGAGGCCGACAAGCGGGACGAGAGACGCTTGGAAGGTCCACCAGACAGCATTCCAACCACAGAGCTGATTCAGCTGCGCAGTGGCGGCGATGTTCTGGATAGATAGTTCTGCTACCTCGCGGCATTTCTCGATCGCAATCCGCTCCTCGGCTCGGAGGGCGATATATGGAACGCGTCGCATCGCGTAACTCAGCAGAGTAGGACGGAAGAGCAGCATGCGTTGATTATAATATCGCCACCTCATGACAGTTCGCACGGTTCTAATAGATTCCGAGCATGACTGATGATCCTTGAGTACAGGCGGAAGATTTTCCCACCACTCAAGCAGTTGTGTGTCCGCATGAGCCATCTCTTGATGTTTAACGAGCGGAGCGGCTGCAAGAGACTCCTGGACCTGCGTCGCGATCTTGGCAAAACGAATATTTTCCACCAATGGGAGAATCTCGAGAACGTTATCCTGTGGTAAACTTGTAAGATGAAACCTTGCCCCTTGATCTAAATTGGTACGCACCTTGTCACGGCAATTAGGTTGCCTAACTGTGATGTTGGGACCAAAGCGACCCATGCTCGGCCGGCCCAGCGTCATTCCACCCCAGGTATCCATACAAAAGAGAGACCACCAAACCCGGCGCTTAAGATCCATGGAGGCCAATTTACTTGGGCTCGGTCCTTGCCGGCTTTCAGCAAATTCTTTATGTAGGCCCAGACCGGCTGCCATCCGCAGCGCTGCACCCATGAGAGAATATGCGAGATTCGGTTGGCTGATATAATGACAATACCATCCGCCAATCAACCCCAGAGCTTGGATGGTCTCGAGATGAGAACTTCCAAGAGAGCTCAGACTCAAATGGCTCTTACAGCGCATGAAGTATGTGTGGTGTGTCTGGTCGTCTGGCTTCGAGGCAGCGACACTGCCTAGAGCAAGAACAATGTTGAGCAGCGCGAGCCAGTGCTCGTCCTTTCGGTGACCCATCATATAAGTTTCGCGGAATAACTGCTCATCAATCATCGGTGCAAAGGCCTGGAAGTGCAAGAAATATGCATCCAGCATCTGCATCTCCGTCGGAGGAATAGACGGCTGTGGCGAGGTGACGGGTGGCTGATGACCCCATTCAGACGGCATATCGTACTCCAGACCGGCCTGGTCGCGTGGATGAGTGGGTGGAGTCCGAGTGAAGTATGTCGCACACCCTGGATCAAGCCAGACAATAACTTTGAGCACTGCCTGGATAGATGAGACGCCGAGGTAAGACGATGGCTGCCGGGCGGAGAGAGAGAGGGCGTTGACATCGTCGGAGACGCCTTCGACCAGGTCGGTGGAACTTGGACGACTATCGTCGAGCTCCTCAGGCATGCTTTGGAGGGCCTCGAGATTGTCATCTTCGTTCGACAAGGGCGATACATGGGCTTCTACTGAGGCGGAAGTGGCAGGCGAAGCGGGGTGTGGTGGTGCAGGGGCGCCCTGAACCAGTGATGCGGATGAGGATCCACCTGTCAGCTCGAGCAGCTTCTCCCGTGGCAGATTGACAAGAGACTCTGGCGCAAGGTTAGGGAATAGCTTCCCCAGCACGCTTCTGTATTCGTCGAGGGTAGTAGACAGTTTTTCTACATGTCTATTCCAGCTTCTTAGCTCCCTATTTGTGGGTCAGAGTGAAGGTTGGATAGACATACCTTCTGGATGGCCGGGGGTCCGAATAATGGCACTGCTCTGCCTTCTTATACCACCGACAGGCCTCGCATGGCTTCTCGCCATCGCATTTAATCTTTCGGTGTCGACAGGACGTACAGGCACGGAGAGTTGTGACTCGGCGGCTTACTGAATCGCGCCGTTCGGGAATAGGAGGACGGTTTCGGGCTGGGGTGGCTGCCGTGGGATTTTCGAAGCCCTCGAAAGTGTGGAACATGATGACTGCACGAAATCACACAGAAAGTGTCGGTCGTGAATCACATAGTTTGGGTGTTTTGCGGTCGATGAATAGACAGAACCGGCGGACGAAGATGGTCGTATGATTCCGAGGTTCATAAATTAAACAAAGTAATATGCAGGGTCAGCGGGGGATCAGAACGTCAGGCCTCCGGGGATGTATGTTAGTTAGGGCCGACGGTGGGATGTCATGATCTCTGGAAAGCGGAAAGAAAGGGTGTTCAGTATGGGGAGATAACAAGAGCGAAATCGAATAAGAGGGAAAGGGCAAAAAACAAAAAACAAAAAACAAAAAAGAGGCCAGCGCGAGACTAAGAGCGCAATGACTGACTGCCAAGACTGAAGAGAAATAGTCGAGGATAATAGCCTGCTCCGCCTAAATTCCCCCGCATTTCCAGGGAAAGTGCCCTTTCGTGGTCTCATTCCATGCGCACTACTGGGCCTCGCGAATCCGGGGTCCCCGAATACGGTTTCGCTTATTGGGCGCACGAGGGACAGGCTCGGTGAGTGGTGATGTGCGGGATTAACAGCGCTAACGTGGATCTACTGCGGATGTTGTATGGGAAACTGGTGCTATCCCGACCCTCGTAAGGCCGGACAAGACTTCCATCACTCATCCGCGTCATCATCCTTGAGTGCCGCCATATGAATGACCAGGATTCTGGGGAGCCCCTGGAACACATCTCAGGGTGTGGTGGCTTCCTGTCTGACCGGACGGTGCCACGCGCCAGGCTGACCGGGGCGTCAGAGCGAAATTGCAGAGGCAAATTAAGGATGCCGCATGCTCTTCGCCACAAGTCTGTTCTCTCCATACGCCGGGATCATTGTGACAATTTCTCCAGTGAGGGGGAATTTTTTACCAAACTCCATGGGTTGGGCAGCAGCAGGACATGCTGTGTGAGTACAGACGGAGAAGTGAACCCTGCCCTGCAATAGACCAGATGATCATCTGGGGAAGATGCCTCGCAGAAGGTGCTAATCCAGGGCCTCCCCTTAGACTTTCCGCTGGCCCGGGTTTCATCAGAAGATTTGATTCCCATCTGCAACCCTATGCACGAAGCAGATGTGGCACGCTGAGCTGCAGTTCTCCCCCATGGTTTATTCCCGCTGCCCGGTAAGACTTTGCGGCCTATCGTGTGGCGCCAGGCAAATTAAGTGGCATGGAAACCGAAAAGAGATGAGTCGTCTCAACTATTTCCCAGTTGGTGCTTTGATCAGGCGGGAGGCATGCCTGATATTTGTCCAATTGCTAGCGAAGTGCCACAACCCTAATGCTGAGGTCTTGCCCCGGGCGCGATGCCTCTTTCGAGGTAAGGGTCCGAGGAGATGAGGGGAGTATCCAGCGAGTATACCTTCAAACCCAGAGTTCCCATGCCGGTCTGCATGGCAAGTATGGAAACTTCATCCGCGGCAAAGGGGACATTGAAGGCATAGAGAAAGGGCCCGTATTGATGCATTGCACGGTTTCCTTCCATGGCACCACTAGAAAAGGGTACTTTAGATGCTTGGAACGCCAAGCCTAAGCTCGCCTGTGTCCTCTTGAACCGAAGGCTGGAGGGGCGTTTGCCTCCCGAACTCTGGGGATGAGAGCGCTCATTGGCTCGGCTAGAGGGCTAGCGTACAGTTGGCTCCAGACTAGGTGTTTCGGCAGATCAAGACCAAAAGGCCTGACTGTGTCAAATGGGTCCCCAGGATTCAGTCATGGCTCAAAGGTGAGTCGTACAAGCTAGGGTCCGGAGTCGAGGGAATCCGGCCCGGTGAGTTTGGAAGCGAGAGAGGGGAGTGCTGTTTACCCTGAGAGTTTGGGTGAGCCAGTAGCTTGACGGAGACGACTCCGTGCCCGAATAGGCGACTTGCGGGGTGGAAAGACTGCGCTGGAAAGGCACTTCTGTTCCCCATTGAGCCAGTGTGCTCTGTTCATTCCGTGCTGGACTCCCCACGCAAGGTCCGAAGGAGCACATCTGCGACGCTGAGAAACAGCCCTTCCACCTGATCAGGAAAGTTTAGGCCTTCAATTTAAGGCATTAAAGTCAGGTGGTCGGGGCCTCCGTTCCCAAAAGGGCAGGCGCGTGGGGAAGCTTATCGATAAGTCCAGCGAATTCCGTCTAAATAGCTCCATCGCCCCGATCAACAGTAGCAAATCCAAGCATTTATCATGATGGAATTCTATCGTCAGTCAATCTCCACTGGGTGGAGCTTCCGGGATCGCGATGCCGAGGATTGGATGCCTGTCCCCGTGGTGCCCTCCGTGGTACAACAAGATCTCATTGCCAACAACAAGTAGGAGCTTCCAAATCTCATCTTTAGAACTTGTATTTGACCATTTCATTGCCTGTTGCAGACTAAAGGATCCATTCATCGGCTTTAATGAGTTGAGAGCTCGCTGGGTCAACGAGAAATCCTGGGTATACCGCAATACCTTCCTGACACCAGATATTCCCGCGGGCACAGCAATCGACTTGGTATTCGACGGTCTAGACACCTTTGCCACTGTCAAACTCAATGGCCAAGTCATTCTTCAGAGTGATAACATGTTCCTGGGTCACCGCGTCAATGTAACCAAGGCACTGGAAGCAGAGAGCGAACACACGCTCGAAATCGAATTCGACTGCGCATTGTTGAAGGCCCGTGAGCTGCGGAATCAAGACCAATCCCACAAATGGGTCGGGTTCAATGGAGATCCGGCACGTTTGGCAGTGCGCAAGGCGCAATACCATTGGGGTTGGGACTGGGGTCCGGTGTTGATGACCGCAGGTATCTGGCGTGCCGTGAGGCTTGAGGTGTATACAGCGCGTGTAGCCGACCTATGGCCTCAGTTGCAGCTGTCTTCAGACCATCAGACGGCCGAGCTGACTGCCACCGCCAAATTTGACTCGGTTGCTAGTGGAGACTATACGGCTCGCTTCAGTCTAAGCCTGCGGGGAAATGAGATCGCTAGCCAGGATATCCCCGTATCTGCTAACAATCGAGCCGAAGTGATTTTCCGTGTTAACCGTCCAGAGCTCTGGTGGCCTCACGGTTATGGGAATCAGACACTATATGATGTCTCGGTGTCACTGCTCCGTGGCGTCGAGACAGTGGATCAAACATCCAAGAAGTTTGGTATTCGAACAGCCGAGGTCATCCAGCAGCCGGATAAGCATGGCAAATCTTTCTACTTCCGAATTAATGGGATGGATATTTTCTGCGGTGGATCGTGCTGGATTCCGGCGGATAGCCTGCTAACCAATATCACTGCGGAGCGATACCGCAAATGGATTGAGTTAATGGTGGAAGGCCGACAGATCATGATCAGGTATGGGTAATGCTGACTTTTAGAGAATGAAACGTACTAACTCTTATAGGGTCTGGGGCGGCGGTATATATGAGGATGATGCGTTCTATGAGGCATGTGACGAACTAGGGGTGTTGGTGTGGCAGGACTTCATGTTCGGCTGTGGAAATTATCCGACATGGCCGAAGATACTCGATTCAATCCGCCAAGAGGCAGTCTATAATGTACAGCGACTGCGGAATCATCCTTCGATTGTGATTTATGCCGGCAACAACGAGGATTATCAAGTGCAAGAGTCGGAGGGCTTGACTTATAATTACGACGACAAGGATCCGGAAAGCTGGCTCAAAACAGATTTTCCCGCTCGTTACATCTACGAAAAGCTGCTTCCAGAGGTGGTTGCAGAGCATTCGTCGAGTACATTCTATCACCCTGGCAGCCCTTGGGGTGATGGGAAGATTTCATCTGATCCCACAGTTGGGGACATGCATCAGTGGAATGGTGAAGATTCAATCCTTTGTGAGAATAACAGTTCCCGCGCTAACTGCAGTTTTAGTATGGCACGGCACCCAAGAAAAATACCAGATCTTCGACACTCTGGGGGGTCGGTTTAACAGCGAGTTTGGCATGGAAGCCTTCCCGCACATGTCCACCATTGACTACTTTGTCGAGGATCCGAAAGACAAGTTCCCACAGTCTCATGTGATTGACTTCCACAACAAGGCAGACGGTCACGAAAGACGGCTGGCTACTTACCTGGTGGAGAACCTACGAACTGCCACGGACCTCGAGGTATGGATTCCTACGCTCTAGAACGATGGTCAAATCTAACACGGGCAGACCTACATCTACCTAACCCAAGTCGTTCAAGCGGAGACGATGATGTTTGGCTACAGAGGCTGGCGTCGGCAATGGGGTGATGAGAGACACTGTGGTGGAGCACTGCTGTGGCAATTGAATGACTGCTGGCCTACTATCTCCTGGGCCATTGTCGATTACTTCCTGAACCCCAAACCGGCGTACTACGCAGTCAAGCGAGTCCTCAACCCCATTGCAATTGGAGTACGCCGTGAGCACCATGACTGGAGCGTTGCTCATGCGCAGCCTCCACACACAAGCAAATACGAACTTTGGATCTCCAGCAACAACCCGAGCACAATTCGTGGCAGCGTCGAGCTGCGATTTTTGTCTGTCAACACAGGCCGCGAGATCCGGGCGCCGATCGTCCGTGAAGATATTCTAATTACCCCCAACGGTACTACCAACATCATCACGGATGGTCTAATTGATCATATTGCCGAACCTGAGCCACATGTCTTGGTTGCTCGCCTGTGGGTCGATAACAAAATTGTGGCGCGCGACGTCGACTGGCCGCAACCTTTCAAGTACCTCGATCTGTCAAGTCGGGGCCTTGACATTCAATTGCAGCGTGGATCTTCCGGTCAAGCACTCGTAGTGCTGAACACCCGCAAGCCTGTCAAGTGTCTCGTTATAGAGGAACAGGAGGGGGTCAGACTAAACGACAACGCTATAGACATTGTGCCAGGAGATGAACAGACCGTGGTTATATCTGGGTTGGGGGACCAGTCACTAAAGTATCGGTACCTGGGGCAGGAATCGTGCGGGTTGCTTGGATGAAGCGGTTCCATCTATACTCAGTCCCAGCATCTATGCCCCTCCTCATACATCTTTTTCTCGGTTGGCTGTCCATAGATCAATGATAAAGTGGGATCTTATGTTTATTTGCAATATTTAGATGATATAGGTAGTGCTTTCGAATTTGGAGGCACCTGTCGTACAGATTATGTCAACACTCAGAAATAGTCTCTTCATTTAGGGATGAAGGTTTAGAAATTTAGGTCAAGAGAAGTTGGGGGTTGGAGAAGCTGGGTTTACATTCAGGTTGCCGTCCCATTCTCGATCACCACGTTGTTTCATGCTCCTTGTCGTCTGTCCCACTTCTACCATCTTGAACTCATTTTCATCTCAAATGCTGGCCTAAAGTTACCCGCCAACTTTAATAGATTCGAACTGTTTCTTTCTGGTTTAGCAATTTGAATACTCCCAATTCATATCCTTGTACCATGATTCAATTTTATACCAGTAAGGGGCAAGTCCATTTGAAGGGATAGTTTTGCGAAAATAAGCTACCCGATGACCATTAGGAAATCGAGCCGGGGCAGGTTCGGGGCACTCCCGAGGGTCGGTAGGTAGTTCGGCAGTGGCCAACCACCGTCAACCGCCTACAGATGCTAAACTCCGGCTTGGACCAAACTCAGGTCAACTACCCACTTGCCGTCGAAATCCAACATCTACAGGAAAACAATCCACCAGCGTGACTAAATTCGGCCTTTTACTCTATTTAACTAGATCGCTACAAACCCTAAGACTGAGAACTACCCATGCCGATCCCTCGACTTCAACAAGCTGCTGTGGTGGAGAACCCCGGCGTCGACTTTAAAGTTGCTCTGCGCGAAGATGTTCTGGTCGGAGAGCCAGGTCAAGATGAGATCCTCATTAAACTAAACTGCACAGGCATATGGTGAGAAACCAGCTACTTCCGATGTGTGTTCTTTATGGCTAAGGGAAGATCCACATATCCAAAGTCACTCGGAAGTGCGGGCGGTACTGGGATGGGGTGTCTACAACTCCATTATCGGTCATGAAGGCGTCGGAACTGTGGCCAAGTCCGGGCCCAATGTCTCTCCCTCCCTGCTAGGACAGCGCGTGGGATTCAAGTGGCTGTACAACGCCTGCACCGCATGTTCCGTCTGCCGACGGGGCTTCTTCCAGAACTGTCCCCAACAGCTGAACACCAGTCGGCATGTGCCGGGAACCTTACAGCAATATGCTATTGCGGATGCTCGATTCATAACCAGAATCCCGGAAGGAGTACCTGATGAAGTTGCTGCTCCGCTCCTCTGTGCTGGTCTCACTATGGCCGGCGCTTTGGCCCATCTAGATCACGATCTACAGCCCGGTGACTGGCTTGTCATCTCAGGGTCTGGCGGAGGGCTTGGCCATATTGGTGTCCAACTCGCAGCACGGGTCAAGAAGCTCCACGTCATTGCAGTAGACAGTGGTGATGAAAAGAGAGCTCTCAGTCTAGCCTCGGGGGCTGAGGCTTTTATTGACTTCAAGAAGGAGGATGTTGCAAAGCGAGTCCTTGAACTGACTGAAGAGGGCGCGCATGCAACAATTGTTGTCCCTGGTACCAAGGAAGCGTTTCAAGCGGCGCCCAGCCTGGTCAGGAATATGGGACAGATCATCTGTGTCGGTCTTCCACGAAACGATATTGAAATCCCTATCTCGGCCACTCTGTGTGCTGCTAGAGGTCAGTCTATCTCTAGCGCCGGTATCGATGGTCTTCTTCAGTCTCTGACACCTTCTAGGGCTTTCTATCAAAGGCTCCTCTGTGGGATCCGAAGAGCACATGAGCGAGTTATTGCAGCTCGCCCTCGATGGAGTCATCACTCCTGCGGTCGAAGTGTTCGAATTCTCTGAGACACCGAATCTCATTAGACGCATCATGAACGACGACATTTTGGGCAGGGCGGTCGTTAGAATCCCCCATCATTAGTGGGTAGCTATCAAGAAGAGAGGTACACAGGATGAGAATGAATGTTCCTGCCTGGTTATTCCCCGGAGATGTTCCAGACAATTCATTGCAAACTCAGTACTCAATAAATAATAGAGACCTGCGAATGTTTGCAACCCATTTTTCCTTGCTCTCTCTCCACCTTAAATTTGTTTCTGATGCTTCTGAAACCAAAAGGGTATAATGTCCATCAGCCCCACCTTATCGTTTATCGTTTCTTGCTTATCTTTTATCGGGCAGCGTAATTCCTCCACCATCCTATCACCTCCAACTTCTCCAACTTCCACTTGCAACCTCGTCAATGGGTACTAAGCGCTCTTGGGAAGGGCAGGCCGTCGTCAACATGACCTCCAACGGGTCGGCTGGTCCGACCATCTCGATCTTTGAGAACTTCCGTGACGGCCTCGATGAGCACCACGACCGACGCGAGCGCATCATCAAGGCCAGCCGCGACATCACCGCACTGAGCAAGAAAATGTGAGCTACCTCACATGCCAATTGAAAAATACTAGTGAACTGACCCTGTCATCTCACAAAACAGCATCTTCGCTCTCCAACGCGTGCGAACGACCAACCAACCCATCCCGCCGAAAATCGCACAGGAAAACGACACCCGCCTCGAGCAGATTCAGAAGCTCTTTGCCTCAGTCACCCCTGATCTTACCAGTATCAACGCATGGCGCTACCAGCGCCAGATCAGCGGCGGCATCCAGGAGTACATTGAGGCAATCTCATTCGACCATTACCTCCGCACCGAAACCTTGATTACCCACGCGGAAGTCGCAGCGCGACTACCAGGGATCTTAGTGACAGAAGAAGATTACCTGATGGGTCTTTTCGATCTGACGGGGGAGATGATGCGATTTGCCGTGACAGCACTAAGCTCGGGCAACACGACACCTACAGACGCCGCCAAGGCGGGCATCCTTCTCGACCTCCGCGCTGTCCGTGCACGATGTGAGGCGCTCAGTGTTCCGGGACGACACCGCTCCTTCATGTACAAGGATCTCTTCAAGAAGACGGAGGTTATGCAGAACAGCGTGGAGAAGGTGGAACGCGCCGCGTACGGGATCCTGGTGCGAGGCAGTGAACGGCCGAGTGGTTGGACTCCGGATCTGTCAGGGCCGATGGAAGTTGAGACTCGTTGAGCTCTTCAGTCTAGCGGTTTATCATGCCATATATTTCCTCTCTCAAAACAGGAGTTCAACAAAAGTAATGATTATTCGCTTTGACTCGCACGATCTCTCAAGCCATAGGCGGGTTTCCGGTGCCGGCATTTGCCGTCATCACTCATACAACAGAAGGAACGGTCAAAGATGCTGTTCTATGCCCTAGATACTTTGATATCTCCGAAGTTAAGGCTGCAATGAGAATGCAAATTATCCAATGGCAGTTACAAAAGCTTCCAACGAATTTGTAACTTGCCTTGAAATTTCCCGCTGTCACCTGCAGGTACTACCAGGATCTATCAAGTACTTCCAGCCGCGGAGACTTCTTTCCGTGAATCTATGGGGTTTTTATAAATCCTGCAGCCAGGCACCGTACGGAACGTGCACCTGGAGACCAGTGGTGGACTCCCAAGGCATCTTCATCGCAGGGGAAACCGAGATATCCACTCCACATCTCAACTACCACAGGCAATATGGCATATATGGCACGTGTAAAATGGACACCTACCAATCCTTTTATTTACACAGGGTAAACACTATGCTACGAAAGTCCGGGGGAGTAAGAAACACAAACTAAGAATGTGGGGGATATCGACAAAAGCGTCACAGTGACATCACCACCCGCAAGCGAGCAACAGTCCCGACGCATGTAGCCCAAAAAGCACAAGGAAGCATAAAAGTAATGCCATGATTCGCATAATCTCTCGTATTGTCAATTAACTCGTCCGTTACCCAAGTTGAGAGTCCGTCGAGGGTCATTCGAGCTTCTCATCCCGTGCTCGGTAAAACGAAAACCGTGACCCCGCAGACAGCAAAACAAACCCACGCCAATCACGCGGAGCGCGGGTCCTCGTCTTCCGTCAGAATACCCTGAGTTATGAGCTCATCGGGCTCTGGGCGGTTCTGAATCTTGTGCTCCAGGTTATCAGCCAGCATGTGGCGCTCGAGTTCGCGGGCGTTGGCTTGCAGGGCCGGCGCGGCGGTGGACGCGGGGAGAATATTGCCTTTGCTAGTTAGTACAGAGCCGCACCGATAGCGTAGCCTGATAAGACGGTGGTATAGCAGGGTGAGAAGGTGTGTAGAATTGAGAGAGAAAAGGGGGATATACGCTCCACCAGCTCGTCCCGTTCGGGTCTCTTCTCCAAGCTCTTCTTTAGGTTGTCCGAAGCGCGCTGGCGGTCAAGCTCCAGTTGGGCAGCTTGCAGAGAACTGTGACACGCGTCAGTAGAATGTAGACCAGTTCCAGGTGCAGAAGCGTCATGTACGGGGCCACACTAGTGTTCAGCAGGATATGGCGGTTCTTGAGGTCCTGCATGTCTGGGCGAGTCTGGAGGTGCTTCTCCAGCGAGTTGCGACGCTCGTGAGGCGAGGCGCTGAGGGGAGTCTCGTCGATAGCGGACATTATTAAATGATTGAATGCGTGGATAGGTGGATAGGTGGATAGGTGTTAGTGGGAAGGGGTTAAGGAATGGGCGGAGCGATCGAGAGGTTCTCGAGGTGGAGGAGGAAGAGAAGGAAAGAGGAGCGTCAAGTGATGTTATGCAAGTCCCACGGGACCGTCACGCGGGGAACCCCAGCCTGTCCCACAGGCCGCATACACTGCTATCACAACAAAGTCCTACAGCTAATAGCATTACAGTTTAAGGATAAACGGTTCAACACGCGGCTGCAAAATAGAATCCTCTTATAAGGTCTGAGTAAATGCAAATCCACCATCGTATATGATCGCCCAAGGTCACACCAAAATAAGCAATTTCTCAGATATCAGGGAAAGCGGAGAGCCATAGGGCATCCAATATGCTCTCAAGGAAATTCCAGGGTACAAAGGCACAATGGGCTTTTCCGAGGAACAGATCCATGGCAGCACTCCAACCGCGAATCGAATCCTCCCTCCGGGGTTCATCGGCTCATCGTGTTGTCCGGGGTGTTCGACGCTGCCACACGGTCTGGAAGCCATCGCCGGGGAGATGGAGATGGAGAGGGGAAGAGGGTAGAAGCGTCCTGCAGGCAACTCACAGTCCGGATTCTCCTTCGTGCAATCATATCCGTCCTGCAAAGGGAAAGAAGACAAGCCCGTTCCGGTTTTGGATGCATTGGTTCACAAAAAAAATGCTTGATCTGCAGAAGAGCTCGATCAGGTCGATTTCTCAGCAGACCAGCTCTTGCACTCAAGGAACCCAGAGCTTGCCCCGTCCACGACCATTGCCTCGGCCAGAGCCACGAGTAAGTCCTCCACGGCGTCCACTAGGGGAGCGACGAGAAGCCCCGGCGATGCCACGAGCAGCACCCTGCTGGGTGCTCAGATCCACGGTAGGCGGCGTCTTGTTCGAGCCACCCAGGGAGCGGCTGAAGGAGTTTGGATCAATCGGCTGGGTAGGAACCTCAACGGTGGTCTCAACAGCGGCTGGAGCGGCCTTCGAAACGGCCTTCGAGACAGTTTTCGAGACAGTTTTCGAGACAGCCTTACGAGAGGATCCACCCCGAGCACCACGAGAAGGGCCCTTGCCGCCGCGGCCACCACGTGGGACAAAGACCAGCTCATCCTCGTCAGAGTCATCCTCATAGGACAACAGGGTCTTGGGTTGCTCCGTGGGTTGGGTCTGGGTCTTCTCGACGTATTTGCAGCGGTTCTTGTACTCGCGCTCTTCGTATTGGACTGCGGTGCGCAGTTGAAGAATATTCTTCACGCCGATACCGAACTTCTGGGCCCACACCTGAGTCGCGCGGTCGTTCGTCACTAAAATGCAGTTCTTGGCAGACTGGTCGGCATCTGGGCCGCTGTGTAGCCGCCACAGCAACGCGCTCAGCAACGGGCGCAACTCGGCCGGCGCGACCGGGATGGTAGAGCCAGATTCGGTACGTTGGTGCCCAAACTTGGGCTTGTCGACAGTGCTGGCGCTACCGTTCTCGTGCTGGGCGCATTCAGGACTGGTGCGCGAACTGCGAGACGAGGTGCGCGATCCTGGACCACTGGGAGACCCGGCGGAGGTGATCGATGCGGCCTCGGTCTCTTTCTTGAAGTTCAGCTTGCTCAGCAGCATCTGCGACAAATCCTCCGGACCGGAGTTAACAGTGTTCTTCTGAGGCTCCTCGGGCGCCGACTCAGTATGTTCTGCCTCATCAATAGCCTCGGGTTCCTCCTCGAATTCTGGCAGGAAGAATTTCTCTGCATCCTCCCACCGCTCGTACTGCTCCATCGGGCCCTGGAGGGTGATTCGGTCCGCCGTGATGTGATCCTTGCCGGAGGTAACTCGGTCGAGGAAGCGAACAGCCTCGCGGGCATTAATGGCGGTTTGCGATCCCGCTCGCTTGAGGGCGTGGAGCCTTTCGAGGGCTGAAAGTGGAGGGGGAAGAGGGTCAGATCAGCAATGTGCGATGTCGCAGAGTAAAAGACTTTCTCAGAACTAGGCTACATACTGTAAAGAGGGACAATCAGATCGATGGCGCCGTTGGTGGTCCATTTCTTGATCTCGCTGATGTTGGTGGTCAAAGCCGTCTCGTCCACGGCGCAGTGAATGACCTTGCGTCCGGTCGACATGGCGAGACTGGAAACGAGTGTCTTTTAGGAGCGGAAGAGGGCAAAGGTGCCCTAGACCGGGGAAACGGTTGTGTTGACAGCCGCGACTGGGGAGGTCGGGGTGGTCAGCAGGGAGCCTACGAAGGAGGTTTGACGATGGAGGGACATGAGAATGTGGGGGCGCAGAGAGCGGGTGGTCGGTATGACGCGGATGGGAGAGTGCACTCACAATGAGAAGCCTGAGGGCAAGGAATCATCTGCAGCATCTTTGATAACTGGAATCACCGGGAACTAACAGGACTGGGTGTGGTCCACGCTGGAAATGAAGCCTGCTGCAGCTGCGACGATGAACGATGGGGCTGACTAAGCGGTAACCAGACGGTTCCACGGTTCCTGGCCCATGAATCGATCGAAGGTAAAGTAGAAATGAGAAGAGAAAAAAAAAAAAGAACAAATAGATTAAGGATATCTATATCATAACGGAGTAGAGTATCGTCTAAGAGCTAAACGCGAAACAAGCAAAGGAAGAGAGAAAGTCCCGATCCTGGCCCCATTATCGTATTGTTCGTGAGAACTGCCCACTCCATACTTCTCTCTACGATTTGACCTTCTTGATAAGGCCATCGGATTCCTTGACTCGCTGCGCCCATTCACTATGAGTGTGTTAGCGTTTAACAATAGTTTCATTGTGCTGGATCAGTCACTCACGTCCAGCTGCCATCGTATACCCGGCGGAGATTAGGGTTCCCATACTCCGCTTCACCCAAAGCGGTCTCGATCACGGTGGCCGTAACACCAGTGCCGCATGAGCTGATAATTGATCGGGAAGGATCAACCTTGTGATCTTCAAAGACCTGCTTCAACTGCTCCGCGGGAAGATAGGCCTTGGTCTCGGGGTCAAGCAATTCCTGGAACGGCAAGCTCTTCGAGCCAGGGACATGGCCAGAAGACAGGCCTGGGCGCGGCTCCGGGTCAGTTCCAGCCCAACGACCGTAAGAACGAGCATCCAGGATCTCGACCTCCTCCGCGCCCTCCTTGCCGTAGTCAAATGCCAGCTCCTTCATCTCGCGGAAGGCAATCACCAGCTTAGAGTCGTAGGTCGGCACAGAATACTTGCTCTGCTCTAGGGGAGCAGGCTCACCGCTCTCGGTAGGGAGACCTTCACGAACCCAGAGACGGTAGTTATTGAGAATGTGAACGTTCGGGTGGCCAAACACGCGCAGGGTCCAGCCCACGCGTGGGGCGCTAAAGATGCCGAGCTCCGCTGTATCGTAGACCACCACTTCGTCATCGCGCCGAATGCCCAGCTCACTCATAGCCTCTGCAAAAGTCTCACAAGTAGGAAGCATGTGGGGGTAAGAGGAATCGTGATCCTTGACCGCGTCGAGGTCGAAAAAGCGTGACTGCGGGATGCGGGACTGGCTGAAAGAGTCAATGCCCTTGCGACCCTCGGGGTCATTGGGCATGAACCATGCTGCACATAAAGGAATCACTCTCGGGGAGGTGGAGATCTTGGTTGGCGGGTTCTTCTTCAAAGCTTCATTGAGCTCTTTAGGGGTGACTAGGTAGGAGGAGAAGGAGCCATGGCGGACCTGGTGTCCTGGGACCCGAGGGGCGGAGGCCATGTTTGCGCGGAAGAAACGTGCGGAAGAAGCACCGGAGCGAATGGCCATGGAAGCCATGGTCGACAGGGTAGGGAGGGTTCCAATTTACATAACGCTATGGAGCGGAAATGGAAGATGTGGAGGTGCGGAGAAGCGTCTCATGTGATGGCCGATAGGAAGATAAAAACGATAAACACCGGCCGATAAGCGGGACTTCACCTTTGCCCACCACTACGTCGGCTTTGGCCCTGGCTTCAGCTCAGGCTCCACTTCTCAACGTGGGTTACAATCATGAAGGTCACTTTAAAGGAATGGAACGCCGTTGCTACCTGGCGCTGGGACATGCCCGAGGACGAGGTGTGTGGTATCTGCCGCGTCCAGTTCGACGGGACCTGTCCGACCTGCAAATTCCCCGGCGATGACTGCGCCCTCCGTGAGTTGCAACGTGCCCACTACCGCCCCCGCCTGCTATACTAACCTGGCCTACCTGACACCAGTAATCGGCAAATGCGGCCACTCCTTTCATATGGTGAGACTACCGACGCGTCTTGATCTGCTACTGGTTGGGTTAGCGAACTGACTGGTGGGGATATTTCCGCGGTGGGTAAACAGCATTGCCTCATGACTTGGATCCAGCAAGATAGCTCGAAGGGACTATGCCCAATGTGCCGCCAAAGTATGTATGCCTTCTCCGGCTGCCAGAATTATCCTAACCGCTGCCAGAATTCGAGTGGGTTCGAGAAGAAGAATAACGGCAGTATGACCTTGCATATTTCGTCTCGAGGCGTTCAATGGGTTGATTCAAAGGATACCCTTTTTTCTTTGTTGGTTTTATAGGGGAATACCGTTCGGCGTATGTTTTATCTGTGTTTGATGCCTGGCTCGAAGCTTTCCCTCTGCATTTTTGCCGACGAAGCACATAGATCCGATCATGGATATGCTCTACTGGTTGATTTCGTCTGCATGGAGGCTATTATCTCAACATTACACAATTCAGAGACTAATTGAAATCCATGGAGTACAGTCGCCATATATTTTGATGCCTATTGCATAATAAAAGTGGACTAGACTATGCACCAAGTCTGTAAAAGATATGTGGGGCGATTGCGAAAATATATCCCTCCATGGGCTCATTTCGATCCCAAATTACACCACCTCAAGCTTCCCCGAAGGTCGGTCATTCCTTGACTCTAATAGATTATTTCTACTTTTTTCTACTCTGTTTTCCTGCCTTATTCTTGTATTCTCTTGGATTTCGCATGAGCATATGTACCTATGGATCGTGCTGAGTCTGATCTACCTAGATACCCCCCTAGTGAATTAATCCGCAAAAGGCACCATGTTATCACGTGCCGCTATCGATAAGAAGCTCCCCCCAAAGCAACATCACCCCAGTTGACTACCTCCAACCATGTAGCGGCGGAGATGTCTGTGAACAACCCGTCCCATGCCCTCTCTCCTTCCTCACAATCCTCCCTTCACGATCTCCCAGCTCGCCTTGGGGCATCTTCGCGACCGAGTGACCAGTTCGCCCGCGGGCCCGATGACCACAGTACAGCGGAGGCTCAGCACGCCGCCTCTCCAGTCGCCTCTCCGACCTACGATGGGGCTGCGGGCGATCCTGGGCACCCATCCGGTGAACTGCATGACGATGGAACAGAACAGCGCCCATTTCACCGGCCATTCCAGCCCTTCTTCACACTGATCGAAGATGCCCATACTTCAGACCATCACCATCCAACCGTACACTACATTTTCTCCGATGATGACACCGATATTGTGACGGAAGCTGCTGTACGCAGCTTGGAGGCTCAACAGGATGCGTCGTCAGGTACAAAAAATGAGGGGCGTACCGCCCGACGACGGTCCGACCTCGCCGAGCATCATGGCGAGGAGAAACCCGCGCTCCTCCCGCCTCCGATTCCGGGGGTACGCGAGAACTATATCGTCCTCGACGTCGAACCGGTTCCTGCAACTACCGAAGCGAACACAGCGGCCGACTCTTCCATAAACAAGACAGGCGGAGCTGGCGCAAGTGGTACCAAATCCATGTCTACGTCACCAGCGATTCCATCAGCACTAGCCGCACAACAACCATCGCCAGGGCCGAGCGTACCACCAACCCAATTCCGTGTAACATCGGCAAAGAGTTTCTCGCCAACGTGGCAGGTACTAAGCAGCGAGATGGTGCCAGCGCCGACGTTCGAGAAGCATGATGCTAGCGATGCTCCAGGACATGGGTTGATGCTGAAAATTCATGGGACGGGCGGGATCCCCGCTGAGACAGGGAAGGATAAAGGGGAGCGGGCTGCCCTCGGGCTGGAAGATATGATGGATCAGTTTGCGAGGAGAATGCGCGAGTTGCAGATGGTGATTGATACTGCGAATGTGGCTCTTAATGAGGATGGGGAGCAGGACGAAGAAGGCAAGGAATTGCTCGTGGAGAAGACTACGACTGAGGATACTCCGAACGAAGAAGTTGCGGCGGAGGAAGTACGTGAATGATACACTTGGAAAGCAATGTACCCTTTCCTATTTTGCTTGATATGGCTTTTCGTCATGTTAACTAGTTCTGGCGCAAATTTCGGCCGATGCATCGGCGTTTTCTTGATTCACTGGCTGATCACTCATTTTGTTGGGTATACCATAGTTTACTTATTGAATTCAAGTAGCCTCCGGCTTGAGGTTAAGACCCAGGTATTCAATTAAGCCAAAAGTGAGGCCATGAGACCCCAAGGACGCCAAGTGAAATGACATCCAAGCACAAAACCGCCAAATGATAACAAAAGAGCTCCGGTCTATGAAGCTCCAATCTAGTCGAACAAATGAAGCAAAAAAGTGTATGACACTCCCACGATTTTCTCAGCCAGAAACTCCGGTCCAGAGAGCAAAGACCACAGACATTGGGTATCAAGATGTCAAACTCGACAGTGAAAAACAAAAAAAAGAGTAAAAAGGAGAGGAACAAATATGCGATGCAATATGGAGCCAATTAATCCGCATTGCGAATCCTGTACCTGCGGCCACCGGACATGGCAGATGGGGGAACATTCTCCCGGCCCTCCATCATGCCAGCCATTTTCTTAGACAGCATCTTCTGCGGCAGCTTCGTTTCGACAGAGTTGTTGGAGGCAGAGCGGCGCCGCTTGAGAAGCGGTTGCTCAGAGTCATCCTTTTCGGGGGTTTCGTCCAGGTCTATGGAAAGGGTGGGTGCAAGAGTTTCAAGTTTGCCGATGGGCACAGTGTCATCATCAGAATCACACGCGAGTTGTTTGGCGACGTTTAGATCGACTTCCCTAAGGCCAGTGTTGGAAGTCATGATTGCGGATGACGGAGCGTGAGTCCCTACCTCTTCCACGGCGTCGCTGTAAACAAAGCCTTTGGATGGCGAAGAGACAGAGGAGCTAGGGGTTGGGGCCAATTGGGCCTCCTCATTGAATGGAAGGGCGGTGAATTGCTTGGATGTCCGGTGCCGGGAACGAATACCCTCGTGGGATTCTGTGCGAGGCAGATCCGTGGGGTATTCATATTTCCGCTTTCTAGGAGTGACTCCAGTTGGAACATACTCCTTCATGGGATGGCTCTGAATGTTATCGCGAAGTTCGGAGAGTGGCTGGCGGACCTCTTCGTACAGAGGAGCAGTCGACTGCTCTAGGTTGTTGGTGTGCAGATTGACATCCTCCCGGAGCTGGCCAATACGGCCATGCAGGCCATCCAACTGTTCGTGGACGGCTGTACGAGACCCCCGAACATTTGTGGCCATAGCGTCCAGACTGGCCAGCTGTGTGTTATGAAAGCGGCCGTTATGGGACCGAGCCGTGGCAACGAAGTCATCGAGAGCCCCCATCTGTTTGCTCATGTCGCTCATCTGAGCATCCACAATCCGCACGGTCTCCTGGTGGACCGACTCTGTAACCCGCTGGATTGAAGCATTACGTTGATCGAATGTCTACCACGATTAGCCTTGGCCCTCAAAACAAGATAGATAGTGGCCTTTACCTCCCAATCATTCTGCATCTTGGTCTTAATCTCGTCCTTGGATGCCGTGACATCCTTAGCGAATTGCTCTTCCTTGAAGATCCATTCATCAACGTGGCGGTCATACTGCGCGGTGGCCTGCTCGAGCGAATCCCCGGACGCCGAGATATCAGTGCGAACAACTTCACACTTGCTTTTGAGGCGGGCGGACTGTCGTTGGTTAGAGTCCTCGAGCAGGCTACGAATCTGCGACATCACAGTTTCCCGCTCAGCCTGAGCGCTTGCATGCTCTTCTTCAAGAATCTGAGCGAGATTCGAGGAGGCCTTGCGGTTAGCCTCCACCGATTGTCGATTGGCTTCTTGGAGCTCTAGGCGCAATTTGTTAATCTCGGATTTCTGCTGGTCCAGATGTGAGGCCATGTTCTCAAACATGGACTTGAAGTCCTTGCCAAGGACACTGTAGGACGAGTGAAGCTGGGAATGGAATTCAGAGAACTCGCCGATGACCTCTTTCGAGATTCGAGCTGCTGCAGCTGACAGCCCATGTAGGCCTTCGCCCACCTTGGTCTTGACATCCTCGCGAAGGACCTTGATCTCCTCAAGAACCTCGTTCATCTCGTTGTGAGCATCGGAAGTCTGTTTCTTCGCATCGGCTTCGACCTTGTCAAAAGAGGTGCTAAATCCCTGAAGCTGAGAACGAGTTGACTGGACCGTGCTGAGCTCGATGTCGACAAATTGGTGGATCCTGCTCGACATGGTCTCCAGAAGCTCAGCATGGTGGGTTTGGAAGCTTTCCATTCGGGCATCGACTTTCTGGGTGATATCAGAGATTTCGAGGGTAGAGGCCTCCCATGTTTGGCGGTTATCATTCTCTAGACTGCCTTTGCGATCGAGTTTGGCGTGCAGCCCATTGACATCCTCCACAGTGCCGTCCAAGGTAGATAGCAGACCGGCACCAATTTCACGAAGGATCTGCTCTGTAGCTTGATGTGCTTTTCGCAGGATTGTCTCTTCGTCAAGTTTTTCCGACGTGTTCTTTAGGCTCGTTTCCGTCTGCTCAAGCATGCCCCGGGTACTCTTGAGTTTGGACTGGGTGTTCTCGTTGTCCTGTTTCAACGTGTTGAAATTGCCTGTGAGAGAAAACAGCTCCTGGACCTTATGTCGAAGACTGGATTCCATCGACTCAATCTTGGCTCGCTGTTCCTCATTGACAATTCGTCGTGATTCGCTTTCCATAGTCATTTCTTCATACGCATCGGGTGTCATGTATACGCCATTGCGGTGCCGCGTAGCGATGAGCTCGCTCTTGAGTTTCTCAATCTCCATGCCGATTTCACGGAGCAGCTTATTCTTGGACACGATGGAGTTGATCTGGGGCTTGTTGCGGATGTTCTTGGCTCGGAATGCGTAGTCGAGTGTTGAAATTGTCTCCTCCAAGTTGCTCTTCACTGGGGATACCGTGGCAATGATGCACGTTTTCGTTCGGCCACCGAGAGAATCTTGTAGCAGTCTAGTCAATTTCGACTCCCGGTAGGGGATGTGTGAGCTCTTGTCCACCAGGGCATTGATAACCCGTCCCAGAGTGAGTAAACTCTTGTTAATTAAGCCTGCTTCGGTAGCTCGCTTATGCTCAGCACCGCTTCGTCCAATGTTCTCGCTGCCGGCCAAATCCACTAGGTTGAGCTTTCCAGAGCTGACATATTCCTCTCCAGACTCGGAAGTGCGTTTCGTAAGAACGGTGATTGTGAAGATTGTATGACTGCGAGAACTCAGGTCGTTGCATTTTGTTGCGGCCACTTGGCGCTTGTGGCTGCCCAGCTGCAGCAACTTGATGCCGGATGATGCCGAGTCGATATAGGTTTCCTCCATTCCTTGGACTAAAGTGCCGGCATGGCCCTTCTTTTCGTTTTCAAAAATCTTCAGCTTTGTGTGGTCGTCGGCAGCGAGGAGATCTCGCAGCTCCTCATTGTAAAGTTCGATAAAAGAGCACTTGACAGTACTTTCCGTCTCCTCAAGTTTGTGAAACAGGGAATAGAGTGTGCGTGGTATAATGCCTGCATCATCGGACAGTATACCAAGAGTATCAGTCATGTTTCCAGACATGGTATATGTCTTCCCGGTTCCTGTCTGCCCGTATGCGAAAATCGTGCAGTTGTACCCGGCGAGCATCTTTGCTTTGAATTAACACGGCACATCCTCAGGTCCGACAAAAGCTGCCTAACTCACCTCATTCACAATCGGAAGTACCACTTCCTCGTATACAATCGTTTGGTCTGCAGCGGGCGAAAAGACCTTATCGAAGGCATAGGTCTTATTCGAGAGCGCATTGGGTCCCATGGATAGATCCACATTCTTGCCATTCACTCCTTCAGTGGAGAGGACGACACCGCTGTTTTCTTTGATCTCCCGCTCATTGCGACCTCGGCAGCGCACCACCACGTGGATGCTGGTGTCCTCGTTAATCTCACGTTCAAAGTCTCTTTCCTTCCTTTTGGCGACCGTGCTTGACTGTTCGGGGTTCGATTTTTGCACACGCGCAATCGATGAGGTGGCCGGTCTTGCTATGACTGCGGGCGAAGGCTGTCTATCTGGGACTGCGGAGCCGGTTCGCCGAGTGGGTGGGCGCAAACCCGTCCTCCTCGCAGCAGCGGGAATGGAAGAGGCTGGCCGTGATAGGCCGGCCATGTTGATGAGAGCGTGCAGTTGGTAAAATATTGCACAGATGGAAGTTTTGGTTCAGCCGGGGAGAACGGAGATCAGTGAATGCATGAAACCGGTCGGCAGATGGGGTCTCAAGTGCAGAGACGAGGAACGGGTGGACCCCTTTGGGCAAAACATAAACAAACCCCACGTGACCGGCCCGTCTGAGGCGGCTGTTTCATGGGCTAACAGCGGCCACCCGACTCTGACTATGAAATTCCTTGATCGTGCCTGGCAGAAAAGAAGTTAGAGCTCCCTTAATAAAATATCAAACAAAATATCTGATCCACATTTCACAAGCAGACTTGGTATGCATACATAATACTAAATGTCTATTCTCGGTACATGTGTAGGATTTACCTTGGCCGTTGTTCGCGATAAGCACACGTGACTGGCTGTGTGTCATATCTGTCATGCACCCCTCTCACATGACTGGCGTCATCGCCCTTCCCCCGCGGTGGCCTTATCGACGGTCCGTCCCTCACTTTATCCCCCCCCCTTCATCCTGGCCCCTGATTCAATCGATGGTTTGGAGGATAACCACACCACCAACACGATGACTGCCCGATCGGCGCCGGTTCAGATCTTCCCTGGCAAAGGCCTGGGCTTCATCAGCATGTTTCCCATCCCGCGATGATCTGCGGAACCGTGAGGGGAACCAGGCTAATCGTTGCGCAGCACTCGGTGCCTCTCTACACAACGTCCTGACGCGCGTCAAGTCTCACCCTCAGACATACCCTGAGATCGACCTCGCTTACTCTTCAACGGACCCTCTACGGAACCCTGTCATCTTAAAGTTGTCTGCCAACGGCTTGCGACTCCGGTTTGACGGACCCGACCAAAGACTACGCTTGGTCGAAGTGCTGGACTTTACTCGGGTGGGCTTGGTCTACAAGAATCAGGATGTGTTGAAGGGTGGGAAGGCAACCGAACAGCTCGCGTCCCCACACGGCCCCAGCTTCCGGCATGTCTACAACCGTCTGTTCGGCCCCTCGTACCCCGGCGAATATGTTCCGCCAACAGACCAGTCGCCCTATGGCACATATGTGCTATCATATCCAGGTGTCGCATTCTCATTCCCTCTTCAACACTCGGCATGGTCCGACTCGTGCGACTTTGTAGCGCTGCTTTCGTCCTCCGCTGCACTGCCAGCAACATCTATGGCCATTTTCCAAGGATCCTCATGGCCTGAGGCTCGCGCAAAGCTGTTCACTCAGCAGCCCCAGTACCCACGCTCTTCAGCCGTAGTTGGCAAGACGCGCGAGGCGTTTGCCGACGAAGTGGAGGAGTTTCACATCTTTGGGGCGGGGAGAATAGAAGTAGAGCGACGAAATAACCCCCCAGCGCAGATCATTCTTGGGGAGACGACCACTCAGGATCTGATTGCCGAGTTCGGTCCTCCGGAT
The DNA here is from genome assembly GCF_028826845.1 of Penicillium canariense. Classification (NCBI taxonomy): domain Eukaryota; kingdom Fungi; phylum Ascomycota; class Eurotiomycetes; order Eurotiales; family Aspergillaceae; genus Penicillium; species Penicillium canariense. Next base: position 4,831,617 of record NW_026622728.1, on the reverse strand, counting down.
GCTATCTATCGTAAACATGATCGGCGGATATCCATTCACCGTGCAACAGGCAGCGGTGGCACCGGGGACCCCCTGCACCTGAGTCCGTCGCCTGGCAGAGGGATGGAGATCCCCGATACCGACCACTCCTCTAATAATAGCGTGACGGATGACTCCGACGAAGAAATATCTCCAAACAGCGTCAGTGATCCAACCTCTCTACCGTCAGAATGCTTCTTCAACTACTTCCACCATGGATTCGATGCATTCATCTCCTATCCAACGACTCCAGGGCCGGCGTTTCCTGCCTCGGGGCTCCCAGAGCCATCTCCTCAGCTTTCATCATCACAGCTGACCGTAACGAAGATCATCCTACATGGGAACGTACCGGGGTCGTACCCGTTCAACCGTCATCGTCGCAGCCGATGGACGATTCACCTTGACCACTCCGGCGACGGCCTGACTTCCGAGGCGTCATACGATGAGATCTCCGAGCGACTGCGCGATGCCTGGAAAGAATCGCAAGCCAGTCTTAACGAGCAGCGAGCCATGCAACGACCGATGGTCCTAAATCGCGGCTGGGGCGACAGCCCGGAGAGCAGCGTTGAATTCCTTGGTGGCTGGGAAGAGACCACAGCCCGAGGACCGCGGAACGGACTAGATGGTCACGATGGTGGACTGGGCAATACGGAGCTTTTTGGATTCCCGGGTCTTCTATTTGAAGTACTGAAGAACGGCGCTGTGAGCTGCTTGACAGTTTATTAATCCCACCGGCTCTTCCGCACGCAATCATTTGGCGTTTGAATGAGGCACGTCTTTTATATTTGGGACGCGACAATAAGCCCAGACTTTTGGGAGTTTTCTTTGGAGTTGTGTAAACATTTGGGAGCGCGCATGTAATATTCGGTTTCTAGAATACCAATCTTTCACCACGGATCTATGGCTTCTCCTTGTAAACTACGTCATAATACGTAACTGCCCCAGTTTCCATCTTGACTAACCGTCGCGATCTTCGCAACTCCTCCACGCCCTCAGCTTTCAAGTAGAGATGCCGGGAGAATGCACAAACAGGCACGGTTACTCCCGAAGTCTTGGACGTCGACACTCAAACTTCCCAAGTCGACGTTTCCCCCTCGAGGGTCGCCGGCCGACCAGACGAAATACCTGAAGCGATGCACCGATGAACTGTACGCCTGGCAGCGCCGCGAACGACCTGCTAACAAGCCCTTCGTCCTGCACGATGGTCCCCCTTACGCAAACGGCGAATTGCATATCGGGCACGCGCTAAACAAAATCTTGAAAGATATCATCAACCGCGTACAACTGGGTCGGGGTAAACAGGTGCGGTATGTCCCTGGGTGGGACTGCCATGGCTTGCCAATTGAGCTCAAGGCGCTCCAGGGCCTGCGTGATATAGGGGTGGGTGATGGATCGGTCAGTCCGGCGGTCATTCGCAAGTCTGCGCGACAGCTGGCAAGGCAGACTGTCAAGGAGCAGATGAAAGGGTTCCGTGGGTTTGGAGTCATGGCCGACTGGGAGAACCACTGGAAGACAATGGACAAAAAGTTTGAGATGCGCCAGCTGGGGATCTTCCGTGAGATGGTTGACCACGGTCTCATCTATCGCAAGTTCAAGCCGGTCTACTGGTCGCCTTCAACCGGTACGGCACTTGCGGAGGCTGAGCTGGAATACAAGGATGACCACATTTCCACCGCGGCTCTTGTCAAGTTTCCTCTCGTGAACATCCCTTCACACCTGTCTCAAGACCCGCTGCTTCAGTCAAATGGAGTAAGTGCGGTTATATGGACTACGACACCCTGGACCCTACCTGCCAATGCCGCTATTGCCGTTAGTGAGGAATTGGAGTATGCCATCGTGCAGTCTGAGACACATGGCAACTTGCTGGTGGCCCAGTCCCGGTTCGAATATCTCGAGAGCATGCTGAAAGAGGAGCTGTCTGTCATTGTGCCGTCAATTCTAGGCTCTGAACTGGCAGAGAAAACCACCTACCGGCCCATTCTCAAGGGCATTGATGCCGACCCTCAGCCGATTATTGCCGCGCACTTTGTCACGGCGGATTCGGGGTCGGGATTGGTTCACTGTGCTCCCGGTCACGGTATGGACGACTACGAAGCCTGTCTGGCTCGCGGCATCCCGGTCTTTGCGCCGGTCGACGACGAGGGCAGGTTCACCGAGAAGGCCATGCCGCACGATTCTACACGCTTGGCTGGAAAGCCCGTGCTAGGAGAAGGCAATGACCTTGTCCTGGATTATATAAAGTCCCACGGCTATCTCCTCGCCCAGCACAAATACGAGCACAAGTACCCCTATGATTGGCGTTCCAAGCAACCGATCATTATTCGTGCTACCGAACAATGGTTCGCAGATGTGGCAGATATTCGCAGCAGCGCGCTCAAGGCGCTGGAGGATGTTCGGTTTGTTCCGGATACTGGCAAGCACCGACTGGACAACTTCATCAAGAATCGCAGCGAGTGGTGCATCTCGCGTCAGCGCGCATGGGGCGTCCCAATTCCTGCTATCTACCACAGGACCACCGGCGAGGCTGTCTTGACCAAGGAAAGTGTTTCGCATATTATGCAGACTATCGAAGAGCGTGGCGTTGACGCCTGGTGGACTGACAGCGCTGATGAGGCTGCCTGGGTACTCCCATCTTTGCGGAATGATCCTGTGGGTTATCGACGTGGCGCTGACACGATGGATGTTTGGTTCGACAGCGGTACCAGTTGGGCGGAAATTGATATCCCCATTGAGGGGCGCAGCCATCTTGCGGACGTATATCTGGAAGGATCCGACCAACATCGAGGCTGGTTCCAGTCCGGTCTTCTAACATACATTGCTCATCAGTTCTCTTCGGGCCAAACTGAGCCCTCTCGTGCTCCCTTCCGCAATCTCATCACCCACGGTTTTACCCTGGATGAACATGGGCGCAAGATGAGTAAGTCTATTGGCAATACCATTTCTCCCCAGACCATCATGGATGGAACCCTGCTGCCTCCTCTGAAGCCCCGCAAAGGTAAGGGGAAGAAACAGTCTGAGAACCAGGAACCAACCTATGACGCGCTGGGTCCCGATGCCCTTCGCATGTGGGCTGCGAGCAGCGACTACACGCGCGACGTGGTGATCGGAAAGCAGGTGCTTCAGACCGTGAACACCAGCCTCCACAAGTTCCGAGTCACCTTCAAGCTGTTACTGGGTGCACTGGGTGATTTCCGCCCCGATTGTGTCGTGCCGTACGAGCAGCTACAACAGGTGGATCGGATCGCGCTGAAGCACCTCTCGGACATGGTTCTTACCACGCGGACGGCCTGTGACAACTTCGAGTTCTACAAGGCTGTCGCCACAATGAACCGCTGGGCCAATCTTGAGTTCTCAGCCTTCTACATGGAGGCAATCAAGGACCGACTGTACACACTGGGCGAGAACAGCGCAAGCCGTCGTGCTGCCCAGACCACCCTGTTCTACATCTTTCAGCACCTCCAGGAAGTCCTGGGCCCCATCACCCCGCTCCTTGTTGAGGAGACCTGGGACCATACCCCAGAGGCGATCCGGTCCCTGAGCGAGCACCCTTTGCGGCGTATCGCCGCCAGCCCCGCGTCCGAGTGGCAGGATGCCGCGCTGGATACCAGCTACCAGGACATTGTGGCTGTCCACTCGGTCATCAAGAACTTGCAGGAGCAGGCTCGCGGGAAGAAGGTCCTCGGCTCGTCGCTGCAATCGTTTGTGCATCTCGTTCTCCCCAGCGACATGAGCAACACAGTTTTCCACCAGTACCTCTCCGAGCTGCCGGACCTGTTCGTCGTGTCGGCTGTCACGCTGGCTGACCCCCGTGAGGCTGTTCCGGTCGAGATCGCCGAGGCTGAATGGCAGTATGAGGAAGAATGCGCGCTGCCTGACGGACGGAAGGGCCGAGTGTACGTCTACGCTCCACAAGCGTCCAAGTGCGCCCGCTGCTGGCGGTACGCCGTTCCGGAGCCAGTGGCGATGGATGGCATCTGTGATCGGTGCGATTCGGTGGTGCGCGAGCTGGAGGCGGCTGCAGCTCCTGCTGTCTAGATGGTCATCTAGAGGATCATCGGTGCTGTGATCGATAGTGTCTTGTTTTCTTTTTCGTGTACTATACGGAGTACAACTCCTTGCAGACTATGTACCATAACTCTCTCCAAATCCCCCTCCTGCCAATCATCTGTACGATTTTCCTGCGGTTCCATCTGTAGTCTTTGTTGCTGCGTTCCTTGGTTCTGCACGTTCTGCCTAGACGGCAACCAATTCGTGTTTCTTGTTCTGCCAGTGGCGATGACGACAGACTTCCAAGCTCCCACCCGAATCCTGATTTCACCTTTCCACCTCACCAACCACCCAAGTCTTTTAGACCTTTCTTCCCTCGAGTTGAGCCTCCTTCTTCATACTCTTCCTCATTCTATCAATACCTTCAAGATGATGGTCCCTGAAGATTTCAACAATTTCCCCTCGGTCACGCTGCCAACCTCCACGCCCACCTCGGTGGCCCCGATCCCCACGGTGATCCCGAGCACCCCGCTCTTCCAGGAGCTCCACGACACCGGCAAGCGGACTCTCTGGTTCGAACTCCTATTGCCAGGCGCCGGTTAGACTCACCTCCAGCTAACCTTGCTATCTCTAGGGTCGTCACTGTGTTGATGGGCGTCTCTTCGCTCGTCTTCTACACGATCGGCGCCCGTGCGCCACTGGTACGCGCCCCCCAGCTTGACAGCTAATTAGCTCCCGCGCCCAAACCACGCTAACACCCCGCACTTCTACAGCCCAAGCGGGTCTTCCACACGCTTGCGTCCCTGATCACCACGATCTCCTTCATCACCTACCTGGCGCTTGCAACCGGCCAAGGCATCAGCTTCAAGCACGCCCACATCACTCACCACCACAAGCATGTCCCCAATACCGCGGACGAGTACCTCCGCCAGGTCCTGTGGCTGCGCTATATCAATTGGGCCCTGGCCACACCCCTGCTACTGATCAACTTTGCCCTCGTGTCCGGCCTGCCAGGTGCAAACCTCGTCATGGCGATCGCGGCGAACTTTGTCATGCTTGCCGCAGGTGTACTGGGTACTTTTGCGGGCCACACCCGCCAGCGATGGGTCTGGTTGACCATCAGCTGCATTGCTTATCTAGTGATGCTGCACCATGCAGGATTCCATGCCCAGCGCGCCGCGCAGAACAAAGATGCGCAAACACGCCGGTTCTTCGGCGCGCTCTCTGGATCGGCCTTTGTAGCCTTTGCGCTGTTCCCGATGTACGTCTTTCTCTCCATTTCTCCATCTTCCACTGGGACACATTCTAACTCTTCCAAGCTCCCTTGCTGCTGGTTCCCTGGCGTTGAAGATCAGCGTCGACACTGAGACCGTTCTTCTCGCTATTCAGGATATCTTCACCCAGGGCATTCTCGGCTACTGGCTTGTGTTGGCACACGACAGTTCTCCGAACATGTAAGTTGCAGGCGCAACCTATGGCCCATCCGTAACTTTCTAATCCGATGCATATATAGCACCCTCTACATGGACGGTTTCTGGTCATCTGGAGTCGGCAACGAGGGCGCCATCCGCATCGCGGAAGAAGATGGCGCGTAATTTGGATCCCAGGAGGCCGAAAGAATGATTCAATGACTTTCTGGCCACGGAGATCGTTCCAAGTGCGTCAGTTTTACACCAAGGGTCGATTGCCACAATCTCGTATCAATCTCTGGATCTATCTGTCATCATCTTGAATACGCCACATGCCCTCAAATTGCGTGAAAAGTCGGGCCTCTTGTATTTGTAGATTTAAGATAGTCAAGTTGCCAATCATTAATCGTGTTTGCATTATGAATTGTCGTGATAGAATATCGTAGATTATCAGATCGTTCAGATCATAACTGATAGCCATGAAAATACATGAGTAACAGGCCGTGTCTGTCCGATCTCGCCCTTCAGCTGGAAAATCTTCCAGGAGCGCCCTCATTCCAGCATCAGGTCCAGGAGGTGAACTCTGCCCTGCAGCCATCCCTCATTCACGCTCACTACCTTCAGGTCCTTCTGCAGATCAACCGGGATCATCCCAACAGAAACAATCCCCGGCTCCATCTTCCTCGGGCACCGCAAAGATACCTTCATGGCCTGCGGCAGCCAGAACCCGGCATCCAGGCATTGACCAAGGAACCTGATGGTCAGCAGCTGTTCGGGATCAAACCAATGCAGGAAGGGGTCAGCGTCGATGACGAAGCCAGAGAGAGTCAGGTTCTTGATACTGAGGCGCTTGCACGCCCGGCTCGTAGCCATAGCCAGAATCTTGGCCTTTTCAATGCTGTGCTTGTCAAGGTACTCGCCGCAGCCAATGTCTGGGTGAAGCTCGCCGTCGCCAAGATGACCACTACAAATTTACAAGATTAGCGAGAGCGAATCGACTCGCCTCCCTGCCCACCTGCTTGCGACTTACTGGTACACTGGTTCTGCCGAGTATCTCTTGTCCATCTCCCATCCATCTTGAATCGGCTTCCACTGCGCGGCATGTATGGCACTGTGGACCTTAGGTTCCAGTGACATCTCAAGGTGCAGCTCCTCGAGGTCAAAGTTGAGCCAGGCCACCTGCCAGATGTAGGATTGATACGACTGCAGCATGCCCGTGATTGTCAGTGAGCGTAGGTGGCGGAACTGGCATATCGGTCTCATTTCCTCGATACCCAAACAGGCCAATTCATCAAGTTCCGTTGGACACGGCCGGAACAGGTCTAAGCCCAGTGTCTTCTTGTGCTGGGGCAAATCCGCCCAGGTCGAGCCACCAGGAAAACCGATAAATGGCTTTGCTGCCGTTGCAAAATCGTCCACAGGGGGTTCAGTTCGGTAAGAAAGTGAGGGGGGCGGCGAACGCGATACTCCACGGGTCTCGATGGTGATTCCTGGTGGAAGTTCAGGTGGTTTGACTGGCCGCAACCGTCCTTGTCGAGGTGCAGGAGGACTCCCAGGCGCTGAAATTCGAGAGGCAAAAGGATTCATTGGGGGTGGTGCCATTCTGCAGGGTGATGGAGATCGTGCACGGTGTTCCGTGTCCCAGAACCGAGATGCTCTCGTTGTCAGCGAAGAGTGACGCCGGACACCAGGTGGTTTGACGTCTGACATGCTTAGGCGACGGCGTCCCTTAGTAGGAGCTTCCTCGTCGCCCAGATTGAAAGGGAAGCGCTTTGGTAGATCCAGGTCCAGGGCTAGGAGAGTCAATGATATGCTTTAGCACTGTATTGATAAGCCGCATGCGATGCTTGAAATCAGAATCACGCGCGTGGTCTCCTTACCGATGTCCAGCTCTTTGCTGATGTTGTCTTCATACTGGGTCGCGTCTTGCCAGAAGTCCCAACCCATCAGGCTGTCCCTCCAGTGTGCAGGATGCTCCCCCATCTTAGAGAAGTGGCCCCGGTAATAGGTTGCAATGCAGGTCAGGTGGAGATCAGAGACGTGAAGTGTGTTGCGGATGGAAGAGGAGGAGGACGAGGAGAGCGGGGAATAATGTGAGAGAGATGAAGGAGGCACGACCTGCTTACCTGCTGAGTTGACTGCCCTCCGCAGTCAAGTGAAACTCATACCTTCCTATTTGGGCGCCGGAGGCATCCTTTGCATCTGCCGGCCCACGCGAGTTGCGCTGTGGCGATAGCAATGCTCTTCAGCTTTCCTAGCTCGGTTGAGAGGGCTCAGATGTTCTCTGGATCTCAATCAGAGGATTCTACAACCATACCTTCTCCTACCTCTATGCGCAATCATAGGCTCTTAGAGCGACTTCACGTTTTGGAAGCACAGTGCACGTAACATACATACCAAATGTAGGCACCAACTTGGATGGACATACCTGATAGGCTTAATATGACCTAGTCTGAGGACGAATTGGAAGGCCAGGCGAGGTGGAATTCCAGCTAATCATCCTTGATGCGGTAGAGTCTTGCGGGTATGTAGTGTCGTGGGTGGGCTGGCAGGTCACAAAGAGGGTGCGACGTGTTTTGACAAGCACTCTAAAGTCGAGCATGTAGTTCGAGTTAGGCCCCACTCGCCTTTCACCCACCAAGCACTCCGTAGGAGGCTCAGTCGGCGTCGGCAGTCCCGCCGTGTGGCTTGATTCCTCGTCGAGCCACAAAGATATACAGAGTATGTCTAGCAAGGAGTATTGCTTTCTCCACTTCTGTAGCAGCGCATGGGTAAGCGGGAGAGACAGATCGGTAGACCACAGAGAAGTCACTACATATACAAGTACAAATGCACGGGAGAAAAGAAGCATTTTTGGCTGGAAGATGGCTGACGTCGCTATTTTTGTTAACCCTTTCCCGTGATAAATACATCCATGGACACCCGGACCCGAGGGGGAATCAACCCGCAAGCCACTTTTGACCCTTCCAGCCCGAGAATAAGGGGGATGTGAAAAGAGACTCGGAACTTAAATCATGCAAGCATCATGCCCAATAACCTAGTACTTCTTGCCCTGGCGCAGGACATCACCGAACTCCTCCAGAGGGCTGCGGATGAGCTTGGTCTCCTTCCAAAGGTTGGGGGTAAGGAAACCGTAGGTGTTGACGACGGCAACGAAGGTGGCCTTGAGGGTGTTCTCGAGGGTCTTGGTGGAACCGGAAGAGGAGGTGTAGGCGTCCTGGACACCGGCGAGCTGGAGCAGACGCTTGACGGCGGGGAGAGGCAACCAGGCCAGTACCGCGGGGAGCGGGGATAAGCTAAAAAGAATCAATCCCATTAGTTCCAAAATTCCAAGCTTCCAAAAGGTCACATATTGGAGAACTAGGGGGATACATACACGGACAGCGACGGAACCACACTTGCCGGACTGCTTGACGGGCAGAGAGTGAGGCTCACCGAGGTTGGTACCCCAGTAACCGCGGCGGACGGGCAGGACAGCGAGCTTGGCGATGGTGATAGCGGCACGGATGGCGGTGGCGACTTCCTTGGAGGTCTTGATGCCGAGACCGATGTGGCCCTCGCCGTCACCGATGAGGACAATGGCCTTGAAGCGGGTACGCTGACCGGCACGGGTCTGCTTCTGGACGGGCTTGATCTGTAGGCGTTCAAAAGACCATGTTAGCTACTGGATTTCCTCAAATTGTAGTTGCCCCCTCCGCTCTCTGTTATTACGCATTGCGCCATGCGCCATGCACTATGTTGGCTCATATTTCTCCAATGGCATCGTAGATACCTCCCAATTCCTCCCCAGGTGTTCGTGTATGGTGCTGGTGTGTGCCGTACCTTCATGACCTCATCCTTCAGCTTGGGCAGGAAGAAGTCCACAATCTGGAACTCCTTGATGGGCAGAGAGTGCAGGTAGATCTGCTCCATGCTGGTGATCTTGCCGGCCTTGACGAGACGGCCGAGCTTGGTGACGGGCTGCCACTCCTTCTCCTCCTGCTTTCCACCACGGCGGCCACGGCCACGACGACCACGGCCACGGTCACCACCACGGTCGCCGCGCGAACCGAAACCTCCACGTCCACGGGGAGCAGCGTCAGCCATTTTGTATGTATGAGCGACGAGAACGAAGTTGTCGAAAAGGTGTCGATGGGGTCGTCGGAGGTTCGATCTGGACGGACTTGTTTGGCCGAAATTTCGGGTGGGCTAAGCGAGCAAGCGGGCTGCGGGCTGCCCTAGTGCCAACCCTAAGCCCTACCTTCCTGGTTGGGACGACAGTGACGGGTGTGGCACGTGCACTTTAGGTTTGCAGGGGCAGGGTCAGCTGACCGATCCACCGGGTCGAGAAGTTTGGGGAATTTCACTGAAAGCAGAACTACGGGTAAATTTTTGGACTGGGTACAGAGTAGATCATTCGACAATTCAACCATATTTAGTAGTTCTGGAGGTCAACTGCAGAGGCTCAACCCTACTTTTCCTCTCAGGACTCCGCACGTAGTTTTGGCCTTTGAATACAACTTGAACAGATCTCCGGTGTAAACATCCAACCCAATAAGCATGAGGCGTAAAAAAGAAGCAAATCCTGTTTGGGCCTTGCCGCCCCAGGCGGGTGCATTTCCTCGCCGAGCGACCCCGACAGAACAACTCGACTCCGCAATTTAAGGGTGCGGATCGCTCCTCATTCTTGACTGCCCGCTCACCTTTGCGTCTCTACCTTCTCCTCTCCTCCTCCGCGCTCCTTCTTCGTTCCCTCCTTTCGCATTCATTCACACACCATGTTGCGCTGGTACGCTCTCCCTCTTCCCGCCCTTGCCGCGGAAAACAACAGCTCACAGTTTCAATGCAGGTACCAAAGCAAGCTGGCCAAGAGGCCCATCCTCACGGCTAGTATAACCAGCGCGGTACGACGCTCCGATCCCCCTTTCCTCTCCGATTCGATCCAATCCGCTCCGATCTAACACACATCAACAGGTGTTGTTTGGTAGCGGTGATGTTCTAGCCCAGCAGGCCGTCGACCGGAGAGGCCTCCAGAAGCACGACTTTGGTCGCACCGGGCGCATGGCTCTCTACGGTGGAGGTAAGTCTGCTGCATCTAGGGACTACCATGGATTCTAATCGGCTAATTCGAATTCTTCCTCTCTAGCTGTCTTCGGTCCTGTTGCCACCACCTGGTTCGGTATCCTCCAGCGCCATGTCGTCCTTAGAGGCACCGCCTCCACCACCATCGCCCGCGTCGCTGCCGATCAGATGGTGTTTGCGCCCATTCAATTGACCTGTTTCTTGTCCTCGATGGCCATTATGGAAGGAAGCGACCCGATTGAGAAGTGGAATACTGCCTTTGTGCCCAGCTACAAGGCCAACCTGATGGTCTGGCCGTTTGTCCAGGGGGCCAACTTTGCTTTAGTGCCCCTGGAACTCCGAGTGCTGGTGGTCAACATTGTCAGCTTGGGTGAGTGCTCTTCGAGGTACTGAATTCTCGGTTTGATTGGAATGCTAATCGATCGGCAGGCTGGAACTGCTTCCTCAGCTTGATGAACAGTGGCGAGGAGTAATGGTGCAGAAGGGTTAGACCCGTCTTTGTGTCTTCAGTCTTCTATTACATTGTCCATGTTTTATTTGGCGATCTCATTGGCATTTACTATAGACAGATTCCACGGTCGCTGTTTGGGTTTTATGGTTATTGGGTTGTATACACTGCGTTGGTTATGTATGGCAAGGGTATTGTGCTTATTGATTGGGTTACGAAGTTATTTTTCTAGCGGTGTTATGAGAGAAATATGCGATTTTATTTGAATCGCCGAATCAGACAATTGACCAGATTTGTTAGTTTGCGCGCATCCAGTAGATCGAAGTATGAGCTAGTGGTAACCAAGTCACTATCGTTAGGGCTCCATCGGCCCGACCCAAATAGGCAAGGCAGTTTTTTGCGTTGCCGCATCTCGAACTTCAAAACTTCCACTGCGGGTCATTTCTTTCGTGTCGCCCCCTCTCCACCCTCCGTCACTTTCTGCCTGGAGCAGATCTTCTCTGCTGCAGACTCGATCTCCGATCTGACCGAACGAGTCATCCGTCTCGCTGTGTGCACTCGGTCTCCCCTCGCCTTTGCGCCTTCCCGGACCCGAAAATCTTCCCCTCCGAGCCGCTTCGCTTTCAAGCCACCCGCCTCCCTTTCAATCTTCCTCCTCTCCCACCTCTCCACAACCACCCACCATGGCGGCCGTCGAAGAGAATGGTCACGCTGTGACCGATGAGAATGCCGCGCCCGCGGTCGCTGCCCAATCGACCGACGAAATCGTCACCGTTTTCCACAACCCCGAGAACTTCAACGTCAAGCATCCGCTCATGCACGAGTGGACTCTCTGGTTCACTAAGCCTCCCTCCGGCAAGGTGAGGATCGTTCAGAATCTACCTCGCGGATCAAGCGCTGACTGTCTTTGTCATCTAGGGTGACAACTGGAATGATCTGCTGAAGGAAGTCGTTACATTCAGCTCCGTCGAGGAATTCTGGGGCATCTACGTATGTTCTCCCAACCCAGGCCGTCCGGCCTCGGCACCGGATTCCCCAAAAATACTGACCGTCGCCTTTCTCATCTAGAACAACATCACACCAACCTCCGAGCTGGGCCTCAAGGCCGACTACCACCTCTTCAAAAAGGGCGTACGACCGGAGTGGGAGGATCCTCAGAACAAGCACGGTGGCAAGTGGTCATACCAGTTCAAGGACAAGCGGTCCGTTCCTATCGACGACCTGTGGCTGCACGCACAACTGTCCGCTATCGGCGAGACCCTGGAAGCCGACGCCGACAACGAGGTCATGGGTGTGGTCGTGAACGTGCGCAAGGGCTTCTACCGCGTCGGTCTGTGGACCCGCACCGTGGGCAAGAGCATTCCCGGCGACAAGACGTCCCGCACACCCGCCCAGGGCAAGGATATCCTCGAGGCGATCGGTCGGCGGTTCAAGGACGTCCTCCGTCTTAAGGAGGCGGATGTCGTGGAGTTCTCCGGCCACACCGACAGCGCACACAGCGGCAGCACCCGTGCCAAGGCCAAGTACACCGTTTAAAGACGACGCTAGAAGATTTGAAAGTTTGCCCTCCTTCGCCAATACCCGGGGCGGAAGGGGTAGGGGAAGAAATGGAGATGGAGATGGAGATTTATGATGATGGGGGAGAGACTCAAAGAGAGCGGGATTTGGGGAACGTTGTGGGTTACCGGGACGATACAGAAAAGTTGATGATTCCCAGTCTCTCTTAGCCCTGCTGCATTTCCTTTGCAGTGACGACCTTGCTCGCGACATGTATCTTACTCTACCAAACGCATTTTATGAGGCATATGTCGTGGCTTGCGGTGTCTGGTCTTGTGTTGTTTTGTATGGTATTTTTCATCTTAGTATATGGATTCAATCCGCCACTGATAGAAGATGAGTTGTATCAGTGTGTAGGTTTGGATGGAGTCATGCGCGGAAACATGGTGGAATGGCTGTGCGGGCCAGTGGGTGGACAAGCTACGATATATATTTTTGAATTGTGCCAACCATCCACCGCACTAGACCTGAGACGCTGGAAACCTTCCTAAACAGCCTTCAGTAGCGCAACTTTGGAAGATCGACATCTCAGAGTGCGATTCCACCTTCACTAATTTAGTTTTCACCCCAAAAGTACTGTCATTTACTTTCCTGGACTGGTGAATCACACGTCCACCTGCGTGGGGATGCATGGAGCTCCGTTTTAGGGACCACCTATTGTACCTAGTAGCATATGTATCCCTAGATCCCTCACTCTTGTTACCTGGAATGAAAGTCCGTGAGTTTTGCAGGGCAGTCAATAACTCTTGGATCCATCGACTCCGAGGGACGCAATCCTTACAGGCTCCTCGTCGCACCCGGGTGGATATCAAGATATTACGTATATTGCATCCAACTACGCTGCACCTGCAGTCCCATGGACACCTTGTGAGTATATGCACGATATATCTCCATAGGCAGCTACTTGTCGGGTCGTACAAGATGACACAGCTGTATGCTACGCAGAGTCAGCACATCCCATACCCTTGAAAACGACTCGAGGGCTGCCCTTCTGGCTGTGCTCGTCCAGCGGTGTGATTCATTAATCTGCGGTGGGGGTAGTCAGCAAAGTCATCAACTGTTCTCAGCATTGTACGTGGTCGGAGTGGCCTTGTTCATCCTAGAAGGCTGACACGTCGAGGGTGGCGGGCCGGGGTATATTGAATGTTGAGGCCAAATCTTCTGCGTCTTGATTAAGGACATAGCGCAGTAGAGTAAGAACTTCACACCACGAGAGAGAGAGAGAGAGCTGGCTTTGATCCCTCCGTTGTTTTCTCTTCTCTGGTCAATTGGCGATTTTCAAAATGATCGAATGGTCTTCGCTACTGAATGGGTTGCGGGGCATCCTCGCCCTCCTCCTCGCCAGTCTTCTACTGTTATACTGGTATATCCGCATACCGGGTGATCTGCCCAAGAATATACCCACAGTACCAATCTATATATCGCTGCTAGGTCTCTGGAGCGACATGGGCCAAGACGACATCTACGATCGATGGCTCCGCGGGCCGTTGGAAACGCATGGCGCTGTCAAGATATGGTTTGCCGGTCGATGGAATGTCCTGGCAACGCGACCGCAATTCCTAGTGGATATGTTTCGGCACGAAGACGTATATGCGAAAGCAGGGAGTCAGAAGAAGATTCCATGGGGTGTGATTGCCGCGTTGGTTGGCGACAATATTATCAATGCCCACGGTGATAACTGGAGGCTGTTTACGTCTATCATGAAGCCGGGCTTGCAGCGGCGAATCACCGATTCGAGACCGTTACTGGAGAAGTCGCGGAAGTTTGTGGATGTAATATTGGAGGAACAGAGTCGGCTTGGGAGGGCAAAGGGGGTGTTGGTTAACCCTATCATTCAGCGGTGGGCCTTGAGCTGTATGGGGATCAGTTTTATGAATGTCGATCTTGAGGTATACCCGATTCTCCTGGTCTGAGCCAGCAGTCCCACACACTAATTTGAGATCTGTATAGGCCTTGGAACGACCCGGACAGCGTCTTGAAGAGCTCCAAACAATCATCAAGAAGACCTTGTTCAAGCCACTGTTCTTCAATTTCCCCGACCTCGATCGATACCCATCTATCTTCCACCAACGCAAGATTGCTTTCGCAACCATGCAAGAGTTTGGAGACATACTCTGTGAAACAGTTCGGCGACGATCCCATGACCAAGAAAATGGCGATGGCGATGGCGAGCAGGTGGTCGACTATCTCGACCGGGCCTTGAAGGAAGGTCGCATCACCGAGGAGCAATACCGCGCCAACCTCAAGATCACCTTCCTCACAGCACACGAAAACGCACAGCAGCTCGTCAATTCCGCCTTCTGGGTCCTGGGCAAGAACCAAGCCGTGCAGGAGAAGCTTCGAGCCGAGATTCTTGCGACTGGCGAAGAAGACCCGTCGACCGATCTGGTCCACTCACTGCCCTACCTCTTTTCCGTCATCCTCGAGCTTCTCCGCCTGTATCCACCCGTCTCTCAACTGATCAACCGCGTGACTACGGCCCGATCCGTTCTAGGAGGCGAAATAATCATCCCGAATCGTACGTGGGTCGGCTGGAATGCCTTCGGCGTGCATACGGATCCGACCGTATGGGGCCCAGATGCCAGAGAGTTCACTCCCGAGCGATGGGGGAACGAGGTCAAGGCCATCCAGAATGCCATGCGTAGCAAGACGACTCAATGTCATTTCATTGCGTTCAATGCACACTCGCGGAAGTGTTTGGGCCAGGGGTTCGCGGTGCTACAGATGAAGATCCTGCTGTTTGAAATGGTGCGGCGCATGGAGTGGAATATCGATGCGGAATATGAACTGAAACTGACGTCGGTGAGTGGTGGATCTTGCGGAGTTCAATTGCAGCTTGGCTGATTTCTACAGGGCGGGATTATGGCTCCGTTGGGACTCCGTGCTGTTGTGCAAGAGAGGGGTGGACCGGCCGAGGTGAACGGTGTTGTGCAGTAGGGACCAACTTGGCCTGATGAGTGGATGAGTTGAATTGTAGCTTTTCAAGCGACACACGAAAGCATATTGAGACGGGGCAGGGGTCCCGTGACGAGTACAAGTACAGGCGCAGCGTTCTAAAATGTAATGAAATCACCTCATCGAAAATATAGAAGCTAGCGGGATTCGTTCTTGATGAATGATCATCAGTTGCTGGCGATATCGGCCGATATCTTCCATCGAGCGGCTAGCCAAGTATCATCCCAAAACAGTTCACGGGATTAGTGAGGCGAAGAGCCACTAGGAAACACGCAGATCAGACACTGTCTATCGTATGAGTGCCTTCCAAAGAAGCACATGGTTCCAAGCCCTAAACACGTAAACATCTTCTCTCTGCGGGTTGACTTTGTTGATTGTCCAAACCCGGTGAGATATCCCGGGTACCTGACGGGCTCGCCAGGAACAACCCATAGAATATCCGCCAAGGTCCACACAGCGCCAATCCTGAGTGGACGGCCATGTCGCCATATCAGATATTACCGGAGGACGTCAAAACTAGACTGGCCGGCGACTTCGGCATGGGCCTCTCTGGCTTCATATCGCGGGGAGTATAGTCCGTCCTCTTGAGGAAGAATTGTCTTCGTGGGTCTATCAGTCGTTCGGGAGACCCGGAAGTGACTTTTTTCCCTCGGGATGCCCTCGCCAAGAAATCAATATGCAACTTTAATCGAGCTTATCCGCAGGCCTCCAAGGGCCGGTCAACGCGCACTGCTCGAGCGCCATGCAACACAAGACGTATAAACTCTCTTGCTGAATGGCCAGCCTGGGATTGGCCTGCCAGTCTCTTGGGCTGGGCGTGGTGTTTCCCCTCACGGGAGGGGCAGCCAAGGGCTTGGGGGCTACGCCTTTTGCAGGCGACTAGTTGCCGAACGGGCAGTGTGTGGCCGGTCAAGACGGGCGAGGGCAGGAAGACAGCAGGATAGGCGCATCCCGTTGGTGGAATGGGCCGGGGGGGTCGGTTGAGGCTGGTCGAGTCTGGCGGGAGCGGCGAAGTCGGAGCGATAAGGCGTGTGCCATGCCTCTTGGGCGTTTCTGGGCGTTCCTTGGGGCTCCGGCGAGTCGATTTATTATGCGGGCGGTCCCCATCGGACGCGGGCGTTCTTTTCTGACTCTTTTCTTCCCATCCTTCCGAGCCTTCCATGTTTGTCTGCCTTTCGTCCTGGAAATACCTCCTAGTTAACCTGTCCAGGTGTCATTCCACCCTCCACACGATGACCAATACCATCGACAACCAGAAACCTTCTTATCACTGAACGGGCGCGGCTTGGCAGTGCCTGACTCCACCTCCCATCGTTGCCAACAATCTCCTGGCCTCGCTTTTACGAGAGAAAAATTACCCCGGAATGAGGTCCGGCTCGCCCTGCAGCCCACTGGGCACTGCTTGTCTGACAGCAAACCCCCCGATGCTGGTCCATTGAACCGCCTTTACACCCGCCCGGGCATTAGCCATTGGTTGGCTATTGGCGGCTGGCGCAGGACACGGGATTGACTTGCCCGGTCCTGCTATGCGCCTGCCCTTGGTCTCTTTGTTGGGCCTCCTCCCTCTGATCTCCCCGCATGAGACCCATGAGACTACTCAGCGGACTCCGGGGTATCATCATGCAAAGCGCACAGGGTTGTGAGACACCGCCGAAACTCAACCAGAGCAGCGCCGAGTTGATTCGTTGGCATAGCCGATTAGCCTCTCGGGACGCGGGGAAAAGGGCCCCAACGTTGCAGCACAGATACACGGTGGCGGGAACACAACGGGACCCGGGCGCAATCAGCCGCAGTGTGCGACGGTCGCTCCCGGGACCTCCCTTGCGTGATGAGCCGATGAGGCAATGAAACAACCGCCGTACGGCAGCGCCGTTCGTTATGCTCCATCCGAATGCGGTTGTTCGCCGGAGATCAAAGCGGACCAGACCCCGCCACCAGTCTGGATCGTACGGTGTATACTGCACACCGATCGAGCTACCGATAACTACGGGGAGGGCTGGCAACAATGGGCACAGTGGGAACACTGAGAATACTGAGACTGGAACGATGTCCTCCGTCCTGCGCGGATTGGTGCTCCGGGATCCTTCATTGGCCTCGGTCGCGTGCCGCGGGAGGAGTGCGCCGTCTGCCACGGCTGGCCTGTCATTTGTCCAGTTCGATTTCAAAGCCGCGAATTGCCCCCGCTGGGTTGACGGGAGAGGAGGTACAAGCGGCGAAGGCGCGTAAACACGCCCACAACGCTTCCAACTCGTGGCCGGTGTCTCAAACGATCCAGATCCCGAGTCGTCGCCAATGGCAATGAGTCCACGCCTACAATGGCGGAGTCCGGCGAGTGGACTCCGGCTCGAGCGTGCCTGAGCAGGAGATTGAGATTCCTTGGCATGAGGTCCAGTCTCCATATACCTCGTGGCGAACCCGGAAAAGTGTTTTCGAATCGCGGTATGCGATGCTGGGAACGGTTCATGAAGTGTACAAAAACGGGAAGAATTCCACATCCATCGGCATTCTCCGACTGACACTGCCGGTGTGATTCGCCCGCCGCCAGAAGAGTGGAGGCCGCCAAGCCCTGTCTGGCCTGGCCTTTCGAGAAGCCCTGGACCAGCCAGCACCCAGCACCCAGCAGGGCCACATTGCGCATGGCGCATTGCCGATTATTGCTGGTTGCCCATTCACTTGTCATATCAGCGCAGCTTGTTCGCTTCCGTCTGCGTGCCGTTCTGGGGTTACATTCGTGGGTCCCGGCCATCGCAGCGCGGCCGATTCGTCCCAACTCGACTGGTCCTGCCGATCGCATCCACGGTTGGTTTGTCGCTGGAAGCAATTGTTGTTTCCCTCGATATCGCCCTCTAAGTGGGACGAAACACACCTCTCCACCCACCCCCGGCCTGTACTATACTAAGATGGCGCTTGGGTCGTGTGGTCCATTTTTTCTACTTATTTTTCTCGCCTTTCGGCTCACGCGCCGATTAGAACAGACCGGCACAACCCCCACCACGACCTCGGGTGTTGGGTAATAAAAATTGAATATATAGTATATCGGTCGCGGCCATTTTTTCCATTTCTCTCTCTCTTCTCCGTCCCTGTGCACTCCCGGAAGGTCCAGTTACCTCCTGAACCTAGTATCGCCATGTCGACTGCGGATCGCGAGGTGGAGGTTGCTCAGTATGTATTCCCTATGAAGAATCCGTCCTTGAATCATCCACCTGTCCTGCAAGCTCTTCGCGCAGGTCTCGCGGGTTTGCCAGAATTTGTATCTGACTCTCTCCCCACAGCCCTCCGAGCTACGATGACACCGTCCCTGTCGAGCAACAGGTCGCCGTGAACGAGAAGTCCAACATGGACAAGGAGAACCTCTCCATGACCCCCGACGGCGAGGAACCGACGGAGGATGAGAAGCGCACCCTGCGCCATATCGCCGAGAACTTGCCCGTTTCGGCCTGGCTGGTCGCCATCGTCGAGCTGTGTGAGCGTTTCACCTACTACGGCATGTCTGGGATGTTCCAGAACTACGTCCTGCGTCCTCTGGATGGCAGCCAGGGTCGCGGGGCCCTGGGTATGGGCCACCAGGGTGCTACCGGTCTCACCACTTTTTTCCAGTTCTGGTGCTATGGTAGGGTTTCCAGCGCAGAATCCTTCTTGATCTATCAAGAAAAACGTGACGAGGCATGGTGCTGACTCGTCATTCTCCAGTCACTCCCATCCTTGGTGCCATTATCGCTGATCAGTACCTCGGCAAGTACAAGACTATCGTGCTCTTCTGCGGTGTCTATCTTGTCGGTCTCCTGATTTTGGTCTGCACTTCCATTCCCACTGCTCTGGAGCACGGAGCTGGTCTGGGCGGTTTCATCGTGGCTATCCTAGTTATCGGTCTCGGCACCGGTGGTATTAAGAGTAACGTTGCTCCTCTGATTGCCGACCAGTACAAGAGGAAGAAGATGGCCATCTCGACTACCAAGAAGGGCGAGCGTGTGGTCATTGACCCCGCGTTGACCATCCAGCGGATTTACATGATCTTTTACGGCTGCATTAACCTCGGCTCGCTTTCGCTGCTGGCGACCCCCTACATGGAGCAGTACATTGGCTTCTGGTCGGGTTACCTCCTGTGTTTGTGCATGTTTGCCGCCGGTACCTTGGTCCTCCTGTTGGGCCGCAAGTACTACGTCGTCCGCCCACCCCAGGGGTCTGTCATCACCGACGCATTCAAGGCTCTCTGGATGATGATTACCAACCGCAACATGGACGCCCCCAAGCCGAGCTGGCAGCTACAGCACCGCGGCGTTGAGGTTTCTCTGCCCTGGGATGACCACTTCATTGACGAGCTCAAGCGTGCTCTCGTTGCGTGCCGCGTCTTCGCTTTCTACCCCATCTACTGGGTCGTCTACGGCCAGTTCTCCGGCAACTTCGTCACGCAGGCCGGCCAGATGTCGGGCCACGGTATCCCCAACGATCTTATGCAAAACTTCGATCCGATCTCCATCATCGTGTTTATTCCCCTGCTCGAGACCGTCGTGTACCCGCTCATGCGCCGCCTCAAGATCCCCTTCCGCCCCATCACCCGCATCTCCCTGGGCTTCGTAGTCGCCTCGCTGGCCATGATGTACGCCGCCATCGTGCAGCACCTGATCTACTCCGCCGGCCCTTGCTATGGCCATCCGCTCTGCGCGGCATCTGAGGTCGACGGCACCGCCCAGGGCAACAACGTGCACATCGCCATCCAGACACCCGCGTACATGTTCATTGGTATCTCGGAGATTTTCGCCTCCGTGTCCGGCCTGGAATACGCGTACACCAAGGCGCCGCCCTCGATGAAGTCGTTCGTGCAAGCGATGTACCTGCTCACCAACGCGTTTGGCTCCGCCATCGCCGAGGCTCTGACCCCGGCCGCGTTCGACCCGGCCATCATGTGGATGTTCGTCGGTCTGGCCGGCGCCTCGTTCCTGTGCGGCATCATTTTCTTCATCATCTTCCGCCACCTCAATGCCCAAGAGGACGACATGAATGCCCTCGATGCCGACGACCCGATGCCCGAGGCTCCTCGCGAAGAGGCGCGCCGCGCGTCCCAGGCCCCGCAGTAGATCTGTGGTCGGCTCTGTGTGGTATTTACTTCCAATGAGCGGTCCTTTTTCTTTGTCTGGACTTGCATTGCACAACTGCATGATGCATGGGAGCAGGGTCTTCCTGCTGTCTTGAACTGCTGCGCAGCTACCTATGTGAGACACGATCTGACGGTCCGGTGATAATCTCTAGTATATATATATATAAATACTTTATTAAACTTCCCTGTGCGAATATAAGCATTCTACTCTGAATCTGATTCTAATGCTGATCTTGGCTTTGCGTCCTGTATACTTGCATCTATCGGTCAACCCGGTAGGGCCTTGGTGAGCGGGCTGCAAGGATGCTTCCGAGGCGAAACAAGCACTCTTGCCCCAAGGCTTGTTTGTAGAGTTAGAGTAACGACGATTCCAAGCGGAGCTACTAAGGCCAGGAGAAGCTGAATATACGAAGACCTCGTATAACTCTTTCCATTAACATAAAACGGATACGAGCCATTCTACGCGATATAGCATTAGGTATATTACTACTCCACTTGACCGGATCCACGATATGGTTTGTAGCGATTAGGTAGAAACTATATACCAAATAGAGGGTGTCCTTATTCGAATCGTAAAAGAAGTACGGAAAGACAGGCAGTGAACCTTCTACTTTGAGAGCCACTCGCTACTGGGGATTGCCATGGGTCGATTGCGTAGTCGACGTTCGAACTTTTTTTAAGTCTCTGCTTGGGCAAGCCTCCTACTATGGGGTTCAGTGAACGTAACTATATAGAGTTAGCCGACAGGGCCTTCCCTAATGGATGGTTTGATATCAGGATAAGGCAGGTCAAATCACATGAGAAATCATTCAGAAGTACATACAGCCTAACAGCCTACCACTCTACTCAAAAATGATCTTGGCCCCGTTGGCAATATTTTCAAGTTTATGGTCACGATGTCCTGCTATATACAGCATGCAATATTCTGAAATGCTCTTAAGCGGAGGGAAGAAGAAAACGTTATTGATTAGCAACACAACTGTTCAGCCCTTATAGCGAGGAAGAATAAGATGGCTAATACAGCGATATTGCCGAAAGAGATTGATCGAATTGAGATTTAGGAACTATCTACAGAGAGAGAAATGGGCGGTATTATACACGCGCCGACCCGCAAGCTTGGAGGGTGGAGCCGTGCACGGTATTGGGGGATGATACTGTAACAAGCCTCGTACAGTACTTCCACGGCCAGGACGGCTCAGCCGGGACTGACTGGCAATGGACCCTGCAATAGCCTGATGCAGTCAAATGGATACGCATAGCGGCAAGGCATGCGGGGTGTCGTGTTGAAATAATGGAAGTCATCTATAGGATCTCCATTGACGGGTATGATAATGCAAGCAGTCTATAGATTTCATCTATAAAAGGATGTGTTGCTGTAGATCATGGATGGTGAGTACCGTGATGGTATACAGACCTTCGCGTATAGTCTGATCGTTTAATTGCAATTGGGCCCGCGAAATTAGATTCTTCGGTTGTTCTGCCAGCAGTCTTAAACCCCGCGACCGTCTCGATCGCACTGCTGGCCATTGTGCGTGCCCTACAATGGTGACGTGCAGACTTTGCGATTCACCCCCAAGCGAAAGTCCCGAAGGGTGCCGAAGGGTCCCGAAGTACCGGGTACGTCTTGCATCCGGACAAAATACATACAGGGCTGTCAATCCCAGCGGTACTTGCTACCGCCCCAGGCAACGGTTTTCCTGGCGTGCGCAAAATGGGCCCGATCCACTGTGGGTGGTCGATCCCAGCCTCAGAAATAGCAACCGTCTCAGCCACAGCGCGTGGCCAATTGCGCTCCACCACGATCGCAAGAAGGCTGCGCACGAACATCATTTGTGTCTTCTTGGGTAGGAGTCTGGTAGTAGGAAAGGAATTGAAAACCCAAGTGGTGTCACTATATGCAAGATTAAAGGGATGCCCCTGACTATCAATTATGTTAAAGCGCATGTTTTAGCCGCCGAGGCCCATCGGAACTTTTTAAGTTCAGTGACTTTATTTCGACAGGGACTTCCACCGCCGGCGCTTCTGCCGCGCCACTCCACCCTTCCTCTCCCGTCTCACCCTCTACTCTCCCTCCCTTCCCTCCTTCCCATCTCCTTCCTGCTCCTTCAAACCCCTCGCTCGTCTTCGCATTCCCTCTATCAAAACCTAATTCGCCATCATGAGTGTGAGTAGTATCCATCCAGCCCGACCGGGAATTTGTTGCCTCTGCCCCTTTTCTAACTCTGCCAGTACCAGAGCTTGGGCGATAACAATCAGGGGGGCTACGGCCAGTACAATCCCTATGGCGCTCAGCAGAACCCATACGGCGCGCAGGAAACCCCTTACGGTGGTCAACCGCAGCAGAGCTACGGCTACGGCCACGCTAATGCCATGGAGCAGGGCAACGGCGGTTATGGTGAGATTGCGATCCAGCGGAAGTCTCGGATCCCCACGATGTGATGCGCTGACCCTTGTCGTTCAAAACAGAGATGTCCAATGTGCCCGACAAGAACGCGCTTCTGACTAAGATCAATGAGTTGAAGCAGGGAATTGAGGACGTCAAGAGGAAGCGCCAGACCCAACTCCGTGCGGCCCAGGCGGCCCTGCTGGAATCCAACACCAGCAAGGAAGACCAGGTGACGCGCCAGAACGTTGACTACATCGAGGACGAAATCAACACCGCTCTCCGCTACCTGCGCGACCAGTTGAAGCGCCTCAAGGACACCCCTGGCTGCGGCGCTCCTGGCCCGGCCGAGCACTACACCATTGCCAAGAAGAGCCTACAGGATGAGATCACGGCCTACCAGGGCGATCAGTCGAACTTCCACAAGCGCCTGGAGGAGCAGGTGCGCCGCCGATACCAAATGGCCAACCCCGAGGCTACCCCAGACCAGCTGGAGGCTGGTGTCCAAGCTGTGATGCAGGGCCAAGAGCAGGCGTTTATGGTGAGTACTGGATTGATTTTTTGTTCTGATTGCGACGATCTGTGTTCAGGATGGGAGTCTAACCAATAATATAGACCCCTGGCACCCGTTCTCGCCAGGCCAACGATGCCCGCCAGGCAACCATGGCGCGTTCCGCCGCCATCCGAAAGATCGAGAGCGACATGCGCGACCTGGCTCAACTGTTCACCGACGTCCAGGAACTCGTCATCCAGCAGGAGCCCGCGGTCACCCAGATCAACCAGGGTGCAGAGGAGACCCACCGCAATGTCCAGCAGGCTAACACCAAGCTGGACAGTGCCATCACCAGCGCCCGCAACGCCCGTCGCTGGAAGTGGTATGCGCTGATCATTATTCGTAAGTGGTCACTAGACCTCCATTATCCTCCACTCCTCCCCGAATCCCCTGACTAACAGCGCATTTCTAGTCATCATCATTGCCATCATTGTCGGTGTCGCGGTCGGTGTTACCCAGGCCAACAAGTAATAGCTTCACATAAGCGGCTGCGTTGCATTCCACCCCGCCATTTTCCCACCTCGTGTACGACTTCCGCCCCCTCTCCCCCTCCGAATGGGATCGTGATTCGAACCCTGCCGGATTGCCATGCCCGTTCCCCCATCTCCGTTCCCATGCCCCCCCTCCCCTTCGTTTCTATACCACCTTCTCGCATGTCAGTTTCCTCCCTCTGTCTCTTGTGTAAAAGCAATGCTGGATCGGCCTCATTTCCTTGTGTTTTTCAATTGCTGCAGGTATCGTGTACAGCCGCTGTGTGATTCGCGCGCGACGTCTCCACGATCATGATTGTGCTTTTTCGGCTCCCCTGGCACGCGATCACGCCTGTCGCTGCGTCACCCCGGCCCGGGGATGTACATACTAGATTGTTTGATTTTTTGTCGGTGCCCACTTTTCTGTCTGGCACTTGAGTCTATGTAATATCGTCTAATAATTCATCCTTTCTGTCCCGACTTAGATGGTAAAGGTATCAGACCTATCCGTGTACTGGTAGTACCGGCAGTTCTGCGTCGAATGTGGATTTGCTCTCTGCACATCACGGGGTATCTGGCTGGGCCCGCTGAAGAGTCGGGTGCTGCTATCTTGTTATATCATATCATGATGGGACGCATGCATGTGTGGCTTCCAAATTTCTATCTCTCGCACCCTCCTTTCATGCATTCTTCTCCTTCTCGCGCTGCTCCTCTGCGGGCGTCTTGGTCTTCAGTTGCAGCGCATGGATGCCACCTTCCCGAGCCATCTCCTCCTTCAGTAGCGCGTAGACCATGCGGTGGCGGGCGGGCTGCATTTTCGCCTGGAAGGCGTCGGAGACGATGGTTACGCTGTGACACAATTAGCTGTGCCTGAAATAGATACAGATTTGCCTGAATAGGACAATCAGGAGTATGCAGGATGAATGCGCCGTACTGGAAGTGGGTTTCTTTCGAGGTTGATCCTTCCATCGCGGTGTGGTGCGCATGGAGGTGCGAGTCGTTGCGGATAACGAGGGTCGACGGGGTAAAAGCATGAGCGATCTTTGTAAAGAACCACAATCAACGGTTAGCATATCTGGCTAGGGTCATCAGGAGCAAATCCCCTGGGTGGGTACCTTGTCGCGCATGATATCCTCCATCGGCGTAACGGAGGCCATTCTGGCGGAGACGGAGAACAGGCGGCGCGGAAGCAGGCCCGGCAGCGTGCGAACGAGCATTGGAACTGCCTTGCAGCAGACGAAGCTCAAAGACGAGGGAGTGGAAGTGGAAGGTCGAGTGGAGGTGGCCGGTGAAATCACAAGAGATGTTGAGTCTTAGTCTGCGGAGGTGGAACGGTGCGGCGGTTGGTTCGGCCTTCCCGCGGAACTTCACCCGCACAACATCAACTGCGTCCAGCTGCAATTGCATATCTCCCCTGCTCTGCAGAGCCCAAGTTGGCCATGGGCCACTCGCAATAGAGTCAATCAATTGTTCCCATAATGTCTGGCCGCAGTCTGGTCTCGCGGCTCGTGCGACCGCGTCTGGGCGTGAGCTATGCACTCCTGGAGCTCTCGGCGCCGGCAGCGCATGCTAGGCTCTTCTCAACAGCTAAGAGACTGCTCACCGAGCTACCGAACACCCGTCTGTTCCGTGCCCTTAAAGAGCATGATCCGGCCAGCCTGGCTGTTATGCATAGCTTGTCGGGGCGCTCGTTTACCTACGGCAACCTGACGGCCGATGTTCTCCGCGCAAAGGAAGACCTTGAGCAGAAGGCAGCAAAGACAAAGGGGAAGTTAGCTGGGGAGCGCGTTGCGTTTCTGGCAGAAAACAGCTATGACTACGTGGGTCCGTGTATCTTTGTGTCAGGGCAATTGCGTTTCCAAGGGCTGAGACTAACTGCCGATAGTGATGCTTTTGGCCATCTTCGGATGCGATGCCATTGCGCTGCCGCTGTCACCGTCATTCCCAACAAGTGAACTGCAGTATATCCTTGATAACTCAGAGGCCAAGGTACTACTGGCTACTGAGAAATATGCCGAAAAGGCAGACCAAGTCCTCAAAGCGGGCTTGTGGCATGACCCTCTGTTTGATATCAGACAGAAGCTCTCCGAGGGATCTGCTCGAAACGAGGCTGTGCCACTAAAGGAATCGAAATATTCCCTCTCCGAGGGGCCGGCCGGCGGGATGATGCTATATACTTCCGGTACTACGAATCGACCGGTAAGTGGCAAACTATCTCATACATATCTAAAAGAGATGCGCTGAACAGCAGCAGAAAGGAGTATTTATCCCCGAGCAGGCCCTAGCTGCGCAGGCGCTGTCCCTCTTAGAAGCATGGGAGTACTCGTCGCAAGACCGGCTCCTCCACCTGTTACCCTTACACCACATCCACGGCGTGGTCAACGCAATAGTTACGCCACTCTTCGCCGGCTCCTCGGTCGAATTCATGTACCCCTTCAACCCCGACCAGGTCTGGAAACGGCTCGCAGCGCCCTTCTTGCCCGGGTCTAATAGCAGCCCTACCAAGTCCAAAATAACCTTCCTCACAGCCGTGCCAACAATTTACAACCGACTGAGGTCATCCTTCCAATCCCTCCCGGAGGACATCCAACAAGCAGCCAAGAAAGGCATATCCCCGGAAAACCTGCGTCTCAACATCTCCGGCTCCGCAGCCCTACCCACTCCCACCAAAGCCGCCTGGCAAACCCTCAGCAACGGCAATGTCCTCCTCGAGCGCTTCGGCATGACCGAAGTCGGCATGGCGCTTAGCTGCGGGCTTGACCCTGCAGACCGCATCGACGGCAGTGTCGGCTGGCCGTTGCCACGTGTGGAAGCCCGCCTCGTCGACACAGAGACGAACCAAGTCATCCTGGTCGGCGAGGAAGTCGACGCGAACGGTCGCGCGCGCGAGGGCGAGATCCAACTGCGAGGCCCGACGATCTTCCGCGAATACTGGGGGAACGCCGAAGCGACACGCGAGAGCTTCGTGCCTGGTGACGACGGCGACCACTGGTTCTGCACTGGCGATGTGGCGACGCGGCGGGTTGTCGAAGGTGCTGGAAAGGGGACGAGTGGGGAGTGGGCGAGGGGTCCGATGTATTTCATTCAGGGCCGGAAGAGCGTGGATATCATCAAGACGGGCGGCGAGAAAGTGAGCGCGTTGGAGGTTGAGCGGGAGCTGCTTTCGCTGTATGTTCCATTCTGGCTGGTTCTATTGACCTTTTTCCTCCGGACACGCCATACTAACAAGACAGACCTCAAATCGCCGAAGCAGCCGTCGTGGGTCTCCCCTCGGAGCAATGGGGCAGCAAAGTTGTGGCAGTGGTGGTCCTTCACCCTGATGCGCAGACGGGCGGACGCAAGGGCAAGCCTTGGGGGCCGATGGATATGCGGCGCGCGCTGAAGGATCGGCTAGCTGCATATAAGATCCCGCAGGAGATGAAGGTGCTGGAGGCTATCCCGCGGAACGCGATGGGAAAGGGTAAGTGGTTGCTCTTTTCCCTGCTTGTAAGCCTTTGCTCGTGCGGTTTGCTAATGTTGTGTATTTGCAGTGAACAAGAAGGCTCTGGTTAAACAGGTGTTTGATGTCTGAACCAGATAGAGCAAACGTGGTGTTTGGGCCTTGCAGTTAATCTCAGCTCCTCTCTTTCCTTGGTGGAGTTGTACGATAGCTTTGACTGTGTATAAAACGTCTGAGAGTAGAATGTGAAATAAACTGCGAGTACAATGCTCCTAACGGCTTGAGCTATGATTACTCTGTAAAAGGCTATGCATAGGCGGTTATTGAGTATAAAGGAAAATTATTGGAGGAGGAAGCCATGTATTGGAGAGGGTTTCATTTATTCTTTTTTTGGATGCAAATATAGTACATTAAAATACAAAACTACTTGGTTCATATGCAGGTAGTTATTGAGCTTAAGCCCACTCACCGGTCCGCTTAAATGACTTAATCAATCCCGTGGCTTCCATCTTCACCTCCAGACTCGCCATATCTACGGCGGTGATATGGGCATCAACGACCCCAAAGATATCCATTTGATCCTTATCCGGACAACCATCGGGGATAGTGATCACACAGTTAACGCCAAGGTTGGTGATAATGCCCGAGTAGACCGTTTCTTCACGCTCGGAGCCGATCCGCAGCGAGCGCAGGATAACAGGGAATGATGGCGGGAGGGCACACTCGGCGAAATAGAATGCGCGGAAGAGGAGCATGCAGGCCCAATGCTGAGTGGAGAAAGAGGAGATGGCGCGGAGTCGGGCAAGGAGGGGCTGGGAGTAGTCTATGTGGGCATCGAGGTCGAATTGCGAGTACGGGAGAAGTGAGGTAGGCGGTTCCGGAGGTTGAGAGTTGGACTCTGTAGCGGGAGTTGAACTTGTTTCGGCTTCATCTGGGATATCCAGGGCAGCGTCAAATTGGCGGCCATGTTCATGCTCAAAGCGCAATGCTGCTTCAATCTGGTAGTGCGCTATCACATCGCTAAACCGACGCAGTGGACTCGTGCTTTTGACATATGCATCCAGTCCAAGCATGTGGTGATGCAGAGGAGTAGACGCAGATACAGCCTTCGGCAAGCCTAGATGATAAAATGCCTGGCCGCCAAACTCGGCCATGTTCTCACGCGTGATGGGTCCGTATTCCGGGTCATACCAGGTACCATTGTAGACAACGGGAATGTTGCGGGCCGCACAAAACCTTCCGGCAATGTGGCCGGCCAAGTTCATCAGTAGCGAGACAAGATAGCGTTTCGACTCATCGCGGACTTCGTGTGGGTCGAATTCCTGCATCTGGAGCCGGATGATCGGGTCACCGACGTAGTACCGGCCCTCGGTGACTTGGATCTCGTATGGCTTTATGGGCACGGTGCCCATTTGGATGGAGAGAGAGGGATCTGGGCGTGTAGACTGGATGTCCATTGCGCCATTTTTCTGGCGCTGAAGACGGAATCCCAGCATCAGATTGCGCAGGATGGTGAAGTTCTCTTTGTCTTCAGCGGAGAGTTCCTCACGGAGAACCTTACCTTCGGGCTTTGATTGCTCAAGGAATTCACCGCCGACAGTGAGGGATTCCGAAGAATGCTCGGAATCGGGATCGAGAAACTTTTGCAAGGTACTATGGGTCAGGCTGACTACATTCCGAATTGTGCCGTTTGTGATTTCGGTATCAAGGATTTCTCCTTGCAGGTTCATCTTTGCGCTGAATGTTAACGTAGGACGATCATCCGCCAAACTAAAGTGACCCTGCGTAAGGCTCGTCGGGAAGATGGGATACGTGCGCTCCGGGGCGTATGTTGTAGCAAGTCGGGACTTGGCGTACTCCATGATAGGGTTATCATATTTCACGAAAGCCGTCGGGTTGGCGACGTGGATGCGCACCCAGAACGTATCGTCAGAGCCCGGGATGCGCTCCAATGAGACGCCATCGTCAATCTCTTGTGCCGTGATAGCGTCCACACAGTAGACCGGCAAGTCTCCCCAATCTTTTCGTAGGTCCTTCATTGAATCTGACAAAGAATCTGCGATGTTCTCGCAGGATTCTTCAATTTCCTCCCATTTCAGGTCCTCCATCAGAGACATTCCATGCCCGGGAAGCAGTATGTTTTGGTCTAGGAGACTCAGGTTCTCCCATGGAGATATCACGCCAAGCTCCTGCAGGAACATACGGGTTGAGGACTCACTGAGTCCGAGAGTATTGTACATCCCCGTCGCACGCATGACGTGAGATGCTGTCGAGCGCAAAGTACCAGAAGGCATGGCCACCGAGGGGATGGCGTACATTTGCAGATACTCAATAATCGTCTGATCGTCCTTGGAAAACTTCTCGGTGAGGACCTCACGATACACCATTGCTTTGCCGTCTTGTCCAGGTTGGAACTTCTGCGCTGAAGGGCCTACACTGGACATGATTGTAGGAGACCGAACCTTTCGACTGAGACGGATCAGACGCTGGGCTTTCTGGATAAATTGCTGCATCGGATGGTCCTTGAAACCAGGGGTTTCCTTTGCCATGGCGGCACGGACCAAAAAGTCCTGGTGTTCATGGACCCAGGTTATCACCTGACTGACAACCTTGGTAATTCGTTTCGGCTGCACCAGGTATATCGGGTTGAAAGAAGTGTTGAAGTCTTTCTCAATGATAAATGGATGGCGCCGCACAGCCTGGTGCACCGCGAAAAGGTTCACGCTGTTGAGTTCCCCTTCATCAACTATTCCCAGCAGTTTCATGGCCAGTTCCTCAAGGGTCATGCGAAGGAATTCCGACTCGTCCGCTACCAGCTCGTGGATAATGTCCAGCAGTTGCGAGTGCTGGCGATAGAACTCCGATACCTGCTGCTCAAAATTGGCCATTATTTCAATGAGAGGTCGCCCAAGAGGCCGCGGGAGTCCACCTTCAGGGACAGATTGGATCTCCGACATGACTTGAGCAGGACTATCCGGAAAATATGGCTTGATAGGCTCGATCAGAACCCGAGGTACAAATCCCTTGACGACGTAATCGATTTCGCGATTCGAGCAGATCCGCCAGTTCCCACGGCTCGTATAAATTTGTTTCTGTTTATGAACTGATTGCACATAGACGGAGAGACTGAACACGCCATCTGACGAGACTCGGGCCACCATATCGCCTGGTTCGAGATGGTCTCCTTCAAATTCTTCCGAGGTGTCGAAATCATCCTTGCCAGACAATTGCGAACTAGCCCAGAGCGACTCCGACGCTTCGCGGCCGTTGAGCATCGTGCCGACCCACTGGCCTGTATTCTCCAGTGTCATTGCACTCCCCGGCTCGCGGACTGGGTCTAAGACATTGGGATTGGTTTCTTGCCATTTTCGAAGATATTGTCGAATATCGCGGTAGGTCTCGATTTCGGCTTGTACGCGGGCTTCTTCAGCAGCGGAGGCGCTCAGAGAGCCATGTCCAGTCGAGGAAACCTAAAGAGGCACAGCTATGAGTAGACAATTCGCAATTCAGCGCAGCAATGCACCAACCTACCCCATCCTTGAATTCCTCCTGCACTACTGATCTCAGCGTTCGTGACGTCGATACCAGTCGACGCCCAGCAAAAAGTGGCCCTTGACACGCCGGCTGTGGCAGGAAACATGCTGCTCGCCTTTGCCTCACGGAGCAGCGCGCACAAATCTGCCGTGCAGTCGCCAGTCTCTGCAACGCCCCTATCCTGGGTAGCACCATAGCTATGATGTTGTCGATCGCAAAAAACGACTCCGTCAATTGCCCGAAACTGGGCTCTTTGCGCAGGCAGAAAGTGGCCACCGCCACCGGGCGGTGTGCCTGATCTCCGGTCCGCAATCGCGGTCGATTGGGTCTTTGGTACTCGCCATCCGCCAAGAAAGTCGATAGTCCCCAACGCCAGAGCAGGAATAAATTCACGGCACGCAATCGTACCGCGTAAACGACCAGTAAGGAACACTGGCGACATCTGCCCCAGTTACTTAGTGGTTCGTCCGGGTCAGAATTTTGTGAACCGGCACGGCTCTTGCGACTCAGTGCACTGACCCAAGCGCTCGCCAGATGCATGTATAGCCTGGTTGACCGGTGTCTCTTACAATATACTCCGTACTGGTTTCTAAGAACTGTGTACTTGGCAGTTCATCGGTGGCAGTATATTAGTCTGTCGATACGTCCCAGCCTTCCAGGACCTGTTCAGAAGACAAAGTCGGTGGATCTACCGGCCCCTCAAGTCTCGAATTCTCCACTGGACCCCGCAATTTTCGCAAGTCCGGTCCCCTAAGCTTCTTCAGGGAAAGGATCCCCCTAATTCCACCAGCAACAATGCCGTGTCTAGCGTATTCGCCTTCGTATATATGTCTATCAAGACTAAGGTCTTCCTCGGCGGGTTCGGTGGCCTGGGCTTCATGTGATGCCGGCATGTCTTGCACGTTAGGATCTGCCATGTCCTCGGACAATTGATTCCGCTCTAAGACTTTAACTAGAAGCAATCACGATGATCGGGCCATTTCATGACCGAATGCCCTCAAAAGCTGGCAAACGGCGACTATCTTTGCTGCAATGGTCTAAGCGAGCTTGGCTCGGGCTTTTAGTTTGCTTCTTGCGGCGCCAGGGTTGGCCTGCCTGCCCGATGCAGGGACCGGCCAACACAGGAACTTCGAGCCTTGCAAGCCCTAGCTAATTGCCGCGTAGCTCTACTTTAGGGTTTCCGTCTCAAAATTGATCCCGGCAGGGGTCGTGGTGGCCCAATGCCCCCATACTCCCCCTTCTGCCACCGCTCCCTTAACGCTCCCTTTACGTTGATGTGTGAGTCAAAAACGCCCTGGCCGCATGCGCGCCTTTGCGGCCCTGTGGCTGAACAGTTAGGTTCAAGGGTGCAATGGCTGATACTAGGCTATTCGACCTCGGATCCGTAGACCCAAAACTCAAAATATTGTACGGAGTCACGGCTTGTCAAATGTAAGCCGGTCACGGTCACATCCCCATCCAAAGACGATATGTGGATCCTAGAACCCCCGCCATGAACCTCAGATATGTTGTGTTCGTCCACCAATCATGGAGAAGTGCAGATCTAGTCTGGCGCGCTGCCTATCACCGAGCATTAAACTTCCCCGGAATTTGCTACTTCTCGGGAGACGACGCGCATGCGCAGCCTACAGCTACACTGTGCAAATAGTACGCCAGAGATACTCTTGGTTTTCTAGTTTATGATCGACACCAGACTAACTTCTCGCTTAGATAGGAGAATGACCGAATGACTTGATCTTCGGTCTCAAAGGCTATCTATGTATTCTCTCCGAACAACAATCCCGAAATTTCGGTGGAAGAACAACTTGCACCCTACCATATGCGGTCTTTTTGACCCGCATTTAGGCTCTACAAAGTTGGCAAAGCGAGATGGTGATTTTTAAGTCAGCTCACCTCCATTCGCACGCTATGATTGGAAACGAATAGCTTGACGCTCTCTCCAATCTGGAAATTACATGGATCGCGTCAAGGGGACTTTTATGGGCCGGCAGAGAAACTAGCATACCCACACCCTGCTGACGGGGGTGAAGGTCGTTCCTAATTGCAAGCTCTGTCCTGTCAGATCCACTGTCAATGAGGGGGATGTGGGTAGTGGGTTGATGGATACCTTCCGAGTTTTCCATGGGTCCAGGAATCATTCAATTACTATATATAATAACCCATAGGACCCGCTTCCTGTTTACTATCCTATGCTGTGTGTTCAAGCCCGCACATTCCGTATAATCAGCTTTTTTATCCTCGGACTCATCCTTAATCTACTGCTATTCGACCTTAAATATATTCTTATACAACCTACGATCCTTTTACGACATGCCTTCCAGCCTCGGCTGGCGCGCTCTGGCGCTATTTCTGGCTGCCCTCACTCCCCTGGCACACGCTGATATTTGCTCGACCCTCGAGGCCGGTGGCATTGATGTCGAATATCCACTGTCGCTTGACTACTCGACCGACTTGACGAAATATTGGTCTGCCGCCTGCGGTGATCTCAAGCCAACATGCATTGCCGCGCCGTCCAGTGCAGCTGAGATGTCGCAGGTAATCAAGGAGCTGCACAATGTTGAGACTTTGTTTGCGGTCAAGTCCGGGGGTCATATGCCAAACAATGGTTTCGCTAGTATTCAGGATGGTCTTTTGGTTTCGACGAAGAATTTGGATCAAGTCTTCTACAACCCAGACGATGAGACCGCTGTGATTGGACCTGGTCTTTCGTGGGAGGAAGCACAGAAAGGGCTGGATGGGACCGGTCGAGCTGTGGTGGGTGGCCGACTTGGAGGCGTAGGCATTGGAGGGTATATGCTCGGAGGTATGTTCGCCCTTGTGGTGGTAGCCTCATGTTGGAGCTAATGATCATCAGGCGGAATGAGCTTCCTGAGCACTCAGTATGGCTGGGCTGCCAACAATGTCAAGGAGTATGAGGTCGTGCTGGCCAACGGTACGGTAGTTAATGCCAATGCGAAGGAGAACACCGGTAAAGATTATTGTACTTCGAACCCGCATGAAACATACTAACTATGGTGCAGACCTTTTCGCTTCTCTCAAGGGGGGTGGTAACAATTTCGGTGTCGTCACCGCATACACCATGGAGACGCACCCTTCCAGCAAGGTCTGGGGCGGCAACTATATCTTTACTGCGGACAAGACACCCCAGCTTCTGACGGCGCTGCGCAACTTTGCGGATGATTACCCCGATGATAAGGCGGCGATTATTTTGACATCGGAGCACGGTGCGGTGATTGATTTGTGGATCATGTTCCTCTTTTACGATGGCCCCGAGCCTCCAGCGGGCGTATTCGACGAGTTCACTGCGATCGACCACACGTCCACCACCAAGACTTGGGACACCTATTACGACTTGCTCAAGAACAATGATTTTGCCATTCTTCAGTACGTGCCACCAGAGTATAGCTTGGTAAATTATGCTGACACCCCCTATAGCGGACAACGCTATACCATCGCGACCGAGACGACACCTGTTCCCAACAAGACCATCGGTACTTCTGTGCTGCAGGAGTACTACGAACACTGGTTCGACGTGACTAATACTGTGCTTGATGTCACTGGCGCTCTAGGATCCATCGCTTTCCAGCCGGTGCCCAAGACCTTCTCCCAGAAGGCCAAGGACCGTGGCGGAGTAAGAAATCCACTAAGCATCTAGCAAATATTGTCCCAAGCTAATAAATGCAGGATCTTCTGAATGTTCCGACAGACACAAACTACATCTTCATCGAGCTCGACTTCTCATACTCTTTCTCCATAGATGATGACAAGATCGACCAGGCGAATCAGAACCTCTACCAGGGGATGGGCAATCTGGTGCAGAAGAATATCGACGAGGGTCTTTTGCCCGATGTGTACCGACCACTCTTCATGAATGACGCCTACTTCCGCCAGGACTACTGGGGACGCATTGATCCTGCATCGCGGAAGTCGGCGCTTGAGACGCGGTTGCGCTATGATCCTGATGGCTTCCTCCAGAAGCGAACCAGCGGTGGCTGGAGACTCAGCTAATTGACATGTATCGGGATCTAGACTTTTAGGTATATCTTATTTGGATACATGTTGACATAATTTGTCTATACTATAACGTTCTATTAACCTTTTCGCCTGGGGCGACACAAAATACAACACTGAAGACGCAGCTCGGGAGCGGGCCCTGGACAGTAGAACTAGTAGAGACATCGGGATGATGCACACCTATAGAATAAGCTTTGATTTCTGCATGCTTAGGTTAGGTTTACATTGCCTTTTTTCCACACAAAAGGTGGGGTTGGGGAGTTGAAAAAAGAGAGAGAGATAGTCCGAAACGCGATTTGAAAGGCATCTCATATTGTGATGATAGAAGCATACATCTATATCAAGTACTATTCGGCCGTGGAGCATCTGGTCTATAGAGATTCTAGGGATTAGTTGAACAATGTCAACGTCCTCTGCTGTATGTGGATCGTCCCGACCCAGGAGGCGTGCCGCGACATGCC
The DNA here is from genome assembly GCF_028826845.1 of Penicillium canariense. Lineage (NCBI taxonomy): Eukaryota > Fungi > Ascomycota > Eurotiomycetes > Eurotiales > Aspergillaceae > Penicillium > Penicillium canariense. Next base: position 4,796,233 of record NW_026622728.1, on the reverse strand, counting down.
CTCAAGGAAAGTCTCGCCCAACACCCTCTGCTGCCGGCGGTGGCAACAGCGTATTAAGAGGTGCAGTTCTCGCCTGCTCGATCCATCTATAATAAACTGTCATCTGCGCTTTATCGCCCCAATAGGTCGTAGGGACTAATGGGGAAGTGATACATCGCAATTGAGCCGCCAGGGATGGGATTAAACTCAACCTACCGCGTCGGATAATCCAAAACAACCCAGCCGCCCGGTCAAATAATAGAAAACCAAAGCGACTAGGATGAAACATGATCGACGGTGCATTTTCCCACCCCAGTCCGCCTTTGACTCATTTTTGTAGCCGCCTGCGTCAGATCAGTAGCCATCAGCGCAGCGAGTGGCTCAGAAGCGCCCGGGGTATTTAGGGTTCTCCTCCAAGCGCTGGGGTGGGGCCGGCCTCCCCCAATCCAAATTTGCACATTCGTACTTCGACACCAGAAAGCTCTCAAAGCTTTACACTGTAGGGACAGTCATTTATGCAAGCCGCCCTGCTTAGGGCCGTAGTTATTATAGATCATGGTGCTGGGATTCGTCGCGAGTGGCGCTGTCTCCAGATATTCCCCAGCAACGACGTCAGAGGAGGCTGCGACCCCGTGTCGAGGGCCTAGAATTTAGCCATGCTGCTAATTTTGTTTGGTCTAGACTCCTGTTCTTTATTTGGAGACTTATGTGGGCGGCTGGATTCTTTGTGGCCGTCCTATATAAGATCTGAAGCTGGTGCGGGAGTTGTTTTGTTCGCTGAATCAACTCTGCAACACTTTCCTTCAAAGCGCTCCCTTTGTCTTTTTTCCTAATCTGTTCGGGACTAAATAAGCTTCACTCCTTCGATTTTGGAATTGCTCCCAGCAATTCATAACAATAGCTTCACTCCTTTCACATCTTTCCGCGTTTTTATCGCAAGTCAACGCGCTTGGCATCGACTTCCTCAATCACATTGCGAAACCTTTGCCATCTATAATCTTCACCATGCCGCCTCGCTACGGAGCTCTCGGTGCCACTTTCCAACTGGCACGTATTTTCCAGGCCTGTTCGCTCATTGCCATTATTGGCATGACAGCTAAATTCATCTCATCGATTGTCAATAACAATGCGACGCCGCCCAACATTCTTATCGGAACGATCAGTGTCGTAAGTTTCCATGTTGAATTCCTGGCTGTAGAGAAGGATGCTGACTGCGATAAAAGACTTGTATCGCCGCTATCTACTGCATCATCACAGGCATCCTCTTCTTCGATGACATCCTCCCTTTCCTTCCCTGTGCGGTCTTGGATTTCCTCCTACTCATTGCACTCATCGTTGTTGCTGTGATAATGGGCAAGCCTCTCTCTTATTTAAAGTGCTCGTCACTCGCTTCGCTGGGCTTCAACGACGCCACTGTATACGCTTTTTCGTCCCGCTTGTCCAACGTGGTGGCAACCATTAGTGGGACGATTGATTTCTCGTCGTGGATTGGGGCGTCGAAGACAATTTGCTTGGAGACAAAGGCGATTTGGGGACTCAGCATTGCCTTATGGTACGTGATTACTCTTCAGCCATGTATGCTGGCAAATTACTCACCCAAGTATATAGTATTTTATTCTTCTTCTCGGTCATTTGCAATTTTTGCCTGTGGCGCCAGAAGAAGGTCATGGTAAACGCAGAGAAGTAATAGTCTCGAACGGAACCACTGGCATGCAGGTGGAAGTGCACCCAACGAGTAGTCGAAGGTTAGAATCGAGAAGGGGAAGAACCGGATGGTATGGGGGGCATGAGGAGGCTAGACTGAGAGCTGTTTTGCTTGGTTTTTTTTTGCTTTTTCAGCGCACACTAATGGGTTTGAATTTCGGCGTTTGGAGCTCACTGCCTAAAATGGAAAATCGATAAAAACCATAGGCCAGCCAAATGAAACCACTCGTTTTTATCTACCTTAAAAATCATTGATTGATGAGGACTGAGAATGCGGCTTTTTCTCAAACAAAAGCCTAGATCTCTTCCCAACAAAACAAGAACACCATTTTGACAAATTGACAAATAGTGCCGACATCACCCAAACCTGGTATGGGGCAGGAGGAAACTGCTCATTACCCATGATACTCTTGCCACAAACATGAAGGCAAATCCAGCTATATTGACCACAGCGATAATACCGCCCTTGAGGCCATTTTCAGTGGGTTCAGCAACCGTCTGGCCCTCCATGAGCGCGCTCACAGGCGGAGAGCCATAACTGTGAGAGATAACAACAACTTTCCTGCCTTCATGGAGAAATGGGAGGAGATGCTCTTGAATCACAGCTGCATGGGTCAAAGAATGTAGATTCCGGACCCACCTGATTTCACAGACAGCTTAGTCGAACGAGAGCACTTGGTAGCTTTGAGCGTGTGGAGGTTCGGAAATCGTGCGGTGGTGGACGCGCCGGTGGAGAGCACATGGCACAATAACCAGGACCGGGATTGTGCGATTCCATTGTTGCTGATTAATATCTCAAAACGTTGCGTTTTGAGATCTGGGACCAAGGGATATCGAGGATGAATTGGAGAAATAGGCTGAGCTCGGTGCCAGTAGGATGTGAGTTTTCGACCCCCTCCCGTAATTGGGTAGGTCGTACATTTCACGCATACGAGGTAAATGAAATCACGGCGAGTCTCGTGTGCTTTTGAATGGCCATGCACAGGATTGATATTCAATCAAAAGCATCGGTGATCGCGGACCACCACGGCCTCGAAATGGCGCACTACCCGGAGCTGACAGGCGGGATAATAGCAACCTCCTCCCCTGCCTGAATCACTTTGTGCGCATCCTCCTCAACATCGATGTATTCACCCTCAAGACTAATGCCACAGCTGCCTAGCACCTTCGCACGGATCCCAGGGTATCGCTCCTCCAGCTGCGCGAAAAGCCCAGATAATGGCAGGGGTGCGGGGAGACGCTCAGTGTCTTTGGAGGTGTATTGGGACGCGGTCGCGAAGTAGTGAATAACAAAGGTCCCCCTGGAGGACGAGTCCGATTCCACCTGTGAAGCTGAAGACATGGTATCGCGGATATGGAAGGACTTCAATTCGAGACAGGAGGTCGTGGATGGTGCAAGTGGGAGAGTTGAGAGGAAGATGGGCGCGTTGCGGGAATGCGGGGAGCTCCGACGGGCCTGAGGCTCGTTACGGGCAGTGGGAGTGGGGCATTTTGGCATTCTTCCGTCGCTTAACTCGTGCTGATTCATTAAATAGGTGCGGTGCGCAGCTGCCAGGAACTATGCGCATATCGCTATTAAAAAAGCGCTCATAGCACCAGCTCCTTCTCTCGTCTTGAGACCAATGGAAGTACTGTATAATCTCAATCAACAGGCGACTGATCAAACAGACTCCAGGCTTCCAGGCCACAGCTGATCCTGTAGCAGTGGTTACGAATACGGAGTACACTGGCTCCAAATTTGTGTGCTGTTAAAGCGTCGGCGCTTTGTACGTAATTTATTGTCGTTCTTAGAAATAAAATCACACTTCCATAATAATGTGACCCCATCTAGGGTCCTATCCGATTTATCCGCTGTGGGCCTTGAGGCTCAAATTCGGAACTGCCCCTGAAAATTTGGTGTCATCTAATACGGCTCCATATCGGGACAAAAATCTTGCTTATAGCGTCTTATTCCCCGAAAACGTGCGTGAAGTCTGGAACTTTCCAGGATAAATAATTCTGGGCATTTATAGGCCGCGACCTGCCCCAGGTTACGTTCGTACGGAGATTGTTTTTTTCCGTCACCAAAGACACCCCATTCCTCACCTTTCGCCTCTCATTCTTACTATCGGGAATAATCTACTTCAACTGTTCTTGCCGCTCTTTCCAAATTCTCAGCAAAATGGCCTCCGCCACCACGATCTTTCGCCTCTTCGCGTTGTCCGCGGCTTTGAACCAGGCGACTGCTACCTTCAGTCTCGATACTTCTGGTCCTAGTTGGGACTATACAACCAAGGACTTGGCAGACACGACGTCACAGGCTTGCAAGGACGCCTACAGCGCCAGTATCGACTGCGATGAAACCCTCCTTGAGATCGTAGCGTCTATGGATCCTGACTTCAACCCGCAATCTTCGGACTTGCAGGCTATGTGCACCACGACATGCAGTGATTCATTGTCCCAGTATATGAAGAACGTCAAGGCTGCATGCGGCAACGATGGCGATCTAGCCGGAGTTGCCAACGGGAATACATATGTTTACCAGGCTCCCGTGGCCACCGTGGGCGAGGTTTTCCAGTACAAATACGGCCAATCTTGTGCCAAGAGCGGGTGAGTTTGGTACATAGTGGTTTGCTCAGGGTGCATGTGCTTATGTTTTCGCAGGTCTGATTACTGTTACTTGACCTATCCCAACAGCGATGATTGGGCCAGAACCGACTTCCCGTGCAGCGACGAGTGTGCAGTCGAGTTTTACCAAAACGCACACGAGCAACCTGGCTCGGCATATTTCTTTAACTACTTTGCTCTTTGCAACCAGTCATCATCCTGGGAGGATACCTTTGCCGGTGGTTGGGAAACTGTGGTTCAATGCAACGATGGTGGAAGCGATGTAAGCTCCGTGAGCACGAGCGGAGATTCAACAACCACCGATATTGTTGACATTGCATCTTCGACCACCTCAATGACCAATGCGGCTATTTCTACGACCTCAACACCAACTGCAGCGACGACAACCGCCGCACCGGTTCGGTCTGCTTCTGGGACTACTTCCACCGCTGGGACTACTTCCACTACAGCCACCAGTGGCGCTTCGAGGCTCAGGGCCCCCTTTCTTTCAAATTTCTGGGCATAAATGCACCTTAGATATAAATAACCCAATATAATGATGAAAGCTTAGAACTTCATCTTCATTCTCTTCAATATTCAAGTAAATCATTATCTTGTCAGTACTATAAGAAGTCCGCTATCTAACCGGCAACCAGGAGTTTCAAGATATTGTCACTCGCCTGTTTTATGGAACAAATGCATAGCCACAGACATACAGTAGAGTCAGTGTCCTGGGATCATATCTACCGGATATCCGTGTCTTCGCCCACCCACACCGCTTCCGCGCTGTGGGTGTGCCTCACCGTAACCACCAATATCACCGTAACCACCAATCTTGATCAAAATCATCAATTTTGAAGCTTTTCCCCCCACAAAACATGCCGAAACCCTCCAATTTTGATGAATCTCGCATGGCAGAGGCCTGTGAAGCTATCCGCGCGCAAAACAAACCGAATATGTCGAAGACTGCGCGTGAATATGGCATTCCTTATGCGACGCTACGCGACCGTGTCAAAAAGGGCAGCCGGCCCCGTACAGCCAGAAAAGCGTCCAATAAAGCCCTAGATAGCTATCAAGAGGAAGCCTTAATACGCTGGATCGATTGTATGCGTAGTTGGAATATGCCTGTCACCCCTGGCCTAATTAAGCAGTAGGCGAATCGAGCTATCGTATACGCTGGTGACCCTACACGAACTGTCGGCCCTATGTAGGCGTATCGCCTTATAAAGCGCCTACCAGTGCATCTGCAGCTAGGCCCAGTGAAGTAAAAGACCAAGGAATCAAAACGTATCAAGGCCGAAGACGCAGGATTACTACAGTACTAGTATGATCTATTAGCTAATGTGGTTAAGGATACACCGGCGCGGTTAGTATACAATTTTGATGAGTGTGGCTTCCAACCTGGCCAGGGCACATCACGAAGGGTTATTAGATCAAAATTACCCTGCCCTAATCTTGCTGAATTAGAACGTAGCGAGACTATTACGACCGTTAAATATATCGCTACCGATGGTTAGCTAATGGATCCGTTATTCATCTTCAAAAGCGGCATATTTCAAGAGTGTTGGTTCAACGATAGCGAGGCTTTACTACCACTCACGAATACAGCAATATTACCTAATAGCTAGATATCCGATGAATTAGCCCTCGAATGGCTTCAATCTTTTATTAATATAACTAATGATCGCACGAAGAGGGGGAAAAACGTATCTTGATCTTTGACGGCTACGGCTCCTATCTTACTATCGAATTCCTATAAAGATACGAGGATAATAACGTTATACCATTCGCTTTTATGCCTTATACGATATATCTTTGCTAGCCTCTCGATGGTAAGCCGTTTTTAAGCTATAAGTAACATTTCCGACGTATTAATAACGAGCTATCTTATTGGGCCGGTCAGCCGATGGGGAAGTCCGAATTTCTACGCATCATTAGGCCTATACGAGAGAGGGCCTTTAACCAACGAATTATCCGCGAAGCCTTTAAAGATCGTAGTATTTGGCTAGTTAATAGTAGCAAGATTGTCAATAATCTAGCTAACTAGCTAGATTTACCAGATCTCTACGCTAATCTCCGTCCGTATAGCTAAAAGACACTATCACCACCACTAATAGCCCTCTCGTCGTCGAGCGTAGAAAACAGCCCTCCAAAATCTATTGAAGCTGTTAAGAAAAACCAGCAGAAGCTATTAAAACACGTAGATAGCTTTACACTAAAGCAACAGCGAGGTTTAGAGCGGATATTTGAACACAACCGAATCGCTATAGAACACCTCAATATGGCCAACGATACAATCAGTCAAATAAGAGCCGCCCAAGCACCCTTACGGCGCCAATTTACCAAGCGACAGGTGAAGCCACTCAGCCAGACCGGTATATTATCCGTACGCGATGCAAATCGATCAATTGCAGGGAGGAAGGCCAAAAGCGCTGCTGTTGAAGAGAAACGGTTAGCCAAGCAATGGGAGAAATTGTATGGTCGGAAGCCACCACCAGCGGTTATGCAAGAGAGTGAGATATCAATAGAAGCAGCGATGGCAGCGCAAGATAGTGGGGATATTTATTTCGTTGATAGCCAGCCGATGCGTTAAAAATTGATGATTTTGATCAAGATTGGTGGTTACGGTGATATTGGTGGTTACGGTGAGGCACACCCACAGCGCGGAAGCGGTGTGGGTGGGCGAAGACACGGATAATGTCTGGCAACTCTTGGCGGTCCCTTTCCGTTCTAGCGCTCACCCTCTCGCCGCTTTTGCTCATTGGGTAGAATTGACCACGACCCTGAGCGGCCTGAGCCGGTCATAATCAAGTTGATCCACTCACTGAGCTTGACCGGAGCCACCCGGTTTGCTTACTACGCTCGTCCAGGTCCAGTGGGTGTGACGGAATCCACGTCCAAGCTAACAATCGAGCATCACATTGTTCGAGGACTCGAGCATATATTCTGCCAGTCAAGGCGTGTCACAGCTATTGGATGCCTCGATTCAATGTCGCTACAGGAGCCGGATTCTCTCAAAAAGGAGCGAGAAGCCAACTGAAAAAGAGCGAATGCTGGCTGATGGGCAGGTAATACTCAGCGAGCTCAGGTCACGTAACTTATATTTAGTGTGAGAACCCCTTGGGTAGAGAATGAATACATCTAGCATATTGATATCATATCGCTACAATAGGATAATATGCTGGTAGCCGCTAATGGCCGACTATCTAGTCCTCTACCGTCAAGCCTCGTTGAGACCCGTAAGCTAAGGCCGAAATCAATGGATAATGTAGTGCCAGGATGCGAGGAAGAATTATATAGGCATAAAGAAACACTATAGCACTTTTCATTCCTGCTTGATGACGGCGGGGCTCTCACTCTTCACAACCACCTCATCCGAAAGTGGCTTCTTGGCCCAGATTCGCTTCGCGCGCTGATAGGCGTGGAAGCGCGGGTTTTTGAGCGCTTTCCGCATTTCGGCAACATAAACCAGGACTTCCTCCCTGGTCCACGGCAGCGGGTCTCCATACTTGGTGAGCAGGTACATTGAGTAGCCCTCCATGCCCGACAGCCAGTGCTGGATATTGACTATGCCAGCCTCCTTCAATGCTTTGTCTCTCGGCCATGCCCCGATAGGCCACTTCGTAGTCTTCTCATGAACGTCCACAAATCCGGCCTTCTCAATGTCGGCGCGCATTGTTTTCGTGATATCAAGAGACTTGCCCAGTTTTTCGCCGGCGGCGAAGAACCTAGGCCCCCAGGTGAATAGGACACTATCCGCCGGTATACTCCCGTCATCACACTCACAGCGGATATCCATTTCAATCTGCTCAAACCAGCCACCGGGTTCCAGATTGTTATAACATTGCTTATAGAGCACGTCCCATTCGTCCGGCGAAAACGCACCGATCCCGTGGCGAAGATGAATCAGGTCGAACTTTTCGCGCCATGTCCAGTCCTGCAATACATCGTCTACTTCAAAGATGCAGTTTGGCGGGATCCAACTAACAGGCGGGGGGAATAGATCGACACCCCGGACAACAGCGTCGGGGAACATATCCGCCACATCAATAGCCCACGAGCCCTGCCCGGTCCCAATGTCGAGCACATGCTTTGGTGCCGGGACTGGTGCCAGATACAGTGGATTGATCGCGTCGGCGTTCATGAGAAGGCATGCCAGATGTCCCACTTCATACACCTCGAACTGTTGTTCATCGGAGGGACTGAAATACTCGGCATCTCTCAGGGTTTGATATCGTCGACCGTTCTCCATAAACCCCTTATACATAGAGGAGGCGATTGAGGTGGTCTCGGATTTCCAGTCTTCCGGGTCGTACTCATTGGAGCGCGGGTAATGCAGATTTGGATCTGCTGTGATCGTGATGTCGGCCATGGTGGGGAGAACAAGGCCGCAGCTCGGTAGCTCAATCCGCTCTTAAAGACGTGGAGGACTGTCACCAACAGGTCTGCGCTTTGGAAAGACAACAAGGCAAGTGGTCAGGACCGGCGACCAAATCCAACACACAGGCCACGCCCAGCACGGATGCTCGGATGACCGTAGTTGCTTTTTCTTTCTCGGTGTTCGAGGTCGGACACCGTGACCAACGCGGGGATCTTCCGGAGAACACAAGATGTGCACGAGAAGGTTCTGTGCTAAAGACGAGGTGTGGGATCGGAGACGTTACACGGTAGAAACCTCCCTCGTTCCCGTGGGGGGTGGGTTGGCTGTCTCGGGAACAGGGGCGGTTGGTCCCCGCGAGTAGTGCAGTGTGATAGCCAATGACTGATGAGGAACGGTGGGGACATTATGCGGGCGGTTAGTTTTGGCACTTTTACAACTGGCCGCAATGGCATAGAAAGGCGGTCCCTCGGTCCTAACCTGGCCCGATCCGCTTTCAGTGGGGGAAAGGGGGGGCTGCAGCTGTTGGCAATTGGATGGGCTCGGCCGCCAACCTCAAAGCTCCTACTGAGCCTGGCTAGTGTTCTCGACGGAATCCTAGCGCTGGCCTTCCTGCACGCTCCGCCATAGGTCCTCCAATGGGTGGCCGCATCCTGTCTACTAACGTAGCAGGATTTCGTCAGCTGTTAAGATAGGACCGCGCCTAATCAGAGTCCAGAGAATCGTGAGACCTGTCAGGTTTCCACACCTGGTAAATCCCGAATATACGTTCCCCCTATTCTCCCCCAGTTCGTTTGAAACGGCTCGTTGCAGCACTGCAGCCGGGATCTTTGAATGCCATTGTTCACGGTATCCGGCCTCATGGCGTATGGCTGGGGTCTCTGGGCGCTGGCTTTTGTCAGCGCCGTCGTTGCCCGTGTGATCGTTAGACGATACTGGACCTCGATCCGAGACGTCCCCGGTCCTCTGTTGGCATCGTTTTCGAATCTTTGGCAGGTCTTGCAGCTTTTGAAAGGCCATACCGAAGCGGAGACAATTAAATTACATATAGAATATGAGGACCTGTGAAATAGACGCCGAAAATGACAGCCTTTGACGCCAGAAACGGCCTCCTTTCCACCCGTAACTTTAGAGAGCGAGCCGGCGCTTCACCGCCCATTGTCTAGCACCATCACTATATTGCACCCAACTAGTGCCGTTAGTCATCATCAACCGGCCCTGATGTTTGATGCTCGTTCAACAGTCATTCCCTTTGAACCAATCTGAGTAAAACGACGCCGAAAATGGCTCCCCTGTGCAGTGCCATCCAGGCTCCTTCCCTCTTTGCCCTGCCTAGCCGGGCCCTTATAAAATACTCGTTCTTCCCCCCTCTCGATACACTTATATCTCCCCAGTCCTTTCCTCATCTCCTTTTCCCGACTCCCAAATCGACTTCGCGAACCTTGCTGCTTGTCTTTCTAGATTCCACTCTTGGTCGATTATCTTGGTTTTTGCAAATAGCAAATTCTCTCGTTCGTTCGGCTTAGGGTGAGGAGCATTATTACTAGACCGACCCTATTCTTTGCTAGGAAACTCGAGCCAGGCTAGAATAGTTCCGTAGCCTTGGATAGCTACCTCTAAACTTTAAACCGAGGACCTTATTAAGTATTGCCGTCGTCGAACGGTATTAGCGAAAGTAAGTATAGATTTTCCTAGAACTAGGTACGGTAGGTAGCGTCAACTCACGAGAATTAGATTTTCTATCTAGTCGGAGGCGGACTATATAGACTAACGTAATTCCCGCCCGACCGAGCCACCCGGCCGACCGAGCCACCCCATCAAAAAACGCGTCTTCTAACCCACCCACCTAATTCAACCACCTACCATGCCACCAATTCGCTCTGGATCTGCTCAGAAATCAGCCAATCAAGAGGGCAAGATCTTATTAGCCCTTGACGATATCAAAAATAGTCGTGTCGAGTCTATACGCGCAGCAGCGAAGCTATACGCAATACCTCGCACTATACTACAATACCGCGCTGTCGGCCGCCTCCCACGCGTCGATGTGCGCCCATCTGGTCATAAATTGACCTAATACGAAGAGGATTCGCTTACTAAGTGGATAATCTCTATGGATACGCGTAGTGCAGCGCCTAGGCCCTCTATAGTACGAGAAATGGCCAATATTCTACTAGCTACGCGTGGTGAAGACCCTCCAGCTACTGTAGGTAAAAATTGGCTATCAAGCTTCGTGCAACGACGCCCTGAGCTTCGTTCAGCATTCTCTAGACGCTACGATTACCAAAGAGCCTAAAACGAAGACCCTACCTCACTACGAGCCTGGTTTACGACCGTATAAGATGTTATCGACGCGAATGGTATCTAACCGGAGGATATCTATAACTTTGACGAGACCGGCTTCGCTATAGGGATTATAGCTACACAGAAGGTCGTTACAAGGGCGGAATATTATGGTCGGCGATCGATTTTACAACCGGGTAATCGTGAATGGGTTACAGCGGTCGAAGCAGTTAGCGCTGATGGCTACTCGCTACCGCTATACGTGATATTTAAAGGTAAAAACTTCATAGCGTCGTGGTTCGACGAGAAGCTTCTAAAAGATTAGCGTATCGAGGTCTCGCTAAACGGCTAGACTACCGATAAAATTGGCCTTCGGTGGCTACAGAAGCTATTCATTCCAGCGACGACGACACGTACGAAGGGGAAATATCGACTCTTGATTCTTGACGGCCACGGTAGCCATCTTACACCTTAATTCGACCAGATCTGCATAGAAAATCATGTTATACTACTTTATATACCTCTACACTCTTCGTATCTTTTACAACCGCTTGATGTTGGGTGTTTTGCTATATTAAAACGCGTATACGGTCGCTACGTAAGCGATCTTACTCGTGCGTCGTATAACTATATCGACAAGTTCGATTTCCTCGCAGAGTACGCCCGGGCGCGCACGGAGGCCTTTCAACCTTATATTATTCAAAATAGCTTCGCTGCTACCGGTCTTATTCCAGTCGACGTAGATCGAGTGCTTTCGAAGCTCAATATCTTACTCCGAACGCCATCGCTACCAAATAGCAGGCCAACTACTAGCTGTAGCCAATTTAGCCCAAAAACACCCAGGACGGTCGTGTAATTACAAAAATCAGCTTCGATATTAAAGGATCTATTAAGATATCGGTCAAATAGCCCTCCGAGCCCATCAAAAACCGTACTAGATCAGATTATCAAAGGCGCTTGCATATCGCTTCACGGGGCCGCGCTATTAGCGCAGGAAAACAGCGATCTACACACAGCGAATCAGAAAATACGCCAAAAACGCACACGATCTAAATAATAGATAGTGCACGAAGGAGGCCTCACGGTCAAAGAGGGCCTACAGCTAGTTCAGCAGCTGAATCAGCCAATTAAAGACACTCTAGTAGTAGTGCAGCCGCAGGGCGATAAGGCTATTCAACTAGCTCAGCCAATCAGAAAAGCTCCACCGAAGTGTAGTGGGTGTGGGCAGGTCGGACATAAGGTTAATTATTGTAAAAACCGCTAGATATAGCTAAATTAATACGTTTTGGTTAAGATATTAAGATTCAAAATTTCCTAATGGGGTAGGGTGGCTCGGTCGGCCGGGTGGCTCGGTCGGGCGGGAATTACGTTACCTTCTCCGGGAGGATTACGTAATCTACATGAATTTCTTCGATTAGATATTCCGAACATTACGAGAGAAGACGCTACAATCTTATAACAAGTATTAGCGCCGCCTTTACTAGTATTTCGAACTATTTACTCGTCGCCGTATTAATAAAAACATTCATAAACAGATACGACGAGTACGAGCATTTCTTCCCTACTATAAAGATTAGGCTAATAATAACACAGTATTTAGATAGTCCTTTTCCGGCCGAGCGAAAGATCTCCCGACGAACGAAGGACAAGAACACCCTAGATATAGATATCTTCTATACGATCTACCGTTATTACTAGGTCTATTCGAGGTTTTTCCGTTATAGGAATATACTTATCCAATTTACTACAGTATAGCTATAGTCTACCATCACCGGGACTCGCCCCGGTGTCTTACTTCTATAAAATACCTTATTACCCGGTAACCCCTCCTGTAACGATTTTACTACTTGTTAGGGTAGAAGGCCTATCGATCAGGTAAAGAATCGATGGCGAATAGATAATGAAATAATTGTAATACAGTTTAGCCGTTCTTCTTTTTAAAGACTGAATCTTGCCGATTCAGATTAAAAGGAAACGGGACACTCTCTTTTATTAGGGAATAACGATACCGAGTAATAATAAAGAATAATATAACTACTTTTAATATTAACGCTTCCCTATATTAGACTAATACGTAATCCTTTATAATTTATTCCCCCTCTAATAGTAGCTATCCTTAGCTATAATAGAGAAATAGGGATATTTTACTTCCGATTTATATAAGTAATAGACTTATAATAATAGTGTTAGTTATAAAGTCTATTTTACTTTTATAATTCCGTAGGCTAAAGTTCCTACTACTAATCCTTAATTAAATTAGCTAAGAACCGTAGCCCCGGGATAGAGAGAAGTAAGAAAGAGAAGAAAAAGAATATAGCTAAGGCTATTTATAGTTTTTCCTTTTAGAGTTATTATCCTTTTAAGACTATTTTATTATAATAGGGATAATTAGTAGCGAGAGATATATTAATAGAGAATTTTAGTTAATTTAGGTATATTTTATATCCGAAAGTAGATATAAGTAAAAGATACCTAAGGTTAATTAGTATTAATATTAATTCCTTTATTATCGAGTTCTATTAGGTTTCTTATTTTCGATTAATAAGAGAAGGCGAGTAATTACTAGGAATCTAGGGGTATTTCGATATTTTCTTTTATTAGAAAATAAAGGTTTTAGCGTACTTTTATATAATAGGAGTTTCTAATTAGGCCGGAAGTTTCTATTCTAGTTATAGTTCGTTACTATTTATAATTTTTTAAATTACGTATATATAATAGACCGGTAGTAATTTACCGATAAATTAGATATATTTCTAGTTCGTATAATAAAGAATTCTACGAACTAGTATATATCTCTAATAATATAGGTTTTATAGGTAATAATACGATTTATCTCTTTTCGGCCGTTTTATCTTTTCTTAGTATTAATTATAAAACCTTTAGGTTTTTCCTTCTAGCGAAATTTTCTTCTTTACTTATTAATACCCCTCTCTAACTACTATCTTTCTATAGTAGTTAGTTACTTTTCTACTCTCTTTCTATTAACCTTTCTATATCTTTTTAGCTAAGATACCTAAAAAGGCTACGGCTAGTCTAAAACTATATATTACTAAGGTAGTTTTACCTATATTACTATAGTATATAGGTTATTTTTATATTATCTTTATATAGTAGGATAGTACTAAACTCTTAGTAGTTTAGTACTAAATAATCTATCCTACTTCGAAGTCTTACGAGTACTATTATAAGAATTATAGAATCTATAAAGTAGTATAGAATCTCCTATATATCTCTATTAATTAGATTTTACTAATTATATAAAGATCCTAGGTAGTATAACTAGAGACCGACTAGATTTTACTAGGCTTCTCGAGTTTATTAAGGAGTTTTAGGTCTCTTATTAAGATAGTATCGTTATTAATACTTCCCCGAATTACGATCCCTTAATAGGTACCTATCCGTTAGTATTTCTAAGATATATTATTTAGACTATATAATATCTTTATAATAGCTTTAATACCCTAGTTTCTATATATCGATACGAATATAAATTTAAAAGCTAAAAGGTAGCTAATAATATATATAATTATCTTCTTTTCTATAAGGTTTCTCTAATAATTTAATAGAAAACCTTAGTTAATTATAACTAGTACTTAATTTCCCGATAGATTACTATTTTTCTATTAGCTCGCCTTTTTATAGGCATTTCTTAAAAGGATATCGAGGCCTATAAAGATTTAATTTACCGCCGAATCGGCCCCGTAGATAATAGATATAGTATATAGGTAGCTTATAAGAAGATATTCTTTAATAACGTTCGTAACGCTATTAAAGATTATCTTCCGTAGGAGCTATCTATTAGCTAGGAGGCCTTAGATATAGAAATATAGGTAACTAGCTAGTTATACTATATTAATAATAACTAGCCTATTCTATATCTAACCTATTAAAATTTAATATAGATACTATAGGGTTTCGGGGTTTTTTCGTAGCTAGTTCAAAAGATATTTCTAAATTTTAATATATCTAATAATTTTTATAGCTAATAGCTAATTAAAATCTAATCGATAAGAATTAAATAGAGAATAGCTAGCTTTTTACTACTATTTCGGAATAAGATAAAGATTTCTTAATTTTTTTACGGAATATAGAGACTATAGATTTTATATTATCTATATCTTCCTTAGGTACCTATTAGTTATACTCTAAGGACTATTCTTTCTATTTAATAAAGAAATATAATTTACTATATAATTATTTCTCTTCCTTAATTTCTTTAACTTCCTATTTATTATTATCTTCTAGGTTAGGTATTAGTAGTAATTTATAACTATTTCGGTCCTATTACTCTATCTATAGTTTAAGATAGGATATATAGAATATATTATAAAGTCTTAAGTATTAAGCTAGTAACGTAAGACGATATATTTATTTTCTAATAGCGTTTAAGACCCGAAATAGCCTAATAAATTTTAGAATAAGCTTTTAAGAGGACGTTTTAAGCTTAAGATTCTTAGTAGATAATCGAATAAGATCTTTACGTTTTAATATTAATAGGGTATAATAGGTATTAAAATATTTCGCCTAAGTATTAGTAGCTTTTCGCTACTAATCTTTTAGATTTTTACGAAGTTTTTCTAGCTTCTAAATATAGTCTAATACCGCTAGGATCTCTTTTAAAATAGATTTATCCTCGAATTATAAGTAAAAATCTAGTAAATAGCTATATATTATTTTAAAAAGAGACTTTCCTAAAATTATATTAATAGTATTATTACTAGCGAATTCGGCTATTTGTAGTAATTTTAGCTATAATAACTATTTATCGCTAGCGAAGTAACGAAGATAGTATTCTAAAATTTAATTTATCCGTTCCGTTTAGCTATCGGTTTACGGATAAAATACTATTAAAAATCTTAGTTTTATATAGGATAGATAATATACCTTACTCTAAAACTTACTAGTAAATATCGGACCCCTATCTAATATAATTCTATCTAGAGGTCCGAACTTAAGTTCGATCTCGTTATAGAATAATTTAGTAAGATCTACTATAGTTATTAGGGATAAAATAGGGAAGAAACGGGCTATTTTTATAAGTCTATCTATAATAACTAAGATTAAATCTATAATCTTTTCTTTAAAAATTATTTCTAGAAGACTAGTAATAAAATCTATAGTAATTTTACTCTATAGATAGCTAGGAATTAGTAATAATTCTAGCTTACTATATAGTTAGTACCTCGGTACTGCTATCCCTTAGTATATTAGATATACTTTAATATATTTAGCGACGTCTCGCTAAAGATTTATCTAATAAAACTTCCGACGTAATAGCGTTTCAGTTCTATTTCGGCTAAAATAGCCTACTAATAGATCTTTATAGTAAAGGCTTAATAGCCTACGCCTTAAATTTTCCCCTATAAGGATATATAGGTAATTTTTAAAATAGAGTAATCCCTCGGGATTAATTATCTAACCTTTTCGCCTTATTTTCTCTTATAAAATAGTAGCTACTCGGCGGTAATACTCCTTATCTTCGGCCTAAATACGCTAAATTAGGTAACGAAGATCGGTATTAGCTTTAGCTAGATATATATTCTTATCTTAGTATATATTTTATACCGATTTAAGAGGGATTTTTTAGGTATAACCTAGTTCTTCCTATATAGCCTAGCTAACTATAGACCTATTTAGGTTATTTTATTAATTAGATAGAATATCTTTAGATAATATATTATCTTCTAATACTAGCTAGGATTTATTAGCTAAATAGCCTTATAGAGTTATACCTTATAATTCTATATCTACCGATTATTTCGGTAGTGTTTCGGTAACTAAATAGTTCCGAATTAGGAGTAATAGATCTAAGCTCTTAATTTCTTTAAGGGCTAGATTTATTTTTCTAGATAATCTATCTATAGGGTTTATCTTACCTAATCTATATTTAATTATAAAATTAAATAGAGATAAAAATATATACTAATAAGCTTATCTCCCTATTAATTTAGTTTAGCGTATAAATCTTTATAGATTCTAATAATCTAATAATACTTTAATAGGATATAAAGAACCTTCGAAATAGTGTCGCTAGTATTTAAATAATAAAATAATAGTAAATAGCTCTTAATCCGGTATCGAATAATATAATTTAGCTCTATTAAATTTTCTTAACTAAAAGGCGATAGGGTAATAGCGTTTATTTTAGCTTTCCTAAGATAGAATTCTAGATATACTATAATCCGATATATCTATTTCTAGCCTAATCGGTTTTATTAGATTAAAATATTATAATAACGATACTAATTAAAATATAGCGATTAGGCGTCGAAACGCTATTTTTTCGTAGATATTTAATTTAACTAGACTAGGTTTTCTCCCGTTTTTACTACCTTTTAGTAAATCTATTAAAAATAGTATAATAAAGGAGTAATATAGGATAAATCGACGGTAGAAGTTATAAAATCTAAGAAATATTTAGATATTATAAAATATATTAGGAAGTTCCTACGATTTAATAATATCTACCCGTCGTTTATCTATCGAAACGCCTTCGTATCTAATAATAAAACTAAGGAATTCTACTTTATTTTAATAGAAGGTATATTTTGAAGGTTTTATAAAAAGCTCTATCTAACGTATCTATTCTAAGACTTAATAGATATACTTAGTATAAGACTCTCGATCTTTAGAGAAGATTAAGATATTATTAAGATATACTATATAAATAATATCGAGAAGGCCCTAAAGTGCTATATATATATAACTTTAAAATATAGTAGGTATATTAGTTAGGCTAAAAGATATAACTAAATACTTAAAATAGCTATATCGAGTACGAAACGCTATTTTCTATTTATCTCTAAAGTAGATATAAATACGATAATAAGTATTTTTTATATCGATTTTACTAAAGTATTAAGCTCTAGAAATCCTATCTAGGATTTCCGAAATAAGAGGTAAAAGATACCGATTCTTTACTAAAACCTTATTAAAACTATAATAGTCTATATATAATCTTAAGCTACTATCCTTTTTTAGGATAAAGAGAACTAGTACTCTAGTAAGGCTCTTAGAGAGATAGATTCGCCCTAGTTTTAGGTTTTTATCGATATAGTTTTATAATACTTCTAGTTCTCGAAGGGAAAGTAGATAAATTAGTCTATATAGTAGGACTACTCCGTTTTTAATTAGAATTAAATAGTTAGTTAATTTATAAGGAAGAAGGATATTTATATTTTCTACGGTAAAAATATCTTTAAATCGATATAGTTCCGGTAGTATTTTAGTATAGATATCGTCTGTTTCTTCTTCTTAATCTCCTAGAAGCTAGATTTCTTCTAGGGTTTTTATAACTATAAATATAGTTATATAATTTCGATATAATTTTATAAATTTTCGGGGGTAGAGATTAATAATTTCTTTATTTTTAAACTACTACTAATAATTTACTAGTAAAAAGTATATATTTAGTTCTCGAAGTATAGTTATTAATAAAAAGATAGGACTTCTTTCTAAGTAAAGATCTCGATTAATAGCTATATAAGATCTTTTAAAAGTTTTAGTAGTTCCTCGACTATTAGTAATAGTAATAGGAACTTTCTAAATACTATATAAAAGTATATTTCGCCGGTTAATCGCTTCTAGTATTAGTACTAAAAGTTTTACCTATTATAATCGATATTATCGAATAAATTACTAACTTATAATATTATATTCTATACTAGTATCTAGGTCTATATAAGTTTCGATATTATTTTAGACTTAAATCGGTATATATAATTATATAACTATCCCTACTTAGGGAATTTAAGTTAAAGGCGTAGGGTTTAATTTAACTCGGAATCGTTTCTCTCTTAATCCGAGTATATTTCGAGTAATTAGATTTTAGAAGAATTCTACTTAGGATACCTATTAGTAAGGTAAGAGTTATTTTAATAAATATAGTAAACTAAATATTTACTATTTTTTCTAATAGGGTTTCGGCTATCTTTCGGTTTTAAATCGGAAAGATTTCTATCTTAGTTATTTTAGTTCGATCCTCTATAATTAGATAATCTAGATCTTCTTTTTATTCTTTTTAAAAATCGATTCGAAGAATTACCTCGATTCGAAGAATTACCTCGATTCGGTAAAGTTTTATTAGCTTTTTATTTCTAATCTACGTAAAATATTTCCTAAAAATAGATTATAATAGCGACTATTTCTTTACGAGTTTTCGGTAACTATTAATAGTATTTTAATATTTTTTAGCGTAATAGATTACTAAGCTTAGTAAAGAAGTTTAGGCTTAGTTCGCTTTTATCGAGTTTTAGAAAGTAAGATTCTAAGGTATCGAGTTTATTATAGAACTCTCTTAGATCTTAGTCGGTTCGGTATTATATTATTTTATATTTAATTTTTATATCTACCTTAAGGATAAAAGCGTTTTAGATAAGGGTAATTATCTATTCTTTAAATTAGTTCTAAGAATTTTTAACGTTTCGCTATTTAATTAAACCTTTTCTTTTAGTATATCGGTACTATTTTTATCTATATAATTAGTCTATATAGGTAATTATTTTAAGAATATATTTATTATTAGTCTTAAAACGTTTTAGAGAGATCTTAAAGATATACTCTATATTATTTAACTAGTCTTATTATTATTATATAGTAAACTTATAGATAAAGACTAGAATATTCTTAATTTTAATATTATTTCTTCTTTTATTAGAGGAAGGAGGACTTTTCGGTAATAATTCGCGACTGTCTAACTCTCGGATTTATATTCGAAGATCTTAGAGTCTTTCCTTTAATCTTTTTTATTATTTAAGTAAATTAATTCGAGATCGAATCTATCTTATTTCTTTATTAATTCGATTAATATCCGAACCTATAGTTTCTTCGGATAACTCTAGGCTAATTATAGTAATATTACTAGTTTTACTAATAGGTTCTAACGCTAGATTTTCGCGATTATTCTACCTAGCACTTTACTAGGTTACCGGTCGGAGGTTCGATAATAGTAGGGCTATCTTTTTCTTAGGTAATCGAAGAAGAAGATTTAGAAATTATAACGATTTTACTACTTATTAGGGTAGAAGGCCTATCGATCAGGTAAAGAATCGATAGCGAATAGATAATAAAATAATTATAATACAGTTCAGCCGTTCTTCTTTTTAAAGACTAAATCTTACCGATTTAGATTAAAAGGAAACGGGACACTCTCTTTTATTAGGGAATAACGATACCGAGTGATAATAAAGAATAACATAACCACTTTTAATATCAACGCTTCCCTATATCAGACCAATACGTAATCCTTCACACCTCCCTTAGTAAACGCAAACGAACCTATACGTTTAAAAGTGATCTTCCGAAGTTTATATCTCTAAAAGACCTTCTAGACTTAGTTTGCTATCGTAATATTAAGCTTTTCTACTTAAGAGATCCTTAAAGTAAATGTAACGTTCTTTATACTATCATAGAGTTCCGTAATCTTAAAGGTCGACCGGAAGGTACTAATAGATAAGTATACAAAAGTACCTTAGATTCATTTTTAATTAATATAGCGCTTATAGTTATTTTTAGTACTAAGTTCTTCATATATAGTAACTACTAACTAGTATATTACCCGATTACTCAGATAATCTCGTTCGCTTTCCGTAATAGGGCTTTTCTTAATACAGAGCTCACACCAGAGCTTATCTAGCGGCTGCAAGTTCCTAGGCACAGTTTATCCGTTCCCCTCCGCTAGAAGCCCGAAGTTCTAAACACGCCTATTCTTCGACGCTTTAAGCGCACTCTATATAGCTATAAACTCTATAAATCCTTATCGATGACATATAAATCAAGTCGACAAGCACTTAAAGAGCTAGGCCGGGATGCTAAATTCGAAGACGATATTAGATATTATAACTTTCGCCGTTAGACGGCAAATAAAGTCAATCGTAAGTTCTTCGTACGCAGAAACGATAAAAATCTTGTCTTCTCGATCTTGACTAGCAGTTTCTAGGGAACTTTACTAGCCAGGAGCGGCAAAGGGTGCTTAGTCAGTCCGGCGACGCCGTCTTCGAAAGGCATTATCAGTCACAATTCATCGGACGCGATCTCTAGTATATCGTTCTTCTTCGGCCATCTCAAGAAGACCTACATCGTTTCGTAGGGAGCATGCTCAGAAAAAGGGATATTAATACTCCGTCTGAGCTTACCAACACATATAAGCGTACTATTCGCTAGAATCCGGATATCTTATAGCTTAGACGTAAGCAGAGAGAGCTCGGGGCGGAAATACGATCCCTAGCCGGTACTATCAAAAATGCTCGAATTCCCTTTCTATACCTCTACTAAAAATATCAGGATATCAAGAAAAAAATAGCTTAACTTCGAAAGAGGCTAGCGACCGACACACGAGAGGCAGCTAGGAAAGACTATTTCTAAAATACGCCCGTACTAGAAATCGACAGACAGATAAAGTAACTCCTCGGCAATACTAACGAAGCCTCTACTAAAGCTCCGGAAGATAAAAACTCTCGTAATAAAAGCTAGGAATTGCCTACTCTAGATTATATATTTACTAAGCGGGTACGCCTAGTAGAAAACTTCTACGGACCCGATACAGAGGACTTTAATAAAGGTAGGCTACTCGCTCGACGTATCTAGGTCACTAGGGATATAGTTACGCTATTACGGCTTTCCGAACCGAATAGGCGAGGTAATCGAGTCAATTAGAATATTAACGATAAAGACGACGACTTCCTTAATTAACTAGAAGAATCGCCGCCCTTCGAGGGAGACACTTTAAATTATATAACTAATATATACATAATTTACTATAGTCTATCTCGTCAATTATCATCGAACCCCCTTCCGTATAAATTCCCTCCTAATCGACAGGATTCTCTTCATCGCTACCTAATTAATACACATCTAGTCTATACGTACGATAGAATTAGCTATAATTAGGAAACCTATCGCGAGGTTCCCCCGTTTAGCGATATTACCGAATTTCTAGCTTATACTTCTACTTAATATTTATATAATATCAATATTAAATTGTCTTATCTCCTATAGGCATCACAAACTAGCTATAGCGACGTTTTATCCAAAGAAGCGTCTCTAGTATCTAGAAATCGATAAAAGACTAAGACTCCCGCCTCTTCCGTCGACTTCGAGATGTAAAACATTGACCTACGCTTATTTAAGGCACATCCTATCCCCGTTGCGATAAATTTGCCGACCTAGCCAGATACTAGAGGTTTATCGCCCTCTAGTGGATATTCTTACCCTAAGTCAGCTAAACCTACAATAAGATAATCAACGAGGAGTACGGCAAAGTTAGCAGAACCCGCTTCTGCGCTAGAGTCGAAGTCTCGATCACAATAGGTGAAACGCTTATCTCGGAGAAAGTGCTAAATAGAGCAGCTAATATATAGAGGGAAGGAAGAGAAAAAACGACCTAGTCACGTGAAAGCCCTCAAAAGGCCTCCGTTACGCCGATCAAACAGACTGAGATCTTAATCAATATATTTATTCGAATGATTTTAGGTTCATAAGTTTATGTATTTTAATGTTTTTCTTAAGTATTGGTTATATCGCAAATATTTCAAGCAGCAATGCTTCTGAGCCTGTAGCTAATACGTAATTTTGTACAGTAACGAACTACATAACTACGTATCTTGAGTTGTCGATCGTTTTATAGGTAACTTGCGAAGTTTGACATTATTCTAGGATTCTACTTAATATCCGTTCGGGGTACCAATTTAGAATAGATAAAAGGAAGAGCAACTGTAGGACGACAATCTAGGAAATTTTGTAGCTATCGAAGTCAATGATCCTCCATTCACAACCCTGGAGGGGAGGATATGGGCACAGGCCAAGCAAGACTTTATCTAAAGGCCGCTAGAGATTGTGGCCAGACTTACTAGTAAGAAACGATATTCAATCAAAAGCAACGACTAGTAAGTCAAATGAGACTGGGCTCAGCGACATTGATATCAGAGGCAAGGGACCAACACAACCGCCAGTTTTGTACGATAGGGAGTAAGAGCAACGTTCGTCCAAGACTTCTCGAAGGTGAGAAGAATCGACACGATACCATTGCCTAGCCCCGCTCTAAAGGCCCAAATCTTCCCACGGTTCAATTTAGAAGCACAGATCCCCAAGATCTGCACTATGTTAGCACGTCGCGACTCTTTATATCTTACATCCCTTCGTAAGGCAAGCGCTTTAAAG
The DNA here is from genome assembly GCF_028826845.1 of Penicillium canariense. Classification (NCBI taxonomy): domain Eukaryota; kingdom Fungi; phylum Ascomycota; class Eurotiomycetes; order Eurotiales; family Aspergillaceae; genus Penicillium; species Penicillium canariense. The sequence goes on along the minus strand of NW_026622728.1, from coordinate 4,773,150 downwards.
CACAGCGAGATCTTAATCCGTCACTAGTTTCGGCCTCGGATAACGCGAAGCCTAGGGAAGTCAATTATCTTTCATATTAGACGTTTATAGCCAACTTACCAGTTCAGAACGAAGAAAGGCCTAAAATCCGGAAGCGTCCGCTGAGAAAATGAACACTTAGCCCGTTTTACGGAGACGTATACCCAGACAGACATCTGCGTTATACATCTTGCTATATTCGCATGCTTTCTTTATAAGACTTGATTTACGGCGATATTGTTTCTGGCGCTTTGCTTTCCTGCTCGAACCAGATCGACTTGGTCGGGTGTTTGGAGTGGTAGTTATTGTAGAGTTGCCTTTGACAGCGAATAGAATAATTTCTTTGATATATTTTCCGATGAAGGAAAGAAAAAGAAGTAAAAGGAGCTAGCCAGTTCAAATTAAGTAGTCTCAATTTTTGTTACAGATTTCTCTAGGTTGTTCTTCTCTCAACGGTCTTAAGTAACTCGTATCTTTTAAGTGTCGCGTTAAAAGAATTAGATCATCAACTGGTTTACTCCTTAAGCGTTCCTCTTCCACTGTCCTTTACATTAAATCCAAGGCCTATAGGCCAACAGTCATTTACGCCCGCAGCTCGAGACATAAACGGTGAAAGAAGTAAGGTAAACACATAGTAACAACTCGATTGTATATCAAGAATAAAGCCTCCTATAACAACTAGAATTTGATAAAGACTACTTCTTAAGGATTAGATCGAACACTTTATCGCTAGTAAAAACGCACGAACATTAAAGTAAGCGAAGGCAAATTGACCGACAAGATCTTCTCAATGCCATCTACAAACTCACCAGCGTTTGACGTCTTATTCATCCAAAGTCGATTGAGTACATACCAAGGCTAACGCGCGTCTAGAGCGAGCCCGCTCACTTAAGTCTTTCCTTAATGGCAATTTTATCTTACAGTACCATTGCTAACACGAGCATGTACACAGGCTCGCAAACCCTCGGACACGAGCTGCCCTTCAATCATTCAAGCATTTGTACTGATCTGCGTTGACCTATCTGATTCTGGTCTTGGCACAGCCAATCATCAGTCAAAAAGAGCAATCTCTAGAAAGCTCGGCGTTACATCTCGAATCTGTCAGGGATATTGTATACACAAAGAGACAGGATGATCGAAAATATGATCTGCGTAGGACTCAAAAGGTGCGTATGGGTTTCCTGAACGCAAGGAGGCTACATTGTGTAGCCACTTTAGGAGTTATTTCCATGGGCGTGGCTCTGTTCCTTCTCTATGCCAGCCTCATATCTAAATAATTAATTGTCTCGCAACAAGACAAATTTCAAATGCCACTATTCGAAGTCAAAGTGCTAGAGCAAGAAAGATCTCATCTGAGGACATCAAAAAAGCTATTCCTATCGCATTCCCTCCAGATTAGACCTCCGCATCGGCCCACAAAGCCCATAGCCCAACCCGCCCCAACCCGTAAATGGGCTGGGCTTCGGGCCTAGTCAATAGGCCCAACCTGGCCCATTGCGGAGGTCTATTCTAGATATTATTACTAGTCTTTGAACGCTATGCTCTTGAATTTCCAACTGTATGTAATCAAAAAAGTATGCAGTTTATATAATCATCAAATACTCGCCATATTTCTGCCAATACCTGTCTGGACAGGAGGTGTCGTGCACTGCCATGGACCGGCTTGAAGCCTGAGGTAACAATACTTGCTAATTCAAGCAGAATGGCAGAACAGCAGAACTATCCTTCGTTCAATCTATAATTCCGGCAGAATTCTACCCTTCATTATTCTGCCAGTAGTCCAGATTCCATGTCCGAGGATTAATACGGCAGAAAATTACTCAGCATCTGTTTCTGCCCGGTCTATCTACATCTCACTTAGTGCCGGCAGAAACGACATTGTATTGGTATTGTACTGATTGGTCATTAATGACGACCATGCGTCATGATACTGTAAAATACCAAAGGCCACCCAAAGCCGTTATGCCATCCTGCGAAGTACGACTATCATTTAGACGATTAAATCCAAGGTCTAATTGAAAATCTCGACTACATCTACCTTCCATTCTATATCTTACGTTCAAGAAATCTGCCAGTTCCGAGGTGGAACGAACGACTCAATTGGCTGTTTTCAGGACGTAGGGCCCCAGTGAATAAATAAATGAAAAGGCAATATGGTTCAATCCTTGGGACCATTAGTCCTTCATAAAGGATAGAATTGTCTCACGATGGGCAAGTTGCGTTGCCGAAGGCCATAGTTGAGAATGAGAATCGAGATGTACGATCCTAGTAACGGTGGCAGCCCTTTACGATTACTAGAGTACTTATCAAAAGGTATCGTCATTCCAGGCGAAGTGAAAGTGGAATGTGTAGCTAATCATAAAGTTATGCGAGAAGTATTTGCTTGGTCTGTTTATTTCATTTGGCCAATCCCGGGGGCCTTCTCGCACCACCACAATCACTTTTCTTTTTCTGTATCATCATTGAATTCGGAGACACAATCCTTTTCTCAAAGAGCTATATAGTATATACCAGCTACCAAAATAATCATAAGGGCTGGAATAACGTGCATGCATATATAATATACGTGTCTACGGGCATATATGTAAGTGACACGTAACACAACAAACCCCCGCTCAATAACATGAAAACCGAAGCATCACTCATCCTAGTCAAGGCGTTGAATATGGTAAAGATGAAGATGGTCAGAATTTTAAGAAGGACTCTTCACTTTACATTCGATAACTCAAGACTCCAGCCTGTTGAGAACTTAAAATACTACTTAACAAAGATGTAACAGATACGAAATCTTTACTCGAAATTCCCATTCGTATAATTCAACTCCCTTGAAAGATATTCTTTCCAGACACCGGGCTGCATAAAGCTTTGCAAAGACCCATCAATTCTAGTCATCCTTTCAGCATTGACACCCCAGCCAATCCCTTCAAGATTACTGTTTTGTCAGCCATCATAACCAGCCCTAAGAATGTTCTTTTGAATTAGGAGTCAGAGGGCACGGACACCTATTCTGTCCCTTCCGAGAAATCCTCTACGGTACCCTCGGAGACAAGTGACGACCGTGATTTCATCGCTTCGGATTCAGAGAGATTGTCATACACCTCGCATGATTCATCGGATGTTTTATATCTTTTCCATGGGTCTTCGCGAGCTGAGGGAGAATTTGGTGTTCAGGTAAGTGCATCGCGATCTATTCTCAATAACATCGCTGACCTAGTGAACATCTCATGATAGGACGGAAAGATTCCAATCAAAACAATTGCGCGACAGTCGGTCATGCAGAATGGCCAACCTGTCACCAAGTATCTTGTTCTGTGGTACTCGTGGGAAGATGATGAGATGTGAGAGGCTCATGATATGGTAGGGCCAGCAAACAATCGTTCTCAAGGCTCATGAGTGAGCACAACCGACATGCAAAGTTTGATCCTACGAGCATTGATTTCTCCATCAGATGTGTTACTGCACGTTGATTTACATTTAATTTCGATTTATGATCTCTAATTTCGTTGGGAACCAAATTGTTATAGATTGCACAGTCGAGAGGTCGAAGTGAAATTCGATCTTGCAATTTGTTCCTGATCAAATCCAGCCTTATATCACATTGAGTCCTGTGATGCATGGCGCACTTCTATTTATCTTGTACCAAGCGCGCACCTGTCTTAGTACCGTATGCTTTTCCGAGTTTTCCCATTCATGGTAGAATACGTCTGATTTCTTATAAAATCCTGAAATTGCTAAAACCTCTGCATTTATCTGAAACATCATCGACACTGGGCTTGTTACTTTGTAGTTTTTCTCATAGTTCTCTGTGTTCGCCGCTATATGACTCGGACTCCTCACGATTCATGTAGACTCGGTGCTTCCAAATTGCCACATGGCTCATACTCAAACGCAAGCTATCACTGACCCCAGAGAAAGACATGATTGATGAGAAGTAAAGTCAAGCAGAGTCTCCAGAGTCGTGAGATTTCGAAGCCGGCTTTTCCAGCTGATTCCTCCATTGTTGCACTGGGGGCGGTTACTGTCGCTGTAGGTGCACCTTGACCACCGGCATAGGATGCAGTGGTGACAGCAGGTACGCTCAGAGTTGGCAGGTCGAATGTGGGAATGATCAATGACAAAGGCAGATCGGCAGTATTCCAATGTAGCTCTGCAGCTGTGTCAGGGTCTTTAGGCGTAGCAATGTTGTTTTCGGTACATGCGATGGAAGCCCCACTGATGATATCGTTGCCGCATGGCAACATTCTGATGATAGATAAGTTAGACGTCGACTTGATCCGAACATTGGGGGATTTTGAGGGATACCAACTTAGACTCGACTATAGACCGAATGGACGTGGAACGACTCTAGGGTAATGTTGTACTTAAAATTTATATAAATATGTGGCCGGACTCAGTAGGTCGAGACTGGGTGAGTGCGTCTGTTCAAGTTTTGGTACGGGACTCGATTTTAAGTTGGCTTCTGGACTGGGACAATCAAGTATCAGTTGAGAAATGCTAGAATATTTGAATAAATACATAATACTGCGCATTGTCCTAACTACAGTATTCGTTCACCAGTGATCAACATCTTTCAGCACCATATCCCAACTGTTGCAGAAGCTACGATTTGGTAGAGCTTGCTTGTGGCATAAAATTGAGAACGATGAAAGTAAATTCGTTTCTCAAATTTGTCGAGTAGTCAACGTTGGGCTAGCCAGCTTTCTCGTGAGAAATTTTCTTCATTTTCTTATTCTTTCAGACCTTTCACTGTTTGCTTTTTGAAAGGCTGCGTAGGATTGACATGTGTTATTCACAACTCTGCCAGCACTATGACTATGCCCTCTGGAAGGCAAGGCTCATGATAAGACAGCAACACCTTTCATTGCTTGGTCTACACTTTCGAAAATCGGACTTGACATTAAGGAGCAGTACGAAACAAGGTGTTTGTAGCAAATAGCATAGCAAGAACATCATACATCATATTGCATCTAATACGAAATCTTCAGCATTCACACAGTATGCTGTATCTCCATAGTGGTTTGTTCCTCTGAACTTCAAATGACAATACGAAAACAGTTCAGAGAACAACCTTACTAATTCCTTTCAATCTTCTTCGTCAATCCTGCTCAAATTAATACCAGCCCCTCGACTCACAATTCTGGCCTCGACGAAGGCAAAACAAAAGTGAAGACCGTGTCATCTCGTTGATCTTTTCTAGAAGGTGAAATTTATAGAAACACAACAGTGCCAGAGAGATAGTAAGAGTCGCCCCAGTAGCGACAGTGGTAACAATGGCCATTACAGACCAATCTCCCCCCTGAGATGCGCAGACGTTAATAATTGTAGTCAATAGCCCAGCGGCGGCGTTTAGCGAAATCGGCCTATTGATGAATCAGCTTCAGATACCCTGGTTGTAGTGCGAGTGGTGCAGTAACTTACGTAAAAAGCCTATTAATCAACCATATGTAATTGCTTCTGAGTTTCGCAAAATGCAAAAGCCATCCGAAAGCTGTAAGGCCTCCGAGAAGGAGATAACAGGAAATGGAGAGCAATAGAGGATTCTAGATCGTGTGCAATACTGTTCGACCGGCTTTGTTGGCTTGTAAGGCATATTCTACCTGATCAGAGCTTTGAAGAGAGGTAAACGTACCTAGAACGACCAGGTAGCCAGCGAGCAAAGCCTAGTTAGCCGCACTGATAGTAACGTTGAAGATAAAATCCATTTCCTCCTCTTCTCTAAGTATTTTCGCATAGGGAGTCTTATTGATACAGCGAGTAGGCAAATAACTGCTTGCCTTGAGCGACATACATTCCTCATTCGGGAGGCTACGTATATGTACAGGCTTCGCCCATAGGACATAGACGCTTGGTTTCACAGGTTTATACATAGCAGGCTTCATTTGAAGACGTCTATGTTGCCGATGAATTTCCAATCGAGGGTAAAGGCATAAGTCAGCGTGGATTTCCTAGATTTATAGTACTTTCACATTCATATAGTACGATAACCCCGTACTGATCTTATAGATAAAGAGAGTTCAAGTTCCTAAGTCGCTTTAGGTCAGTACGTTTCAATAGTCACTCGGAGTCATTTTCTAGAGTCGATTTAGTCTGTCTCTCAATCCAGCGGCCCAGTCTTACAAACAGAAAAACTAAGGAGGGTCTCTTATAATAGGGCCAACATAAATTCAACCAAGTAAAATATTGACATCCATGCCGCTTTGAAATTTTAAAGAAGTGTCTCAGCATCTCCGAGATTATCTAAAATACGATACCCTGTTGTGTCCATAACTCCGCGAGTCGGTATCATATCCATAGAAGCTTTAAAATTTTCGCCCCAGCAGTCTCAGGAATATACATCAAAGCAAACGTTGTTGAACAGTAGAATTTTTCTGGCCAATCGTGATCGCGATAGGTCAAAGACTAAAGGTAACCAGCCTTGGCTCTACCATCTTACATTCCGTAGACCTATAATCCTGTATCGCTACCGCTCCTGCGTGATCTCAACCCGTAGTTCATCGACGTAAAAACAAAGAATCATATTCTTGGTACTTCATATCTTCGATTCTATTTCCACCTTCATTTTAACGATCTCGAAGCTCAATTAGTCCTAGCCTTGCCTATCCGTACCTTTACTACCCCATTACGGCAAATTTCCAACGATCGAAAATTGCTAGCAATAGTAGCAGATTGTCAAATGCCTTGAATCCCTAACTGCGGGTAACTAGGACAACAACTCTGTCAGTCATTTATTCTACTGTGACTTCGCCTTTACAAAAGCCCCACCTACCTCTTTCTCATAGCAACGGTAGGTCATAAGAAGAGATTACTAGTATAGTTTAAGCTCAGTCCAATAAATATAGTAGATTCGAAAGATAGATATTTTCCGTGTCCTTCAGACTTCTCACTTTCCAAGAATTGTAAAGGATACTTCCTGGGAGGCCGACACTTATAGTAGAGCATTCCAAATTATGGGATCCGCGGTACGCTTACGAATTGACTTCGGCGCAGCTTCGCCAACCCACCCAAATTGATAGTAACCAGTACTCAGGCCGGGCGCCGAGGGATGCCATGGTCGAGCGTGTAGCAGATCATAAATTCTACCGGGATTGCCAAGATTTCACATGCTGACAAGTTTAAAAGAAGTGGACGGCAATTTCTCTTCTTTCTTTTTCAGACAACCGGATCTTTGACAGCCATCATATTCAACTCCACCAAAATTCCTGTGTTCACAATAGTGCAGTACGACAAGAATAGTTCTAATGATCGTTTCAATGAAATATTAAAAGCCTACAAAAAGTCGCTCGATGACTCAGAGAGCGAAACCTGCCCCTCAGAACCAGCAAGCTCCTCGACACCTTTGAAAATTCCTCGCCAGAAGCTGGGGCTCACCCGAGCAGAGCGTAATCATATACGGTCACTAGTCACGAAGCCGGAAGGCAGACATAAACGGAAGGTTCGATTCGCTTCTACCGAAAGACCAAAGTCAACAGGATCGTCTCATTCTAGGCAGAATGAACAAACTCGATCCTTCAGCCCCCAGTGAGTACTTTTTCGCTATTTACATTGCAATCCTACATCATCCACGAGTCTATCATCTCTAACATATACAGTCGGGCAATTAAACAGGTACAGAAGCAAGAATATCGGTCGACCAGACGAAAAAGGTCAGTTCGCGAAGCCCTCGTCATCATAAGGTCTTTAGGCCACTATAGTCAATGAATGTAACTGACGCAAGATACAGATCGATGTTGAGGAAGCGCAAGGAAAGTCGCGGGCACACTGGCAATAAATAGTCACACCATCGCCAGCCCAACCCAAGCCTAACTGTTTTCAAGAGCACTACAAGGGAAAGGGGGCATTTTCGGCAAGAATAGCCTCATTGTAGCTCTTCTGGAGAAGAGGCAAACTGAGTATAACATAGAACCACAACTTTCGTACTGTCTCTCTATCGGAACTGGCGCTCGCATGTCTTTAATCACCACTAATCTACTTCTAGTCTGTTTCAGGTATCGGGTGTCTCATCTGATGAAGAACTCAAAGAACATGTCAGAATACATATACGTCACCGAGTTGGCCCTAAGTACTAATATACATACCCAGACGAAGTTCAAGAGCCAAATCGTAAGTTCGATCAGGACTCTTCATCTGCCCCAGCCCAGAACGGATCATTTACTAAAAAGGAGTTACCATGGCTCGTGGTCCAGGCTTGTTACATCCGCGGTGGGTCTTGCCCTACATGGAAAGTGATCGAAACGTTCTGGAAGCACATACTGGCATCTGATTGGCCAAGCGAGGCGGAACCCGACTCCTGGTACTTTGAGTCATAATGACATTCACGGCTTCTCCGCATCAGGCAAGGTCCCTTAATTCCTCAGCAGGTGTCGAACCAATCTAGATTGCTCGAGACAGGGGCCTAAACGTGTCTGCGGGACCGCTAAATTGGAATAGAAGGAGCAGGGCCCGCAGCCTGGTGGGTCAAAATTGACTGCCAATCAGCCAAAGTCTCGCAAGGGTACCCGCAGATCCTCGGTTTTGCCCTGCGACAAGCGTCTATTACAAAGGCAAAGGAACAATCTAGAAGATGTTCTTGCTGTGGTCAAATGGCTGTTGCCCTTCTGATCAGGAGCTTGCGCGATATCTAAGACTAGGTAATCGACCTGAGTAAGATCAGTATCTACGATGAGAACTGGAAACGGGACGATCAGATCGGCCGGCACCTCAAACCTTAATAGGCACATGGGCTGCGTCGGTCTGAACCAGCTGGTCGAGGAACGGGCCCGTTCTACACCGGAGACCGATTCGGTATCTTATTTCCTTGGCAGTGATGTCGTCGATTTGTCGAAGGCTGCATATTATCAGTGACAGAGCGCAGTGCTAAGATACGTGAGAGATATTGAGTAGAGATGTGAAATTCATTACAATAGTCTGATCTCTGATCACAATGGAAATTATCACTGAGGCGCTCACCCGGTCCTTCTCCCGCCGCCGTAGCCATTTCTACTCTTGCTATCATCTCCACAATTACTGGTCATAGCAGTCCCTCCAGGTCACCACAAATTTTCATTCCACGAGCTTGTTTGGCTAGAATCTAGCATAATTCTAGATGGTGTCCGCAGCGTAGGCGACTCGAGAACACGCCTTCATTCGATCGTCTAGTCTGGTAGGAGTAGCATGCAGGCCAAATCTCGCTCTCAGTCAAGACTCTTGACATTCACTCTGCGGTGGATTGCGAAAGGACCATGTTGCAGTTCTCAATGCATCACTTTTTCGGTGTGGCACTGCTTCTCCTCAAATCTTGGCCCCAAGGTCAGTCGTGCGCATCTTCCTTGACTCTGCCCATTGGGCTGCCTCATCTGGGAGTATGCAGCAGTCTGTCTCATAAGAAGTATCGTCCTCTGTGGTGTCTTCTGTCAGATTAGAGAGACTTTGGGGATCGCCATATCGGGTAATAGGAACAGCGCATATTGCATCAGGGCTTAATTTTCGTTCGGCGGAGAAAGCAATCGGATGCTTACAGCTTGCGTGGTCACCGAGGTGAACTGTAGACACTCGGCCTTGATGCAGAGTTGATGATGCAAAAGGTAGGAGGGAGCAGCAGGTCTGCAGCCGGCGTGTGCAAAATCTCTCCTCTGCCCGCCTCATTCTCGCTCAAGATGGAATTTTCCTACACGGTTGATAACCAATAATCAACATCATAACAAGGCCAATCTAGACAAAAGTTGCTTTGCTCAAGACGAGGCATTTTTTCTACACCGTTGAGTTTAGTGCGCTTTCATCAACATGCACATCGCATGCTCTGGTTTAGCCACTGTAGGCGCGGTGATTGTATGTTCATGGCCAATTCGTTGAGCCCTCTTTCAACGCTTTGCAGTAGCCCATCTGGCTAAACTTGATGCATTGCGCAATGATTACCGTAGCGTCAAAATCCTCGGATTCAACGTTTGTTCACCAGTTGTGGTACAGTTGCCAATGTAACCCACCGCAGGAATGAAGAGTCTAGATGGTCGCCTTTCATGGAACCAAGGGACAGTCCCTCTTGGCAAAATGAGGCCGGCCGTGAGTCGTTGAGACGTGCGTCTTTTGGCCAGAAATTCTTGAAAGACTTTTTCAACGCCTGTTTAAACACTTCAACACCCCTCAAAAACCAGTGGCCGTCCCTATTAATCTTCGCAGACGGTCTCTACGAAGAAACGTAGCCGAAGTGAGATAAAACGCGCCAGATTTCCAGCCCAAAAAAAATCAGGACTTGCCTTCTTCACACTCCCATGTGTCATGGGCCCTCCTCACACTCCCACGTGTCATGGTGTTACTCTCTTATCTGCCGACTTCGATTGCAGTCTCCATAGCCACTTGGATATGCTACGACTTGGTCCGCACACTGTTGCTTCTTTGAGCCCAGTGGTGCCAGACTTGCGCTTGCCCGCAGCGCGGGCTCTGCGTTATCAAGTATGCTCCGCAGGGGACAGCTGCGACATCAAGGGACTCCGCAGGGGACAGCTGCGACACCAAGGGACTCCGCAGGGGACAGCTGCGACACCAAGGGACTCCGTAGGGGACAGCTGCGACACCAAGGGACTCCGCAGGGGACAGCTGCGAAATCAAGGGACTCCGCAGGGGACAGCTGCGATATCAAGGGACTCCGCAGGGGACAGCTGCGACATCAAGGGACTCCGCAGGGGACAGCTGCGACACCAAGGGACTCCGTAGGGGATAGCTGCGACACTAAGGGACTCCGTAGGGGACAGCTGCGAAATCAAGGGACTCCGCAGGGGACAGCTGCGATATTAAGGGACTCCGTAGGGGACAGCTGCGACATCAAGGGACTCTGCAGGGGACAGCTGCGACATCAAGGGACTCCGCAGGGGACAGCTGCGACATCAAGGGACTCCGCAGGGGGAAGCTGCGAAACTAAGGAACTCTAGCAAAGTGTAGGCACCTCTACGTAGTGCTAGGGACCAGTATTCAACTCTCGCTCTGCAGTTGAAGAAGCCAAGACCTGCGCCAACATCGATAGTTCACTTGTGTAGGCTCGGGCCACGGGCGAAGAGACTGGCAGTAGGGCCATGAGAGCGCATTCCAGGGCCTATTTTCACTCCAAGATAGCGTTGTATAGAGAACGAATAAACCCAACATTCTGCTGTTACCGAATTCGCCGTGCATTGTAGTATCATGTCCAGAATCTGGTCTCACGAAATGTATACACACGTAAAGGATGTATATACACACGTCCAGGCTGTCAAATACCAGCACACTTGGGCAAGAACGCATGCTTCACGTCTGTCTCAGAGGTCAGGAAACCCATGATGACTGTTGAGGTTGGGGTGGATGGTGACGGGTAGATGCGGTGATCAATAGTCCATGGTGGCAACCAGTCTGTTATGGTGATAGTTGAATGAGAATCGTGAAACTTTAAATGAGCGTGCGTAAACAGTTGACCCAGTGATGGTGAACATTGAAGCCTTCTTTGATAAACAATGGATCATGTTTCATAAACAGTTGAATGAGCGTGCGTAAACAGTTGAGCCTATTCTCATCAACAGTTGACCGGTTGTCTAAACAGTTGACCGATTGTCTAAACAGTTGACCGATTGTCTAAACAGTTGACCGATTGTCTAAACAGTTGACCGATTGTCTAAACAGTTGACCGATTGTCTAAACAGTTGAGCCGGCTGTTTAAACGGTTAACCGGCTTCATCAACAGTTGACCGGCTTTTTGAACAGTTCACCGGCTTTTGAACACTTGAAATGCTGTGTAAATAGTTGAATGAGCGATTGGTAAAAAATCGAGCACGACTTCATGAACGGTGACCAGCTTAGAAACGGTGACCAGCTTAGAAACGGTGATCAGACTGGAAATTAGTGACCAGCACTGAAAACAATTTGTCGATGATGACAGTGTCGACGAGTCGATGAGCAGACTGTCAATGCTGAGTCTGGACGCGTTGTTGTCAAACGGAGTGAGGCGCTCAGGCGGTGTGTCATCCCTCGCGCACGCTCCATCCGACTTGCAGGAAGATCACACCCACAGCACTGTATTTCTCTCATAGGCCAAAAGCGGTTGTCAAGTCCTTCTGGACAGGAGATAGAGTCCTATCATATGGCTAGCAATTGTGTACAGTGGATTTCGAAAACAGATTACCCCCCAGACACACACGTTTACTCTCCCAGAGACCCACTTTGGCGCCTAGTCCGGATCGCCCGGGTTCCAGATTCCCCCCGCAGCCAATGATACGGCGTCATACCTCCGGGAAGGGGCTTTATCTAGCCAGAATTAGCTTAGCGCAATCTTAGTAAGGGGCTGGGAATGAAAGTGTGTGTGCCTGGGGGGTAATCTGTTTTCGAAATCCTCTGTACTAAAAAGAAATATGTCATGTCATTGACGTGGGAGGCCTTACACCAAAAATCCAGTTAGCTAGAGCTTCCTGGTACATACTGTACAGTATATATATATTCTAGCCGCATCTCTCTTAAAAATGAACAGCATTCTCATTTTAAACTACAGACGCCTTGACATCAAATTCGCACGGGTGACTTTTATATCTCTAGTGGCCTCACAAAGACATGACCAATGAAGCCTACACCCGTCGGTTTAAAGTATGACAGTGATACATCATGAAAGAAATGGGACTTGTTCAGTTCGAAGTCAATCACGTATGATACAAATAAATATGGAACTAATGCTCAGCAACTCCACGGCCACAAATATAGGTTCCATATGAATTTGAATACAGCGGTGAGCCTTAGATTCGACAAAACGACACTATGCACGTACAGCGTGTATATACATTTTATAAGCTGCCCTGCCCCACACCCGGACGAGGCTGCCGTAGTACGACCATCGAACAGCATGGTATATTGCATTTGTGTTACCGATAGCAGTCATCAGTCTACAAGGATACATCATCGAGCTCTTATTAGGGAACTACGTAGGCGTAAGCAGCGTGCATAATGAGCCTTGCAACACCGGCCTAGGGTCTGCCCCGCATGATGAGCAATCTTCTGGGAACTAGATGGAGCACCCGAAAATACTATGAAGGAACCTCTGAGTCGCTCGCTCTTCATCAGTCAACAGCTCACGCGGCACATAAGATGTGCCTAACAAAGCAAGTCAAGGCCTTGTGGTGACCGTGCGTTGCGAGACATCAGCGACGCAGCGACGCACAGCTGTGTGTCCTCTGATGAGGCATGACTGTGCGATAGCTGAGATGTGTAATTGATGAGGTGGCCAGCAAGCGTTGTGTCATGACGCATCGCCCACGTTCACAGGGACTGGACAGGACGATGCAACGTAGAGACACCGAGCTCGCATCTCACGCCACAACACCATGGCGCAACTCCCACTGTTATACGTGAATGACAAGCACCTGAGCTAGATAGCCAGCACCAATGCGCAAGACCTCTTCGTCGTTCTGCCACGGCAGTTCGACGGGTAGCCTTACACGGTCATGGCTTCCTCTTCATAGATCCCTACACCCATCAGAGTGAATTCCTGGGTGAAACTGATATCACCGAGTACTGAATTTTCTGAATTTTTCGATTCGCCAAAAAAATGAGCATAGATTTTCGGAAGCTCAAATCGACTTCTCTTCAGCAGGATTGTGGCCGGAGCCACAAGTCACGTGATCAGATGGCAGGGGGTGTTTGGAAACCATGGTGGCATCCGGGCCAGCAATTGACAGGAGGTGAGAAAGATCCATTCCATTTAAACAACAAGCACGTAATTGACTCGATACTGCGAGAGACGGCACAGATTTATAATGACTTGCATGAAATCTCCTAGACCTCGGAATGATTGATATAATTAAAAGAAGGCTTTCTGCAGTGCTGAGAACTGAAAGACTACATACAGGCTTGTCGGCTAAGGTCAGCGGCAGCGGCGCTTCGAAAAGGCTGTGTCAAATAGGCTAGAGATGCCGGTCTTGCAGACTATACGGTATAGACCTCGGCAAGGACCGCCTAGGACCGGACCGCACTATGCAGGGCTTGGTCCTTACTTTTAGGACCGCTAGGCGGTCCTGACTTTTTTAGGACCGCACTACTGCGGTCCCGGTCCCCCGTACGGTCCTGTAAACAAGACAAACATAGGAAACCCCGTAATATGTATATTTTATGTAGAATCAGTTAGTATTTTTCAGTATTCTACTTTTATTCTTTGTTTGTATAGGCTAATTTTAGCTTAAAGAGGATTTCTGCAGAAAAAACTAATAATAATGATTTCGGCCGAAAAAACCCGATTCTTTATCTCTACTAATTATATACAAAATCTGTATTATGTCTTAATCTCTTTAGGATACGCCCTAATAAACGCCTCTAGATATCAAAATTAGGTAGAGGGATCTTATTATCTTCTAGCTTAGTAAGCTAACTATTAATAGCCCTTCTCTTCCCTAGTACCCGTGTTATTCATACACACCCACACCGCTTCCGCGCTGTGGGTGTGTATCAGCGCAACGGGATTTATCAGCGGAACGGGATTTTTGCCATATTTCTGTCGATTAACCCTCACTGGCTAGATCAAACTAGTCGAATCTATATATGCAATATCACCAATATCTTCTATAGCCCTTTATGCATCATCCACTATCTTTTGAGCCGAATCCGACAGCTTAGTGGGTGTTTTTTTGGGGATAGCCTTTCGCTAGCGCTTGACGCTCCGATAGAGCTCTTCCTTATCGCGAAGCTCTACATGCCGTACACCTTGATTAACTGATAGAGAGCCACTCGTAGTGATCTGTCGACGGCTATTCTTACTATTAGCCGGTGTTTGATATTAACTAAAGCGTTCAATATCGGTCTCGAGGATAGGCAAAGTTTTACCTAGGTAAAATATGGTTTGCTCTATTAGATTATATCGACGCTTAACCTCATTAAAAATTAGCCGTAGATTAACTGTATTAACCGGTAACTGTTGATCTAGTTGATTTAATTGATCTTGAAGCTTATTAGAGCTTCTTCGAATTTTTCGAATTGATTTTGGCGGCGAAAGGGTAATACTTAATGTAGGTTCGGGTAAGGGTGTTGTAAAGATTTTTAGTATCGGTTCATCGCCGAATTAATAGAGGATCTTTAATAAATCAAGTAGAAATATGCCTCTTAATTCGAATGTATACCGAATTATCCGTTATTTAAATATTTTCTCTCGAATCATCGATATCTTACGTAGGAACGTAACCTTATCCGCTGTAAAGCTGCCGTAGTCGATGATAGTACTATTTTATATTCGAAAATAGTGCTTATAGGTAAGGAACGGATTACTATTAAGAGATTAGGTAAAATGAGTTAAATAAGGTATAAAATAAAAGGGAATAACGTCGTTTTCGTGGTAAAGTGTAAGAAATTCGAATATAAGATAAGATTGATAGCCGTCGAAGAGTAGTAGGCGTTTTTTACCCTTTTTAGTCCGGTCGCGTGTGTAAGAAAGAAAATGATTTAGCTAATCGATGGCTAATTAATCTATAGTATATCCTCGAGGCGAAATAGCGATTCGATAGTCCCCTGGTAGGCTATCGATTCGATACTAACGCTCTAGGTGGACCTCGCCTTTAAAGATAAAGTATAGGGATATCGTATCACCGTTCGTAGCGACGTACTTAATTATAGTAATAGATTTGTGTATATCGGCTGATGAGGATTCGGTTAATTGAACTCTTAATAGGTAGGTAGTAATAATAGTCTATTTCGTACTCTCGCCTATTTAGAAGCCGGTCTTATCGAAATTATAGATATTGTGCGTAGGGATATCGTTAATTAAGCACTCGAGATTAACGAACTAATTAACGAATTAATTAGGATTAAATTTTGTTTCGAATCGCTTCCGACCGATCGGTTTCTGTTTAATTTAATGCAGATCACTGGGTAATCGCTTGATATAACGATATACCTAGCACCGCGAGAGTAGTAGTGGATCGGATGCGTCGGGCGCGTTACGTGTAAGGATATCTTACGTAGCCTGTTGTATTAGCCTAATACTAGCAGGGCGACCTATTCGATCTCTCTGGCGAATCCATAACTCTAGAGCTTTCTCCTAGCTATCATTAAGGGTCTTGTTGACTGGTTTTTGACTAGTTTTAGCGCTGCGACCGTTGATACGTGCGAGTAGGCGTTTATAGTCTGCATCGCTGACTAGGCCAAATTCTCTGGCCAACGGCCTAATTTTTGGTCGGTCGCGGTCGATATAGGCCTGGCAGGCCTCAGCGATAGTCGATTCGATATCTTTCGACGATTTTGGCATGGTAAACGCGAGATATTTGATGATGAAGATATTGAAGATGGTAAAAATCCCGTTCCGCTGATAAATCCCGTTGCGCTGATACACACCCACAGCGCGGAAGCGGTGTGGGTGTGTATGAATAACACGGGTACTCGTTAACTAGGCTACTAAATAGATACTTCTATAGAAGTATCTATTATCCTACCTTCCTTATTATCGCTAATAGGATTAAACTCCTTATTATCTTACTTAGTATTATCTTGCTCCTTCTTCGCGTACTTCTCTTAGGTAGAGAGAAACTTATCTATTAGTATAAGCTACTCCGACTATATATTAAATCTTATTATATATATAAATATTATTAGATCCTAAATAGTCTATAGTTTTAATAAGCTACGGCGATAGTAGTATATATCGTAAGTAGAGTTAAAGAGCCTCTTTACCCCGGAGCTACTAGCCGGAGTTATAAGGATATCTCGAGTAAGGCTTATTAGGATAGGATACTCTATCTTATAGGCCTTCTAGAAAACTAGGGATATTAATTAAATAGTACCTAGAGAGATATAATATTAATAAAAGCTAAGATATATTAGTATAAAGGAGTATTATTAGACTTACTACTTCTAAGATATCTTATAACTTTATCTAAAGTAGTTAGCGTTAACTAGAGAGAGGTAGTAGGTCTTAGAAGTATATTAATATTAGAGATATTATTACTTAGTAACTAGGTAGTTAATATTAACTATACCTCTATATAGCGCTGTTAGTAAGGCTTAATATAAGTCTTAAGAGACTCTTAATACCGTAGTGCCTAGTATTTCTCCTATTCTAATATCCTAAAGAACTTAAGCTTATTTTATAGGCCTAAGATAGTCCTAATTATATATAGATTATTCGGATTATTATTAGTCTAGCTATAATACTCCGTAAGCTTTTTACGCCTATACTCTAGCGCTAGCTTTATTACCTTCTTCTACCTAACTCTCTTTCGTGCTAGCTACGCCTTTACCTTATTTATAGGTAAATAAGGTATTATAGATCCTAAATATATTATATATAGTTATATTAGTTATCGCTGATAGAGATAAAGTAAACTTAAAGAAAGAATAGGTAATTAATAGTAGATAGTTAACCTATCGCTATTTATCCTTATCTAGCTTTATATTAGTTAGATTAAACTAATTATAAAATCTATTAAATATAGTCTATAGCCGACGTATACGCCGAAGTATTAGAAAGGTCTTATTCTAGCGTATTTAGATATCTTATATTAGTATAAGCTTTAGTTCTTTAGTCTGAAGTGTACTAAAGCTCTCGCGGCGCTAGGGGCTTTTATTAATATAGATAGTAATCTTTCGAACCTAGAGGATATTATATAGTTAGTATTAAATAGAGAAATAATAGTAGAAAGGAGGTATAGTATACTTTATTTAGGGTCTATATAATCTTCCGATTCTCTTATCGGGCGCTATCTCCCCGATCGGCCTATTCTATCTCTTCCCTATTATTTCGTAGGTTCGTATCTATCTAGCTAAGAAGCTCCTTAAGACTAAATTATATAATATATATAATATATAGTATATAAATAATTAGTATATAACTAGGAAGCTTAAGAGACGAAATAGCCTCTTTAAGAGTAGTTAGTAATATACTATTATTCGATATATTATTAGTTATAACCGTAAGTATACGATTAGTAATTTAATACTTCTTAAGTAGCCTAAGTAGAATACTACTTAGATAGGTACCTATATAAGAGCTATAGAGAGGTTTAAAGCTAAGTAGAATCTTACGATAGTTCTACTTAAGATTAATAAAATAGCTAGTAACTACTATAAATACTTAGCGAAAGAGAGACGTCTAGTAATCTAACGTAATAGAAAGCTTAGTATAGTCTAGGAGTATTTAAAGTAGAGACTCCTAATATTCTATAACTATCTTCTAAAGATACCGACGGATAGTCCTAGCACTTAGTATTTTAGGGATAGATAGGGTAGAAGAAGCTATCTCGATAAAGGCACAAAATTTAGGGTACTTAATAAGCTAAAATAGTAGGCGTATAGTAACGATAAAGGTAGTTAACCTATCTATCTAAGCGTTTACTAAGAAGCCTTTTTTACTAGATAGGTAATTTATCTAGAGATAATTATATAAGTTAGTATAAATTAGCCTTATAGATAGTATTTATACCCTATTTAAGATTATCTTTCTAATATCTTATATCTTGCCTTTTCCTTTTTAATAGGTAGTAGCTTATAAGTAATACCTATTTATAGTCGATATTCCTCGGTACCGGTCGGTAGGATAAGTAAGGATATAATTATACTACTTATATATTACTTTAGGAGACCTATTAGAGATAGTAGTAACCTAGTAGAAGTATTCCTAAGTGCCTACCTAGCGTTTACCCTTAAAGATATTTCGTTCTATTCAGCTTCTATAGTTAGTCCTTCGCTACTAATTAATAAAATCTTCGTTAACTATCTCTATCTAAAGAAGAAACTACTTCTTTCCGTATAGACTAATAGGCTTAAGGGTCTCTAGAATTAGGATAGGTATCGCTAGTTATATAAAGATTAAGCTAGGAGTTAAAGTTAGTATTTCGTCTTCGTCTAGATTAAATAGCCTATCGGATATAAGGAAGGAGAGTATATCTATAGGGTTATCCTTAAAGACTAATAAAAGATAGTTATTAGAGAACTAGGATACCTAGCTCTATAATATATTAATAAGTAGTATATAAGAGAAGGTAGGAAGTAAGGCTAGGGGATAATAGGAAAGATATATAATTATCTTTTTATTAAGGTAAATAAATAATTAGGGGGATTACTATAAGGGAAAAGTGATTAATAGATAATTTAAGATAGAACTAGCTAGATTCTAGATAGTAATTAGCTAATAAGACTTACTCTACTACGGTCTTTACGGTCTAAGACCGTAAGAATCGCTAAGGGACCGCTAAAAGACCTCTAGGACCGCTAAAAGACCGCTAAAGAACCGTAAGGACCGCTAAGGGACCGCTGAAAGACCTTAAAGACCGCTAAAAGACCGCTACCCCCGCTTAAAGAGCGCTACCTTAGGGATAGCGGATTATATATAGGTTTCTAATAGCTATAATAGCTATTAGAGATCTAGGCTAAGGATATTAATAATATCTTAGTAGATAGCCTATATTTCTAACGGCCGTTAAGTATTTTATAACTAGGGAAATTAATAGTATCTAGGTAGTAGATAGTATTAAATTCTAATAGCTATCGAAATTTCCGACGGCTATTAGAAATTAACACTAAGGATATTAGCTAGCTAATATATATTTCTAACTATAAAATTAATAAAACTCCTACCCCCCCCCTAACCTTTCTACTAGAGTAGTAAAATACTCAAATTTTAGTTAGTTCTTATACTTTAATAAACAAGATTCTAATATATAAGCTTATTTTACCTACTTTATTAATAATTAGGCCTAGTTTATTATAAATATTAGTATATATACTAAAACAGTGTTTAATAACAGTAATAAACGTAGCTAAATCATCAGTTTATACGGCCGAAAATAGAAGGTCTTAGCAGAATTATAAACATGCGGGAGACCGTACGGGGGACTGCAAAGGACTATAGAGAACCGTAGTACGGTCCTGACTACTTCAAAAAAAGACCAAGGACCGGAGGTCCCGGTCCCGGTCCTAAGATTTGGGACCGGACCCGGTCTTTGCCGAGGTCTAGGGTCCACTAATAATACGATAGCGTATATATAGTTCCTAGAAGATATTTTAGATTAACTTTAGCGGGTAATTATATACCTTAAGCTAGATAGCTTATATATATTTTAGTTTATATTAGCCTATAATATCCTATCGATACTAAGACTAATAGCTAATAGGTAGCGACTAGGTACCTATATACTAGTGGGACTCTTAGATTAAAAAGGTTATCTAACCTAGAACTAAAGGTACTTATAATATCTTTTACTTATAATTAACGGAACCTATCCCTCTACCTAAAATAGTCTAGAGGGCCTCTCTAACTTACTCTACTTAATAATATTAGAGTAGGAGGGACTTTAATATCTAATAGAGGTCTACTTATTATAATAGTATATTAATTAAAATAAGTAATACCTCTATATACTATCTATTAGGTTTATCTTTTTAGCTATAGTATAATCTCTATACTAGGATACCCTTAGGCTATATAGAGATATAGAGAAGCCTTATATAGGGGACAAAAAAGAGTCCTTAAGTATAGTGGTTACTCTATACCTTAGAATATTATCTCTTTCTAAAGTCTCTTTACCTATAGGCCTTACCTTAATAGGATCTTCAATATTCTACTCACTATAAGCGCTAATATTACGAGACTACCTAAATTAGCTATATCTCTTATAGTTACTTTCGCGCTCTCTAACTCTAATATAACTAAAATCTTTTAAAGTATATTTTAATTTCCTACTTAATAAGCCTAGCGAGGATAGTAGCTTTACTATTATTTTATAGTTCCTTTACTCTTTCCGCGGGCTAGAATACCTATATCTATAACTATTAAATTAATTAGTTATAAATATATATATCTAAGATACTATTTAAGGCTATATACCTACTCTAAAAAGCGTTCTCTATTATAAATAATAGCTTATATTAATTAATAATAATAGTCTATTCACGAGAGATTATAATATCTTACTAGGCTAGGTTACTAATCTAGTCTCTATTATAGATATATAGTAGTTAATAGCCCTCGCGCTCTATATAGACCCTTATATAGTAGTAAGTAATTAGATTTAAAGATTAGATATATACTAACTAAAATAGCGATAATACCTATAGCCTATAGCCTAAAGATTATAGCTATAGATTCTTTATCTATAATTTAGTGGACCTAAGTAGATCTATTAGGATATATAATAAGAGATCTTAAGTATATTATATAAGAGATAGATATATCTAAGTCCTATAGATATAAGTATTAAGCTTTCTCGCCTCTCTTTAGATACTAGACTAGGCTACTCTTATATCCTTAATAACTAAGATTCCCTACTCTTAGAATTATATAATATTTAGGAGGATAACGATTAAGGTATAGTAACTACTATAATAGTGACTAAAGCGGAAGATTTTATCTTATTTACTAAATAGGCCTTTAGTAGCGATAGGCTTCTAGATTTATAAGTCCTTATAATTAGAGACTTTTCTTATAGGGATTAGTATCACTACTAGTAGTTTTTAGTATATTATATAAGCACTACTATAGACTACTAATAACTAGGTCTATAAAATTCGAATTACTAGGACTTAAGCTACCTTTATTTTTGCCCTAGAGAAATCTCTAATCCTAATATTTAGCGAGGTATCTCTATAGATAGAGTTAGGTTTCTCTCTTTATATCTAGAGGGTAGTCTAATAGAATCACTATATAAATTTTAGTGTCATTAGTCGCTACTCTAAGTACTAGATTAGTAGTCTAAATAGATTAATTTTAAATTTTCTAGTTTATAGAACTCTCTTTTATGATTTATCTTAGTAAGGTATTTAGTTAAGACTTAGGACTATATTTAGGGGTGTTAGAGTAGTAGGGATTAGATATATATTATATACTTTATCCCTATATAGTCCACTAAATAGATATATAGTAGTATAAAGATAATCCGCTTATAGCCGCCAATCCTAATAACTATTATAGTATAGGTCTTACTTATAGATTTCTATACTAATAAAAACTACTTAATAGACTAATATAAGCAATCCCCTTAATATAGTCCTTAAAAGACTTAGGTAGGGAAACTATAGGAAAATTTAGTTAAATAGCTATTAGTAGAGAAAACTAGTCTACTTTACCTACCTTAATAGGATAAGCTTATTGGCGATTTCTAAGGCCTATAAAAGTTATATTTATATCTATCTTTAACCACTCTTATAAATCCCCTATCTTACCCTCTAGCTATAGTATATATTACTTAGTATAATAGAATCGCCTAGTATTAACTTATTTTCTAGAAGACCTTCTAAGCGAAGACACTATTCTTTACTTTCCTATAAAGACCGCTCTTCTATTAGGTCGAAAATAGGCGGTATATTAACTAGGACTATAGATTAGAATAAGTATAAGGTTAGAATTCCGATTTAATAATAGTAAGCTAGCCCTTATAAGTTATCTAGCTAACCGCGGTTATAGTAACTTATTCCCTTATAAAGGAGATGAATTAGATCCTATAAATATCCCTATCGCTTGCCTTATTAGCTATTAAGCTTCTCGACCTATATATATATCTATAGGAATATTACGTGATTAACTTAGCGCGGAAGATCCGTTTAGAAGAAGAGCACAATCTACTTTAAGATATAAACAACTAGCTACTTTCGGACAACGAATAACTTCGCTAGGTTTACAACAGTCATAAACTACTATTATGGGATCGCTAGTAGGCTTTTCACGCTTTATGGTAGGGTGTGATCGGGACCCTATAGAGTAGCGAACGATAACCCTACTAGATTGAGAATTGTGTAGAGGGGTAGTTTTAAATGATGTCTGCGGCAAATTCACTTGTGTGAGCCTCGCCTGGCGTCCTTTTTGTAGCTCTCGTTGGGATGAGCTATAATTTGAGGATGATAATATGTTCGGCGGGGTAATGTGTCGTTATTACGGTTTAGAGTGGGGGAGAATATTATCGCTACTGTGGGTCAACTAGGCAAGTTATATCCTTAGTATATAGATGAAAAGACGAATTTTTATTTTCCAAGACGAGCTATTTAGAAATCAGCTCCTGCTTCTCTATCCTGCCTCACCAATGAGGAGTGTTTCCCAGCTCCGTAGTCAGTTTTCAAGCGGTGCAAATGGCCTGCAACTCACTTTTTCCTTTGGTAGCGAAATTTTATCTTCAAGAACAAGTCAGTAGAAGCGATTAAGCTATTAGTAATGTCGGTGGTGGATGCGCTACGGTGTCTAGATACAACACCCAGCTGAGCTTGTTGAAGTAAGGCAGCAGTTTATATTCCATTAGCCTTCTTCCACCGCGGGATTCAATGAAATACATGGTCAATCTGTGGTTTGAATCATTTCAACGCCAAGGGCCAAGCGGTCTTCACCGAGCCCCGCCGACCCGACTCGCAATTTCGGAGGCCAAGAAGGTATGAAGTAGAATGCGATCTATACAAATTACTCAAGATTTAGATGCATTTAACAAGGATCTATCCAATTGCCAACGGTGAAGCTGCAAAACTCCCCTGTCCAGGTAGGGGCTCCAGGAGCCAGCCAGAGGATCCTGGGAGCAGAGTGCCCATTCTGAGTACCTTGCGTATGCGCATATGAACATTGCTTCAATATTGATGAACACTATACTAAAATCTAAATACAGAATGTAGCATGAGGGACCAAAGCTTCCTCGCATTCAGGGAATCCCAGATGCATCATGTGGGTCCACCCATCGTTTGTCCTCCACTAAACCTATTTGCCTCATGTATATCTGACCCAGTGAAACTTAACTCAGCCTTTTTGTTGTTTTCGTGGTTATCCCTCTAAATTGAGTGTTCTCGCCCATGTCTTGCGCAGCATATGACAGCAGCATCGTCGCATCCAGATTCCTTTTGTAGCCGGAAAAAAGAGAATTGGATTAGCTCGTTTCTAGGTAACGTCGAATATTATAGCATGGAGACCCAGCTCGGATCCAACTAATGCGTTTTTGCCATAGACAATGCCTACTGATTACGATGTTGCCTTTGAGCCATGGACCATATTTTCGGCTGCGTCAGTGAAGCAGTGTTGCTTAGTCTTTGCAGAGGTGATCAAGGGACTGCCGCACAATCAAGTGGCAAGGGTCAACTTCGACTTCCGCAGCATTTGCAATTTACAAAGCACTCGGGCAGTGAAGGAAGGAGAGAATGTGTTTGTACTGATTTCGGGGGAGGAGGTAGTTGTGAAGGATGCGTTCATTGTGAACATGTGCGCATTGAGCTGGGCATTAGTCATGTACGAGACGGCGGCACAGGCCGATCATTATCACTCAAGGTTATCGGTCGAAAAGTGGATACCGGCCGGATTTTCAGCTGCGGTAGATCGACTGAATGGTTTTTTTGAGGATGTCAACAATCTTCATTGTGACAGAGAGGTGGTGTATAATGGGGTCGTTAACATTCTTATGGGCCTGCCTTGACTCCTTTATTGCTGGTTGCAGCGTTTGATTCCAAGCTACCTCCCACTGGCCCATAATGGTTGAATTGATTATATTTGATTTATTCCTCGAGCTTTTCATGGCCTTGCATCGTACCTAGCGCCCTCAATTTTGTGCGCTGTAACCTTCAGTATATACACTGCATTGGTGGATTCCGTAATACGATAGTGTTCTCAGACGGTACTGTAATATTCGCAAACACAGATATAAACGGTGGTGCTCTCAGACGGTGATGCGCTAGTAGACAATAGTACAAATTCTTTGGATGCAGAACACGTACTCTCATATTGCTGCTCCTGGGAGCCAATGCCGATTAGTTTGACATTGGAAACCGAAAAGTGAGTTTACCTTCTGAAAATGAAGGCTGCCATTCCAGTCCACAATATTTAAAGCACGCGGCTTACCCTCTTGTCATTTCTATGCCACGTTAATCCTTTACGAAACTTCATATTGCTTCAACATGAACTCAAATCAGATCAATCCTCAAACTACTTATGGGGAACACGACCGCGCCAGCCAAATATCGCAACTGCCCCGTCATGACCACTCTATCCCTGCCTCTGTAGCCACTTCAGTTGCTAGCTCGAGCGAGCCTGGGTCGTCTAAAAATACGGGAATAGGCCAGTCCCTCCTAGGCGTTAGGAAGAGACGTACCGAGGAATCAAGTCTCCCACAGATCCGACACCGATACACCCGTGGTTTCCAACTGCCAGCGACAGGAGAGATACACACAGGGAGACTTCCACACTCTACGACCATCAGTTGCAAGCTGGTCAATGATACCATAAACTATCTGAAAACGGTTTCTGTTCACATCGCCTCTGCGACCATTACCTCCGAGGAGCGGGCCAGGATCCATCTGGCTACACAATCACTCCAAAGTACGCACGAGGATATCGCCAACACAGAAGAAATGGACACAGAGGCTGTTACATACTTCCATCGGTCACAACCCAACGGCAAGTGCAAAAAGTGCGAAGCTGCTAAGGAGGAGCATTTATATGATTGAAACACTCATAATATATTTTGGGGCCTTGTGGCATTTGGCAAGCGATTAGTTAAACCCGAAATCTGCAGCCCTGAACACTATGGATATAAATTAGTTGGCTCGGCAATCTGAGAAGAGGCAAAAAGCACACTTAGTGTGCTTTGCATAATCACGAGATGAAGAGATCAAAAATAGTATAAGCAATATACCCTAGCTTGCTTAATGCAAAATATGCTTGAGCGAGTGTTAGTCACAACACGTTAAGAAAAACATAACCGGCTTATTGTTATATGAGGCTTGTGCAGACAAGAAACCAAGGAACCATAGGAATCAATCTGAAGGTATGTATAGTTACGAAAAATCAAGTTGTTTAGAAATCTAATGGCCCAAAGCATGTTGTGGTGGTCCAGCTACCGCACAGTATTTGCCCGCTAGACTCTCCCAAGATTGAAAATCTAGTCCTGAGTTTGAGCCGTCAGCGTTGACCTTGGTAGAGAACACAGGAATGAAGTATACATGTGAGTTGGCCAAAAAATCGTGACTTTAATTTATTAATTTGTGATATCACGTTATCTATCCGAACGAACAGTGATTGGGTAGATGCCGTCAAAGGGAAAACCAAGTGAGCTCAGTTCTGGCGTCGCGTGACCTGGATAATGTGAGCAAGAGCTCAATAGGTAAGATGAAGGGTCAGCCTCTACCTTGCGTCAGTCGTACATTGATCTTTCCAGCTGATCATGAGTGAACGTGTTTGAGCCACGTCGCATGGTCTGCGGATTCAAGTTATTCCGTGTCCGGAGCTAACGTTGGGCATGAGATTAATCCCACTTCCCAATTTCAACCCCGCTGTTGGCAGCTTTCATGCCCTCTCTTACCAACCGCCTCTATGTGTGTTGCTAGGTATAACGGCTTTCTCTTTGAATGTAAGCTTAGACATGGTGTCTTCCATATCACGCTCGTCACAGTGAGCGGTTTTGCGTTCTAGATACCAACACGCTCATCCTGGTCCAGATACATCTTTCAGCAATGCCACCGACTAAAATTGTCGCCGATGCCGAACCGCCAATGAGAAAACTAGCGGAAAGGGTTCACAATAGTGCGATAATGAAACAGGAAAACAATCTACTGAAGTGCGTGGACGATGACCTTCATGGGAAGACTTCTCCGTTGCTGCAAGCATTGGGTTATGACCAAATTCAGGTAAATATGGATTGAACATGCTGACAGAATGGGCTGATTCTGTATGGGCTAGTATGAAAGATGTCCAATGGGACGAGAGATAATTGATCAGATTGATGATGATAGAAAATCAGGGGGATTGCCTGTTGAATGGCTATCCCCTGGCTGTACGGACGTATTTCTGTCCGTGCGGCCGATACTCGGCTGTTATAAAGCCTGAGTTTCTCTGTAAGCTAGTATTACATACAAAAATATAAGAAACCTGGGCGCTTGATGAATAAGCCCGTTTTTAGTAGTAAGTTACTACTCTACATATTTCGATATATCCCCTTAGCAAGCGGCTAATTTCGCCTAATCTGCGCGTGGCCTATCTTACCTAGGTGTACGAAGCTTCTAATAGCCGTTTAATATCCTCTAGACCTATTGAACGAACGAATTTAGTGTGTTTTTGCCTAGGTAGTAGCTTAGTAAGCCTATCGGCTACTATATCGCCCGTTAGTACCTACTATACTAGTATTCTACCGGCCTAAACTTCCTGACGAAGCTAGCAGTAGTAGATATCGACGTAACGAAGCTTAGTGCGTAGTTAAGGTGTTTCCTTAGTTAATAGACCGATAGTCTGCTAGTTGTCGTATCTTAAGGCGACGGGTTAACTTGGTAGGTAATTAATCGCTTTAAATAAGCGAGTCTATATATATAGCGATCTCCCTACCGATGAGATCGCTAATAATTTAGCTTCGGTGGTACTAGTAGTAACGGTCGTCTGTTTAGAAGCCTTCTAATTAACCGGTCTACTATATATTATATAGATATATCCCTCCGAGCTCTTTCGGTTATAGTTATTAGCGAAGGATATATTACTAAAGATCTATACCTCCGCTATCTCTCTATATAGTTCGGACGGATATAAGGGTGTACGGTATATAATAGCCCTAGATTTCGTCTAGTAGAGGTAGGAGATAACTCGATCGATAGCGTAGAGGTATTTAGGCCTAGGGTTTATTAGAAACTAAGCTAGACCTCTAGTAGCTTTAGCTATATCTAGTCGACTGATTATAGTAGTATATTAGGTAGACCTAACCTTCTGTTAGTATTAATAAATCTACTCTAGTATAGCTATACCGTTATATAGCTTTATCGTCGTCTCGGGGAGGGGGGTATCGTATCTACGGCTCTCGGTAAGATAATATCGGTTAGCTATTAAAGAGATATAGGAATCTTGATATAGCTAAAGTGCCTTCTATCGGCGATCTCTAAGGATACGTATCCCTAAGAACTATTACGCTTTACCTATTTCCCTTAGTTCCTATACCTTATAGAGCTTCTTCTGTAGTGTTACGCGGTGCCGACTAGTCACTGTGAGTTAGAGCGTCCGGGTTATACTTACCTAGTTCTAACTGCGGATTCTAAGAGTATCTCGTAACCGTACCGTTGCTATGCTTAGCCTTACGTCGGGTTCGGGTCCTATTGAGTATCTTGCAGAACGTGCTAGAGGTACGCGCTAAGTAGGTTAGTCACTAAGTGTTGCTACGAAGTGAGCTCCCCTGCTTATAGGTTAGGTTATCTTAAAGGTGAACTATAAAGTAGAGTACTAAAGGTAGTAACTAAGTAATAATATATAATTAATCGCGAAGAACTAAATATATAATACTAAACGAGTATCTTTATATATCTAGTCCTTTATAATAGTATAGGTAGTAGATAGTAGAGTAGTAGATAAGTCTTAGTACGATCTACCTATATACTAATCTACCCTTTTACTATTAGAGGTTACGTATAGTTTTACTAGTATCTAGTACTTAGGATATAATCTAAGTATAGGTAAAATAGTAGCCGTTTCCTACGTTTTACTAACTACCTTATTATATAAGTAGGTATTATCCGTAGTAGTTAGCTATAGGCCGTTTCTAGTTCTCTTTCCGGAATATCTTAGGGCCTTCCGGGGTATACCTAAGTATACCGAAACGTATATAATAACGCTACTCTTTAGCGTCCGTAGATAATTAGTTTACGGTTACTCCTTAAATAATTACGGTCCCTACGCCTCTTAAGGTCTATAATATTATCCTTTTTTTCTAGTCCTTTATCCTTAAAGGATTTCTTTTTAAATATTAGTGCCCTTTTAGGTAGGTATAGTATTTTTCTATTTTTTCTTCTTACCCTATTATATCTATTTATTATACCTAAACGTAAGGCTAACTCTATTCTTAAAGGTATTCCTAAACTTCCTATTCTACGTAATTAGGTTACTAGTCGTATTCGTTAAACTAAATATATCGTTATAAATAGCTTTATCGCGTCTATTCCTTACGATTATTATCGGGAATCTAGTAAAGAGTATATAATAGATCGGAGTCGTCGATATTCTAAGTATACTTTTTATACTTACGCTAGTTAGGCGTATAAGCGAGAGTTTTATATTAGTCGGGAATAGGATTTATTATATTACGCTAAGGATAAACTTTCCTCTAATATCGAAAAGAATAAAAATAAACTCGACTTATTAGAACCTAAGTTAAGCGATTTATAGTCTTATCTCGTAGAGCTATATTAATAATTATTAAATAAATAAAAATAGTATTAGGAAGCTATATCTCGATAGCGTTATTTACGAAAATAAATAGCCTTCTTTAAGTAAAAAGGTTTTAAAATATTAGAATATAATACTAAATTATTAAGAATTCTTAATAAAAAGACGTCGTCCCTAGAGTAGGCTACTCTTTTTACCCTTAAAGTTTAGTAGTTAGCGTCTACTACTAAGAATCCGAACTTTAATTAGATATTTTAGGAGATTACTTAGTTACCTTTATCCTTCTAGGATAGTTTAGATATTTCTAGGCTAGGTAGCTCCCCCTCTGCTAATAGAACTATTAAACTAGCTAGTAGTAACCTATTAGGTTCTCGATAGGTTCCTATATATTTTCTAAAGTATCGTATCTTTACTATTTTATAAGGTAGTAAGGTTTCCCGTTAACTTTATCTATTACTAGGATTTCCTCGATCTTATATTTATTCTCCGTTTCTTCCTCGATTTCTATATTAGTAGCAATTTTAGTATTTCTAGGTACTTTTACTAATAATAAGATATAAAATATTATATAGATATATTATATATTTTCTAGTAGCTTTAGTCGATAATTAAGTAGTCCTATTTTTTCTATAATTTCGAATAGTCCTAATTTAAGATAATTAAATTTCGTACTAGGTTATCTAGTACGAATATTACGTTATAGGAGGTAAACTTTCTCCCCTTCTTAAAAGTCTAGCGCCTCCTAGCGTAACTAATTATAGTAGAACTTTATATATATATTAAGAAACTCGATATCTCTAGATAGTTAAAAGTATAATTACTTTATTCCTATCGCTAATAGGCGTAATAATTCTATAATTAGTTATTTACTAATAGGTTCTCCGATAATCGTAGGATTAAGCCTATAATTTACGAAGAATAGTATTTCCTTAGTTATCGAGTATATAGTGTTATTATATATAAATTATACTATTAGTAATAATCCTATCTAATCGTTTTATTAGTAATTTATATAATACCGTAGGTATTATTCTAGGGTCTAGTTAACTTATTCTATTTACCTATTAGTTTATAGGTAGTATATAGTAGAGAGTCTATACTTAATACTAATTTAATCTATAAATAATTACTATATATTAGATATAAAGAGTTTATCTCTATCTAAAGTAATCTTACTCGGTATTCTGTAATTAGCGAATATATATCTAAGTAGTAGATTAGCTATTATTTATACGTTAATAGTTTCGGTCGTTAGAATTATATATATATATTTAGTTAGCCGATCTACGACTACTATAATTATATCGTTTCTTTCTAAGATAGGTAATTTCGTAATAAAATCTATAGTAATTTACTCCTATAGTCGGGTCGGTATTTCTACTACCTATAGCTCTCTATATAGTACGTATCGAGTTAACTTATTTTATTAATATAAATTATATTACTAGATATATTTTTTAACTTTTCTATATATCGCTAGGATATAGTAGTTCTATATAATTTTCTTGATTATTTTTTTAATTCCTAAATATCCTTATATTAGTTCATTATAGTATAATTAGATAATCTTAGTCTATAAGTTTCTAGGAACGTATACTAAGCTATAAATATAGACTAAGCTATTTCTAGTTAGTACGGTATTATTACCTAAAATCTTCTATATTAATTCGTCGTTAGTTATAGCTTCTTAAATCTTCTATAGCTATTTATTATCCTATATTTCGCTAGTTACTACGAGGATTTAGTAGTTATAGATAATATATCCTTTATTATACGTAGTTAAGATAGTAGGTACTATTTCTTTAGTCCTAAGTTTATAGTCGGGTCGTCGACTTAGTACGTCTATAACTATATTTTTAGTTCCTTTATAGTATACTATCTTAAAGTTATACTAGGCTAGGGTTTCTACCTATCTAGCTTATTATTATATAAGTTTTTTTATTATTATAAAGTATATAAGGTTATAGTAATCTATCCGTATAATTATAGTATATTTCGCTCTTTCTAGGTACGCTCTCTAGGTTTAAAATACTAATACTATAGCTAATAATTCCTTATTATAGATATCGTAATTAAGCTCTACTAGGATTATTTTCCGAGACTAAAAAGTAATAGGTCTAAGCTTACTATCTTCTCCTAGTTATATAAGCTATACGCCGAGTACGAAGTCTAATACGTCAGTTTCTATAATAATTAGTATATTATAGTTAAAGATTATAAGAATTACCTCTCCTACTTTCTTATTATATATTTCTTTAAGTGCTATAAACGACTTTTCCGTTTTATTATCCTATTTAAATAGTACTCCCTTTTTAGTAAATTAGTAGAGTCCGGCTATATATTATAAGTATTTCGGAACGAGCTTTCGGTAGTAATTAGCTAATCCGAGAAAGCTCTAAATATCCTTAACGTATATTAGAGTTAGCTATTTAAGAATACTCTTAATCTTATCTTATTCTATTCCTAACCCGTCGGGGCTAATAGTATATCTAAGAAAACTCGTTTCCTAAATATAGAACTCGTATTTCTTAAGTTTAAGTATAACTTTTACTTCCCTTAGCTTCTATAGTACTTTCTTATTATATTTAAGATATTCTTCTTTAGTTTTAGAGAATATAAAGATATTATCTAGGTATACGATAACGAACTCGTCGAGATATTCTTCTAATATAGTAAAGATAAAGTATTAGAATAATATAGATATATTAGTAAGTCCGAAGAGTATAATAGTATATTTATAGTAACCGAACTTAGTCCTAAATACCGTTTTCTATTCGTCTTCTACCTTAATTCGTAGTCGGTTATATATATTAGTAATATTATATTTACTAAAATATTTCGCTCCTTAAATAATATCTTATATCTCGCTAATTAGTAGTAGCGGATATCGGTCTTTAATCGTAATATCGTTAAATTATCGATAATTAACGTATATCCGAAGTTTTTCTCCTTTCTTAGGTATAAATAGGATTAGGTATCCTACCGACGATTTCGATTTTCTAATATTTCTTTTCTTAAGATTATCCCTAATATATTCTTATAGTATTACTAACTCTTTTTACGATAATAGGTAAATTAGTATAAATCTTAGTTCCTCGCCTTCTTTAATTTTAATCTTATAGTCGAACGGACTATATTCTAGTAGCTTACCGTTTAGTAGTAGCGTAAATATATCCTAGAATTCGATATATTCTTCGGGAATCTTATATTCTCCTTCTAGCGCTCCCGTAGCGTAAAGAGACGTTTCTTCGTCGCTAATAAGAATATATTCTTTAAGTTCTTTATTAGTTATATCTAGTTATTATTCGGTTATCGCGATATCTCTAATATTAGTTATTTCTTAGTTAGGCCTACCTCTAGGCCGAAAACTCCTCTTAAGTTCGCTTTTATAAAGGTTCTCCTAAGTACCTACTTTCCTTTCGCTAGGTCTCTTTAGCGCTTTTCGTATCTTATCTCCGGTCTATATCTTATTAGTTTATCGATAGTTATATCTATCGAATAATATATATTTTTATTACTAATTAATAGCTAGATTATACTTCCTTAGCTAGGGTACTCCGAGTACTATATCGTATTCTCTAAGGCTCGTAATATCGAAGTTAACTACCTCGAAGTAGTCCCTAATAACTATTAGTAATAGTCTACTCTTATATATAATCCTTAGTCCTAGGCTCTCTCTATTAAGCCTAATAATAGATTAAGGTCGTAGTTTTTCTATACCTTAGATCTTATAGCGGTATTTATACCGTAGACTTATAAAGTTTCCTACTACTCCCGAATCGAGTATTACTTTAGTTAATCGAAATATAATATTAGTAGTAATCTTTATATATATACCCTATATAGTAGCTACGAGATACTATAGTTCAGTATTTATCCTCCGGTCTCTATACTAGAGTCCTATATATTCCGAGCTCTAATTTAGTTTCTTTTCTCGTCGTAGCGGCTTTAGTTCTAGGCTATTTTTAACTTTTCTTACTATATATATCGTATACCCCTCGTCGTAGTATCCTATTATAGATCTAAGTCGGTAGTTAGGGTATTATACGTATCTTTAGTATATATAATAGTCTTACTAGTATAGATAAAGTCCGTCCTCGATCTTTACCTTTAACTAGTATAGTTCGTATAACTAATTAGTAATTTCGAGGGCTTTATCGATTATCTAGCTATTATTTCTTTTTTTATTTTAAAATAAATCTTAGAGTTTATTCTATAGTTACTTAATATCTACGATAATATTAGCTTTCTAGGGTTTTCTTTAAGGCTATTTAGTCGTATCCGTCTCTAGGAGCTAGGGTAGAGTCTCTAGGATCTCTAGGGTTCCTAGAATCTCGATTAGTATTTTTAGGATCCTTACGCCCTACTTTTAGTACTTATTAGATAGTTTATAGGAGTTAGTAGTATTCTTAGGACCGTACTAGATCTACCCTTAACTCTTAATATTTTCCTAGTCTATCTTAGGGAAATTCTCCGTTACGTACTCTACGCTATTTAGACCGTAGTATTTAATATCGTCTATAAAGGTATCCGTAGTTTTATCCTTTATAGCGTTCCTTATAATCTCTACTTAGTCGTTATAGGTATATTCGGCCTCTTCTAGGCTTAGTTCCTATTTTTTAGGCCTTTTAGTAGCTCGTAGCTATTAGGGTCGGATCTTACTATCCTAAGTAGCCCTTAACTATTATAGCTTTATATTATTACGTCCGTTATCTCGCTTACGTACCTATAGTTTTACGTTATTATATTTATTACACTTATACGCCCGATATCCTAGCTTCCTACACTCGAAGTATAGGTTATTATCCTTCCGCTATTTTTCTTCTTCAGTCGGGAGTCTCGCTACGTTAAGCTCTATTAGTTATAGTCCGTAGGGATTACTATATAACTCCCTCGGCTAGTTTCGTTATTATCCTCGCCTACTTTTATAGCGGCGGTATTAGTATAGTACCGTCCCTTAGTTACCTCCTTATCGCTACTCCTATCGCTAGAGTTTATATTTATAAAGTCGATTATCGAATTTAACTGTAAGTTTAATTATCTTATAAAATTCTTCCGGTCGGTTAATCTTTATAAGTTCGTCCTTAATATCTTCCCTAAGTCCTCGTTCGAATAGCTAAATATAGGTATTATCGTCGAAATCGAGGTATAAAATAATCTATTAGAATTCGGCGGCGTATATACTAGCTAATCTAGTCTATCGTAGCCGATTAAGTTATCTTTCCGCTATTCTTATAGCGTCGATATTACTAAAAGTTTATTCTAATTTTTTCTTAAAAATTTTATAGGATACGAAGATTTCTTTAGTAATATCTCCCTAATCTCCTAGGGATTTATTATTAAATTCCCTAACGTAGGGTTCGAACTACTCGAATACTTATCTACGTAGGTAGGTAGAAGTATAGATTACTCTATCGGCTTCTTCTACGTAATTAATTAGGCGGAGCTATATATCTATCTAAGTTAAGAAGGAACGAAGCTTAGTTCGTTCTCTATAATAAAACTTAGGTTTCGGTAGTTTAACTATAGCCGGCGTACGGGTATTACTTACCTATACGAGCTATTCTTATAACTAGGATATTATCTCTATAAGTTATATATTAGTAGGTATAAAGTTCGATCTACTCGAAACGTTACTTAAAGTACTATTATTACCTACTATAATAACTATACTCTATAGTTTAAAGATAGGGTAATTAATATATTATATAGTACCGACTAATTACTATAAGTTAGAGCGTCCGGGTTATACTTACCTAGTTCTAACTATAGATTCTAAGAGTATCTCGTAACTATACTATTACTATACTTAGCCTTACGTCGGGTTCGGGTCCTATTAAGTATCTTACAGAACGTACTAGAGGTACGTACTAAGTAGGTTAGTTACTAAGTATTACTACGAAGTAAGCTCCCCTACTTATAGGTTAGGTTATCTTAAAGGTAAACTATAAAGTAGAGTACTAAAGGTAGTAACTAAGTAATAATATATAATTAATCGCGAAGAACTAAATATATAATACTAAACGAGTATCTTTATATATCTAGTCCTTCGTAATAGTATAGGTAATAGATAGTAAAGTAGTAGATAAGTCTTAGTACGATCTACCTATATACTAATCTACCCTTCTACTACTAGAGATTACGTATAGTTTTACTAGTACCTAGCACTTAGGATATAATCTAAGTACGGGTAAAATAGTAGCCGTTTCCTGCGTTTTACTAACTACCTTATTATATAAGTAGGTATTATCCGTAGTGATTAGCTGTAGGCCGTTTCTAGTTCTCTTTCCGGAATATCTTAGGGCCTTCCGGGGCATACCTAAGTATACCGAAACGTACGTAATAACACTACTCCTTAGCGTCCGTAGACGATTAGTTCACGGTTGCTCCTTAAATAACTACGGTCCCCGCGCCTCTTAAGGTCCGTAACATATAGGTTATCTACGGCTGTCTATTTTATAGGGTAGTTAATAGTAATAATATCATCGATATAGAAGAATATAATAATTCCGTTACCGACGAAGAGATAAAGATCTTCCTAGATGATGTAGAGATCTAGGGAGGTAAATACCCGAGAGGCCTTACGTTACTATAGCCTAGGAGACTTCCGTAGGCTATATAGGGCCTTTATAAGCCTCTAGACTCTCTTCTTCTTCCCCTAAGGGAATAGTCTAGGAGGTAGTTCTATATAGATCTCTTTATCTAGTAGGCTATTTAGAAATGCGTTAACGGTGTCGTACTAATAGGTATCTAGGTCGAATATAGCTACTAGTACGAAGACGGACCTCGCTATCTGTGCTACTAACGTTGCTAAGTATTTTTCGTTATTACTAACGGCTTAGAGGTCTCTACGTACGTAGATTCTGGCCTTATACTTTACTAGGAATCTATTACTATTAAATTTATACGTAAAGACCTATTTTAATAGTAAGATCTAGATACCTCGGTCTATTAGGCGGTCGATCTCTTAGTATATCTCTTTTCTATCTAGCGTTTTAATTTCTAGCGATGCTGTAGCGATAAATATATTACGATGTAGATATTTTATTATCTCTAGCTAATTTATAGATATAGGAGGTAAGTCGTCCTAGTGTAGCCGTTAATACGGCTAGGGAGGGTTTAAGCTAGTTATATATACGGCTAATACTCCGTCGTGATTTTTATTAGGGTCTTATATTATTACGAGATAGCTATAACCCTACGGAGCCCTTCTCTAGCGTATACCCGTAACGATATTAGTCTATAAGACTATCCCGTCGATATCTCTAGGCGCTCTTAGTATTATATATTCTTAGAGCTTATCCTAAAGCTATTTATTAGGGGTCTCTTAACGAAATTTAGTTAGAAATACCCCTAGCGGGCTCGCCTCTAGCGGTGTATCCGGTATTAGAGATATAGAGATCTCTGCTAGCTACGACGCTTCCTATATTACTAATAGTGTAGGGGATAGTATCTAATAGACTACCTATCTATCCTTCTAACCGTCCTTCTAAGTTTCTATCGTCTCTTCGGTTAACGTACTCGGCTAAGGGATATCTTATATTAGTAGGGTGTCTTATTCTGCGACTATTGCTTCTTCTACGAGCCTTTCACTATATATATTTAGCTAACTATCTTCCTCTTTATTAAGGCTAATATTCTAAGGTAGGGTATCGATAATATCGTCGGATAGTCTAACCTAAAGCTCTCGGGGATTAAATTTAATATTCTTATTAAATACTACGTCGTACGCTTCCCTAATAGCTCCCCTATACGGAAACTAGATTCGCTATATATTAGAAGCTATATAACCGATGAGATAGCCGATCTCTATACGATCTTCTATCTTAGCTATCCTCGGGACGCCCTAGCGGCGTACGTACGCTCTATAACCGTATATACGGAGGTTCGATAGATTTAGACGGAATTTTGGCCGATTCTAGTCTTAGTATATCGCTTTAACGTATAGAATAATCTATTCGCCGTTAGGTAGCCTAGTAGGCGATCTATTAATAATATAAACCGCTACTATAACTACTTCTAGCTAAAGGTTTCTAGGTAGGCCTAATTCTATAAGAAGCCCTCTAGCTACTCCGATAATTACCCCCCTAGATTATTTACTATAGCTATTCGTTTCCGGCGTTCTAATAACACTATATTCGATAATTATACCTCTATCTAGATAGAAATCGTCTACTATCTTTCCGGACGCTCTCTTATAGTCGCTTTTAAACACCCGGATTATTATTTTTAGCTATATCTCTAGTACAGCGATAAAGTATATAATCGCCGATTAATAGCCGTTCTTTTTTTCGTAAGAAACTATCGTATATAGCCGGATACCCTTAATATATATATAAGTTATCTAGCAGTAGCCGTTATAGGCTATAGTAAGCTAAATAAGGTCGAAATGAATCCTTCTATATCTTCTAAAGATATACTCTCTTACTATAGGTCTCCTAGATATCTATCTCTTAGCTATACTACGCTAACAGACCTTATATCTCTTAGGATTACACTCTATATTATCTATAGTATCTCCCTTAACCTCGATACTATCGACTATCTTAGAGAGCCTCTCGATCTGTTAATTATATATATAGGCGAGTCGTTAATGCTATCGCTTCGGTATAGCGACGGATATAAGGGGTTTTTAGCTATACCTAGGGTAATCTATTATTATCGCTAGAGGAGTGCTCTTAGGCAGTTTCTATCTATCTTAGGTGTTTCCTACGATATAGAGGTTATACCTCTTTTCTAACGCTCTAATAGGCGTTTTATTTTTAATAATAGCGGGGATTTCACTATAGAATTCGAAGCTTTTCTTACTAATACGGCCGAGGGATAGCAGATTCGTATAGAAATTAGGTACGTATAGCGCTTCTATTATTACCTCTCGCTTTTTACCTATCTTTAGGTCTATTAACCGGAGGATGGCTATTCCTCTACCCTTAATAATAGAGTCGCTATTACTAGTTTTAATAGTGAATTCTTCCTCGGTAAGGCTTTCAAAGCTCCCTCGGTAGTTATATATATAGACGTTCGCTCCTAAGTCTAATATCTAAGAGTCCTTAAGGGGATATCTCTTAGCTATTCGGTTAACCTAACGGGATATATTAGCTATATATATAGCTACTCTCCTAATCGATCCCTATATCTCTTCGGTTACTACTAGCTAGGTAATAGCCTAGGTAGTGCCTCTATCCTCTTTAATCTTCTCGATCTTCTCTTAGTCGAATTTACTAAGCTTCTTAATAGCCTTCGCGACTAGTTCTTCCGTCTCGGTTCGTGGCTTCTAGTAGTCTAGCCTAATACTTTCGATAATATAATAGCAGAATCTCTAGGGATAGTTTCTTCCGTATATATAGGGGGTCCTTTTCTTGTTTTTCTAATAATTTTTAGTATCTTACTAACCCTTAGTGTTTCTTTACTTAGGTATTACCTCCGGTTAGCTATCTAGCGTTAATATAGCTAGCTTTCTAGCCCTTTCTTTTCCTAAACGCTCTAGCAGACTTCGTCGTATACGGTATATAGATATAACCTTACTAAAGGTAGGATTCTCTATCTCTAACCTATCACTCTAGGTTAAATAGAAGAGATTATCCTAGACCTAGATAGCTCCGAGGAAGTCTCTAATAGCGAATTTAGCAGGCGTTAGACCGTATAAGATATCTAGTATACCTATAGCTTTAGCTTCTTCGTATAGAGACGTCTAGGCGGTTAACTACTTATCGATAGATATATTATTAGACGGGTACGTTAGTATTTAATACTACTCTCTTCGGAGGTCTTCTATACGGTCGGCTTCTTTCTATATAAACTCCTACCTTAGCTTCACTAACTTCTTACGAGCAGAGATAACGCCTATAAATATATAATAGTGCTCCGCGGCTAACGAACGGGATATAGTATCACTAAACCTATTAAAGGCTCGGGCGGTCCTCGCTCGTTCGGCCTCTTCGCGGTTATATCTATTAAGAATTCGTATATACTTCTTATACTTATTATCGGTAAGGTCGACTTCGTCTATCGTATTCTTATTAATCTTACTAACCGGCGGTAGGGGAGCCTTCTTTAGAAGCTCTTTAATCTCTATATCTATCTTTATAGGGTTAAGATACTCCTAAAGGTCGTTTTCGATGGCTTTAGTTTTAAAGTAACTAATCTAGACCCTCCACTAGGCCTTCGTCCTTAACCGCTAGTCCTATAGGATAGGATAAATTGCTTAAGATTTAGTCTCATTAGATATCTTTATATATATCTTTTGCTGTAATCCTGACGGTATCTCCTCTGGTCTAAGTCCTTATTAATCTCTTCTAGGATTTTATATAGTCGTTTAGGGGTATTCGGCGGTAGGAAGGCTCTTACTATTAAGATATAGAGTAACGGTCTTCGTTGATTATATCTTAATGCTTCAGTGTGTACTCGGGCTTATAACTGACAGAATGGGCTGATTCTGTATAGGCTAGTATGAAAGATGTCCAATAGGACGAGAGATAATTGATTAGATTGATAATGATAGAAAATCAGGGGGATTGCCTGTTGAATAGCTATCCCCTGGCTGTACGGACGTATTTCTGTCCGTGCGGCCGATACTCGGCTATTACAAAGCCTGAGTTTCTCTGTAAGCCAGTATTACATACAAAAACATAAGAAACCTGGGCGCTTGATGAATAAGCCCGTTCTTAGTAGTAAGTTACCACTCCACATATTTCGACACATGCTTCAGTACATGCGGTGCTAAGAGGATTCTAGGGCTATGGTTATATGATATATCGCATATCCGGGACAACCGAGATTATCAAGCGGCCTCAGCTGAAGACCTTATTTTTTCCCCTTGTCTATCAGTTCTGGATGCGACAACAAAGCCTCGGGGGAGGTCCAAATTGAAGGTGAACTGCTCAGGCCTGGAACATTCGCCCAATTTGACAAAACCATGACTTTGAACGCACAGTTGGATTGTCTAGTCGTTTATCTACCGGAGGAAAACTGAATGGCGGACATAATCGATCGAGATATAAGAATTTGATTGCAGGGCTTCTCAATTTAGTTACATCCTCAATCCTTCGCAGTTCCCTGAGAGTCATGTGTATATCAAAGGCATCCTTGTACGTCCAAAATTCGAGGACTCTTCCCTATCCTGCGAATGTAGACCTAATCTAGGTTCCGTTCTCAACCTCCAAGTCGGACATTGTACATGCGCGTGGTAGATCTGGGGTGTGTTACCCATGCTTGGATAAATTGCATTCATGGGGTCGATTTGAGCTACTCCTTCCATAGTCGGGTACTGAGAGCCCACGGTATTCGTCTGGGATGAGTTTCCTATGCTTGGATAAACTGCATTTGTGGGATCGATGTGAGCTACCCCTTCCATAGTCGGGTACTGAGAGCCCACGGTATTCGTCTGGGATGAGTTTCCCATGCTTGGGTAAACTGCATTTGTGGGATCGATGGGAGCCTCTTCCATAGTCGAGAACGCTGCATTCGCGTTGTCAATATGGGGTGTGTCCCCTATGCCTGAGGCGACCGCATTCGTAGGGTAGTTTTGGGACATAATTATCTCGTTTGACCTTTGTGGGCCTCTAAAATCCCCATTCTGAAGTCTAATAACTCGAGCACCTTGTATCTGACACCAATCTGAACATATGTTAGAAAGTGCAAAATCACGGGCTCGAAGACGTACTCATAAGTGAGGCAGATACATCTTCCTGTTGTTCATCGGGTCGAATGGAAGACTCAATCCTATTCCACAATGTACCAAAGATGCGATCCGCTAGGCAGTTCATTGTCGTAATATCGTCCACTTCACGAATCCCGCGCCGCACTAAAGAATCGATTACCTTCTTCCTGGCATCCCCTTTCACTGGAAGCTCTTTCAACATGCTTTCACAATGTCAGCTCAGAGCTTTTCGCAACTTGCTATTTGTTTTCTTTGGCGGCTAATGTCCACCCTTTTCCCGGGTGTTTCAATTGCCAGGCCGCACCGCTTTTACTAGCTTCGTGCTTTCGCTCAGCTGCAGCCGACACAGACCACAGGACAGCGCCAGCAACAGCCAGCCTGGCCTGCCCCAGCCGTCCTGGCCCCGCGATTTGGCTGTATTTGTAACAATGGAACTGAACCTCCCTTGACATTCCTTGCAGTTATATTTTATTGTATATAATTCACACTAGTAGCTTCCTAGAATTCATGCTACTTTTCATGTCGTCCCATGCCGACGGACACCTCCAAAATACACCCATGGCGAAGATTGATGACCCTGCAGAGCAAACACCGCTGCTGGCGCGGCAGTTGCCTTGCCCCTTGCCAGCGACCAAGTCGGAAAGCTATCCCTTCCGCTTTGTAGTGCCGTACGCCTTGGTGCTTGTCGCTGCGGAAATCGGGTCAAGCCTGGTCAATGTATCAATGAGCCAGATCCTCGAGGGCATCCTATGCCAGCAATACCACGGTGTAAACGACCCCATTGGCAATCCGCTGTGTAAGAGTAAAGAGGTGCAGCTGGAGCTGTCTATACTTCAAGGATGGGAGCTGGCCTTTGGGCTTATTCCAGGTCTTCTCACCGGCGTGTTATACGGCATCATCGCCGATGCGTATAGCCGGAGAGTAGTACTGAGCCTCGCGTTCTTTGGCCTTGCTTTGTCTCTAGCTTTTGACATGCTCGTGTGTAAGTTGTCTCTGCGAATTGACGATCTCTGCAGGCTCCATCCGCAAGGTCATTGAGTAAAATGAACACACCGCTCAACGAACTTTATCACTTTTATGCTCTCATGACTGACCTTTGCTTAAACTAGGCCTCTTCTCGTCGCATCTCCCACTGCGCTTGATCTGGGTTGGTGCCCTGCTCACGGCGGTGGGCGGTGGGCCGTTCGTGTGCGCAGCCATGATTTACACCATTGCCAGTGACATCGCGACCGAAGCTCAACGGCAAGTTACTGTCTCTTCCTTTACGAGTCCTTGTATCAAGCGTTATTTTTCTTTTGATAACCGCCGTAATGGAGACAGTCAAATGTGCTAATACGGATTTTAACAGCCCAATCTTATTTTTCTACCTCAGCGCTACGATGATTGCGTGCCAGCTCATTGGCGCGCCACTGGCGTACCTTGCTATGGGCCGCTCAGCTTGGTTCACCATATCTTTGGGCCTATTCTGCTTAATAGCATCTTTTATCGGCTCTCTCATCTCGCCCGAGACTTTGGGCATCAAGACGCGGACTCCGCCTGCGCGCGGCGACAGTACATGCAACGAATCGTTGCCGGGAACCGGTAACGATACCGCGGGCGGCTCACACCATCGTCTCGAGGTTATAACCTTGATCAAGGAAGCTCGAGAGTCACTATGTCAGCTTTTTGGGGAGAACAAAAGACTGGGTCTTTTCCTAGTCACGGTGCTCTTCACCAACCTGGGCACGTACATGCCGCTCATGACTTTAATGTTAAATCAATATGCCACGAAAAAGTTCCCATGGTCGTGGTCTGAGGTATGCGCTTCCCGAAAACAAACAATTACCGCGAAATAATCCATTAACGCTTACTAGGCGGGTCTGTTATCCAGTGTTAGTGCTGGTGTGAAGCTGCTCCTGATCCTCGTCATCCTTCCGCGCTTGAGCCGCGTTATGCTCTACAAGTTTGCGCTTACACCACTATCTAAAAATTTGATTATCGTGCGATCAAGCATAGTATTCCTTATTGCAGGAACATTCACTATAGGTGTTGCCAGCCACCCAAGCATGCTTCTTGCTGGTCTTGTGGTCCATGCCTTAGGTTGGGGATACGGACCAGCTCTGCGAGATCTGCTAGCATTGCTGACTAGGGATGATCAAATTGGACTTCTATTCACGGTAATGGGAATTCTTGACAATATCGGTATGTTAATCGCCGGCCCATTGATGGCCGCCGCCTTCCGACTGGGTTTGGCTTGGGGGGTTCCTGGATTGGGCTACCATTCATTGCCGCAGCATGCTTGCTTGCAAGCGCGGCAGCGGTTTTATTTAGTGTACGCGTCGAAGAGAAAAGGTGAATACAGCATGGATGCGCGGAGACCTTTAAGATAAGTTATTGTTGTAAAATAGAGAAAATGGTAGGCAAGAATAAACAATTAAAACTTAGGAAAAGAAATTGAAATCCTTGCGTCGTTTGCGTACTGGTAGGTAGGCGCATGCTCCATCCAACACAATTGGTTATAGTGATGAGTTATCGGCCGGTCTCAGCTGTGCAATGTATATAAAGCTTTCACCCCACCCACTCTATGGACAAACCCTTTTTTTTTCTTATGCATCTTCCCTCCAACTTGTTATTCTAGCTCCGACTCGTTTGACAGCATTCAATCACGGTCGAAGAATTGGTCGCAACCATGTTACTGGACTCGGCA
Organism: Penicillium canariense; assembly: GCF_028826845.1. Taxonomy (NCBI): domain Eukaryota; kingdom Fungi; phylum Ascomycota; class Eurotiomycetes; order Eurotiales; family Aspergillaceae; genus Penicillium; species Penicillium canariense. Next base: position 4,729,740 of record NW_026622728.1, on the reverse strand, counting down.
TTTGCGCAGGCACCTGCATGGGTGCTAACTTGCTCTGTGGTGGCATTTTACGTATGTAACCTGATACCCTTTTCCCTTGTTTTTATTTAGAACTTCAAAAACTGAGATTCGGTAAGCTCGTCGCCGTCGCCATCTACCGCCTAACATTGCACCCGCTTGCGCGATATCCCGGACCTCTCCTGTGGAAGCTGTCGGTTTGGCCTACTGTCTTTCTGTGCCGGAGTGGCAAGCGACATCTTCAGATCTTTGCAGCTCACAAGAAATACGGTTCCGTTGTCCGCATCGGCCCTAATATGCTCTCGTTCGATTCAAGCTCGTCTGTGTCAGCTATCTACGGCCCAAGACACGGCAACATGGTCAAGTCTGACTTTCATCTCACGCTTGACGCAACCATTTCAACCCCGAGCCTCTTTGCCATTGTGGATAAGGAGAAGCACGCCTTCAGACGGCGAGTGATCATGCAAGCATTTACAGAAAATGCTATGCTGGATGCTAGCGAATTCTACATTGAGCATACCAAGGTTCTTGTAAAGGAGCTCCAGCGCAAGGTTCAGGATGGGTGGGCCAAAGCTAATATCGGCGAATACGCCGTCTGGTGGACGCTAGATGTTATGGGTGCTCTTTCCTTGGGCAAGACGTTCAACTGTTTGACAGAGTCAACCTATCGGCATGGCATACCTATGATGAGGAATGGCATCCGATACACGTATTGGGTAAGTTGAAGCGCGATCAGGCTCAAACACGACCAGTGTATCTAATATAATAACAGGCAGGTCATTTGCCCTTTAGAAAGGCGATCGACTACATGCTTGCAAGCCCGATTTTGTCGCGTTTTGGTGGCCAAAGTGCACTCGACAACCAGAATTATTTCGACTTTTGCGAGCTCGCGATTCAGGAACGGATACAGGACGAAACGGATGCGATCGCTGCCGGGGTTAAAATCGAGGAAAGGCGGAAGGACTACATTCATCATCTACTCAAAGCGGTCGATCCCGAGACAGGAAATCAACTTTCCTATAATGAGTTGAAATCGGACGCCAGTCTACTCCTCGCCGCCGGCTCCGACACCATGTCGAACACCATTGCAGCGTTCATGTTCTATATGGCACGTCACCAGCGGTGCAGAGATTTGGTTACCACCGAAATCAGGGAAAAGTTTGCTGATCCAGCAGAGATCCGGTATGGGCCTGTTCTCAGCTCTTGCACCTACCTCGACGCCTGTATCAATGAGGTTATGCGCATTGCGGTGCCCGCTGCCGTCAGTCCATCCGAGAGAGTCACTACTGGGGAGGGCATTGTCGTCGACGGCAACTACTTTCCAGCCGGTATCACAATGGGAACGAGTTTTTATGCTCTCAATCTTAACGAGGCAGTTCATCGAGACGCGTTCAAGTTCTGGCCAGAGAGATGGCTCGTGGATGAGACTGGCAAGGCCGGCACCTCGAAGGAAGAAGTGCAGAAAACGAACCAGGCATTCTTTCCCTTCTCCGCAGGCCACCGGCGATGCGTTGGGAGAATTTTGGCGGCGCGCACTTTGAGAATGGTTTTGGCGAATTTACTTTGGCATTTTGACGTCCGATGATGATGATGATGATGATGATAACTCTATTAACCTAATGCAGCCCAGCTAGTGCGCAGTGGCTATGTAGGCGCTTCCTCCGGCGGAAGCAAGAGCTAACCGAACGCCCCCGAAACGCAGTAGATAGTAAATACAAAGGGAAACGGCGTTTTACCAAACAAATGCAGCTGAATATCAGCCCATTACAGTACCCATACACCCTCAATAATCAATCCCACTATTTTCCTCCCTCACTTCGCCCTCTCTCGCCTGCGTCGCTATGTATCACCTTCTTCCACTTCCGGCAGCGTATATGCAGCTGCTTGCTTCTTTCGATTGATGTTTGCTGGCCACATAAGCTGTTCTAGTCAACCAGAGTTGACTCGACCAGTCGGTGTAGCGTATTTAGTTATAATCGTCCCAGCCCGTCTTAGGTTGAGCTAGGGTTTCGGCGGTTATATTGCATATCGTCTTCGCCGCCTGCTCCCCTGCTAGATTCGCTGTCTCTGGCCGTTATTTCGTCGTCTTCTAGTTCCGAGTTAGGGTCAGGATCTAGCGTAGTGTTAGTATCTAGCTCAGCGTTAGTATCTAGCTCCGCGTTAGGGTCTGGCTCTTCGTTAGCAACTGGCTCTGGTTCGATCTCCGTCTGCCGGAATTAGCCTAGGAGACCTATTTATAATATAAATTCGGCTACGTAGCGGGTAGCCTACGGATAGGAGACGATCGCTTCGTAGTTAGCGGTCGCTCTAAGATCTATCCGTGCCTAGATCTTTTCTAGCATCTCGTAACGCTGCTTAGTGTATAACGGACACTATATAAGGATGTGTCTCGGTGTTTAAGACCCCTCCTCGTAGTAACACTGGTCAGAATTATAAGCGCTAATCTTATATAAGAAATGGTTTAATGCGATACGCATCGAACGTATTTAGATTAACACCGACGTATAGTGCTTAGGTAGAGATTTGTATAGCTCTAAGGCTTTCTTATCCGGCTTCGGGAGTAACCGTTTAGTCGGTTTCCCTATCTTTTCGCGGTCCTACTTAGTAGCCTAGCGCTGCTTAATCCGCCGCCGTATACGGCCTTTAGCTAGGCTAGCTAGTAGGAATCGAGGCTAGTCGGATATAGGTTAATCCGAGCCGTTCCCGATAGCCCTACTAGTCGCCGCTAACTTTACTTTAACGTCCGCCGTCTTATTGCTAGGCACGCCTACGTATACGGGGATCTAACGGATCTCGACGGGAATCTTATCGGACGTAGGCGTATAAACGGGTCGGAGGGCTTATATATAATTATAAATTTAAGAGAGTACGTATTAGCCGGAGGACCGCTTAGGATTTCGTACTACCTAGATAGTAGCCTAGTAATTAGAGAAAATGACTGTCTACTTATAGGTCTAGAGCTTAGCGATCGCTATCTCGATGCTATTAAGCTCCGTAATATATACGATAGACTCCTAGAGAGTCCCTAGGTATCGTTATAGGAAGATACCGTCCCTTAGGGCGACGGCGGAGGCGCCGACCTAGCCCTTATATCTACTTCTATCCGTGAAGGATAGAACTATCGGGCTACAGTTCTGTCCTATCGGCCTTCCTCCTCCTTCCTCTTATATTATAGTCATAAGGCTCTCCTAGAAGAGAGACTCTGTCTCGATTCGGTTATGCGAGGCTCGCGTAGCCTCTGTATCTTTAATTACGTATAGGATCCGTGTCTCCTACGGTAATAGAACGAACGCTTTACGGGTCTCCTAGACCCCCGGGATATTCAGGATTCCTTTTAGTTTCTACCGGTAGGCTTCTAGTGGTCCCTATCCTCTACGCTTAGTAGCCTTAGTCGTACGCTTATAGCGTAGGCATTCCGGTTAGGCCCATTTTGGCCCTGTTTAGATCCGGATGGCGGTTTCCTCGATTATTTATTCCATTTAGAGCTTAATAGGTAGCAAGAATAGTTCTATATTAAGCGCGGCTGCGCTGGTTAACTTAAATGCGCCGGAGATCAAGAGGGCGGTGCGTCGCTGGATCTTGGTGTATTCGTTAGTGATCTTTAGCCGTTCTCTATATAGCATCGTTCTTGCCTTGGGGTAATACTACGCGGTAACGCCGTATAACATTTATAGGACTACTACCGCTTAGTAGACCCGCCGCATAGCGTAGAGAGATGTACCCTAGGTGGAGCCAGTGATAGCCCGGAGGGCCTCGAGGCTCCCGTTGGCCTTAGCGAGTAGTTTTTGGCGATGTGTACTAAATATAAGATGCTTGTCGAGCTAAATGCCGAGATATTTAGCCTGTTCAACTGGTTGGATCGTCTGAGTAGCGGTTTGCACAGCCATCTAGTCATGGCCGGTAGGGAATGTATGGTCGATGTTATATATGTTAAAGTCGCTATCTTCTGGCTGGATAATTCGATATTAGTCGGCTGTGGGTTGGTCTTGAATTTAGGGGTTCCGAAAGTGAATGAGTTCAAATTTCTCTGGTATAAACTTGGCCGCATGTCGATCGGCCTAGACGTTGGCCTTAGTTAATACGCCTTCTAGTAGTTATACGTTTCGGTAGTAAGACTCAGAGATAGCGATAGTAGCTACATCGTCTACCTACCTAATTCCTCGCACGTAATTATCCTTGCTTATGCCCTTTATGTACGTAAGGATGAGAGGGGTATTAAAGATTAGGAAGATGATAGGCGACAGCGGTAATCCCTAGGGGATCCCTGTTGGTGTAAGGAAGATATCTGAGGTATAGCTAATTAGTAGCCTAATGCGTGTCGAGCGGCTAGTCAAGAAAGACTCTAGCTAAGCGGCGAAATAGCCTAGTCCTAGCCTACGGAGGTTATAAAGTAGTCGTTAGTAGGAAACGTTATCGTATACGCCGGTAACGTCTAAAAACAGCGCAGAGACTACCCGGTCGTATCCCTATACGGTATATACTATATCAAGGATTATCTATATAGTATAGTCGACACTAATACCTTTCCTTCTATCTAGATAGGTCCTTAGTAGGAGCTAGTGTTCCTCTACTGCCTACGTAATACGAGCAGCGACGACTGACTCTAGTACCTTACCGAGGGTATTTAGTAGGGCGATTAGGCGCTAGGACTTTAGTTTACGGAAGTCTCTTAGTCCTCCCTTTAGTAGCATAACGGTAATCGAGTGCTAGAAGTAGCGAGGATTAAAGCCCGTTTGTATATATACGTCGAAGATAGCTATTAGAGTGGCTACGAACTCGTAGCTATCTACTAAGATCTTCTATATATAGTTCGGGATTATATCCTCGCTAGGTGCTTTATTAGGCGGTGTTCTCTTAATAGCGTCCTTGACCTCCTATTAGGTAATGATAGGGAAGTCTAGCTATTTCGGTAAGTACGTATTAGGGATGTTAGAGAGGTCGGCCTCCGGTAGCTAAGGAAAGAACGCCTAGCGGAGGGTCTCTGCTTTCTACTGGTTCGTCTCTGCCGGGCCGTCTCTCCCGTTAAGTGTTAGGACGTTACGGTAGGCCGGCTGGTCGCGTATATGCGCCTATTTAGAGACCTTCTAGAGACCGTAGGGACTATCTTCTACTATCCGTCTTACCTAGCTACGGAAGCCGTTTCTTAGAGCCCTATTAATCATCTTCCCTTTCTTATTCTTTAGTTCTTTATATTCGTTCTAGTCCTCCTCCGTTACGCTATCCCTCTTATATCGACGGAACGCGTAGCGTATCTCTTTAATAGCCTCGGTATACTTAGGGGTCTACTTAGGCTAAGACTATTCGGATAGTCTAGCGAAGGGTATAGACGCCTAGATGCCTTATTAGACGATACGTATAAGGTAGTCGGTAGCGTCGTCGATCTATTACGGGGTTTGGAGGCTATTACTATTACTACTGATTTAATATAGGTTTAGTTCGATAAATTTCAGAAACTTCTCTACGTCTATCGCCTTCTAGTTCCTCTGCGGGTTTTCCTCGGCTAGGATAGGCGAGATGTCCGTTATAGTGTATATAGGGAGGTGATCCGAGTCGGTATACACTTTCTCCGTTACCGTATAGCTTACTAGGCGTATACGTAGGTTAGCCGTAGCTAAAACTAAGTCGATAGTCGTTGCTGAGTCCTTATTACGCCTAGTGATTATACCCGGGGGTAGCTACGGATCTAACGCGGCGACGGCTATTAGGTCGAGTAGCTTATCGGCTTTAGGCTCTAGCTGTTAGACCCTATCGCCTCCCTATACTGGGTGGTATAGGTTATAGTTACCTATAATTAGGTAAGAGACGCCCTTCTAACGTTCTCTAGCTAATAGTATAAGTTCTTTTAATAGATCTAAGGCTCCCTAGCTGCCCCTCTCGTTATATAGATTAAATAGCCGAAGCTCTTCGCCGTCGACTAGCGTCATCCGGAGCTCCTGTAGGTCGCAGGAGTAGATAACGTAGGTATACTCGCCTAGTTTCTTTGATATAAATATATAGACGCGTACACGAGCTGCTTCGACGGGTAGGCTCGGGTCTGTCGGGGGTCGGAGGAGGTTATAGGTACGTTAGTAGGGCCGGTAAGTGTCGTCTTTAAATTCTAACTTCTATGGCTCTTAGATAGCGATAATATCTACTAAGAGAACCTCCGGGTCCCTCAGAAACTGAGCTATTACCTTATCTTTCTGTCGGTTTACGTTATATTAGTATATTTTAAGTTCTCTTAGTGTGTATTATTGCCGATTATACTAATTTATTAACGTTTAGACGGGGCTAGTTTCCTCGGGGTTTTCTGCGCTCCTAGCTTTTCCTTTTAGCGGTTTTTACCGTATAGCTTCTTCCGCTTCCTACTACTTATCTCTAGTAGCGAGCTAGGTCGATCCGGTAGCGATAGTACCGATGATAGCGATAACGGTTAGAACTCCTAGTTAGATAGCTATTCCGGTAGGGAAGAGAGGGAGGATATCGACGGTTCGTTAGTATTATATAGTACTAACTAGCCTTTAGGTTCTTGTATATCGCCCTCGGCTTCGGACGTTAATTCTGCCCTTCGCCGGTTTACGTCCTCGATTAGTTTCGATATCCTTACTGACCTTCTGCTGCTCGAGTCCCCTAACTGGGAGTCCCCGGACCGTTTTCCTCCGCTGGTTAATTATGATTTCTTTTCCTCTACGGCCTTTATATAGGTAGTACGTACCTTAGCGGTTCGCTCTCTGGCTGCTTCGGATTTAGATAATATAGGAGGGAAGGTTCGGTAAAAGACTAGTTAGTGCCGTATAACGCTATCGCTCGGCCCGAATTAGTAGTTATTAAGTGATTTAAGCGAGATTAAGGGGATTATAGGGCGAATCTATAAGGGTTTAGGTATAAGTTCCTCTCTAGGTTCTTCCTCTCTAGCTTCTTTCTCCCTAGCCTCCTCTACTCTGGCCTTGCCTGCTCTAGCCTTTTCTGCCCCTATATCGGTCGAGTTTAATACGGTATAGGCTTCCGTAGCCTCTTCTGTTCCTGCCTCCGTTGAATTTAGCTCGGGGTAGGCTTGTGTAGGTTTAGAGGTAGGTTCTTCCTCGGCCTTATCTACCCTAGTATCTATCGAATCTGACGGTTTTTATCCTTATTTTATACTATTATTTACCGGAGCCGTTATCGACTTAGTGTCGGTAGCTGTTACCGGCTTACTAGCTATCTTGGTTTTATTCTTTATAGTCTTGGTGGTTTTAGTAGCCGCCGCCTTAGTAACCGGCGTAGCTACGTTTTAGGCGGATCGAGATAGGATAGGACCGGTATCCTGCGAGCCTCCGTTATTAGGCTATACGGCTAGTATATCGCTACTCGTACCGCTAAGCTCTTCGCTAGATAAGCTTTAGGGGGTTCCCTATAAGCTAACGGAGGAGGGCTACAGGTTCGCCGGTAGCTATCGGATGCTAAACGGCGCAGGGACTAGATGAAGCAGGGACTAGATGAAATCTTCCCCGGTATTTAGCTCGTTTATTTATCCGCTCGACCTCCTAGACACGAAGCTAATAGTCCTAACTCTATATAGTATATACGCCTTCGTAGTTAGTATATTTATGTTTTTCGCGTATATCCTTCGAAGGGTAATCCCGAGACTGATAGCCCTCCGTATAGTATATATATCTGATAGGTTAGGAATAGGCGGTTCCTATATATCTAAACTTTTAATAGTTAAAGTACTAGCGTAGCCGAGACTCTCGATTGTATAAGACCGCTATTAGGTTATTACAGTCCTAGAGGACTCCGTAGCTGATAGCCGTATTTATAAGGACCGGTGAGGTAAACTCGAGGACGAGAGAGCCGCTCTTACCCGACGGGGTCTTAAGCTAGTAGATCTTAGCGATCTCTGTATCTCCCTAGAACTAAATATTCTCTACTAGTAAATCCTTAATTACCTCCTCCTACGGTAGGTCCTCCGACGCCCGGTTAATTCTTAAAGAGCGTACGTTAACGTCGTGAACCACTACTCCCTACGTTAGTAGGTAGACGAAGGTAGTCTTATAGAGCCTTTTAGTCTACTTATTACGGTAAATCCGTAGGATCTCTGCCTCCTTTACGTCGCGTACGGTAAACCGGATATCCCCCGATTTAAGCTATCGGGACGCTAGGATCATTACCTAGGCGAGGGCGGGTGTCGGATTACGAGGGGACTGTACGGCTTTAGCCCTAGCTTAGTTGGTATACTTAGTGAGCTCTGCTGGCGTCAGACGGCGGAAGACGCCTACTTATGCCCGATCTCTAAGGTACACTATAACCTCTCGGTTACGTACGACGTCCGAAGCTCGTACGGGCGCAGAATCGGACGAGTTAGGGGAGGAGGATTGGTAGTATACGGGCGTAGGCGCTCTTCTGGCCTGTTTAGCGAAGGATCTAACGGTCTACTTCGCTAGCGGTTCTACTGCCGTCTTAATATCCTATATATCTTTACGGATGGCTGCGAGTTCAGCCTACCAGTCCGTCTGTAACGGTGTCAATAGGAGGTCCTTGGTGAGCGCCTCTATGCGCTTAAGGAAGTCGGCGAGCTTAGAATACTGGGATTCCGGTGCCTTTACCCCATTCTGCTTACTGCGCAGTGCTTTTAACAGTGCTTATGCATCATGATTGGCGTTCAGTACGCGCTCACGGTTCGATGGCAGAGATTTCGATGGGCCTCCGGGCGCCCCTAACGGGACAGGCCCAACACCCTTTTACGCGCGCACCACCATGATACTAGCCTGACGGGGTCAATGCTAGTATCAAAGTGTAGCGCAGGGAGTTAGATGAAATTTGCCGTGGTCTGTTACTCGCTAACTGGTCTGGTTCCTGAGATATTTCAAAAATTCAATTTAGCGCTGGAGTTGTTGTTTTTTTTATTTTTTTTTTTTGACGTCCGTGTTCCAGAGCACTTGGAGGACAATGAGCCAAGTGGCGAAGAGGGAAACACTGGATTGTTTGCGATTGAAGATGCCTTGATTACGATCACAGAAGGCCCTGTTGTAGAGCTGAAGGCTCGTAGCACATAGTGGCAAGGCTAGTTTGCCGTGGGAAATGCGCATGCCAGAAGTACCATGGAATAAAAAAACCATAGTAGAAGAAAACAATGCCAAAAAGATCGATTCTTAACTTGGAGAGGTCGGAATCAACATGTATTCTTGTACTGCTCAATATCTAGCTATCTAAAGAGACCGATAGATACCAGGATTTAGGTATGAAGTCAACGCCAAAGACCCATCTTTTTGGAATGCCACTGCAATATACGTCTGAAAACGATGGCCTTCTTCTCTGTTCAGCTCGCTAAACTGGTTTAGAGTCTTTCGGAAGCCTTCAACGTGCTGCCCACGATTTTTGAGCTCCAGGTATTTGCACAGCCCAGTAGCGACGCTCTCATCCGACGAACCGTATCGGAGCGCAGGGACGTATAGTTTTACAGTGGGGAGAGCGGACCCGGGCGCGATGTCGAAGTAATAAGTAAATCTGCCGTATAGATCAAACGGATGAGCGAGTGACTCGTCAAAAGCCTGTTTGATGCTAAAGTCAATTCCAGCAGGGTCCGATGCGCTTTCACCCAGTAGCAAAGGCAGCAGCAGCTTGAGTTCCTCGACGCCCTTGCCAATGTTTTGAATCCTCTGGCCCAGAGACATGATAGAGACGATGGATTCCAGAGATGCCTCCGAGCTGCTAGCGTACAGCTTGAGGCGCGACTTTGCTGGGTCGACGCAGTCAATGGCCAGCATGTCCGGGCTCATTGTACGACCGATGGGGTCACTGGACACGTATTCGAATACAGCATCCGCAGCCTCAATCTTTTCACCGACGGCGGCGCGAATGGCATTTCCAAATGTGGTAAACGTGGGCGGTCCCTGGGACTCCGGGTCGCAGGCCGGAAGGAAGTACACCTTGGGCACGATTCCCTCTGCCACATGCTCAAAGGCAATGAAGGTGCTCGAAGGCGGCGCCTCTGGGTTTTCAGTGGCAGGTTGGCATCTGCTGATTTGCAAGGTATCGGCAAGTTTGTAGAACCATGTCAGGTCCATCGCAGGGAGTAGAGGAACCAGCTGCTCAACTAGGGCCTTGGTGGCCAGGTAGTTGTAAGGGTCGCTCGAGGTTCCGGTTTGGGGACCGATGGCCTCGATGCAATACCTGACTTCGGGGCCGTGGGAACCGTCTGCGTTCCATTTCCAGCTGTGCTCGACGGGAGACCCGTCGTTGGTGAGTAGGCTGCGCCAGCGTGTCTCCCAACCAGGATCGGCTGGAGTCTGGAGTTTACCCAAGGAAGGAACGACTTGAGTGTAGAAGAAGAGGATGACTTCTAGTTGCTTTTCGGGGCTATACTGGGCATTGTGCGCCAGCATGGCAAGCTGGGCCCCGACGAGCTCCCACCATGGTTGCGAAGCGGCCGTGGTGGAAAGCCACTTCGAGGTGACTTCCCATGTTGGAATCACGCAGGCCTCAGTGGAAAAGTTCTTAGAATGCGTCATGGTATTGGATCGACGCTTGTTGATTATACTTAATGGATTTATAGTCAAGAGGAGAAGGAAGCTGTGTTATGCTCCAGTGTCACGGAGCAGGGAGCGCCAGATTAATATAATAATCAAGAAGGTGTGTGCTCCCACATGGACGCGGTTTATTTTCTACAAAGTCCCCAAATCCAGTTTCTATCATGGGCCTCGAACATCAGTTTGTGACTGCGTTGTATTCAGCAAGCCATCAGGCTTTGCCATGCCATACCGTCGATATTTGGCACCCTCTTGGCGATCCGCCTGGTGCTGACGATGGCCTCTGGATCATGTATGGCTTTGATATGAAGAGATACAGAAGCTCAGACGAGTCAAATCTAACCTGTTTATAGCTTCATTCACGGTGGTGCATGGCGCGATCCATCAATCACGTCCCAATTTGCGCATACCGCAGTGTCGAAGCTCTGCCGTTCAGGAGGGCAAGCCGGCATTGCTGGAATTGCCTCTATAAACTATCGTCTTTCGCCCTCCGATCGTCACCCGGCAAAGGCAAATGATCCATGCCGCCAAGCCAAGCACCCAGATCATCTCGTTGATGTCGTTGCTGCGATTCACTACTTGCAAGAACGGTTTCAATTTGGGGACAGATACATTATGATTGGTCACTCTTGTGGTGCTGCCCTAGCTTTCCAGACGCTTCAGTGGCAAGCGAGGAATCCATCTCCTGGGTTTTCTGAACCGCGCGCCATAGTCGGTGTAGCAGGTATCTACGATTTTCCATTGTTGCGCAGCTTGGACCCGAAACCTCCTACTGTTCAAAACTTTTTGACTGCTGCGTTTGGACCTGAGGAACAGATATGGCTCGAGCAGAGTCCCGTGAATAGCGACTATGAGGAAATATGGTCATCAGGAATGGCTGTGATCCTTGCTAGATGTGCGGATGATGAATATGTTTCGCCTCAGCAGCAAGTTCGAATGAATGAGTCTCTTGCGACGTGGGCTTCAAACCGAAGCGAGAGAGTCCTAAAGATGGTGATGCTGGATGGTGGGCATGACAATCCTTGGGTTCATGGGAAAGGCCTAGTCGAGTGTGTAGAAGCTACTCTAGCATGTTTGGCGTCAGTTGAAAAATAATAAGCCATGTATACCGGCTCTTGTTTATAATTTATTACGCGTCCAACACCTGTTCCGTATATTTCCACAGCTTCGAGGCCAAACTCGCATCCTCTGCGTGTGGCGCCGGCCGAGAGACGGCGCAATCCTCCAGGTAAGCGCCGGCGCAGTCTGTGCGTTACAAATTATCAGCGACGATTTGAGGTTTTAGTATAGGGAGTAGCTGACCGTTCAAATTAGGTGCAAGTGCTGCAAATAAAACTGTGGATGCGCCCTCTGTTGCTGTCTTCGTAGGCAGCGACGCGAGAATATGATCAACATCGTCGGAAGGCATATGCCTCCACAAATTCGTTCTGATAACTATTCATCCATTAGCCGCAGCATTCTCATTAAAGGGTTGAGTCCTCGCGCTTACTTCCCGGGTTCACAGAAAATGCTTGAACCGAATTGCTTAGTGCACCATGCGCAATGGCCTTGGCATGCAGTATAGTGGCAGTTTTCGACTGTGCATATGCAACGACGGGACTATAACCGCATGTCCAAGGCACCCCGATAGCCTCGCTTGCATCTTTAGATGGTTCCTCGGCAGCCGGCAGTGTGTTGGACCCGATAAAATTGGGGTCCGAAAGCCGGAAGGGGGAGACCATGTGCGTGCTGCTCGCGACGTTGACAATGCGTCCCTTGGCTGCTGCTAGAGGCTCCGCCAGTAGACGTGCAAGCAGAAATGGCCCCATGTAGTTGACGGCGAGATGTAGCTCAAATTTGTCTTCAGTGAGCGTGTGTTCGGGCACGCACATTACACCGGCGTTGTTGATGAGGACATCAACGGCGTTGGAGGATATGAGCTTAATATGCGCTGCGGCCTTTCTCACCGAACGGAACGAAGCAAGGTCCAGTTCGACAACCGACACCTTGAGTGCCGGGCATTGTTGCAAAACTGCAGCAGTGACTGCCTGTGCTTTGCTGGGAGTCCTCGCCGTGAGTATGAGATGATGGGGACGTTGCGTTGCGAGTGCTGCGCAAAGAGCCTCACCTAGACCACCCGGACTAATGCCAGTGATTACAACTGCAAAGCGACCATGTTAATATTTCCTTCATTACTGTTTTTTCGTACTATGCTTTTGTTTATGAAATAAACAAAGCATAACGACAGGCGCATACCGGTTTTTCCGTGGATTTGCTCCCGAAAAAGCGATGCCACGTCGGTCGCGGTCGAAGACTTGTTCAAGTGACGAGAATCCATGCTAAATCACAAACGAACTGATTATACAGGAAGGATGGGGCATACGGCGTGGGTGGGTGGCCGGTTGAGACGAGGACAGGCGCACTGAATTTAATAACTGCAGCACGCAGACTACAAAACAACATGATGGCTATCAGCAATCTAGAAACAAAGCTGGCGAACGCCAATACGGAAACATCTCCCACTCTTGTGAGCTGCGCTACCCAGGCTTTCCTTGGTGCGGATCAACCAAATTCAAAATAGGGATTAGCGCCATCTACGGTGTTCGGGGTGTTGATGAGTGGCGCTCGTGCCGCTCATTGTTAGTGGCAGGCAAGGTGTGTGAAAATGACCGAGACCACCACTGTTAGTACATAGCGCCCTCCTTCGCAAGCCAGTTAACAACGACGACGACAATAATAACAATAATGGCAACAATAACAACGACAGCAGCAATAACAGGATAATAGCTAGCTACTGTCTATATACTTTCTTACTGGTAAGTTATTCTCACGTAAAAATGGCGAAAACAGTGGTCTAGTTTTCACCCCGCATGGTAGGCTAGTGGCTCACAGGCGGGTGGCCCCTATGAGACATGCAATCTGCGGGAAAACTGCGTATGAAAGGAGGTCACTGTACTTCGTAACCACTCATTAGATATTCTCGTATGTGGAAGAGCAAGGATTGCCACCATTCGCCATTGTACCAAACTTGAGCGTTGCAATCACCATTTGTCAGCTCGAATCCATTATAACATGACATCCGGGTGCCGGCCAGTAACATGGCATGGCCTTTCTGCACAGGATAGTTGAATTGGCCTTGTCACGTGGCAACCTGGCCTTGATGATGGCATGTTGGCATGTTGGCCCTGACCTAACATAACAATCGTCGCAACCTCAACCCGCACGTATTCACAGGCAGTACAGGTATTGTGTGCTGCATTCAAGCTGTATATAAGCTGTAGCAATTGATCCATAAACTTATAGCGACGCAATTGACGAATACAGCTGCCAATGCCTCCCATTATTCACTGTGTTCGACACGGACAGGGCGAGCATAACCTGTCCCATGACAATCACAACATGCCCGATCCCTCGCTGACGACGCTTGGCGAGGAGCAATCACGAAACATTGCCGAGAATTACCGTGGAGTGTTTGAAGGCTCGGACCTGATTCTCGCGTCGCCGCTCCGGCGAACCATCTCGACCGCGCTCTTCGCCTTCCAACCAATCCTGGACGGCGGCAAAAAGGTCGTCGCCTGGCCAGACCTTCAAGAGGCCAGCGATCTGCCCTGCGATACAGGAAGCGACGTCGCAAAGCTGCATGCAGAGTTTGGTTCTTCGCCGGTAGATCTAACACTCGTCGTGCCCGGGTGGGAAATCAAGGTAAGGAGAGCTTAGAATGGAGGTCCCATAACCATAACTACCGCCACCACATTGTTATACGGCATGAGATTAATCCCATTGTTTCCTGTTAGACGGCAGAATCAGCCGCAGATTCAACCTCTCTTCTAGCCAGAGCAGCAAAGGCCCGTGCTTGGTTGGCGCAGCGGTCCGAGAAAGAAGTTGTGCTGGTGTCCCACGGGTGCTTTTTGCACTTCCTCACCGATGAATGGGTCGACTCGACATGCTCGCATAGTAAGTCTATGACCATATCGCGAACAGAACACGCAGATACCAACCGTATTCACCCGGGATATGCAGTGACCAGCTGGAAGAATACGGAGCTGCGATCTTACACGTTTGTTGACGGTGGCGAGTACGGCCTGCACATGGAAGAGACCCCAGAGTCCCGGCAACGACGCGGGCTGACGCCGCGGGGGCCAACGCCAGCCGAGCGGCTCCGGCTCCGTGATGAATCGATCCAAAATTGGATTAAATGGGGTGTCATTTCATAAACATGCCCATGAGTCTGTGGGCTGGTGCTTGTTTCACTGTGTGGTCAAATAGACCTCATGTCGCTTCTATGCCTCCACTTATTCCGTATCGCCTGTTATTGGATAGCATTACAATGGCGACAAGACGCCGTGGGGGGGGCTCGACCGTTTCCCGCACTGCTACTCTGTAGTGCGTAAGCAAAACCGGCGACGAGGTATTTCCGACCCATGCACAGTCTAGATCTTCGTTATTATTATTGTTATTTTCGTGAAGTCCTCACCAGTAGACGTGGCCGTCGTTGTGCGCTTATTTCCTGCTGGAGCACTTCAGCAAACAATCTCGGCTGCGCCTGCACAAATTCGAAATAAAAGTTATTTGATCAAGTGCATGGGTATTCTATATCTGTCATTATTAATTTTCATGTTTTTATTTTATTTATAAATGCCGATTTCTACTGCCAATACGAGAATTGCCGTCTCGGCGCTTCTGTAGGGTAAGGTGGTAACGACTGTATCTTGCGAGGTATACCAGTCACACAGAATGACTAAATTGACCGATCAGATCAGGTGGATGTACCGCTGCTGGAAAATGCCTAGCGTGTGTTGGATCGCTCCAAAAGCTGGCCGTGGTTGGTGAGATAGCAAGCAAATCACCCTCCAGCACTCCGCACCGAGCGGGCGCAGCACAATGGTCTTTGCATAGCTGGCAATCTACGAGTCCAACGACAAATGTCGCGTCTCGATCAGTGAACCCCTACTGACGGCTCCTTTATCTTACTCTTTCCGCCATTGTCGCGCATAGAGAGACTCTTTGAAATTACACATCTTCTTCTAATGGAGAAGGACGACCACCCACTGTCACCCGCGGTCACCCGCCAGCTGCAACGGCAGATTGAGATTCAAGACGTCAAAGCCAATATCGGCACCTTACTTCGATATGCGACAACTTACGACTATGTAGTGCTTTCCATCTCAGCCGTGGCTGCTATCGCAGGCGGCGCAGCGCTCCCGGTCATGTCCATTGCATTTGGAAGGTTGGCAGGAGTTCTCAATGACGCGTACAGCGGTGTCTTGGATCAACATGACCTGAATGACAAAACTGTGAATACTGTTCTGTATTTGATATACCTGGCCATCGGTGAATTCTTCACTGTAGCTCTGTCAACGGCCGGTTTCATGCATTTCGGCGAGCGAATTAGCTGCGGCATCCGGGAGCAATTCGTGAAGGCTTGTTTGAGACAAAACATCGGCTTCTACGATACGATCCAGACCGGGGAGTTGACGACCCGCATTACGGCCGATACGAATTTACTGCAAGATGGCATCTCAGAAAAGCTGGGTCTCGCATTTGCTGCGCTAGCAACCTTTGTGAGCGCCCTGGTGGTTTGCTTTGCAAATCACTGGAAGTTGACACTTATGCTCTGCTCCATGGCTGTTAGTATTATCATGACGATGGCAATCGGTTCTCATTTAGTCACCAAATGGGGGACAGAGTCATACGGCTTGTACGCCGAAGGAGACAGCCTTGCAAACGAAGTCCTTGGTTCTGTGAGAATCGCCATGGCCTTCGGGAGCCAGGAGAAGCTAGCTCAACTTTACGATGGACGTCTAGCCAAGGCCGAGAAGCCTGGATTTCGCATGCAAGCAACCTTTGGCATTATGCTTGGCGTCACATTTCTCATCATGTATCTTGGATACGCGATTTCCTTCTGGCAAGGCGCCCGGTTTCTCGGTGCGGGCGACATCCGCCTGGCTTCCGTTGTTACTATCCTGCTCGCCATCATGACTGGCACATTCTCGGTGGGAAACATGTCAAGCAACTTTCAAGCTTTGATCAAGAGCCTGTCTGTGGCCGCGAAAATATTCGCCGTCATCGACAGACAATCGCCGATCGACCCGACATCCGGATCTGGGTCAACATTGCCTGCCGTTCGTGGCGAGATCCGATTCGAAAATGTGAAAATGATCTACCCTTCGCGGCCAGGAGTCACTGTCATGAAGGATCTAAGCCTCACTATTCCGGCCGGCCAATCCACTGCCATCGTTGGAGCAAGCGGATCCAGCAAATCTACCATCATTAGTCTCCTACACCGATTTTACGAGCCAATCGATGGCAAAGTATTACTAGATGGGCACGATATAACCACATTAGATCCTCGGTGGATCCGACGACAGATGCCGCTCGTTGGCCAAGAATCGATGCTGTTCAATACGTCTATATACAACAATATTGCATACGGCTTTATTGGGGCCGATCTGGAGCATTCTCCTCCTGATGTAAAGAGAGAGGCTATAGAGCAGGCTGCGAAACTAGCCAACGCTCACTATTTCATCTCCAACCTCCCGAAGTCTTACAGCACTGAAATCGGCGAGTCTGGCGGTTTGCTCTCTGGTGGTCAGAAACAGCGTATAGCCATTGCCCGTGCGATCGTTTCAAACCCGAAGATTCTGCTTCTAGACGAGGCCACATCGGCTTTAGACTCGAAATCAGAAAAAGTCGTACAAGCAGCGCTTGACAGCGCTTCTGGCTCTAGGACTACCGTTATCATTGCACACCGTCTCTCTACCGTCAAGAAGGCGGATAAAATCATCGTTCTCAGCAACGGCGCTGTGGTGGAAGAAGGTACACATACCGAGTTGCTCGAAAAAGGTGGTGTGTACTCCACTCTCATCTCGAAACAGCAGATCAATGAGAAGAAGAGCGCTATAGAGGAAGCTACAGACGCTGCCACAAGCGAAACAGTATCACGGCAAGAGAAGACGGAAATGCAAAGCTTCGAACATTCCGTAAAACTTTATCCAGATGGAGGAACCGATGAAGAAGCTGGTGAAATTTCCCAGCCAAGCGAAAACAGCAAACAACATGTTACGACGTGGACACTCATACGCACAGTTGCACGACTCAACTTACCAGAACAACATTGGATGGTACTCGGGTTATTCTGCTCCATTATATGCGGCGCTGGAATTCCTGTGTCAGCAGTCTTTCTGGCGAAGCTGATTGTAGCCATGACTCAGTTCAATGTCACGCAAGATCGAGCGCGTCTGACAAGCGACACAAGCTTTTGGAGCATCATGTACATAGTTTTGGCGGCTGGCCAATTACTATCATTTTCGATTGAAGGTGTCGCCTTTGCCTATTGCGGCGAGCGACTCGTACGTCGCGCACGAATGGAGCAATTTCGCCATATGCTTCGGCAAGATGCATCGTACTTTGACAAGATGACCACCGCGGAGCTCACTGCAACCATAGCTGGCAACGCATCAAACATTGCCGGACTCAGTGGAACCACACTTGGCAGCCTGCTCAACGTGGTGACGACCCTCCTTGGGTCTCTTATTCTCTCCATTGCAATTGGATGGAAGCTGGCTTTAGTAACGGCGTCTTCCATACCGATTCTTATCGTATGTGGCTATCTTCGATTTGGCATTCTCTCCAAGTATCAAGTTCACACCAAAAAATGCCACATTGAATCAGCAACTGGCGTGTGTGAAGCCATCGCGATGATCCGGACCACGGCTTCGTTCGGGCTCGAACACCATGTCGCACAAAGTTATTCTGCTGCGCTTGGCAAGCAGCGTCGACTTAATATCCTACCTGTTATCAAGGCATCCATTCTATATGCGGTGTCGCAATCGCTTGTCTTTCTTTGCATGGCCCTCGGCTTCTGGTACGGAGGCACGCTAGTCATTGCGAAAGAATACACGGTTCTGCAGTTTTATATCTGCTTCGCCGCAATCATATTCGGAGCACAGTCTGCAGGTACTGTGTTTTCTTATGCTCGTAAGTCTCAATTTAGTGATCTTTGGTGTGCATCGACTAACAGACTCGCGAGCTGATATGGGCAAGGCTCGCCAAGCTGCTCTCGAAGTCCACACTCTGTTCTCTCGCCAGCCGTCAATAGATACTTGGTCGTGTACCGGCGAACAGCTGGAATCGATGCAAGGCAACGTTGAATTCCGTAACTGCCGGTTCCACTACCCCATGCGCCCAGAAACCGAGGTACTCCAGGGAGTTAACGTCACGATTGAGCCGGGTCAGTTCGTTGCGTTTGTCGGTTCCTCAGGCGGAGGAAAGTCAACACTGCTCTCCCTTCTGCAGCGTTTCTACGATCCAACGCATGGTAGTGTTCTTGTTGACGGATTTGACACACGGTCCCTTAATTTGAACAACTACCGGACATTTTTGTCGCTGGTGGCGCAGGAGCCCGCTCTCTATGAAGGCACGATTCGCGACAACATAAGTCTTGGCGCTCTGCACGATATTACTGATGAAGAGATAGAAGCAGCCTGCAAAGATGCAAATATCCATGAATTTATAATGTCTTTACCAAACGGCATTTCAACTATGGTTGGCAGCAAAGGCGCACTACTCTCCGGAGGGCAGAAGCAGCGTATAGCTATTGCAAGAGCCTTGGTTCGCCAACCACAAATCTTGATTTTGGATGAGCCAACAAGTGCATTGGACTCGAACTCGGAAGCTGAGATCCAAACCGCCATCAGCAAAGCAGCTAAAGGGCGCACGACTGTAGTGGTGGCTCACAGGCTTTGCACTGTGCAAAATGCCGACATGATCTACGTGCTGAAGCAAGGCCGCGTCGTTGAACAGGGTACACATGCACAACTAATGATGGAAAAAGGATTATATTATGAGATGGCAGAGCTTCAGCAGCTAGACACGGAGATTTAGCGTCGGTACATTCATAATTAGTATCCGCATGTTTGTAGGCTCAGCATGGAGAAGGCTCTGACGAGTAGCTGCTGTTCTGTACATCTGTTTGATATCATAGATTTTTTAAGCTGCATCACCCGAACTTTATAATCTGGTCGCCATTTGACTGAAAATTCCCGTACAATCGCTCTGTGTGTAGTTACCTAGCACTAAACGCTCAGGTCCCAAACCCGGGGCAGTGGATTGAAGCCGAACCAAGCTGATACAGTTGCCGGGCGCAAAACCATGAGTCTTGACCCCATAGTTTAAAAATTCTTTACGTGAATAGAATGTTCTTTTTTGATTAATTTGGCCTCCCATCGATCTTCATCTAAATCTCACACATCATTGCACTACTTTCGCCATGACGGAAGAATCGCTGGCGCATGTCGACGGGCAGGAAAAGAAAATATTCACTGCTAGATGCCACTGCGAATCGATTGTATTTACGTTTTTCATCCCAACACCAGACACCCCGTTGTCCGCGTATCTTTGCCATTGCAGCATATGTCGCAGCTCGACAGGGACTCTGGCGATCTGCCACGCCGTCCTGCCCGCCGGAGAGAGGCCAGTATTTATTGGCAGTTCAGGTGTGCATAATTTGACGGAATATGTACCGATAGGTAGATCAGGACGTTATGACTTTCGATTTTGCTCTACCTGTGGTGCTCATGTGGCAAGCACTGAGATCGCTACAGGGGACTGGATCGTGTCTACATCCATTGTCACGGACGAAGACGCACGACATATCCGGTTCACAGAACAGTTCTTTACCAAATCCGCACAGGACGGAGGTATTTCAAGCCTGATTAAGATTATTGGTAACACAGAACTCGAAACCTGGAACCCAGAGGAAGAGAGTACGCAAGCTAGCATTACTGAGGATGCGGAATCGCAGGCGGCAGACCCAGAGGCTCTGCGCTTACAGTGCCACTGTGGTGGCGTGAATGCTAAGATAATGCGACCTTCAAATGTGGAGTTATCAATTGGGACTAGCAATAGCTCAACACGCAAGTGGCCAGCGACACTAGATATTGGACGCGACTCCCGGCTCGTCAACGGTTGCCACATCACTGGCTGGGTTAGACTACCATTGACAGCTTGTGTGCCTGCGATCGGCCGTGATCTCAAGATTGGGACAGCGAAGGCGTATCAATTGTCAGATACGGCAGTTCACTCATTTTGTGGAATCTGCGGCGCTACCTTGATGTCGCTAGACTCCAGCGATGGAGACGACATAACCCTGCTGGCCACAGGCACCTTGAAGGCTACCGAAGGTGCCATGGCGCGGGAATGGCTCTGCTGGAGCCCAGAGATCAAGGGCTATCTAGATACCGCAGATTTCGACCCGGATTTTGGCGAAGCAGTCAAAACTGGCATGGAGCAATGGGCTTCGCAAGACTCCTAGTTTTACATCCTGGTGCAGATAATTCGCTGTATTTAAACTAGTCCCAAATACACATCTACTCTGTTTTCCTGTTTAAATTTACAGTGCGGGCTATTTCCAATTGATGCGAAGCTTGCTTCTAACCTCTGCCGCAAGCTCAAGCGCATGCACTCTGCTTCGTCTGGAGTACACATTTAAATATCCAATGAAGACATTCTCGCCTGTACTGGGGTGCGGGACGTGGTCGCCTTTCTTCAGAAAACACATATAGTTGCTCAGATGCTGGCGATAGTGCGGGTAACGGGACAACAAATCAGCACAAAAATCATCTGAGTCGTATATCCCTTTGTACAGAGTTTGATCGTAGTCGTTGCTGATGAATACCATCACGCAGTGATACTGTGGTCCATCCAGGTAGGGCTGAGCCAGAGCTCGGATTCGGGTGCCGTCGCCGAGGGCCGTCAGCAGTGCAAGGCCCCAATATTCAACACCGTACGTTGATTCAATAATTTTAGTGGTCGTGCTGCCTGGCGGTCGAGGGTTGACTTCGTGCAGCCAGGCCGCCGGGCTGCTACTGGTTGAGTCTGGGCTGGTAAGCCGAGGGAGCAAATCAACGCAGCCGTCGGCGTTCTGACGGAATTCAGAGCCAGAGTTAGAAATGCGGAGTTCGGTGTGGAATACACCGCTGTGAAAGCCCATGCGACGCAGTGTATCTCTGCATGATTTTTGCAGCATATCAATTTCGCCTGGAGCATGAGAGGAAGGGTAGATGCTGTTCTGCTCCAGGAAGCTGCAAGAACTTTCACATTGACTTTTCGCGTCATCGGAAGGCTTGGGAAAATCGTCACAGACCTCGAAGAAGACAATCTCACCTTCCCAAAAGACGATGTTAACATCCACTTCCGGCCCGTTGCAGTAGGGCTCCAGAAGAAAATCATCACCGTGACGGCTGGTGTCGATGGATGCTATCGCTCGAGCGAGCTGCGTTTCATTGTTGACTTTTTCAACTCCTTCGGAACTCCAGCCCTTGCACGGCTTTATAATGAGTGGCCATGGGCCAGTGGCATGGCTAGGGTTTTGAGGGTTGCTGGAAACCGCTGTGGTGTTGACAAATTTGAGCGCATCTTCGAGCGTCTGGCCCCGAAATGTGAGATGACCGGCCAGCGTGCTGGTTTCGAATTTGTCTGTCGCGATAGTGAAGGCTTCTGGAGTATTCGTAGGGAGACCCAATGCTTGGCAGGCCTCAGCGACGGCGGGCATGTACCACTCGCAGTAGGTCGTTGCGCCGTCAATTTTGTGTCCGCACGAGTTAAAGACTTGCACAAGATGGTCGCCAAATCCGACCACAGATGATTCCGGCATCTCAATTGGAATAAAGTCCATTCGCAAATGTGCATATTCTGGCCCCTGAAGCCAGTGCCCAGCTTCGTCAAAGACAACAACATTAATCCCAAGACATTTGGCTGCATTAAGCAGTATAGCCGCGTTTCCTCCCTCTTCCGGGTGAATGTGGCCTGCATGTACAAGAGCTATCGTGCGCCGGGGTTGGGGCGAGTCCAGAAGCCATGGTGAAGATAGACGATTCGTAAGCTGTGGCTCTATTGAGGTGGACAGAGATTCGTAGCTGCTTTGGGCATCTTCGGGGGCTGATACCAGCAGTCCGGCTGCCGCTGAGACCAGGAGCGTCTCAAGGTAGTGTGTGGCATCTACTGTGGAAATGTCGACCGCTTCAAACTGTTGCAGCGGCTGCGCAAAAGATCGCACCAATGCGATGTGCGGCAGATCCGCCAAACGAATTTGGAAAATGTCGGTTCTGGTAATTTGGCCTCGGACGGCGGGTAGGATAAGCTTCACTAGCACAGGTTTGCGATCTGTGGGTTCGACAGCGGCTTCGACAGCGCCGCTCGACTGTACCAAACACTCCCTGAGAAATTGAAAGGCTGGGGTAGATGCCACGGCCTTCGCATCAAAACAAACTTTATTCAATTCCAGGACGTTGTCTGGGTTCGAGCCTGAACCAGCATCGGTCGCGGCAATTGGCCGAAGGAGCAGGTCGAGAGAGACCCAACTGCCTCGCGATGCTTGTGCAGTAGCTGTCGCGTCCCATGCCAGGTTCCCTATATGATGCATTAGTATTTATAGAGATCTTTGTAATTCAGGCAAAAGAACGAAGCCATTACCCTTGTCGTAAAAAATTACTACGCTCTGTGAGGCGAACTTGGATGGCATTGTATAAATCCTCTTCGGGTCTTGTTGCTTCGGTGGATGGAAAATGGTTCAAATGAGTAGTGTGGAACATTTTATGTTTTCTAACAGCATAATATAAATAAAGAATTATGAAAAATGGCCGGTCACATGAGACACTAAAGACTCAGTAGCAGCTGGAATATCATCAATGGCCCCAAGCAAATGCCGGATATTTTTCTCCATTGCTCGGCGCAAACGCAGCGAAACCTCCGCCCTGGCAGTCTTTTTGGCCTCACCCACAGCTAGCATGCTCCCCAGCCTGTAATCCTGCCCTACAAGAGTCACTTGCAGCGGCCATAATGGTGCAGCTTCACCATATGTGTCGAGGAATTCCTTCAACCGTGTAGACCACGTTTCGTGGTCTACTGGCTCCAGCCTCCGACGCAGAACAGAGCTTGTAATGTCCCAGATAGTCCCTTCGGAAAGGCCACACTCCATCTGCAGCATCCCAAAATTAGTGGCAGGCATATCCTCAAGCCTTGCCACGATCTGCCCTGCCACCATAGTAACGGTCGAAAGTGCGACATGTGCGTCGATGGTGCTCGCATCGTATACCCCCATAGCAGCTACTGAAGCTATGTAGCGCCATAAATAGTCGCGAGTATTGGATTCAGCCCGTTCTGCATCGTCTATAATGAAAGCCGGCTTGATGACAGACAGGTCGAGGCATTTGCATTTCCATTTCTCTGAAGCAAGCCGCGCTGCATCTTGTACTAGTGCTTGGCTAAATAGCTTCGTTTGGCTGTAGCCTTCAGGGGCGCCAGAGACTTGTTGTTCGATTGCAGTGCAATCTGTGACTCTGATACCCCCCGAAATGTACACAAAGCGACTGGTAAAAGGAGACTGGAATGCATATTCTAGTAAAAGTTGGGTTGCGCCAACGTTGACTGGCCACAGAGCTTTGGCTCCTTGGCTCCAGTTAACTTGCGCGCCGTTGTGGATTATTGCATCAATCTGGTCTGCTGAATCGCCAAGGCCGGCTAGACGACGCCTTTTTACATCGTCCAATCCGAGCCAAGGCAAGGCGAGGTCACCAAGCCATATCTCAATGCGATCTCCAAATGCCTGCGACCACCAACCTTCAGCCGCAGCCCGGTCTTGTATACGTTGTAGCGCACCCGCAGCGCTCGAGCCACGAACAAGCACCGATATCTTGACATCGGACTGGATAGTTAGCAATCTATGCATAATTGCTAATCCGAGAAAGCCAGTAGCGCCAGTGAGGAATACGTGTTTAATTCCGTTTTGGCTCGGGCTCTGAGCACGCGAAGGAGCGGCTTGAACTTGAGTTGCCAAGTCGCACTTTGCATCCTCAAATTCTGCCGCAAAATCGACTGAATTTGGCAAATAATTCGTTTTATTCGACTCTTTTGCTTCTCGAATCCATTTCGAAACTGAAGTAGGACATGCCGCGTCCTCCAGTAAACTTTCAACAGGGAGTTTAACGTCGAATTGATGGTATATGGCTCTCATGAGTGTTATAGCTTTGATGGAATCGATACCCTGCTGTCGAAAAGGAATGTCACGAGCATTTTCATGCAAGACATCATTTTGTTTTGTGTTCTTTCCTGCGCATGTCGAGAATTGCGATATGAAACCAACCAGAAGCGCGACCTGGCAAGCTGTGTCATCCCCGTGCGGTATAGCGGGATATTCGTTGTCGTCGATGGAACTTGCAGGTATTGATGCAAGCCAGTTGCTGATTGTTCGACGATCCAGTTTTGCCGACGGTAGTCGAGGAAGTCGCCGCGTCACCAACCACACGGATGGTGCCATGTATGTTGGCAATTCCTGCCTAACTTTTTGAGCAATGTGCCCAGTATCTTCGCTGAGAAGCTCAATAGATGTATCCCTAGATGTCTTTTCCTTTTGAAATTCGGTTTCGTCCGCCTGATTCGCGAAGCTGTGAAGCTCCACGAGAGCCACGAGGCATCTGGCATATCGTCCTTCAGCTGGATAGACTACTGCGCACAACCGAACATCCCTTTGGGCTGCGATACAATGCTCAATCTCTCCCAACTCTGTCCTCCGTCCTAGGACCTTCACCTGGGAATCTTTTCTAGATATGAAGTCGATACTGCCGTCGGGGTTTTGCACTCCGAGATCTCCCGTGCGATACACACGATAACTCTCACGTTCAACGTCTCGCACGAGTGGCAGCAGCCACTTTGGGCTGCGAATGAAAGATTGTTGGGTCGCAGTAGGAGAGTTAATGTAGCCTCTTCCCACCGTTGGGCCTTCAACCAATATTTCCCCAACCTGGCCGATTGGCATCAGCCTGTCTGAGTCTTTCGGGTCGACGATCCAGCAGACACCCCCCGCTGGTGTGCCAATATTGCTTGCGCGCCGATTTATGTCGGCTGGGCAACTAATTGTGGTGATTACACTGCACTCACTCACTCCGTAGCCGCTGAGTAGGCGCACAGACTGTGACCAGACCTCGATGTTAGACTGAATCAAGCGCTCGCCCGCAAGCACCACCACCTCGAGCGTGGGAACATCTTCGGGCCGAATTGCCGTAATGAAAGATGGTGTTAAAACAGCCCATGTGACAGCTTTCTGATTGATAAACTCGCACAGACTCTGCATTCTCTCGTGTTCGGATGGACTGCAAATCGTTCCTCCCACACAGAGAGTTGTGAGAATCTCGACGATACTCGTGTCATGTGTATACGCTGCAAATTGCAACACCCGTGAAGACGAGCTAATGTATTGCGCTGGTGCGTGGATTCGAAGGCCAGAGCAAAAGGACATGTGCTCTATAATAACACCTTTGGGGTTGCCTGTACTGCCCGACGTGAAAATGACGTAGGCCGCACCTCTTGGATCTCCCGGCGGCAGTTCACCGTTCGTATTTCCCAAACAACCGTTTATATCGTTACTTTCAAGATTGGCGGTCTCAGGGAGCTCCAAGAGCCGTGCATCAATGCCCTCGAATAATGTGGCATGCTCTGGGGCCGACACAATAACAGTTGCACTGCTTTGACTCAGCATATACTGTCGTCGAGCTGGTGGATCCTTTGGGTCCAGTGCAAGGAAAGCACCTCCAGCCTTCAGTACAGCCAACATAGCAATAATCATCCACTTGGACTTGGAGAAACAAAGTGGAACTATGCTTTCCTGCCGAATGCCGCACTCTCGCAGCAGACATGCGAGGCCATTTGCCAATTGCTCAAGTTCTCCATACGTAGTATCACCTTCCGAGGTTGATATTGCGATCTTGCATGGGTTCGAATGAACGTGCTTCTGAATCTCACAGTCAATACAAGTTTCAACTGACTCAGGAAGAGGCCTATTCCATCGGAGCAATTGTCTCCAGTCGTCATTGGATAGAACGCTGTCTTGCGCGTCCTCTGTTGTTATAGTGGCCATGTATGGTGTTCGGGGTTATTGTTGGATTTTGTACTAAAAAGAAAGAAAGAATGCATCTCGCGAGATGAGGGATCCTGGATTTTTAAATTCCACTTACTGTGTTTCACGAGATTCCCACCAGGTAAATACACTGTCATTTACCAACTTGTAGGCTAGCAGGCCAACTACTAGGCATGCAGGCCAACTACTAGGCATGTATGTATTTTATTGCGATTTATTTTAATCTTCTTATATTTCTACCTATAGTTGAAATATTTCAAGTTCTACATTATTTTCGGTGACGAGTACTTATAATAATTCGAAGGCCCTTGGAGTCCAGCTTCGGTACAGGATCAAAGAAGTCGTGGGCCATTTCCACGTCTTCCACCGTTGTCTCATATAAAGATATGTTATAGCGACGGAAAAGAGTTCCCAAAACGAGATAAAGCTCAGCCCAAGCAAGGTGCATGCCAAGACACATCCGAGTGCCTTTGCCAAATGGAACGAAATGTTTTAATAGCTCAGTGCGACTTTCGGGGTTGTCAAGCCATCTCTCCGGGCAAAACTGTCGAGGTTCTGGGAATATTTTGACATTATCATGCATGAAAATGGAAGTCATGCTCACGGGAGTTCTTGGTGGAATGTGCCAGCCGTGCAAGCTCAGTGGTTCGTCTGCCAGCAGTTGCAGTCTATGCGTCACACCATATGCCAGCCGCAGACCCTCAGTAATGTACGAGGTCAATATTGGCAACTTCTCCAGTTTACGCAAGGATAGCGCTGCAGATTGATCTGGGAACGCCTCATCCAGTTCTTTGAGTAAGTCATATAATCGCAACGGATTAGCCACCGTGTGGAAGACAACGGTCTTGAGCACATTGACCATAGTTAGAGTGCCAGCTCCGATCAAGGTCTGTCCCTCGCCCTTCAACCTTTCGACCGTCTTTTCACAAACGGGCAGTCTACTTTGAAGCAGCATATCAAAGACACACGAGGATGTCTTGACGTCAAGTTTGCCCTCAGCACCTTGTGAATTGTTCTTGTTTTCGCTGCCAATTCGCTTGTCTATGATCTCCTGGACGTTCAAATTCATCCACTGCAATACATTTAGTAAATTATACTCGAAACAGCCGGATTCGGGAGACGTTACCTGCTGAATAGTATATAGGCAGCCAAATGCAGGAGAGATCCAATACACGAGCCAAAGGGGAAGTTTCGCCAGCAGCGGAACAAGCCAGGGAAACTGCTTAATAAGATGGCTAAGCTCTGATGGCGCTGATATTGTGTTCACCCAATCTGGTGCAAATTCAGGGTCGTCTAGTAGCCGGAATGGTTCACCAAAACAGTACTTTGAGATGACATCCCCAGCGAGACAGGCAAACGCAAGACCCGCGTTGACAGGTTTCTTTGCGACAGCAAATCCATCAAGTCGATTGCATAAATGCCCAATAAAAACATTAATATCATCCTGTAACTCAAATATAGCCGTCTTGGAAAATATTGGATTCAAGGCTGCTCGTCTGACGCGGTGATGCGCATGGGAAATGGTTGAAAAGACCGAGGTGTTGTTGCCAAACATCCTGGCGGCCCACGGCCACTTATCCCTTCGAGAGGAGGACCCGGTATACAGGACTCTGTAGAATTCAGGGTCTTGTACATGGATCTCAAATGGATTAATTCGAACCACGGGGCCTGAATATTCCATGGCTTAGTATGATTCGGTAGGTGTGACGTGTTGCTGGTAGAGAACTCACCATATCGTTCATGCATCTTTTCGATCTGGCGAAAATAGCTTCCACGTTTGACTACATCGAAATAAAACTCGTACCAAAACGTAGCCGCTGCGATTTTTGGTCCTGGAAAATGAGCTATTGGGCTGCAGTGAAGCCGGTAAGTGACCAAGCCAATACACCAGACAGAGCTTAATAAAATAACAAAGCCCATCACCACCTGGCAGAGTATGACAGGGGGAGGCGTCTGTTCGTATAGTGATAGAAGCATTTTCGGTACGCAAAGATCTAAATCAAAATTTCGGGAAATAATTCAGATTGGTCTGGAATTAGATGTAGTCGTGGAGAGTGAGATTTCCGAGCAGCTCGCCCCAACAAATAAATCATCGCTGCAACAGCACTGAGGCTATGACTTTGGTGATTTATCTTTTTTATAAAAAAAAAAAAAAAAAGGAAAAAGAAAGAAAAGAAAGGCGAGAATTAATGATTAGTGTGAGTATCTATTTTTCTTATTTTTGTTATTTCTTTTATTTTCTTTTAGATGATATACCAGCATGCCTCATTTTTAGTTGATCACCGTGTCGCCTGTCTGTCTTCGGCGCCTAGCTCAGGCTTGCCATACTCTCTTTCCATATGAAAGCAGTCTGCCCTTACAGCTTTGAGAAACTCAACAGGTCTGGTGCCCCCTGTTCCATTGGAACTAGCTATGCTTCTTGA
Source organism: Penicillium canariense (assembly GCF_028826845.1). Classification (NCBI taxonomy): domain Eukaryota; kingdom Fungi; phylum Ascomycota; class Eurotiomycetes; order Eurotiales; family Aspergillaceae; genus Penicillium; species Penicillium canariense. The sequence continues at coordinate 4,700,947 of NW_026622728.1, read as the reverse complement.
GGTTGCGTCTTGTTTTTCGGAAACACGTACTTTGCTCGAGGCGGCCGGCACGACTACATATCGCGTCACGATCTGAATATGAAAGCTCCTGAACTCTGTCAGAGCCTTCACGCAATTTCCATACTCTAGCCGTACCGCGCTGTTTGCCGCGAGCGGTTCTAGAGCCCTCGAAATGCACGATATTTTTTTTACCTCACGTAGAAAGGCCCGATGGCAACCAGGCAGGTATAAATGCATTTCCTAGCAGCGGGTTAATACTGCGACCGTGACAGTTACCTGCGCGTTGTAAAACTCACCTCAAGGAACGAATTCCCGATATGATTTATGCCCAGTGCAACATCTACAAAATGAAACAGCGCGCTCTGCGCATTGCTCGGGCCACGAAATTTCTGGTAGACATTTTTATCGCGAAGCTGGAATTTAATGCCGTGTGGCAGGCCGACATCGGCCAGGCCAGCAGTGCCTTCAAGAAACGGCCTCAGAGTGTGGTAAAAAAACTTTGGGCTGCACCTTGAGTACATCTCCGGTAGAATCGATGTCATTCTGCTTATAACTTCAGCTGCGTCATGCAGTAGCTCAGTCAGTACGGGAAAGTCTCCCAGTTCAGCAGCCTCATTAGCGCTCAATAGCAATCGTATCAGTGGAGCACCTGCTGCTTCAATGGCCACCGAAATGCAGAAGAACGCGGACTCTTCGGGACTTCCTGTAAATGAAGTGCAAGTCTTGAGACTTCCTAGTTCCATGGGCACGCCCTCTGAGCCGCATTTGTGGTTCCAGATTGTCTGACCCGCATAGGTAGCAATACAGGGTAATCCAAGATGCGTGGCGACATCCATCAGCGGTTGTGCTATACATTGTGGCAGGATCTGTATGATGGTTAGCTAATTTATGCTATTGTAACAGAAACATTAGAAGGACACTTGACGAACTTGTGCAGGTGGGTGTTTATGAAATAGAAATGCGTTTGAGATAAACCCTAGCACAACGTATGCTCGTTGCCAGTTTGGCTCGCTTTGCAGGTGAATGGTGTCCAGTACAGGTAGAGCTGCAATTTCAGCTCTGAGAGTGTCGCTGCGAATCAACTGTGGCAATTTTGACGCTACTGACTCCCATGGTTCGTAGTAGCTATCTTCAAGCTTTAAGAGCGGCCGACGTTCTGGAAGAAACCCCGCCACAGCTGAGACTTCGTACTTGTCGAGGGTCTGTAGAAGGTACGCCATCCTCTTGTGTGATCGGTTAGCACCATGGCCAAGAAATATGGCAGAAGCAAATATTGCTTCTAAAATATAATATCGGCTCAAGCAAGCTACTGGTTTATTTTGTAGGTGAAACGCCATACATTGTGGTGGGGGGGGGGGGTTGCCTGCACTTAGCGCTGAGTTCGGGCCATGATTCTCTATTTTTATACACTCTATGTAGCCCTGTGCAGATAGTTATGTATTGATTCTAATTTAGGCTAAGAATGCTTTTAAATTACTTAATGTAATTTCACTATTCTTGAGAAACTCGTCAGCAATTATCTGCAAACTCCTGGCCATTTTCGCAGCCAGTTGGGTTGATATCACACTCTCGCGGTATTGAATGGAGCACTTCGTTGACCCGTCTGAAGCAACGTCCGCGGCAAGAACAACATCATACTGTACTTCGGTCAGCTATAGTTCCTATTACACTAGCCACTTCTTGCGGTGGCGAACAGAAGAAGTTGGGCAACTTACATTCCAAGAGTCTTCGAAGCTCAGCATGGAAACTTCGACATTTTCTCGCCGCATACGAAGGCTATCGACGCCCGAGTTTCGAATATTGACCATAGTATTTATCGTGCCAGCAGTGGTGCCATTTACTGCATTCTGCGCTGCACGCACAGGCTGTTTGCCTCGCCGAAGGCTCAACTCAATATGCCGTTCTTGTATGCCTCTGACTAGTCGCAACAGGGTCGTCGTGGCCGCGATATCCAAGTTCAGCACGAAAAGATCCACAAAAAGGCCGACAGCACCCTCGATCTGCGGTATATCGAGACATCTTTCGGACGAGACGTAGGCAAAAGCGACGTTTTGATTTGAGACGTGCTGCGATAACACCAAACTCCACGATGCGAGGACCAGACTGGATACTGTGACGCCTTGCTCCAGAAATAAATCTGACTTGTTAATATGGATGTGGCAAATGGATGCCGTAGTTTTCGATTTGTGTTCATTGCCAGAGCTCCTGATAGCTGACGCCGAATCCGGAGTTATCACACAACATGTCGGATCTGTGTCCTGCTTCTGCAAAAAGTCACGGTCGCGCTTCGCGAGATAGGACTTGTAATAATCGCCGTCGCAACCACTTGACAGACTCTTTCCTCCAAGTAAATATGACTTGATGAGGTCTTCGAGGAGCGTGGAACGTGAACCCGCGTCGACAATGGCATGGCTGAATTCAAGGCGGAACTTGGCTTCGCTACCCTGTGCGCCCACGACCTCGAATTGGTGAAGTCGATCAAAGTTAAGATCTGGTGCATCATGAGCTTGTATCGTCCACTTGCGTCGGACAACTGCCAAGTGGCCACCTGCCGCCTCGTCGAACACAAACGCAGTTCTTAGGCTGGCGTGGTGTTCGACGACGCGTTGCCATGCTTGCTGTAGCCGGCGCGCATCTACCTCTCCAGAAATATTTTTCTCCGTAACAAGAAAGTTCCATATTCCTCGTACCCAATAATACGACGCGCCTTTGGCTTGGCTCTCTAGCATATGGTTTTGGATGTCCGACGCCCAGTATACGCTCTCAATACCTCGGAAGTCGGTGATGTTGTTCCGTAGCAGGCATTTTTCCTCGTCTGGAGAAATAAGACTCAATGGCGCAGAAATGGCATTTAAGCAAGCTTTCGATTGAGATGCCGCTAAATGCAAGGTTTCGTGCCAGATGCTACATAGCTGCTGAATTTTGTCCAACTGCCTAGCCGATCTCGGTGTAGTCATCGTAAACTGCAACTGGTTGTTCTCAACCGACACCAATATTTCGAGCAATGAGAGTCTTGGAGCAGCTGGATGAGCTGTTTCCTTGCCTACAGGAGATAATCGAGTAAAAAGGGAGTCCGCTCGGTCAACTTGTCGGAATCGTCCAGTGAAGTTAAACACTACCTCCATAGGGTGGTGTTCCTCGAATGGCTCCTGATTCAAAAACCGGTGGCACCAGTATGGATGTCCATTGTTTGGCACAAAGCACTGAGCCTCATGTGTGTATCTCAGAGCAGACATAAAATCGCGAGCGACGCAGGCGGGCACATGAATTGGATAGGCGGAGGTAAACCATCCCACGGTATTAGACACATCCAAATCATCGGTCCAGGATTCCCTTCCGTGTGATTCAATGTACATGTTGGGGGTTTCTCGGTCCAAAAATGTGCTTGCGAAGGCTTTGTAGAACGCCGCAATCATGATATCCACGGGTTTGATTCCTGAGCTTTGGTCAAGCAGAATGTCTGTCGCGGACGTATTCACACAAAACGTGAAGTCCATAACGTCGCCATGCATATTAAACAATGCATTACAGGTGTCAATTTGTTTCGGATACCAATATTCGTAGTTTTCTTCGGCGAGACGTATCGGCAGAACCTTTGTGCTGTCAAGGCTGCGAGAGTAGTCTTTCTGGAGCACACACCATCTCTGGAAGGACGTTGTGGGCTGGTCAATGGGTTTTGATAAGAGGATATTTTCCAGATCCTGCAAAATCACCCTCCAAGAAACCAAGTCAATAACAAGATGATGCGCGACTATAGTCAAATCCTTTAATGCTTGCTCTGTTCCAGAAGCAAAGACGCGCAAGAGCACGTCTGCGGTGGCAGGGATATCCAGCGCCCCAGTGTCCAGATTCAGCGCAGTACCTGGGTGGAAGGCAACGTACTGAGACATGTCGGCGTGCGTGGATATTTTCTGAGTCCATTTTCCCATCGCATCACACAAAAACCTCGCTCGCAGCATAGGATGCACAGCTACGAGCGTCCAAATTGCATTTTCCAGCGCTTTCAAAGTCAGGGGTTGGTTGAATTCAAGGGCCACACTTTGCACAAAGCTATTCGGCCTGTCGCCCACCACATTAAAGAAGAACTGCTGCACAGGGGAGAGAGGGAAGGGCTCGATAGAGCTCCCGCCCTTCGAGTCATGCGCGTTGCTTTGACTTTGGTCGGAAGAATTGGACAAATGTGCCAGTTCGCGTAAGCTGCGGTTGGACAAGATATCCTGGACGCGAAGCGACAGGCCTGCGTCTCGCGCCAGCCGTCGCAGCTCGATTGCCATAATAGAATCTCCGCCGTTACGAATAAAAGAGACATCGGGGCGCAATTGAGAAGATTTTTGTACATCTTTCCCACCCCATAGTACGCGACACAGAATATCTCGAAACAAGGAGTCAAGGCCGAGTCCATCCTCGACTATGGGAGCATCATGTACTTGATCCGACTCGGTCGGCAATCGCAGTACCGAGCTATCTGATAGCGTTGCTAGCCATGTCCGCAAGGCCTTCCTATCGATTTTCGAAGATGAATTCTGCGGTAAAAAAGGCAATTCTATCCAGTGGTGTGGTATCATCGACCGCGGGAACTCGAGTTCGAGGGAATCTCGTAGGAGCTCCACCAAGGACGATGGTAGACCGCGGGCCTCAGAATAGCAGGACAGCTCCGAAAAGGCCGGCTTCGCCGCTCGCGCGCAGTCTTCGTCTCTCTGCGTACTCGGCCGCACAACCAGGGCAACCAAATTTTGGCGGAAGCAACCCTGTTTGGGCAGGTCTATAACGGCGCTGTGCAGTTGGGGCAGCGCAGCGAGGTAGCTTTCGATTTCCTCGCCGTTGATGCGTTGCCCCATAATTTTTAGCTGGTTATCCTTGCGACCGTGAATCCTGGTCGACCCGGTTTCCGTCATCTCGGCCAGATCGCCCGTCTTGTAAAAGCGCTCCTCCGGCGAAGAGGCCCACGCCAGGCCTGTGATGAAGGAGGCTCGCGTACGCTCTGTATCGTTGTAATACTCTCGCGCCAAGATGCGTCCACCAATCACAAGCTCACCGACATTTCCAGCTGGTAAAAGTGTGTGGTGATTTTCTGCATCAACGATATAACACGTACTGGCGACAGCGTGGCCAATGATGTTCCCGGGTAGCTTGGTCGCTGAACTCCTCTCTGACATTATACACGCAACACTAGCCTCTGTCGGTCCGTATACATTGAATAAGCGAAGATGTTTGCTCCATGTGTCTATAACATCGTCTGGTATGAGCTCTCCGCCGAGCTGGAGTGCGGTCAGGCTCGGAACATGACTCGGCTCGATCATTTTGATCGAGGATGGTGTGAGCAGCGCATGATTGACACGCAGGCTGCTGATGGCGTTCGATAGATTGAAACGATCCTCTTCGGTTGGTACGCAGACGCACCCTCCATGAATTAGTGTTGTGAGGATTTCGTCAACCGACACGTCAAAAGCATGCGATGCGAACTGCAGAACTCTGGAGCCCGGCTTCAATCCAGTGAGCTTCCCTCGCTCCAGCGCGCTGGCCGTAAACGCCCCATGCTCTATGACGACGCCTTTCGGACTACCAGTGCTACCAGAGGTGAATATAATGTAGGCAGCAGTTGTTTGCGTGACTTTCGTGCGCCATTCTCCATCACCAGTGACTGGAAAGGGGCCCGTTGCATATTCTGCTGTTAGATTATCATGCAGTACAAGAGCCGTGGGGCAAAGTTCGCGGGCCCTCTTTGACAAATTCGGGGTTGATATCACAAGCCGAGAATCAAGCTGTGCGATCTGTTTCTGCAACCTGTCTTGAGGGTGGCTTGGATCCAGTGGTACAAAGGTAGCGCCAGACCTGAGCACTGCGACCACCGATAACGTGTAACGTAAAGACTTTTCCATCAATATCACAATCTTGGCCTCCGAATAGACTCCAAGCTGAAGTAGATGATTCGAAAGCCCGGTACTTTCTTCCCATAACTGTGCGAAGGTGAGGCAGGCACCAAGCTCCTCAACGGCTGGTGATGATGATGATGATGATAACTCTATTAACCTAATGCAGCCCAGCTAGTGCGCAGTGGCTATGTAGGCGCTTCCTCCGGCGGAAGCAAGAGCTAACCGAACGCCCCCGAAACGTAGTAGATAGTAAATACAAAGGGAAACGGCGTTTTGCCAAACAAATGCAGCTGAATATCAGCCCATTACAGTACCTATACACCCTTAATAATCAATCCCACTGTTTTCCTCCCTCACTTCGCCCTCTCTCGCCTGCGTTGCTATGTATTACCTTCTTCCACTTCCGGCAGCGTATATGCAGCTGCTTGCTTCTTTCGATTGATGTTTGCTGGCTATATAAGCTGTTCTAGTCAACCAGAGTTGACTCGACCAGTCGGTGCAGCGTATTTAGTTATAATCGTCCTAGCCCGTCTTAGGTTGAGCTAGGGTTTCGGCGGTTATATTATATATTGTCTTCGCTGCCTGCTCCCCTACCAGATTCGCTGTCTCTGGCCGTTGTTTCGTCGTCTTCTGGTTCCGAGTTAGGGTTAGGATCTAGCGTAGTGTTAGCATCTAGCTTAGCGTTAGCATCTGGCTCCGCGTTAGGGTCTGGCTCTTCGTTAGTAATTGGCTCTGGTTCGATCTCCGTCTGCCGGAATTGGCCTAGGAGACCTATTTATAATATGAATTCGGCTACGTAGCGGGTGGCCTACGGATAGGAGACGATCGCTTCGTAGTCAGCGGTCGCTCTAAGATCTGTCCGTGCCTAGATCTTTTCTAGTATCTCGTGACGCTGCTTAGTGTATAACGGATACTGTATAAGGATATATCTCGGTATTTGAGACCCCTCCTCGCAGTGATACTGGTCAGAATCACGAGCGCTGATCTTATATAAGAAATAGTTTAATACGATACGTATCGAACGTATTTAGATTAACACCGATATATAGTGCTTAGGTAGAGATTTATATAGCTCTAAGGCTTTCTTATCCGGCTTCGGGAGTAACCGTTTAGTCGGTTTCCCTATCTTTTCGCGGTCCTACTTAGTAGCCCAGCGCTGCTTAATCCGCCGCCGTATACGGCCTTTAGCTAGGCTAGCCAGTAGGAATCGAGGCTAGTCGGATATAGGTTAATCCGAGCCGTTCCTGATAGCCCTACTGGTCGCCGCTAACTTTACTTTAACGTCCGCCGTCTTATTACTAGATACGCCTACGTATACGGGGATCTAACGGATCTCGACGGGAATCTTATCGGACGTAGGCGTATAAGCGGGTCGGAGGGCTCGTACGTGATTATAAATTTAAGAGAGTACGTATTAGCCGGAGGACCGCTTAGGATTTCGTACTACCTAGATAGTAGCCTAGTAATTAGAGAAAATGACTATCTACTTATAGGTCTAGAGCTTAGCGATCGCTATCTCGATACTATTAAGCTCCGTAATATATACAGTAGACTCCTAGAGAGTCCCTAGGTATCGTTGCAGGAAGATACCGTCCTTTAGGGCGACGGCGGAGGCGCCGACCTAGCCCTTATACCTACTTCTATCCGTAAAGGATAGAACTATCGGGCTACAGTTCTATCCTATCGGCCTTCCTCCTCCTTCCTCTTATATTATAGTTATAAAGCTCTCCTAGAAGAGAGACTCTGTCTCGATTCGGTTATACGAGGCTCGCGTAGCCTTTGTATCTTTAATTATATATAGGATCCGTGTCTCCTACGGTAATAGAACGAACGCTTTACGGGTCTCCTAGACCCCCGGGATATTCAGGATTCCTTTTAGTTTCTACCGGTAGGCTTCTAGTAGTCCCTATCCTCTACGCTTAGTAGCCTTAGTCGTATACTTATAGCGTAGGTATTCCGGTTAGGCCTATTTTGGCCCTATTTAGATCCGGATAGCGGTTTCCTCGATTATTTATTCTATTTAGAGCTTAATAGGTAGTAAGAATAGTTCTATATTAAGTGCGGCTGCGCTAGTTGACTTGAATACGCCGGAGATCAGGAGGGCGGTGCGTCGCTAGATCTTAGTATATTCGTTAGTGATCTTTAGCCGTTCTCTATATAGCATCGTTCTTGCCTTAGGGTAATACTACGCGGCAACGCCGTATAATATTTATGGGACTACTATCGCTTAGTAGACCCGCCGTATAGCGTAGAGAGATATACCCTAGGTAGAGCTAGTGATGGCCCGGAGGGCCTCGAGGCTCCCGTTGGCCTTAGCGAGTAGTTTTTGGCGATGTATACTAAATATAAGATACTTATCGAGCCAAATGCCGAGATATTTAGCCTGTTTAACTGGTTAGATCGTCTGAGTTGTGACGCATGGCTTACATAGAGGATTGGTGGAGCGGAGGACTGGTGGAGCTGAGGCTCTGAGGGTTATGTGATAGTTATGTGATCTAGCGCGAGCGCTCACTATAGCTAGTTGATAGCCTCCCCTATAGTTTCTTCCTTCTTCACTTTCGTTGTTTCGTTGAATGTACCTGTTTCCTTTATAGCTGGCTCCTTCGTAATATATAACGAAAGTTATCTTCTTATCTTTCTATCTCTGTTAAAGCCGTACCGACACGAACAGCTCGCTGTCGCCGTCTCGCTTTATAGGACGCCCTACCCCGAACCGAACTAACGAATCCTAAGCGATTCCGACCGACCGAACCGAACCTTCCTTCCCCTGCTAAGATAAGCCGACGTTATAGTACGATCCCGATCGACCGTAGCTCGCCGTTAGCAGAGCACGGCTACCGATAAGCCTTATAACTAGACTATAGAAAACCTGGCTAAAGGTAATAATACGAACCCCGATGAAGCTAGGCCTATCGAAGACTCTCCTGAATAGCATAGACTACGCGACCCTCTCTCGTTCCCTAGTGTAGGAAACGTCGACGTCGACTATATTAAGAATTATACGCCTAAGTAACTTTATGACCTCCTATATCGTGTGTACTATGAAAACTAAGCTCTTATTGCCTAACGGGATGCTATAGGTGCTAAGTATAAGGAATTAGAGCGAGAGCTCGTGACTGCTACTCTTAAGGTAGGTAAACTAGCCTTAAAGGTCGTAGACCTATAAGACTGTATACTGCGAGGACAGCCGCCGAACTATTAGTTAACTCTGATTAAGTCCTCTACGACTAGAGCCTGTTATACTGCGAAGCTCCCTAATCCCCCTCTCCTAAGCGATAGAAAGACTATTTGCTTTACTTACTAGGTGAATTAGATGCGATATAAGTTACGTAGTAATACTAATTATTACCTGACTCCGTCTGACCGAGTCTATTATATATCTACCCGAACTGAAGGAAAAGCCTAGCTGTATATTAGTTCTCGTATAGAAGCGGGAGTAACTAACCCGTATAACGATACGGAAGATATAATCTAATACCTTAAGGGAGTGTTCTCGAACCTAAACCGAGTGGTTAAAGTACTCTATAAATATACTAATCTAACTATAAAGCCGAAGGATGATTTTAATGACTTCCTAGCTGATTTTTCCCGTCTCGCCTAGGAAGCGAAACGACCTAAGTAAGATCGACTTCGGGACCTCTACGGTAAACTGCCGACTTCCCTTTAGACGTAGACGTTATATATACTCGTTAACCCTAATATAAGCTATTAGCACTTTGTTAACCGCTACTAGGCTCTAGCCCTTAGTCTAAATTTAATCTATAAGTAGAAGGAATCTCGCTGCGGCTAAGCTATAACTAGTTCTGGCTCGGGTTCTAGAAATCCTCTTAGTACTACCGCTGCTAATCGTGGACGTACTAGATCCCTTTTTATTAAGCGTAAGGGTACTACTTCGACCTTTAAACCGATAACTGCGGAGGAACGTACTATCTACCTAAAAGAAGGCCGATGTTTTAAATGCTATAAGTAAGGATATATCTCTCGCGACTGCCTAAAGAAACTACCGACCGTTGCTTTAATCGATACTACTACCGAGCTCGCCGCTTACGAAGCTCCTGCCGCTAGTGCTACTCCCGAGTCGGGAAATGCCTAAGCCTAGGGAAAGTCTCCTTCCTAGGTAGTGTGACTATATTACTTTTTATATTAAATCTATAGAAGTTATTAGGAAGAGGAAGCAGTTTATCTTTTAATACCTAAATAGCTTGTAATAGACACTCTTTCTTGATTCGTGCCCTTAGTGATACTGGAGTAGACGGATTTATATATATCGATACGTAGCTAGCGCTGTAAGCCGCGAAGGCCTTTAGATAGCTAGTGATATAATTAGAAAAGGAAGTGCCTACCCGGGGATTCGACGACTACCCGGGAAAGCTAATTACGTATATAATCGAGTTAATATTAATAATTGACGGCTGCGTATAACGCTACCTACTAATATTAATCGCGGATCTTAGTAAGTACGATCTGATCCTCGGACGTAAATAGTTTACGGAGTATAAAGTCCTTCCTAACTGTGCGAAATGACGTTTAATCTAGCCCGAGGAATCTAGTCTATAAGATAAAGTAGCTAGTTAGCTCTCTATTATCCTTCCCTGTACTATCTTATAACGGCCCGATCCGAACTTAGAGTACTAGAGAGATACGGACCGACGCGACTAGCTCTTCGAGAAGGTCGACCGCCTGCTATATTATAAGCTACTAAGGACTACGGCCGGAGACCGGAAGTAGGTACTCGCGAAGATAGAGCGAGCGTTATAAGGCGTATAGCCCTTTTCTTCTATATAGAAAGAACGATAGACCCGGACCCTTTAAATATACGTTCCCCCCTCTAATACTATTATAATAATTAGAGCCGTAGGATTTTATCGATACTTATAGAAAGAAGGTAGTAAGGTCTTCCTAACCTTACTTAAAGAGATTAACCGAATCCTAGAGAATAAGGGACGCGAGCGTCTATCGGAAGAGTAGGAGATTAAGCGTACGATCCCGGAATATTATTATAAGTTCCCCGATGTATTCTTAGAATAAGACTCCGATACCTTACTACTGTATTGAGAATTCATCGATTATTGAATTATTCTCGAGGAAGGCCTAGTTCTGGGATACTACCTATTATATAAATAGTCAGAGGAAGAGCTTAAGGTAGCTAAAGCTTATATTACGAAAAACCTAGCGTAAGGGTTTATTAAAGAAAGTAAAGCCCTTTTTAATTTACCTATCCTAATAGTACGAAAACCTAGCAGAGGGCTCCGGTTTTATATTAACTACTGTAAGCTAAATTCGATTACGAAGAAGGACCGTTATCTAATCTCTTTAATTAATAAGATCTTCTAACAGTTAGGAAAAGCGAAAATCTTTATAAAGTTAGATATCCGGTAGGGATTCTACCGGATTCGTATAGATCTTGACTTAGAAGACCTTACTACCTTCCGGACGCGTTATAGGTCTTACAAATTTAAAGTGATGCCTTTTAGGCTTACGAACGGACCCACCTCGTTCTAGCGTTTTATTAATATAATACTTAGTAAATATCTCGACGACTTTATAACAGCCTTTATCGACGATATCCTAATTTATAGCGAAACGATAGAGGAATATATTAAATATATTAAGAAGGTACTATAGAGGCTTCGGGAGGCGGGACTCTAAGTAAGCTTAGGCAAATACGAATTCTATACTATAACTACTCGTTTCCTAGGCTTTATTATCGGTACCGATAGTATTAAGGTAGATCCTGAAAAGATTATAGTGATTATCGACTAGTAATAGCCTACGATAGTTCGCGGGGTACGATCCTTCCTAGGATTCTATAGATTCTATCGACGGTTTATAAAGAACTATAGCCGAATTACTAAACCGCTTAACCGCCTTACTAAAGATAAGAGACTATTCGAGTAGAGCTCTAAATATAAATAGGCCTTTCGCGAGCTTAAGCGGATAATAATAACGGCTCTGGTATTAGCTTATTACGATCTAATAGTACCTACTAAGGTCGAGACAGACGTATTAGAAGGATATATAGGAGGAGTTTTATTATAACTCTAATCGGACAGCTGCTAGTACCTAGTCTATTTCTATTCGTCGAAATTGACCGCTACCGAATAGCGGTAGGATATCTATAATTATGAGATATTCGTAATTATTAAAGGCCTTAACCTCTAGAGGGTAGAGCTAGAAGGGCTATAACGGGATGACCGGTTTAGTATCTTCTCCGATTATTAGTTACTATAATATTTTATAACTACGAAGAGGCTAAACGCCTGCTAGGCTCGTTAGGGGGAATTTCTGTTAAGATTTTACTTCCTAATATATTACTTTACTAGAAAGCGGAATATTGTCGCTAATACTCTCTCGCGAAAAGACCCTAGTTCTACTAACGGACTAGAATAAATCCTCCTACCTCGTAAATGCCTAGAGTAGGGCGTATACCCTAATAACGATAATCTTTAACTATTAACTACCGAAATCGCCCTAGTAACGACTACCTCTGACGATCAGACCCTAGACGATTAGTTCCCGACTATCTCTACTGCGATTAGGATAGTCGAGAGAGCCCTTTAGGCTAATCTGACCTATACCTTACTCGAAGTGAATCGAAACTAGGCAAGAATAAGCAAGGACGGACTATAGGAAGTAAGAGATAGCCTCTTACTTTACGAAGGGAAACTAGTAGTGCTAGATAACGGGGATCTTAGAGCTCGCCTACTAGATAAGATCTACCGCTAACCGTCGACTACGTATCCCGGAGAGACTAAGCTGAAGGCCCTTCTCTCGAGCCGCTACTAGTAGTCGGGCTAGGTAACCGACGTCGAACGATACGTAGATAACTATTAAATATATAAGCGGATAAAGACTTAGCGAGATAGACCCCCGGGGTTATTATAACTACTTCCTGCCCCGTAACGGCTATAGTAATATATTATAATGGACTTCCGCTCTTTCCCGAAAGATAAGTATGGTTATAATACGGTATTTATAGTATACTATCGCCTTAGCAAGCGCTAGGCGTCTATCCTATGCCATAAGACCACTACCGCGGAGGATATAGCTACTTTATTTATAATATACCTCTACCGATAGATAGGCATGCCTAATTCGATTATATCGGACCGCAGAGGACAGTTTATATCTATATTCTAGACTAAATTCTGCCGAATACTTAGTGTCAAGCGAAAACTATCCACAGCCTACTACCCGTAGACCGATAGTTAAAGCGAGATCGCTAACTAATAGATAGCCTAACGGTTAAGGGTGATAGTGAATAAATATTAAGATAATTAGTCGGACTAGCTACTAATAATTAATTTTACTACGTCTACGCTACGTTAGGACTTAACTAAGAGATCCCCTTTCTTTATCGAACGCGGATACGAGCTAAGGATATCCTTTAACTAGAACCTACCTACCGAGCCTTCCCTTTTACTAGAAGCGACCGAGGACGTACGGACATTTATAAAGCGAATCGAACGAATTTAGAAAGAGACCGCCGAAGTAGTTAGACGTATATAGGAACGCTAACGTATATAGGCGAATAAGCACCGCAGAGAGGTAGATTTCGATGTAGATGATATAGTCTATATCACAATACGCTATTAGGGACTAGACCGCCCGAGCCGTAAGCTATTAGACTAGTCCAGTAGACTATACAGGATTATAAAGAAAGAAGGGAACGTATTCAGACTAGACCTACCCCCGTCTATAAAGGTACACCTAGTCTTCTCGCCGAGCAAGTTACGCCTCGTATCGAAGACGGAGCCAATACCTAGATAGATCGAAGACCCTCTACCGCCGGTAACGGTCAATAAGTAGTAAGAATAGGAGGTTAAAGAGATCCTTCGGTTACGCTTATACTACCGGAAGCTACAGTACAAGATGAAATAGTTCGGTCACGATAAGGACGACACTTGGTATTACGCCGCTGATTTCAAAAACGCACCGCTAAGATTGCTTAACTTTCACCGGCGATATCCCGATTCCCCTGGGCCTCCGAAGAACTTGCAGGCCTGGCTAGCTGCAGCAGAGGTTAATGAGTTCGTAAGTGATTATCCAGATGATAATTTTCTAGAGTCTCGGGGCGAGACTCTTTAAAGAGGAGGACTATATGACGCATGGCTTATATAGAGGATTGGTGGAGCGGAGGACTAGTGGAGCTGAGGCTCTAAGGGTCATGTGATAGTTATGTGATCTAGCGCGAGCGCTCACTACAGCTAGTTAACAGCCTCCCCCATAGTTTCTTCCTTCTTCACTTTCGTTGTTTCGTTGAATGCACCTGTTTCCTTTACAGCTGGCTCCTTCGTAACATGAGTGGCGGTTTGTATAGCTATCTGGTTATGGCCGGTAGGGAATACATGGTCGATGTTGTATATGTCAAAGTCGCTATCTTCTGGCTAGATAATTCGATATTAGTCGGCTGTAGGTTAGTCTTGAATTTAGGGGTTCCGAAAGTGAATGAGTTTAAATTTCTCTGGTGCAAACTTAGCCGCGTATCGATCGGCCTAGACGTTAGCCTTAGTTAATGCGCCTTCCAGTAGTTACACGTTTCGGTAGTAAGACTCAGAGACAGCGATAGTAGCTATATCGTCTACCTACCTAATTCCTCGCACGTAATCATCCTTGCTTATGCCCTTCATGCACGTAAGGATAAGAGGGGTGTTAAAGATTAGGAAGATAATGGGCGATAGCGGTGATCCCTAGGGGATCCCTATTAGTGTAAGGAAGATATCTAAGGTATAGCCAGTTAGTAGCCTAATACGTATCGAGCGGCTAGTCAAGAAAGACTCTAGCTAAGCGGCGAAATAGCCCAGTCCTAGCCTACGGAGGTTATAAAGTAGTTATTAGTAGGAAACGTTGTCGTATACGCCGGTAACGTCTAAAAACAGCGCGGAGACTACCCGGTCGTATCCCTATACGGTATATACTATATTAAGGATTATCTATATGGTATAGTCGACACTAATACCTTTCCTTCTACCTAGATAGGTCCTTGGTAGGAGCTAGTGTTCCTCTACTGCCTACGTAATACGAGCAGCGACGACTGACTCTAGTACCTTGCCGAGGGTATTTAGCAGGGCGATTAGGCGCTAGGACTTTAGTTTACGGAAGTCTCTTAGTCCTCCCTTTAGCAGCGTAACGGTAATCGAGTACTAGAAGTAGCGAGGATTGAAGCCCGTTCGTATATATACGTCGAAGATAGCTATTAGAGTGGCTACGAACTCGTGGCTATCTGCTAAGATCTTCTATATACGGTTTAGGATTATATCCTCGCTAGGTGCTTTATTAGGCGGTGTTCTCTTAATAGCGTCCTTAACCTCCTATTAGGTAATAATAGGGAAGTCTAGCTATTTCGGTAAGTATATATTAGGGATATTAGAGAGGTCGGCCTCCGGTAGCTAAGGAAAGAACGCCTAGCGGAGGGTCTTTACTTTCTGCTAGTTCGTCTCTACTAGGCTATCTCTCCTATTAAGTGTTAGGACGTTACGGTAGGCCGGCTGGTTACGTATATACGCCTATTTAGAGACCTTCTAGAGACTGCGGGGACTATCTTCTACTATCCGTCTTACCTAGCTACGGAAGCCGTTTCTCAGAGCCCTATTAATTATCTTCCCTTTCTTATTCTTTAGTTCTTTATATTCGTTCCCGTCCTCCTCCGTTACGCTATCCCTCTTATATCGACGGAACGTATAGCGTATCTCCTTAATAGCCTCGGTATACTTAGGGGTCTACTCGGGCTAAGACTATTCGGATAGTCTAGCGAAGGGTATAGACGCCTAGATGCCTTATTAGATAATACGTATAAGGTAGTCGGTAGCGTCGTCGATCTATTACGGGGTTTAGAGGCTATTACTATTACTACTGATTTAATATAGGTTTAGTTCGATAAATTTTAGAAACTTCTCTATATTTATCGCCTTCTAGTTCCTCTACGGGTTTTCCTCGGCTAGGATAGGCGAGATATCTATTATAGTATATATAGGGAGGTGATCCGAGTCGGTATACACTTTCTCTGTTACCGTATAGCTTACTAGGTATATACGTAGGTTAGCCGTAGCTAAAACTAAGTCGATAGTTATTACTAAGTCCTTATCGCGCCTAGTGATTATACCCGGGGGTAGCTACGGATCTAACGCGGCGACGGCTATTAGGTCGAGTAGCTTATCGGCTTTAGGCTCTAGCTATTAGATTCTGTCGCCTCTCTATACCGGGTAGTGTAGGTTATAGTTACCTATAATTAGGTAAGAGACGCTTTTCTGACGTTCTCTGGCTAACGGTATAAGTTCTTTTAATAGATCTAAGGCTCCCTAGCTACCCCTCTTGTTATATAGATTAAATAGCCGAAGCTCTTCGCCGTTGACTAGCGTTATCCGGAGCTCCTATAGGTCACAGGAGTAGATAACGTAGGTATACTCGCCTAGTTTCTTTAATATAAATATATAGATGCGTATACGAGCTACTTCGACGGGTAGGCTTAGGTCTGTCGGGGGTCGGAGGAGGTTATAGGTACGTTAGTAGGGCCGGTGAGTGTTATTTTTGAATTCTGACTTCTACGGCTCTTGGATAGCGATAATATCTACTAAGAGAACCTCCGGGTCTCTTAGAAACTAAGCTATTACCTTATCTTTCTATCGGTTTACGTTATATTAGTATATTTTAAGTTCTCTTAGTATATATTATTGCTGATTATACTAATTTATTAACGTTTAGACGGGGCTAGTTTTTTTAGGGTTTTCTACGCTCCTAGCTTTTCCTTTTAGCGGTTTTTACTATATAGCTTCTTCCGCTTCTTGCTGCTTATCTCTAGTAGCGAGCTAGGTTAATCCGGTAGCGATAGTACCGATAGTAGCGATAATAGTTAGAACTCCTAGTTAGATAGCTATTCCGGTAGGGAAGAGAGGGAGGATATCGACGGTTCGTTAGTATTATATAGTACTAACTAGCCTTTAGGTTCTTATATATCGCCCTCGGCTTCGGATGTTAATTCCGCCCTTCGCCGGTTTACGTCCTCGATTAGTTTCGATATCCTTACTAATCTTTTACTGCTTAAGTTTCCTAACTAGGAGTCCCCGGACCGTTTTCCTCTGCTAATTAATTATGATTTTTTTTCCTCTACGGTCTTTATATAGGTAGTATATATCTTAGCGGTTCGTTCTCTAGCTACTTTAGATTTAGATAATATAGGAGGGAAGGTTCGGTAAAAAACTAGTTAGTGCCGTATAACGCTATCGCTCGGCCTGAATTAGTAGTTATTAAGTGATTTAAGCGAGATTAAGGGGATTATAGGGCGAATCTGTAAGGGTTTAGGTGTAAGTTCCTCTCTAGGTTCTTCCTCTCTAGTCTCTTCTTCCCTAGCCTCTTCTACTCTAGCCTCGCCTACTCTAGCCTTTTCTACCCCTATATTAGTCGAGTTTAATACGGTATAGGCTTCCGTAGCCTTTTCTATTCCTACCTCTATTAAATTTAGCTCGGGGTAGCCTTATATAGGTTTAGAGGTAGGTTCTTCCTCGGCCTTATCTACCTTAGTATCTATCGAATCTAACGGTTTTTATCTTTATTCTATACTATTATTTACCGGAGCCGTTGTCGACTTAGTGTCGGTAGCTATTACCGGCTTACTAGCTATCTTAGTTTTATTCTTTGTAGTCTTAGTGGTTTTGGTAGCCGCCGCTTTAGTAACCGGCGTAGCTACGCTTTAGGCGGATCGAGATAGGATAGGACCGGTATCCTGCGAGCCTCCGTTATTAGGCTATACGGCTAGTATATTGCTACTCGTACCGCTAAGCTCTTCGCTAGATAAGCTTTAGGGGGTTCCCTATAAGCTAACGGAGGAGGGCTGTAGGTTCGCCGGTAGCTATCGGATGCTAAACGGTACGGGGACTAGATAAAATCTTCCCCGGTATTTAGCTCGCTTATTTATCCGCTCGACCTCCTAGATATAAAGCTGATAGTCCTAACTCTATATAGCGTATACGCCTTCGTAGTTAGTATATTTATATTTTTTACGTATATCCTTCGAAGGGTAATCCCGAGATTAATAGCCCTCCGCGTAGTATATATATCTAATAGGTTAGGAATAGGCGGTTCCTATATATCTAAACTTTTGATAGTTAAAACACTAGCGTAGCCGAGACTCTCGATCGTATAAGACCGCTATTAGGTTATTATAGTCCTAGAGGACTCCGTAGCTAATAGCCGTATTTATAGGGACCGGTAAGGTAAACTCGAGGATAAGAGAGCCGCTCTTACCCGACGGGGTCTTAAGCTAGTAGATCTTAGCGATCTCTGTATCTCCCTAGAACTAAATATTCTCCGCTAGTAAATCCTTAATTACCTCCTCCTACGGTAGGTCCTCCGACGCCCGGTTAATTCTTAAAGAGCGTACGTTAACGTTATAAATCACTACTCCCTACGTTAGTAGGTAGACGAAGGTAGTCTTATAGAGCCCTTTAGTCTACTTATTACGGTAAATCCGTAGGATCTCTACCTCCTTCGCGTTATATACAGTAAACCGGATATCCCCCGATTTAAGCTATCGGGACGCTAGGATTATTACCTAGGCGAGGGCGGGTGTCGGATCGCGAAGGGACTATACGGCTTTAGCCCTAGCCTAGTTAGTACGCTTAGTAAGCTCTACTAGCGTTAGACGGCGGAAGACGCCTACTTATACCCAATCTCTAAGGCACACTATAACCTCTCGGTTACGTACGACGTCCGAAGCTCGCGCGGGCGCAGAATCGGACGAGTTAGGGGAGGAGGACTGGTAGTATACGGGCGTAGGCGCTCTTCTAGCCTGTTCAGCGAAGGATCTAACGGTCTGCTTCGCTAGCGGTTCTACTGCCGTCTTGATATCCTATATATCCTTACGGATAGCTACGAGTTTAGCCTACCAGTCCGTCTGTAACGGTATTAATAGGAGGTCCTTAGTAAGCGCCTCTATACGCTTAAGGAAGTCGGCGAGCTTGGAATACTAGGATTCCGGTACCTTTACCCTATTCTACTTACTACGCAGTGCTTTCAACAGTGCTTATACATCATGATTGGCGTTCAGTACGCGCTTACGGTTCGATGGCAGAGATTTCGATGGGCCTCCGGGCGCCCCTGACGGGACAGGCCCAACACCCTTTTGCGCACGCACCACCATGATACTGGCCTGACAGGGTCAATGCCAGTATCAAAGTGTAGCGCAGGGAGTTAGATGAAATTTGCCGTGGTCTGTTACTCGCTAACTGGTCTGGTTCCTGAGATATTTCAAAAGTTCAATTTGGCGCTGGAGTTGTTGTTTTCCCTCAACGGCTGGTGCATCTGGTTGATGACGGCATTGTTCGGCGATCAAGTCGTGAATACAGGCGTTTGATTCTGCTTCTTGGTGCATATTTTTTGTCGTGAGTTCTCGGTATTTCGTGATACTGCCAGATGGCAGGTTCGAGTCAAAGGCGCCTCTCATAGTCCCAACGCAAGTCTTTGTACAAACGCTGGCGCGTGGCTAGACAAGATGGACGACGTATCTGCGACCCCTTTCTCTAATTAACAACGTGCGAAATATAGTAGATATAAAACCATAGAATGGTCTTTTACTATTTACTGGCAGCCTGATTTACATAAATCCATTCCGAGCGGCAGATACGCCCATAGAGGAGTCGGCTCAACGATTCTACTTATGCCTCAAGACGCCTGGATCGGATGACGAGTACACAGCGCAGACCCATTCATCCTTGTAAGCTGAATTATCATCAAGCTAAAGCAAGTAAAACTAATCTATCTGTTTCAACATGTCATACAGCTAGAATGAGAAGATTGCTCCCCTCCTCGAGGGCAGAGCCGCAGACCGCGACTAAGCCTTATTGGGATTTTGCTTGGTGAGTGCCAATGAAATACCCAAATCTATATAGCAGAGTAAGATGCTGGTTAATTTCGTGTATACCTAATATTCTAACCCAGTCTACCTGTCTTAGCTCTGGAAACTTTTATCCTTTCATTTAATACTCATCCCTACGTAGCCTCTCGATTGTGTCTAGTATATGCTTCGTATCTTCGTCCTTACATCTCTCCCCACCCATGAATGCCTGTAGTACAGGGTTGAGACTTTCTAATATTTGAATTACTTTTGGGTTGGCTTCTGTGATGCCAAATGCGAGCGCCTCTAGCATCCCCGATGTAAATGCTGTGGTGTGACTTTATGGATAGCAAGTGACACACCGAGATTAGCCATTTCATTCTGATTATCAATATGCAGTATTTACTTACACAATAGAAGCGATCTTTGGTGAGCAGGCAATGAGTATGCCCATGCCAACGGCGTCGCCTAGCACGAGCCAGCGTTTCCCAAACCGTTTTTTATCGTGGAAGCGACTTCGGAGATGCTTCTTCCGGTCGTTTTCGTCCCAGTCACTGTGCATGTCTTCCAGAATATCATCAATGACGGATGATGTGTCACCTCGGCCCTTGCCTTTGGGCTTCTGCGAGCCAGACATCTTCCACTCTTGGCAGGCTAGGTTGTATGAAGTGTGGAGCATGACCATGGCGACTCTGTTGCGAATCTGGTCATCTGCCATGTGGGTGTCAAGCTTACAAATACACGAGTAGGCGCTATAAAGCTGCTTGCGAGCTGTCCCCTTCAGGCTTGGTTTGGGGAGGCGTCCTTGGAACCAAAAGCCCTCTTGTTTCCAGCGCTCTAGCCTCTCTTCGAGAAAGGGGACAAGGTCGCTGCGCAGAGCGTTTATAGACATATCATACGTTTCGAGCAGCACAGCCTCAGAGAGATTGTATGCTGATCCCTTGCCATAGCGGTGTGTGAGTCTGGTCAGTTCACCAGGCTCGGCAGCATACGATGAATCTATCGGCATAGAGACAGGGGAGCACTGCGCATCGGTGAGTCTTTCGGTTCGATTTTGTTTGGTCTGCGGCTTTCTGAATATTTGTGTGACAGTTTTGCCGCTGCGTCGAGTAGACTTTGCAATTTTAGATGATGCGGTTCGAGCTTTCCGCGCCATTTCCGTTTGTTTTGGCCCCTGAGTGTCGGGCTCCGGTTCTAACGGCGTGCCACAACGTGTCGTCATCGACTCGTCAATCAAACTACTCGAAGCTGAAGAGCATGGAGTCGAGGCAGGCGTGGCGTGGCTTGTGCTGTAACGATGGTCAACATCGTCAAGTTTGTGAATGGAGAAGGAATGACATACTTAGAAGATAAATCTCTGATTAGAAGAGAGGGTGACTGACTTGGGGTGAGGTCGTTGTCTCTCCATAGAACACCATCCCAGTCGTATTCAATTCCCTGCAATGTGGATTCAAGAACTAAGGGGTCGATTCCAATGGTAGAGGTGTCCATTCCTTCGAACAGCGGCTCTTGGCGCACAGAACTGTCATTTTGGTTGGAGTAGCACAGCTCGGCGGCCAGCTCAATTTCACCATACCCTCTGCCAGATTCAATATCTACAGCTGGTGCTAAAGCTCCCAGCTGATTGCAGGTGTTCCACAGTGATGCGACGTCAGTCTCATTGGCGTGCGATGGAGGGAACTCAAACACACGTTCCCCATCGACTGCGCACCCGGAACGAGCTTCAGCTCTGCTGAATATTAATCTGGCATCCCTGCCCCCAGGGTCGGTCGAGGGCACGGCTAACTCTACTGAGATGCCGCAGTCCTGCAGTTTTGTGGAGAGATATTCGATCGCACGGTTGTCGTGGTTGTCAAGATGATACGTCAATAGTTGTGCGAGCTAGATGCAAGACTTTTGTCAGCCGTACTGCTGGTGACACATGCTTTGTTTGTGCTTTTTTTTTCTTGGTTTGTTTTTTGCACTCCAGGAATACATAGAATATACAATGCTCACACCGTCAAACAACCCAACGTGTGTGTGCGACGAATACTTACACTATCCCAATCGCTGAAGCTAGGATCCATTGGTTTAAGGTGACCAAGTCAAGGCTTTCAAAGCAAACGAATTGCGTGCGTCGAAACACATATGACAACATTATCGACGACGAAAGGTATCGCTCTTTTAAGACAGCAGAGATTTCGCTGACGTGGCAAAGGTTTCAACAAGGCTGCGCTACTGCACGTCGCCCATTCCAGCCTCATCGCCCGCTAACAGGGTCGGTCGCCCCCAAGTAGTTACTAGCGTAAACAGTTGCCTCCGGATTGCAAGTTCTTGGACCCTTCTTCCGTCACCAAAGTCCAGGATTTTACTAGGATGTATGTTATACCTCGGAAGGAATTTTCGTCTTCCTTCAGAAAATTTCAGCGGCTAAGATCAAAGCAGCGAACAAAGAAATAATGAACCTAGTGGGAAATTAAATGGCATAGAAGCATACAAGCGAAGGTACGCTATACTTAGTGCGGGCGCTAGTCTGCCAGGGACACCAATCACTGTCAAGCGTCGAAACAAAGGATTTCAACCGGTACGACCGGCACCAACCGGATCATCGCACCGTTTGCCATCGCTTACAGAAGTTCGTTTTTAGCCCCAAATCTCCAATTTCCTGGTCCCGCAGATTACCACCGAACACTACTAGATTCGACATGGTACGAATCAGTACAAGCTTTTTTCTCTTATTTTTAGTATAATTCTACGGAACACCCAGCCCCTGCAAACATGGATCGAGAGGCGGACGCGAAACGTGAAGACGATTAGAGCATGTCTAAACGACAGAGTAGCTCTGCTGCTCAACTCGTGTTAACGGAAACAAATTGATAACACGGACCGTCGCTGGTGGGGTTACAACCCGCACAGCCCATTGAGCTCTGGCAAATCGCCTGCCATCTTTGGCAGCATGGAGCGCCAACCGTGGAACAGGAACTCCGCCCCCACCAAATCGCCACTAGGGCCGGCCGGCAGGGTAGCCTCAGCTTATTGATAACAAGAATAGAGGGCCTCAATTTCCATCTGAGACGGGATTACCCTGCTAGCAGGGATCTTAGCCGAGCCTTGCAAAAGATGTGAATGGGTGGTGGAGTGTGTTATGAAGAGGCCGCCTCGCTGGCAAACCGGGTAGGACGCGTATGCTGTCGTATCTCTCCGGTGTTGTTTATCTAGATGGAGCCGACAGCGCCAGGGGTGCTTGCAAGCATGCATGTGGCAGATCTGCTTGGCGGCCAGACTCGCCCAGGTACTTATTTGTTCAGAGGGGGCTTGAAAACGAGAGTGGTGGTGAGTCGTCAACTACGTTGCTTTGACATCAGCAGCTGTTTTAGCAGCGATTTTGGGCAGTCAAAGTCTGTTTGTGATGTGGTGAGTAACACAATGCCTAATAAAGCAACGTCCGTGCCAGAATCTAGAATCGAGCCGCTAGCTTGGTGCCTCTCCCACAGGGGTTCTCAGCGGAAATGTATACTTGGGGTGTGGAGATGCCCTGCATAGCCCGAGCCTCGAATATAGGCTGCTCGTTTCTTTTTGAATAAGATTTTCCAAATTTTCACGGGCCCTCGCATCGCAGACAAGCCACAAGCCAATATGGCTAGCTATGACAGAGAGTTGTGCCAACGCTCTGCTCCAGCTACTGGAACGATGCAAGTACTGGACAGACGAGAGCAATGCTTCGGGATCAGCTTGGAAAGCTTGACAACAACTGGTGATGTAGCTTGTATTCTTGACACATTCCGGGTAAGTGGCCAGCCGTTTGCCTCAACATGGCTAGAAGCGCCTGCAGCCTGATTTACGGCCTGCAATGAAAAGTCACTCCAAGGTCCTTTTGTCACCCCACACGCTCGTAGTGGGTATTGGGCGCTCTGATCGACGAGGATGGGTTGATTGGGGTCCACCAGGATTTGCCAGCTGAATGACAACTGTGGCTGGCGGCATCTTCTTCGTAATGAGCCGGCTTTCAACAGGGTTCTAGTTTTTACACACTTACTTTGAGGCTGCAGGCTTCATGTCGCCCGACCACCTGCCCTTCTCGGATCTGGCACAGCCCGAATCAATTGCCTGACGGAAGACTTGTTCGTCCTTGGGTTGGACAAGGCATCAGCTCTGCTACAGCCGTATGACAAGCTAACAGGGTGTAACCACCACAGGTCGCGGCCCTGCTCTACTCTAGGCAGACGCTATTGCGCCTACATTGAGTGCTAGAATTGCTCCCCAATCTATGTATTGCCCCGTGGCGTGATGGCAGAGGCACTCGTCTCACAAGGCCACGCCAATTTGTTATCAGGCCCAGCTACCCTACACTGTTTCTTTCTAGCTTCAACACAAATTACCTGGCTATAACACTAGTCCAGGTAAGCAAGGGGAATTGTTTTGTGTTTCTTTTATATATGGCGATGATGATGATGATGATAACTCTATTAACCTAATGCAGCCCAGCTAGTACGCAGTGGCTATGTAGGCGCTTCCTCCGGCGGAAACAAGAGCTAACCGAACGCCCCCGAAACGTAGTAGATAGTAAATATAAAGGGAAAACGGCGTTTTGCCAAATAAATATAGCTGAAAATCAGCCCAATACTGTAACTATACGCCCGCAGCCATCAGATCCCACTGTTTTCCTCCCTCAGTTCGCCCTCATCGCCCTCGCTTTGTATTAACTTCTTCTACCTCCTGACAGTGTGTAGCCGCTTGCTTCTTTCGATTAATGTTTCCTGGCCACGCCAGCTGGTTATATCCGAGTGGAGTTGACCGGTTAGTGTAGCGTGTTTAGTTATAGTCGTCCCAGCCCGTCTTAGGTTAAGCTAGGGTTTAGCGGTTATAGTGTACATCGTCTTCGCCGCCTGTTCCCCTGCTAGATTCGCTGTCTTTGGCTATTATTTCGTCGTCTTCTAGTTCCGGATTAGGGTCAGGATCTAGCGCAGTGTTAGCATCAGCGTTAGCATCCGGCTTAGTATTAGGGTCTAGCTCTAGTTCGATCTCTGTCTATCGGAATTAACCTAGAAGGCCTGTTTATAATATAAATTCGGCTACGTAGCGGGTAGCCTACGGATAAGAGACGATCGCGTCGTAATCAGCGGTCGCTCTAAGATCTATCTGTACCTAGATCTTTTCTAGTATCTCGTAACGCTACTTAGTATACAACGGACACTATATAAGGATATATCTCGGTATTTAAGACCCTTCCTTGTAGTAACACTAATCAGAATCACGAGCGCTGATCTTATATAGGAAATGGTTTAATACGATACGCATTAAGCGTATCTAAATTAACACCGACGTATAGTGCTTAGGCAGAGATTTATATAGCTCTAAGGCTTTCTTATCCGGCTTAGGGAGTAACCGTTTAGTTAGTTTCCCCGTCTTTTTACGGTCCTACTTAGTAGCCTAGCGCTACTTAATTCGCCGCCGTATACGGCCTTTAGCGAGGCTAGCTAGTAAGAGTCGAGGGTAATCGGACGTATATTAATCCGTTCCGCTCTCTATACCTCCCGTCACCGCTAACTTTACCTCAACGTCCGCCGTCTTATTACTAGGCACGCCTACGTATATAGGGATCTAGCGGATCTCGACGGGAATCTTATCGGACGTAGGCGTATACGATCGAAGGGCCCTAACGTAATTATAAATATAGCCGAGCATATATTAGCCCGACGATCGCTTAGGGTTTTACACTGCCTAAATAGCAGCCTAGTAATTAGAGAAAATAACCAACTTTTTGCTAGACTAGAGTTTAGCGATCGCCATCTCGATGCCACTAAGCTTAGCGAGATATACGGTAGATTCTTAGAGAGTCCCTAAGTATCGTCGTAGGAAGATACCGTCCTTTAGGGCGACGGCGGAGGCGCCGACCTATCCCTCGTATCTACTGCTATCCGTAAAGGACAGAACCGTCGGGCTGTAGTTTTATCCTATCGGGCTTCCTCCTCCTTCCTCTTATAGTAAGGTCGTAAGGCTCTCTTAGAAGAGAGACTCTGTCTCGATCCGGTCGTACGAGGCTTGCGTAGCCTCTGTATCTTCGATTACGTATAGGATCCGTACCTCCTATAGTAATAGAACGAACGCTTTATGGGTCTCCTAGACCCCTAGGATATTAAGGATGCCCTTAGGCTTCTATCGGTAGGCTTCTATTGGTCCCTATCTACTAATCTTGGTTTTCTTTAGCGTACGCTTATAATTCCGGCGTAGGCACCCTGGTCGGGCCTATTCTAGCCCTATCTAGATACGGATAGCGGTTTCCTCGATGATTTATTCTATTTAGAGCTTAATAGGTAGCAGAAACAGCTCTATATTAAGCGTAGCTACGCTAGTCGATTTAAATATACTAGAGATTAGGAGGGCGGCGTATCGCTAGATCTTAGTATATTCGTTAGTAATCCTAAGTCGTTCCCCGTATAGTATCGTCCTTACCTTAGGGCAGAACCACGCAGTAACGCCGTATAATATTTAAGGGACTACTACCGCTTAGTAAACCCGACACATAGCGTAGAGGGATATACCCTAAGTAGAGCCGGTGATAGCCCGGAGGGCCTCGAGGCTACCGTTAGCCTTAGCGAGTAGCTTTTATCGATAGATACTAAATAAAAGATACTTATCGAGCTAGATACCGAGGTATTTCGCTTGCTCAACTAGTTAGATCGTTTAGGTAGCGGTTTACACAGCCATCTTATCGTGGCCTACGGGGAACGTATAGGCAATATTATATACGTCGTAGTCGTCATCTCCTAGCTAAACTATCCGGTATTAGTCGGCCGTAGGCTAGTCTTAAATTTATAGGTTTCGAAAGTGGATAAGTTCAAACTTCTCTGGTACAAATTTAGCCGCGTATCGCTCCGCCCAGACGTTAGCTTTATTTAGCGCTCCCTCTAATAGTTACACATTCCGGTAGTAGGATTCAGAGACCGCGATAGTAGCCACATCGTCGACCTATCCGATTCCGCGCACACAGTCATCGTAGCTCGTTCCCTTTATACAGGTAAGGATAAGGGGTATATTAAAAATTAGGAAGATAATAGGTAACAATAGTAATCCCTAGGGGATTCCTGTCGGGGTAAGGAAGATCTCTAAGATATAGCCTGTCGGAAGCCTAATACGTATCGAGCGGCTAGTTAGGAAGGACTGCAGCTACGCAGCGAAATAGCCTAGGCCTAGCCTACGTAGGTTATAGATTAGCCGTCGATGTAAGACGTTATCGTATGCGCCGGCGACGTCTAAAAATAGGGCAGAGACCACTCGGTCGTGTCCCCAAGCTATATATATTATATCGAGGATTATTTAGATTATATAATCGACACTAATACCTTTCCTTCTACCTAGGTGCGTTCTTGGTAGAAGCTAGTGTTCCTCCACTGCCTATATAATACGTATAGCTATAACCGATTCTAATATTTTACCGAGGGTGTTGAGTAAGGCTATCGGACGCTAGGACTTTAGTTTGCGGAAGTCCCTTAGTCCTCCTTTTGGTAACGTAACGGTAATCGAGTGCTAGAAGTAGCGGGGATTATAGCCCGTTCGTATATATACGTCGAAGATTGCTGTTAAAATAGCTATAAAGTTATAGCTATTATCCGCTAAGATCTTCTATATATAGTTCGGGATTGCATCTTCGCCGGGCGCTTTATCTAGTGGTGCTCGCTTAATAGCGTCTTTGATTTCCTGCTAGGTGATTGCGGGGAAGTCTAGCTGCTTCGGTAAGTGTACGTTAGCGATATTAGAGAGGTTAGCCTCCGGTGGCTGTAGAAAGAACGCCTAGCGGAGGGTCTCTGCTTTCTGCTAGTTCGTCTCTGCCGTCTCGTTAAGTGTTAGGACGTTACGGTAGGCCGGCTGGTTACGTATGTGCGCCTATTTAGAGACCTTCTAGAGACCGCGGGGACTATCTTCTACTATCTATCTTACCTAGCCGCGGAAGCCGTTTCTTAGAGCCCTATTGATTATCTTCCCTTTCTTATTCTTTAGTTCTTTATATTCGTTCCAGTCCTCCTCCGTTGCGCTATCCCTCTTACATCGACGGAACGCGTAGCGTGTCTCCTTAATAGCCTCGGTGCACTTAGGGGTCTACTCGGGCTAAGACTATTCGGATAGTGTAGCGAAGGGTGTAGACGCCTAGATACCTTGTTAGACGATATATATAAGGTAGTCGGTAGCGTCGTCGATCTGTTACGGGGTTTAGAGGCTGTTACTGTTACTGCTGATTTAATATAGGTTTAGTTCGATAAATTTCAGAAACTTCTCTACGTCTATCGCCTTCTAGTTCCTCCGTAGGTTTTCCTCGGCTAGGATAGGCGAGATGTCCGTTATAGTGTATATAGGGAGGTAATCCGAGTCGGTATATATTTTCTCCGTTACTATATAGCTTACTAGGCGTATACGTAGGTTAGCCGTAGCTAAAACTAAGTCGATGGTCGTTACTAAGTCCTTATCGCGCCTAGTAATTATACCCGGGGGTAGCTACGGATCTAATACGGCGACGGCTATTAGGTCGAGTAGCTTATCGGCTTTAGGCTCTAGCTATTAGACCCTGTTGCCTTTCTATACCGGGTAGTATAGGTTATAGTTATCTATGATTAGGTAAGAGACGCCCTTCTAACGTTCTCTAGCTAACGGTATAAGTTCTTTTAATAGATCTAAGGCTCCCTAGCTGTCCCTCTTATTATATAGATTAAATAGCCGAAGCTCTTCGCCGTCGACTAGCGTTATCCGGAGCTCCTATAGGTTACGGGAGTAGATAATATAGGTATACTCGCCTAGTTTCTTTAATATAAATATATAGATATATATACGAGCTGCTTCGACGGGTAGGCTCGGGTCTATCGGGGGTCGGAGGAGGTTATAGGTATATTAGTAAGGCCGGTAAGTGTTGTCTTTAAATTCTGACTTCTACGGCTCTTAGATAGCGATAATATCTGCTAAGAGAACCTCCGGGTCTCTTAGAAACTAAGCTATTACCTTATCTTTCTATCGGTTTACGTTATATTAGTATATTTTAAGTTCTCTTAGTATATATTATTACTAATTATACTGATTTATTAATATTTAGACGGGGCTAGTTTCTTTAGGGTTTTCTGCGCTCCTAGCTTTTTCTTTTAGCGGTTTTTACTGTATAGCTTCTTCCGTTTCTTACTACTTATCTCTAGTAGCGAGCTAGGTCGATCCGGTAGCGATAGTACCGATAGTAGCGATAACGGTTAGAACTCCTAGTTAGATAGCTATTCCGGTAGGGAAGAGAGGGAGGATATCGACGGTTTGTTAGTATTATATAGTACTAACTAGCTTTTAGGTTCTTATATATCGCCCTCGGCTTCGGACGTTAATTCTGCCCTTCGCCGGTTTACGTCCTCGATTAGTTTCGATATCCTTACTAATCTTCTACTGCTCGAGTCTCTTGACTAGGAGTCCCTAGACTATTTTCCTTTGCTAGTTAATTATGATTTCCTTTCCTCTACGGTCTTTATACGGGTAATACGTACCTTAGCGGTTCGCTCTCTGGCTGCTTCGGATTTAGATAATACGGGAGGGAAGGTTCGGTAAAAGACTAGTTAGTGCCGTATAACGCTGTCGCTCGGCCCGAATTAGTAATTATTAAGTAATTTAAGCGAGATTAAGGGGATTATAGGGCGAATCTGTGAGGGTTTAGGTATAAGTTCCTCTCTAGGTTCTTCCTCTCTAGTCTCTTCCTTTTTAGCCTCCTCTGCTCTAGCCTCGCCTACTCTAGCCTTTTCTGCCTCTATATCGGTCGAGTTTGATATAGTATAGGCTTCCGTAGCCTCTTCTATTCCTGCCTCCGTTGAATTTAGCTCGGGGTAGGCTTATATAGGTTTAGAGGTAGGTTCTTCCTCGGCCTTATCTACCCTAGTATCTATCGAATCTAACGGTTTTTGTCTTTATTCTATACTATTATTTACTAGAGCCGTTATCGACTTAGTATTAGTAGCTGTTACTAGCTTACTAGCTATCTTAGTTTTATTCTTTATAGTCTTAGTAGTTTTAGTAGCCGCTGCCTTAGTA
Source organism: Penicillium canariense (assembly GCF_028826845.1). Taxonomy (NCBI): domain Eukaryota; kingdom Fungi; phylum Ascomycota; class Eurotiomycetes; order Eurotiales; family Aspergillaceae; genus Penicillium; species Penicillium canariense. The sequence goes on along the minus strand of NW_026622728.1, from coordinate 4,671,220 downwards.
ACCGGCGTAGCTACGTTTTAGGTAGATCGAGATAGGATAGGACCGGTATCCTACGAGCTTTTATTATTAGGCTATACGGCTAGTATATCGCTATTTATACCGCTAAGCTCTTTACTAGATAAGCTTTAGGGGGTTCCCTATAAGCTAACGGAGGAGGGCTGTAGGTTCGCCGGTAGCTATCGGATGCTAAACGGTATAGGGACTAGATAAAATCTTCCCCGGTATTTAGCTTGCTTATTTATCCGCTCGACCTCCTAGATATAAAGCTGATAGTCCTAATTCTATATAGCGTATACGCCTTTATAGTTAGTATATTTATATTTTTCGCGTATATCCTTCGAAGGGTAATCCCGAGACTAATAGCCCTCTGTGTAGTATATATATCTAATAGGTTAGGAATAGGCGGTTCCTATATATCTAAACTTTTAATAGTTAAAGCACTAGCGTAGCCGAGACTCTCGATTATATAAGACCGCTATTAGGTTATTATAGTCCTAGAGGACTCCGTAGCTAATAGCCGTATTTATAGGGACCGGTAAGGTAAACTCGAGGACGAGAGAGCCGCTCTTACCTAATAGGGTCTTAAGCTAGTAGATCTTAGCGATCTCCGTATCTCCCTAGAACTAAATATTCTCCGCTAGTAAATCCTTAATTACCTCCTTCTATAGTAGGTCCTCCGACGCCCGGTTAATTCTTAAAGAGCGTACGTTAACGTCGTGAACTACTACTCCCTACGTTAGTAGGTAGACGAAGGTAGTCTTACAGAGCCTTTTGGTCTACTTGTTACGGTAAATCCGTAGGATCTCTGCCTCTTTCGCGTCGCGTACGGTGAACCGGATATCCCCCTATTTAAGCTATCGGGACGCTAGGATTATTACCTAGGCGAGGGCGGGTGTCGGATCGCGAGGGGACTGTACGGCTTTAGCCCTGGCCTAGTTAGTACGCTTGGTAAGCTCTGCTGGCGTTAGACGGCGGAAGACGCCTACTTATACCCGATCTCCAAGGCACACTACAACCTCTCGGTTACGTACGACGTCCGAAGCTCGTGCGGGCGCAGAATCGGACGAGTTAGGGGAGGAGGACTGGTAGTGTACGGGCGTAGGCGCTCTTCTGGCCTATTTAGCGAAGGATCTGACGGTCTGCTTCGCTGGCGGTTCCACTGCCGTCTTGATATCCTGCATATCCTTACGGATGGCTGCGAGTTCAGCCTGCCAGTCCGTCTGCAACGGTGTCAATAGGAGGTCCTTGGTGAGCGCCTCCACTTTTATATATGGCGGGTATGCTTTTTGTTTGCAAAATTTATATAAACTTTAGGTAGACAAACAAAATTTACCGTTTTGGAAGTTGGTGTTATTTTTGTCACCCCACAGTCCACAGCTGCAGACCTGGTTGGCGTGACCACCCAATCGCGCAAATTCGGCCTAGCACTAGGCGCCGATGTTCATTCAAACACACTTTAGGGAGGAGGAAGGCGGCATTTTCTGGTAAAAACAGCGTTGGTAAACTGAGCCAAATCAAGCGGCGTGACTGACAATTGATGTTGTCTCCGGCGATCTTTTGGATGTTGCAGATTGCCCCAGCCGTAGTAGGCAATTCGTCAGCACACACGGAGCAGCCTGATGACGGGCTTCGAGCAAGAACAGCCGCCATATGACAGTGAGCCAAACCCGTCTCTGCCTTTGCCTTTGCCTTTGCCTTTGCCTTGTCTGCGGCTGCTTCTTGATTGTGAGCATGCCGCAAACAAATTGTGAGTGCCCAGCGTGGCTGTAGAAAAGCCTCCAACATCCCTCCGCAACGGAGGCCGCTGCCTGCCGCTAGCCCACAAGACCAGCAGAGCCACATCCCCTGCCTGCATCGCCAAGCGTAGTTTCCGTTAGCGCCTGTCAAGGACAATGCCTACGCTACAACAGGCAATGTCTCTCCTCTCTCGTAATTAACCTTGAGAATTCCTCCTCCCCTCGAGCAATGACGCCCTCGGTAAGAGGTTGTCCTAGTGGCATTTTAGTTAAGCACGGCTCAAATGGATGGGACATCTGCCATGAGAGCCTTGTTAGCTTTACCACTACATAGCATACCAGCCATGATTCCACTTGGTAGCCGGTCCTGGCAGACAGGTCTTCCCTGGCAGCAACGAACACCCCAATGGCAACCCCTGTTCCACGCACGCCAGGCAGCACTGTGGTCTCCGACAACAGAACAGGGGATCGGCCACGGTGCCCATCTGCATTGGGGAAGGAAGGGTAAGGTGAAACAGTGATATTCGAGAAATCGGCGGTTAACAGTTCAGGGAGCCATAAATAGCATTAAAACTTCCTGCAGCCGTGATGGTAGATTGTATTAGCCTTGCTGAGTTTTAGAGCGCTAAGTGACGATTCTTGATTGCCGGACCAGGTCTGAAGATCTTAATGACGTCGGTGGCAAGGACATTTTTTCAAACACAGGCACATATGATCAGTACATTAGCACCCTGGATATCTTATCCCAGTTGCTTTGTAGGGCTAGGACATTGTATATGATTGTATCTTAACATTTTCGGCGCGCAGGATGTGAGGCGTTTGTGTTTCCCCAAAGATGAATCGACAGAGACTGTCACGATATCGAACCGAGCTGTTTGTCGAACCGAGCCGTTTGCCGTAGCGAACGGTTTGCGGCATCGATATCGAATCGGGCTGTTTACGACGGGAGTGCGTTTACGATAGATTCATCCGTAGAGGAGTATTTAGACGACCGCTAGGAGGGCCCTTCCTCTTCTTCTTTTCCTCTCTAGCTTTAGTATCTCGAATACACGCGCCGCTATCGTCTTTTCTACGATGGTGATTGGCTTCCATTGACAGAGACTTGAACCTGCACAAGTAGGCGGTGGCATGGTGTTTCAAAACGCCACATGTCCAACTGCGAGCTTGAACCTCTGAGACATTAACCTTTCATGGCCATTGCCTTCAACAGCGACCGCTCTCTAATGCACAAGTTAATGCAGAGCAGTCAATAACCGCAACAGCTCGTCTACGCTTCAAAACTCATTAATCGCTGCCAAATGTGCTTCTTAGGCTACGTTCATGTTTGGCGGTGGGATGCTGACAGTAAGGTGGGAGAGATCGATTAGCGGCTCCTAATACACGAGGCCCAGGGTGGTAGTGCTGTAAGGTACATCGAGCAGAAGTACCCAGGAAAGGGAAACTCCTCGGGACAGAGGCTTTTTCGGGCTGGGGGGGGGGGGGAAGGGTTTATCGAAGAATTCAGTTAGCCAAAAACATCCTCACACCAAATTTGCTGTAGCCTGGTGCTGGCCACAACAGGACGATACTTCGGCGCGGGTACCTTCTGTGGCGTAAACCCCTATCAGCACCAGATTCAGAGGTTCATGGTTAGGTACGAATTGGCTAGGACGAAAAACACCGTTGTGGCAAGTGCGCAGCTACAACGAGATCCAATAGCAACGGGCAATGGATAGAAGTAGAAAATCGACTTATTGCCTTTTAGTTTATTATACCTAAGCTCAAAATATCCATTCCAAAGCTAGATGCCCGTCTACAGCGGTACGGATGAGCGCATTTTCGTCCCTTGCAGTGCCCTGCACCAGCAGGCCGTGGCGGGTGATTTGGTGGGGAGACGAGACTCTGTAAGACTTACCTTACTGGGTACAGAAAGGCCTGGTACCTGTATTGGCATGTCAATCACTACAATGGAAGTACTCGGGGACAAATCTAGCAGTGTCATGCATGAAACGGTCTCCCGATCGAACCGTTTACAGCAGATGGCGGTGGGCCGAGTCACTCTGAATTGAGCCACGCCTCAACCAACGACCACAGGCTGCGTTGAGATATGGGACAGGGTGGATCATGCGCCGACTCACAATGCCACGCGGTGTCTGGCATGATGAATTATTAATACAGGAGCAAATGAATGGGACATGGCGCTGACATAACAGGGACCAGTAAAACCAGCAAAAGAAAACAATTGAGAGCTGACAAATAAAGCATAGCTGCTGGCATATCTGCTGGAGCTGTGGGCTAGTTTCCTGGTTACAGCATAGAAGTCTGTACGCTGCTTGCTAGGCAGATTGAATAGAGCAAGCTGCCTGGAACGAAAGAGTCGGGGGGTCAAGGGTATTTCGAAGAATCGAGGACACCATCAAATCTGGGGGTGTTGGAGGCAGCCTCTACCCTAGCATAGCTTCTCCCCACCAGCTGCTCCACCATCAGTACAGATATAATCAGTGACTTGGCTGGAAAACCCAGTATCATCCAGTTCAGTCATGAAGGATGATGGCCTAACAAAATTACCACAGCCTGGTATTTAGCGTCTTCGCTACCGGCTGAACCTAGCATAACCATCAGAAAGGGTAATGCCCTGAACTGGGTGGTTCCACCGCGCATCCTCCTGGTGGCCACTCACAATGCTTGCATCGTTAGTGTCCTGCAACTCTACTCCGGCCCGACTCAATATCGCAGTGGATAACGAAGCTGCGCCGCCTTCTGGGTAAGTTAACTGCTGACCTCTCGAAAAAAAAATGGTAATATTTTTGTGACGGATGAATGGATGGATTGTGAGGCATGCAGCCGGCGTTCTACGTAATGGACGGGCTGGTGGTATGCAACCGATATGGCCGCCGCCCATTGTTTGGCGTTGATTTGATTTGATTTGATTTGATTTAATTATTTACATCGGTTGGCGCCCTAGAGTAGGCTTTTGGACGTGCTAACGAGCTTTCTACGGATAAATATGCAGTCGTACCCGCTAAGTAGGCCCCCAATAGAACGTGCGCCGCGCCCATATTCTCACTAGTTGCCCCTGGAATACTCTCCTTGCCATTATCCTCTAACTATAGCAGTTTCGCGCCCAGTAGTATATGTCTATCTGAATCAATACCCATTAACGGGATTATAATAATGCTAGCGTTCTACGCCCATAGTTACCGCCGTGGATATATTATACCAGCAACTTTTATCTCCTAGTCTTTCTACGGGGACTAGCGGGAGCCCTGCTATTAATAGCATATATCACCAAAAATAAAGGAAAGAGGAATTATTTAATAAGTAGTGTCTACTACTCGGGCTAGGTACTATATAGAGTGCGTGTCAGGGTTCGGGTCCGGTAGCAGATGTATTAGGAGTCAGCGCGGCAGGCAGGCTAGGCTAATCGGCTATGTACGGTACATTGACAAGACGTAGCTCAAGGAGCTACATACAGCGGAGCTTCGTGGTGTAGTTCTAGTGAAGCAGCTTAGTAACTATTACGGCCTGAATCATCAGGCTTCAGCATTTAGGCCCAAAAACGACTACCCTCGGTGGCGCCTCGGTGGTGCCGGGGTCTGCACCGTGATAGTGCGCTAGGCTTATATGCCCTATATAGTACTATATATACTTATTAATCTTTGAATAGTAGAAGTTAGTAATATATATATATACCTTATAGGATCTACTAAGGAATTTCCCTATTGCCGTCTCTAGGTTAGGGTTTAGCCGAACCTAGAGATAGCTAGGGATTTTCCTAGGTTAATAACGTGGGAGTAGACGAAAATGATAGATATGTTCCTCTCTTATCTCCGTGTCGCTGTTAGGGGCTATGATTATTCCCGATAAGGCTTGTTATGGTAGACTCGGTGAGAGCGTGCTATATAGTTAGCTAGGCTAGCGTAGGTGATTTATAGGCTTAGGTTTAGCTAAACACTAGAGCGGTATAGTTACTGCTAGATTGAGTCTCGTATTAATTAGGCTTGACTAGCATTTTCCCCTGATATTATTGACTTCGTTCTGTTTGGTAGCGGCACGCTCTAACGTTATTATCTCGAATATGGTGGCCATGTCTAGCACTTCTTTGATCTTACTTATTACGCTGACTTAGGCCTAGACTGGTTACGGTAATATCCTAAGGAGGATGCTATCACTAATCGAATGTTATCATAGCTGGCTTATCTATGTCTCTAGTAGATATAGTTAGACATTTTACAGACTATCTAGCGAGAGATCTAACCAGATGCTCGCTTAGCGATTCTAGACGACTAAGTCTAATTCTGCCGTTAGGGTCTTTCGGGTATCTTAAACAGGGATATAACTATAGTAACAGGCCGGCGGACTAGTTTCAAGAACCCTTATTAAGCATTTCGAGCTTTATTTAGCTCTGATGATGGTCGATAACGAATTAACTAGGATAATAAACTATTCCGCACGCTTTATTAACGAATTTATGCCGCCCTGTAACAGTTTCCGGTTGAGCGGAGGTTGCCACATGTATTTACAAGCTAACTTAGGCGCTACCTTTGTTCGTATCACTAGGTACTTCTGTATCCTTCGTCATATAGGTTAACACAGAAAACCAAAAACGGTGACTACCGGTGGTATTCCATTAACCTCCAAGCTAGCTCTAATAGCAATTCAAAATATGTCACAGTCGATGATTGGTACTAGGTAGGAAATCGATAGCAGCTAGGCTATCTGATACGCTTTCCTTAGTACCTTGACTGGAGCAAGTATTAATGGTAGTTATAGATTGTCAGTCATCGTGGTTAGCCGCTAACGTATATGCCATAAGAATTCTAACACGACTATAGAAGTCCCGCTTATCATCCATCAGACCTCCTAGATAGGGACTCGTGGCTAATGAAGCCTGTTTTGTTGAAACCTGGACCGTCGGAAAGCTCCCCGCCGCAAGGCTGTCCTTTTGTATCTCAGTGCCGTGCTCTCTCCCACACCAACTCTCTCTTTACCGCTCTGCTCCAAGGTGATACCGGCGCACCCATCAGTAATCTTATATTGGGAATCTGATTTATTTTCTTCATCGTTTCAACCTTGTTCCGACCATGCCTCCAAGCACAGAGCCAACAGACGCCGCCACCAGCGGGGGCCGCGACGAAACTTCAACCCCCAAGGCACGGCCAGAGGCTACACCAGCCAACCCCGCGGTCGCGGACGCAAACGCGGACAGGGAAAGACGACGGGAGAGAAAGAGACAAGCGAGACGGAGGAGAGAAGAAGCAGGCTACATATTGGAGGATCTGCGATCTGGAGAGCGAATACTCTACCTGCAAGAGGTGCCGCGGGTCAAAGCCAGCCACTGCAGAGCGTGGGACTGCGCGATTACGAGACTCGCTCGCTCGCCGATTATCCGATCCCAGTATCGCTTTGCGCTGAAGAGTAGCCGGAATATGTATTATGGGGAAGGTATTGTGTATCGCCTTTTCTTATTCCCTATCCCTGAGCACGGTTCCTATTCTCAACCAACTGTGGGCTGACTGGCTGACTGACAATTTCTTCCCCAGAACTCATCGAGTACTACCACATTACCTGCATCGAGCGCCTCATCCCTAATCTCGCTGAGCTCGTCGTAAACGGGCATCTAAAACTAGACGGCTGGGTATCCGCGCCTCTAGGTTCCTCTATCTCCATCGAATCCTCCACCCAGGCTATCACAGACTGGTTCGAACATGGCGGACGCACGTTTGATATACAGTGTTACGAGAGGTTCAAGGCGGACCACAAGGAGTGGACCGGTGAAATCAGTTTTCGTAATATCGAGCATCAGCTAGGGCATGAAGACGGAAGATCTCGAGTTGACTGCTATTACTGTGAGGGAGGGCCGGCAGAGCCCAGGGAGCCCGTGAGGAGTGATTATTTCCCTACCGAGCCGGCGGCTATCTCGCTGAGTCGGTTGTTGGCGGTTGTCAGCGACGAGCCGCATATCGATGCGTGGTGGTGCTGGGGACGGGCGAAGAAAGGTTCGGAGACGAAAAGGAATGCAGGAGTCCCACAGGAGGCTTCGCAGTGAGACTGTTCACCTGCCAGAACACGAAAGAGGTGGGGACTGGGGAGCACAAAATAAATTGAGAATATACACTGAATTTTAAGTTTGCTGGAAATGCTCGCTAAATATAAACAAAACGTGTAACCTAAGGTCGATATCCCCACCGTTACAACTCCTCTTCCTCTTCCTCTATGACTGGCCCGGCGGTTCCAACATTCTCGAGCAATTGTGTCACCGAGGACACCAGGTTCCGCGTCACCGCGAGGCCCCTTCCCAAACCCATAAGGACCGTGAAACTTCCATCGTCGATCGCCGCGCGGACACACTGGTCCACAGCAACTTTCCGTAGTGAACGATCATAGAAATGGACCTCCTGCTCCGGGTCTCGGGCATACCGCTCTACGATGGCCTGTGCCTCAACTGGATGATCGGAATCCACAGACACCACGTCCCTCATCATCTATTCCCCTCGCTGGTAAGCGCGAAAGGTGATTGTGACTCGCCGTCCTGGTGACGAACCGCTAGCAGGACCTCGATTGATACTACCAACCACACCTGTGCTGACGGGGTTTGTTATGTCCCGCTGAGTGGCATCGAGCGGTGTGACTTCTCCCTGCACGCGAGCCTCGACATTGACCGCTCGTCGCCGGGAGGACAAACCGGCTCGTGACGCCTTGGGCGATTCCCCCGGCTGAGCCTGCTTTGGCTTGGCTACCTTGGATGGTTTCGCGACCTTCTGGTGGGGCCGGACAGCGACCGCAGGAGGACGGTCTTCATGTTTATTATCTGGTAGACCAAGACAATATTTTGGCTTTGAATTCTTCCTATACAGTAAGTAAAGGGAGCTGTGGAGGGAGCCAGAGTGGATTCCGTGTCGATGTGGACATCCAGCCATCCAGAGGCCTACCAAAGCCTTGAAGCTGAGAGATCCCTTGAATATTATCACATCGGAAGAAATCACAAACCGAATAAATTCCCTCAGTAGAGAGACAGCGTGGGGGTTTTATGGAGGCAACATCGCGATCCAAACGCTCCAAATGGGCTGCATGTCACGGAAAAGACCTGAGGTCGCCATAGCGGCTGGCGATATCCACGTGACCTTTGACCCATCTTCCTCCGTAATGGCCGCTCCCGCCACCTCCTGCGCTTCGACCTCTCCACTCCGACCCACTCTCCCCCGTCAGCAATTGATGGGAGGTACCGCACAGCGCGACTCCAAGATCGTCCTCCCTCCTCAAGCTGGCATCAAAAAAAGCACCGTCAAACCACGCGCAAAGAAAGCATGGGATCGTCCCCTGTTTGCCTTTGCCAGCCCTAGGGCTACCTCCACCATAAGCGCCAATGTTTCTGATATACTCGCGGAGCCTTAACCGGCTATACTAATAATCGCTAGGAGCGATAGCTCGCGAACTTATATAGTAAAAAGATTAAGACCTAGTAAGTCTACTAGGATTAGATCTTATATAAGTTTTCGGAGTATCTTAGTAATATAAAGAAGTAAGACTATTTTATATTATATAAATAGGGCCGAAAGACTTTTATATAGTATACTACCGAACTCTAGTAGGCTATATCTAAGTATAATCCTAAGATATAGGAGGATATTATTATCTAATACCTCTAAATAGATATAAATACTAATTTATAGAAGAAATAGGCAGAAGAATATAACCCTCTAACCGATCTATAGGGCGTTATTAACTATTTTATTAATTTTAAGCGAGGGTTAATAATCGTAAACTATATTAGCAGAATAACTACTAGCGACGAGCGTAACCTAGATAAGATAGATCTAAACGTAGTATAATCCTAGTAGAAAGATAAGAAAGGTGTTATGCGGTGCCGACTGGTCACTGTGAGTTGGAGCGTCCGGGTTATACTTGCCTAGTTCTAACTGCGGATTCCAAGAGTATCTCGTAACCGTACCGTTGCTATGCTTAGCCTTACGTTAGGTTCGGGTCCTATTAAGTATCTTGCAGAACGTGCTAGAGGTGCGCACTAAGTAGGTTAGTTACTAAGTGTTGCTACGAAGTGAGCTCCCCTACTTATAGATTAGGTTATCTTAAAGGTAAACTATAAAGTAGAGTACTAAAGGTAGTAACTAAGTAATAATATATAATTAATCGCGAAGAACTAAATATATAATACTAAATAAGTATCTTTATATATCTAGTCCTTTATAATAGTATAGGTAGTAAATAGTAGAGTAGTAAATAAGTCTTAGTACGATCTACCTATATACTAATCTACCTTTTTACTACTAAAGATTATATATAGTTTTACTAGTACCTAGTACTTAGGACGTAATCTAAGTATAGGTAAAATAGTAGCCGTTTCCTATATTATACTAACTACCTTATTATATAAGTAGGTATTATCCGTAGTAGTTAACTATAGGCCGTTTCTAGTTCTCTTTCCGGAATATCTTAGGGCCTTCCGGGATATATCTAAGTATACCGAAACGTACGTAATAATATTACTCTTTAGCGTCCGTAGACGATTAGTTTACGGTTACTCTTTAAATAACTACAGTCCCTACACCTCTTAAGGTCCGTAATATTATCCCCTCCTTTCTAGTCCTTTATCCTTAAAGGATTTCTTTTTAAACGTTAGTGCCCTTTTAGGTAGATATAGTATTTTTCTATTTTTTCTTCTTACCCTATTATATCTATTTATTATACCTAAACGTAAGGCTAACTCTATTCTTAAAGGTATTCCTAAACTTCCTATTCTACGCGATTAGGTCGCTAGTTATATTTATTAAGCTAAATATATTATTATAAATAGCTTTATCGTATCTATTCCTTACGATTATTATCGGGAATCTAGTAAAAAGTATATAATAGATCGGAGTTATCGATATTCTAAGTATATTTCTTATACTTACGCTAGTCGGGCGTATAAGCGAGAGTTTTATACTAGTTAGGAATAGGATTTATTACGTTACGCTAAAGATAAACTTTCCTCCGATATCGAAAAGAATAAAAGTAAACTCGATTTATTAGAACCTAAGTTAAGCGATTTATAGTCTTATCTCGTAGAGCTATATTAATAATTATTAAATAAATAAAAATAGTATTAGGAAGCTATATCTTAATAGTATCGTTTACGAAAATAAATAGCCTTCCTTAAGTAAAAAGGTTTTAAAATATTAGAATATAATACTAAATTATTAAGAATTCTTAATAAAAAGACGTCGTCCCTAGAGTAGGCTATTTCTTCTACCCTTAAAGTTTAGTAGTTAGCGTCTACTACTAAGAATCCGAATTTTAATTAGATATTTTAGGAGATTACTTAGTTATCTTTATCCTTCTAGGATAGTTTAGATATTTCTAGGCTAGGTAGCTCCCCCTCCGCTAATAGAACTATTAAACTAGCTAGTAGTAGCCTATTAGGTTCTCGATAGATTCCTATATATTTTCTAAGGTATTATATCTTTACTATTTTACGAGGTAGTAAGGTTTCCTGTTAACTTTATCTATTACTAGGATTTCCTTAATCTTATATTTATTCTTCGTTTCTTCCTCGATTTCTATATTAGTAGCGACTTCGGCGTTTCTAGGTACTTTTTCTAATAATAAGATATAAAATATTATATAGATACGTTATATACTTTCTAGTAGCTTTAGTCGATAATTAAGTAGTCCTATTTTTTCTATAATTTCGAATAGTCCTAATTTAAGATAATTAAGTTTCGTACTAGGTCGTCTAGTACGAATATTACGTCGTAGGAGATAAACTTTCTCTCCCTCTTAAAAGTCTAGCGCCTCCTAGCGTAACTAATCGTAGTAGAATTTTATATATATATTAAGAAACTTAATATCTCTAGATAGTTAAAGGTATAATTACTTTATTCCTATTACTAATAGGTATAATAATTCCGTAATTAGTTATTTACCGATAGGTTCTCCGATAATCGTAGAATTAAGCCTATAATTTATAAAGAATAGTGTTTCCTTAGTCGTTAAGTATATAGTATTATTATACGTAAATTACGTTATTAGTAATAATCCTATCTAATTATTTTATTAGTAGTTTATATAATACTATAGGTATTATTCTAGGGTCTAGTTAACTCGTTCTGTTTACCTATTAGTTTATAGGTAGTATATAGTAGAGAGTCTATACTTAATACCGATTTAATCTATAAGTAATTACTATATATTAGATATAAAGAGTTTATCTCTATTCGAGGTAATCTTACTCGGTATTCTATAATTAGTAAATATATATCTAAGTAGTAGATTAGCTATTATTTATACGTTAATAGTTTCGGTCGTTAGAATTATATATATATATTTAGTTAGCCGATCTACGACTACTATAATTATATCGTTTCTTTCTAAGATAGGTAATTTCGTAATAAAATCTATAGTAATCTACTCCTATAGTCGGGTCGGTATTTCTACTACCTATAGCTCTCTATATAGTATATATCGAGTCGATTTATTTTATTAATATAAATCGTATTACTAGATATATTTTTTAACTTTTCTATATATCGCTAGGATATAGTAGTTCTATATAATTTTCTCGATTATTTTTTCGATTCCTAAATATCCTTATATTAGTTTATTATAGTATAATTAGATAATCTTAGTCTATAAGTTTCTAGGAACGTATACTAAGCTATAAATATAGACTAAGCTATTTCTAGTTAGTACAGTATTATTACCTAAAATCTTCTATATTAATTTATTATTAGTTATAGCTTCTCGAATCTTCTATAGCTATTCGTTATCCTATACTTCGCTAGTTACTACGAGGATTTAGTAGTTATAGATAATATATCCCTTATTATTTATAGTTAAGATAGTAGGTACTACTTCCTTAGTCCTAAGTTTATAGTCGGGTTATCGACTTAGTACGTCTATAACTATATTTTTAGTTTTTTTATAGTATACTATCTTAAAGTTATACTAGGCTAGGGTTTCTACCTATCTAGCTTATTATTATATAAGTTTTTTCGTTATTATAAAGTATATAAGGTTATAGTAATCTATCCGTACGATTATAGTATATTTCGCTCCTTCTAGGTACGCTCTCTAGGTTTAGAATACTAATACTATAGCTAATAATTCCTTATCGTAGATATCGTAATTAAGCTCTGCTAGGATTATTTTCTAAGACTAAAAAGCGATAAGTCTAAGCTTACCGTCTTCTCCTAGTTATATAAGCTATACGCCGAGTACGAAGTCTAATATATTAGTTTCTATAATAATTAGTACGTTATAGTTAAAGATTATAAGAATTACCTCTCCTATTTTCTTATTATATATTTTTTTAAGTACTATAAATAACTTTTCCGCTTTATTATCCTATTTAAATAGTACTCTTTTTTTAGTAAATCGGTAGAGTCTAGCTATATATTATAAGTATTTCGGAACGAGCTTTCGGTAGTAATTAGCTAATCTAAAGAAGCTCTAAATATCTTTAATATATATTAGAGTTAGTTATTTAAGAATACTCTTAATCTTATCTTATTCTATTCCTAACCCGTCGGGGCTAATAGTATATCTAAAGAAACTTATTTCCTAAATATAGAACTTATATTTCTTAAGTTTAAGTGTAATTTTTATTTCCCTTAGCTTCTATAGTACTTTTTTATTATATTTAAGGTATTCTTCCTTAGTTTTAGAGAATACGAGGATATTATCTAGGTATATAATAATAAACTCGTCGAGATATTCTTCTAATATAGTAAAGATAAAACGTTAGAATAATATAGGTACGTTAGTAAATCCGAAGGGTATAACGGTATATTCGTAGTAACTAAACTTAGTCCTAAATACCGTTTTCTATTTATCTCCTACCTTAATTCGTAGTCGGTTATATACGTTAGTAATATTATATTTACTAAAATATTTCGCTCCTTAAATAATATCTTATATCTTACTAATTAATAGTAGTAGATATCGGTCTTTAATTATAATATCGTTAAGTTATCGATAATTAACGTATATCCGAAGTTCCCCTCTTTTCTTAGGTATAAATAGGATTAGGTATCTTACCGACGATTTCGATTTTCTAATATTTCCTTTTTTAAGATTATCCCTAATATATTCTTATAGTATCGCTAACTCTTTTTACGATAGTAGATAAATTAGTATAAACCTTAGTTCTTTACTTTTCTTAATTTTAATCTTATAGTCGAACGGACTATATTCTAGTAGCTTACCGTCTAGTAGTAGCGTAAATATATCCTAGAATTCGATATATTCTTCGGGGATCTTATATTCTCTTTTTAGCGCTCTTATAGCGTAAAAGGACGTTTCTTCGTTATTAATAAGAATATATTCTTTAAGTTCTTTATTAGTTATATCCGGTTATTATTCGGTTATCGCGATATCTCTAATATCGGTTATTTCTTAGTTAGGCCTATCTCTAGGCCGAAAACTCCTCTTAAGTTCGTTTTTATAAGGGTTCTCCTAAATATCTATTTCCTTTTTACTAGGTCTCTTTAGCACTTTTCGTATCTTATCTCCGGTCTATATCTTATTAGTTTATCGATAGTCGTATCTATCGAATAATATACGTCTTTATTACTAATTAATAGCTAGGTTATACTTCCTTAGCTAGGGTACTCTAAGTACTATATTATATTCTCCGAGGCTTATAATATCGAAGTTAACTACCTTGAAGTAGTCCCTAATAACTATTAGTAATAGTCTACTCTTATATATAATCCCTAGTCCTAGGCTCTCTCTATTAAGCCTAATAATAGATTAAGGTCGTAGCTTTTCTATACCTTAGATCTTATAGCGATATTTATACTATAGGCTTATAAAGTTTCCTATTACTCCCGAATCGAGTATTACTTTAGTTAATCGAAACGTAATATTAGTAATAATCTTTATATATATACCCTATATAGTAGCTACGAGATACTATAGTTCGGTATTTATCCTCCGGTCTCTATACTAGAGTTCTATATATTCTGAGCTCTAATTTAGTTTTTTTTCTTATCGTAGCGGCTTTAGTTCTAGGCTATTTTCGACTTTTCCCGCTATATATATTATATACCCCTCGTCGTAGTATCCTATTATAGATCTAAGTCGGTAGTTAGGGTATTACGTATATCCTTAGTATATATAATAGTCTTACTAGTATAGATAAAGTCCGTCCTCGATCTTTACCTTTAACTAGTATAGTTCGTATAACTAATTAGTGATTTCGAGGGCTTTATCGATTATCTAGCTATCGTTTCTTTCTTTATTTTAAAATAAATCTTAGAGTTTATTCTATAGTCGCTTAATATCTATAATAATATTAGTTTTCTAGGGTTTTCCTTAAGGCTATTTAGTCGTATCCGTTTTTAGGAGCTAGGGTAGAGTCTCTAAGATCTCTAGGGTTCCTAGAATCTCGATTAGTATTTTTAGGATCCTTATATCCTACTCCTAGTACTTATTAGATAGTTTATAGGAGTCGGTAGTATTCCTAGGGCCGTACTAGATCTACCTTTAACTCTTAATATTTTCCTAGTCTATCTCGGGGAAATTCTCTATTATATACTCTACGCTATTTAGGCCGTAGTATTTAATATCGTCCGTAAAGGTATCCGTAATTTTACCCTTTATAGTATTCCTTATAATCTCTACTCGGTCGTTATAGGCGTATTCGGCCTCTTCTAGGCTTAGTTCCTATTTTTTAGGCCCCTTAGTAGTTTATAGCTATTAGGGTCGGATCTTACTATCCTAAGTAGCCCTTAGCTATTATAGTTTTACGTTATTACGTCCGTTATCTCGCTTATACGCCTATAGCTTTACGTTATTACGTTTATTATACTTACGTATCTGATATCCTAGCTTCCTATACTCGAAGTATAGATTATTATCCTTCTACCGTTTTTCTTCTTTAATCGGGAGTCTTACTATATTAAGCTCTATTAGTTATAGTCCGTAGGGGTCGCTATATAACTCCCTCGGCTAGTTTTATTATTATCCTCGCCTACCTTCGTAGTAGCGGTATTAGTATAGTACCGTTCTTCGGTTATCTCCTTATCGCTACTCCCGTCGCTAGAGTTTATATTTATAAAGTCGATTATCGAATTTAACCGCGAGTTTAATTATCTTATAAAATTCTTCCGGTCGGTTAATCTTTATAAGTTTATCCTTAATATCTTCCTTAAGTCCTTATTCGAATAGCTAAATATAGGTATTATCGTCGAAATCGAGGTATAAGATAATCTATTAGAATTCGGCGGCGTATATATTAGCTAATCTAGTCTATTATAGCCGATTAAGTTATCTTTTCGCTATTCTTACGGCGTCGATATTACTAAAAGTTTATTCTAATTTTTTCTTAAAAGTTTTATAGGATACGAAGATTTCTTTAGTAATATCTCCCTAATCTCTTAGGGATTTATCGTTAAATTCCCTAATATAGGGTTCGAACTACTCGAATACTTATCTATATAGGTAGGTAGAAGCGTAGATTACTCTATCGGCTTCTTCTACGTAATTAATTAGGCAGAGCTATATATCTATCTAAGTTAAGAAGGAATAAAGCTTAGTTTATTCTCTATAATAAAACTTAGGTTTCGGTAGTTTAACTATAGCTAACGTACGGGTATTACTTATCTATACGAGCTATTCTTATAACTAGGATATTATCTCTATAAGTTATATATTAGTAGGTATAGAGTTCGATCTACTCGAAATATTACTTAAAGTGCTATCGTTACCTACTATAATAACTATACTCTATAGTTTAAAGATAGGGCGATTAATATATTATATAGTACCGACTAGTTACTATAAGTTAGAGCGTCCGGGTGTTACGGACCTCAAGAGGCGCGGGGGCCGCAGTTATTTGAGGAGCAACCGTGAACCAATCATCTACGGACGCTAGGGAATAGCGTTATTACGTACGTTTCGGTATACTTAGGTATGCCCCGGAAGGCCCTAAGATATTCCGGAAAGAGAACCAGGAACGGCCTATAGCTAACTACTACGGATAACGCCTACTTATATAATAAGGTAGTTAGTGTAACGTAGGAAACAGCTACTATTTTACCCGTACTTAGATTACGCCCTAAGTGCTAGGTACTGGTAAAACTACACGTAACCTCTAGTGGTAGAAGGGTAGATTAGTATATAGATAGATCGTACTAAGACTTACCTACCACTCTACTATCTACCACTTATACTATCACGAAGGACTAGATATATAAGGATACTTATTTAGCATTATATATTTAGTTCTTCGCGATTAATTGTATATTATTACTTAGTTACTACCTTTAGTACTCTACTTCACAGTTTACCTTTAAGATAACCTAACCTATAAGTAGGGGAGCTTACTTCGTAGTAATACTTAGTAACTAACCTACTTAGTATATACCTCTAGTACGTTCTGTAAGATACTTAATAGGACCCGAACCCGACGTAAGGCTAAGTATAGTAACGGTACGGTTACGAGATACTCTTAGAATCCGTAATTAGAACTAGATAAATATAACCCGAACGTTCTAACTTACAGTAACTAGTCGGCACCGTATAATATATTAATCGCCCTATCTTTAAACCGTAGAGTATAGTTATTATAGTAGGTAATAATAGTACCTTAAGTAACGTTTCGAGTAGATCGAACGCTATACCTACTAATACGTAACTTATAGAGATAATATCCTAGTTATAGGAATAGCTCGTATAGGTAAGTAATACCCGTACGCCGGCTACGGTTAAACTACCGAAATCTAAGTTTTACTATAGTAAACGAACTAAGCTTCGTTCTTTCTTAACTTAAATAGATATATAGCTCCGCTTAATTAATTATATAGTAGAAGCTGACAGAGTAATCTACGTTTCTACCTACCTCCGTAGATAGGTATTCGAATAGTTTAAGCCTTATATCCGGGAATTTAACGATAAACCCCTAGGGGATTAGAGAGACGTTACTAAAGAAATCTTTATATCCTATAAAACTTTTAAGAAAAAATTAGAACAAACCTTTAGTAATATCGATACCGTAAGAATAGCGGAGAGACGACTAGATCGGCTACGACAGACTAGATCAGCTAGTATATACGTCGCTAAATTCTAATAGATTATTTCGTACCTTAACTTCGACGACGACACCTATATTTAGCTCTTTAAACGAGGACTTAAGGAAGACGTTAAGGACGAACTTATAAGGATTAACCGACCGGAAGAACTTTATAAGATAATTAAACTTACGGTTAAATTCGATAATTAACTTTATAAACGTAAACTCTAGCGACGGGAGTAGCGATAAGGTAGTAACCGAGGGACGGTACTACACTAATACCGCTACTACGAAGATAGGCGAGGATAACGACGAAACTAGCCGAGAGAGTTATATAGCGACCCCTACGGACTACGACTAATAGAGCTCGACGTAGCGAGACTCCCGACCGAAGAAGAAAAACGGCGAAAGGACAATAACCTATACTTCGAATATAGAAAGCTAGGATATCGGGCGTATAAGTATAATAAGCGTAATAATATAAAGCTATAGATACGTAAGCGTAATAACGAACGTAATAACGTAAAGCTATAGTAGCTACGAGCGACTCGGAACAGCGAGGTCCGACTATAATAGCTATAAGCCACTAAAGGGCCTAAAGAATAGGAACTAAACCTAGAAGAGGCCGAATACGCCTACGACGACCGAGTAGAGGTTATAAGGAACGCTATAAAGGGTAAAACTACGGATACTTTTATAGACAACATCGAATACCGTAGCCTAAATAGCGTAGAGTATACGATAGAGAATTTCCCCGAGATAGACTAGGAAAATATCGAGAGTTAAGGGTAGATCTAGTATAGTCCCGGGAATACTATCGACTCCTAGGAACTATCCGATAAGTACTAGGAATAGGGTATAGGGATCCTAAAAATACTAATCGAGATTCTAGGAACCCTAGAGATCCTAGAGACTCTACCCTAGCTCCTAGGGACGGATATAACTAAATAGCCTTAAGAAAAACCCTAGAAAGCTAATATTATCGTAGATATTAAGCGACTATAGAATAAACTCTAAGATTTATTTTAAAATAAAGAAAGAAATAATAGCTAGATAATCGATAAAGCCCTCGAAATTACTAATTAGTTATACGAACTATACTAGTTAAAGGTAAAGATCGAGGATAGACTTTATCTATACTAGTAAGACTATTATATATACTAAGGATATATATAATACCCTAACTACCGACTTAGATCTATAATAGGATACTATAATAAAAGATATATAATATATATAGTAGGAAAAGTCGAAAATAGTCTAGAACTAAAGCCGCTACGACGAGAAAAGAAACTAAATTAGAGCTCGGAATATACAGGACTCTAATATAGAGACCGGAGGATAAACATCGAACTATAATATCTCGTAGCTACTACGTAGGGCGTATATATAAAAATTACTACTAATATTATATTTCGATTAACTAAAGTGATGCTCGATTCGGGAGTAGTAGGAAATTTTATAAGCCTACGGTATAAATACCGCTATAAGATCTAAGGCGTAGAAAAACTACGACCTTAATCTATTATTAGACTTAATAGAGAGAGCCTAGGACTAGGGATTACGTATAAAAGTAGACTATTACTAATAGTTATCGGAGACTACTTCGAGGTAATTAACTTCGATATTATAAGCCTCGGAGAATACGATATAGTACTTAGAGTACCCTAGCTAAGAAAGTATAATCTAGCTATTAATTAGTAATAAAGACGTATATTATTCGATAGATACGACTATCGATAAACTAGCGAGATATAGACCGGAGATAAGATATAAAAAGCGCTAAAGAGACCTAGCGAAAAGGACGTAGGTACTTACGAGAACCCTTACGAAGGAGAACTTAAGAAGAGTTTTCGGCTAGGAGATAGGCCTAATAAGAGATTAACCGATATTAGGGATATCGCGATAACCGAATAACGACTAGATATAACTAACGAGGAACTTAAAGAATACGTCCTCGTTAATAATAAGGAAATATCCTTTTACGCTACGGGAGCGCTAGAAGAAGAATATAAGATCCCCGAAGAATATATTAGATTCTAGGATATATTTACGCTACTACTAGACGGTAAGCTACTAGAATATAGTCTATTCGACTATAAGATTAAAATTAAAGAAGGTAAGGAACTAAAGTTTATACTAATTTACCTACTATCGTAAAAAGAGTTAGCGATACTATAAGAATATATTAGGGATAATCTCAAGAAAAGAAATATTAGAAAATCGAAATCGTCGGTAGGATACCTAATCCTATTCGTACCTAAGAAAGGAGGGGAACTATAGATATACGTTAATTATCGATAACTTAACGATATTACGATTAAAAACCGACATCCGCTATTACTAATCAGCGAGATATAAGATATTATTTAAAAAGCGAAATATTTTAGTAAATATAATATCACTAATATATATAATAGACTTCGAATTAAAGTAGGAGACGAATAGAAAACGGTATTTAGGACTAAGTTCGGTTACTACGAATATACCGTTATACCCTTTAGACTTACTAACGTACCCGTATTATTTTAACGCTTTATCTTTATCGTATTAGAAGAATATCTCGACGAGTTCGTTATCGTATACCTAGATAATATCCTTATATTTTCTAAAACTAAGGAAGAATACCTTAAATATAATAAGAAAGTGCTACAGAAGCTAAGGGAAGTAAAAGTTATACTTAAACTTAAAAAATATAAGTTCTATATTTAGGAAACGAGTTTCCTCGGATATACTATTAGCCCCGACGGGTTAGGGATAGAATAAGATAAGGTTAAGAGTATTCTTAAATAGCTAACTCCGATATATATTAAGGACGTTCAGAGCTTCCTCGGATTAGCTAATTACTACCGAAAGCTCGTTCCGAAATACTTATAATATACGGCCGGACTCTACCGATTTACTAAAAAGAGAGTACTATTTAAATAGGATGACGAAGCAGAAAAGTCGTTTATAGCACTTAAAGAAATATATAATAAGAAAGTAGGAGAAGTAATTCTTATAATCTTTAACTACGACGTACTAATTATTATAGAAACCGACGTATTAGACTTCGCACTCGGCGTATAGCTTATATAACTAGGAGAAGATAGTAAGTTTAGACCTATCGCTTTTTAGTCTCAGAAAATAATTCTAGCAGAGCTTAATTACGATATCTACGATAAGGAATTATTAGCTATAGTATTAGTATTCTAAACCTAGAGAGCGTACCTAGAAGGAGCGAAATATACCGTAATCGTACGAATAGATTACTATAATCTTATATACTTTATAATAATAAAAAAACTTATATAACGATAAGCTAGATAGGCAGAAACCCTAGCCTAGTACGACTTTAAGATAGTATACTATAAAGGAATAGAAAACGTAGTCGTAGACGTACTAAATCGACGACCCGACTACGAACTTAGGACTAAAGAAGCAGTACCTACTATCCTAACTACGAACGACGAGGGATATATCGTCTATAACTACTAAATCCTTATAGTAACTAGCGAAGTATAAGATAACGAATAGCTATAGAAGATTTAAGAAGCTATAACTAATAATAAATTAATATAAAAGATTTTAGGTAATAATACCGCACTAACTAGAAATAGCTTAGTCTATATTTATAGCTTAGTATACGTTCCTAGAAACTTATAGACTAAGATTATCTAATTATACTACGACGAACTAATATAAGGATATCTAGGAATCGAAAAAATAATCGAGAAAATTATATAGAACTACTATATCCTAGCGATATATAGAAAAGTTAAAAAATATATCTAGTAATACGACTTATATTAACAGAATAAGCCGTCTCGATATATACTATATAGAGAGCTATAAATAGTAGAAACACTAACCTAACTATAGGAGTAGATTACTATAGATTTTATTATAAAATTACCTATCTTAGAAGGAAACGATATAATTATAGTAGTTATAGATCGACTAACTAAATATATATATATAATCCTAATAACCGAAACTATTAACGTATAGATAATAGCTAACCTACTACTTAGATATATATTCGCTAACTATAGTATACCGAGTAAGATTACCTCGGATAGAGATAAACTCTTTATATCTAATATATAGTAATTACTTACGGATTAGATCGGTATTAAGTATAGACTCTCTACCGTATACTATCCTTAAACTAACGGATAAACAGAACGAGTTAACTAGACCCTAGAATAATACCTACGTTATTATATAAACTACTAATAAAATAATTAGATAGGATTATTACTAATAGCGTAATTCGCGTATAATAACGCTATATACTCGACGACTAAAGAAACACTATTCTTCGTAAATTATAGGCTTAATCCTATAATTATTAGAGAACCTATCGGTAAACGACTAATTACGGAATTATTACGACTACTAGCGATAGGGATAAAGTAATTATATCTTTAATTATCTAGAGATATCGAGTTTCTTAATATACGTATAAAGTTCTACTACGACTAGTTACGCTAGGAGGCGCCGGACTTCTAAGAGAGGGAGAAAGTTTACCTCTTATAACGTAATATTCGCACTAGACGACCTAGTACGAAACTCGATTACCTTAAACTAGGACTATTCGAAATTATAGAAAAAATAGGACTACTTAATTATCGACTAAAGCTACTAGAGAGTATATAATATATCTATATAATATTTTATATCTTATTATTAGAAAAAGTACCTAGAAATACCGAAGTCGCTACTAATATAGAGATCGAGGAGGAAACGGAGAACGAATATAAGATTAAGGAAATCCTAGTAACGGATAAAGTTAATAGGAAACCTTACTACCTCGTAAAATAGTAAAGATATAATACCTTAGAAAATATATAGGAACCTATTAAGAACCTAATAGGCTGCTACTAGCTAATTTAATAGTTCTATTAATAAAAGAGGAGCTACCCGGCCCGGAAAACGTCTAAACTATCCTAGAAGGATAAGGGTAACTAAGTAATCTCCTAAAATATCTAATTAAAGTTCGGATTCTTAGCAGTAGACGCTAACTACTAAACTTTAAGGGTAGAGGGAGTAGCCTACTTTAGGGACGACGTCTTTTTATTAAGAATTCTTAATAATTTAGTATTATATTCTAATATTTTAAAACCCTTTTACTTAAGGAAGGCTATTTACTTTCGTAGGCGACGCTATCGAGATATAGCTTCCTAATACTATTTTTATTTATTTAATAATTATTAATATAGCTCTACGAGATGAGACTATAAATCGCTTAACTCGGGTTCTAATAAGTCGAGTTTATTTTTATTCTTTTCGATATCGGAGGAAAGTTTATCCTCGGCGCGACGTAATAAATCCTATTCCCGGCCGGTATAAAACTCTCGCTTATACGTCCGACTAACGTAAGTATAAGAAGTATACTTAGAATATCGACGACTTCGATCTATTATATACTCTTTACTAGATTCCTAATAATAATCGTAAGGAATAGACGTAATAAAGCTATTTATAATAATATATTTAGCTTAACGAATACGACTAGTGACCTAATTGCGTAGAATAGGAAGTTTAGGAATACCTTTAAGAATAGAGTTAGGCTTACGTTTAGGTATAATAAACGGATATAACGGGGTAAAAAGAAAAACAGAAAAATACTATACCTACCTAAGGGGGTACTAACGTTTAAAGGAAAATCCTTTAAGGATAAAGGACTAGGAAGGAGGGGATAATATTACGGACTTTAAGAGGTACGGGGGCTATAGTTATTTAAGGAGTAACCGTAAACTAATCATCTACGGACGCTAGGGAATAGCGTTATTACGTACGTTTCGGTATACTTAGGTATACCCCGGAAGGCCCTAAGATATTCCGGAAAGAGAACTAGGAACGGCCTATAGCTAACTACTACGGATAACGCCTACTTATATAATAAGGTGGTTAGTATAACGTAGGAAATAGCTACTATTTTACCTATACTTAGATTACGCCCTAAGTGCTAGGTACTAGTAAAACTATACGTAATCTCTAGTAATAGAAGGGTAGATTAGTATACGGGTAGATTATACTAAGACTTACCTACTACTCTACTATCTACTACTTATACTATTACGAAGGACTAGATATATAAGGACACTTATTTAGTATTATATATTTAGTTCTTCGCGATTAATTATATATTATTACTTAGTTACTACCTTTAGTACTCTACTTTATAGTTTACCTTTAAGATAACCTAACCTACAAGTAGGGGAGCTCACTTCGTAGTAACACTCAGTGACTGACCTACTTAGCGCGTACCTCTAGTACGTTCTGTAAGATACTTAACAGGACCCGAACCCGACGTAAGGCTAAGCATAGCAACGGTACGGTTACGAGACACTCTTAGAATCCGCAGTTAGAACTAGGTAAGTATAACCCGAACGTTCTAACTCACAGTGACCAGTCGGCACCGCGTAACACCGGGTTATACTTACCTAGTTCTAACTATAGATTCTAAGAGTATCTTATAACTATACTATTACTATACTTAGCCTTACGTCGGGTTCGGGTCCTATTAAGTATCTTATAGAACGTACTAGAGATATACACTAAGTAGATTAGTTACTAAATATTACTACGAAGTAAGCTCCCCTACTTATAGGTTAGGTTATCTTAAAGGTAAACTATAAAGTAGAGTACTAAAAGTAGTAACTAAGTAATAATATATAATTAATCGCGAAGAACTAAATATATAATACTAAATAAGTGTCTTTATATATCTAGTCCTTCGTAATAGTATAGGTGTGACGCATGACAGAACGATGGACGGAGATCACCTGATGGACGCGGAGTGATGGAAACACCCGACCGAGCTAACCTAATGGGGCCTGTTTGCATGAGCTCTCTACAAGATAGTTGCCAGAGCCTCCGTAGTTTCTTCCTTCTTCACCTTCGTTGTTTCGTGAATGCACCTGGTTACTTTCCAGTTGGCTCTTTCCATGATCGTAACATGCAACGAAGGTCCTTTTTCACCCTTTCCTGTCATCTTTGAGTTGTACAGATATAGACAGCACGCTGTCACCGTCTCACTTAGAGCGACGCCCCACCCTGAACCGAAACCGACGAATCCTGAACGATTCCAACCGAACCTTCCCCTGCCAAGACAAGCCGACGTCATGGCACGATCCCGTTCAACGATCCGACGCCGTCAGAGCACTGCGGCTAATGAGCCTCACGACCAGACCCCAGAGAACCTAGCCGGAGAGCACGAAACGAACAGCGATGACGATAAAATCGCTAGCGCCGAACCTGCCGGATGGTAGGGACTGGACGAACCGATCTCTTTCCCCTCTGAGGGGGACCTTGACCTTGATTTCATCAAGAATTATACGCCTGAACAACTCCTTGACCTCCTCCGCCGAGAGTGCTGCGAAATTCGAACTCTCACTAACCAGCGGGATGCTATAAACGCTGAATACGGGGAGGCATAACGGGATCTTGAGACTGTTACCCTGAGGGCTGGTCAGCTCGCTATGAAGGTTGTCGACCTACAGGAGCGTGGGTAAGACCGTCCGTCGACCTACGAGTCCCCGATGGCTGTATCTCGCCGTACCGCGAAACTCCCCGACCCCTCTCTCTTTAGCGACGGCAAGACCGTACGCTTCGACTAGTGGGCGAACTAGATTCGACACAAGCTACGTAGTAACGCTGACCACTACTTGACTCCGTCCGACCGAATCTACTATGTTTCGAGCCGTACCGAGGGCAAGGCCTTACTCTATATTGGTCCCCGAATGAGAGATGGAGCGTCTAACCCGTACGGCGACGCAGAGGATATGATTAAGTATCTCGAGAGTGTCTTCTTAAACCTAAACCGAGCTGCGGAGGTACTCTACGAATATACCTGCCTAACTATGAAGCCCAAGGATGATTTTGGCGACTTCCTTGCTGATTTCTCTCGCTTGGCTAAAGAGGCTCAGCAGCCTGAGTAAAACCGACTCCGCGACCTTTATAGCAAGCTACTACCGATGCTCTAGACCTAGACGATGTACCTACTCGATGACCCAGACGTTAGCTTCAAGAGGTTTATTGCTATCTGCTAGCGTATGGCCCTGAACCTAAGCTTGTTTTACAAGCAGAAAGAATCTCGTCGTGCCTAAGCGGCCGTAACCGTCTCTAGATTAGCCTTAGGCTTAGCTACGACTACCGCTTCGCGTAGACGCCCTGCATCATCCCCTTTTATTAAGCGTAAGGGTGCTACTCCGGCTTATAAACTAATAACCGCGGAGGAACGAGCGACCTACCTAAAGGAAGGTCGATGCTTCAAATATCACGAACAAGGACACACCTTACGCGATTACCCGAAGAAGCCGATAACCGTCGCTTCGATCGATACTGCTAAAGAACTCGCCGATCACGAAGCCCCTACTACTGCTAATGCCCCTGAATCGGGAAATGCCTAAGCCTAGGGAAAGTCTCCTTCCTAGGTGGTATAACTTTATCACTTTTCGCGCTAAATCTATAGAAGTTATTAGGAAGAGGAAATAGTTTGTCTTTTAATGCCTAAATAGCCTATAATAGACATTCATTCTCGATTTCCGCGCTTAGTGATACTGGAGCAGATGGATTTGTATATATCGATACCCGATTAGCCCTGTAGGCCGCGAAGGCCTTTGGGTAGCTAGTGATACGGCTAGAAAAGGAGGTGCCGACCCGAGGGTTTAATGACTACCCTGGAAAGCCGATCACTTATGCTATTGAACTGACACTAATGATTGATAGCCGCGTGTAACGCCGCTTACTAATATTGGTCGCTGATCTTGGCAAGCACGACCTGATCCTCGGACGCGAGTGGTTTGTAGAGTATAAGGTCCTTCCCGACTGCGCGAAGCGCCGATTGATCTGGCCGGAAGAACAGAGCCTATAGGATGAAGTAGCTAGTTAGCTATCTACTATCCTCCCCCGGACGATCTTACGACGGCCTAATCCTAATTACTAACGAGATGCCGATCGATGCGACTAGCTTTTTGAAAAGATCGATCGCCTACCGTAATATAAGCCGATAAAGACTACGGCCGAAGACTATAAGAGTGTACTAGCTAAAATAGAGCGTGCACTAAAGGAGGTGTAACCCCGTCCTTCCTTAGAAAGACAACGACTAACTCCTTAGACCTATACCCCCCCATTAGAAGCTATCGCGATGATTGGTGCTGTAGGATTCCACCGATATACATAAAGGGGTAGCAGCGAAGTCTTTCTAACCTTACTCGAGGAGATTGACCGGATCCTAGAGAATAAACGACACGAGCGTTAATTAGAAGAACGTAAGATAAAGCGCATTATTCCTAAGGAATATTATAAGTACACCGATGTATTTTCATAGCAAGACTCCGATACGCTACTACTACACCGAGAGTTTACCGACCATCGAATCGTCCTCGAGGAAGGCCTAACCCCTAGATACTGCCCGCTCTATAAGCAATTAGAAGAAGAGCTTCAGGCGGCCAAGGCCTATATTATAAAGAACCTTACGCAAGGGTTTATCGAAGAAAGCAAGGCCCCCTATACTTCCCTAATCCTAATAGTCCGGAAGCCCGGCGGAGGACTCCGGTTTTACGTCGATTACCGTAAGCTTAACTCGATTACGAAGAAAGATCGTTATCTAATTCTACTGATTAATAAGATCTTCTAACGGCTAGGCAAGGCTAGATACTTTATAAAGTTAGATATCCGGCAAGGATTTCACAGAATTCGCATAGATCCTGACTCAGAAGACCTCACTACCTTCCGTACACGATATAGGTCCTATAAGTACAAAGTAATACCCTTTAGAGTAACGAATAGACCCGCCACGTTCTAGCGGTTTATTAATATAACTCTTGGTAGATACCTCGACGACTTTGCCACCGCCTTCATCGATGATATCCTGATCTACAGCGAAACGATAGAGGAATATATCGAATATATCAAGAAGGTGCTTTAAAAGCTTCGAGAAGCCGGACTATAGGCAAGCCTAAGTAAATGCGAGTTTCATACGTAGATAACCCGGTTCCTTGGCTTTATTATCGGCACTAATAGTATTAAGGTTGATCCGGAAAAGATTATAGTAATCGTCGACTGGTAGCAGCCTACTATAGTTCGCGGGGTGCGATCTTTCCTAGGATTCTGTAGGTTCTATCGACGATTCGTGAAGAACTATAGTTGGATTACGAAGCCACTAAATCGCCTCACCGAGGATAAGACGCCGTTCGAGTGGAGCGTACAGTGTGAATAAGCCTTCCAAGAACTTAAGAAGATGATGACGACGGCTCCGGTATTAGCTCACTACGACGCATCGGCCCCTATAAAGGTCGAGACCGACGCATTAGATGGGTATGTCGGAGGAGTCCTCTTATAGCTCTAGCCTGATGGCTATTAGTACCCTATCTGCTTCTATTCGTCAAAACTAACTACTACGGAGCAGCGATGGGACACACATAACCATGAGATGTTTGTAATCGTTAAGGCCCTTAATCTTTAGAGAGCGGAGCTAGAGGGACTACAACGGGACGACCGATTTAGTATCTTCTCTGACTATTAGTCGCTTTAATATTTCATGACTATAAAGAAGCTAAACGCCCGTTAGGCGCGTTGGGGAGAATTCCTGTCGAGATTTCACTTCCTGATACGCTACTTTACAGGAAAGCGAAATATCATCGCTAACACCCTCTTACGAAAGGACCCTAGTACTTATGATGGGCAGAACTAAATCCTCCTCCCGCGCGAGTGCCTCGAACAAGGTGTGCACCCCGATGACAATAACCCTTAACCCCCTCTAGCTAGAATCGCTCCGGTAACGATAACAAACCCCGACGACGGATCCCAGACTATCTCCGATATAACTAGGGTAGTCGCGCGCGTTCTCTATGCTAATCAGACTCATCCCTCCCTCGACGTGAACCGAAACTAGGTAAGAATAAGCGAGGATAGATATTAGGAGATAAGAGGTGGTCTTTTGCTCTACGAAGGAAGACTAGTGGTGCTAGATGACGGAGACCTTAGGGCGCGCCTACTTGATGAGGTCCATCGTCAACTATGTACTGCGCATCCTGGCGAGACTAAAATGAAGGCCCTTCTCTTAAGTCGCTACTGGTAGCCTAACTGGGTAACCGACGTCGAACGATACGTAGATAATTGTCGAATTTGTAAGCGGATAAAGATATAGAGAGACCGACC
Organism: Penicillium canariense; assembly: GCF_028826845.1. Lineage (NCBI taxonomy): Eukaryota > Fungi > Ascomycota > Eurotiomycetes > Eurotiales > Aspergillaceae > Penicillium > Penicillium canariense. Next base: position 4,642,342 of record NW_026622728.1, on the reverse strand, counting down.
CCTAGGGTTGTTATAACCACTCCCTGCCCCCGATCGGCTATGGCAGCATATCACAATGGATTTCCGGACATTCCCTAAGGACAAGCATAGCTACGATGTGGTATTCGTAGTGTGCTGTCGCCTTAGCAAGCGCTAGGCCTCTATCCCCTGTTATAAGACGACTATAGCCGTAGAAATGGCTCGATTATTTATTATGCATCTCTTCCGATAGGTAGGTATGCCTGACTTAATTGTGTCGGACCGTAGAGGATAGTTTATATCGGCGTTCTGGACTGAGTTCTGCCGAATTCTTTATATTAAGCGCAAGCTATCTACCGCTCACTACCCGCAGACCGACGGCCAGACCGAGATAGCTAACTAATAGATGGCCTAACGACTGAGGGTGATGGTTAATGAGCACCAAGATGACTGGTCCGAATGGCTGCCGATGATTAACTTCGCCGCGTCCGCGCTACGCTAAGACTCGACGAAAAGGTCCCCCTTCTTTGTAGAAAGAGGATACGAGCCTAGAATGTCATTCGATTGGGACCTATCTACCGACGCTTCTCTTTCGCCGTAATTAACTGGTAATGCACAAAACTTTGTAGAACGAATCGAACGAATCTAGAAAGAGACTGCTGAAGTAATCGACTACGCATAAGGGCTCTAACGTATATAGGCGAACAAACACCGCCGCGAGGTGGATTTCGACGTAGGAGATATGGTCTATGTTACTATACGCTATTAGGGACTAGACCGCCTAAGCCGGAAGCTATCGGACTAAGCCAGCGGGCCGTATAAGATCATCGCTAAAGAAGGCTATGCGTTCAGGCTCGAGCTACCCCTATCTATTAAGGTACACCTAGTCTTCTCGCCAAATAAGCTACGCCGTATATCGAAGACCGATCCCTTGCTAGGTTAGATCGAAGATCCTCTACCGCCAGTCCTGGTCAATGATCAGTAAGAATAGGAAGTCGAAGAGGTCCTACGGTTACGCCTACACTACCGAAAGCTATAGTATAAGGTCAAGTGGCTAGGCCACGATAAGGACGACGCTTGGTATTACGCAGCCGACTTCAAAAATGCGCCGCTGAAACTGATAGATTTCCACCGACGATACCCCAACTCCCCCGGACCCCTAAAGAACCTGCAGATCTGGCTAGCTGCAGCAGAAGTCGACGAATTCGTTGGTGACTATATCGACGATAATATCCTAGAGTCTCGGGGCGAGCCTCTTTAAAAAGGAGGGCTATGTGACGCATGACAGAACGATGGACGGAGATCACCTGATGGACGCGGAGTGATGGAAACACCCGACCGAGCTAACCTAATGGGGCCTATTTACATGAGCTCTCTACAAGATAGTTACCAGAGCCTCCGTAGTTTCTTCCTTCTTCACCTTCGTTGTTTCGTGAATGCACCTGGTTACTTTCCAGTTGGCTCTTTCCATGATCGTAACAATAGGTAGTAGATAGTAGAGTAGTAGATAAGTCTTAGTACAATCTACCCGTATACTAATCTACCCTTCTACTACTAGAGGTTACGTATAGTTTTACTAGTACCTAGCACTTAGGACGTAATCTAAGTACGGGTAAAATAGTAGCCGTTTCCTACGTTACACTAACTACCTTATTATATAAGTAGGTATTATCCGTAGTAGTTAGCTATAGGCCGTTTCTGGTTCTCTTTCCGGAATATCTTAGGGCCTTCCGGGGTATACCTAAGTATACCGAAACGTACGTAATAACGCTACTCCTTAGCGTCCGTAGACGATTAGTTTACGGTTGCTCCTCAAATAACTACGGTCCCCGTACCTCTTGAGGTCCGTAACAAAAGGATGGAAGTCGAATAATACTAAATACTTTATTTATAGTAAAAAAGGTTATTTTAAGCGTAAATACCCTAATCCTAAAACTAATAAGTTAAAAAGGGACTAGAATCTACTAATACCTAGGAACTCGAAAAACTAAAAAGGCCGATTACTCTCGAAGTAGTAGTTAGCCGTATAAAGAAAGCTTCGGTAATACCTAAACTACCGGATTAGGACTTATTAGATCTAGAGTAAGCTAATTAGACTAACTTAAATGCTTTAGCGTATAAGTTCGGCCCTATTAGGCCTAGAATTAAAGCTTCTCTCTTTACTATAAAGGATTTATTATTATTTTATAAGATAGTATTAGGAGCTACCGGTAGAAATATAGTAGTATAGGCTCTTCTAGATTATAGCGTATCGTATATCTTTATCTTAATAGATATTATAAAGAGATTTTCGGGCCCGGGGCTAATCTACCGATAAATAGATAAATTAAGAGTATAGATACCCGATAGTAGCTATTTAGCTACTAATATATCTATCTACCTACTAGTTACTATAGGTTTATAGCGGGGATATCTAATAGTATAGATACTAGATCTTTCTAACTATAAATTTATCCTCGGTAAAGATTTCTTTACTACTTAAAATCCTAAGATCGACTAGGTAACTTCGAAGATAAAATTACGTAATTATAAGCGAACCTACGTAATCGCGCTAATCGACCGCTAGAATACCTTAGAAGTAGATAATAGTTATCTAAACTTAATAAGAGCGAAATAAGTTCTACGGGCGGTATAGAAGAAGAGTACCGAGGCTATCTTTTTAGTCCTAAAAGTATTAAAAAAAAGAAAACGGATAAGATACTAGTATTAGTACTAGATTATAGGAACGGGTATATCCGGAAGATTATATATAAGTTTAAGTATATCTTTAAAGATAAACTCCCTAAGATACTCCCGCCTAAGCGTATTATCGCCTACGAAATTAATACTAGGGATATATAACTAGTTAATATTAACTTATACCCTATATCGGATAAAAAACTCTAAGAATAGGTACGATAGATCGAAAGCCTACTTTAAAAAGGCTTAATCTGCCTATTAGCGAGTATATAGGGCTTCCCTATTATCTTTATAAAAAAGCCTAATAAATATTAGTATATATATATAGATTATAGGGCTTTAAATAAACTAATAGCTAAGAACGGGTATCTATTACTACGTATCTAGGAGCTTTTAGATTAGGTAGGTACCGCTAGGGTCCTATTAAAGATCGATCTTACGTTAGGGTACTAGTAAATTCGGATAGGGGAGGGATTAATCGAGAAGACTACTTTTAATACGATTTAGGGTAAGTATAAATAGCTCGCTATATCTTTTAGACTCTATAATACCCCTGCTATTTTCTAAATAACTATAAATAAGGCCCTTTAGCTATTTTTAGGAGATTTCGTAGTTATCTATCTCGACGATATTTTAATCTTCTCTAATTCGATAGAAAAGTATTACTAATACCTAAAAAAAGTCCTCTCTATACTCGATTAATAGTAGCTAATTACCTAGCTAGGTAAATATACGATAGCGACTAAAGAGTTAGAATTCTATAGCTATATTATTAGGAATAGTTAGATCCGTCTAGTCCCTACTAAAGTTAATATTATCTAGAAGTAGCCGACCCCTCGGAATATATATAAAGTCTATTAGTTTATCGGACTAGCTATATACTATCGTAAGTTTATCCGAGGTTTTGTATAGATCTACGTATCGCTATATAAATTACTAAAAGAGAAAGATAAGGACTTACGTAAAAAGAAGTTCTGTCCGATTCGGTAGATAACCGGTTATAAGAGTACTTTTTAAAAGCTTAAGAAAACGCTTATAGATACTCCTATCCTAATCTAAGCGGATAGAGTAAAGCTTTTTACTATCGAAATAGATATATCCGAATAGGCGATTAGGATAGTATTACTTTAAGCTAATTAAGATAAGAAGCTATATCTAATAGTATTCGATAGCTATAAGCTAACTAGAGTAGAATTAAACTACTCTATTTATAAGAAAGAGCTATTAGCTATTAAAAAAATACTATATCTATAGGATTAATATATCGAGAATAGTACCTAGACTATAGTTATTACTAATTATATAAGTTTATAGTACTTATAGATAATCCTAATCTATAATAAGCGTTTAGCTCGCTAGGTTAGTAAATTCTAGGAATATAACTTAAAAATTTAGTACTATAAGGGATCGGACGCTATAGTCCCTAATATAATTAGTAAGAGGCCTAATTTTATTTATAATAGCCCTATAAATATATTATAATCCCGACTAGTCTAGGACGTCGCTTTAGCTATAATTTAAGTAGTCCGCTAGACTATTAATAAAGTCCTAGAAGAAGATTAGTTAGCTATAACTATATATTTCTTTAACTATAAAGAGCTACTAAATAATAAAGCTACTATAAAAACTATATAAAAGTTCGCTCTAAATTTAAGCTTCTATATACTAAAAAGCGTAAGAGTAGAGGAACGGTAACTAATCTTTATCTATAAAGATAGATTTTACGTATCTTATTTAGAGCTAGTCTTTTATAGCGATTTAGTATCCCGCCTATATAAAGAGTTTAGCTATTTAGGCTATCCGGGCCTAAATAGAGTTATTCGTCTATAGGCGTAGTAGCTATAAATACGGTAGAATATAGAAGATCTCGTATAATTATATCCGAATTATTAAGTTTTATAGGGCTTTAAGAAAGGATTAGAGCGGGAAATCCCCTAATATATAGTTACTACCGGGATCCGACCCTTCTAGAGGTAGGGTATCGACTTAATTAGATACTTACTAACTACTCTGAATAGGAATAGATAGGTTATTACGGCTATTAATTATATAACTAGTTAGCTAGTCGCTAAAGCTACCCCGGAAATAATAGAGGAGGTATTAGGCTAGTTCTTATATAATAAAATCTTTATATACTATAGTATACTAATAGAGTTAATTTCCGATAATAGCTAGAATCTTTTAGCTAGTATCGTTTATTACTACCTAAATCTATTAAAAATAAAATACCGGATAATAATACCCTACTACTTACGAATAAATAGAAAGATAGAGAACTTAAACAGACTCTTAGGGTAAATACTAATAAGTATCTAATAAATAAACCGACGAAAGTATAGGATCTATACCTTTCGTAAGCCCTCTTAGCTATAAGGCTCTATAAGTATACTATTATAGGCTTTAGTCTATTCTTTTTAGTATATAGTATATATCTACGAATCTTTAGTAACGATTTATCTATAAATACTTAATCTTTTACGGAAAGGCTAGATAAGCTTTAGAATCTTAATAATACCTAGATAAAGGTAAACGAGTTATTACTCGCTAGGGCTATTAAGATAAATCGTATTCGTAATAGTTTAGTTACGAAAACGAGCTTCCGGGAGGGAGACTAGGTTCTTATTTATAATAAAAGTAGGTAGAAGTTCGAGAGTAAGTAGTTTAGGCCCTATTAGGTCCTATTAGCCTATTTACTTAGAATATATACTCTCGAGGAGCCGAATAGTTATATACTCTAAAGCCTTATTAATAGATTAAGACTCCTAGAAGCTAATATAGATAATCCTAAGCGTTTATAGATATCCTAGGTAATATATAGTACCCTTCGTAGGGCCGGATTACGCCTAAATAAACCTAAAAAGGTTAGAAAGATCCTCGAGGTAGATAAATATCTATCTAGTTACTTAGATTTATCTATATTTACTTAAAAAGAATAGGATAAATTTAGGCATAATAGTATACGCTACGAGTAAGTAGAGGAGAAAGCGATCGTTTAGCGTATTATTACTAAGAATATAGCTAAAAACGTATAAAAGAAAAAGAAGTAGTATAAAACTATAGAAGAAGACTAGGAGGAACTCTAGTCGGAAGCTTTAGGGGATAAATCTACTATAGATTTAGAAATTTTAGTCGAAGAAGACGTTCTTCGGGAAGATATTTAGCGCTATCGGGACGCTAATAAGTACGAAAAGATACTATTTAATAGGCTATTTATAGTAATAGTCTCTTTAGTAACTAAAAAACTACGGACGTTTTCGGACTAGTTACCTTAGTTATCTCTATAAAAACTAAATTATATTTATAGTCTTTTTAGGAATAAGATTATATATATAAGCCTATAGCTAGAAGCTATAGTTACCTAGAAAAGAAAATTCTTAGAAAGTATATTTAATTTATAAGTAATTTACGAAAGATCGGAGCTATTTACTAGTAAATAGGTACTATCGATCGAGAAAATTTAATAAAAAAGCTATATCGGCCGCTAAAAAATAATATATTAGGTATCCTTATCCGAACGCTCCCGAACGCTAGAAGCTACCTTAGTCCGAGAGATAGGGATTCTTTATACCCTCCTCTTCCTCTTTCTTAGACTTAATAGGGGAGGGAACGGGAGTGTCTAACTAGCCGAACTTCTCTAAAAGGCCTTTTATCTTATATCGGTACTTCTATAGGGCCTCGATTATACTAGGAATAGACCGATAGGCTATATAGATAATAGTAAAGTTATTATCTACGGTAGTTACCTATATATATAGATTATCGGTAGGTAGGATAACCTAAGGGTTATAGAAGGATAGGTTCGGGATAATAGCTAGGCTAATATCGGCCGTAGAAGGTCTAGTCTAGGAAATCTCTAGGGCCTTACCTTTCTTTTTATTAGAGGTTATAGGTATATATACTTAAACGGACGTAGTACTAAGCGCCGGGATAGTAATATATAATATACTACTAGTACTAGAAGTATTTTTATAGGGGGTAGCGATAGCGAAGTAGGTCTTACTAAATATAGAAGAGTTAGTTAGGATCTTTTTAGTTATAAACTCTATACGAGTATAGGGGAGTTTAAGGTATTTCTAGTAAATATAGTCTATATATTTATAAATTAGGATCGAGGGCCTAATAGAAACTACCTATTTAGGAGGGGGAGCCTTAATTTCCTCTACGTCGGAGTCCGTAAGAGCTTTATAGGTATATTTATCTTTATTAGACTTATCTAGACTATCTTTATTAGGATATTTTAATATAGGGTAGTAAGGGTTTAGGTTTTTTAGGGGCCGTAAGATAAATTTCGGTAGTATCTAACTAGGTTACCGGAAGCTATAGTAATTACTAGCTATATTAAAATTATAGTAGATATAGGACCTATTAAAAGTTAGCTTAAAGGTACCTTTCTTATCTATAATATTAATAACGTAGATCGTAAACGGTCTATACCTATTTATATATTACTTATAGGCCTATTCGGCTACGAACCTAATCTACTAAACGAAGGTAGAGTATATTTAGGAGGGCGTAGTATAGTTCTTAGGCTTTCCCCTACGCTAGTCTATATTCTATTAGGTAGGCTACTTTAAAAAGGCTAGATTAAGCGTAGTATAAAAAAGAGAAGTATCCGGATTACTATAGTCGTCTAGCCTTTTAACCTAAATAGGAGGGTTCGAGACCGGAATAGAGAGAACGGGGGTAATAGGAATTATAATAGTAATAGGGATAGGAGCTATAGTAATAGGTATAGCTTAAACGGGAGCTATAACTAGGTCCTCTTCTAGCTTATTAAGTATAAAAAGAAATAAAGGGTCCCTAGGGGTAAAAGGGCCAGCAGAGCCGGTAGTATTAGAAGGCTAATTATTATTACTAGCGGTAGTAAGAGTCGGGGAAGGATTAGCTATAATTATAACCGAAAGGATACTTTAGAGGGAACCTAGTTATAGAAATATTAGTAAGGCTATTTCTAAAGTACTAATAGTAGGGCGTAGTAGGAAGGCTATTTCTAGAAGTACCTAATAGTAGTATACTATAGGAAGGCTATTCCTAGAGTACCTAATAGCTATATATATTAGAAAAGCTATCGTTATAGTATTTACTAGCCGTATACGTTAGGAAGGCTCTCCCTAAGGTATCTAGCAGCCGAATATATTAGGGTAGCTAATTCTAGTATATTTAGAGATAGATAACCGATAAAATTAATAGAAACTTACGTAGGGTAGATAAGATAGGTATTAACGAGCGACGGTAGACGGTAGGGGATCTAATAATATTTATATCGGATATATAGACGGCTTTAGGGCGCCTACTAGCCTTAGGCCGTTATTTAAGCCGTTTATTTACCTAATACGCTATATCTTTATTAATATTTTTAGCTAATACGTCCCTCTAAGATATAGGGCCTACCAGGGCCTACTAATAGGGCTCATAATAGGGCTCACAAAGACCTACCACCAGGGCCTACCTATAAGATATATAAAATCTGGTGAGGCATTTCGGTTAGATATCTCGGCTAGATATCTTATCAAAGATAATAGCTTATTAGGCAACTTTAGCCGATAATATATAACTATAGCCGAGATCATACAACTTCAAGACTATAGCTACCACTATACAATTACAAATGATCTAGACCAATATCATGATACTATAACTATAACATAACTACATCATAATGATATAACCATAGGCAACCTTAGCCGATTACATATAACTATAGCCGAGATGATGCAATTATAACCAATATTATATAAACTGTAGCCTAAGGCCAGCCAGCCGAGCTCAGGTATAAATACCTACAAAATTCCTAACTAAATAATAATTGAACTAAGCTTCCTTCACATCTTTTCTTCCCCTTCTGAGTATCTTTATTATATCACACCTACCTATATCAACTATCCTAATATAACTTCCTACGTAGCCTTATTGCTTGCTTAGAGGTTATGAGCCCGAACCTTTCTACTAAAATCTATTTCATCTTATAATATATCAAGATATCTTATATCTTATTATAATATACCAAGATATTATATATCTTATTATATATTACTAAGATCTCCTATACCTTGATATATATTAATATATATCATCCAATATATTATCTATCGGAAGAATCTCGATTGATAAGCTCACTGGGTCAGAGAACTATATTAAATAGTCTCTTCTCCTAAAGGCTATCTTAATCAAAGATGATCTAATTAACCCTATATTAGAGGAGAAAATATCTACCACTAAATAGAACTAAAAGGCACTAGCCTGTATCAGGATATTTTGTGCCAAAGGTCTACTACTATATCTAAAGAACGAAGAAAATGCCTATAGGGCCTAGCAAACCCTAGAAGGGCTATATAACCCCAAGGGTTTCACTACAGAGTATCTAACCCTAAGAGAATTCTTCAATACCTCATTGGCTGATTTTTCTACTATAGAAGAATATCTCAATAAGGTTAAACTATTATTAGATGACCTTTCATCTAAAAATCTAGTCTTACCAGAACAGGCTATTATAGCCTAGATATTGAATAGTCTAGACGAAGACTATCAAGGGTTCATATAAAACATTATACAATCAATCCGAAAGGATCTAAAAGCCTATAACGTCGAATCACTATTTGCTAGCCTAATTAACGAGGCACGTAGCAAAACATCAGACGAAAAGCTATATAATATATTAAATCGATTCAAAAAATAACAACAAGCCTCAAATAGTCGTTTTTACACCAACTACAAGAAAACTAGCCATATTATTGATAATTGCTAGTTTTTACATACAGATAAACGCCCAGCTGGGTAGAAAACACTAAACGCATTAAATAAAGCAAATAAATCGAACAAAATTACTAAAAATACTCATAATAATCGAAACAACAAAAATAATTAAAAGAAACCAGATAACCTTATAAATCTAATCGAATCAGATATCAATAGCCAGAAATCTAATAATCATAAAGAAGAAATCAATATCTTATCTTACATTGATCAAATAAGCCCTAGCGATATTGATATCGACCTTAGAGGTTTTGACCTAGAGGTAAATACCCCTATATATAACCCTATATACTAAGAAGAAATATATACTAATATAGCTATATCAGATAATATAAAGCGTAATAGAAGTAAGGCCAAAATGAGAGATATTCAAAACTCAATCAAAATAGGCCACTATCTACTAAAAGTTGATTTTATTATTGACACTGCTGCTACCATCTGTGCTATATCTAAATTATAATATTTCTATAGCTATATATCTACTAATAAAACTATTATATAGGGAAAAGCTAAATCCATCAAAATAAGATATATTAGTAATATTTTAGTTAAGACAAATACTAACTATATCTATATAATTCAAAATGTTTTATATATACCAGAGCTAGGTATCAATATACTCAGTACTAACCGCCTAGATAACACTATGTCTTTGTTTGTCAAAAAGAAAGCATATATATATACTATGAAAAATAACCAGAAGAAAATAACCTTTATAGGCTATAAGAAAAAAACCTATATAAAACTACTATTAATATTATCTGCCCTAAAGGGCGTGATAGATCTAAAGCTATCTTAGCTATAAAATCTAATAAAAAGACTACTATAAAAATATAGCACGAACGTCTAGGCTATATTAGCCTAATACTATTAAAGAAAATATTAGACTAATTAAATATTGATATACTAGCAGATAATATATCTAACTATATTGATAATATATACGAAATATGCCTTCTATCTAAATATGATAGATCTATTAATAAAAGATTAATAGATTAGGTTGATTTTAATATAGGCGAAAGAATTTATAGCGATATTAGCGGGCCTATTAGCCCTAAGACCTTTAATAGCTATATATACTATATAACCTTTCTAGATAAAAAATCTAGATACCTATATATTATATTACTAAAGTTAAAGGATCAAGCTTACTAAAGCTTTGAAGACTATAAAAATCTATTAGAAAATCAGACTAAAACTACTATTAAAGAATTTTTCACTAATAATAGCACTGAATATATCAATAATAAATTCACTATATTACTAAGAAGATATAGTATCTTTCATCAAAAATCACCTATATATACTAAAGAGCCTAATAGGCTAATTAAAAGGATAAACCTTACACTGCTTATTAAGCTTAGATACTTACTAATATACTCGAAATCTGACTAAAAGCTTTAAGGGGAAGCCCTGCTAGCGGCTATATATATATATAATAGAACACCGTATAAAGCTATTAGCTATAAGACACCATATAAAATATATTGGGGTAAAACGCCCAAAATTAACTATATAAAAATATAGGGCTCTTTAGCCTACTACTATATAAATAAATATATAGAAAAGCTTACTCTACGCAAGAATATAGCTATATTAGTAGGCTATAGTAATCAAAAACACTATAAGCTATATAATATAAAGCTAAAAAGAACTATATAGTTAAGAGACGCCATAATTCTTGAAGGAAAATTCCTATAAGATTAAACAGATATAGCTAAGCCTATAGATATAGGGTTAAAACCCCTAATCCCTAAACCTAATCCTATGGCTGAGGCTAAGGAAAATAACCACAACTAAATAACTAAAGATATTGATATTAATTAAAATAACCAAACTGATATAAATAAACAAAAAATGATTAATACTTCACTAACACATAAAATTGAGATCCAAATACCCCTATATAAACCCAATAACTAATATAATAACTAAAATAATATATCAAAAAATCAATATAATATAGAGAAAGAATATATATATAATATAGAGGATACTACACTGCCAATCTATATTAAAAATATCTATATAAAAAATACTATAGATTATATACTATCCTCTATAACTATAGAAGAACCAAGCTTATTTGAACAAGCTATAAGATCAAATAAAAAAGACTAATAGTATAAGGCCTATCTAGATAAAAACAAAGAACTATTAAATCAAAACACCTATAATATTATAGATATCCCTAAAGGTATTACACTAATCAAAGGCCGGTGGGTCTTTAAGAAAAAGCCTATAAATAAAGGGTAACTAATTAAAAATAACTATATAACTAATAAAAATTAAACTATAAGATATAAAGCTAGATGGGTTATATAGGGATTTTACTAACAGCTTGGTATTAATTTCCTAGAAACTTTCTCTACTATAATACGCACAGAAACCTAGTATATACTACTAATTATAGCAGTAAATAAAGGCTAGTATATTATATAATATAATGTTAAAAATGCGTTTATACATGCTGATATTGATACTAATATATACATAATATTACCTAAAGGGCTATATAATAATGAAAAATATAAAAATAAATGCTACTACCTAAGGAAGGCACTATATAGCCTAAAATAAAGCCCTAGGCTATAGTATTAATATTTTGCTACTATAGCTAAAACCCTAGGGTTTAATATATTACCTCATAATAAAGGAATATTCATAAACTATTAAACTAAGGCTATATTAATAGTCTATGTTGATGATATATTATTTATACACTCTAATATAGTATATATAAGATAAATAGCTATAAAGGCTAATAAATATATCAAACTAGAAGAGATAGGCAAAGTATTAATTTTTCTAGGTAATAATATTAAAATTGACTATATATCAAAAGAGATATATATTGATCAAAAGGACTATATCAAAAAACTGCTAAATAAATTTGATATATATAATAAATTCAAACCTAGCTAAACGCTAGGTAAGGCCGGCATTAAGCTAAAGAAAAATCAAAATAAAGCAGATGAAAAGACTATCAAAAACTACCAAAAAGAAATTGGATCTCTACTATTTCTTAGCCTAAAGACTAGGCTAGATATAACCTTTTCGGTTAGCTATTATGTAAGATATATGAGTAATCTATTATATAACTATATTATTATACTAAATAAAATATGGAAATATCTACTATATAGCCTAAATACTGGCCTAAAATATAACTGCTCTGGGTAAGATTTATATATAAAGGGCTACTCTGATAGTGATTAGGGTGGATGCCTAGATACCCGACGATCGACTACTGGCTATATATTTAGCCTATTAGGTAATCTGGCTATTAATAACCTAATAAGCTGGATCTTATAGCTACAAAAAACTGTTACCCTAAGCTCTACTGAAGCTGAATATATAGCTATAAAAGAAACAATAAAAGAAGCTATATATATATCTGATCTATATAACTATATAAATACAAAACTACATCTTGGCTATATAGCTAATATACTACTACTTCTAGTAGATAACAATAGTGCTATAAGGCTAGGGTATAACCCTGAATTCTATAAAAGATCAAAATATATCGATATATAATACTATTTTATAAGAGAAGCTATAATAAATTAAAAGGCTAAAATAACCTATATACCTACTAAGACTTAGCTAGCTGATATATTGACTAAAAATCTTAGTCGAATTATATTTGAAGAACTAAAAAGGCTGGCCAACTTGACAGATATATAAAAATATTTATCTATATATCTATATCTTATATACTAATCTATATATCTATATATCTATATAGATTATATAGATTAAGGGGGCATCTAAGATATAGGGCCTACCAGGGCCTACTAATAGGGCTCATAATAGGGCTCACAAAGACCTACCACCAGGGCCTACCTATAAGATATATAAAATCTGGTGAGGCATTTCGGTTAGATATCTCGGCTAGATATCTTATTAAAGATAACAGCTTATTAGGCAACTTTAGCCGATAATATGCAACTATAGCCGAGATTATATAACTTCAAGACTATAGCTACTACTATATAATTACAAATAATCTAGACCAATATCATGATACTATAACTATAACATAACTACATCATAATGATATAACTATAGGCAACCTTAGCCGATTACATACAACTATAGCCGAGATGATGCAATTATAACCAATATTATATAAACTATAGCCTAAGGCTAGCCAGCCGAGCTCAGGTATAAATACCCACAAAATTCCTAACTAAATAATAATTAAACTAAGCTTCCTTCACATCTTTTCTTCCCCTTCTGAGTATCTTTATTATATCACACCTACCTATATCAACTATCCTAATATAACTTCCTACGCAGCCTTATTGCTTGCTTAGACGCTAGGATAGTAATATACGATATACTATTAGTAATAGAAGTACTTTTATAGGAGATAGCGATAGCGGAGCGGGTCCTACTAGACGTAGAAGAGTTAGTTAGGATCTTTTTAGTTATAAACTCTATACGAGTATAGGGAAGTTTAAGGTATTTCTAGTAAATATAGTCTACGTATTTACGAGTTAGGGTCGAAAGCCTAGTAGGAACTATCTATTTAGGAGGGGGAGCCTTAATTTCCTCTACGTCGGAGTCTATAAGAGCTTTATAGGTACGTTTATCCTTACTAGACTTACCCGGACTATCTTTATTAAGATATTTTAATATAAGGTAGTAAGGATTTAGGTCTTTTAGGGGCCGTAAGATAAATTTCGGTAGTATCTAACTAGGCTACCGGAAGCTATAGTAATTACTAGCTATATTAAAATTATAGTAGATATAGGACCTATTAAAAGTCGGCTTAAAGATACCTTTCTCGTCCGTAATATTAATAATATAGGTCGCGAACGGTCTATATCTATTTACGTATTACTTATAGGCCTATTCGGCTACGAACCTAATCTACTAAACGAAGATAGAGCGTATTTAGAAGGGCGTAGTATAGTTCTTAGGCTTTCCTTTACGCTAGTTTATATTCCGTTAGGTAGGCTACTTTAAAAAGGCTAGATTAAGTATAGTATAAAAAAGGGAAGTATCTAGATTACTATAGTTATCTAGCCTTTTAACCTAAGTAGGAGGGTTCGAGACCGGAATAGAGGGGACGGGGGCGGTAGGAATTATAATAGCGATAGGGATAGGAGCTATAGTAACGGGTATAGCTTAAACAGGAGCTATAACTAGGTCTTTTTCTAGCTTATTAAGTATAAAAAGAAGCGAAGGGTCCCCGGGGGTAAGGGGGCCGGTAGAGCTAGTAGCATTAGAAGGCTAATTATTATTACTAACAGCGGTAGGAGTTAGGGAAGGATTAGCTATAATTACGACTAAAAAGATACTTCGGAGGGAACCTAGTTATAGAAGTATTAGTAAGGCTATTTCTAAAATACTAATAGTAGGGTATAGTAGGAAGGCTATTTCTAGAAGTACCTAATAGTAGTATACTATAAGAAGGCTGTTCCTAGAGTACCTAATAGCTATATATATTAGAAAAGCTATCCCTACGGTATCTACTAGCTATGTATATTAGGAAGGCTCTCCTTAAGGTATCTAGTAGCTAAATATATTAGGGTAGCTAATTCTAGTATATTTAGAGATAGACGACCGATAAAATTAATAGAAACTTATATAGGGTAGATAAGATAGGCGTTAATAAGCGACGGTAGACGGTAAGGGATCTAATAATATTTATATCGGATATATAGACGGCTTTAGGGCGCCTACTAGCCTTAGGCCGTTATTTAAGCCGTTTATTTACCTAATACGCTATATCTTTATTAATATTTTTAGCTAATATATCCCTTTATATCCGAAAACGGAAATATTACCTCTATTTATATTTATCTACTATAGGGGGTATTTCTACGTACTAATATATTATATAATACCTCCGTAACTACTAGGGTATTATATAATACGTCGGGTTACCTACGGATAGGTACCCTAGGTAGTTTAGTAGGGTGCTTTTATACTATAGTTTAACTACAGTTTAGCCGCGACCGGCCACTTTTCTTTTATCTACGTATATATTTATATATACTAGTATACTTTCGGGTCCGATAAGGACTGATTTTACACGGTAGACTCGGGTCGAGTCTTATTAAGTAGGGGAGGATATAATCCTAGGCGTACTTTACCTTCCTTTAACCTTACATATTCGGCCCCTTACGGGTACTTTCTGCTATATTTAACCGTACTTATGTCCTTATAGACACATTCGCTTACGATAATAACAGAACATGGTCTTACACTCCCGTTATCTTAAGTATAAGGAAGTATTATTAGACTTACTACTTCTAAGATATCTTATAACTTTATCTAGAGTAGTTAGTATTAACTAGAGAGAGATAGTAGCTCTTAGAAGTATATTAATATTAGAGATATCGTTACTTAGTAACTAGGTAGTTAATATTAACTATATCTCTATATAGCGCTATTAGTAAGGCTTAATATAAGTCTTAAAAGAGTCTTAATACTATAGTACCTAGTATTTCTCCTATTCTAATATCCTAAAGAACTTAAGCTTATTTCGTAGGCCTAAGATAGTCCTAATTATATAGAGATTATTTAGATTATTATTAGTCTAGCTATAATACTCTATAAGCTTTTTATACCTATACTCTAGCGCTAGTTTTATTACTTTCTTCTACCTAACTCTTTTTTATACTAGCTATACCTTTATCTTATTAATATAGATAAATAAGATATTATAGATCCTAAATATATTATAGATAGTTATATTAATTATCGCTAATAGAGATAAAATAAACTTAAAGAAAAGATAGGTAATTAATAGTAGATAGTTAACCTATCGCTATTTATCCTTATCTAGCTTTATATTAGTTAGATTAAACTAATTATAAAATCTATTAAATATAGTCTATAGCTAATATATATACTAAAATATTAGAAAGGTAGAATTCTAGCATATTTAGATATCTTATATTAGTATAAGCTTTAGTTCTTTAGTCTAAAGTATACTAAAACTCTTATAGTACTAAAGGCTTTTATTAATATAGATAGTAATCTTTCGAACCTAGAGGATATTATATAGTTAGTATTAAATAGAGAAATAATAGTAGAAAGGAGGTATAGTATACTTTATTTAGGGTCTATATAATCTTCCGATTCTTTTACCGGGCGCTATCTCCCCGATCGGCCTATTCTATCTCTTTCCTATTATTTTATAAGTTTATATCTATCTAGCTAAGAAGCTCCTTAAGACTAAATTATATAATATATATAATATATAGTATATAAATAATTAGTATATAACTAGGAAGCTTAAGAGATAAAATAGCTTCTTTAAGAGTAGTTAGTAATATACTATTATTCGATATATTATTAGTTATAACTATAAGTATATAATTAGTAATTTAATACTTCTTAAGTAGCCTAAGTAGAATACTATTTAGATAGATATCTATATAAGAGCTATAGAGAGATTTAAAACTAAGTAGAATCTTATAATAGTTCTATTTAAGATTAATAAAGTAGCTAGTAATTACTATAAATACTTAGTAAAAAAGAGAGATCTAATAATCTAATATAATAGAAAGCTTAGTACCCTCTAGGAGTATTTAAAGTAGAGACTCTTAATATTCTATAACTATCTTCTAAAGATACCGATAGATAGTCCTAGTACTTAGTATTTTAGGGATAGATAAAGTAAAAGAAACTATCTTAATAAAAATATAAAATTTAGGGTATTTAATAAGCTAAAATAGTAGATATATAGTAATAATAAAGATAATTAATCTATCTATCTAAGCGTTTACTAAAAAGCCTTTTTTACTAGATAGATAATTTATCTAGAGATAATTATATAAGTTAGTATAAATTAGCCTTATAGATAGTATTTATACCCTATTTAAGATTATCTTTCTAATATCTTATATTTTACCTTTTTCTTTTTAATAGGTAGTAGCTTATAAATAATACCTATTTATAGTCGATATTCCTCGGTACTAGTCGGTAAAATAAGTAAAGATATAATTATACTACTTATATATTACTTTAGGAGACCTATTAGAGATAGTAGTAATCTAATAGAAGTATTCCTAAATATCTATCTAGTATTTACTTTTAAAGATATTTCGTTCTATTCGGCTTCTATAGTTAGTCCTTCGCTACTAATCGATAAAATCTTTATTAACTATCTCTATCTAAAGAAGAAACTATTTCTTTCTATATAGATTAATAGACTTAAGAGTCTCTAGAATTAGGATAGGTATTACTAATTATATAAAGATTAAGCTAGGAGTTAAAGTTAGTATTTTATCTTCGTCTAGGTTAAATAGCCTATTAGATATAAAGAAAGAGAGTATATCTATAGGGTTATCTTTAAAGACTAATAAAAGATAGTTATTAGAGAACTAGGATACCTAGCTCTATAATATATTAATAAGTAGTATATAAAAGAAAATAGGAAGTAAGACTAAAGGGTAATAGGAAAGATATATAATTATCTTTTTACTAAGATAAATAAATAATTAGGGAGATTACTATAAGGGAAAAGTAATTAATAGATAATTTAAGATAGAACTAGCTAGATTCTAGATAGTAATTAGCTAATAAGACCTACTCTACTATAGTTCTTATAGTCTTAGACTATAAAGACTACTAAAAGACCGCTAAAAGACCGTAAGGACCGCTAAGGGACCGCTAAAAGATCTTAAGGACTACTAAAAGACCTTAAGGACCGCTAAAAGACCGCTACCCCCGCTTAAAGAGTACTATCTTAGGGATAGCGGATTATATATAGGTTTCTAATAGTTATAATAGCTATTAGAGATCTAGGCTAAGGATATTAATAATATCTTAGTAGATAGTCTATATTTCTAATAGCTATTAAGTATTTTATAACTAGGGAAATTAATAGTATCTAGGTAGTAGATAGTATTAAATTCTAATAGCTATCGAAATTTCCGATAGCTATTAGAAATTAATACTAAGGATATTAGCTAGCTAATATATATTTCTAACTATAAAACTAATAAAACTCCTACCCCCCCCCTTAATCTCTCTACTAGAGTAGTAAAATACTCAAACTTTAGTTAGTTCTTATACTTTAATAAATAAGATTCTAATATATAAGCTTATTTTACCCACTTTATTAATAATTAGGCCTAGTTTATTATAAATATTAGTATATATACTAAAATAGTATTTAATAATAGTAATAAATATAGCTAAATTATTAGTTTATACGGCCGAAAATAGAAGGTCTTAGTAGAATTATAAATATATAGGGGACCGTACGGGGGACCGTAAAGGACTATAGAGGACCGTAGTACGGTCCTAACTACTTTAAAAAAAGACTAAGGACCGGAGGTCCCGGTCCCGGTCCTAAGATTTAGGACCGGACCCGGTCTTTGCCGAGGTCTACTATCCTAGTAGCGAATAGCCCTCTAGTAGCCTTTTCTATACTTAAGACCTCTTAGAAACTACTAGTATCTATTATATTACTATAGATATAGTATCGTAGGCTTAGCTATATCTATAACTAATGTATTAAGGTACTTATAAAGATAATTAACGGTATAGTTATTAGGGGAGAATTTAAGGATAACGCTTAATATAACCCTAAACGATATATAGTCTATTAGTAAGCGAAGGTAAAGAAGTAGATCTCTCGGAGGTTAGTAGTAAGAGTAAAGATCTATAGTAAGTTTAGAAAGCTTTATTTTAACCTATTATAGCTAAAGGAAGCTTATAATAGTTATAAATAGGTCTCTTACCTATTTATCGAGGGTATTCGCCTCTATATAGCCTAGACCTACGAGAAAAAGAGTAAATATATCGATACTATTATTAGCTTTATTATTATCTATCGAAATTAGCTTAGTATAGATATTGAGGTCTTTAAGAACGATAATAAATAGACCCTAGGCTATACCTTCTACCTATACTACGCTAGGGAGGGTATCTTAATAGAATTTAGCGTCGTCGGAATACCTAAATAGAATAGCTTTATCGAGAGAGTAGGAGGTATTATTATTATTATCGCTAGAGCTCTTATTATCGATATAGGCTTACCGAAGAATCTTTAGCTAGAAGTAGTAAATATAGCAGTCTATTTAATTAATAGAACGCCTATAATACTACTAGATAGCTAAGAGATTATCCTATAGATTAAAGCTATTTAGAAACCTTATTACTAATAGAATAAACTACGTCTTAACCTAGTATATCTCTAGGTTTATAGCTATAGAGCGTATATACGCCGTTAAAAGATTCCCTAGAAAGATAAGATAGCGCTATACGTAGAGATAGGGTATTTAGTTAGTTATATTATATCGAATATCTAGAAGATATAGTTTCTATATCTTAATACTATTAGAGTAGTTAGAGACGTCGAATTCGATAAGAATATATAATTTAGCCCGAAGGAAATAGAGAGACTACCGCTAGCCGATATCCTCGAGATAATACTATAGATAGTAGGATATAACGCTATAGAGATACCTATTACCGTCGATAAAAGCCTCGAGATAACCTTTATAATACTAGAAAGATATATAGAAAGGCTATAATAGTAAAAAGAAAAAAGAGAAGAAGAGTAAAGCTCTACGAAAGAATCTATATTAAATTCCCTAGTTCTAGCGATAATAATACTATCGCTAACTCCCTCTCGCTAGTTAACTCCGGCGATAGTACTAGAGAGGTTATTAATAGTCCTAGGAAGCTTTCTAATAAAGCTATTATTACTCTTAATATCTCTAGTAATACTAGAAACCTTAAACCGCCTTAAAGCTAAGAGGGTAGAAAGGCCTAATAAGTAGCTTCTTAGAGAGCTTAGATAGATATTAGAATTACTAGAAGTATTAGATCTACTACCGTTAGGATACCGTAAGTATAGATCTCTTATACTAAATAATATTAACGTATCGCTCTCGGAAAGTAATATTATTAAGAATAAACGTAAACGTAAGAAGGCTTATTTTATATTAGTAAACGATCTAGAAGACTATTATAAAAGTATTCTATTAGCGTTTTCTATAGAGATAAGCTCGCTATAGACCTACTAATACCTTTACTAGGATAACCTATTACTAGAGCTAAAGAACTAGATAGAGATAATATATTATCTATATAGAGATAGCTTCGTCGAAGTAGCTTTATAGGAAGTTAAAATACTAAAGAGAAAGGGTATCTATAAAGAAGTTAACCGGCCGATAGATAAGGGTATTTAGGTCTTACTATTAATATAGGTATTTATATATAAATTCGATAGCGACGGCCTATTAATTAAATATAAAATAAGGATATACGTAAAGAGAGACCTTTAGAAGATATTAATAGATAAGAAATATTTAGCAACGCTAGCCGTACGAATTACTAGGGCTATCTTCGCTCTCGTAGTAGCCTTTAATCTCGATACCGCTTAATATAACACTATTAATATATTTCTTGATAGCTAGATTAATAAGGAAGTATATATAGAACTACCTCCTAGCCTTTACCCTCTGGGACGAAGACTAAGGTACTAGAAGCTCTTAAGAGCCCTATATAGCCTATAGAAATTACCGAGGCTCTAGTAGTAAGAAGCGTTAAGAGTTCTAATAGCGTTAGGCTTTAATATAATTTATAAAGATATTTACCTATTTACTATAGATAGTATTATTATTATCTTTTACGTTAACGATATCCTTATCTTTAACTATCTTTTAATATATTAAAAGACTACGAATATAGCTAAAAGCCTTAACTAGATCTAGGAGCTTTATTTAATAGGCGAAGCGTAGTAGTTCTTAAGTATCTATATTATAAGAGATTATTAATAGGGTAAATTATAGCTATATTAAGATACCTATATCGCTACGATAGCTACTAAATATTATTTAACTACTAAAAGATAGCTTAAAGTCCCTCCTATTAGTATAGCTAACCTTTAACCTTATAGTAGAACGGCTACCGACGAGCGAAGGTATAAATTCTTAGCTAAGATCGGTTCTATATAGTATATTACTACGATTATCTAGCTAGATATAGTAAAGACTACCTTATATCTCGTTTAGTTCCTATCGAACCCTTCCCCTAAATATATTAATAGAATTAACCTAGTTATCGCTTACCTATATTATATATAGATAAGAGCTATCTACTATCGAAAGCTTCCTAATTTGCTATAGTAGACTATATAGTTCTTTAGCAATATATTATATAGGGATAACTACGATCGGAAGAGTTTATTAGGCTATATTAGTTTAATATTCAGAGGACCGGTAGATTAGAAGGCTATAAAATAGAAGACTATAATAATAAGTACTACTAAGGTGGAATTACTAGTAATATTAGACGCTAGTAAGTCTCTATATATATAGAATCGTCTATTCGTAGCTATTATATTCGTTCCTAGTTACCCTATTATCCTATAATATAATAACTAGTAGACTATTAACCTATTAACAGCTGAATTATCTTAACTATATACGAAGCTCCGATATATTAATATCTACTAGCACTAGTTACGGTAGGAGGTTTAAGCTAAACGTATACTAATATATAGACCTCGGCAAGGACCGGGTCCGGTCCTAAATCTTAGGACCGGGACCGGACCATACTAAAAAACTAAGGACCGCGGTCCGGTCCTTGGTCTTTTACGGTCCCCTGCGATCCCCCGGAGTTGTATAATTTTGCCAAGACCTTCCTATTTAGGCTAGTTAAATTCATAAAAAGATTTGATTAGTCAGCCGAAAGCCCGAAATAGCTATATTTTCTACATAAATCATGTATAAATCATGTGTCCGGTCTTTTTGCGGTCTTTAGTCCGGTCCTAAAAAAATTAGGACCGCCCAGCGGTCCTAAAAGTAAGGACCAAGCCCTGCATAGTGCGGTCCGGTCCCGGTCCTGGTCCGGTCCTAGGCGGTCCTTGCCGAGGTCTACTAATATAGTAGGTTAAAACGTCGGATATAGTAGTAGACAGCCTTACGAAGCTATTACCTCGCTAGAAATATACCGAATTTATTAGGTAGCTAGGGATAGAAGATATTAGACAGCTATTAGAAGGTAAAATCAATACCTAAGGACGTTAGATAAAATAGTATAGCAAATTACCTATAGCTATTTTACTAAAGGGGTATATTAGCATATAAAGGGATAACTTACCGCTAGTAACTGATTCGTTACTGATAGGTCTATATTCGTTTAGCATTTCTTATATAATTAGTCTACGGGACAGCAAAGAGAGCCTTGCTGTAGCTAAGTAACGGAGACACAGCGAATAAGCGGTATGTCTTAGGGGCTATTTTAGCAGGGCTGTTACCCCCTATTTTTCTGTTGAATTAATCAATCTTATACATCCCAATTGATTCCGCTTAATGTCATTCGTCTCTCTGCATACTAGGCTATATAGTATAGACCTCGGTAAAGACCGGGTCCGGTCCTAAATCTTAGGACCGGGACCGGGACCTACGGTCCTTAGTCTTTTTTTAAAGTAGTTAGGACCGCACTACGGTCCCCTATAGTCCTTTACGGTCCCCTGTACGGTCCCCCGTATATTTATAATTCTACTAAGACCTTCTATTTTCGGCCGTATAAACTAATAATTTAGCTACGTTTATAACTATTATTAAACACTATTTTAGTATATATACTAATATTTATAATAAACTAGGCCTAATTATTAATAAAGTAGGTAAAATAAGCTTATATATTAGAATCTTATTTATTAAAGTATAAGAACTAACTAAAATTTAAGTATTTTACTACTCTAGTAGAGAGATTAGGGGGGGGGGGTAGGAGTTTTATTAGTTTTATAGTTAGAAATATATATTAGCTAGCTAATATCCTTAGTATTAATTTCTAATAGCTATCGGAAATTTCGATAGCTATTAGAATTTAATACTATCTACTACCTAGATACTATTAATTTCCCTAGTTATAAAATACTTAACGGCTATTAGAAATATAGGCTATCTACTAAGATATTATTAATATCCTTAGCCTAGATCTCTAATAGCTATTATAGCTATTAGAAACCTATATATAATCCGCTATCCCTAAGGTAGCGCTTTTTAAGCGGGGGTAGCGGTCTTTTAGCGGTCCTTAAGATCTTTTAGCGGTCCCTTAGTAGTCTTTATAGTCTTTTAGCGGTCTTTTAGCGGTCCTAGAGGTCTTTTAGCGGTCCTTTAGCGGTCCTTACGGTCTTAGACCGTAAAGACTATAGTAGAGTAGGTTTTATTAGCTAATTACTATCTAGAATCTAGCTAATTCTATCTTAAATTATCTATTAATTACTTTTCCCTTATAGTAATCTCTTTAATTATTATTTACTTTAATAAAAAGATAATTATATATCTTTCCTATTACCCCTTAGCCTTACTTCCTACCTTCTCTTATATACTACTTATTAATATATTATAGAGCTAGGTATCCTAGTTCTCTAATAACTATCTTTTATTAGTCTTTAAGGATAACCCTATAGATATACTCTCTTTCTTTATATCTAATAGGCTATTTAATCTAGACGAAGACGAAATACTAACTTTAACTCTTAGCTTAATCTTTATATAACTAGCGATACCTATCCTAATTCTAGAGATTCTTAAGTCTATTAGTCTATATAGAAAGAAGTAGTTTCTTTTTTAGATAGAGATAGTTAACGAAGATTTTATCGATTAGTAGTAAAGGACTAACTATAGAAGCCGAATAGAATAAAATATCTTTAAAAGTAAATACTAGATAGATACTTAGGAATACTTCTACTAGATTATTACTATCTCTAATAGGTCTTCTAAGATAATATATAAATAGTATAATTATATCCTTACTTATCCTACCGACCGGTACCGAGGAATATCGACTATAAATAGATATTACTTATAAGCTACTACCTATTAAAAAGGAAAGAGTAAGATATAAGATATTAGAAAGATAATCTTAAATAGGATATAAATACTATCTATAAGGCTAATTTATATTAACTTATATAATTATCTCTAGGTAAATTACCTATCTAGTAAAAAAGGCTTCTTAGTAAACGCTTAGATAGATAGGTTAACTACTTTTATTATAACTATATATCTACTATTTTAACTTATTAAGTACCCTAAATTTTATGTCTTTATCGAGATAGCTTTTTCTACCCTATTTATTCCTAAAATACTAAGTACTAGGACTATCCGTCGGTATTTTTAGAAGATAGTTATAGAATATTAGGAGTCTCTATTTTAAATACTCCTAGAGGGTACTAAGCTTTCTATTATATTAGATTACTAGACCTCTCTTTTTTACTAAGTATTTATAGTAGTTACTAGCTATTTTATTAATCTTAAGTAGAACTATTATAAGATTCTACTTAGCTTTAAACCTCTCTATAGCTCTTATATAGGCGCCTATCTAAATAGTATTCTACTTAGGCTATTTAAGAAGTATTAAATTACTAATTATATACTTACGGTTATAACTAATAATATATTAAATAATAGTATATTACTAACTACTTTTAAAGAGACTATTTCGTCTCTTAAGCTTCCTAGTTATATACTAATTATTTATATACTATATATTATATATATTATATAACTTAGTCTTAAGGAGCTTCTTAGCTAGATAGATATAAATCTACGAAATAATAGGGAAGAGATAGAATAGGCTAATTAGGGAGATAGCGCCTAGTAAGAGAATCGGAAGATTATATAGATCCTAAATAAAGTATACTATATCTCCTTTCTACTATTATTTCTCTATTTAATACTAACTATATAATATCCTCTAGGTTCGAAAGATTACTATCTATATTAATAAAAGCCCCTAGTACTACGAGAGTTTTAGTATACTTTAGACTAAAGAACTAAAGCTTATACTAATATAAGATATCTAAATACGCTAGAATTCTACCTTTCTAATATTTTAGTATATATATTAGCTATAGACTATATTTAATAGATTTTATAATTAGTTTAATCTAACTAATATAAAGCTAGATAAGGATAAATAGCGATAGATTAACTATCTACTATTAATTATCTATCTTTTCTTTAAGTTTATTTTATCTCTATTAACGATAACTAATATAACTATCTATAATATATTTAGGATCTATAATACCTTATTTATCTATATTGATAAAGTAAAGATATAGCTAGTACGAAAGAGAGTTAGGTAGAAGAAAGTAATAAAACTAGCGCTAGAGTATAGGTACAAAAAGCTTACGAAGTATTATAGCTAGACTAATAATAATCCGAATAATCTCTATATAATTAAGACTATCTTAGGCCTACGAAATAAGCTTAAGTTCTTTAGGATATTAGAATAGGAGAAATACTAAATACTATAGTATTAAGAGTCCCTTAAGACTTATATCGAGCCTTACTAATAGTATTATATAGAGGTATAGTTAATATTAACTACCTAGTTACTAAGTAATAATATCTCTAATATTAATATACTTCTAAGATCTACTACCTCTCTCTAGTTAACGCTAATTACTCTAGATAAAGTTATAAGATATCTTAGAAGTAATAAGTCTAATAATACTCTCTTATACTAATATATCTTAGTTTTTATTAATATTATATCTCTCTAGGTACTATTTAATTAATACCCCTAGTCTTCTAGAAGGCCTATAAGATAGAGTATCCTATCCTAGTAAGCCTTACTCGAGATATCTTTATAACTCCGGCTAGTAGCTCCGGGGTAGAGAGACTCTTTAACTCTACTTATAATATATACTACTATTACTATAGCTTATTAAAACTATAGATTATTTAGGATCTAATAATATTTATATATATAATAAGATTTAATATATAGTTAGAGTAGTTTATACTAATAGATAAGTTTCTCTTTACCTAAGAGAAATATACGAAGAAAGAGTAAGATAATACTAAGTAAGATAATAAAGAGTTTAATCCTATTAGCGATAATAAAGAAGGTAGGATAATAGATACTTCTATAGAAGTATCTATTTAGTAGCCTAGTTAACGAGTACTAAGAAAGAGAAGGGCTATTAATAGTTAGCTTACTAAGCTAGAAGATAATAAGATCCCTCTACCTAATTTTAATATCTAGAGGCGTTTATTAGGGCGTATCCTAAAGAGATTAAGATATAATATAGATTTTATATATAATTAGTAGAGATAAAGAATTAGGTTTTTTCGGCCGAAATTATTATTATTAGTTTTTTCTACAGAAATCCTCTTTAAGCTAAAATTAGCCTATATAAATAAAGAATAAAAATAGAATACTGAAAAATACTAACTGATTCTACATAAAATATATATATTACGGGGTTTCCTATATTAATCTTGTTTATAGGACCGTACGGGGGACCGGGACCGTAGTAGTGCGGTCCTAAAAAAGTTAGGACCGCCTAGCGGTCCTAAAAGTAAGGACCAAGCCCTATATAGTACGGTCCGGTCCCGGTCCCGGTCCGGTCCTAGGCGGTCCTTGCCGAGGTCTAATACAGTATCAGCTTGCTGTGACATTTTATCAACCTCTCTGTGCTTGAGCTGATGGCCTGTCACGGAGATACCTTTTCCCGCGTTATGGAGACTTTGGCGTTTTCTTGGGCGGCTGTTGGTGACCTCAAGGGGTACTGTAACTCCGTACAGGAACTCTCGTAAAACCAATCAAGCCTTTTTGAAGAAAGTTTCGTTTACTGCCTAGCTGACACTTTCGGGATTGTATTATTGGATTGGGATAGGGAAGTATGTTGCGCTGAACGAAAAACCGTCCATCATTACTCGGGAGTTTGGGATGCTCAATGCCCGACGTAACTGTCCAAGAGCGGGATATTTGTGTCTGTGTTCACCAGGGCATGATTCTCTTTTCATTTTTTTTTTTGGTCCCAATTGGAAATGTTCAAATCTCACTGGCAAATGGTGTCAATCCCGAGATATCTCCGTGGACTTACCTGAGCGAACCAGAATTTATGCTCGGAGCCGAGAGCCTTGTGGGACATGCATTTCAGTCTGAGTCTGCAGAGTACTCTGTCCGGAGAGTTTCCCGCTTGGATACCACAGAAGCGCCTCTCAACCCCTTTACTGACCCCTACAGAGGCAAGTACGGTAAGGTGTGCATTGAAAACGATTGGCCAAACCAAGCCAAAGACACCCCACTTTGATGGACATGTGCATTTCCTAATATTCTAACATTCCCCCTCTCTGGCCTTCCTACGGAGGTGGTTCGAAGAGAATACATCACCGAGCTCCAGGGAGGACAGGAGAAGAGCTTGACCCCCTGCCGTACAGGGCCTCCAGTCGGACCACTGTGCTACAAGGCGATAGCCAGATATCAAATTGAACTCGTACTTTTTCAATATCCTCCTTCTCGAGCCTCTTTAATCATTCTGAACACAACATAGCATCCGCAATGCCTAGAACCACGTTTAACAACAAAGTCATCTCCACGGCAATTCGAGTTCGTTACCTTTACAGTATCTGGGAGATGATGACACGGATTGCCTTGATAAAAGTTTCACTGGAGAAGCAAAAAATGTTCGCCTCACTGTTGAGAATCAAGGGGTCCATACGCTTTACTTTCGACGTCGCCGGCATCGTGCTGCCTTTTTTCCCGCCAGCCCTCGAAAGCACACGGCAAAAGAACTCGGGCTTCTCAGACAATAAAAAGTAAGTATCTGGGTGGCGCTCCACACCGATGCACCCAGCGAGGATCCACGACTCTAACACTGTACTGTGCAATCCCTTCTACGACATGCATCAAACACGCCGATATCACCGGTGCATCCTCCCGCGACATTTAATGCGTTTTGATTCTCGGTGCTAGCGCGGTTACTTTCGTTATGAGGGAATATGAGTTTAATACAACGTCCATGAGAGCAGTTTATGACAAGATCTCTTGACACTGTGCGCGCCAGGGCAGTCGGATGATTGATGGAAGAACTGTCCAGTGCATCACTCAGATCATCTTATATTTATCTTCTATCCCTCTTGGCTCATTCAACTACCGTTGAGCCGAATCCTCCTTGCGCATTATTCATCCCAACCTACTCTTCATAACATGCGGGCTTGCTCATAGCCCCTCACATCACAATGGATCTAACATTAGTTCCAAATTGCATCGCCGTTGAAAGCATCTCATACTGTAGCCTAAGAGGCTACTGTAGTACTGGTGTTACGACACCGGTATTCCGGATTGACCTGGCTTGCCGCACAAAAACATACGGACTCAGCCAGTTCTTAGTGGAAAAATACCCCTTCACAGATCGACATAACTTCTGTAACTTGCAATGTTCACAGTATGCACAGATACTGTAGCAGTCGCCAATAGTGGGGGTCTTCTCCAGCTAACCGTGCTTCAGTTTCTTCCAACGCTACGGCCAAGGCTGGTCCTCGAAAACACGTGGCTTGTGATATGCCTCAAGGTCGAAGCCACGACAGAGACAATCGTGCCGCTTAGCTGGCGTCCATAGACTGTGTAAAAGCCTGGCATCGCATCTCACTGAAGCCCCGTCGCCACAGGTATGTGTCCATTTCCACAGTCCGTCCATGTCAGAATTGGCATGGCAATTTGGAATCAACCACGCTCCTGTGAAACTGAAGGGCCAGCTTGGAATTGTTTATATCTCCCTGTTCCTTCACGTCTTCAATTTCGACCAGCAAGTGACAGTGGCTAAACCAGTTCTGGATCTCATGGCCGCTGAACCCGGGTCTATGATTGTCTGCCGAGTAGTCATGTGCAGAGATCAAGATACATTGAATGCTACAACCGCTCGTCTTCCTTACTATTACCACGACCTGGCTAGTTGGGGAAGGCTTTGGGAGCGAGTGCAGAAAGAGACAGGCATCAAGCTGAACTTGGAAAGCTGGGAACAAGAGGATGCTCTGGCCAAGAAACACCCTCTTCAAGGGATTTACGTCCTCGGTTCCTCTATTCGTCGGGATTAAAGGCTGGGTGGGGCCTGTGGTTCTTCTTGGAAGCTCACCTGCAATCCACGGAGAGGTAACCGTGTTTATGGTCATACCAAACTTCCAAGATAGGTTTTAAATCGAGGCTGGATCCGTTTTTCTGTCTGTGGCTTGCTCTCTCCCGAAGTCGTGTACGTCAAAATCTGTCCGATCGTCAAGACGTAGCCTGGGAAGCAGCATCTTGCAGCATACACTTTATCTCTCATCCTGGAGAATTAATGCATGATCATGTTTACAGGTCATAAATATTTCCCCTCGTGTCTACCAGTTATAACCGTTAGATTACTTCTCTTTTTGTGATTCTGGATTTTTACCTTCTGAGGAGCCCAAAAATTTATTTCTTTTAGTTTTCAAATAGGTCGAAGAACAGTACTATCAGCCTCAAACATTGGTCAGCCGAAGAGAGGCATAGAATGAGTCATTTACGCTCTTTGGCACCCAATTCATCGGGGAAGAACCACGCCTGAGGATGCCCCAATTTATTTATCTCGCATTTCAACTAGAGGCTTGACTTCCTCTTAGTCTATTGGCAGGCTTTGAATCCGCTAGAACAACCATGATATATCTTCGGGGGTTGTAGAGCAGAGAGTGGCAGCTAGTCGACAAAGAGCAGCATGAAGATTCAAATAAAGTAAATATAGATACTCTAGATAATTATCGCAAAGTGCACCTAATAGAGCGATATCCCGGTTAGTATAGAGAACTAGTGGTTAGAATATCAGGGATTTAAGCTATATGAAGAAAGTTTATAATGCCTATTTATATAACTCTTCCTATTTATTTTACATAAAGCAAAACGTAATGCTAAATATCGTGTTTAATAGTGAAACACCTATAATATAGACTAATAGCATTTCATAGCGATTTATCATATATATATAATCTAAAATAAATACTTTATTATACTAATTCGCCTTGAGGAGAGACCACACCAATCCCTCCAACTCATTCTTAATCTGTCGCTCGGTTCTTTGATTTACTCTGATGACTGGCGATTGAGCTGAAATATGGAATAGTCTTAGCAGATGAGTAATTCAATCATGATTCAGCCCCAGTTACCGACCGATGCCAGATACAAGCAGGTGCGTGTTCAATTGGCCAGCCCATCACCGTCAACAGATCCAGCAAATAAAGTAAGCACGAGTAACAAAGTGCAATTAATCGCGAAGAGATAAACTAAGTACATGAATGAGTGTCCTTTTACGGTATATCCTTCGCGTCTCCTCCCAGATGTACTGCAAGGAACTAGCCTCCCGAGTCGCCGTCGATCGTCATGTGTGGGCTACCAAATTTTGAATATGCTATCCTTTGTACGGAGTGACCTAAAAAATAATTCAGAATGTAACTGGGATGCCGAGAGCATCATCCACAATAATGTTGGGGTTGTAATACTGGTGGACTTGCGTACTCCCGAAGGTGGGCTATCTCGCCACAACCTCCATACAGGAATGTTCAGCTGGCATGGCTTAATAGCCAAGTCTTTTTGTTGCCCTGTTGAAAGTAAAACTTATGGACCCCTAGATATGGCTAGTCAGTGATAATCCATTAATCCCGGATCCTAAGACTGCCTACTCTGATCTTCCAACAGCACAACCTCTTCGTTGGGGAGGAAGTTGATATCTTCAGCAATTTCGCAAACTAAGTCCCAGGTTTGGCCATATTGATTCTCAACCGTGAGGTGAACGTTTTTCACCTCTCCGGTGAAACATTTTCCAAGATAGTCGGTCTCGTCGCCCTCTAGATAAACATGGCTAACGGACACCGCCGTGGAGATGATGTTGTTGTTAAACCTGGTTCCAGGCATCGTGAGATGCTGTGATTTTCTCAGAGACAATAAAGAGGTTGGAGGAGGATAACTCTGTGGGGCCGAAACCTGACTTCATCAAAAATTTAGTCATCATCAGTCTCTCACTGTGTTGGGATGTCAACCTGAATCGACGCTCAAGATTCACCTCACCGTTGTAGCCATGGAACACTGATAAATCCGATGATTTTGCGATCTGAACCAAACAGACTTCAGATGATCTGCAGATCCATTTCTCTAAGCAGGCTCGTTCCTTAAGTCAGTTTTCATGACCAAAGAGTTCCGGCCGAGTGCGGCAATTCCTCGGAGTTTGCGAGCCCAGCCTTCACTTTCGGATAGTCTTTCCCTGTCACGCTTAACTGAAGAATAATCAAAAAAAGGACGAATCGAAATGTTCGAAGTGTGCTCCGTACTTCATACCTCTGTACGAGTCGACTATGTTTTGTGTGGTAAATCGACCCCGCGCAGAATGGCCGTGGGTCTTTTGACATTCAAACAGTGATCTCCTTCACAGTTCTTCAATCAAATTATGATCCGACACCTGCTTTGTACCAGTATTAAGCCAGTCTTAGCGCCCGAGCATATCATGGTTAATGCAAAGCGGGATTCTCCGTGGCGAGCCGGAAAAGATCGAGCATCCCCATGCGGAGCTGGTTGAAAGTGATTGACCGCATTCACGATCCCAAGAACTCTGACGTTCAACCCCTTCCCCAACATGGCCAATGTTGACTGGCGGCGTCTTACCCAGTCGTGATTATCGATCACAATGACAGAGACAAGTGCGTCGGGCACGGGCACCGAGAAAAGCGCGACTGCAAAGTCCAGGGTTAGCACTGGAGATGAAGGGAAGGATACGCAGGCAAAGGAATCGCAAGCAGCATCTGCGGCAAAGTTCGAAACGACTGGCACGGGCAGTCGCCCCAGTATCAAGAAGCCTCGCAAGGTGAATCACGGTAAGGTACCGTTCACACAGGATGCATGCAATACGGATCTGGGCACAATTTTCGGACCTGGGTCGCGTGAAGATTGGGAAGTGATTATTCGCTAACGACTGATTCTTATTCCCAGCATGTGTCTTTTGTCGTCGCTCGGTAAGCTCAACATGCAAACACCCTACAACGCCCTGAGTCGCTCCCTGCGAAACCCTCGAGGGCGGCTAGCCAGCCTCCAATGTTGAGATATATTTGAGGACACCACTTTGCTAACTGGAGCCACTTGGTCGTGTGGGACAGCATATGACTTGCGATCCGGTACGACCTCCCTCCCTCGTTTGAGCCCATTCCCGTTTCCTGTGCCCCGTGGAACCAGCTGCCAACGCCGTTGCAAACCAGAAGATGTGCCTGCTGACCAGTTTCAATTCGTGAAGGGACGGCCTTGCACCCGATGTATAAAGCGCGATATCGGCCATCTGTGCCATGATGAGCTCAGGGAACCTACGAGACAGACGCAAAGTAAGCAAGACCATTCGGCCGCAGACAAAGAAGGCTCCTCCAACAATGAGCTGGCCAACGTTCAAGGTATGCCTAGAACGGTCGACGTCCCGGATGCTGCTGGTCAGAAAATCCTCCCCGATGGCACGATCGGAATCTCGCCTTCCTCGGCGCGGCCTGGGGACATTCCCCCCTCTGGCCGGGGCCTCGATTCCAATTCTCAGTGGCGTAAGCGCAAGAAAAAGTCGAATGCTTTTGTACTTTCAGACTCGGCTAACATGGGGTCGCAGTGATGGCGTACAACGACTGGTTGGGTTCACAGAACCAGTTTCAGGACATGCATTGGTTCCATCAGTCGTACATGTTTAATGCACCTAAGGTCACGAACGAGTACAATTTGCTCGGTGATTTTCTCAGTAACAGTCTGTTAAATAATAGGGCGATGTTCCAAAATCAGGATATACCGGGCATCTACTCTGATCCGTCGTTGATGAACTCTATAGGTACGCGAGTAGTATCACATGGTCTGCCGCAAACTCGTCTTCCACCACCGGCACAAGGCCAGGCACAATAGGATGACTCAACTCAACGACCGGCTTCCACAGTGGGGAATAACAAGGCTCACGAGACATACTACATGACTGCTGCAGACCCGTCGGGATCTGACCCCCCAGAGGAGCGCATGAACAAGCTTCTCAAAGCGAAGTACGACGCTGGGTTGCTGAAGCCCTTCAACTATGTCAAGGGGTACGCCAGACTCAATGAGTACATAGAAAAGAACATGCAGAATGCGTCCCGCCAAAGGATTCTCCGACAGTTCGACAAGTTTCGGCCCAAATTCCGAGAGCTTATGTATAGCTTGACGGATGTCGAACTGATCCTGGTGGAGATATGGTTTGAACAGAGCTTGATGGAGTACGACCGCGTCTTCGCCAGTATGGCCATCCCCGCCTGCTGCTGGCGACGGACGGGCGAGATCTTCCGAGGTAATAATGAGATGGCGCAGTTGATCGACGTCCCGATTGAGAGTTCGCGAGATGTGAGTGTTGGATGATTTGGTCCGATTATCTTCTTTGCACCACGAACTCATCGATGTCTGCTTGCAGGCTAAACTCGCCATCCATGAAATCATTACCGAGGATCAGCTGGTTAGCTACTGGGAGACATTCGGCGCGATTGCTTTCGACAACTCCCGGAAGGCCATACTCACCAGCTGTACTCTTAAAAGCCCTACACATGAGGAGGGCGGGGCGATCCCATGCTGCTTCTCCTTTACGATTCGACGAGAAAACCACGATATGTAAGTGCATTAAATCCTGGGATTCTTTTACGCTCGTACACTGACGCGTCCCATCTAGTCCATCTCTCATCGTTGGCAATTTCCTCCCAACGTAACAGATACAGGTGTAAGTAGCTGTGGGCATAGAATGGTATTTATCTCTCATTGGTTATTTGGACTATGGGAGTGGGGTGGCATGTACCAATGGGTCGAAGATTATTTTAGCCAATGAAAGTGTGTACAACCAGATGCCCACAGAAGCCTTGGGGGCCGCTAGCAAAGTCTGATGCCCACGTTGTAATTCCGTATCCTAAAGTGGGCCTAAAAACCACTTGCTAAAAATTTTGCCAGGGGATTCTTTCTTTTTACCCCTCCAAGATCAAGCTATCCGTAAAACAAAACATTCATTTGTGTTCGGTCAGTCGGGTCACTATGCCCCCTAAGAAGGTTGAAGCTGTCAAGGACAATGTTGTCGCTTTCGGAAGGGTTCGCAAGAACCTAAAGATGGGATGCGTTGGTCTGCCTAATGTGGGAAAGTCGAGCCTGTTCAATCTCTTGACCGAGCAGAGCGCTGCCGCAGAGAACTACCCCTTTTGTACAATTGAGCCCAATGAGGCGAGATGTGCTGTTCCCGACATTCGATATGTAAGTTAAAATACTCTACAGCCAGGATATTTAATGGATGGCTGAACTAAGCAATATATATAGGACTTTCTCTGTGACCTTTGGAAGCCGCCCTCCATGTACCCAGCGTATCTGCAGGTCACCGACATTGCCGGCCTGATCAAGGGTGCTTCCCAGGGAGAGGGACTTGGAAATGCCTTTCTATCTCATATCCAGGCCGTTGACGGCATGTTCCACATTGTCAGGTCTGGAATCCGTCACAAAACTGCCGCGCTTTCACACTAACTCTGACTTTATGACAGAGCATTCGATAACGATGAAGTTTTGCATGTCGATGACTCGATCGATCCCGTCCGGGACTTGAGTCAGTTCATCCAAGTCACCTAAGATGATGAAACTAATCGGTGCATTTTCTAGATACCATCCAAAGCGAGCTTTGCAAGAAAGATCTCGGTTTGTTTTGCCCTTTGAATCGGCTTGCCGCCAGCTAATCCTTGTTAAGATATTCTGCAGAAGACCGTCATTGCCGAGGAAGCAATCGTCAAAAAGGCAGGTGGCAAATACAAGATGCTACCTCTCTTCACAGAGACAACGACAAAGATCCGAACAGTGAGCCCGAGATTTCCGGCCTTATTGGTCTAACCATTTAAATGTGCTTATAATCGTGAAATAGATGTTGGAACAGGATCAGCCAGTCAGAGATGGAAGCTGGACACCAGCCGAGATTGCACTCATCAACGAGAAGATACAGCTAATCACCACAAAGCCAACCATCTACCTTGTCAACTTGACAATGAAGGATTACCTCAGACAGAAGAGCAAGTACCTGCCGCTCATAGCCAAGTGGGTCACCGAGCACGGAGGTATTCCCCGAGACATTGTTCCCTTCTCTATTGAGTTTGAAGAGAAACTTTACAGTATGAAAGATAATCCAGCCGCACAAGCCGAGTTCCTCAAGGAGAGCAAAGTCAAGTCAAAACTGGACAAAATCATCACTGAAGGATTCACTAAGCTTGGCTTGCAATACTACTTTACCGGTTTGCTCGTAATATGCTCCGTCTGGATGAATTCGCGCTGATTTGTACGTAGCTGGCGAGAAGGAAATTAGATGCTGGACCATCCCAAGAGGGTGCCTATCACCACAAGCTGCTGGAGCTATCCACAGCGATTTTGAGAAGGGATTTATCAAGGCTGAAGTGGTCGCGTACCAAAATTTCCACGATCTTTGTGAAGGTGGCAAGTCCATGGGCCCAATTAAGGCTGCTGGGAAATACCGACAAGAAGGAAAGACTTACGTATGTACAAGGATCCCTCCTCATGTTGCAGCAGCTAACTTCATATTTCCCTAGGTTGTCCAAGATGGAGACATTATCCACTTCCAATTCAGTAAGTTACAATTCGACACCGATATTACTGTCCCAGCTGTTTTACTCGTATTTATTATAGCAAAGAGCTAACTCTTTTGTTTTAGACGTTTCAAATAAGAAATAGATTTACTGTGTCGGGGCCGGCTGACTTGGAGATTCGGATGAAGTGCCGGCGTTCCTGTATAGCATTTCATGCCAGAACTTGTATCAGTTGTTTTAACTAGAAGATCGCACCGGGGCCGATTGCGAAATTAAGAGGGAGACTCAAATCAAACAAGTATATCGCGCTGTTTCGTCAAGGGGAATATCGACTCTATTATATTTCTGAGGCGTTTCTCTGTAATACGTGCAGATAGCGGTTGCCATTTAATGTTGGTCCACACTTCAGATCGTCTAATCAAGCATTTGCTCCTGTACTCCTAGGAGTATTCTATTCCTGGGAAGCCCCATTCTGATTGATTGATTGATTGATTGATTGATTTACTCATATACTGTCCCAGCCGCCAAATTTGAGTTGAAACCCTGGACTGAGGTACAAGTGTGATAATCATTCTCTAACTATACAAGTAGACGGCAGCTATTTGTAGTTACAGTAGCTGCCTTCTGCCTAGAGTGGTAGTGGCAGCCTATTAGGCTGCCACTATCTAAACATCACGTAATCTGGGATCTAACTTACTAGCAGCTATGCAGCCTTCAACTATCAATACATGTCTTCCTGCTTCCTGCATTCGAAAATGAGTCGCTCTGACCAAAGTGACCTCCTTCTCCTGCTTCCAGCAGTTACACCATACTCATAGTTATAATAGTTGTTCTGTATCTATGACTTGTTAGACCTTTCCTGGCCCCTTCTGCTTCTGTTTGACAAAATCACTCGTCTGCGGTAAGTTAAGCACCGTAGATGGGCTGCCGGTAGGGCCCCTCCTGTAGAGGCTACTATGGTTCGTTCTGTATTTTTGGAGGTACGCTACTTTGAGTGCCAATATTACCGTATGCGTGTAGCAGTAGAAGTGTTTGTCGCTTACTCGTTGATATTCTAGGTCCGTGTTGATTTATGGCCACGTACAATAGATATTTCGTGACAGAAAGCCATATCTGGGACGCGCCCCTTGGCATAACATCTATTAGGACACAAGTCAACTGTGAAGTTGTAAAATATTGTAAGGATCGAATTGACGTTTTGAACTGTTAGTGGTGTTTTTGGTAGTAGTGGTGGTGTTATTAGTGTCGTTGTTATTACGATATCCAATATTGAGGCTATGAACCACACAACTATCTCTACCCCGAGCCCAGCGTATCATCGTCTGTCTAACCCGTAAACCGTTGTCGGGCTGGACGAACGGAGTGACAAGTTACGTTCTCCATCGTGGGGGCGTACGTTTGAGGGGGCACGACTTCGTCTCTGGTACTAGTTCTGTGATGTTTAGTGTTTCGTGAGGTTGGAGGTTAATTTTGACGCGTCGCGGCATCAGAGCAGAGTGTAGTCGTCTTCTCGGGTGTAGGTTCTTTGCTAGTAGTTATTGTGACTGTGTTGTGTTAATCATACCCGGCCTTCCTCTTTGCGTCTGCATCGCGTAATCTTCGAGATCCGGCACCGTAAACGATTTTCGGGCGGGATAAATGGAGTGACAAGTTCCGTTCTCCGTCGTAGGGGCGTACGTATGAGGGGGAACGACTTCCTCTCTGGTACTGGTTCTGTGATGCTTGGTATTTCGTGAGGTTCGGAGACTCGGTTTTCGGCGCGTCGGCGCGTCGTGAAAAGGGGGGAAGATCGCGTTGTTGAGCTCCTCCTGGCACTCTGAGACAGCCAAACTGTTTCTCTGAGAGTTCCCAGCGGGCACCACGTGTGCCGGAACGCACCTGTGGACTCCAGGAGCTCTACCTCCCCAGGAACCAACGAAAGAGCTATGGGAGCATCGTCCATCCTAGCGTTCGGTTATTCCCTACAAGGTCTAGTGGGCTATATACTTTTATCGGTTTTGCTGGTATGATAGAATACCTGTTTCGGCGTCTGTGTTATAGTAGAAGCCTGTTTTGATAGGGGGGAAAGTAAAAGTATTTTATAATTTTTAAATACAAAAAAAGGAATATATTCTCCAGTAAGACTAGACTTTTTACTGATAAAGCAAATCCCTCTCTAGTCAAGCCGTATATTTCACTATCGAAGAATTCTACCTACTAATTACGGATACTAGGTGAAGAAATCTATATATCTAGTATACGCGCCGGTCTTAGAGTAAAGCCTCGCCCGTATTATTCCTTAACTTTAGTAGTTATCTCACTTTCTATTATATCGCCTACGCTTAGCGTGGAGCTAGCTTTTAAGATAGATACTTTACCTCTCGAGTAGCTAGTATAAATAGCTACGAGGTCCTACAATAACTACTAGATTGACTCGCTACTTACGTAGTCTCCTATTTACCTACTCCTCTAACCTAGGCTCTAGTTCTTTCTATGAAGAATCTTTCTATTCGCGGAGACTATAAATTGTAGAGTATCGCTAGTACCGTAATTTTCGATAACGCTAATATTATCCTTTAAGTAACTATCCACCCGTAAGTAAATACCTAAGTACTACCGAGCGGTTTCCTACTTATTACGTAGCCTCGATAAATATTAAGTATCTTTATTAGAGGAGATTATAGTCCTTAATTTTACGAGTAGCTAATCTATAATATTTTATATATACTCTTCTAACTTAGTAGTAGTTATAGCTAAGCTATTTTTGTATTCTTATAGGCTATTATTTATAACTATTTTAGGTGACGCCCTAGCTCCGCCTAATCCCCGAGATAGTCCCGCCTCGTCGGATATTAGCTAAATCTAATTAATATAGCTCGATAACTAGACGTATATCTAAAGGAACTTCTCTATACTTAAGCGCTCCTCTTTTAGCGAGTATAGCTTAGCCGTATCTAATCTAGGCTAAGTCCTATCCTTCTTAGATAGTTATTCTAACTTCCTATTAATACTTTCGAGTCGAGTACCTAGGTTGTCTTTCGTATCTTAGATAAGACGCTCGTATTCTTCGATATTTTTAACGGCTACTACTAATAGGGGCCTTATAAGGGATTAGCTACTAGCGCGAAAAGAGGATTATAAAGGAGACGACGACGGCTATCGTAGCTAAAGGTAACTTATAAGGATAGCTCGATTCGTTTAGCTATAATTATATTTATATAATAATAAAGAAAAGTAATATTTTATAGGCTCTTTTAGAGCTTAGGAAGGATATTTAGATTTTAATAAGAGTAATAAGTAATATTAAGTTATAAACGCTAGGTTTATCTCGTAATTATTACTCTATCATAGGTCAAGACTAAGGCGATTAGGTAGGGCGGCTACTTAACTAGTAATATAGTAGGGAGATAGTAGCTAGCTAATCCTTTTCTATCGATAGCCTAAGCGTAGCCCCGCTACGCTTACGCTACCCCTATAGGACCTTCCCCTTTTTTCTATATAGTTTACACGTTTAAACCCACGTTTATATCTATATAGAAGAAGCAAGCTCTAGTCGCTCAAGGAAAAGCTATCGTAGTTATAGCGGATAAGGAAGATGATATTATAGCTATAAGTGGTGCTTGTGTAACCTAATAGAATTATTCTTACCTCTCATTAGGACCCTATTATCTACTTAATAAAGAGAAATTTGGATCCGGATAACTTTCGGTCGTGAGTCTCCTTGAATTAGCTTCCGGATGTGATTGCTAGTCAGTTTCCAGATATTGAAACTTTGGAGTCCGCAGAAGTCACAGCTGGCTTTGTTACAGCCATCGGCTGGTTGGCTCTCCAAGTACGGTCTCGACCAGCGGCAGGGGATGTCACAAAGCGGACTGGTGTAGCGGTGGCATTACTGGGGAAACTTCGAGCTGGGGGCAACCGGATCGTGGAGACAACCAAGCTGCCGAAGACTTGCCTCGGTCTGAGATAATGATCTCATTTTTGGATATTTGGAGTAAGGTGCTCTCAACCAGGGTTTTGATGCACGATAAACTTGCCGACGGCGAGACAAGATATGACAGTTGCCTCTCATTCGTCCGGCAAATTCTCCAAATAGCAGAGAAAATGCTGGTGCAAGCGCGCCCAGAGATCTGGATGGGGATTGTCACGCCACTCGTTTTCTGCGCTTTGAAGTGCCGAGACTGGTATCTTAGGCGTCGGGCACTCCAGCTATTGAAACTTTGGCCGAGTTCCGAAGGGAGATGGTCCATGGCCAATACAGCCCTGGTCATTGAACGAGTGGTGCAGATTGAATCGCAAGGCTTTACACAGCATGACATCATCCCTGAGACCTCACGCATAGATGCACTACGGGTGGAGTTTCTACCAGGAAAGCCGAGCATCCAGATCGGTTATCGTCGGTCTCACTTGGAAAGGGGCAAAGAGTTTCCCGCGAATAGGGAAGGCTGGGCAAAAATAGTTTTAGCTTATTAAATTTGCTTGAACTGTGTTGTTCTATTATTCGATACTCAGGATTCAAATTAAATACCAGAAGTACGGTTATTTTATTTTCTCAATTACGGTTGAGGGTTTTCCTTAGTGGAACCGACTTTCATGCCTGGAAAAAACTCATCCGGGATAAGGCGAGAAAGGAGCAGTGTGGCGGCCTTGTTCCATTGCCGGCGCAGCTGTACGTTGCATTAAGAACTATGGCTAGGGCTGATTGAGTGAGATGGAGAAAGTCCAAGAGTAGAGTAATCGGGAGGAAGGAAAGGACGGCAATACCTATCCCATTCTGATTGGCACCCTTTGTGTGCATCTTAGCAAAGCAAGTACAGTTCTTGTATTCAGAGATTGATGGGCTATTCAATGTAGAGGTAACCCCAATCAAATATAGTGTTAAAAGGTCATTTGTCGCGAAAAGTGTCAGTCCCAAAAGTTTGAATTAACTCGATGCAGGTTTTGCCTAACCTATTGGACTAGAAATTCCTCAAAGTCGTCATCCGGAAGGTGCGCTAGTTCGTTCCCAATTATAGTACCCAGGTACCAAGACAAATCACTTCCATCAAACTCGCGTGCAGCGAAACCATTGCCCAGATATCCAAATCGGTTGGATGTAGTGTAACTCAGATTGTAATCTTCCCAACGGGGTTGTTTCATAGTTTCAAAGAAGTGAATTCGTGAGCCAGGCCACATCATTACCTCCCCATCAACTGTCCCCTGCTTAAACCACGAACGACATGGAGATGTCCAAGCGGTACGCGGCATGAAGTTTCTGTGATGCTCGAAGAAATCCGCAACTGCCTCGGCTTTGGGATCAAAGGATGTAACACCCTCTGACGACATCTTCTCCAGGATCTGGAGGAAGTGCCGAGACAGGGTCTCTGTAATTGGGAGGAAGCTTCCATGGCCGTACGGGCCGAAGGGGCCGTTGAATACTGTCCAGCGTTAATTATAACTGCAAGAGTGAAGATGTGGGGCGCTTGAATGCTCTTACTGAGGTAATTGGGAAAATTTGGAATTGTAATGGAAAGATATGTCCTTGGGATATCCTTCCACTGTTCACTCAGACTGCGGGATTCCCGGCCAATTGTCGGGTACGATGGCCGCCAACTGACATCAAACCCGGTGGCGCACACAATAACGTCGACTTCGTGCTCACTCCCATCTGCAGTTTTGATGCCATTCGGAGTAATCTCAGCAATGGATTGGGAGACAACTGAGGTATTCTCGCTGCACAGCGCTTCGAGATATCCATTTCCAGGGGTGGGTCTTCGGCAGCCTACTGCAAAATCTTTTGGTACAATTGAGTCTGCGATTTCAGGGCGATCTGCGAGTTTGGACCGCATATCTTTCTCGGCATACTAGTGACAAGTTTGTCTCAGTAATCGATTAGGGATGTGGCCCGGTTGAGAGTGGCAGCTTACTTTTCGCGCGTTCGCTTGCTCCTCCGATCCATTCAGAATGAACCGAAAGCGGGAGTTGAGCTCGGACTCAATATTCTTGCGATAGGCCAGGTATTTTTGAGGGTCGTTGAGAAAAATATCCTTTTGCTTCTCGGTATCTAATACTGTCAGTATGCCACATTTCAGATTTTGGAATCCCATGAGAGGGGCTGACATCTAAAATTAGTTCCCCCCTTTCCTGCAAAGCGTTGACCAAAGCCTGCAGTCACCCATGAGGCACTGCGCATGAAGCATTTGAGGGAAGAAACCTCGATAGCGATTGTTAGAATACCCCTTGTGCGTACTGTGAATGAAACTCACTGGGCTGAATGCTCGGAATGATCTGTACTGCAGATGAGCCTGAGCCGATAACGGCCACCCGTTTTCCTTGCAATTGAACTCCGTCGTCCCAGTGTGCACTATGAAGCATAGGACCCTGAAAAGTCTCCCGGCCGTTAATATCAGGCCATTTCCACTTACTGAAGCAGTTTAGTCCTGTAAGTTGACCGCGGATAAGAGATACTCACCTCAACACACCGCTTGCATTCACTAAGATATGTCCGCTGTCTTCAAAGACATCATCGGGGTCGTCTCCCCTCTGGATCCTGACATGCCACTGTTTGTCATGCTCGTCCCAAAACGCGCCTACAACGTCGTGGCCCAGGCGAATATATTTCCGAAGTCCGTATCTTTCGGCGATTCCTTTGAATTAATTCAAAATCTCAGGTGCGCCCGAGTAACTTCCACCATCCAAGTTAGTCCTGGGCTGTTGTAAAGTCTGCGGGAAGGGTTTTCCTTTGCACTTACAAAGAGGTCCAGTCCGCGGAGGGCGCCCATGAGAATTGATAGTTCACAGAGGGAATGTCGCATCCACATCCGGGGTACCGGTTCTCATACCAAGTGCCACCAACCTCGGGATTCTTTCGTAAAGGACCAGGTCTGTGTCCAATGTGCCTGTGTCAATGTCGTGGGCAAAGTTCAACGCGCTCGCGCCAGCTCCGATCACGATGATACGGATCTTGCGACCAGATCGACTTGGCTCCTCCACAATCTCGTAATGGGATTTGACCCCTTTGCCGACCTTGTTGGGAGCCTTTGGCTCATAGTAGTCACCAATAGAGCCCATTGTGAATACAAGAAATAGGATAAAGGATCAGCGTGTTTATCTAATTCTCCGTTGAGATAAAATTATGGCGTAGGAGGCGGATTCGGAGTATTTATGAGTCTACCCCAGGTAAGCAGGGGTGCTTCTACCTAGGTCCGTTATATGACATGCTTGGTTATTTGATGGTATACGGTGGAGGATGCATTGTTTCCACCATGCTCTGTAAAGCGCGCAGGTAAAGTGGTGGAGCTCCACCAGCACCACCCCCTCCTCCACCTCGGTGGAAAGCCGAACCGTTATCAGTCTTGCACCCCACTCGTCAAGATTGCCTTGGGTGTATGCTGTTCCTTAAAAAGCGATAAAGCACCGAGGGCGGGTAGTGATAGGATTGTCGGCAGCCCATCCTTTAACACCGACTACGACACCGTGATATTTGACTCGATCAACATGCCCGAGAGTATCGACAAAAAGCCGCTCCGCATTTCTATTGGTTAGTACTATCATTAAGTGCTCGTGCAGTATTGACTGTTATGAATAGATCGCGGAGGTACTTTTACGGATTGCATCTGCAAAATTCTCGACAGGGACGATATCATCGTGAAGATCTTGTCTGTGGACCCTAAGAACTACGCCGACGCACCAACTGAGGCAATTCGTCGCGTCCTGGAAATATACTATGAAACTACAATCCCACGAGGCTCGGAACTAGATCTTAAGGATGTTGGTGAGACTCCTCACTAAACTTTGTGCTTGTTTGATGCAGTGCTAATTGAGCAGAATGGATTCGCATGGGCACAACGGTCGCAACCAATGCGCTACTCGAGCGCAAGGGCGAGCGCACAGCCCTACTGGTAACAGAAGGCTTCAAGGATATCTTGCAGATCGGCAACCAAAGCCGACCGTACATGTTCGATCTTACGATTCGACGACCGAAACCGTTGTACTCAGATGTCTTTGAAGTCAAAGAGCGCGTGACAGTAGGAAGTTGCAATGACTCAAATCTCCGCAGTATCACACTTCACTC
The DNA here is from genome assembly GCF_028826845.1 of Penicillium canariense. NCBI lineage: Eukaryota > Fungi > Ascomycota > Eurotiomycetes > Eurotiales > Aspergillaceae > Penicillium > Penicillium canariense. The sequence continues at coordinate 4,598,587 of NW_026622728.1, read as the reverse complement.
TCCAGAGCCCGTTGAGACAAACATCGGAACGTCCGGTGAGGTGGTCCAAGTACTTCAGCCTCTCGACTTGGACAACACTAGAGATTACCTGCGGAGAATATACCATGAGGGCTACCGGTCTTTGGCAGTGTGTCTTATGCATTCCTACATATTCCCAACACATGAATTGCAAATCAGAGAGTTGGCACTCGATATTGGGTTTGAATGTATATCACTGTCGCATCAAATCTCTCCAAGGCCAAAACTTGTCCCGCGCGGCAACTCTACCGTGGTTGACGCGTACTTAACCCCGAACATTCAACGATATCTCCAACAGTTTTCAAAGAACTTTCCCAAGATTGAGCAATCGCAGACGCGACTGGAATTTATGCAGTCAGATGGTGGTTTGGTTCCCTCGTCGAGCCTTTCCGGGCTGCACTCCATTCTCTCCGGGCCGGCTGGCGGTGTCATAGGCTATTCCCAAACATGTTTCGACACAGAATCTGGAACTCCAGTGATTGGATTTGATATGGGGGGCACCAGTACCGACGTCAGTCGATACGACGGTGAATTGGATCATATCTTCGAAACAACAACTGCTGGAATCTCGATCCAGGCACCACAGCTCAATGTGAATACTATCGCCGCTGGAGGAGGTAGTATACTGACATGGAAAGATGGACTTATGTCGGTTGGCCCGGAGAGTGCGTCTTCCAACCCTGGACCGGCATGCTACCGTAAAGGCGGTCCGTTAACTGTGACGGATGCGAATCTCGCACTGGGTCGTTTGATTCCAGAAGAGTTCCCGTCGGTTTTTGGTGCCAACGAGAATGAGCCATTGGATAGAGATATTGTACTCGCCAAGTTCAAGGACCTGACTCAAACTATCAACCAAGAGACCGGCAAGTCATTGACGTGGGCAGAGGCTGCCGATGGGTAAGTGTTACCTACAACAAAAAGACAGGACTTAGTCACTAAAGTCTTTTGCAGGTTCCTCCAAGTCGCCAATTCCGCAATGTGCGGGCCTATTCGAAGCTTGACCGAGGCCAAGGGTCATGATGTTGCAAAGCATCACCTCGCTTCATTCGGTGGTGCAGGAGGCCAGCATGCTTGCGCCATCGCCGAAGCCCTTGGAATCAAAAGAGTTCTGATCCACAAGTACTCCTCTATTCTCTCCGCCTATGGAATTGGACTGGCAGATGTCGTACACGAGGAAGAGCGGGTGTGCGCAAGGCCCTATGACAACTCTACCATTGACGCGATCAATCGCGACATGGAATTGCTTGCCGCCTGCGCGCGAAGCAGTCAGACCATGGAACCATTTAACAGCGTTCAAACACGCCGCTATCTAAGTATGAGGTACGATGGCAGCGAGACTTCAATCATGATCTCCTGGGATAGCTCGGAGATTGATGCCAAGGAAGCATTCGTCAAAGCTCACCATCAGCAATTTGGATTCACTCCTACCAACCGTATGGTGTACGTTGACACCATTCGTGTTCGGGCAATTGGCTGCAGTACTTTCTCCAAAAGCTCTTCAGTTGCTGCTCTCACCTCGTCCTTGAAGTCTAAGCCCGAGGATGTCTGTGCTGTCCCTACCTCATGGGAATCTACATATTTCAGTCCGATGGGATGGATTAACACGCCGGTATATCACTTCAACACCTTAAGTGATGGCTGCCAAATTCAAGGACCAGCCCTGGTCATTGACAAGACGCAGACAATTCTGGTCAACCCGCAATCCAGCGCGACTATCGCTCAAGATGTCCTAATCCTGGACGTCCGCTCTTCTGGCCCAAAAGCGGGGAGCACAGAGGCCATTGATCCAATCCAGCTTTCGATTTTCCGTCATCGATTTATGGGTGTTGCGGAGCAAATGGGTCGCGTGTTGCAGAACGTTAGTATCAGTGCTAATATTAAGGAGCGGCTCGATTTCACCTGTGCAATTTTCACACCTGAGGGGGATTTGGTCGCCAACGCGCCTCATGTTCCCGCCATGATTGGGAGTATGGCTTTTGCGGTCAGGTCACAGATTATTGAGTGGCAGGGTAAGCTGCAGGATGGTGATGTTTTGCTTTCCAATACTCCAGGTGGGTGTTTCAATTCAAAATCGGTGCTGCGGCCTCCATCTAACATTATCTCTTGGAAGCCTTCGGAGGTGTTCACCTTCCTGACCTTACGGTGATTACTCCGGTCTTTGACTCCAATGGAAAAGAAATTATCTTCTGGGCTGCTTCACGCGGCCATCACGCGGATGTAAGTGGTCTCCATGTCGCGCGTAACGCATTCACTGAACCCCTTTGTGTAGGTTGGCGGTATCCTTCCAGGCTCCATGCCGCCCTTGTCAAAGCTCCTATCGGAAGAGGGAGCGGTCTTTGACTCTCATCTGCTGGTGCGTGCGGGCCACTTCGATGAGGAAGAACTCCACCGGCTGTTATGCGTGGAGCCTGCACGTTTCCCCGGCTCTAGCGGATCCCGATGTTTCCAGGATAATATCACCGACTTGAAAGCTCAAGTTGCTGCAAACCACTGTGGTACCCGTCTCATGCGGCAGCTGATTGAGGAATATTCTATGGATGTAGTTCAGGTACTTCCCATTCGTCATATCGAAAGAAAAGCATTTAGCTAACTGTAATAGATGTACATGTGCGCGATCCAAGATTCCGCTGAGCTAGCGGTGCGAAATCTCTTGAAGCATCTCGCCCATGATCGCGATGGAGAAGAAATATCCGCTGTGGATTATATGGACGACGGCACCCCAATCAAGCTGAAAGTGACTATCAGCCCATCAGATGGCTCTGCCATCTTCGATTTTACAGGAACAGGTCCAGAGGTCTACGGTATGCTTGCCCTATCCCAATCTCGCAGTGCAGACGCCCGGGTCTAATAAACAGCAGGAAATTGGAATGCCCCAATCGCAATCTGTAACTCAGCAGTTATCTTCGCCCTGCGCTGCATGGTAAAATCTGACATCCCCCTCAACCACGGCTGTATCAAGCCAGTACAAATAATTATACCAGAGGGATCGCTCTTGCGGCCGAGCTTCGAAGCGGCGGTGTGTGCAGGGAACGTACTGACATCCCAACGGATCGTGGACGTCATATTCAAGAGCTTCCGTATCTGCGCCGCCAGCCAGGGCTGCATGAATAACTTTACTTTTGGCAACGACGGCGATAATGGCTTCGGATACTATGAGACCATCGCTGGCGGGAGTGGAGCAGGTCCCGGCTGGGCTGGTACAAGTGGTGTACACACCAACATGACCAATACGCGCATTACGGACCCCGAATCTCTTGAGCGTCGATATCCGGTTATTCTCCGGCGTTTTAGTCTCCGCGATGGTAGTGGTGGCGCAGGATTGTACCCTGGAGGCGATGGAGTTATCAGAGATGTTGAGCTCAGGGTTCCCATGTCTGTGTCTATTCTTTCTGAACGGCGCAGTTTCGCGCCTTACGGTATGGGAGGTGGGCAGGATGGGCAGCGTGGCAGGAATACTTGGATAACTAAGGCTGGTCGCCATATCAATGTTGGGGGTAAAAACTCTATCCGTGTTCAGCCCGGGGATCGCTTCGTTATTGAGACTCCTGGTGGTGGTGGTTATGGAGCTCCCGGGGAGTTGGATAGGTCTGGTGTGGACGAGTCGACGTTCATGCCGTCATTTGTGCCGGTTGCTAATGGTAGTGTTGCTGCGAGTAGGAGTTTGGCCGAGCAAGTATGAGGGTCCAAAGCAAGATTGGTTCTAGGGTCTTCCTCTACTTCCTCGGGCTATATATGCCTGTTACATGATAGATTAGAGAACAATATTTAAAGCGTCTAGGCAGATTGGACTCCTATATCGAACCATTAGCAGTCAATTTCATGAGAAGTATAAACATGGACGATATGCAATGGAAATTAGACAGTATCAGAATAAGGATATCGAATTATCCGGTACGTATCGTCTGGTATCTGTCTTCTGCACTCCACCAATTGTTAAAATGATAACAGACTGACATTAATACTAGCTTGTAACTGTTATTTGAAAAGAGCCTACTGACAGATAGTAACTAAATACTTAAAAAAGACATAGATAATCGAGCAATCGAAACAATAGTTGCTTGATCCAATGAGACTGCTGTCTACCTCAGCAACATATTATTAAGGTAGGTTTCAAGCCTCAAAATAGCGCACATCAATGAGATACACATAATTCGCCTTGGATACTAACAAGTCAACCAGGGAACTTAGTCAAGATGAACTGGAATGAAGCCTGCAAAACATATACCAACTCATGTTCAAACGTGAGCCATCAAGGCACGTAGCGAAAAGCAGGCTGCTCGAAATCAGTCAAGTCCAGGAACTCAGTGCCAACAGTAGCATTTAATGCGGCAGGATCGTCAATTGCCTGGCGATCGCGTCTCTTATTTTCCACAATGTTAACCACCCTAATCACCACCAGAGTAACCGCTGCCAGGCCGTACATGACAACGACCATCAGCTTGCCATCAAAATATTCTGGTGCTTGTTTCGAGCGGAACGTCTGAGGACCAATCCAGTTTCCAGCTGCGTAGGCCAGAATTTGGAGACCATTCACCGTTGCTTTCTTAGTGTAGCCGAGGGTATTGTTGGATATCATCACCATAATGAGACACCAAGCTGTCCCCGCGGCACCAATGAGATAATATCCAATCAGCAAGCCGGCTTTGGCATGAAGTGGAATCACAATCATCATTATCCCACCGACCATGGGGATTAAAGTTGCGATTGTGGCGAAAAGGGTGCGATCGAGGAATTTATCAGAGAGATAGGTAAACCCCAATTTACAGGCAATGTCGACAATTCCCATTGGCATGTTGAGCATGAGGGACAGGCGGGCAGAGAAGCCAAATGAGCTAATAATGATAGAACCAAAGGTCGTGATTCCTCCGTTGGGGATGTTCATCAACAATGAGAATAGTACATAAAGATAAGTACGCTGGTCGCGGAAAGCTTCAAAGAATTGCGGCCACTTCCATGTCTTGTTGCCGATACCTTGGAAATTGCCTCGGATGCGATCAATGGCAATGAGTTTCTCGCGGTGGTTCAGGAACCGCGCTTGGATTTGATTATCTGGCATGTAGCGCAGATAGAAAATCCCCGTTATGATAGTCGGCAGGCCAAGAACAAGAAATAGGATCTTCCAGACTGCAATGGTCGTTCCATGTACACCAGCCAGTCCGTAGGCAATGGGTCCGATGAGTAACTGAGCCACACCGTTACAGCTAAGCCAGAAGCCCATGCGCTTGGCCTGTTCTTCTTGTTTGTACCAGCAGGAGGTGAACAAGACAAAGGCTGGGGTGACTGTTGCCTCAAACATGCCTAGGAAGAAACGAGCGCAGAGTAGGCTTGCGTAGTTGTGAGTGGCTGCGTGGCAGACTAACGCGATACCCCAAAGCACGATATTGACAGCCGTGTACTTGCCCAGTGGCAGGCGACGGAGCAGGTATGTCGTGGGAAACCTTCATCCGGAGATCAATACAATTTGGGTAGCAAATGGCACAAGGGCTATACTTACTCCCATCAAACGTAACCGGCATAAAAAATACTTGAAACCCAGCTATATTGCTGGGAATTAGACGCAAGATGAGTGTCTTCACGGATACGCATCAGTGAGGCATAGTTCAAGGATGTCTTGTCGGCAAACTGAATCAAATATACCCAGCAGAGCAAGGGCATGAGAACTCGATCGATTTTGGATAGCACCTTCTTCGCCTCGGCGGGGGTATATTCGACCTCCTCCGCGTCCAGAAATTGCAGGGCTGGGTCGAGGTTCCGCGTAGTTTGCTGCTTGAGGTCTCCATTCTGAACCTCCGTGGTCACTCGCTCCATGTCATGGGTTGATGGGACCTTGCTTAGCTTTATTTCGTTCGACATTGTGCTCATCTTGTCATCTTAGTCGAGAGCCTGTTGCAACGGGTCCATGAAAGCTGGATCCATGAAGCCATATGGGCTCTTTAAATCATCCTCTGGCCCCTAGTATCTTGAGTGGCACATAGTAATCATGTAGTCCTTAGATATGTACCCCGCAATTTGTCGGAGTGGAGGTGGAGCTCCACATGGTCCGAAGTAGTTATAAGGGGCAGCAGCTAAGTACACATCACCTTTGAACGTCCCCAGGGCGAGACTACCTCCACCTAGATGACGTACCCCCGCAGTGCTATAGATAACGTATTTTTCCATATAGATACCGCTTAATTGGTCATGAACCGAGTTCGACCACTCCTTATCTTATGTGGGTCTATTGAACTGTATCTTACCCCTTATCTGGGATTTTCCCATCTATCGATAGCTCTCGCCCCTCAAAGCGAAAAATATTTACATGATTGGCTCTGGGCACATGGCCAAAACTGGGTAATGAACGGCACGCAAACTCAACCCGATCCCCTTATCTCTTCACCGTCTGATGGATGCATTCGGCCACATAGCGGACATTAGACCGATTGAGACCGGGGATAGATATTCTTGAGCTCTCGGCCATGTAGATATGGTATTCGTCTATGTTGGACATATGTAAGCCAGATTTCCCTCCTGCTAAAAGTGGCCCCTGCCCTCATACACTTACTTTGCAAATGCTGTACTTGATCAGGTGTCAGACCTAGAATGCAGAACATGCCCTTTTGCTCCATGAGACGTTTCCAGTCTCCAGGGGTCCCTAACAAGAGATAATATTAATAATCCATTCAAGCAGGAGGAAGCACGCAAGGGACCGAAGTGTATACCTAGTTCAGTCAATTCTTGGTATAACTGCAACCGCATTTCTGCAATTCGAGAACTCATCGTAGCAAGATTTCGCCGCCATTCGGCATCAATATCCACATCTTCCAGAACCGCAGCCACGATGCGGGCGCCGAATGCCGGAGGATTAGAGATTTCAAAACGGATCAGTTGTGCTAAAGTCGACTCGACTGCAGTTGCGAGTGTACGAGTGCGCGATACAAAAGCACATAGGCCGATACGCTCGCCTACAAAGGTTGTCATGAGTTAGAAAATAAAGGGGAACAAACACTCATGCTCAAAAGCACATCCTCAAAGGCGAGATTTCATACCATATAGACCCATGCTTTTCGCAAAGGAAAGACAAACAGCAATCTCAAGGCCAATCTCCTCAGCAAAATACCGGATGGCAAATGCATCTCGATCGTAGTCTCCGGACGTCAATCCCAGGTAAGCAGCATCGAAGATAGGGAAAAGCTGCCGCTCCTTGACGATCGAACCGATCTGCTTCCATTGTTCTGGACTAGGATCCCATCCGCTTGGATTATGAGCACTAGCATGAAAGACAAAAATGGACTTTGGGGCTGCCTCGTTGAGTGATTGCAGGAATGATTGCATGTCGACGCCGCCACTCAAGGAATAATTGAATTCTTTGACGCCGAATCCTACCGATTCGAAAACCTGGCGGTGATTAGACCAGCTGGGATTGGTGATGTATACGGTTCGGTCGCGGCCAAATGCCCGCATGAGCATCGTCCCTGCTACATGCAGCGCCCCGGTACCTGATAATGCTTGACAGGAAGCCACCTGGTAGGAATCAGTTAGTGGTCAAGATCAGTGTCCAAAAATAGCAAAAAATAATCAACGATGTTTACCCGCTTCTCCTGAATCACTGCAGAATCCTTTCCGAAGACCAACTCTGTAGCCAGCACCCGAAAAGATGGAAGCCCTAGGATCGGGAGATATTCATGGTTTGATTCCTTGATCTTCTCCTTGGCCGCCCGCACCGCCGGCAAGATCCAAGGATTGCCATTTTCATCTTTGTATGTTCCTTGGCCAAGATTCACTTTACGAGCAGCGAGATCCGCATTATACGTTTTTGTGAGCTCGAAGATGGCGTCGGGAGGCGTGTACGTAACGGTATCAAAGAAAGAGAAAGAGATTGCGCCCATTGTGCTAGAAGAGTGACAGTTGTTGTGTGCGAGTCGCAGACGAGAGGTAGGTGAGAAAGCAGCAAAGATTGCTAAGACATCAGATTTGAAGGCTTGGATGGCGTTCTGTGACGACCGGAATCTTAGCTTAGAGGGGCGTGGGCAACACGGTGGAGCTCCGCCGAGAGCGGAATGAATTAGCGGGCACCGATAGATAAGGATTTGGAGTAATAACAGCAACCAGCCTTTCACAGTATCGTTCTCTCATCCACACAAAATCAAAATCAACAAAACACAGAAATGGCCACAAAAAAGCCCGCCTTCGGTGTATACACGCCGCTAGTGACCTTTTTCAAGGAGGACGAATCCATTGATGTTGACAGCACCCTAGCTCACGCGAAGCGCATGGCCGATGGCGGGGTCGCTGGGCTCGTACTTCAGGGAAGCAACGGAGAAGCCCCTCATCTGGATCATGTCGAGCGCAAATTTCTAGTGCGTGCCGTCCGCGACCACCTCAACCAGCTGGGATATACGGGACTACAGTTAATTGTTGGCTGCGGTGCACCCAGTGTTCGGGAAACACTCTCTTATATCTCTGAGGCTAAAGATTCTGGCGCCGATTTTGCGCTGGTGTTGCCGCCTGCGTATTGGGTTGCGGCTATGAATCCTGCTGTTATTGAAAGCTTTTTTAGCGATGTACGTCCCTATCTATCCCAAATAGTCCGAATTGGACCGGCTGATATAAGAATACCGTATCACACAGGTAGCAACTCACTCCGAGCTCCCCATCCTGATATACAACTTCCCGGGCGTGACAGGCGGCATTGACATAAGTTCCGACTCAATCATTCGCCTCGCACAGTCCAACGCGAAGATCATCGGTTGCAAGCTAACCTGCGGCAACGTCGGCAAGCTCCAACGTGTATCCTCCACGCTGTCTGCGGACTCCTTTGCCGCTTTTGGGGGGAAGTCTGATTTCTTCCTTCCCGCGCTTGTGGCAGGATCGAATGGAATTATTGCCGCTCTCGCTAACATTGTACCAAAATTACATGTTGAGGTCCTACGGCGGTACGAGCAGGGTGACTTGAAGGCTGCTCAGGGACTTCAGTCTAAGCTCAGTCATGCTGATGGGGCACTCGTAAAGGTGGGTATTGCGGGCGTCAAAGCTATTGTGTCGGAATATTTTGGGTATGGCACGGGTCGGGGGCGAAAGCCATTGGGAAACATTTCTATTTCGAGCTTGAGTCAGGAGGTGATGTCTCCAATCCAGGAGGTGGTTGAACTGGAGAGGACATTGTAGTTAGTGATATGTTGGTGAAAAGGACTTTGCAATGAATGGACTCATGAGATACGGGGTTATAGAGAAACTGAAGAAAATTACCTTTCACGCCCTGGCCGGAAAGCTCGATTCCAGCAAAATAAACTTCTTCGGGTGGGATGGTCATCTGTAGCAAGATTCTTTGGCTGCATAAGGAGAATTGCAAGCATAAACTCCAGACAACTTCAACTGTCCTTGAGAATAGCGCTGCGGTTAGTAGATTGTAGATGTGTGCTAGGCTATCAAGATACCATACGTTAGGGAAGGATGGCAATCATGGCAATCATGAAGAGTCCAGTGCAACTTCAATCAATCAGATTTCAGCAAAATACGCTATAATTCTAAATGATCCCCGCAAGAAAGTCATTTCCCCTGCCGACTATACTCACTCCAAAACGGCAACGACGCCTCCATCCGCCCAATTCCATAAACAGCCGCACTATCCAAATGCTCACCGGCATAATCCCGCGCAGAATTCAAGCGGCTTGACGCAGTCTCAAGCGTCGGGAGATTAGTATTATGACTAGCAGCAATAGAGAGTGCGTGCTTCATATCCTTACACGCAAGAGCGGCTGCAAACCCAGGAGCTGTCTCAAGAGGCGGCGCATAGGCGCCACTCGTAATACGGTTTGAGTAGCTTGCCAGCACGGGGCCGAACATGTTGCCGATGAAATCTTCCAACTGGTGGCTGCCGATTCCTGTTACTTCCGCGAAAACTTGTGCTTCGGCAATTACTTCCATGAAACTTATAACAAGGACGTTTCTTGAACGGGACGGGGTGTTAGCTTAAAGACAATGGCTGTGCGTAAGGGGGTGCCTGTGTATTTACCCTGAAATTTTAAGAAGGCTAGACTTGCGCACGTCTTCTCCCATATCAATGATGCTCCGCCCCATGATGTTCATGATGAGAGGTCTGACGGTCTCGGTTGCCTTAGCGGGTCCCGCCATCGCAAAGATCAGTTTTCCAGTGGCTGCCACGGGGCTTGCACCGAATACTGGTGCTGCAACAAATGTCGATCCAAATTTAGAGAGACGCTGTGCAGCCCACTCAGATGTGTCTGGATGGATTGTGGAAGTATCCACGAATATTTTGCCTTTCAAAGAATCGCCCGTGGCCAGGGCTTTCGTCAATAATTCCATTAAGACATCATCCGTGGAGATCTATTTGTTGGTCAGTCATATGCGCGAATGATAATGAGGAGTGACTTCCCTCACCATCGTAAAAATCACATCTGAATTCTGGACGACATCCTCGAACCCGTGTTCGGGAATGGCTCCTATTTCGTGAAGAGCATGTCCTTTGGATAGTGTGCGGTTGCAATAACGAAGTGGTGGCAAGCCGTTCGCCAGTAGATACTTCTGTAGATTCAGGGACATACCAAGACCCATCGATCCGAGGCCATACAGTTGACGCCTGGTCAGCACAGTAACCACCATAGGAGCCATTACAGCCTACCCAGCCAACTCTCAGGATAGATGACGTCATCTTGGAGTTGGGATTGTGATTTAGCTTAAAAGCTCCCTATCATGTATTCCTCTTGGGCACTTCTGCCGCACGAACGATTGATATAGCCGAAGTTCGAGGCTCGAGCGGGGCAATTCAGGCGCAATGCCGAATATAAGTGGAGCTCCACATCCCTCCACTCTCCGATACCGCACAACACACGGATTATTCTAGCGCGCTGGTGGAGCCAGCGCCGGGGATCTCATCCAAGACAGCCAGCATCGAAGGCCCGATTCCCCATACGTATCTTTGCTTACAGAATGTCTTGATAAGGTTGGTTAACAATGGCTCACTTTCATCGAGCAGACTGGCGAAAGCCTCTCGGTCTCTCGACCACAAACGAGGATCTCGGGCCACCCCCTCATGCTCACCGGAGCTGAGAAGAACAGACTCCATGAGTGTGTTGAAGATCAGCATGCAAGGCTCGAAGGTTTTGGGGAGCTCATTGAAGGTGTCCATATGGTGGCGAATATCAGTGTTTGCGCGCTTCAATGCTCCCCAGATACATACAAGAACACCGTAGCTAGCGACAGTAGCCCACGGCGCTTCATGGATCATTTTCTCCTGTTCCTCGCCAAAGATACTGGAAAGCACCCCAGAAAGATCACTGAGTAGTGCCAATATTCCTTCGTTACCACCGACGTGATGTGGCACTGACGGGGCTGATCGCCGGATCGCGACGAGGTTCCCTTGTGTCAAGTGGGTGGAAGTAGCCATGCCCGCAATTAAGCTGTTTTCCACGATGCCTCCGATCAAGAGCTGATCGGGGCGACATAAGCTTATTTTGAGAGAAGAGATAAAAAGCTCATTGGTTCTCCATAGGAAGAAATGAGGGCTGTCTCCCGTGTAAGCCTGGTCCTTGACGATCTTCGCGATTTCCCGTATCGCCAGATGAATCCGTTTAGTCTGATTCTGAGTGAGAATATGAAACGGGTTCGGATCGGAAGAGCTGGGTGGCATTTGATAGTAACACCGCGTAAAGTCCCTCACCAAAGCATCCAAGTTCGCCAGCAGGCAGAATGCGGCAAATGGAGATGCTTCCAGCGCTGCTAGAAGTTCTGAGTCGGGTGCTTCGGTCATGAGTTGCTGTGTGGCGATAGCCAGGGAGGCCGTCGCCAACCCGCGCGGCTGGTATAACACATCGCTGCTAAATGTGAAAGCTGAAAGTCCGAAATTCTCGTTGAACCTCCGAAGCCATATTTCGGAAGTTTTCGCTTCCCATAGATTAAGTGGGAAGGGAAGTTCCCAGCCAAGTTCCATCCCTGACATTATTGGCCGAGAATTGCAAGGCAAGCATGTGTGCGAGTCCAGGAAGACTAAAGCGTATAGCGACAGTCTCATGGATTCCGCGCTTATGTAGGAAGTCCAGCGGGCATATAGGGTTTGCGATTGATCTCCGAGTACATTGTAATCGGCTCCATACAGCCAGGACTGGGAATCTGGCATAGCAATTCCCTGCTGTGATAGACCAATTTCGCGCACAGCCTATATCCAAAGCGTCCGCGTTCAGAATGGAGGCATTATGGATGAAGAAATAGTACTAACATCAATAATTTGCCGCAGCATCTGTTTGGCTGTCTGGAATTGGGCTGCCTCGCTTGTGTATACCCCGTAAATTATGTAAAGGAGCCACGCTTGCATGACCCACGGCTGTCGGATTTCAATGCCATCGCTAGAAACCTGTCTCAATATCGATCAGAACATATTACCCAAAATAACAAGCTGCAAAAAGTCTCATATAATGTACCATATCCTGGAGCTCCTGTTGTCCACTTTGCCACAAATCTCGACGCCAGCGTGTGCGAGCTTGCGCTTCCTCTAGGCCCTGTGAGCTTGCCGAAAACAAGCTACCAATAGCAGTAACAGCTTTTAGCAGTAGCTTCGGTGCCGATGACACGGTGAATGTGGGACGATGTAATATTGGAAAAGACGGATGGAAATGTTCGAAATACATTTTGACGTGTGCGTCTTCGCTATTACTGTGGTCTCTATTAGTGAAATTAGTGCTGTTAGACATGTCATTCAATAACAACCTCCATCCGCGGGAGAGAGGAGCCTAGGGGGGCATACATCGGCGAGGTGGGTGAAAGACTTTGCGGTAAATTAGTAGTGAAGGTACTATGCTCTTCCCAAAAAGCATCACCGCCCACAACAGATTCGGTTGAGGTCTGATTTACAGCCAGAGGCGATGTTATGTCCATTATTGCCTGCGGCGTTTGCTTGATATGCTCCCACAGCACCTGCGGCTGAGATGCATGGTTCGCGGATTTGCCTACACGGCATCGATCACTGTGCCGTCTATATACGTCGCTGCAAAAATGTTGGTATGATTGCAAAGATGGCAAGCATGGAAAGATGAACGAGACCTTCTAGAAAATCGAGCGTGACATCCATCACATTCGAAATCCTTGCGCAACGTGCTGCCGTGGCCTTGAGCCATTAACTTCTAGCTTTATTGCAAAAACACCTTTGGAGACTTACGTGCACGCTTATGTCGCGTTAGATTCTCCTAGCGACGTCGATCCCGTGTGAGAAGCAGGCGAAAATAAAGAGCAGGGATACGTACATTCCGAGTGAATAATTTCGAGCATTCATCACAAGGAAATGGGCGTTGTAAACTGCCATTCTGGGTATCCTCCGCCATTTCTGTATGGTTGATAGGGATTTGGTTCCGTTTATGGGGTTATATGAAGGAAGAGTGTGGCATTGGTCGACGGGCCGTTCTGATCTACAGTAGGTCACGTGTTGCTATCTATTCGCGAACGCCCAACGTGATTGGACAAATAGAGGCGGTAGATATGAAGTAGGTACGTGGGACTCTACAAATGAAAACATATCTTTTAATAGGACCTAGTGGCTTTTTCTTTGAGAAGTTTTCAATCCTTTTATCGAAACATCCCATATCTTTATACCCGGATCGCACTCGGGTCCAGAAGCTGGACTTGCATTACCATCTAAAGCGTTGCCCGCTTTAAGAAGAGGACAAGCCAACCTTGAGCTTGCATGGGGTCTGAAATCGTGTCCTCCGCCTTGAAGTCTAACCCAACGGCAGGAGTGCCCTTTGCGCGCCCGTATCGGGCATTCATTTGGTTGGTTGCAATATCCGACTTGATTACATTACCCATAAGCGATAATGAACAAATCTCCAGCGTAGCTACCTGTAGATATCAAGAGTCTAGTGTTTCATATCTAGCAGCTACACCACATACTATATCGCCCATAGTTCGGCTAGGCGGCCTATGCGGTTATCGCGCTTAAGGTAGGTAGCCTGAAGGCAACTCACCTAGCCATCTGCCATTTTTCGCGGATCGAAGATAGCGGTTGGGAAGACAGTCGCCAGCTCAACTTGACTCCCATCTGATCAAAAGATAACCAGAAACAATGAGAGGTACACGAATCTAAAAAAATATGGCCGTGAAAGATTCTAGTCTATGTCTTCGATGTCCAGTTTTTATGGAAATCCGTTGTGATCGTCTCTGTAATAGATATATATGCCTAGTACCAGCTATGAGCGAGACGCAGTGATGAGGAATTAATTGGCCACGCGAAATTTACGTTCCTCGATACGAGGAAGAAGAGCATGATGGGCATCGTCCTCTCTTGATTGAGGGCTAAGGCTCTCAAGCTTGCTGGTCGCATCCGTATTATCGTTCTCGCTGTCATCCTCCTCCCCCATGTCCAGATCAAAATCATCTGGCTCCAAGCGATTATAGTCGTTGCACCTGCGCCAGAGAATTGCTCCGCCTGCTGAAATCATGAAGACGAGGATACCCGACACAGTAGCGATCAAGACGAAAGCAGTTTTTGATAGTCCAGCAGCTTTCTGTTTGATGGGAATCGCTGAATCGAATTCACCGTAAATGTCCGAGGCAACTGATAGCTCTTCCGTGTCCAAGTCCACAATACTGGTTGACCGAAGGATATTGCCTTGATGATCCATAGCCTCGGCCCACAAATATCGCCAAACCGTCTTCCCGACCGTCAGTTTGGTTTCGAACCCAGTCCGTCGGGATTCCGCCAGTACTTCGCCTCGATTGACGTGCAGATCATGGGCCGCCCCCCGAACCACCCAATTGGCCACCTCGGTCGCGCCGTTCCAGCTGACGTAGACGACCAACTCGCCCTTCCAGCTTTTCCTCGCTGCAATGGCGGGATCCCACCAGGGCGTGGCTGACCAATCCATCTTGTACGCGCGATAGTTGTCAAGCGCGTCGGGAACATCGGGGCTATGCCATGGGGAAAACTGGACGTCCAGGACTGTCTGCCCTGTTGCATTGTGCTCTGTGAAGGTGGGACACCGGCCCCAGCCAATGAATACGTTTCCGAGGTCTTTTGGAGAAGGCGAGAGGACCTGCACGCTGCCCTGGCTCTGGGCTTGAAGCTGCGATGGATGGCGGAACTCGCGCAGAAGGCGGACGGTCGGGGGTGAAGAGGTGTCGTCGATAGCGATGTGCAAGCCACGCGAGCATTCAGAATCGCATTGCCCGTGCGAGGTTTCTCGGACATGGTTATCGAAGAGGGTCATCTGAGTCTCGTCGGTTCCGGGGACGAAACGGGCATGGTGTTGCCAGCGCAGTGTGAGTAGAGGTTGACTGTATTCGACACCTTCCAATGGCGGAAGCTCGACAAAATCGTTGCGATTACCGCCCAGTGTCCAGATTATCTCGCCGGATTTGCCATCGATCAGCAGGATCGAGTGGAGATGCCGCAGTGAGATGAGATAGTTGCCAGCTTTAGTCTAGAAGAAACAACGTGTCAGAGTATGTCTGTAGGTTTCTGATAGGGGCTCATGTTTGTATATTCTCTCACCTTCTCGATGCTGTTCAAGTGATAGGCGTCCCAGCCGCTCCCCCTGGGCTCAAATGAGTCCATAGGGTCAATGTGGTCGAGAGCTCGCCAGTTAAACAGCACCTTGTTGGTCCCAAGCTCAATCTCCTGTACTATGCCGTCCAGAATCTCGAATACGTCGGGAACTGCCCAATCCTTATAGTCTGAGCCTCGGGCTAGTACCTTGTCAACACCAGTGACCAACGCCGTTCCGTGACCCGTAAAGGCGAATTCATGGAGGTCGCTGTGGACTTTGATATTCTGTGCCGATACTTTGTAGGCCAGACGGTAGTTGTCGTCGTATGCAAGCCCATAGCCATCTCCAATCCCATCTCCCTTTTCCCCTTCCCAGAATGTCAGATAATTCTTGCCAAAGTTCTCCTGAATGCGCGTGCCGAAGACATTCTGGAATGATCTGTTCATGAAGACGGCGCTTAAATCGTTGGCATCGAGGATAAGGGGCGATGAGAGGGGGAGGATTCGTTGCCGTCATGTCGGAGAAAGATATGGGAACCCGTCTGGGAGATGGCATCACGGTCCCATACATTGACTTGCAGCACAGGGGAGTACTCGCTGCTCGAGTGGAATTCGAGATGTGGACGGTGGCCCAACTCTACGTCGTTGTATTTTTGGTAGTCGACTGACACAAAATCGCCGCTAGCTGCCCGGGCAAACGCGGCAATGCATACCCAGATATGAGGATGAACCATTATGGGTAACCCTATAAGAGCCACCGCAACATAAAATGCATATAACACTTTGACGCATCTCAAAGAACAAGCTCATGCTGGGGTCATTCGAAACATATGAAACAGAGACCTCCCCCGCCTTTTGGGGGGGGGAGGGCCCATGGCTAGCAAGCATCTGATGAAAATATTTGTGATCAACATGGCTTGCGTATGCATCGCGCCAAGAATGGTACTCGTCCTCATGGCCACGACTTCTATCATGTAGTGACACGGGAAGTGGGGGGCAGAGATCTCCATGTTGAAGGCATGGACAACAATCTCTCATGAGATTTATTAGCAACTATCAGAATGAACACGCATTTAACTCTAGGAGACCAGACACGCAGTCGGTATGTAGTGTATAAGCCAGGTTTTATATGTCATTGAGATCTGTGTGCCTTCAAAAGGTTCCGAAGGGCAAGCTCTGAGCCTGTCGTTGACTCGTAATCGTTACCAGATTGGGCTGGTTGTGGGGCGGAAGGTGGAGCTCATTCGTTCTCTTGCTTCATATATCTTCAATGATACTAAATATCGTGTAGCTCGTCTAAAATTTCCGTGATGCTATATGGTATGTGAAAAGCAAAGCTCCGGGATTGTGAGGGAGTGACGATAAGAGGAAGGAAGAGTCTGGAAAATGGATATGGTGATGGCGATAAGCGACCGAAGGCAGTCACGCCACCGGTCAGAAAGCGACCCCCGCTCCGCTCGCTCTTGGCAAATCGATCGTATGTGCTTGTGCCAAACTGTCAGTTACTGGTATCTGACAGAAGAATTGTATCTGACACAATAATTGAAGAAAGTATGAACCTGTCATCCATAGCCATGAATCCTGAATGAGTAACCTCTTCCCTAAAACTTATTCGAACTTATTGACATGTGTCCGAACGGGATTTCGACTATTTCCAATCGTCTTTTGCACCCATGAATAGTGGCGGCGACATAGCCAATTTTTAGGAGAGCTCTACACCCTATTGGCTTTTCGAAATAGAGGATGTACATTTTAGCATAATTTAGATATTCAGCGTCACGGTCGTGCCTTTGATCTGCAGAAAGCGAGGACCTTGAGGTAATCAAATATCACCCAGTTCAAAAGATCATTTCCGCATTATTATTAACGGTGTCCGCACATGAGAGGGGAATGCTTAACAAGATGCCAGTCAGAAAACATCGGCCGGCTCCGACTTGCCAGGGCCGGATATAACTATCTCCTCATCTTTCTGCAGGCGTGGTGGAGTTCCGACGGTGTAAGCAGTGTGACAGGAAACTAAACCATGCTAACCTCGATCGCGCCTCGCCAAAGCTTGTCCAACATAAATCACCAATAGAAGAACCCCTGGAGGAACAGTGCAATGACCAGCAACCCGAGAGCGGGCTTTTCGTTTGGTCTCGTATACTCGGTGCCCCACCAAGACCTCGTAAACCTTTTATCTGTTGCCCGCGAAGCCCCCGCCCCCCATCCCTCACCCCTTTCCTGCAGGCGGTGGTGAGACGTACCTACACTTTTGAGAAGGCGGATTCGATCTAACCGACGAGTGCACAGTTAATACCCACTGTCTAGATTTCCAAATGAAATACCACAAAGACTTTTTTTGTAGTGTATGAGTTCGGATACTGGTAATCGTTCGTCACGTTCTTTAATCTTGTACGTTGAATGGCTAACATACTAGTAAATGCAACGCTAGGCTTCTTGTACGCTGTCAAGGGGTCCATGACCCCGCCACATTGTGGAATTTAGACCCTGGAGTTTTTGATCGCATGCTGAATATTCCAGATAATCACAATATCATCCCCACGTGTGTCGGAAATGATAAAAACTTCATCCCTTTGCGGTTAGACTTTGGGCAACACGTGCATAGTAAATGACAGAAACGAGTGACAGCTGGTCTGTTCCTGCACTTGGTTGTATATTGTGTCGATCATTTCCGCCCGCGATAGCCAGCTCCGGGGACTCCGGTGCCCTGCGGCGCCGATCCCATCCCCCTGCAGAATGACTGGGTGATAATCACAAAGCCAATCTCTCGCGCACCACCATTTCAACCACTCATGTGTTCCCCCCTTTGCATTAGCCAGACCCTTGGAACGACTACTCGTTTGCTGTAACGTTGTCAAGCATGATATCCTGCCGCACCTTCCAAATTTGGCTTTCATTGCCGTGCCGGAGATAATTCGTGCAGCTCAACTTCAGCGTCTAATGCGAGAGACCAAAAATATATAAATACAGATTATCTGTGACCACGGCATTCTTCTCAGTATAGCCGCCACCCGAAAGCATTTCGATTTGCTTATTACTTTCATACCCGACCGGTCGTATAGCTACGCGAAGGACGGTAAGGTTTTGTCTAAAAATGGCGCCTCTATCAAAGATTACCCTTGTTACTCTTGGCTCCGTGGGGGGTGCAAATGCATGGGGCGCGTTGGGTCACGCAACGGTTGCCTATGTTGCCCAAAATTATGTCTCAGCTAGCACAGCTGCATGGTGAGTAAAGAGAATAGCATGTTTAATGATCGATGCTGATGGTTCTAAAGGGCTAAAGGTGTCCTTGGCGACACATCTAGCTCCTACTTGGCCAATATTGCCTCCTGGGCCGATGATTACCGCGCAACAACTGCCGGCAAATGGTCAGCCCCGTTCCACTTCATTGACGCCGAGGATAACCCTCCGACCAGCTGCAATGTGGACTATAATCGCGATTGTGGCAGCGCTGGATGCTCAATTTCTGCTATTGCCAATTACACTCAGCGTGTAGGCGACGGCCGACTTAGCGCCACCAATACTGCCGAGGCTCTCAAATTCCTTGTCCACTTCATTGGAGATATAACACAGCCGCTGCACGATGAAGCCTATGAAGTTGGTGGAAATGATATCAAAGTGACATTCCAAGGATACTCTGACAACCTTCACGCGGATTGGGATACCTATATGCCTGAAGTGCTGATTGGCGGCTCCTCGCTTTCCGATGCGCAGTCCTGGGCTAACACCTTGATTAATGAGATCGAATCGGGAAGCTACAAATCTCAAGCTGCCAGCTGGATTCAAGGGGATACCATCAGTGATGTCGTTACCAGCGCCACCCGATGGGCATCCGATGCTAATGCCTTCGTCTGCTCTGTTGTCATGCCCAATGGGGCTTCCGCCTTGGAAAGCGCAAGCGATCTTTACCCCGACTACTACAACTCTGCTATCGGCACGATCGAGCTGCAAATCGCGAAAGGTGGCTACCGTTTGGGCAACTGGCTCAACATGGTTTACAACAGTGAGATCGTCGCCAAACGTGACCTCGAGGGATCAGTCAATGAGGCTCGAGATGTAGACTCCCTGCCGGATCTTGCGGGTCGGGATTGGCTCCCGGCGCCTCGCCCGCTGAGTCGCGCCATGCTAGCTAGAGAGGCCATGGGAGGATCATGCTGCGGCTCCGAGACACATGCTCATTAAAAGGGGGTTTAGTTCATGGAACAGTCAGGCAAGGATTTGAAACTTGAACTTGGATAGGAATATGTTTAGTGCCAGGATCTCGTTAGTGGAATATTGTGTGCAAGAAACAAGTGAGAGGGAAATCGCTGAGCATTTATGTTCAGTTTCAATATATGGACGTTAGACTCTCTAAGCAGTCATTGATCATACAGAATATTTCTCTACCTATATTTCCGCTTCATTTTACTGAGCCATGGTCACAGAACTCACTCATTATGGAACCATGTACCAAGTATTGTTCTCCAGAAACAGCAGTTTGTAGATGGTGTTACGGCGCAACGTGGTGACAACCAGGTCCACGGCTCTGAGCTCGCTCTCTGAGAGGTATGGCTCCCGTTCTCTGCCGTAGATTTTCGCTAGGATGAAGTAATTCTGCAGGATCTGGGTCCACAGGTGTTTAACGCGATCTTCAAGGCAGCTGGGCACAACCTTTCCCATACTCTTCTTCAGAGTATCTATATGGAAATCATTAGTATGCTCTCTATTCAATCAAGAAACATATAAATACGGTCAGTGTGAAGGTCACCTGATAGGGAAGGAGACAACATGGAAGGTTCCGGCGTGTAGTAGTCAAACGAGAGCTCATCTCCCTTTCTCTTCCTCTTCCTTTCCATCATCAGATTCGATATTTTTGTTGAATTGACTCTTCTTCCGGACGATTTGCCAAGTGTAACATTTAGAAGGTGCCATTATGAGGCCAGGAAAGCGGTCGATAGACTTTGCGCACTGAGATAAGAATCGGGATGCAACGGGCTTATCACTTCAATTTCATGTTTTAGCGGAGGAAATCCGGTTTTATCCGAGGTAAGTTTTTACCATCTTCACATGGCACCCTAGTTTGAAAGTTAGCCACAGATAGGTGTGTTTTCGAAACTAATAATGGGAGTATCCCAGAGCAGTCTCCAACACAAGGGAAAGGAGTGCAAAGGACATCTAATGTAAGCCATGCTTTCCATCATAGGCAACTCTCACGCACGTTAATTCTCACTCGATTATCACTCACTTTCAGCATGCGCAATCCTCACCTCTCCTTTGCGTGAACAAACTGGCTCCTTCACTCCCTCTTAACCTATCTTCTCTGCGCTGATGTGTTGAAAGTGGATTGGAAAATAGGGTCGAGCGGCTCTGAAGTGTAATGGCTAGCATCCTATTGATGACTCCGAAGCCACCTTGGTAAGGTACAAAAGTTGGCTTTCCATGCCGCAGGTGACCACGGTCACATTCGAATCACCAATACGCTTCTCGGCACTGGGACACGCTCTTAAAGCGCAGCATTTATAGTGTGCAGTACGTTGCACCGCTGCTTGGCTTGAAATATCGCGATGGTGCTGTTCCTGCTGGATTGTGGTAGTTAATGATGCCAACGCCGCTGACCTCCCCTGTGACCTCCCCTTGCGCACTGCTAGGCTTACTCGCTACGAAGATAACGTTCACTGCTCTTTGAGCATGGCGCAGACCCACCTCGTGACGGTAAAAAATGCTATTTCCAAGTCTTCTCTTCACTACAAGATCTTCCACCTGGACAGTCAATGATGAGACTACTTCTCGAGGAGGAATGGATGGCAATAGCCAAGATAGAAGGGATACAGCACTTCATTATTCCATGATGGTGGCAATTCACTATGAAGCTCATGATATTGTAAAAGCTTCTCTCGGAATGCGTAGCCAGGACGGATATCCAGAACATGCAGAGGCAGACGACAATCATGATCGCGGCAAAGAGCAAAGACAGAAGCTTCTAGAGTTTCTTGTGGAAGTAAAAATAGATGCCTCGAATGAATAAGGACAGAGGATGACTGGAGAAAGGAAGGTGACAACAGACGGGTTCGTGCTTGGGTATTAATCGAAGAATTTATTGCTCAACAGCCGGGCTGTATGCATGGGGACTCAGGAACATGTATAGATAAGTGAGCTGGGATCCATAAACTCAGTTCACTGAAAGAAGGAAGGAGGAATCCAAATGCGTACAAAGAATGGATCATTAGGCATCGAACGCTCATGACTAAACACCACTAACGCCAACATTATAATAAATAGATCGTTACTCAATCACATATACTACTGACACTTCCCAGTGACCTCACGCGGTGGCAGAATAGGGAGGTGGCAACTCCATAGATAATCGGGGCGGCAGCGTGGGTTCATGACTCGGCAATTCAACAGGTAGTCGCTCCCCCAGCGGAGGCGGTTGCTCTAGCTCCGGCAAGTTCGGTGGCGGCGGCTCATGAGCAGGGAGTTCCGCGCGTCGCGGCACTCCTGGCGCGTGCTCGAGTTCCTCAAACTCTGTCATTGAAAGCTCGTAGCCGAGGTGGCGTTTCAGCAGCTCGTGAGTTATGAATCGCTCGGGCGCGTTGCCTTGCGCATCGACGAAGGAGACGTGCGGATTCACCTCGCTGATGCGTTGGAGTTCGTTGGCATGGCGATGATGGTGTGGACATCCGTCTACGCCGATGAGGAAAATTGTGATGTGCACCCAGGATAGGCCTAGAAGATCCAGTTCGAACTCGTCCATGTCGGATGCTTCACCGTCGAGTAGAAGGAGGAGGCGGAGCATTGGTGTCTGTGGGCCAGCTTGCCATCCGTAGACTGGGTGGTAAGTTGCTGTCTGGGAGTGCTTTTGGAAATGTTGCTCCTTGATTCTTTGCCAGCCCGTCATTACCCTTGTGCGGCCGCCGAATCGAATGTTCCGCCACATTTCATCAAAATTCCAGTGGTTTACCACACCGATATACTCGGCCTGGCTGGAGAAAGTGATAAGTTCGTAGCCGGACCAGTTTTGGTCGTGGTTGGACATTGCGTCGGTAAAGCGGCGGACGATCGCCCGTGCTAGTTCTAGAAGAACAGTCAGTATTTCTGTGAACACCACTCCTTAGCGACCTTGGAATTACCTTTGTTCTTCGGCTGGGTAGATTGTGAATAGCCTGTGATTAAGTACTGATTATAGACCGGTCGCCGCGGCTGGAAGTCCATAGAGCCCGAAACATCCAACAGAATCATAGTGTCGTCCGTCGACTGTTCGGGGGCATCGAAATGTTGCAATTGGGGCGGCATGACCTGATTTGAATATCCCCCATAATTATTTTGGAGATGGCAAGTGTCGTCCGCAGCATAATAGGCAGGGGGTGGCGCCACCGCTTGGGCCATCCTGGCTCTGGCCATACTTAGCGCAGATATTGGGTCGGGCTTCAACCTTGCTCTATCCCCCTGCCGATGATTCAATACCCAGTATAAACGCTCTTCTGCAGTATCTTCGAATCCTCTCCACGCAGGTGTGATGCCTCGCCATCCGACCGAAGCGTCAATGCTGAATTTTAGCGGATTCGAGACCTGTCGAGCCCATTCTACTGGGATAGGCTCAAAATATCCAGCTCTGAGCAGGTGAAGGTATTGGAGAGGACTTCGTTCTCGAAGGTCGGCAATCCTTTGCGCCATCCCGACCTTGTCCTGGTACATGCTGACTATCCGTCGGTCCTCTGGATCGGGCCACCTGCCAGCTTCCTCTTTCAGAATTGCATCCCGCAGCTCGCGCGCCTCAGAGAAGATCTTCGATGTCCTGGAAGCAATCTTTTCTTCAGAGGATTTGATGGAGAGAGCTTTCTTCAAGCTCGCGCGCTTTGACTTTCCACTAGGATGATCGCCGTCAGTGGACGGACCGATACCTATGTTTGACATTGAAGATTGCAGTTGGTCGACCTCCCAGATCTTGAACGACGGCTCCATCGCGTCCACAGCAGCTTGCGCCTTGGCATTGAGAGAGTTGTTCAAGTCTATTGTTTGGTGGATTGATTTGGCGTGGTAATGTGGGTCAGGCCGCTGCACGCCGTAGATTGAACTGGTAGAAAATCCATACGGTGACACCACAAGGGTCTGATAAGGATTTTTACTGAACAGGCGCCCCTGTGAGCAGTCATGGTAGTGCTTTTCCCCCGGGTACATCACTGCTTTAGACCATAGCTCTAAAACACCGAGGCGATTCATCTTCCGTTGCATATACCTGTGGAGAAGGCAGTTGCAAGCGTAGTCGGTCTCATGCTCCGGCTCAATTTCGGAGTTGTAGATATGAAAAGACTGCTGAACGGTCTGCAACATGTTCTGCATCTCCTGCTCGTCCCGGGCGCGAATCTTCGCTGCCTCAGTTACCCCATTTGTATGTGCCCTGCGCTGCGATCCAGTCACACTAACACTTCCCGTTGATAGAGGTGGCGACGGGTATGGAGGTGGGGAATTGGCCCGCATCCTCGTTTCTGCGATCGGAGTCGGACTGATCGAGTTGCGCGTCGTCATAGCCAAGCTCGGACTGACTGGGGTGACGGGTGTGACCGGACTGCGAATAGAAGACATAGAGGACGGTGGGCGTCGAGCATGTTTGTGCGGATTGTCATAGTACTGATTCACGGCTTCATTGACGGAGTTGGCAGTCTTGAAACGCTCAGATTAGCAAAGCGGGGAACAAGACGGGACAGCAGCTTCAGGTGGATACCTCGAGGAACAAGGCAGCCGTTCCCGCATCAGTACCAGGCGCAAAGGCCATAAAATCGTCGATATTCGCCTTTGAGGGGTGCATGGTTGACGAGACTATCGAGTCCTATCGGTGGATAGCTGAGTCGAGAAGTCGGAGCTTCTTTCGCGACGACATAGTGTCAAACGTGACAGGATCAAAAGCGTCGGCACGTAGCGATGAGGGCGTCGATTGGGGCAATGACCGGGAAGTGGTCAGCGCATCGATAGGCGCAGCAGCAGTGAGATAGCGCGCACCATCTCGGGATACGTCGCACGTGTGCACGGGGCACGTGTCGCCGGTGGGCAGAGTGACTGGCGGGGAGAAAAAGGCGCAGGAACAGCGCAGAACGAAATATCTCAAAAGTACTTACTTCTCCCCAGCCCTCGCTTCTGGTCACCCCCTGATTGGGGCTGTGTTTCTCCGGCCCCGCAGGGCTCATCTCGGGCGATTTTGAGCCGCCAGTGGCGGGCCTCAGCCCCAACCTTTCCCCTCACCTAGCATACTATACTTTGCCATGCATAGTGTACGAACATCAGCATCCCGTGATTGAAATTGGAATGAAATTAGTTCTGATCTCGATACAGCATTAAACGAACCTGCCAAACTCAAAAGGGATTGAGAAGGAGCAAGATATCTTGACAATAGACAATATACTCTCACATTATCTTGAATGGCCTGCTTCGGTTGTCGTATACATTGTAGGCTGTGTGCATGTGCGGATCTCTGGATATAAATGACTGATTCCCTGGTCCCCGATTAGTCGCTTCCAAGACGCAGTAGGCAGCAACCTTGCCATGTCCCAACGTTAGCGATTCCTGCCTCACTTATCGTGCTCGGATTATTAGTTCATATTCATCGCTCGTTAAGACTTACGGTTAGTTGAGTCCTGCAGCTGAAACGGCTATTTCCGAAACCGTAGTTACTCGAACTTGACGTCGCAGGCTATATCGCTCTAGATATCATTTCACTTTGGATTATAAATATGTAATGAGATTGAAGGAGCACCCTCTTGTCTGGGCGAGGAGCGGGTGCAGAGTATTCACGAACGCTACTACCGACTCGTGGGATTAATTAGCCTATATTATTGTACGTGTGATCCTTCCTGATACTTGCAGCGGTCGCCAGCATAGAGAAACTGAGGTTGGAATATATTAGACTTTTGTGATAATTTACACTATCATCGCAATGCCATCGTTCTGGATGAAACGTCGAATTGGGACCATGTGTATTGAATAGTACTGGAGATGTCCAACCGGACCACAATGATGATCGGATTGTTAGATCCTGATGGTAAGCCCAGAGGGGATCGCTGTTGAGAGGATACCAGGGCCAATGTGGCGGATGCTCGGGCAGTTACAATGCTCGAGTTCATGCGTAATTCAGAACTGCTCACTCAACAGCACAGTTATCCATCTACCAATCTAATGCCGCGCTGAGGCCATCCAGTTCACGCTGGTAGTTCCGGTGCTGCGCAATTTGGTAAAAAAATTGGCCCACAAAGTCCTTTGCTGCTTTGGCAATCTGGAAACTCTCCTTGAAACTCTCTGGCTTTGTCGAGCCAGCCGTTACCACGCCATACCATTCAACGCACTCTGTTGAAGTAGGAGTGGCAAGCCTGATATCCAATACTTTACCTAGCACCTGATTGACGAGATCACAAGCTTCGCCAGTAGCTCCGATAGCTTTTAGATGCCCGAAGCTTTCCACAATCCAGAAGCGAAGCTGGCCATTCTTGGATAGGGCGGTGACATGAGATCCGCCCGGGATGAAGGTAGCATCAAACATTGTTGAGCGCTGTCCATCATACATATGATCGGCAATCACACCCTTCGAGTTCTCGGGAGACTGTCCCTGAGCATAAATCGGGGATCGCTTGGTTCCAATCACGAAGGGTAGTGCTCCTGCTGCCTTGATCGCCATTTTCATACCTGTGAAGGCAACTTGGTCGTAGCCATCACCGATGAGTATAGCGATCCGACGACTCGCAATCGTAGGTTTTTCGGGCGGGAACTCAGTCTGTGATAGACCTTTTGCGCGGTGACCCGGGTTCGGCATGAGCTGTTTCTGAGGGATAGGAGCCCCGACTAGCTCGGCGACTTGCTGGGCAAGATTCAAGTCTATTTCGGCAAGTCTAGTCCCAGCAAGACGTTCGTATACGATGGGATCATCGCAGTGGTCAAGCTCGAATGTGAGAGCCTTCTTTATGTGCGCTTTTTCATGTTCAGACATCGAGTTGTAGAACATTTGCGCTTGGGTATGATGGTCACGGAACTTCTCGCTGAGCGCACGCTTTTTGATGCCGGATATTTTCTCAGGGTACGAGGTGAACGCCCCTTCTTCTGCCTTGGCTGGAGGTAGCGCCTCGAACCTGTTTGGCCAATAGTTGACGGTGCCCTTGCTGATTCGGTGGCGCATGGCTCCATCTCGATTGAAGTTCATCATAGGGCAGACAGGCCTATTGATAGGTAGTTCTTCCCAGTTAATTCCCAGTCGACTGATTTGTGTGTCAAAATAAGAGAAGTTTCGGCCTTGGAGCAGTGGGTCATCTGAGAAATCGATACCAGGGACGATATGACTAGTACAGAATGCGGCTTGTTCGGTTTGAGGGAAGAACTCGTCCACATTCCTGTTGAGCTCGAGCTTTCCAATCCGGCGAAGAGGGACAAGATCTTCAGGCCAAACCTTGGTCGCATCAAGGATATCGAAGTCGAAATCATGTTCCTTTTCTTCGGGAATGGTTTGAATAGCGAAGTCCCACTGCGGATACGCGCCGCTGTCGATAGCTTCCATTAGGTCCTTGCGATGGAAGTCAGGGTCCTGGCCGGCAAGCTTCAAAGCTTCATCCCAAACCAAAGAGTGGACACCGAGGTTAGGGATGAAGTGAAACTTCACAAAATGGCGTTTACCTTCCTTGTTAATCAAGGTATATGTATTCACTCCAAATCCTTGCATCATACGATATGAGCGGGGGATAGCTCGATCGGACATGGCCCACATGAACATATGGGTTGCTTCAGGGTGAAGATAGACAAAATCCCAAAAGTTATTATGCGCAGTCTGAGCCTGCGGAACCTCGTTGTGTGGCTCAGGCTTGACGGCATGCACTACCCGTCATGTTAGCTTAGGAAATGTAAATTAATTATAGGAACATACCAAAGTCGGGGAACTTGATCGAATCTTGAATGAAAAACACAGGGATATTGTTTCCGACAATATCCCAATTTCCCTCGTCCGTGTAGAATTTGACAGCGAATCCTCTCACGTCTCTCACAGTGTCCGCGCTACCTCTGCTGCCTTGGACTGTGGAAAAGCGGATAAAGACCGGGGTATTACGAGATGTGTCAGTAAGGATGCCAGCGTGGCTCACATCTTCAGCGCTTTCATAAAGTGTGAAATTGCCAAAGGCACCCGTTCCACGCGCGTGGACAACCCTCTCAGGAATTCGCTCATGATCAAAACGGTGGATCTACAGGGGGGTGAGCACGTCAATAAAAATTCTGAGTCGAGAGACTCTATAGGAAAGCGAATTGCACCTTTTCTCTTGCGATCTGGTCCTCCAGCAGAGATGGACCAGTCTTGCGGCCGTCTGCAACCTTGAGCCAGTTGTCGGGATTTTCAATGCGAACTCCATGATCGGTTGTCTGCGGTTCGTGACTGTGAGCATCCACAGTGTCACGGGAAACGTCCACTATCTTTTTGTCCTTGGACGATACAGACTGAGTTGCTTGCTGGGCCTTGTTCAGCCCGCTAGCAATAGCGGCAGCCATTTTAGTCGAAGAGCCAGTTGTGGTTGATTGCAAAGGATTCGATCACAAAAGGTATATCTTCTATTGAACGCTTTTCAAAACTCCAGGAGAGCGAGAACAACAGTATAAGAGTACCTCTGGCTGCGACGTCCGTCCTGGGGAGACGCAGGGCTTGGGTCGCTTACGTCACATTTCCATCATCGCGGATGAACGAATATATTACGAATTTTATGATCCGATTGGTTACAAAAAGCAAGCTGGTATTCCACGAGGCATATTTGTTGAGATACGGCTGAGGCGAAACCTGTTGCGCGCCTTGATTTCTTGATTTCCACTCCCTTCCTCTTTCCTAAAGCGGAATCATAGAAGCGCGACCAACAATAATCAAGATCCACATTCGTAGGGCACAGCTCCAGACCTCGACGAACCATAACTAAAATTTTACAAGCTATTGACCTTAGGAAACTAGCTCATATTTCTAGCTCCTTTGGCGTTCAAGTCACTCAGTATTCGCTGGGATGTCGAGCGAGCGGCTAGAAATTGTGGCGGTGTGTTAAGTATCTTGATACCTATAGCGAACATTGCACTGTAAATTTGCGGCTAATGATTCTTCCCTCTAATGCCCAGACTAATCTTAGTGGGCATGACCAGGTTCCTCTGTCTTTCTGTGGTATCTTGTGACTGGTGGGATGGTTGCCAGGAATCATTGACCCTCGGTGGCCTATTCAATAAGCTACGGCACCTCAGACAGCTAGGGGTTGTAGGGGTTAAAAAACTGACCGCTATTAGATGGTGATTAGATGGAGGTGGCTCGTATCGTCATCCTTGAGCTCCTGTGTCGTTTTGAGACCCTAAAATATAGGTGTAACGTCATGTCTCAGCTAAACTACTTGAGTCTAGAGGTAACTTACCTCCTTCCAGGTCGACAACATCACCTATCGCCCTCATTACTAAACATAGAAAATCGATTGCCAGGTGCCTTTAGACTAATCGCTTGCGCTCAAACGGACAATAATAGGACGTATTCAGCATCTTCAATTTAATTCATAATTCTTCCTAACTATAACTCCTAACCGCGCCAAACCCCATTGCAGTCCAAGCCTTAGGTAGCACAAGACTGGAGGAAAAGAAATGATAAGAAAGGATATCCTGTAAGAGGACGGCCCTGAGGTGTTGCGAAATCGTATCAAACCAAAGTATCGAGCAACTGAGGTACATTCTCGACCACACATTTATCTGCGTCTGCAGATCTCACACCCTTAAACCTGCTGTCAAGCCATTGAAGCCACTCTGGAGATGAGGCGGCGGGTGAAGAATCATGGTTAAGGCCCGAATATAAACTCAGGTGAACGATATTTCCTATCTTGCACGCGTATTCGTACGCCTTCACCGTAGCAGTAACATTCACTATTTCGTCGTCGGTAGATTGAATAACGAGAAGCGCCTTGTATCCCTTTCTTCCGGTAGCTGCGCCATACTTGTTTTGGAATGCGATATAAGCTTCATGATTGTGTTGAGTAATGTCAGGCGTGGAGTCCACAATGCCATGGTTTGGTAGGTCAACATTTAATTCCGATGCAGAAACGTCGCAAAGTCCGAGTTCGTATGTGAGCGGATAACGGTCCATAGCGGCCGGGGTAAGAACGATTGGTTGTATCGGGAAGTCTAGAGCCTTGAATATGTTCACGATGAAGTCACCAAAGCCGTATCCTTTCGCAATGGGCGAAGCTGTGAGGAGATCATCCAATCTGGCACTAGGAGCGATGGCAACTCCGCCCAAGTATTCGCCACTTTCGGTGGTAGTGACACGAGAGTTCTCGCTGAGCCCCCAGACAGTTCCAGCTCCTTGAGAATGTCCAACAGAAGCCCATTCAGTCGTAAAGGCTTCCGGAAAGGCTTTCCGAGCAGCAACGACCGAGAAATAAACATCCTCAGAGTTAATGACAGGGTTGCCATACTTGTGGGAAGTATAATTATTTCCTAGGCCTGCATGGTCTGTAGCAACCACAGCATATCCGGGAGCTGTGAGAAGCTGCCAAGAGTGATAGTCATATCCATTGTAAGAAGACGATGCAGCGCAAGCGGGGACAAATCCAATAGTTCCATGGGCATATGCGACGAGACGGACTTTGTCTCTTGGAGCCTCCGCGTAGGGAAGTGCAATAAAGGCAGTCACTGGGACCGGCGCTCCGCCAACATCGACAGATATGTATTGCATAAGCCATAACGACGTTCCAGGTGGGATGTCATACATAGATTCATTCTGCTGCTGGAGTTTCAACAAGTCCCCGGGCTGTGAACTCGTGAAGTTTGCCGCAGTTGCGTAGAAGTCATAATCGAAGGGAATATTGCCAAAGATTTGACGGTCCAATCCCTCATATTTCTGGAGGTTCTCCTGGCAGAGAGCGTCGCAATTATATTTTTCGGCTTGAGCCTCTGTGATGTTGAGGTCGTTTGGGCGAGTATAATCCTGGGCCTGTACACACAAAGGGAGTGATACCAGAATAGTAGCAAGACAATAGAGGAACTTCATATTGGCGTAAAGCGAATTGCGTAGACCTCGGTGTCATTCCCCGGGACTAGAAGACGAAAGAGGAAATGAACAAGAAAGTGAAGCAGAG
The DNA here is from genome assembly GCF_028826845.1 of Penicillium canariense. Classification (NCBI taxonomy): domain Eukaryota; kingdom Fungi; phylum Ascomycota; class Eurotiomycetes; order Eurotiales; family Aspergillaceae; genus Penicillium; species Penicillium canariense. The sequence continues at coordinate 4,568,008 of NW_026622728.1, read as the reverse complement.
GAGTGCTTTATCTTGATCAGGACTTGCAAGCCTTTATAAGGAAGTTCCATGTAACTGATACTAGTAAATTGAGTAGTTACGACCCTTCCTGTTATGTCTAGATGCCACTCGGGGGGGGGGGGGGGGAGTGAGGGGTGAGGTACAGTACTCTTGAGAATGTTCCCTTCATCCATTCTCTAGCCAGCCAATGGCCGCCGACAGTGAGAAATCAGCTGGACACATAGGGTCCATTAATTTACTCGTAGGTTTTCTAAGGGGGTTACGGAATGGGGCAACACGAACATACAGTTTTTGTGGACGGATGTTGAGATTCTCAGCCTAAGAATTCAATGCGAGGTATTCCCCTTACTAATCATGGGACATTCTTGCACCTGCACCTAGCCCAGAAGACCTTGCCATAAGTTTTATTTGTGGCGGACTCTGTGTGTGCAGCCATGAAAGTAAGTTGAGTCATGTAGCTGTTACACCTACAGTTGGAAAATACTTGAGATGCATAGGGTACATATGTACGGGATAATGCCTGGCAGCTCTTGGCTTTCCCTTTCTGTTTTAGTGCTCACCCTCCACGCTTACTGCACACCGTTCTAGGTCACCTGCAATCCCTAATACCCCAGTACGCCCCAGGCCTACCGCTTACACAACTGAAGGGCCAAAACCTTGAACCTTCACCATGACACACCATGATACAACAACCATGACAGACTCGACGATTGGAGTATGTCTATGTCTTCCTATCTCTCCCAATACTGGCAATACTAAAGATCATTTCCAAGCATCATGATCTTGGTCTTTTACATCATTATCATTATCATTATCATGACACGGACGGCCTGGGCGGCAGTCACATCGGGATATACGGCTCCACTGACAACCACACCATCTATCGTATGCCAGACTGGGAAGGGCATGATGGTGGCATTTCATCGGAGTGTAGCCAAGTTGTTGCTGCTGTTCGCCTCTTGGTGATGTTGGCCGTCTTTGTAATTTTGGGATTTGTTACGATCAATGCGTTAAAACCTGGGCCCAGCTTCCTCCGCTGAGTCTAGAGTAAGATTGCATGAGCATTGATTTATCCTTATAATTTAGAAACTATGAATGATGGTTAAGTAAGTGAACGCTTCTTCCTGGGCAGGCCTCAACAATTTAATATCATGAGCCGGGGTTCACCAGGTCAGTTTCATTTTACCAATATGAAGTCAATGATGCTATCTTTCTCACTTGGCGATCCAGTTAAATGCTTCATACGAGCTACAACCTATTTTCTTTCAAGTCGCGAGATATTTTACAATTTCCTTTCCATGTGTGATTGGATGCTTAGCATGCGTCGTTTACTAATACGGAAGTGGGACAGGGTAACAAGTTACTTCCACACCGGGCTGAGACCAGGACTTATAGTCCAAAACCTGCTTTGGTGCTATAGCTAGGAGAAAATCTCCCTCATTGGCGGGATCTCTCAAAGCCTAGGCAAGCCCCACAGGGGTCAGCACACAGCATAATCTTGAGAATTACTCCCAGAATCATACAAAAGTATTGCTTGTTGTGACGGGTTTATTACTTCACTGTCCGGTTAACCATGTATTGTTAGCTCAACCCCCACATCTCATCATGTCTCTCATGTTTTCTCTCCTAATAATCTGGATTTGACCTGTCAGATCGCCTACGCAGCTCGAATTTGGAAAGTTCTAGTGTTCCTGTTTTCAATTTTCCTATTTTACCCTGCGATAAGGCGACAGTCGATAAAATTATCTGCCCATGGCATGGCTATCTCTGATACCGCGACGTTTCTTTCACTTGGCGGTGGTTAACCAAAGCATGCAACATATAGAGCATCTTAGCACGCATTGGAATTAATGCCATATGACCAAATCAACAGCATTCTAGCAAACATTTCCGTAATCAAATCTACAAAACATGAGCCTCGCACCTTTATATCGCTCCGCGCGCTCCCGGGAAGTTAAATATTGCAGGCGGCCGATCGACGACCCGTGGACACATTCTAAGAATCGTCACTAACACCGTCAATACATTTCAAGTCGATGAGAGTGTAGATACCGCCCGCAAGTGATCTTCAGAATGTTCCCTTGCTTGGTGTGAAATGATTCTCCATCACGCCACGCACGCACTTCAGTAAACGTCTGCCGTTACGATAAGTCATGAAAACGTGGCGGTATTCTTATACTCTAGGTCATCACTTTCAATAGCGATAGCAAGCTAGCTAATTTCTATGATAGGTGGAGAATAGCGAAAAAAATTCATCGGAGACTTTTCATTCACAAGGAGTTATTCAAGAAACACCAAGACGGCAGATTGATGATTGCAAAATCATGAACTAAATAAATATAGTGCGTGCAAGGGGTTACTACTCCCTGAGCTTCAGAACCTATATTTACTTCGTGGAAGGATTAGGCATGCCCGAGGTGTGAGGCCACTTGCGGAAGAGATCGGCAAGATGATCGATTGGCGCCGCCAAAAGGCCAACAACCGTCTCGAATGGCGGTTTGTCGGGAGCACTTGGGTGAGAACGAGAGGGAACGAACATTTTAGTTCTTCCAAAGGACGTCGAGTACTTCTCGCTGTCGTCTTGTGACAGGACTTCTTCAAGTTTGGGCAAGTCATGCGACTCTTCTTCCTTGATATGTTGAGACAGATCGTCCATCAAAGCCTTAAGAGTAGAAGTGAACTGAGGATTCGAAGGCTGCATGTTCTGGAACTGCTTCAATTGCTCTTTGACCTGCGTAACATATCATGTAAATGATGTTAATGAAACTCACGGGAGTATGACATACTGCTTGGTGCTCTTTGCGATCCTTGTTTGCAAGATCGACACCGCCGGACACGTATTTCTCGAATGCCGGGTAGACAACAAGCTCCTCTCCAATGGAGTGTCGTGCCAATTCCCAGGTGAACATATTTTGCCATCTCACCTTCTCAGTCTCGTCTGTCGCATTGATTATATTGTTATAATAAGACTCTATCTCCCGGTGATCCTGCTTGATCGTGTCGCTGATACGGGATCCCATGACGATAGGTGAAATCGCAAATGTGCGTCTTGTATTAAATAGTGCGGCGCGGTTGAGACTGGTTGTTCTGAGTTCACGCAGAACGAAGGCCATGTTGGTAAATCGCAGAACCTACCCGGACATGGCACTTACTGTGCTTCATCTTATAACAAAAAAATTTGCCCTGCTTTCCTAAAATCAGCCTATCTTACCAGAAAACTACGCGTTGATGATGTGCAACATCCTTGGAACGGATGCCAGATTCCAGGATCTGGAGGCAAATGGTATCAGGGAAGCACCGTCGCCTCAAGCAAATGGACCAGTCAGAGAAAGTATATTAATAAGCGTCATGGTGACGGGTGGTGAATGCTAAGGAATGTCACTCTGTTGAACTCTAAATACCTGGATTTGACTAATTCAACTTGTATTCGATACTTAAACTTAGCTGCTACGACTAAAGCGCATGTGAATAGTAATCAGCCAGATGGACCCTCGGATCCAATCCCACCAAAGAGGAACAGGCTCGTTCAATCCGGGCGACCGTTAGGCAGGCCTAGCCTTTATCGGCCTAATTATCATCATTAACCAAAGTAGTATAACTATTGATTGGATTGTGTAAGCTTGACGTGAGGATAGGTCCGTGGGACGGAGTTCACTAGATGGTCAACGGTCTAGAATCCGTTCGGGTGTCCAAAGTACTTGCCAGCTGGAAATTTCGATTACTGTTCAACGGTGGTTCGACTTAGTTCCAAATTTAGGGTATTGAAATGTACATATGACAATTTATCGTGCTTCAATCAAGCTCATTTGCTCTCTCTTTTTTCCTCCTCGGCGAGCCTCGCCACCTGTTCCATTCGCTTTTTCAACACATCCTGCAGTTCTGGTCTCCTCGAGCCCATCATTTTCTGCTTCGCTACCCTTCGTCTGCCCAGGATTCCGTAATAACTGCAACTGGGAAATTACTTTGGAACTATCTTCGACCATCTCCAGCCACTTGTCCAGGCTGCGCAAGTAGGCGACCCTGGCTTGGTCAACCCTATCCTTGACGTACTTCTCCCACCTGTGGTTTGCCCGGAGTAGCACCTCTTGACAAGACTTTATAGGTCCTTTAAGTCCCCCTTCTTCAACGCTTCGATGTTGTCTTTTACCAATCGTTTAAGCTTGAGCTCTCCTCGAGATATTGCCGAGACTCCTCGAGACCCTTGCTCCACGCCTCATCGCCAATGATTTGAAGCTTATCCTTCTCATCTTCGATCAATTTCCTGATCTGCTCAGCTGCCTCCTCATTCGCGCCGCGCTGTACAATGCTAGAGATCTGTTCCCAAGGCCTACTCACCTCGTCCACGGCTGGGGATCTCAAGAATCGCCCATCTGCTCCATATCGTCATAACTGCCCCCAAACTTCTTATAATCCACGGATTGTTATCAAGGACATTCTTCGCGGTATCACCGACCGGAAAGAAAAGGTGCTTGGAACGCCTGTTTCCGATTTTCGAGGTTTCGGAAATACTGGACGTTATATGATCGCGAAACACATCGGCAGACCCACGCTAAGTAGACAGGCCAGTGTGGATGATATCTATGCGGAGAACATGGGTCAAATGGCGCACCAAATCAACACCAATTAGAGATTGAGGAAACCACGGTCCGATTCAAACAGCGAGCGCGAACAATGTACGCTCCAGGAAACATGGGAGTGCCTCCATTTTGCTGCCCGGGGGTGCGACTCTGCTCAGTGCTTGAGGGGCCGGAAGCTAAAGATTAAGGATAATGGTTTGCGACCGGGGCCTTCTGGTCTGTCGTATTTCCGTTGGCGGTCAGCGGCTATCACCGTTAACTCCATGCTCGATGACAGCGCGAAGATCTTGGCGATCTCGGCCAGTCCATTTCCGGCGATACCTCACATCGAACCTGCAGATCATGAACGCCCAGAATTATCAGGCAACAAAATATCATGACGTGAATGACTTGGCTCTAGCATAGCCACTGTCGCAGTATAATCTGCCATGGACATTTGTTATAAGACGTGTTTACTGCCTCCGAGGACCGTTCCTTGACGTGTCTCAATATGCTGGCCAAAGATTCGATTCAGCATATTATGAAGCCGCGATCGCCTAAAAAGTTGGATGATCGGAACCTTCGATTTACCAAGAATGGCACTTTTCAGATCTCTGTATTTAGTGATTTGCACTTCGCTGAAAGTATTTACCTCCAGCACCATTCAATTCAGTAATAAGCTTCGCTAACCTGACCCAGATGCGACACTCGATTCTATGACAAAAAGGGTCATGTCACATGTTCTGTCAAGGGAAGATGTACAACTGGTTGTTTTGAACGGAGACTTGATATCCGGCGAAGCTACAGATGGTGACAATTCTGGCCACTATCTTCATGAAGTTGTGACACCGTTGGTTGAGATGGACATTCCATGGGCATCAACCTATGGTAACCATGACAGTGAAATCAACTTGAATCCGATGAAGGATATCTACGATCATGAGATACAGTACAAGAATAGCCTGACTAGAAGTATGGTTACAGGCCCAAAGGCTGGAGTCACGAATTACTATTTGCCAGTCTATCCGCACGAAAGCTCCGAGGACACGCCTTCTCTTATTTTATGGTTTTTTGACTCGAAAGGGGGACATTACGCAACAAATCGAGGTATAAACGGACTTTCGGGTACAAGAGGTGATTGGGTCCACGAAGATGTACAGTTCGTCCCCACTTACAATCATAGGCCTCTAACAAAGTCAAAACAGGTCGTTGAATGGTTTATAAATCAAAATGCCAATTTGACCGCGAAGTATCGCAAAGTCATTCCATCGCTCGCATTTTACCATATTCCTGCACATGCGATGTTTAGCTACCAGGAAGAGGAATTTGATTCTAAAGCAACTCCCGGGATCAACGGGGAAATCGTAGTGTCGCAAGGTTCTGGCGACACCAACTACACTGGGCAGGATAACCAGTTTATGCAGGCCCTCCTCAACACTACGGGATTGATTGCGACATTCAGTGGTCACGATCATGACAATGACTGGTATGAACCTCAACGGAGTGATGATTACACTGTCTAACATATACAGGTGTTTCAAGTGGAATGGTAGTATCGTTGAGCAAGAATTGACGGGAAACGGTGTCAATATGTGCTATGGCCGGCATACTGGCTACGGCGGTTATGGTGATGCCGCCCGTGGTGGACGACAAATCTTCCTGGATCAAAGAGCCATGGAAGATGAGATACAAACATGGATTCGGCTCGAGGACGGCACAACGTCAGCTGCAATAACGCTGAACGCAACCTATGGCCAGGATCAATACGAAGAGGTTGCGCGGAGAATGGTTCAAGCTTCAAGAGTTTCCAGTACACATGAGCAATCTGTTTTGCTCCCCTGGGTCGTCTTATGGAGTCTTACCCTGGTCTGCTTTCGCGTACACCTTTTCTAGAAAATAGATTACGTACATTTGGTCGCACGAGACCAGTTAACAAGATTTCGCGTATTTTCTTGCTCCATTACCTTGCCTTTACTCAGCCCCTCGCCCGAATAAAACACTCCTTTCCGGCTATAAATAGCCACCTTGCGTCTCCATTTCATAGGCATCAAAATCAGTTCAGTCAATTAATCCATTCTTCCTTGGCGTATTTCCAATCAAACCAAAATTTCGGCACAGCAGTGACTGTGAGGGGTTCGCATTACCAAGAGGCTGGGCATCTGGGCAACGCTGTCATCATCTCGGAGTTAACAGCGCCACGGATTAGGAGCATCACCACGCCCCAATGGAGCATTGGGTAGAAGTGTACTTCTCATTTGACTTTCAACATGCAGAAAATAATTCTTATTAACGAAGAGTGGGATAAGTTTCCCAATATATCTACAAACCATGACCAGTACTTAGAGTTTGTGCAGAAGTAACGCTCGAAATGACCGAAGACTGGACTTCGTCAATTCCATTGACTGAAAGCGGAGTTTTCTGAAGGGGGGTCTGCACAATCTATACAGAGTAGGTATTCAAATACTCACTCTCCGGACTTGAGGGTGGAGAGGTCGAGATATCTCATAATCTCTTCCACACACTCCGGTGGTACAACATTTGAACCCATTCTTGCGGTCTGTGCCTGGGTGGTTTTTAAGCGTCGCCGAGTGGATGTGGTGTTATAAAACCAAATTCGATTCTCGGAATTCATGTGGCGGTCAATTAGGCTCTCGAAAGAATGTATCGTTAGCTAGGTACATGATTTACTAATTGAATTGCTTAAGAACAACCCGATATTATTGACTGCCACGGAATCCATCAACTCCCCCTCAATATGATATTCAGATTAAGACAAGTGATCCTGCATGGCGGATCAAATTAACTCTGCCGTCATTCTATTCATCAGGAAATATTACGATTACGTTTATTCTTAACGGCCCAGATATTCCAATCAATATTGAGTAGTTGAGTTTGTAGCAATCGGCGCACAAGTAAAATTCAATATTCGGTCAATGTCACGCAGCCAATATATTCCTCGTAGCTACATGGACAACGTAAATGACGAAAACAATGAACCGAGTTAAGGAGGTATCACAGAATTAAGATGGCTGTATTGAGGCCGATTTGGTCCATCAATAATAGAAGTCAAAGAAAATATGGACTCGAATGTCCAGCACGAAGAACATGTCAACAGTAGCGGATGGTGCGTGAGGATGCCAGCTGTCACCAGTGGATGTCGCATTATTCGGCTAAGAAAGCTTATATCGCGACTTAGATCTGCATGGCAGCTGCGCAGAGGGCACCGAAGATCACCGCGACACCGGACAGAGTAGCACGGCCAGCGGCGTTGAACGCAACAGGGCTGGCAGTGGGAGTGCTCACGCTTCCGCTGGAGACGGAACCAGCGGGAGCAGTGGCGGTCACGCGGCGAATAGAGGAGGTCTTGACACCAGCGGAGCTGGTGGGGCAGATGGTGGTGGTACGAGTAACGGTCACAGTGGCGGCGGCGGATGAGGACGGGCGACCTGTGGAAGAGCGTCCGGCAGAGAAGCCAGGAACGCGAGAGGGTCCGGAGGAGCTCGGGGCGGGGGTGGCAGAGACAGCAGGAGACGATGGAGCAGAGCTGGCGCCAGCGGGTGCAGTCGCAGGGGCGCTGGGGACGCTGTTCGCCGACTCGGTGATAGCGAGGTTCTGGCTGGAAGCATCCTTGCAATCATGCTCGCCCAAAACAGACAGGCACAGGTTGATGGGGATGTTGATCCGGCCGCCAGTGGTATCGGAGCTCTGCTGGCAGTGGACCTCGCCGAGGACAGCCAGACAGACGTTGATCGGCACATTGATCAGGGAGCCGCCGTCGCTGGCGGAAGAAGAGGCCTGGTCACACTTGCTCTGTCCAAGAGCAGCCACGCACCCCTCAAGGGGGACGTTGATCAGGCCGGTGGTGGAGCTCTGCTGTTTGCACTCTTTCTCTCCAAGGATGACGGCGCAGAGCCCAACAGGCACACTGATCAAGTCCTGGGTGGCATAGACGCCCTATAAAAAAGCACGTCAGTACCATTTCGGCTATGGGTACAGGAGTCATCTCTCGGCTTACAGAGCAGGAAGCCGCCAGAGCGACGAGGGAAGTGATAATCGATTGCTTCATTGTGTCGAAAGAAACGTAATCATACGTGGATGGTCAAAAGAGTGTGGGGTGATAAAAGAATGGACGCTGAGAACAGCAAAAAAGAGCGACTGAGAGGACTAACGAGAGAATGAAGCAGATGGGAGTCGACTGAGGGATCAGGAGAGGATAATGTACTGTCGTGTAGGGAGTAGGCGAAGAGCCAACGGCGTGCCTGTGCCGAACCAACAAAGCCAACAAGCATAGCGTCTTGGGACCTGCACTGTTGCAATCTCGGAGAAGGGATAGCGGCAGCAGTGCCGATCTGCATTTAAAGGTCCATAAGAAAAACAGGGAAAACAGGGTCTTGGAGAAAGTCCAGTCCGGCTTATTGACACTACAAACGGGGCCCTGATTGGCGATCACCTGTCGTTCAGGAGCGATGTTGCCCAGTTCTGCTGGAGGACTTTTAAGCTAGCAGTGCCAATACCCCGTCGTCGAACTTTGTGCTGCCCGCCCCGCTTCCGATCCGTTAGTTGAAGGCGCGGCCTTATTGCTCGTGCTTCGTGAGCGGCTCCGCACATGTAGCCGACCGGCTCCATATCTGATTTTTGCGCTCGTGACATCGCCGATCAGGGGGTGAAGACAAAGGACGGGGGTTTGGGAGAATTGGTTTTCTCATCAATAGGACGTTGCATTCCTAGACTCGCCGCCAATAATGGCCACATCCAGACCATCGAGTCACTACATCCTCCGTATTCCACAACTCCTACCATTGGTCTTTCCTGCTGACAGGAGCTTTTATCAAGATGTCCATTACTCCTCTTACAGCTGAACAAAGGATATCTCCACTGCGGCACGATGGCCTGCTAGGCTAATTGAAAGCAGCTACCCATTTCCCACCCCCTTTTGTGCAAGAGCAGAGGGCAGCAAAGTCTGTGGACTAACGCATTAGCGAAGCTACCGGAACTTGGTGCAATTATTGTACAAACACACATAAATAATTGAAGCTGGCCCATGTTTAAGTATGGCCCGGGGCTTGCAGCCACCAACTTCAAACTCTGCGAGCGCCACAAAAGCTGAAGATGCACATGCCCCACCACCCCCTTTTCCCCTCCGCCATCTAGCCGCGACCCACGGCCCACACAGCCTAGCCCTTGAATATCGCCAACCCGAGTCGCATGGGTCTTTTTGAATCGCGCAGGAGATTTGCCCCGTTCCTGGTACGGAGGAGATGCGGTACAGTATTGGGGGGTACAGTAAACCGCAGCTTGGTACAGTTGGTGTCTCATAAGTTTTCGACCACCATTTGCTCTACCGTCTAGTCTTCCGCTCTCAGAGGAAACTTGACAGGTCAAGAAACCGCTATAAACGTAAAGTACGATCATGCTTCTTCATAAAGTTCATCTGGAATATGAATCAAACCCAACCTACAAACTAACAAAGCCATATATTGATGCAGGAGTAAGGGGAGTTGTTTGAACCGGCTGAATAATATGTCATTGTTGGGTGGTCGAAGACTTACGGAACACCAGGCTCCGGAGGGCCATTCCAAAAGTCTTCCATACCCCGCTAGGCTATGAGTACTAGTGCTTTTTGCCTTGATAGTGGAAAACAAAGCCCCTATTCAAATATTTCTATCTATCACCACCACTACCACTACACTACACTACCATGACGGATATTGCTAAGCGCCCCCAGGTTGTGGCTATGAAGGTCTATGCCCAGACCTCTCAACAGATTAAGACTAGCAAGCTTAGTTGTAGCCGTAAGGGTAGAATTAATTGGTATCGATTTCAAAGGCTAATTACTTTGCCAAAGGCGATACCTTTTACTAAAGAATATACTATTAAAAGACCATCGATAGTGGTTCAAGAGGATAAAGCGTTAGTGTATACTTATTCTATTTAGCATTAGATTTTGCGGCTATAAATTGCTTACTTTGCTGTCCTAGATTTTGGGTTGAAAATGATACCAGCAGCGGGTGCTCTGTTGATACCAGCAGCGGGTGCTCTGTTTGACCACAGTCAACAAGTAAGAAGATGTGATATTTTGGCCTGTACTCTGTACTTGGAAACTGGTGATTCTTTCATAGGTCAGCATAACTGCACATCCAGGCGATGTCGGTGAACAATTATTTTTGATCTGTCATTTCATGTCTCTTATGAGTGCTTTACATGTTGCCAGTCGGAAGCCCTACATGAAGCAATTCTGCCACAGGGCCTTGGAAAATTGTGTTCAAGCTGGTAATCAGCATATATTCACAAAGAGCCTCAGCCATACAAAGCTCTAAATCTACTGTTACGCGAATCAAAGAATGTCGAAAAAATAACAATAAATAAAAAGAAAGGAATAGCGGTTTACATACCTCAGGCTTCCAACCGGCGCCTCCGCGGTGGTCACTATGCCTAACAGTACTCTATAGAAATACCGCCTGGCATTGGACCGCAAAAAAGGAACACTAAAATTGCAGTCATGCAACTTGTTAGAGAAATTAGAAACAAAAATAAAAACATACAACAGTCAGGATTCGCATGTGGTCACCCACCATACTACTAACTGACCGGCGTGTGGCTTAAGTACAGCTGAGCGGACGGGAAGCCCTGTTCTCCACACCCTATGGTCGTATGTGCTGGAAATTAGCGTAAGAGGTTTGATGATCATTATAGGGTGTAGAGGTTGCAGGGATTTATACCTTAACCTCAGGTTTAGGCTAATTATAAGTAGAAGTATTCTTGGCCAGCGCTAATATAAATATACCGATAATAAAGATTGCAGAGATACAATCAGAATAAATAATAACGTACAGAGTAGACGTAGGTGAATAAGACATTGAGAAAGATAAAGAAGCAAAAAGGACAATGATGGTCGAGTTCGTTTCTAGAAAGACTAGTCTAAGTGCATCTGAAATCGCCTTACCGCCGAATGTTATTCGATACTCCGTCTTCTGGACTCCTAACTAACCCTGCTAAGGGTCTCATCGTGGTAAGGCAATCATATAGTGACTCTGGGATAGCGTCAGGGGGGAGTTAGCACCAATGAAACACAGTATGGGTCGGATCAATGGACACTAGTTCTCAGATCAGCCAGACACGAGTCTACCAGAATTTGAACATGACGTGGGCAATTTCCAGTCCTTTATATTTCTATTTGTGAGTTTGACGGAATTGGAATCTGACCTTATCTGCAGACCAGCTATTAAAAAGGCATATCAAAACTGAAGCAATAGCGCGGAAGGTATGGCGTTGTGTACTCATTTGGGAACAGTCCTTATTGATGGCCTAGACGCATCAGCCGCCAACGTAGGCTGCCAGGATGGCAAAATGGGGCGTGGCAAAGTAGGTCGAGCAATTACAACAATCACATCGAAAGCCCACCTACCCGGGTAGATAGGAGCAAATGACCTGTTGGCCCAGCGCCGGTACGAGCAGCCCAATTTAGGTAGCGTGGCCAGTATATGTAAGCGCTTTCTTGAAATATTGGCCTATAATCTCCTCAACAGGTATGTGTCGTACTTCTCCCCCATGATACGTTTGACGAGTTCTGCAAGCAAATCCTGTTTATAGTTGTTCTGCGGCAGCGTGATGCAGAAGGTTGTGAGAATATCGTCGTAGTCCTTGTATTGATGAAGATCACGGAGGATTCGTATTTTACAGTGGGGCTCTTTAGTATGACTCCGAGTCAGCAGGGAAGCATCTCAAATAGTACGTAGCTTACTCCTGTGATACAGATCTGGATGAAGCTTAGCTTAATGGCGATCAAGGCAATGAATTTTACATCTGTATGCTCGTGAGCTTGTAGACTATTGACGTCATCTCTAAGTTCAGGTTTGACACTGAATCATGTCATTGCTGACTCTTCTTGGCGTTTGGGGGCGGAAGCATATCATAAATATCATAATGACTGCGGGGCTTAATCACTAGTAATGTGAAACAACAATGTGGATCCAACGTCATTGCCTGCAGCATAATGAGTGAGTGGTACAAGCCCCTTGAAGGGTATACAGTATTGAAAGTAAATGCAGGTGAGGATCATGATATTCTGATATAAAGGGCTCCTGAGCAAGTAGGGCATTTGATATCGTGCAGCATGTCTGGATCCGGGGACCTCTAGTCGGACTCTCGGCCATGTCCGAGCAGGATTGAGGTAGAGCAAACGACCTTGGCCGGAGAGTGGGTCGACAATCCTTCTTGCATTTGCTGAGTACCATTGGCCGGGCCGTAAGGAAAGTCTTGGCCTTCCCGAGTCCCGCCCTGGATCTGCACTAAAATTATCCACATCAGTCTCGTCAGACACAGTCAGAACCTTTGGGGTAGATTTGCATTCTGGACCCCATATTTTGGACGCTTATCAACGGAGTCGTCGGAACTCACCCGACATACTTTATATGGTATTGATTGTCTCTCTCCACTGAGTTGGGATTGGGTGCCTGGGGGAAGGGCTCAAACATCGGGTTTTGTTGAATAATCAACACCTGGAAGAGTATGCAGAAAGCCCCCCCGGCTCCCTCTGCACATTTCACAAGCTGTTCAATCATTGATGTAAATCAATAAAGCGATGACAAGACTCAACAGGAAGGTAGAAAGTGGATCCCGAACCTAGCCATTCCTTCGAAAGTTGTACTCTGCTCTCATGTCTCCACTAATCCATGCAAACATCTCATCAGATCAGGGAATAAAGAGACGCAAATTCCTTGGCATCATCTTTTAGTGACTGAATGCGACCTCGAACAGGTATAAAAGGGCTTCCGAAAAGCAAGCTTGGAGACAGAACAAATCCTCAATTCTATTCAACTCACCGGACTCAATTTGACTGCTGAAAGCATGGCTCCCCTCCGCACTTTTCTCTGCCTGCTGGCAGCCTCCGCGCCAATCTACGCCGAACACCTCAGGGTCGTCTGGTCTGCTGGTGACTTTTCCACCATCTCTGGCCCAGCTGGGGGCAACACGAACGGGCACTATTCCGGTTTTGCCATCATTAACGATGCGGGTGAGGCCATCTACGACCAAGGCTTCCCTGATGACCACTCGCCCTGCTACAACACCGATGACGGCCGCGAGTTTACTATCGAGGGCGACTGCTGGAGCACTCCTCGCAAGTTCAAGTGCAAGGCTGACTTTGCAGGTCACCCTGAGACCTGCGAGGTGAAGGATGGCAATGGCAACAGCCTTGGTACTAGCAATGGACAGACCGACACGACCTTTATTGGTATTGCTATTGGCCAGGACTCCAGCTGCGTTGTCGAGTTCAATTCTGACAGCGACGGTTGCCCAGTGGATGACGGCAATGGCCCCCTTCACGTTACTTCCGGTTAACGAGATGGCATAATTTCTGAAAGGAAGTTATTTGCAAATGTTGAAGATTTCTTTTGTATACAGGGAGCATTTTACGGCCTGCAAGTTGGATCCTGTGGCTTCTTGCTCGTAAATTGATTACTTTATTTTCTACATCTTCGCATCTCTCCCGAGAGATTAAGGAGATAAGACCTAGCATGCACTTACGTATTACCTGGACGAAGATCTGTCACCTCTATTTGCTTAGGGCCATCTTCTTAATGTATAGACCTCTTTTAAACATACAAGTGGAGTACTCGGTGTGGTCAAACACAAGTGCACCTATTCATGTGCCCGACCGCCAAAAAATATCCCTGCGCGCCGAAACTTTCAATATAACTACAAACTCATGACTAGGCACCGCAAGAGAGAGCCACATAGCTAGAGGCAGAGCTGTAAGAAAGTCTGGGGTCAGTCTCTATAGCATGCGATTTGTCTACATCAAGCACACTGCGACCCGAAATTGGACTCTAACAAACGAATTCTTGGCAGGATGTTTTTCACGAACTGCACTGTATACCTTATACCTCAATCACAGCAGATGACTGGTGGTCAAAATGTGGAGATCCATAACACGTGGTGGGAAGAAGCAGATATGCAACTATTTTCAGGGCAGAGAGCCAGTCGAGCAGGTAAGGAGGTACCAGTATAGTCAATTTGGAACAAAGACTGATTTTTAAGGAATAAGGTAGAGGGAGGGGGATGTCAGACTTTTTATACTAGGGTATCCTGCGGGATGTTCCAGCGGGAGCCCCCAATTAAGTGAGAGTACCGAAGTCGGCTCGGATAGACATTTCACCGCTCATGTATTCTCCTGCCGATGTTCGATGAGAACTGATCTCTTTGGCGCTCGCAACAAAGCCTGGTCTTAATGACTGCATGCTACTAATTCCAGACACACAAAAAAACAGAAAACAAAAAAACATACAACAGCCAGGATTCGCATGTGGTCACCCACCATACTACTAACTGGCCGGCGTGTGGCTTAAGTACGGCTGAGCGGACGGGAAGCCCTGTTCTCCACACCCTATGGTCGTATGTGTTTGAAAGTGCTTTTGAATGGATAATACCTTTCTGATTGAATGCAGCGCAAGAACCGACGATTCCGGCCTTGGTCTCATATAATAGCAAAAGGGAATAGATAGCTTCCTCACTCTTCGGGGATATTTGTTAAAAATAATTGTAAGGTCAGAGTATGGGTAAAACATCTCGAATTGCTACTGATGTTATTTTCGATTGCGAGCGTTCCTGGGGTTTAACCGTACCTCAACATGATTAAAATATGTCGCACAATTTTAGGCAATATGACTGCTAGACCAAGGTGCACTATATGCGACACCCTTAATCTGTACTGTTAGCCTCCAGTTCGACAATATATCTCGATTTTGTTACTCAATATTTGCTAAACCAACGTCGGACGCTCGAATCTCTTGCATGATAACCGGGAAACACAAACAAATACCGCCATAAATCGGCCGACGGATCCACAACAGAACTTGAATGTGCTAGATATTTGGACCCAGGCATGGTGCTTGGCAGTTGGCGAGGTCCATATCATGGAAAAAATCCAGTAAATACACTCCCGAGGCAGTGCTGCATGTAGGCAGTCACGCATGCGATTGCTCATATGACTATTTCTGCAACGGGAAGTGGAACCATAGTCTTCTCAAACTCAATAAAGCACATGTCCGCTGGCAACGCCAGGTCGTCGTACTCCTCGCTGGGGAACGGTGCCGAGTCTCCCGTCTTTCGGTAACCGCGGCGCAGATACCATGAGATAAGAGCCTCGCGCGTCGAAAGGGCATTCAGTTCCACGATTTTGGAATCCCATGTGCGTTGACAGTAGTCCTCGGCGTATGCAAGCACCTGGCGTCCTATCCCTCCACGATGGTGTTGTGGTTCTACTGCAAGCATGAAGAGGCGAGCGCGGTCAAGGGCGCGTTTTGAAACTCCAATAGAGCCCAAAATTGCGCCATAATCGTCGCTGGCCACCAGGAAAGCCGTAGCTGGGTTAATAATCACGGCTGAGATGTCCTTGACTTCAATATGAAAGCGTGACGCGAGATCCGAGCTGCCGACCCATCCCTGCCTGCTGTCTTCGGCGCGAAATGCCGATTCTATCAGTTGCTGAAGTTTTACAGCATCCTGCTGGTTTGCAATACGAAAATTGAGGGGCTCGCTGGTCATTTTGCTTCGACGAAAGATGGTAATTTTGCTTCTGTTGGTGGTTGAGTGCACAACTAAATCCCCGTCCGTCAGCTGTCATGTGGTATTCCGCGCCCTATGCTTGACATGCTCTAGCCTATTTAGGTTGGGCTCTCGGGTACCCATTCTGTCTTATCTTATGTGAAGTCGAAAATAACGCATTTTCAGGACACCAAAAAATTGAGGCTCAAGATTTCTCCTTCAAGTTGCCAAAAGACTAGACTCACCGGGTGATCCGCTGCTCAGCCCGAACTTGATCATCATAAGCAAAAATTCCAAGTACTAGCTGTATGTATCATAAAAACTGCACTAATAGCAAATCCGGAAAGAACCGAATAATAAAGATGTCCGAATTCTCAAGCCACATAACAACTATAAATATAGTGGTAGCTGCTCCCGCCAATGCGATCGCAAGCAGTTTGCCACCCCATCCTGCCTTCTCTAGACGGTCTTACAAAATAGTATTTTTTGGTGATCCTCGGCAAAATATTGTTCCAACATTTCGAGTCTGAAATACTGTTATCTTTGATGGTTTCACTTCGCATTTCCTGTCCCTTGTGTGATACGCGATGTTTAGTTTTTCAGCGTGTCACAAGGCGCACGTATTGATTGTTACAAGCTTTCTGAATGGTGAGCCTCACTATGTAAGGCCGGCCGTAGCCGAGCTTCCGTTTTTGCTGTTAGGTTGCCCCCATTTGTGACGGGCTCTTGAGTGGGCGACAAATGTACGCATTTGGATGCATCTCCGCCAGGAATCGTGAGAAACCTGGCAATGCTGAAAGTAAGTATCGCGATAGTGACTGTGTTTTGTAGCTGCGGTATCTCGTGAGGTAGATTGACCAGGCGTTTCTTTGTCTTTCGTCGAGCCTGGAGGGTGACAGTTTAACGGGAGAATTGATACTGAGCGATGAAGTAACCACTAACGTGGTAGGTGCTGACGTTGTTGAGTGATTTTGGGACTATATATTGTGGTTGGAGGTGTGCGTTTCCATTGACTGTCTGTCCGAGGAAGGGTGTGTGTGAGACTGTGTTTGGTGTTCTAGGCGAGGGAGATGCAGTGGTTGAGGTGGACAGTGTGTCGGGGGATTCGAAGGCAGGTTTTAAATTTTGGTAGCTGACCTGCCATATGCACTCGAGTAAGTGTAGTCGCACCTCTTTCATAGGGGCTCGTCGGAAGGTGTGTAGGGTTAAACGACAGTCTCAAGAGGTCTTCAGTTTGATATTATCGTGCTATATATGCCGATTTACGGTCATTGATGCTTTTCTTTCTCATTTTCACACCAATCAATAATCGTCGTTCGATGAATAGTATTCCCGCGGAGCGAATCTCATCTCCGCAGCGCCGACGTCAAAGATCGACACCACGTTCTTCTGGAAAGTGTCGCCGAGAATGAAGACATCTTGCGTCAAGCTAGACCCACCGTCATCGACGCCGCTGATGCAAATTGTCTTGCCATTTGAATCCGTTCCAGCGTTGAGAATCATATCTAGGGGATTGATATAGAAGGTCTTGCCGTTGATAGTAACTCCATGTCGGGGTGCCTTGGCGTTGCAGTCCACGATGTAGACACCGTCGTCATCGCTGTAGACAGCTGGAGGATCAAACGCGGCGTTGACTTGGTTGGCAAATTCCGTGGGGTAGTAATTGAGAGTGGTGCCAGAGTCAACCTAAGGACGGTGAACTGTTAGTAAATTCTGCTGATAATCCGTGCGACAGCTCGTCACCAAGAGGGAAACTCATACAATATATTGAATGCTAGAGCCCCCAGCAGCGGTAATTTCCTTTTTGTTCAACCGGAGGCTATCAATATTGATGGTGTAAAAGTCGTAGGTAGTGGGATATCCCTGGATGTTGGTAATCAAAATAGGTGTACTGGTGAAGTGGGGCACGAAATCTATCGGAGGAAGACCTCCGAGTGTAAGATATCCAGACGGGCCAGAGACATCACGAAGGATGGCCAGACTGAAGAGCGGCAGAATTTTGCCCTCTTCATACATAGTGGTGAAGATGGGGTTGTATTCAATTTGCTGGTTCGTGGAGTTAGAGTATGCACTCGTGCTAGAAGAAAACATCAGCACTGAAGTTAGATGCGTTGGAAATGGAACTATACATACAGAGCAGGGAATGCAAGACCCGTCAGACCGGAAGTAACTCCATCGCCGTCCCACCCAGCATAGTTGACCAGAGCCATCTCCTGGGTCACCTCCACCCCTGCTAAGGTGATCTGATCGGTACCCATGATGCCATTCAGGAACTCGCCATCACCATAGGTGATGCTGAAGAACTCTCCAGAGATCTGCGTGAAGGAGGAGCTGGGGGTGTATGTGGAACCAAACGCACAGTCGGACTCGGAAACAACATCACTGGAGTTGGAGACAGAGACACACTCGAATCCGCTCCCGACGACCCAGGTATCACTAGAGCCGGTATCGACGATGACTTGAAACTTTTGACCCGCAATATCGATCTCTGTGGCAAACTCCTCACCAGTCTCCAGGGAGATGAGCTGGCTGCTTCCGCTAAATAAGTTCCAGGCAGCACTGCGCTTGTTTCCCTTCGCAGACTTGATCTTGGTCAGCTCCAGAACATTGGAGCTGACCTTGTTTGGACTGGCAGAAGTGAAAGCCACAGGCTTGTATGTAGTGGCCTTACCGCTCCGCGCGGCGGTAGCCTTGTTTATAGGTTTGGCATTGGCACCAAGCGTGAACGCTAGGAGACAAGCTCCTGTTACCAAGCCGGCTTTCATATGCATGACGGGAAAATAATTACTGATAGCGATCAAAAGAGGAAATCAATGCTGTTCTGGAAGTACAAGTCGATCATAGGAATTGCTACAATGGAAAACAGGAGATTAATATACGTACTCTCGGGATTTGGAGGTGTTGCGTCGTGCTCTGTTTGCTGCTGCATTCCTCGCCGTTCCTTCACCTATCGCACGGTCGGAATTCCGACGGGGAGATGAACGCGCTATCTCCAGGTCCCAAATGGGCTTAACCCTCTTGGGATTTCCAGCCGAAACTAACAAGATTAATCAAGAACCGAACCCCGCTTCCGGAGATTAACAAGTATTACCGAAAGCTTGATAGTTGACTAAAATTGAACTAAAGAAGCTATCGCGGTGAAGACTCGAGGACTAGTCAGGACAAATGAACTTCATCTCTTCTGTCCACCCGCTGTTGAAATGGGCCCGGCCTCAAGAGATAGAAAGAGGATAATCCCGAACAGGTAGCATTGGGCCCTAGAACTTGCCTCACAAAGTGAGATCGAAGCAAATGGAAGTTTCGTTGTCCAAAAAGGCACAGCCTGAGGGTTAGGTTAGAAGGGCCAGATTTGCCGCATCAGCGTATTGCAAATCAGGCATAGAATTGCATAAATTGACGAGCGCATTGGTGCAGGCTCTCCTATCTGCATTGGGGCTGTGCATCTGGCCCTTGATGCCCACTTCGGCTGCGGGTAATACTAGCAGCACAGAACCTCTTGAGGAGGAGAGGAGCAACAGTCTCCGATGCTATTACTATAGCACGCGCCTAGTCGTAGCGGACGGCGATAGATGCGTCTATTGGGAGGACTTCGATGATGCGTAACATATTATCTTCCTACTTTTGCCCGCGCTAGGCAATTGCATATGATGCTGAACTGCCTTTTTGCCGGCACTCCTGTCCCACGCCTCATAGGCGTCAATCAGGGCTCCGATAAGCATCGCAAGTCGTACTATAATAGCGCCGTACTTTTGGAATTCCTACTAGTTGCTAGCGCTGGCAATAGCGAGGGCCGCTAGTTGCCTAGCGTAGAAGCCTAGTGCTTCGACTTTTGCCCCGCTATTCGAATGTAGTGCGACCAGTTCTTCCCGCAAGTCTATTGTGGTAGCCCCAATATTGGGTGAGCTATATCAACCCGACTAGTAGGCCAACAATAATGCTAGGTAGGGTTGTGTTATCTTGCGATAAATTGCCGTGTCGAAGCCGAGAGTCTAGTTCAGATAGTATATGGAGGCCGTTAACATCGCGAGCCAGACCGGGAATTTTGGTCGCTAGAATATCCTAATGTTGCGGTAACTTGTTAAAGTGTGCTAGGATGCAATCCCTCTGTGAACCTTGAGAAAGAGGCCGTACTAGTTCATTTATTGAGTGCCGAGTGAACGTGCCGATATGCGGGCCGAACACAAGGCGGATGGACTCGCTGGAGCTCTTCTCTAGGCTATTTGTGTATCTCATTGTGAAATATATCGACTGTGCTAGTCTATTGGGAGGCAATCCTTTGATACGAAAGAGCGATACGAAGGGTTAGCGATAGAAATATATCTCTAAAAGTAGGGTGAATGGCTCAAGCCTATATGAGATGTTAGCGTGCTAGTCGGACGATTCTTGATGCCGAACCTAGATCCTACTTCTCTGGTAATAAGCTCGCGTCCAAGACACATTAAGAACGTATTGCAATCTATGCAACACTAAGGGATAATCTGCATTCGCCTACTAATATGATTAAATAGAGCCGAAAATTGTATTCTATAGGCCTATAAGCCCCAAAGAGCCGCGCCGACTTGGCGGCTGATTATTTCCACGTCGGACTTTCGGACTTACTGACCTGGAGCCTCACTAGTCCGAAAGTCCGCCCGAATCCGTATATAAATTTACATATTATATGAAATACGAAAGTGTACATGAATTCTCATACTCTGTTGGACTCTAGATATTTGTTGTATTTCCGTTGTATATCGCCGCTTAGTATTTAGATACAGCTTCACATGCACAGATTTATGGAAGGCCTGCAGGGAAGTCATAAGTACGTTGGATTAGTTCCCTGCTAATGTCAAGGGTCCACCGGAAAAAGCTCTAGCTCTATGTACCCAGCTATCGTTTCCAATTTTACCAAGTACTCTTTACTAACAGCGTTACTGGAGTGTGGCGACAATCTCACAACTATAACTTGATTTCTGATCTCAGCTACCCTTATATTAAGCTAAAGATTCAAATTTGCGACCGTGCTTGAATTTATATTCAATTTCCGTCAAATGGTGGAAATTATCAAGTAAGATTTATGCACTTACCTAATATGCGAACAGGTGCCTCGGCTAACTATCTAAAGAGCTACGTTAAGTCTATGTAATTAGCTAAGCAAAACTATTTAGAAGTGTGTGATGGGAAGAGTTAATCTCCCTAATCGAAGACCATTTACGCTAAGTCCAAAGACCACACAGATCATGACTCACCCGACGTCCGGACTACTAGCGTTGGAGGCTAGCGGTCATCTTGCTATGCGTGTGTGAGCGAGGCTTATTAGGCGCCATACCGTAGCCACAACAACGGAACCAACCACAACAGTAATTCCCAAAGCTTCAGCTCATCCTAGGTTTAATTAATAAGGTTCTTAATACCATCTTGCCTCTATAGACCCTTCTCTAGAGGAAAGGAACCATCACTGTGGCTAAACTAGAACTCTCAAATTGTGACTATTTCCAAGGGAGCCAACTATTCGTTTCTATATCTCTACTTTATTAGAATATTTACTACGTCCTTAGAGAGGTCAAAACCAGGACCAGAGCAGACGGCTATAGTAGCCATGTTGAATTTATTTTCCGTGATCAGCTCCAACCAGGGTCAGCTCAGAGCACCCAAAAAGTAAACTTAGGATTGGGACGCGAATGGGAAGGAGGATTGGAAGGAAGGTTTAGCCGAGGGGCTACGTCAGAGCTTCAGGGTATTCAGGACGGTCGGGTGAAGAATAGAAGGGCTTCAGGACGTTCAGCTGAAGAGGCAAGGGGCCTGAAGGGACTAAAGATTAAAGTGGCAATAGCATAATTACGACAGTCTAAATCAACAAGAAATGCAAAAATATACAACAGTCAGGATTCGCATGTGGTCACCCACCATACTACTAACTGACCGGCGTGTGGCTTAAGTACGGCTGAGCGGACGGGAAGCCCTGTTTTCCACACCCTATGGTCGTATGTACTATGATCTCCTGAAAGGTGAAGCAAGTAGTGATACAAAACAACAAATCATTAGCTAAACTATTCTGGGAAAACATTTTTATTGAAAGAACAATGCTCAACGGCATGAACTTAAGTGGCAGAAGGTGACGGGAATCTCTGTGTTGACAGTTGTAGAGATTTATGGGTGTTTGAGCGCTAATTATACGATCTGCGCCTTCAGCCGTACAGACCCTCCGATTCTTTGTCTCTTTGTAGCGATTCCCCACAGGCGTGAGCTAATTCGGAGCTGGGAATAATTTTATTGACGTGTAACCTTCCACCTCTGACTCCATCTGTGTATGTCGAGTCTCCCGATTATGTGGTTCAATTGCTTTGCCTCATACTGTTTGAGAATCTAAGTGAACGAGATCGTCATTAAAATCATCATTTTCATTCCTTCTGCTTCAAGCAATATTTCCTAAGCTATTGTAATCTCTGAACCTGGTGTTCAGCCCAGCTTTGCGCCACTGGGTGTATGATATGTTCAACTCATAATCAGGGGCCTGAGTACGTGCAGTTTGAAAGATCAAGTGACGTAAGGGTCAGAGTATATGGAGGCCCAGTAGTACCTGTTGTTGTAGTTAGCAAATATGTAACATTTCCATAACGTATCAATAAGTGGCAATTTACTTAGTGCCAAGGTGTAAGCCACGGAACAACTAATAGTTTGATCGGCAGCAAGTCTGCCTCCAAGGTCGTGGGCTTTAAGCACATCAACCACATTTTGAAGTTCAGCTCCGCTTAGTTTTAGATATTTCAGATCTCCCACGGCAGAAGCTGCATTCGCTGCAATGAGGAGAGAAAGGAGAGGCCCTGTTATAATTTGAGATTTCATGTTGACAAACCTCAATTTAGGTACCTTTAAAAATCGATAGATAAAAGATGTCCACAAAGCCTGAGATTATAGGATTTTTGCGAGGTTGCTAGTAATAGTGGAAGGAAGGGGTAGGGAGTTTCACCTTTTATACCTTGGTCTAGAGCAATTTGGTATGTATTTCTTCAATATTGGGATTGTTTTGTAGTAAGAGTTTCATAGGAGTGTCGCACTGTATAACCCAAGGCAACTAACAGGAATTATTCCTGGTCCTAGCTGTGTCACAGTTAGACCATGCTACGCCTTGGATGTAAGAGACTTCTTGAAGTTTTCCATCTTTTATCATTATATGCCAAGAGCCATGCCGGGCATCAGGCTTCCACCGGAGAGGGCATCAAATGGTTAACGTAAACTTGAACTCTTGATTTCCCAGTTACCCTGGTACACTTGGTAGATTGGTCAGATGGCCACATGCGCCTTCTGTAGTTTACTTCGCGTAGATTTGGAAACAAGATCACCACCTACCCTCATGTTGCTTTCGGATGTTGCCCTACAACGGTGCATTTTGGAATCAAATCAAGCCTTAAGGTCGCACTTCCTACCCAGTACTACGTTAGATACAACTCTGCGGTGCTTCTGTCCAGATGTGTACCTAGGTGTTAGTATAGTATTTACAGTTTCAAGTTCCTATGACTCTTGAGTGGAAACTATGTTATCAGTAATTAAGTATGGGATTTGAACCTTCAATTGCTCAAACCCTTCTGCTCGCTCTGCTTGCTAGTAATATACTTTGCAAAATTCTAGGCAATTGGCACATAAATCTTGAAACCAAGTAGACTATTCAGCTAGCAACATATTCAAACGGCTATTCACAAATGGATAGTATTTGTAGGCTGCAATACATGCTTCCCACAGAGTGACAAATCGCTTGTGAATAAGTACTTCATCACACAAGGTCTAGCATATGTCGGATATTGCTAAGGGCACAGGAAGCGAAATTCATCAGGTGCCAATATGCAACTATTACCACCTATAATGTGCGGCAAGAATGAGGATTTGTTAGAGTCCTCTGTACAGAGTGTGAAACTTACTGCAGAATGACCCTATATGAAATGACTCCAAGGTGCAAGGAAAGCTAACGGGATCCGGGATTTCACTTATATCTGCACTCTCCAGGAACCCGAGCAGCTTCTTCAAACCCGCTCCACTTAATTCGGCAGTGGCCCTCTTTTGAGGTAGATTATGAAGAGTAGGACCTGTAGAAACAGCCATGGTAGAGAGTAAAAGAGACCCAGGCCACAATACTTGCAACGCTGTTTGGAGCTTCATGGCTGTCGTCGGGCGTCTTTCTTTTTTGAGTATCGTTTTTGTTTAGTTGCTGGAATGATATTGAGGATAGTAATGCCAATTGAATATTCAGCGGACAGGTCAATGTAGGCTTATCATGGTACTTATCAAGTGAGCGATGCTTATCACTGGACTCGGGCAATTGGGTTTGCTTTTAGTTTGTCTATATTCGGGGGGATCACATAGTCATACGATCAATTCTGGGTGGTACATTCCTCATGTCGTGCTTCATCGGATGCGGACGGATAGCGTGAAGGTTTCTTAATATCGTATTAATGCCACACGGTCCTACTTCAAATGCAGATATCCGTGATCTATGTAATATTGCACCATATAAAGCATTCTGGTATTATTTTGTAGTGGATAATGCTTATCAGAAAGCACCAGGTCACATGCCAATGCAGGCAACAAATGCATAGTCAAAGAAGTCAGAGATCTCAGTCTCTAAAACAACTCCACCCAAGAATTCCTCCACATAACTACTAGCCTGGCGAAAAATCCAGTAATCCAATGCCCTACTTGCCAGGCATCTCAATGGAAATACGGATCCATGTCCGGGTCTTTTTGTGGATTCGGGCATGGGAAGCTGGGAATCAATCAAACTCAGTGCTTGAAATTCCTTTGCTTTTCGGAAGGTCGCCATTATGTTCATAGCCCACTCCAAATCTACGAGTCAATGTCTGTTATGATTATTCTCCGATCCATCGGCGGGTTCCATTCCATTCCGTTCGGCAATGGGACCACCCATTTTCCCCCTCCTTTCCTTCTTTTCTCCGTCCCTACCATCGGTTTACTGTTAATTATTATCATGCACTTTGTTTTGAGTTGCCATGGTGGCCAAAATAGATTCTAACAGAGTTGAGAAGGATTCCCTAAGAGTTGCATGGATGGAACAGTGAGTGTTGCACGATCAAATTATAGCTTTCAGGACTATTTGAACTCAGCTCTGATACTACTTAAGAGACTATGCCTGATCCCATGGTTCAGGTGAGGAAATCACGGCTAGTCGGGTTTAAGGGCCCGAAAAGGATTTCCTAACAGTGGGACACTAAATCCTGACAGCGCTTCGGCCGTGGGAGTGGTTAGTCGTTATGCTCCGAGAAGCTATCTGCCTAGCGAGGCGTGATGGATATTGAATTGCCGTCGTTCCATAGGTGCTGTATGTAACCTTACGACAAAACCATCCCAGTTATGAATTCTCCAACGCCACTTATTTACAGACAGATACACGGAAAGAGACTTCTACAGAGCCCTAGACGACTTGTACGACTGGAATAACTCAATTCAACAATCAGACCACACGATCTGTCTTAACCCCCAGGCTGGGTACTAAAACATCACTGATCCCATCCCGGGAGTGATGATTGCCCCGGGTCGAAGTACTGGGTCCACGACTGCTCCGATAGCTCCCCCGAATGCCACGGTCGCCAATGGCACCAGGCCCTACTGTGCCGTTGGTATGAGGTCAGTAATGCAGATGATAAGTGTGTTTGTATCTGCAGCTCCAACAGCATTACGCTTAGACTGTTCCGCGATGTGGACCCGAGCATTGCCGGAACTGGCTCCGCAGATTGTACGGGTTGTTGCAGGTTGAGCTCACCTATGGCGTGGGGCCTCTCTGCACGTGGGACTGGATCACGGCTTATGACGAGGTGGAAACCCCGGTCCAGCAGATATGCATATCTCCGGATCTGTGCGGATGAGTATAGAACATGCGTGGTGGTGTGGTTCAGCGGGAGAATCTGCACAGGACCCATACAATAGCCGAATACACTGTAATGCCCTCATTCTCCATAGTACATTTATTTACACCGATAATAACTCCGCCTCGATCAGCTGATCCAAATCCTCTTGGGTAGCTGTTCCATCGAAGGGAAGACCAAGCCATACTACCTAATCATTTTCATGATCAGTCCATTCATCATCTGTCTTTCTCTCCCACAGGTCCGAATCGTCGGTGGCTGGCTGCTTGACGGGGGTCGCGTTTTCGATGAATTCATCAATCCCTTCGATATATGACAATCGGGGCAATTTGTTATCCTTCTCAGCGAGTAATTTCTCCAATTGCCTATCAAACACATGGTCCGGAAGACCCTCAACCCGCGGTTTCATCCCCTTTCCGTAACCATAGATACAAAGCGCTTCCGAGTCCGGTGGGAGACAATCCAATATAGCAAAGATGCATCGCCGACCTGATCGGCACCAGTTCCTCGCGACAGTTAGTAGAGGGCATGGATTCCGAGACGCAGATTCTTCACGTTCGTAAGCCCACGAAGAGAGCCAGGCGATGATTGACGACCCTGCTCCAGCTGGAGCCACAGGACGAATAGCCATGAATCGCTGCCCTGGGCCTCCATAATATAACATATTTAAAATTACTCGACATCCAAATCCAGCACGGAGAGTTAACCAGAAGTAGAACTAGAAATGAAATCATGTGATTTGGGGTTCAACGGCCGTGTGCTAAGAATGACAGTAGGTGCAATCCTAAATAGGCTTAGCTCCCTGATCCCAGACAGCACCCGTGCTGTATACTGCTAGCTTCTTGTCCACCTGAGAAGAACCATACTCCTGACTCTGAGTCTGCCTTGCTATTGTCTGAACGTGAGTTAATTACAAACAGGTCTATTCAAGTAGTTAACATCCCCCCAACAGTAATACAGTATCTTCAGCCTTGTCATCAGAGGTCCTGTCAATCGTTTATTGCTTTACTGCATCACGACGTCTCGTTGTATCACCTTGGTACGTGATGTGAGGTCCTGCACACAGAGCCTTGCCAAATGCGGAAAAATGAGGCACTAGAGGCATTGCTGATGTATTGCAGAATTTACGTACCGACGCAATGCCCAAAACGCTCCCACCCCCATCTCTGATGGTGCGCAAGTTCCTGAACCATAGCGCCTCGGGACACGAGTCGACTGAAAGCCTGAGAGCGTCTCCCAACTCTTCTGAAGAGGGCTCAGCACCCGCGGATTTCTTCGAAAGACAATACTGTTTTGTCTACGGGACATTAATGGATCCAGAAACACTTTCTCAAGTTTTGAGAACATCACACTCCCTTCCTATCATGAGCCGTGCCAGAGTGATAGGCTATGAAATTAAGCCATGGGGCCCGTACCCTGCCCTTGTTGATGGTGAATCACGCCAACCGGTCGATGGTATGGCATTCGAAATCTTGTCAAAGACACAACTTGATCGACTTGTGTCCTATGAGACGGAAATTTATCAGCTCCAGCCTTGCCTAATCGACATTCTCGAACATGATAGTAGTGTTGAAAGGACTGTTGATGGAGTCACATTCATGTGGAATGGCCAGCGGGCTGAACTCCAGGAAGGAAAATTTGACCTGAAGGATTGGAAAAAAGAGAAAAGACTTCGAGAGCTGGATTCACTCTGGGAATAATGCGGAGTGAAAGGCTTTGTTATGCCCAGGCTGTATGAAGAGTTTAATGCAACGACTTAAATTTTGATGAGACATGTTCTAAATCATGTAATTTATAGCTTCTTCATGATTAAACTTCTAGCATTTGCTTCACACTCCTTTGCTCTCAAGATTTCTCTTTCCTGTGCTGAGTGTTTCTGTAGGGCTTAGTTTGAGGATTTGACGATGGCAACAAACATGGCTGAATCGAGATGATAAGAAAAGGTGCTCCTTATCATGGGACATATCAAGCACCATTGCACCAGGTAGATTTCTCTTCCTTTTCCACCCAGACTTGATACCTTCGTTGAATGCACCAGGTTATTTCGACTTCCTTTTGGCTGTAAGATTCTGGAGATTGCACGAAGGAACTTGGACCCGCCTGTAGAAACCGACGGTGAAGAAGCCAAGCAGGATAACGACGGTTCGACGAGTAAATCAATAGTCTTATTTCCCCTGATATTTCATACAAAATCTTGCAAGTGCTGGAACTGGATTCACCGGAACATACGCATCGCAAAGAATTATATTTTACGCGAGCACTAAGCAAAGAGTTGAGTGAGGTAGTCAACTTATCTACCACAAAACGAAAAGGGCAGAAGCTCAGCATCTCAAAAGCCTGCCACCAATTTCAAATTTGTGATCACATCGATACAATTCTCCCAAGCATGATACCATAAACAAAGCCTCCGTCAACTCGTGATCTCACTTTACATTCTTTGTCATTGGTGCTATCCGTGCCCAACTACCTACCTACTGTATAAATTCTGGTTTTTTTGGACAGACGAGCTGATGGCCTTCTTGGGCAAATATCCTGCAATAAAGAAAAGAACTCTAGTTGACAGTTTGCCTAGCCTACTCATGGCGGAATACGTTGGTTGTGCAATGATTATTGTGAAGGCAAAATGTGGTATCGGGAGAGACAAGATGTGAGAAATGGATAAAGTTTCTAGCGGCGCTTGTTCCGGCCTTGACACGTTCCACGGAAGCGGATAGAGGCGATAGTGCTATAGCGCTTATTTCAAAATTATGAAACGTGGCCGCCAAAAGTCCAGATTCGAAATTGGAACATCGGGGCGGCCATTGAGACTCGTCCCACGCCACTCTGCTACCTCCATCTGCTGCAAGGTGGCGGGGCGGCCCGCGACGTGACGGCTAATGCCACTGCTTTCGGTTATCGAGATTGGGACTTTGCCTGTGTGGTAACTGGGGTCTGGTCCCGCGACCAAGATAGAACCGAACTCGCTCGAGCTGCCGTGGGGTGGGTATACAACGTCGTCGGAGACTTGTTGCCATTGTGTAGTGGAGTTTACAGTGCAGACCTCGGGCCAGACCCCAGAGACGCCGCGCTGGCAGCCAAGGCTTTTGGGCCGAAACGGCCGCGCCTGGCTCGTCTCGAACATATCTCGGATCCGCGCAATGTGCTGGCTTACGCTTGCCCACTCCCGAAAGCGATGAAACAGAAGCTCATCATTCTGGTCACAGGTGAAAGCTGCGCCGGTAAGGACTATTGCGCCGACATTTGGGTCTCCGTCTTCATCTCGTGTCACAAAAGCCTCATGGCGCGCGCAGTGAGCATTAGCGATGTGGCTAAGAGAGAATATGCGGCGGCTACTGGTGCCGACCTGACCCGCCTGCTTCAGGACCGTACTTACAAAGAGCAACACCGGCCCCGCGTTGACGACCTTTTTCCGGAGCCAGTTGCGGCATCGGCCTCGGCTGCCAGAGGAGCATTTTCTGAATGTAGTGAACGGCGCCGTAGATGTGGATGTGCTGCTAATCACAGGGATGAGAGATGAGGCGCCGGTCGCGGCCATGTCGCATTTGGTGCCAGACAGCAGACTGCTTGAGGTTCGCGTGCAAGCCAGCGAAGAGACGCGGCGGGCTCGTAAAGGCTGCCCCTACGATGATGGTGACGACAATGAGGAAAACGAGGACGACAAAGAATGGCTCAAATTGGAGGGCCTTAGACTACCGCCCAAGTCTGATCTTCGACAATGAAGCGGGAAACGATGCAGTCAAAAGGTTTGCCGATATCTAATCTCCCGACCCCAGCGGGCGCCATCTGTCTGGACTACCGTGAATACATCCTCCCACTTTTGCCCATCATCCAGAAGGACCTCATCCTCTCCGTCCATCCGTACCCCAATCTGCTGGAGATACGATCGTACCTCTTGCAGGATCTCCCGAGCATTTTGATATTCCCCCTTCCAGGCCTTAACCAGAATCGCACCCAATCGCTCCTCTTCTAAAAGCTGTAGCTTGCCCT
Organism: Penicillium canariense; assembly: GCF_028826845.1. NCBI lineage: Eukaryota > Fungi > Ascomycota > Eurotiomycetes > Eurotiales > Aspergillaceae > Penicillium > Penicillium canariense. Next base: position 4,538,067 of record NW_026622728.1, on the reverse strand, counting down.
CCTTCAGCCGTTGCTTATGGTACTCCCATTCATCCACCTCCCCGGGCATCTCCGTCGGATCCAATGGATCGGTAGGCATCGCCCACCTCTTCGCTCCATCACTAGACGCATCCTCTCGCATCAATTGCCAGACAAAGGTCGCCCAATCCGAGAGATCGATACTCGGACTGAGCTCTGGGTGCCCACTTTCGGGATTGGTTGGGTAGTAGATCTCTGTTTCGTATCTCGTCCCGTCGGGAGAGTAGGGCCATTCATCTGTCGGGATGGTTGCGTTCACGAATCCTGATAGTGCAATCGAGAGATCATCGCGTATCCATATTGTGCTCAAGCTGAAATCCATCAGGTAGACCCCGTGTTCATGCAGGAAGGCTAGCATAGCAAGCGATTGCAGTGCCCAGCGGTAGTAGAGAAGGAGGAGGGGCTCTCTGTCTCCATTATCGGGGAAGTCCTTATCATCGGAAGACGTACGCGACATAGGAAAAGTGGTCAGAAGTGGCAGAGTCGTGACGCCCAGTGGGCCGGGGTCTAGCTTCTCCAGCAGATATCCTACAGGGAGACGGCCAAGATATCTACTCCCACCACGCAGAATTGCGGTGTTCTAGCGGCGAATGTAAGAGACGAGCAGGCAGGGAGCTTTTACTCACTTGACGATGCGGGGGTGAAGATCAATCGGTTGGTTTACATCCACATTCGGGGTATTAGTGCTATGTGCCAGATATTCATATACCCGGGGGATTCGCTCAGCAATGATAAACCACTCCTCGGGGTCGACACGGGGATTTTCTTTCTCGCATTGTTGAAAGGCCACGATGCAGTCTTGGTTGGCATGCTGCACGAAGTACATCTTTTCATATAGCTCTTCGTAAAAGTCTTCTGGGCGGTCGCTACAGACCGAAGGGACCACATCGCCGTAACAGCGAGGGTATTTGGACTGGCTGGGTGGATCGGGGGGCTGTTCAAGATCGGCAGCTGAGGATGAGGGCTCCTTAGGGCGGCCTGATGACCAGCTGGCACCCATCTCGGTGACTTGATCTATAAGAAAAAGAAACGTAAAAAAAAAGGAGAGAAAGAGAGGCGGTGGGTGGTATCCGCCGTTATATATGTTGAGCAGGCACAACGTTATTAGCATTCTTCTGGGCTTGGCAGCCACTCTGTCAAACATTTCCCCAATCCTCCTCCTTATCCTTTACGACTTCAACCCCTTGATGAGGTTTCAACAGTGAGAATTAGGCTGTCCTCGGATAATTACACTTTGTAAGTTTCTCCCCGTGCGGTGAATGTATAAGTTATGTACAGTGGGGAGACTCCCGGAAGCATGTGTCTTTCTGCTGGATCTAGATGTCGAATGTGCTGGTCGGCCTGAGCATTAGGGTGAGCGAATAGGCTGCTCAGGGAGTAACTCAGGGTTGCTCAGTGAGCAGCTCAGGGCGGCGGGGTGACTAACTCACCCTGTGCTCCAGAGACGATTAATTCCCGAGGCCGCAGTTTTACCGTCACCATGATTACTTATAAAAAGACTAAAGCTAAGGCTAAGGTATATATAAATTCCGGTAATCCCTTCAACCCTATATTCTAGCACTTTCTAATCATCATAGATCCTCTTAAGTAGATTTATAGCACATACGACCATAGGGTGTGGAGAACAGGGCTTCCCGTCCGCTCAGCCGTACTTAAGCCACACGCCGGTCAGTTAGTAGTATGGTGGGTGACCACATGCGAATCCTGACTGTTGTATGTTTTTAATTTTGTTTTTAGTTTGCTAGCAAGTGCATGACTGCAGTGTGGTAAATTATCTAAAAGAGAGGCTCGTTATAAATACTATAAGATTATTTATCGGCAATCCCTTCTTGCCTGTCCTAGTAGTCCTCAGCGTTTTCGGTGGAGGCTTCTACCTTGAATGGCGGCTTTTCATTTGCACTTTGGAACGCTGTATGATGGATGATGAGATGCGTAATTATTTCGCTTTTGTGACTACAATTGTGATCGTCTCTCGACTTTTTACTCCTGCTTCCGCGTGGGTTGTGAGGGTGACTCTCTAGCCATGCAGAACGTGCGGGATAGGAGACGTCAGCTTCATGACAGTCCGGGAGTTCATTCGCCTGGCTGCACATGATGCGAAACTGCCCAGAGAGATCTGGGCCAGCTGAGTACTTTGGCTTCCCAGGGTGAATAGCAGGAATGCATGGTCGCAGACTTTCCCCCGGTCCACTATTATCATCTGGCGTCTTGGGGATATTTATTCAATATGGGAAGTGGTAGTGCGTCATGTACTGGGGCTAGTTCTCGCGGCCATTAGAAAAACATGGCAGACTTGGGTGAGTTGGGTGAGTTGAATGAAGACAGGCAATATTTAATTCGATAGGGTATCTTGGATTATAATGACAACGCAATGCAACTATCCACTAGGTTCGTCACCCAGATTGATATGTAATGCTCAGTATCTACAAACATCGCGTTAGCAACCATACTCGAGAATCATTTAGATGGGGAAACTCACGAGAACTTTTCACTGTGCAGCCACAACTCCCTCGCGATACCGGGCTTCGTGGAGATGATGCTGTTCTGCACGGCCGAAGCAGCTTCACGGACATCGTACAGCATGGAGGATGGGCCGCATACGACTACACCGACCGAAACACCTTCCCGATCTGCCATGTGGTGCACGGCGGCCGGGAGATCTGGCCTCCCGGCGATGACCTGGAGATTGAATATCTCTGTGGCGGAGGTGCTGGAAGGGCTGGACTCTTTGGAGTCGATGCTCTGCGTGTTGCCTTGCACTTTGATATTCTCGGCACTGAGTTCTTGCTCTCCGCCTTCGGTAAAAGTCTCATGGATGTGAATGGCTAGTCCTGCCACTGGCTTTTCCAGTGCCTGTCGCGTCGCAATATCCTCCAACGCTTGCGTGTACCACGCCCGCATATCTGGATCACGCGTCGCAACAATCACCTTCATCTCCTTGTTCTCCTGGACGGATGAGTACCGGACGAAATCCTCGATCAGAGAGAGCGTGATGCCAGCACCAACTCCTCCGCCTATGGCGAGGTTCCTGTCAAAATCACCGACCCGCCCGGCTGGAATGCCCCCGTAAGGGCCGTCTATCAGAACAGGGATTTGGATGTCAGGGTTCTTCCGGGCCAGCGCCATGAGACGGCCGGTCAGTCCACCACGCGATTTTACATAGAACACCAGTTGGTTCTTGCAATCTCGTCGGGGCACAGAGCAGATTGTGAACGGATGCGCTGTGAGCGCGTGCACGCCGCAGGTGAGAAAGCGGAGAAAGACGTGCTGACCCGGCCCCCATTCCATCCGGGTGTCGATTGTGATACGCAGCGTGTGCTCGGACTCGGGCACGAGGCGGGCTTTGTGGCGGATGCCGTGCTCAAAGTATGTTTTGCACTGGGCGTAGAGCCAGCACAGCGAGTACAGTACTCCTGTGGCGATGAAGTAATCCCAGGAGGACATGCGGAAGTCACAGTGGAAGAAGAAGAAGATGACGAAGACCAAGGCCATGAACAAGTGTGTTGCTTTGAAGAATTCGTAGTACCGGTTCCTGAGGGCACGAGTTCAGTGAGTAGGACATAGATGGGGCCCAAGGGTAGAGTGCCTACCGAATCCACGGAACGGACATGAACGTGAGCCATGCTTGGGCAATGATAGCAACGACCCCGGTGACCCAGACGCCTCCGGTGCTCCACTGTTCGACGATATCGCCCTTCCACACGTGGTAGACAATGAAAGGGAAGGTGTGGACGAGTGCAAGCACGAACATGGCCCAGGCCACCCAGTTATGCCACACATTGAGCTTCTCGTGGGAGATGCCCGTCAGTGCGGTGATTGGGTTGGCCTTTGCGCTGAGAAGACTGTGATCATGTCAATGGCTGGAAGATAGGGAGGAGATAAGGTAGATGGTATATCTCGTACATCAAAAAGGGCATGCACGCCAATGCCATAAATCCCGCTCGGGTTGCAAGGGGAGGGGAGTTGCCGTAGTTGATCTCTTTCGTGTTGGGCCAGTAGTACGGACGCGGTCCAAGGGTCATGGCTACCCGCAGGTGGTTAGCTTCGATCATCGCTAGATTCCCACTCGTATGGGCTATCCCCATCCCCATCCCACATACCAAGAAAGAAGACCACCCCTGCCGCACCCAGCAAGAACACCCCCAACGACTGGGTATTCCACCCGCCGAGCCGCCACCCCTTGTACGACAGGAACCGGAATGCAGCAAGCACCCGCGACAGCGGGGAGGCCTGCTTCATCCGCGGTGCGAATATCCCAGCCAGGATATGTCCCAGTGTGAAAAGTATAATCGCCACCAGAAAGAAGGCCACGGTGGGCAGAGCATAGCGGTGATCCGCCTGGTACCAGAATACCCAGTAGGAATTCTTGTACGCGCATTGCTCGGCCGTCATCGCACACGCGCCGGGGTTGCGATTAGAGTGCAGCATGACTGGCTGGTCCAGCCAGGGCAGCATACTCATGCCCATGTCCATGGCTGCAGAACGGTGTACGTTGGTGACTATTGCCTAGCCTGAGCATGCAGATGGGTCGATATAGGGCTTGGACGAGCGTTCTGGGAGCCGAAAGACGTTGAAAAGAGGATATGACAATATGCTCGAGATCCATGAGATGGGCGGCATTATTAATATCGCACTGGTCCAGCGCAACGACTTCCTCGTGGTGGACGTCTCCACTTTTCGTTTGCGGGACCGATCCGCCGGGGAATGCTGGCTCGTACATTTCCGCCGTATACGAACCAACCGGGGATTATGCGCTCAAAAGAGCTCTAGCCGGAAGATAGCAACGGCTGGGGATAGGGTCATTGCTCGCACGGTTGTTCTTGTTGACTCACGGACATGCCTCGAACCGGGAGGTATCGTGCTCGAATGCCTGCAAATATTCTCATGTCCATTCTGTGTTGGGGCAATCCCCACTCACGCTCATGTTGACGGGCCAATCGTGCTATCAGCATCAATCAGCATCAATCAACATCAATCAACATCATTTCGGGCTGGAGACTTCACCGCTGCAGTGAGCACATTTGCGGGCATTTCGCACGAACTAAAGTGGACTCTCCTGCAACTGCGGCCCCGCCCGATTCGCAGCGGGCCAATCGTGGGCAATTCGAAGGGCGATCATCACACAGTTCCTGGTCGGAGTGCGCGGAACAGGCACACGATTTGGCTCGGCTCGCGTGGTGCTCGTCTGGCGGCACCACACCAGACCCCGTCCGGATGACGCTGTGCGGGGGCTTCCTTCTGGACTGTTCCTCTCTTGTGGCAAGAAAGAGTCGATAAAATTGGTCGCATCTCTTCTTCTATCTGGATCGATCTGTTCTGGACTTTTTTTGCTGCCGGCCCGGTTCTGTCGAGGTATCTCGCGACGTGAAGTTTTTGATACCCAGCGTCTCTCTATTATCTCACCACAATGATGGACATGTCCGATATGACGGCCACGACGTCCACCACGGCCGCTTCCACCATGGCCATGGCCATGTCCACATCTACCTCGACCAGCTCGTCGATGGACATGTCCTCCTCCTCCATGACCATGTCCATGGCCGACATGGCCATGACCTTCTTCACCTCGTTCAAAACGCCCCTCTACTCGAACGAGTGGACGCCATCTTCCCAGGGCCAATATGCCGGCACCTGCATTTTCCTGATCGTGCTGGCCGTCCTGCTGCGCATTCTGCTCGCACTGCGGCCCATCCTCGAGGGCCGGGTGTGGACGGACAGCGTGCAGCATAGTATGCTGGGCGAGCATTTGCCGGATGCCAGCCACAAAACCAAGCCTGTGCCCGGACTGCAATTGAGCATCCAAGAGCTTGGGAGTCGGTGGTCGCGGTGGCGCGTCAATCCTGCTGCCGGTCGGGCGACGTACGAATTGGTTGTGTCGGGGATTGCATATTTGCTGTAAGTGTTGCTGATGCCTTATTCCAGTTGACATTTCATGGCCCCGGATCGATACTGACCGTGTGCCCAGCATGCTCGCGGTGATGACCATGAATGTGGGCTATTTCATGTCGGTGCTTGGAGGCATCTGGCTTGGGACCTTTATTATGGGCGGAGTGGCCTCGCAGAGCTCCATGCTGCACTGTTGATATATCCCACTGGTAATGATTTGTGATGTTGGACATGGCGTCATCCTATACCGAGGGATGATAATGCATACTGCATAATGCAGGTTGAAATAAACACCTCCCCCCCCAGGAAGATGCAAACCATATCTTCGGTAGTAGCGCCCCTTTCCGCTTACTCTCGTCCTCTATTGGTGGAGACAGTATTAGCCTCGCCGCTAAATAGTCGACTCTTGACACTCCAAACACTGTAAACAGCCCAAACACTCCGCCTATCGCCGGCCGTAGCTAGAATATAGATAGAACTATTTTTTTCAAGTTTTGTCTTACTCTCTCTTGAGCGCGACGGTTCTATCGGGACAATTAACTCCTAACCATAAGAATTACAGAGTCTTTCCTCTCTTTTCCTTGATCCCATCCGCCATATCGATCGCATTCCAGACACACTCTGCCAAATCATGCAATAGCATCTCGGCTATCAACACGAAATTGGGCTCACATTAGAGACTGGCTTCCAAGAGACAACATCAAAACTCGAAAGGGACATCGCTTGTGTCAACAATGGCCGCTTCACTATTTGGATGGAAGCTCCTTGCTCATTCTTGTGGGTCAATGGCTTCGCAGGTTGTGGCAAGTCTGTTCTTTGTTCAACCGCCATTGAGCATAGAACCCATCAAAACCAATTCAAAGACCGCGTTGGAATCGTGCACTTCTATTTTGACTTTAATGACGCAGCAAAGCAAAATGAGTCCGGCATGCTCCGTGCACTTTTGCTACAGGTGGCTTGTCAGCTTGAAGATAACGCAAAGGATATCCGAAATATGCACCACCTATACACAGGATTTTGTCCCTTTCCTTTCTGGGCTACCACTCCTTTAATGAGGGCGATCAGGCTTAGGCTCACTAAGTAAATTATCCTAAGAAATTAAAAGAGGGAAACTTGAAAAAGGGAAATATATAGAAAAGGTTGTTGCGACCTCTATCAAGTTAATTCACTCATGGTCATGCTTATCCTCAGCTGCACAAATTTCTTTGTCTTTGGGTGCTCTAACCCAACCAGCGCACCCATCTTCTCGACAACTTCCTTGATCATATCTGCCGCTTGTTCTTTCCGACCCTCCTGAAAGTATATCTGCGCAAGGAGTCCCTCAGCCTGAATGGTCATCGGGTGGTTCTCACCCAGAGTGGAGCCGAGCAGCTGGATCGTCAGTTCCAAGGCCGGAAGGGCAGAGTGTCCATGGCCTTTGTGAAACTGAAGCATCGCAACAGAAGTTTCCATTCTCAACCTGTCAGGGTTGTCTGGTTTGAGGGACGTCTCTGCATCGGCGATGGCAGGTCGAAGTATCTCCTCGGCCTCTTCAGTTCTGCCCTGACATAACAACGCATCGGCGAGTGCTGTCCTGGAACGAATGAGCGACACAACCCCTCCAGGATTACGTCTTTGCCTGGTTTCGAGGACTGATTCCAATGTTGAGACGGCGGTTTCAAGGACCCCTTTTTCCGTGTATAAGATCCCCAAATCCAACTTCACATCCAGGACCTGACCCGCCGCTTCGCCGTAAAGTTTCTGTTGGGACTTGAGGGCCCGGTTCAGGCATTCGAACGCTTCGTCAAACATGCCTTCTGCGCAATTTAGGGCGCCGATATTGTAGAGCGTGCGGAGCTGTGCTGTCTCATTCTCACTGCTGAAGCCGAGTTTTTCTTGGCCCTGCCACGCCAGGTCGAGAAGTTCCCGCGACTCCTTATATTTTCCCAACCAGCAACTCAGCCGACCTAGAGCATTGAGAACTCTCAGAGTTGTGACATGGTTGTGGCCCAGGATTTTTTGTCGAGCTTGAAGAACTTCTTTGAATGTCGTCTCGGCCGCTTTCCAGTAACCCAAGTCTTGCAGTATGATGGCGCGGCGATACTTGACCATCAGGGAGTTTAAGATCTCTCCATCAACATCATCTGCAGCATCCTCTAGTGCACGGTCAAGTAGCTCCAGGGCGTCACTGTAAAAACCTTGGTTTTGATACACCAAGCCCAAAACCGAAGCAGCCAGACGGCCGTGTTTACCAATGCGGCCAGCATCAGACGTGTCGTTATCAAGGGCTCTTTTTAGAACATGCTCCGCTTCTAGGATCCTGGCAGACTGAAAGTATCCATCCCCAAGCCCAACTTGAGCGGCGAGAGTGTCTGGATGGCTCGGTCCGAACAGCTGTGTCAGCGATATTTCAGCCTCTTTGAACAGATTCCGGGCCTCTTCATATCGCGAATAGTAGTTCAAGATTTCGGCAAGCCTTCGTTGAGCGTTGGCATATAATTCAGGGCAAATTGTTGAGGGCTTGAGTTGGACCAGCATATCAAGATACCTTTCGGCTTCCTTTAGCCGCCCTATATCTTGCAGCAGGGTAACAGTGTAAAAAAAGGCTTTGACAGCAACTGCATCTGCAAAAATGGACTCGAATATGTCTTGACTTTTCTCTTCTTCCGCCAAATTGATGCAGGAATCTGCATGGGGTAGAATTTGTTGTCGAAACTCCCAGATTTCTTTTGTCATTGCTTGCCTTGATACGTGTTCAAGTGCCTGTCCAACCACAATCAGAGCATGAATCAATTTCCGAGCACGTCTCTCGGGGCTTAAACGCTCGCGGCCCCAGGTGTGAACAAGCGGATGAAGATAGATGCTGCCGCTTAGGGGACCTCGCTTGGCTAAAGAAACTGAAATGATATTTCCGACAGCATGTTTCAATTTGAGACTGTCTTGACACAGTTGTGATAGCCAAGCAAAGTCGGGTGCAGAGCTTGGAGCGATTGGCCTACCTTTGCCAGGAAAACCTAGGAAAAGACCCTCCCATATAGAACTATGGTGCAGGAATGACATGAGCAAAAGTAGCTCTGCAGCTGCATCATTATGGCTTTGAATACGAGCAAAGGATGCTTCCCATGTAGCGAAAACCGCTTTCTTTGGCGCCAGATTGACGAGGGATGTGGCAGGATTCAGGAGTTGGCTGCGAGCCTTTTCATAGAGTGGGAGATAGTCGTCAAGAGAGATCTGAACGTCGCTGATATATGCACCAGCTTGCTCAATAGCAAGTGGCAGATACCCAAGAGCCTTCGCGATGATTCGGGCATGAGAAGTGTCTATTCACCGTAAGATTGTCTTTCAGCGATGTGAAGAGGCAAGGATTACCTGAAGGGGCTTTTAGGCGCAAAAGAGCAGTATCCATCAATATCGAGACTGCTGCTTCTTCTTCTATCTCATCAACCTCTATCGGTTTTCCAAAGTTAACAGCACCGGTAAGCCGGCTGGTTATGATGACTTTCCCTGTGAATGCCCGGGGAAGGAAATCCGAGATAGGGTACCCCAGGAGCTCGTCCATGTTGTCAATGATTAACAACCACTTACCACTGTACTCAGATTCCAGGAAACTGACTGTTTTCTTGCATATGTCTGGCAGAGCTGATTCGTCCAAGGAGAGAAGGTCCGATGAATTGAGGTACTCTCGGAGAGGAAGATTGGCAAAGAGGAGTTCCCGAGCGTCGTTACCTGTTTAGACGCATCGATATATCGTTGGGCGATGTCTCGGAACCCTAATTGCGAGCTTCCTTTACTGGAACCGTCAAGCCACAGTACCGCAGAAAGGTGTTGCTTCTGTTGTAAGGCATATGCAATAGCAAGTTGCGTCTTACCCATGCCTCCAAGGCCATACAGCACTACCACTCGACATTGCTGCAGCTCGTCGATTCCGCCCTCCACCTGGGATTCTTCTGGGCAGAGGTATTCGTGCATTTCTCGCAAATGAGAAGAGCGGCCAGCAAATACTGGACTCCTTTCAACAGGAAGGGCGAAAGGCAAATTGCATATCTTTGAACTTTCCACTGTACGCCGAATGTCTATATTTGTTATCTTGTTATCTAGTGATCGTCACCTTAAAAGGCTAAGAACCTGCATACCCTTTGTAACTGTCTCAGCTTCAGAGTGGTAAAGCTCACTCCAGTTGATCTTCACTCTCTGTATGCAACGACTTATCATATCCTTCAGGTGAGACATGACTGTTATGTAATCCTCGTCTTTCGCGTTTTTGAATCGAACAAGCTCCGTGTGGTTCTTTGAAAAGCAAAAGCTCGTGCTCCTGGGATATCCAGCAACAGTTGCTGATTCCCGCGGCACAATCTACTGAGAATTAGATGAAAAACAGAAGCAGCACGGCAGAGGGTTAACTCACCAGGACACCTTGTCCGAGGAGAACAGGTGTTTTATAGCTTTCGTAACAAAACACGATTTCGAAATCGGCACTTATCGGGGTGAATTGGTCAAGTTGCATTCCCAGCCATTCCGAGTTTGCCCGCAGGTGCTTAATGACATATGTGTTGGTTTGAGCAAAAAGCGAGCCTAACTTCAGAAGCAGAGTACCCCAAGTGGCGGCACCACTTCCGGCATGAGGAGTGCCGAAGAATATGATTCCTTATGTCGACAGTTTTATGCTTTTATAACCCGGCTTGCTGAGGTTCGAATGAATTAGAGCCTGCGTATTCTGTGAGTAGATGCGTTTAAAAACCCCCAAATCACATACACTCTTTACCAGGATACCCCCGAGACTATGAGCCAGGAAGATGATCGGCCGCTTCTCTGTCTAATCAAAGTCACAAATATGAATATTTTATGCCCAAATGGGGATTGACTTGCCTTGGTATTCCTCCTGAAGATGCACAGCTTTCCCAGGAATGTGATGGCGTGCTCATAGAGGAATTGCGCCGTCAGATCATTTGTCCCATGTGTACGTGCATCGTATCCATATGTGAGTATTCGAGCATTTGGAATGTCGGATGGGAGTAGATCGCGAAGCCAGTTTATTTGATTCGACGCCGTCCAAGTTTGCTCTCGATGTCCGTTAAGTCCATGGACCGCAATCAAGCTACGAGAGCAGAAGATCAGCAGGTGGTACATGTGGTAATGTGGTTGGTCAGTACAAACTCAATCGCTGGATCTTCACCAGCTGCCACGATTCTCAGGCCAAGGTCATCACGAAATGTCGAAGTCGAGCTTTGAGTTGATAGACTATTCGGGGCTGAGGAACTGCCACAAGTTGTATCGCTTTCATCCTGTTATATGTGAGTAGGGGTCTCGTCATGCTGGAAAATAACACGGAGGGCGGACAGGGCATTCCCCCTTGCTCAGGCCAGAAGCGTGAGTCAGGCCATTCGGCGGGGTTGTACGACGATGGATACAACAGTTCATGCTGACTAGCCCACAATCCACATCGAAGCAACCCTGGGCGCATAGCAGTAATTTAAATCGAAGAATTCACTCTCAACCTCCCTGAAGACTGCGAGCAGCTCCCCAGGCATGGTAGTTAAGAACATGTGATTAGCACCTGATCTAAACCGGGTTGTCAGTCGGCTCATGCCATTCTAAATCCAAACGATTACAAGAGTTTTCAATAATCTATAGGCATTTCATCCTATCACAACAACCCACGTAGCACAAATCAGGTGTTTGGTATTGTAGCCAATCATCAAGCTATTGGGGCTCTTAAATGCGGACATGTGACTGGCTCGCAGCGTGCATGTCAAACGTTGCAATCTCCGGTAGGCGCAGCCTCGCCTTAAATTTATCTTTTGCCAATCAACTGCTATTTTCTCTGTCCATCGTAGAGGAGCACATGTCCTGCTGCATACTAATCCTTGTCTTCCAGCTCCCTTGTGACCCTCTCCATTTCCAGAACATATTGTTTGGGCTGATGGGCATTGGCTGCCTCGGATCAGCTGGCCGACCTGAATACGAGGCACATGATGAGTTTATCTCAGATTTTGACAGCTAAGAAAACTTCGTTGTAAGGCCTGGAATTACGCTGACATGTTTCATCAACGCACCACCTGCCCTTGAGCTCCGGATTTCGCGAACCACAACCACCACCTGCGGCGGGCCGCTACGGTTTTCGTTTAGAATAAGAATCAAGGCTACAGAAAACATTCTAAAAGGAGAATGCACTGGTCATTAAAATATTGGAAAGGAAAGGTGATGCATCCTGCAGCTTGCAGCAGTTCCGGAACCTCGTAGCCAGGTATTGTTGACGCTAAATGCGGCACGCCTCAAAAAGTAGGGGTGGGGCTGCTTTAGTACTGGATGCTTCTCCTATCATAATACCCCACGCTACATCATCGCTTTCTGCGTTATGGAGTAAAGAGCCTCGCAGTGGACTCAATTTTTATTTCGCCTTCTTGCTGCACGCATCTGTTTCGGTCCCAGAAGAGTTTACACCGCGAACACCTGGCTTAAGCCGAAAGATAGACAGGAAGATTTCATCCCAACTTTTAACAACGCCTAATGCACATGTCCACGTTATATGCCAGCAGCTGCAGTTTCGATAAATCGATATCAATGCCATGGCTGGTACCTGAGGATGTTCGTGGGAGTAGTCCGAAGCAGGATGATACCTTCAACAAGAAGGATTCCACTCAACCCGGTAGTCACCGCGATCAAGTTATCCAGTGGCTCCCGTCGCTAGAAACACACCTTGCACGCAGTTGTGCTTTGGCAAGCTTGGGCGAACGGCTTCCGACGACAGTTCCTGTTGGCTTTCCAGATCTCATAAAATCCGATCGAGACTGGTCGGGTTCGAATTTTGAAAGCGAAGGCGACTATGTCTATATCCTGTCTCCAGAGGATTTGGCAGAAAGTGAAACTGCACTTCATTCCTTTCTAGGTTCGTACCCTGTATCAATTCATCTCACTTGCTTTGTCTCACAATTTCCATTTATCTAGCCTTGTCCAGCAACCCAGATCTCGATCAAATCTCTCCTGAAACGTTTCCTCTTCCTCAGCTAGGAGTGAAGCTTAGGGAATTGTCGGAGACTGTGCATGTGGGACGAGGATTCTGCATTATTAGAGGTATTGATCCGACACGATACTCTCCTATAGAAAGTATGATCCTATATGCTGGGATCACCAGCTACATTGGCAGCACCAGAGCATGCCAGGATGACAGAGGGAATCGAGTTAGTAAGTCGTTATTCTAAGATGCCCATGGTTTTGCTTGGATATTGACGTGCTCCACAGTTCACATAAAAGACCGCGGACGAGACTTTCCTGGGGTGGACCACAGGCAACCCCCATACTCCAATGTTGGCCAAGTAGGTTGAACAACTTCTAGACCTTGCCAGAAAGCTAACCGTGGAACACAATTAGCCATTCCATTCCGACCACTGTGATATTGTTGCTCTATTCTTCGTAGATACCGCGGCGCAGGGCGGATCGTCGAAGCTCGCGTCGTCTGCCAAAATTTACAATGAAATTGCGGCCACTCGACCAGACGTCATTCACATCCTGGCATCAAACACGTGGAAGTTCGACAAGTGCGTTAACATATTAGATCCTTGCTAACACTTCACGTTTACTGGTCACAAAAAGCTAACTGTCTGATGTCCAAATTCCAAATTCACAGACCCACCAAGCTGGGAAATTCGGCCCATCCTGCTGGATTTCGGCCCCTATGGCCCCGCGTTTTGCTTCTCACGTCGGTCCTTAACCGGGTCTCCTTATGCCACGCGTCAGGTAGAAGTTCCGCCCTTGACCGAGCGCCAGGCAGAAGCCCTGGACCTGGTTCAGTTCACGGCAGCCAAACATGCATTGTCAATGCAGTTGCAGCCAGGCGACATCCAAATTGTTAATAATTGGGCTGCCTTACACTCCCGCGATGGCTTCACGGATAACCCAAAGCCGGGGGGCAAGAGGCGCCATGCCCTGCGTCTCTGGCTAAGAAATGAAGAAAACGCTTGGCCTACCCCTGGGCCACTTGAGCACATCTGGAAGGAGATATACTCGAAAGATTCGCCGTGGGCGAAAGACCCGCACTGGGATCTTGTTCCGCCAATTGACTGGCAGCGTATATTGATGAAAAAGTTTACTTGTTCTTAGGATGTAAATGCATGGTCGTGCGACGGCAAGAAGGAGGTGTGTTGTTGAGATGGATACCACATGTACATCCGGCAGTTTCCCGTCTTGGATATTGTCGGAACGCAGCGGGTAGGTGATCCACCTGGATTCAGGATATACTATCTCCAAGATTAGGCATGTATTTGAGCCCACCCAAATTGCCAGTTAGGGGGCTTCTAGCAATTCAGACCTGTTATTGATCCTATTAGTGCACCCGTATGATCCACTCGCTGCGTTTCCGTAACCATGGAGTTGTTTGGTCACGAGACTAAGGGTATCTACCCACTCTCCGGTAGTGCTAATCACATCAACCATAGAAAGCCGGTCTCCGATAACGGTCAGTTCAACTTGCATACATTTCTCCCCAGTGGTCTCTATGCTAATTGATCATCTATCTAGACGCCTCTAAGCTTGACTTCACCAGCCTAGAGAACTTCTACCACAACGTTAATAGCGTGGCAGGCCTTGTCAAGCAGTTCTTCCGGGACCCGCCTGAGCCGCTTTTCACCTCGTAGTATTACATCCAATTCGTTGATGCTGCTCTAACTTCCGAGTTACCTGCTGTTTCTCTAGTGTGATACTAACGAGATGACTTTGCAGGTATCTAGGAGGATGATGCCCAGCGCCGTGACTTGTGCCACGCGCTCATCAACAGCCTTCCGGACGCCCACTACGCTATTCTGCGGGCTGTCATCCTGGTAAATCGCTGCTCATATCTTATGAAAAGAACAACCTGTAATGATGGCATTACAGCACTTGAACAAGGTCCAGGAGCACTACACCTCGAACCGCATGAGCGCCGGTAGCCTGGCCATCTACTTCGGGTGAGTGAACAACCTTTCTCTCCATCAGATTCCGGAGAAGCTAACTTTACGACAGACCGACCCTGATGAGTGCTAACTCGGGAGGCAACATCGCCGATGCTGGCTGGCAAGTCCGCATGATTGAGACCATTCTCAACAACACCTTCCAGATCTTTGACGATGACTAAATAATTCGCCTCATGCTCATCGGATGATCATATGGTCCTTCCCTTGCGGTCATCGGTTCTGCTCGCGCTGTGATAACCCAACAGCGAGGTCACCCCCATAGTCCCTTGTTTCGGGGAACCCCGGTAATCATACCCGATCTTGTCTCCCATCCGATTCCCAATCATGTTCAAACCAACCGCACCTGTCTAGCCCCCATTGCTATGCTTCCCTTTCTCTCCCCAAATAAAATGTGTCTGCTTCGCTCATCAATGTCCCGCGTATGCCGGATGGAGCTCTAATTTGTTCTACACACGCTAATTCCTTTGCCCTTTTCCCCTGTATATTAACGCCCGTTTCTTCTCTGCGCCAGTAGGACTTGCTTAGTTCTTTTCATCACGCCGAATCTTTGATGACCCTTCTTACTAGCACTGCTGTTGTCTCGGAGAAAGTTTAACGAGGAGCCAACTTTACAGGTATAATCGGCTTACAGCTGGTAAAAATATGGACCTCCAGTCTCAATATGACTATGATACATGAATTGGTAGGTGCTCTTTAGTATTAGAATATATTGGAAAAATGAAATACAACTCAGGTCCATCATGGATTTATGACTTGATGCTAGCTCGCACAACGCTTAGCGAAGTAGGACTATTCGCTCACTCTTTACTGCTTTGTTAATGATGGTGGTGATCATGGCGATAAGAATGGTGTGGATGAGGAGTGGCATCACGTTTGATGACTTGGGGCGAAGGTTGTGTGTGCTGCAGTGTCTTTGGTCAGCAGGTGGAAGCTTACAAAGCATCGCAAGACGAGCAAGGGCAAGGAAGAAGTCACTTACGTGGATACTGGTAGGGAATGTTGAAGATGCAGGTAAGGACGCAATGTGAGAGGACACCACTTCTTCAGGCTCTTCACAAAACCCAGATACAAATAGCGGATTCGAGGAGTGTGAAACAGGCTGCTCGCGATATAGCTGGCATTCTTGTCCAGAGGTGGAATATAGCCAGGCCTGGCATGTCGAGACTTCCATACAGCGATCCGCACAGGCAGTTGCACTGGCTTCGCCATAGGAGAATGTTATAGCTCCATGGCTGAAAAGGGCGATGATGTTGTTAAGGATTGACTTGGTGCAAAGGGTTGAGGAAGACTGCGGCGACTTTGATGCAACTGCTCCAGTAGCGAGAAAGATTGCTAGGGTAAAAAGTGGAAAGACCATGGTGCGTATGATGGCAGATATTAGGAGAAAAAAAACCCCATGTGAGCCCTGGTGGTTTATATGATAGGCGAATTGGGATTAGGAGCTTAGGTAGGAGACATATCCATAACATTAAGCAGGCGCAAGCAAAGGGTGTCCCTTGTATCGTAGCATTCTTAAAGAGTGGGTTTAGGAAAATTCGTACCAAATACGCATAAAGCAATTTCATACCCTTATCTAATGCAGGTAGCATAGAAACTAGTAACTACTGAGTATGGGCCTCGTCCCTTTTTGTTGGGCAAGGCACTTTCCTTGGAGCTACTATTTTCCATATCCGTATCCGTACCTCCAAAACCTTAGTCTATCTTCGAACTGCTTAGCAAGAGAAGTACGTCTAGGTTATTCCGCAATGTTAGATTGAACGCGGACATCGCCTACATAGTTCGTTCCGTCCGACTAGTGTAATTTCTCAACTCCGCGGCTGGGAAGACTAGGAGGGTGAACCTCGTCCTATAGTTCGAAATTCTCGAATGCGCATTTAGCGTCTCCACTAGCATGTGTGGAAAGCCGAAGAACTCCGGACCGGACCCTGGTGGGCTCGATCGGAGTCTTTAGCTAGCAAGTAAAAATTGTGAATTTCCCATTAGTGAGGCTGTTATCTCGTGGTACAGCTTATAATGGACCATAAGTATACAAATCCTAGTACCGGTTTGAAAACCTTTGGGCCGCTACTGTATGATGTCTAACTATGCACTATTGGTATAGGCTAGTAAGGGAGATATCAAATGGGATGATCATGATCGGATTGATTGATGAGGATATAGAGAATCAGGGGAAAAGCCTGATGAAGGTCATCCATCCCCTGTCCGGCCAGGCGTTTCCTGCCTGTCCGGCCGATACTCGGGTGTTACAAAGCCTGAGTTAACGTACGAACCAGAATTACATACGAAAAGATAAGAAAAGTGGGCACTTGATGAAGAATCCCGTTCTTAGTGGTAAGTTACCACTCCACATACAGTGGCCGTTCATTAGTATTTGCACTCTGGTAGTTCCCGTATACACCGCCTTCTTTTATTACCCATACCTTCCTTTCTTGGTAAGATGTCAGAACAAGAAATAACCGTATAGACTAAGAATAAAGCCCATGGATCTTTTTGGTCTAGCGGTATTATGCCCCATATTCTGTGCGACATAAGATAAACCCACGCTCCTCCCCCTTTATTCTCTATCCTCTACCTAGTAACCCTTACTAGAGTAGAGCGCAGGGTATTGGTTTCGAAAGCTGGCACCCTGTTAATTAGGAACTTCCTACGAGAATTAATGTGGAGGAACTGAACGGCAGAAAAAATACTGGGCTCCTTGGCATGCCAAGGTACTACAGTGCAAATACTAATGAACGCTGACTGTATTTCGACATATGATCCTCTTCGCTGTTTCTCATTCCAACACCCATCTTTCAGGTCACCCCCAACACAAAGATACCTTCTCTTTATGAATTTCGACTTCGATTTGTTAATCGATCCTCATCGCGACAATGCAAACCCTAGACAAGATTCCGAGTGAACTTTTATTCAGTATCAATGCACTGGCAGCGGACTGGGTTGGTCTCGAAAGCCTTATGCAAGTCTCCCCTCCGATAGGGGGGCTTTACGCAGGCGACGCCAACACTGCGGCGGACCCTGAAGCCATCCGCCTAATTGAGTCAATCCTCGGGGAGAACCCTATCATGCGTCACGAATTGCACTGTCTATTTCGCATGGCCCTAAAGCTACGCCAGCCTTGCTTGGTAGATACTAGTCTCGCCGAGTTTATCGCTCGAGACCATTCTTCGTCGTTCATGGAAACCCCTTCTTCAATATCCTCAGCCGTGCTAAAAGAGATGGTGATTGTCGCGGCCAACATCCAGCGGTTGGCGTGCGCCTGTTTGACCACCCTTTTGACCTGTGTCCGCAAGGTTAAGCCGCGGCGTTGGAAGGGCATTCGAGAGCCTAGTTTATTGAAAAATCAGGAACCCACCGAGCCATATCAGCCGCGTGATGCTGGCCCTCCTTCGTGGATTGAGGAGTATCGGGTTTACCGTGCGCTCTGGCGCCTACAATTGTATTCTGATTTATCGATCGCTGGGGCCCGGCTAAACTGGCCTCACAGTGATCTCGAGAATTGGCGGATCGAAAGCACGGACTGGAATAGCGTACCCCCAGTGATGAGAGAGGAACTACGCACTATATCAGAATGCCTGGAGACCCTATGCGAGGTTGATCCTATCCTTCGCACTACAAAGTCTCAGGTCACTTCGACCAACGACGGGATACACCTTATTTCTCAGCTACCGAATGCATCTCGACTACGATGTAAGTTTGATACCTGGGCCCCTCCGTCTCCGCCTACGATCCCCGACTACGAGGAGGGTATCCCTATGGATTTTTGGGGCCAGGGTCTTGTATCGATTCGCTGGAATCGCATGGCCGGCTGCTTTAGAGCGTGTCAGGTCAGGACAAAAACCTATCCCGCCCGGCATCAAGTCTGCCGTATCCAGGATGCCCGTCCGTGGCGGGGACTAGGCATGCCAATTTGGGACCTCTGGCGATTATACTGCCTAGGACTCTGGTCGGCAAATTACCCCTTCGCAGGGCGGCATCCTGGACCTATCCCGACTCCTGATGGATCAGAGGTTCCGAAAGGGTGTTCTCCGTTTGCCTCGGGCTCTGAGATAGATTATCGGGTTTCTGTTTTTATGCAGGCATGGATGCAGATAGAGAATCAGGAATGTGAGCAGAGAGTAGCAGAGGAACGGTCGGTTAGAGAATGAATATCAGGTATCTTTCAATCGAACCTCTCCCCGAGGTCTTTACGTGAGCTAGGTTTGAGTATCTAACTAGCTATGTAAAGAATCAGGAACTGAACTGAAAGATCATATGAAACCATGGCTCGTCGTTGCCGTTCTCATCCAATCCTGAGGTCGTCCAAGCTGTGACAGATATCGGGGTTTTCTTTCCTAGTTGCTGCTTGTGGTTGATCAGAAGCCAAGCGGCTCCTCCACCATTGGGGGTTCCCAACAAGGCCAATCCATTCTGGTTAATCAACACCCCGCCGCTCTTCTTCTGATTGATGTCGAAGACCATTCCGGGCCACGCAGGACAAGGGCCACCACACACCGTTTTCATAACACTCAAAGTATCCGCATTGATAATGTGTGTCCGGACCAGGTACTTCAGATTTGCCACGGAGCTGCCGGTAGACCTGGCCAGCGCGGCGTAACTGAGCCAGACCACGTCGGACCATTTACTTATCGGACAGGTTCGCCCACCACTCATGTCCGCGGGACTCCGATTGTTTTCCGCAATGACCAGGCCGGCTATGGGACTCATGGGGTTGATGTAGAATCCATCTGTTTCCTATACCAGGAAAACCAGATCAGCTATTTTCTACAGACTGTGCTTCTTCATATACGTGAAATAATAACAACGGTTCAAGAATATTCAAGAATACTTATATAGTTGGTCGTCCGAGTGACTTTGCCATTGGCATTTACCTCTGTCGTCCAAGGCTTTTCCTGAACCCAGAATTGTCCCACCAAATTGCCGTCTTTCCCGTTGTTTGAGCTGAGCACAGTGGGCAGTCCTTTGGCTGTCAAGGCCTCTTTCAACCACGCCACACTGTCGGGTTCGGTACCGGCATTCTCTCCGTATGCGTGGCTCTCCCAGTAATTTTCCAACTCGTCTATGGTCGTCCAGGCAGACTCGTCGCTGAGTTGCCACTTGGCCCTGCACTTGCAATACAAGCCGTTGCCCTTTTGTACCGCCGTCTCAAAATCGAGTGCCCGCGCTGCTAAACCTCTCGAGGAAGAGACAGAGATGGTCAGATTTTGGCCTTGCCAAACCCTAGGAGTCGCAGAGGCCACGAGATCCCGTGCATGATTCCGACTAGGACTACTGTCGGTGACATGAAGGGTCTGGTGCACCAGAAGCAAGCACAGAAGACCTATCAGCCCTAGAAACCCCAGTCGGAGTAATGGCTGGGAGCCCATATTGAGAAAGACAGCCAAGAACAAGGGAAGGGAGTAGAAGATGACCAAGTAAGTCCGGTAATGAAAGAAAAGAAAAACACAGAAGACAATTGATTGTATAGAAATTGGTGAAAAAGGAAAGTAAATCGAAACCAGTGAATGTCCCCTGGAAGTAAGGATAGTGAGAGACCGGCGAGATTCAATCAGACATGCTCCCTTCCGCTAATTTAACTGCTCGTTTAAGTAGGAGTGTGCCATAACGAGGAGCCGTGAAAGGCTTGTGCCATGACCGATGGCACGGAAATGCAACATATTTCCATCCGAGATTTCAGTAATTTTCTCTTGCATCTTCTCCATTTTACGGTATCCCTATTCAGTCCTGGCTTTTGTGTCAGGATCCTTTTATGGAGATCTTCAAATAAGGCTACGATGTTTTCGGATAATGAAGCGGTGGTAGTGTTGAAATCCGTAAATGTCTCACCACTAGGGTCTGTCTTAACGCTGTACTGTATACAATGGAGCATAGTGTGTGATTTAGCTGCTCTATCTCTTAGCTACGTAGTACGGTCCCAAAAAAGTTAGGGACACCGGACAGTCCTAAAAGTAAGGACCAAGCCTATATGGTGTGGTCCGGTCTCCGGTCTAGTCCGGTCCCTTGCGGTCCTTAGCGAGGTCTAGACAGAACTATATTATCTGCTCTGAATCTTACGGCTAGTCTAATCCTGCAATATTAGTACCTTCGTTGGCCCCCACACGCTTTGCTTAGTGTGTGTGCACCACCGCTTCCTAGGAAGTTGGGAAACACCTATTTCACCATTATACAAACCCATGTATTCCCATCTCGAATACATATCAAGGGACACACGATTGATGTGACTCATGCCTGGACTCGTTGAGGAAAAAAGTAAGCAGACCTCTTCTTTCTCACAACGTGAGTTTTTCTTGTCTCTTTCTGAACAAAATGATACTTGGCAATAAAGCTTGGGCGTTTGCTTATTTAGGCCAAAAGAATGTCGAGAATTACATAAATTTCCACTTTATCAAAGAAACCCTATGTATGTACCGTTTGTATAGGATGCTGCCAAAAAGGGACCGGCGTTAATCGGTACATGAAAAAAGGGGGTGTCAGGGTTCCAATGGAGCGCATCCACTTAGCAAAGCAGGTGGGCCCTGATATCCGTTCCGTCCGTTCGACCCACCCGTATCGCACTCGGATCCAACGCTGCTGCTCCTATGCTCCCAGCCTCTTACTATCAATGAAAAATGAAAAAGAGATAGTGGATATCCATCCATTACCGAGTACCAACGCAGCTACCGGCAACCGCTCAGCAGCCCTAGGGTAGGATTCCAGAACGACAACCGCCCCGGCTCGTCCTAATCCGAATGTGTATGAGTGGACTGGAGAAATTGAGCCCTCTGGTACATCTACGGCAGTGACAATTTACGCAAAGAGCCCACCGACGACATGGCCGAACAGGTAAGCTTCATCGATTATTTGACTTAGGCAGAATTTAAATCCCCGAACATCTAATTCTGTCGAGGCAAGCGCTGTTTCGGCTCGGATGGCGCTATACTAGTCTTTTTGTCGCCGCTATAATACGGATCATAAGAATGAGTGCACACTCTTTTACTTTTTCTTGTGTCTCTCCTTTATGTCCCTTCTTGGTTCCGATTCAACTCACCACTCATTTCCTCCGGGGGCAGACATTGTTGCTGCCTCCCCGACTTTGAAAAATTGCTAGTCCAGATTTGTGTATTCGTTACCTTTGATCATGCATTTTATGCCCATCGTCCTACTCCTGTTAGGGGCTTGCCAAGTGCATGGCAAGGCTGTCTTTGCCCATTTCATGGTATCCAACAGCGAGAACTACACGGAAAGCGATTGGGCCAATGACTTCACCCTCGCTCTCGACGCTCACATTGATGCATTTGCCATGAACATGGCCTATGGGGACCCGGTCAACAGTGCAGCCCTCCCTGTCGCCTTCACTGTTGCCGATTCCTTGGGCTTCCGACTCTTCTTTTCTTTTGATTACGCCGGCAATGGTGCCTGGCCTGAAGACCAGGTCCTGGACTACCTCACCACCTATGGATCCAATGCTGCCTACTATCAACATAATGGCCAGCCTTTAGTCTCGACGTTTGAAGGCCCTGATAATGCCGATGACTGGGTGACCATCAAGGCAGAAACCAACTGCTTTCTGATCCCGGATTGGTCCTCTCTCGGAGCCAAAGCTGCCATGGCTAAAGACGTGGCCGATGGACTGATGAGCTGGGCGGCCTGGCCCTGGGGTGGCCAGGAAATGAACACATACGTCGACGCATCCTACCGAGATTACTTGAATGGACTGCCCTACATGATGCCTGTGTCCCCCTGGTTCTACACCAATTTACCAGGCTACAACAAAAACTGGATGTGGCGCAGTGACAACTTGTGGTATGACCGGTGGCAAGAGATCTGGTTTCTGCAGCCCGAATTCGTGGAGATCCTCACCTGGAATGACTACGGCGAGTCTCATTATATCGGCCCGCTTTACGACAAGGCCATGGCCCCGATGTATATCGGCCAAGCGCCGTTCAACTATGTTGAAAATATGCCTCATGACGGTTGGCGTCTGTTTCTGCCCTTTGTCATTGACATGTACAAGTCCGACATCGCCACCGTCACTGAGGAGGGATTGGTGACTTGGTTCCGCCCCCAGCCCGTGGGTGCCTGTGACGATGGCCAAACGACGATCAACACCGCGAGCCAGCTCCAGATTGAGTTTGAACCGGCGAGTGTGTTGACCGACGAGATCTTCTTCTCTGCTCTGCTCGGTTCCACTGCCGACGTCCTCGTGTCCGTGGGTGGCAATTCGGTGGACAGTGTTTCTTGGACACACAAGCCCAGTGGTGGGGTGGGAATATACCATGGCAGCGTTGCTTATACTGGCAGTGGTCCTGTCCTCGTGACTGTCATCCGGGATGGAGTGATAATTGCCCAAGTCTCTGAGGGTTCCATCACCTCAGCCTGCGATGACGGCTTCCAGAATTGGAACGCCTGGGTAGGCAGTTCCATCTCCAGTACTTCGATCTCTGCCCAGCCTCCTTCTCTGGCCAACGATACCTGCGTTGAGGGCACAGGTACGGGCAACTTTGCCGGCCTCTGTGAATTCTCGTGTCGATACGGCTACTGCCCCATTGGCGCCTGTTATTGCACCAAGATGGGAACAGCACGCACCCTCCCCAATGCGACGAGCACCGTCGGGTACCCGGCTGCTGGAGAGGACGCCAATTACAGCGGCTTGTGCAGTTTCTCTTGCAACTACGGATACTGCCCTGAGAGCGCGTGTGGCACCGTGGACGTGCCTCTATCCACGCCCACTAGCTCGCCGTTCACTCCTCTTGCTTGTGTGGTGGGCGAAGGGGAGGGCAACCTGGGCGGTTTGTGTTTATATGCGTGCAATTTTGGCTACTGCCCCATTCATTCGTGTACCTGCACCGCGGAAGGTGTCCTGATTGATGCTCCGGCGGTCAACTCCAGTCTGACGGGAGTCCCTGCAGCCACGGTCGATTACGACGAGTATCATGGGCTGTGCAGCTTTGCCTGCAGTCGAGGATACTGCCCGGAAGGAGCATGCGTACTATCATCCACCGCAGGGTCCGGCACCACGGATAACGGCATAGTGGTCTATATCGATCCGGGTGTGTGGTCAAACCCGGAAGCTGCGTGCCCCATGCCCTGCACGATGGTTCTGCCCGAGATTCAGCTGGGCGGCACGTCAATCATCAAACGGCCTCCATATACCACCACCGTAGTGGTTGAGTGGACGACTGTCGTTGGAATAACTCAGGACAATGGCGATGTGTCCACCGCCACCCGGACCAGTAGAGTGGCCGAGTCTACAGTGATTCCTTTACCCGACATCACGACCACCGCATACCCAGTTTCCAACCTGGTGATACCTACTGGGGGCATATATTTCCCCACGCCACGGCTTCCCCCGACCACTGTGACTATTGCCGACGATCCCAACCCACTCAACGAGCCTGGCGTCACGCATGCCCCTAAGAACCGGACCATCATTATCCCGCCATATCCCTGGGATACTACTCCCTATGGCAGCAGTGGGAGCACCGACGATCTAAACATCCCTAAGCCCCCCTCAATCGACGTGACCGACGGTCCTAACAACCCTGAATGTGAAAGCGGATGCAGTGGAAAGCTCTGCAATGACCCCTTCTGTCACTGCTTCTGGGGCTGCCCGCATACCGGAGCTTCCTATGATAGTGATACCAGCTCCGATCCGGACGATCCCGATAGCGACACTGTTGACAACGGGCCGGATCCGAATGCCAACAACGATGACACGGACACAAAGCAGACCGCAACGACGACTACCACCTCGTCCTGTACGCGGCAGACTGTCACGGACGCTTGGGTCTCGTGTACTTCGGTGGACTCTACCTCCAGCTCATGCACGACCACTAGCACGTTGGTGGAAGTGGGCTGCTCGGTTACAGCGATGACCACGACGACGGGGGTGGCAGAGTCCTGTTACTCAGTGTCGCCCGATGACGACCAAGGCCAAGATGGCGGAGCCTGGAACGACAGCGTGCTTTCTAGTATAAGCTCCGGCTGGTCAGGACTGGGTAGCGCCTTGGGCATCACCATCACCGAACCGACCAGTACCTACACTGATGTGGTTTACAGTGGTACCGCATCGGTTCTGACAACCACCGCCACCGCCACCGCCACATCCACGAGCACTGCCCTTCCAGAATACGGCAGCTCCTCGGCGTGGGCCCTCTTCATCCGCCAAGTCTATGACTCGGACACCTCGTCCACAGGCACTTTCACCTACACAGGCCTGGACTACAACAAAGATGAGTTGACGATTGATCACTGCACAACGGATACAGACTGGTCACAAAGTGTAGATGACGACGACGAAGCGCCGAGCAGTGTCTCGGATATTACAGCATTTGGAGCTTCGTGTTCGCTGAGCTTATGGGAAAACACCAGTTACACTAGCCTGGTAGGAAAGCTTGAATGTGACAAGTATGCGGATGCAACATGCGAGACACCCATTAATGTCGTGTCGGGTGGCACATGCGGAGCAGCCAATATATACCAAACATGGATCGTGTCGTGCTTTTGGGGAGATGTATAGCTTTACTAAATATTGAATGATTCCGAGCATATTTCTGCCAGAGCGCTGTTGCTGTAGCCGGTCTCGTCTAAGGTTGTGTGGGTAGTAAAGTTGTATGTCTCTACATTTGACAACTAGTATCGAAGTTCAATTGGGACATATATATGAATAAGTCTCTCTACCCGCCAGCTGAATCTATGGAATTGGTTCAGCCTTCGACTTATCTCTTCCTCTTTTAAGATATCCTTTCCCTAGATCCTAGATTTCCTGCAGCTGTGGACAACATTGAATATATCGTCGCCAATACTAGAGTAAGTTACTCTCTGAGCTTTGTTCTACCAAATACCATGGAATTGGCCATATCTATGGCCGCACATTTTTTTTGTCAGAGCCGAAGTTATGCCGCAAATTACCATTTCCGTGATGTAACCCTTAGGTGCTCCACTACTCACTAGCGTGACTAGAATTTCATTCCCAGACTTCCAAATTGGAGGGAAGAGGCAAGTAGTTGAGACTAGTAGAATAGCATCATTTCCAAATCCTCCCTTGGACTATCTCCGGTGTGTACCTGAGCTAATAAGCTGCAGGCGTATCCACTTTCACCACAAATGTCTCACACAATCAACGAACTATCTCCTACCTATGATCAACTTACTGGAGGCTATAGGGTGACAGGTGTCACGAATTGCCAGATCTGCCAATCTACGAAAGAAAAGCAGGGAAGACTGCGCACTGACGAAGATTTCAAAACTAGAGAAGAGGGGAAAAAAGAAAAAGATCCTAGTCTGTAGGTATTGTAATATCCTTACTCCAATATGTGATAGTCAGCCATTACCCCTTAGGCGGGCCCTAGCAGGCTACTGTAGCACGTAAAATGCTGCGCTACGCCTGGTAATCATTAATCTCTTTCGTGAAAGCTTTGAAATGCATTCTCATATTTAGCTTATCGAATTAAGTTCAAGGGACCCCACGGCGTTTGTTTTCTCCTTCGGTTAGACTAAATTACCAAGTGGAAACAGCACAGGACCCTAGCTGAACAGTTTAGTCCGTGTAACAAGACATGGTGAAATCATATCTACTAGTACACTCTGATAAATAAGGATCAGACGGAACCAACCCAAAGAGGATGAATTGATTGATTAAGAAACTACAAGATTGAATCTAGGCGAGGACACGTTGAGTTGTCCTCGCTTACAAAGATGGGATTTGGGGTTGCAATGACCGAATTCCCCAGGCGTCGAAACTAACATAGAAACTATATACCAAAGTACACAGTTGGCGAACTAATTAGTTGTTGGCATAAATGATAGGTCCATTTTCCTCGACACTATATCTAGGTCAATAGATAGGCCTAGGGTAAATGCAGACCAAAGAACACTAGGACGAGCGCGGTGGCAGTACAGTAGTAGTCTTTGACTGGGGGCATCATACTGTATAGTGCTTTTTGAAGACAGATTACCCCTGCATATACAGAAATTGTTTCTCGGCTCGGATCCCGACACCACTTTGTATGTTGATATGGGTACTATTTCTACTGTAGAATGTAGTGAGAACCAGATTGTCGAAACCTGGAGCGATAACTTACCGCTAGCAAGGGGTGTGTCTCACAGGCGACCATATTTGCTAGGGAATGTATGTAATTTCGGATTAGTCATGAACTTCGGTTTCGTACTACAGTATATCTACCGAGTATCGGCCGTATAGACATACAGTCAGAGTTCACAAGTATTTGCACTATAGTACTCTGGCATGCCAAGGGGCCCACTATTTCTTCTGCGTTCGAGTTCCTCCACATCAATTTCCGTAGGAAGTTCCTACTCAATAGGGTGCCACCTTTCCGTATCCAGTACCCTGCGCTCACTATGAGGAGGATAGAGAATAAAAGGGGAGGAGAGTGAGTTTATCTCGTCGATAAAGTAAGGTATAGATAATAAAAAAAGGCTGTGTACCTATGAGGGAAATACCACAGTGCAAATACTAATGAACGGCCACTGTGAGCCAAGGGGTTGCTCTGAACACCCTTATTTTCTTCCTCAATCGATCAATCTTGTTCATCTGATTTTGATTCTACTCGATCTTATTTGTCCTGAATGCGTAATAGGCTATACAGTGACGTTCCATACATTTTAACACCCCTTTTAGACCCACCCACTACACCGCCTATATTCATCCTATACCACCTACCATATTTAGCTAGCTAGAAACCACGCTAATATTCAACTTAGAGATGAAGCACCTAGAGCATCTCTCAGAGACCATCCCTAATAGGGTTCAGGCACTGATTGACTCGGTTGGGTGGTATACGCCATATTAGTGTGTGTAATTAGCCATACATGTGGTAGTCCCTTTCTGGCTGGCAGAATATTATGTAATTAGGGGGTGTTGAAATCTATGGAACGTCACTGTATGCTTTCAGCTTGTTACAATACAGATCCACCCGTGATTATCTCCATATTAGGCTTATTTCAACTAGCCAGCAACCCGTTTTGGTGTGTCCAGGGGTAAATGTCGAACGCAGAAAGAACGGTAACGCCGAGTAAAGCGTAGACCAATAGACCAAGAGAGTGTGTATTGTAGGAAATAGGGGTTACAGGCAGATAATGAAGATTCTGCGCCAAGTAGCTAAAACAGGTTAGTAGCTAGCTGGATAATACAGGTGGAGTAGCTAATTTCAACAGTAAATCTCTTCAAAAATTCCTATCATGGAATTGTACAGGCTCGAAAAATCAAGCTAGAAAACTGTTGTCCTTTGCGTAGCGTGTGCGTGGCAAACAATGCGGTATCCGACCATCGGGCACAAGAGAACCGGACTCAGAAGCTTACCTTATTGATATGCTGATTGAGCACGTCATGGCTTCCAGGTTCGCGGCGAAAAAAAACCACAAATAAGTATAGAGAAGGATTCAAAAAGGGAAAAGGGGGGAGGGGAGATGAAGGTCAAGGACTAAATCAAAACACGCTTAAAGGATCAGAAACACCGCCAAGGAAACACCTATATATCAGGTCGTAAATCATGACTGCCACTCGCCAATGGAGGACGGGAGAAATTCGAGAAGGGATGGGACGCATATGCAGAGGGGAGACAGTTGAAGTGGGTAATTCCAAGAAGGGGGAAAATGGGTATGAGAAAGCATGTCAAGAATCATAAGGCATCAATCGTATAGGGGTGTTCTACGGGATGGCGAGGCGTTGTATGATGCTGAATCTTCCGCTAGAGGAGTCCGCATATATCGCTTTGCGGCGGAGCTTCGAACAGGACTACAGCGGGAAGGGCGTGAGTGGAATCCTGCGCTGCTATACGAGCGCGGTCGTTCCGAGCTGCTGCCACCGCTTCCAGGCCGACTGCCCCCGGGACTCCCGCCGCTGTAGCTACCTCGTCTGGTATCTTCCGGGTCAAGATTAAAGCGAGGGCGGGGCGCGGCGCGAGGTGGGGGTACTGATGAATACTGTGGAGGCTCTGGCGCCGGGGCCCACACGGGGCCGTCAAAGATGGGCTTGCGGAATTGGACGTCGGGCGCTGGTCGGGAGCGAGAGCGCGCTTCTCGGCGCGATTTGCTCGATTTTGAGGACCGAGGCTCATGACTTCCACTTACGTGCGACCGCCGCGGAGCCGTTGGCGAGAGATCGCGATAAGGTTTCCGCATGTATGAGTCGTGAGAATGGCGGCGCGCGCCGGTGTCTGGAGGCGGGGACAAGTTGTGGTGGCGGGATCGGTGTTTGGGGAGGGGATCAGCGGCATCTTTGCGCGGGGAATGCTCTGACGCATCGGCGTCGTGTGAATGGGCATCTTCCATTCCTGGGCTGAGGGGATGGCTGTACCAGGCTGGATGGTCTCGGCCTCGGGAGCGGGGAGGACGTTCCGTGCCGGGCGGAGCACCTGGCGACTGCACTCGGGGCGACGAGACGCCTGAACGGCCACCGTCCGGCCTGCGGCTACTTGACGCATGATAATCGTCCGTGCTCATGCGGCGGCGGTGACTTTTCCGTCTACTCGGTCGATCAGAATCATACTGCGTATGACGCCGTGACTCTGACCGGCGCGGTGGATGCGAAAAGTAGTCCTCCTCATCCGGCAATGGATCCTTTCCACTGAAATGATAGTGATAAGCGCCAAAACTCGGCGGTGACGCGCGGTGAACGTTCCTCTTCACATAGTCGTATTCGAGCCGCTTGGCGACACCCTCATGCCACTGCAACATTTCGGGATCTGGCTCTGAGGGAAACGCATCGCGGGGGGATATCCTTGGGGAATATCTCGCCCTTCGC
The DNA here is from genome assembly GCF_028826845.1 of Penicillium canariense. Classification (NCBI taxonomy): domain Eukaryota; kingdom Fungi; phylum Ascomycota; class Eurotiomycetes; order Eurotiales; family Aspergillaceae; genus Penicillium; species Penicillium canariense. The sequence continues at coordinate 4,508,499 of NW_026622728.1, read as the reverse complement.
GTCCGCAATATCCCAGAGGCCCACCGCATTCTTCAGAAAGCGCCAGTGTTCATCCGGGTCCATGAGCACCTGAATGGTCTGCCAGCGCACGAAGCCATTCGGGCATAGCGAGGGGACTGAAGGGGGGTTCATAGGGGCTCTTGGAGGGCTGGAGGCTGTGGAAACACCCGAGCGACTGATAGATGAAGGAGAGGGCTTGGGTTTTAGTCTCGAGGAAGAGCGGATCGTAGTTGCCGCCGACCTTGCGGTAGAACGCTGCGAGGCGGTCCGGGGTGAGGTCGGTTGTGGGGCTCGAGTCAAAGGAGGGCTGTCTCACACAGTCAGTCAAGCCTTCGCGAGAGTTTCTGGGGGCAAGTTTTTCAGTCCAATATCTCACCATCAGCTGTGCGATTCCCAGACATAGCTGTTCCAACAGCGGCGCCGGGCTCTTGTCCGGGTTGATCAGTGTGCCCCAGTGGCTGGTCGCAGAGGCCATGGCAGGGCTGGCGCTGGCACGGTCGGGAGAGTGGCATGCAGGAGGAGAGCCGGGCGAGACGGGAGGATGAGTAGGCGCCTGAACATCCACGTCCGCATGGCCAGTGAAGTAAAGACACAGCGCTCGAGGCTCATCCCCAGGCAGCGAGGGGCGGTCAGGCACAACACACATGGACCCACTGCGGGGAGGGCGATCCACGGAACAATCAGGAGGGGAGGATGAGGTCAGAGAATCAAGAGAATCACGAGATTGGAGACAATCTTCAACTCTCAGGAAGGGACGGAGCCGACGAGCAGGTGTTCGTAGGCATGACTGGGAAGGGTCAAAAAGACTAGCAGGTGACGAGATGACGAGCTGAGTCAAAAAGGGCCAGTCCGCGAGGGCAAAAAAATCAGGCGTCAACTGCCCGCGAGACGCCATTTGCGCGGTCATTCCCGAACACATCAGCAAATCGCTCAGCCCGTCCATCTTACGACCAACCACGCCACTCACGTCCCTGTTCAGCTGCTGTCATCATACGAGGCGCCGACTATCATGTCGTCATCCATTATACCTCTTCATATCGAGCAGATCGAGCAGATCGAGCAGATCGCCCATATGTGCCGACGTGACTACAGACTCTTCTTTTTCTCACCAGCCCACCCAGCAAATCCCCTGCAGCACCTCACGCCGTCCACGGCGAGAAGAGCGGCCACGAGTATACCGCGTCCGCCACGCTGATCGGCACTCCCGTTGGATCTAACAGCCCAAAATCAACGTTTGGCTGCGCCAGAAACTCCTCCATGCTCTCATCCAAAAGACTACTCATGGGTGAGATTCCCTGGCGCAGTAGTCTCGGGCAGCGTAGAGCCTCCGGGCAGATCCACCTCGGTCGCTCGTTGGTCGCTCGTTGTGCAGACTGGGGAAGCGCAGGCAGCGCATCGGCTGGCTGTCGAGAACGCGACTTGACTCGCTGGCATGCGAGGTGCGCGTGGTCGAGCCCCATTTCTGGTCGAGACATTGCTGCACGCACTCCAGGTTATTGTAGAACTCGGGGGCAGCCAGGTTCCCGTGATTGCTCATTGCGCGGAGAATTTCCAGGGCTGTCTCGAACAGACCGTAGTCGCTGCGGTGCTCGTGGATCTGGCTGGACAGCACCATGATAAGCGCCACCGAGAAGAGGTAGAGACGAGGTGGTGGGCGTCGAAGTACCCGAAGATCTGCAGCGATCTGTTGGTCCACTCCCCCACGATCAGCGAGTGGCTGTGCCTTGCAGCGTGGTTGCATGCGTCACTGAGCGTCTTGGGCGTCTGGACATGTGCCTGCGTGGTATTTTTGTCGGCGTGACTGGCGTCGCGAGACTGGATGAGAGTATACAGCAGGATGGGCCGGGTGGCCAAGATAATACACTGTCGCAATGAGACCATGAGATCCATAAATGGCCAGGATTGAGCTATGGCTATCATCCTGTTTGAACTGCAGATGCAGCGACACGACGTTCTCCGCGCTGGGTCCATCTCGACTCAACAGAACGTGCGGGGGAAGCGCCTGCGCTGCCGGTTAGCAAATGAGCTGACAGCGTGCAATACGACCTCTTTCTTCCCATATCTCTCATGCACCTTAATCTGATCCCTGTTCACATAGGCGCACTCGGCAGGACAGTCGACTTGCCGACATTTCTTGCACGACTATCCACCAGAGCACTTGATCCTGTGTGTATGGCATCGTCGGCATCTGGAGAATTGGCATGAGCAACGAACCCGAAGTAGCAAGTGGGTCAACTGGTAGATGAACTACGCGATAGATTTCTTCTTCTGCCGTTCGACGACCCCGTCACTTGGGCATCTTGAATGGGGGGATCTATTTCTGCTCGGAAAAGTTCTCAATTACCCGAAATTGCAGGGCTATGGAGGATTGTCGGTCAACTTTTCCTTGTAGTGGACTGGAGGGTGACTTTGACGGGTCGATTCGGCATGGTTTGAGTGTGCCGAGTGGCAAATAACCGGAGTCGGCTACCTGAACATGCCATTTCACGTTTTGCTTATTATCAAGGAAGAACTAGGGTTCAATCTAGGTCTCAAGGACTTTGCTCTCTTTCAACCTCCAAGCTTTCCACTAGTGATCAATGTATATAATTGTGTTTGGTTATTCCCGTCGCTACATGCAGAAACTAAGCAGCGGGGTTCTTACTGGACGATGTCAAGAGTATCACCTCTTCATCAAGTTAACGATCTTTACCTCCAAGGCTGGGCTGGAGTTTTCCTGACATGTCAAGTAGAACTTTAGCCATGTAAACTCCCTACGCAAATCATGAATCTTCGACTGGGTCTGGCCAGACATATCACGACATCCAAAACAGCCGCTTGCGTTCAACAAACGTCTCCTAACAGCGGATGATGAAAGCGCCCTGTGTGGAGTGGATTGCAGATATATTCCTTGATTTCCAAAATCCTTCTGCTTTGCGGTCAGTTCCCCAAATGATCGACCATATAGGTGTGATATCATTGTGAGTATGAGTGTTCGACTTGAATTTGAATATCGTATCGAGAGTACAACACTAAAACGATCAACATCGAGATCGTATCTTGCTCAGTTGTGGGGGCAGCTAGCGGGTCGCGTCGTCCATGCAGTTCCCCCCTGACGCCACAACGGTTAGAAACGATCAGCAGCAAAGCTGTCAGATTTAATCGAATGCATTGGCCGTGCATCAATGGCCCGGATCACTCAGATTTATATCTTCAGTAAACCCACTAGCCAATACATGCTATACATATCAAATAGATATCGTATCATTGCAGTTCCCGCTCTAAATTACCGGTTAGTCCATCAAGCACCGCGAAAAGATCGGCGATCTACATTCTAGATTCTCGTTCAAACTTTAGGATTGGCTCGGCTCCAGCCACCATCTCCTATACCACCGATAGTCTTTCATCCCTACATTCCGGACCGACATGCCATGCTCGCCAATGGCATTTTCAGGCAATTGGTCTACCCTCTGATTGGGTCTACGGTTACCAGGGCAGGTATTCCGTCTGTCCATCCGCTCGATTGACAGTGCCAGGCACTGGTCTGCGGGGGCTGTCACATAGTCCAGCCCGGCAAAATAGGACCAGGCACACCGAGTTATGGGCTGCCCCATCTTTCCAGCCTCTGTCAACCGGGTTGCGAATTCCACACGCGGCATCTGATCGCACTGCCCTCTTATCTGAGGAGTTAAGTGTCCTGACCCCCTCCCCCTCCTCTATCTAATCTTCTCACCCCAATCTCGCCTCTTCACTCGCTACCTACTCGTTACCACACTTCCTTCAACCACCGTCGCTATTGATCGTTGCCCATTCGAATTTATTCCACCTCACCTGTCGGTCCGCTATCTGCATCACTTGCTCCTTATTTGAAATCAAGTCTCTCTTCGCTGTCGCACGACTGGCCTTCAATCTATCAAGGGGCATCACCACCATCGCAACCTACTTGTTTCCAACAATCCAAAATCGGATATCAATTGCACCCTTCCGCTATTTTCCTGCTCATCGTTAATTGCCCCCGGGACACTTTGAACAACTGCTTGAAGAAAAGCGACCGATCTACACACCCTATCGCGCAACCGTTACAATGGCCCTGGTCCGCGATCCATACTTTTGGAAGCGTTTCTCCACCGCAGTTCATCTAGAAGAAGAAGCCAAGAGCGACATAGAAGCCACGACACCTGTCAAGTACGCATATTCATGATTATCTAATCTCAAATCACCGACAGCTGACATCATGATAGGGAACCTGACTCCTGGCTCGAGCGAGAACGTCGCAAGCGCAAGCGATCGCTAATCTGGGGTTTTATCATATTCTTCGGCGTCATCCTCCTGGTGACTGGCGGTGTGGTCGTCTGGTGGCTCGCCAAGCACAACTGGCTGCAAAAGGTTGAGCCTTAAGACTCTCTAACTCATCTGAATCATGAGAGTTGTTTGAGGGGACCAATAACCTTGTTCGATTGCATTTTGGGACGAAATTGGCTTTCACCGGCGTTATGAGGGGTTTGTTTAGTTGGCGCATGGCAAAGAGAAAAAAACTGGAGATATACCCGCCGCGCCTCCAGGGCGGCTTTTTGGTGTGATCGGTTAAGTAGATAACTTTTATATAGCTTCACAAACATGAAAATAAAATATTCAATGATGCATCACTATCAGTGGTAAAACGGCTGGGTCTGCGATTTAGTGGTTATCTACCGGCGGTTGGACCTGCTGGACGGGGTATAGTGTACAGGGGCCTTATCAGGACAAAGGCATGTCTCGAGTCTCAAAGAATGATCCTAGTCGATAGCTAGCTGGTCGGTAACGCAAACAGGCATTACTATCTTCGTAAATAGGCAGGGAATAGATTGCTAGGTAATGTGTTTTGGTTGTAAGCCAAAGCTTCCCGATACCCAGCGGACTTTGCTCCGCCGACACAAACCGAAAGGCATCGGGACATGCCTATCAGGACGGGCTTATCGCTTTCTCCACACTTCCCCGCACAAGCTCCTTGACTAGATAAAAGGTGCGCTCCGCCGCTGTTCCCTCCGACTGTTTCACCGCTACGCCATCATGCTACCCCCATTTGACTACTTTGCGTACCGTCGAGCACGGTAGGGAGCTCCCATATTTCTAACCTTGTCTATGAACAGTCTGCTAATAACTCTACAGCACCCAGAAGCAGGCGGAACGCGCTACCCGCTTCGCTTCGTTGCCATCTCCCTACCATCTCCGGATCACCGATGCCGATAAGCACATTATCGATCAGCCAATCGAAGAGCTAGTCCGCGATATTCAAGGCTCGACGATCTCGCCCTTGACTGTGCTGCAAACATACGGCAAGGTCGCTGTCAGAGCTCAGAACCGTACCAACTGCATCACCGAGCTGCTTCTTCCAGAAGCGGAGTCATGGCTCGAGTCGGATATTAATTTGAAGGGTCCCCTGGCGGGCATTCCTGTCTCGCTGAAGGACACGGTTCAGGTTAAGGGCTTTGATAGTACACTCGGCTACTCGGTGTGGGCGAACAAGCCGTTCCAGGAAGATGGGCCTATGGTCAGGCTCCTTAAGGATGCGGGTATGTTGCTGTGACTGTTCTTTCTAATGAGTGGACTATATCCTGACGCTGCTGATAGGAGCGGTACCCTACGCGAAGACTGCAGTGCCCATGACGCTTCTCTCTTTCGAGTCCGCCAATGGTCTCTGGGGTCACTGCTGCAATCCCCACGTCCTCGACTACTCCCCCGGTGGTTCCACCGGCGGAGAAGGAGCGCTTCTTGCCCAGGGTGGCCGCATTGGTATTGGATCCGATGTTGCTGGATCAGTGCGTGTGCCCGCCGCCTGGAGCGGCATCTACTCACTCCGCTGCAGCACCGGTCGTTGGCCCAAGATCGGTGTCAGCACGAGCATGCCTGGCCAGGAGGGTATTCCAAGTGTCTTCAGCCCTATGGCGCGCACCCTGAACGACCTCACATACTTTACCAAGGCCATCATTGGGATGCAGCCTTGGAAGTACGATTATTCCGTCCATCCTATCTCCTGGCGTAAGGAGCTGGAGGACGAGGCACAGAGCAAGCCTCTGCGCATTGGTCTCATGACCACTGATGGTATGGCATCAGCCTAACTCCCCTGCAATCTACAATCATTTGTTAATAGCCTTTAGGTGTCGTCCCCCCAACGCCCGCGATTGAGCGCGCCATCTCTACTACCGTCGCCGCCCTGACTGAGGCCGGCCACGCCGTTACCGAGATCACCACCCCGCCCAATGCCGACCCCTTCACCGGCCTCAACCTCGCCTCGCAGCTCCTCAACTCGGACGGCTGCCACCACTTCAACGCGAACCTGCGCAGCTTCGAACCCTCCGACCCAGGCGCCAACCAGCTGTCCCGCTTTGCGCACCTGCCGCGTCCCCTGCGCTATCTGTACTACCTGTACGTGCGCTACATCAAGCGCGACAAGGTGCTCGCTACGCTGATCAAGGACTTCGGTCCCAAGACCTCGGCGGCCCTGTGGCCGCTGGTCGCGCAGCGCGAGGCCTTCCGCGCGACCTGGCATAAATGGTGGGACGCGGAGCCGCAGCAGTTCGACTTCATCCTGTGCCCTGCGAATGCGACACCTGCGCTGCCGCATAAAGCGATGCACGACGCTGTCTCGTCGTGCGGTTATACTTTCCTCTGGAATCTGCTGGATTACTCTGCTGGGGTCCTGCCTGTGGGCCACGTTGACGCTGTCCGCGACGCGCTCGTCACCCCATACAAGACTACACTGAAACGCCTTGGTAACGACAATGCGATCGCGCGCGGCGCCTGGAAGCACTACGATTCCATGAAGATGGCTGGCTTGCCTACTGCGGTGCAGGTTGTCGGTCGCCGCTGGCAGGAGGAGCAGGTACTGGGGTATATGGCGGTTGTGGAAAAGGCGCTGGAGCAGTACCGCGATCCACAGACTGGCCAGAGCAGCAAGTATACCTTGCTGGAGATTGACTGAAGTAAGAGGTTGTGTTGCTGCCGTGATATCTAATGTACTTAAGATTAGCCGTCCCTGCCGCGACTGTGGGTGACCGAGAAATTCGATCGCCATGCATTTACTACCGTCGTACCTTATTACATTCATTGGCCCGCCTCTACTCTAAAACTGCCCTTAAAGCCCTTCACGAGCTGGAGACCGCATCACGCGTTTCATGCGGTGCAACCCGATTAACGCCAGGCGTAGGTGGGGCCCTGCAAATTGCGTCCCACGATCTGGCTGGGGCTCAGACTAGCGGAGGAAATCAGTTTAGTTTCGTGTAGTCTTCTTCTTTGTCTTCCTTTTTTCCCACCATGGGCTCATGCAGACCCTGCCCAAACCTGCGTAGCTTCGATAGTTAATTAGAGGGTGTTATGTCACCGCGAACTCTATGGCACTGATGCAATGCATAAGATCGACAGGCATTTCTCGCACCTCCTGCGAGTCCCGGGAACCCGATCTAGTCCGCCCAGTTGAACCCGGGCGGCTGGGAAGGGGATGGACAGAGAGGGTTAGTCTGACACGCCGGAGCTTCTCCAACTGGCTGAGCCCTCCAGATCGGCGGTGCCACAACACTGTCAGTGCCATTTTTCGGTGCCTGGTTGGTCTACCTGCGCCAATCGCGAAACGGAAATCCGATCGACGTTTCTTGGGCTCCGTTGGTAAGTTCGTTGTCAGCAGCCTGTGCCTTTCTGTCTGGAGTGCTCTAGGCTGTCTTAAGGTTTATCCGCCCCAGTGGATGTATCACGTAGAAAAGACGCGACGACGTACCCTAGTACTGGGGGCCAAGCTCCATGCACGGTGGTATCCTGTGTCCCAAGCCTGGAGACTTGAGGCAGTTAGGAGAAAGCTGGGGTGGCTCATGTTTGGAGCCCTCGAGAGTGACGGTTGGGTTCGCAATGGTCACTTTGTGGAGGGGCGGTCATTGGTGCGTCCCCGCTCACAAATCATGTTCGCCGGCCCTCAAGCCCCCAGACGACCCTGAGCTATTCCCCAGTGTGCACCAAGATGGTGGGTTGGGGTCCCGCCGCAGCGGGTCTGTGAAGAAAAGAGCGTTTCTGAGCTCGATGACCTCCGTAGATCGGATAGGTGGAATCCCAGGCATTCAATTCGCTCACCAATATGAGGGATCGCCGCTGCCTTCGTATCCAGGCCCATGGGTACGCATCGCAAGCCATCGTCCCCCTCTGGAACGCTGCTCCGGGGCTAGCCTACCATTCGGCCTGAGTGGAGAAACTCTCAAACCATCGCAGTAGCTGCTGGCCGCTCGGGCGGGGGCATGTCAGGGCTTGCAATAGGCGGTTACCTTGGGACTGGCAGGGCCAGTGCAAAGGTTGGCGCTGCGCGCAAGGAGAGTGGTGGCCCCATGCGGCGCTAAGACTGCGACGTTGCGATGCTCCACTGGAAGAAGGCAAACTCGGAACTAGAGGAACCTTTCTGCAAGTCACTAGTTCGTGAGTTAGTTGGTTGAGTCGGCTAGCAGAGAGGGCGAAGCATCCGACAGCGCAAGAGCGTGATCTGCGCGGGTCACGGGGCCGCGCAAACCTCCACGACGTCAACCCGTCAAGTCTGTCAGTTGTGTCTAGTCAAATCCCCACTTATCTTCTGCAACTGCTGCTCTTTTACCCAACTGGTTCTTCGTCTCGTCGATTATCATTCTTAAAAATAACCCCCCACCTCTCTTCTCTCTCTCATCTCCCCATATTGCTTCTATTCCCAGTGTGAAAGCACATCATGGTCCACCAGCGCCCATAGGGCGAACCCTTCCACCCTCCCCTCCAATAATCCAAATAACCCGTGTCCCTCCAGCTACTTGCCGCCCACTGATCCTCGACCATCCGTATCTCCTTGAGCTCCCCTGTGCCTCTTCTGTCTTGAGTGTGATCCCTGCGTGTCAAACCTACGGCCCACTTCAGACTCCTCGCCACCCACACTCACACCCGCTACTACAGTCCTGAACGCAGGATGCCGACCCGCCTTGTCTCGCCTTCCAATTCTCGCAACGTCCTGTGCCGGTGATCAGGGATGATCAGAGGGAGATGGCTTCCCGAAAGAAACAGAGCAATGCCCGGAAACGAGATGGTATCCACTTCGTCAATGCCAGGCCGTCCTCCGAGACCGAGCGACTCACGGCCCAACGCCTGGTGCGCGCCCATGTTGGCCGATGGATCTCCGACCAGACCAAGGGCCGCTCGACGACCGATGAACCCTCCTCCAACACCGCGACGAACCCCCTTCGAAACTCAATCAGCAGCGACCATGCCGAGTCGTCTTACCCCCTCGTGTCGCGTCCGTCGCCCTATGCCGCGCACCGCGCACTGGCCATGGGCGCGGGTTCTTTGCGCCCGCAGGGCGAATGGCCACGATCCCCTTTCCCACCCGCGAGCGATAGCAGTGATAGCAGCAGTGATGACACGAACTCAATGACAAACCTGGGGGAGCCTGTTGCCATTTTTACGTGGGACGAGGTCCCCCGCATCGAGCCGCCGATATCAGGATTCTTAGATCCATTCACCCAGTACCCCTCGAAATTCTCGCCAGAAGTGGTGAATCTCTGTGAAAATTACTGTTCGTCCCCCCAATATCTGCAGTCGGGATGGATCAGACTCTATGGAATACTGACCGTACTCATCTAGGTCTGTCGGTGCTGTGGCCGGGCCTTATTCCAAAGTCAATGGGGCATGAGAAAAAAGCGGGCGAGACTTGGTTCCCGCTTGCGCTGTCGGACCCGGCTCTCTTCACGGCATTCATGTTCGGATCGTTATGCCATCAGCGTGTTCAGTGGCTCAAGGGCTGGGTTCCTGGGTCCAGCTTTGGGTCTAACCAGCAGCGCACCCTTCAATTGTGCGAGATGGAGTCGATCAACCTGATTAGTCAGGCCGTGCAGGATCCCACTCGTGCGGTTAGTGACGCCGTGCTTTTGAGTGTCATTTGTATGGCCCATCATCAAGCGTTGGAAGCGAGTCCCGACCAGTATCGGAGAACACCATTTACTCCGCCATTCCAACGCTTACAGTGGCTGGATGTATATGGTCATCTGCCACCGAACATGATTCACGTCTCAGGATTGGTTCAGCTAGTGAAGATGCGGGGGTTAAAGAACATCAAGCTCCACGGCTTGCGTCCGACTATCTGTTTGTAAGTTTTAGCATGCATATTGGGCACTTCGGGTCCACTTACTAACTCTTAATTTCCACAGCTCCGATGTCATGACTGCAAGTTGTCTATGCATCGCCCCATGCTTCGAGTTCTGCGCCATCGACGAGAGTAGAGGTGACAAATCAGTACAAGAACTGCTCGGCTTCGGGCCCTCTGATATTGAGCATAGCTTCGGGTGGCTACAGAACATCGGTGTCACACCTCAAATGGCAGAGGCACTGCAAGCAGCAACCACCTATGTCAACATCATGAAAGGCTGCATGGAAGCCGGGTACGAAGTCTCTTTACTCTCGGATCAGCGCAACCTTGCGCAGTACACACTCCTTTCTGTCCCAGCCGCCGCAGATATACAGAGCGCCTTCTCGCACCCTACCGAGGAAGCCACCTACGAAGCCTGTCGCTTGGCCATGTTGATCTTTTCAGTCGGCGTTGTCTTCCCTATCCCCGCAAATAATACCCCACTGTTGCGTCTGGCGCAGTTGCTCCAGGCTGTTCTGCGCCAGCCGAATGCTTCTGTCCTCTGGTCTTCTCCGAACCATAGCATTCCCCTGATCTGGATCTTGACCCTTGGGGGTATCGCTGCGTTCGATGGTGGCCCCGAAAGGCCGTTCTTTGTATCTGCTCTGCGCGAGACTACCCGGCGCAATGGGCTGTCTTCTTGGGCGGATGTAAAACGTGCCTTGGAAGTGATGCTTTGGTACGATATTGCCTGTGACGAAGCGGGTGAAAGCCTTTTCTCTGAAGCTTCAAGATCTTACATCATGGAGTGAGCGTCTCCTACCTCCATGACCTTGACTGGCTTATCTACACGAAGCCGCTCATCCCTCTCGCTGTCTTGAACCATGGCAAGGCCATGTCTGGCTTGATTCATCGAACGCCGTTTTGAACCTCTCTATTCACAGCGTGTCAAGGGTTATACCCGACGTATACCTACTCTCTGATCCTATTGATCAGCCCTACTACAATCATCTGCCTTTCCTCCACCCTGTCGCCATGAAAAAAAAGCCTCTGCCCTTGAACCTTGAAATGTTTCCGGACTCGGTAAATATTTGGGGTGTCCCCCCCCCGCACCCCCCTTGTTTTTTTTTATTTCGATGAAATATTCCGTGCTGGCCAACAACCGTCCCCGGGGGGAGCTTTCGGCTGGCCAGTTTATGTTAGAGATAATGCATTTATGAACATAAAGTCACATTCGTGTTATGTACGCACTTAACTTATATACCTTCTCTATGTCCTGTATAATTTGCATTCACCTTTGCCTTATCTAGAACCATATGTCCTCTGTACCTGTGCATTGTCATCCCCGGATGATCCGATCAACAGCGGCTGACGCTCCCAATCCCTCGCGGCAACGCCCTGGTGAGCATGGTTCTGGCTACGACTTGTTTCTGCCGTATCGTCGCCAACAATCACGGCATTGTCCTGATCTGCGCTTATAACAGCAGTCTTCCAACTCACGAACCCAACCAGTATAGCCCCAACGACAGCAACCAGCACCGTCAATACAGCATTCACAGGCACAGGATTCCCGCCGAACACTTTCAGCGTGACCGCGTCCAGCCCTGCCTGCGCGAAATTGCCCACCCCAGCTAAACAGATAATCATCCCGTACACCTTGCCGAAAGTCTGGAACCCGAAGACCTTGGCCGCATAGTCCGAGACAGCGGTGTAGTAAAAAGGCCGGTATAACACGAAGAGGACGATGTTCGCGTACGCGGCGGGAATACTTCCCGGTATGCAACCGAGTATCCCGATAATCGTGGCAGTCGAGACCAGGATAGTTAGTACAGTGCGCGTCTTGAATGTATCTAGGAAAGTGCCGATGAAGGGGATCGAGAGTAGACCGCCAATAGGGAGAAGGATGTCGAAGACCCCGTTGATGTTTGCAGCTTTCAGGCGTGAGTTGAGGAGGAAGGTGTACTGTGAGCGGAGGGTGGCGACGAAGTAGTTGATGCGGAGCATCATCAGCACCGTGAAGAGAGTTATTAGGATAAACCAGGGCGTTTGGAGCTGATACAATGCGCTGTGTCCGTGGAGCACACCCCAGACACCGCTGGTGTGGGTGTTGGGTGTGTTTTGGGGTACAGGTTGGGGTTTGGGGGATTGTCCTTGGCGTAGGTGGGAGGGTTGGTCACGCGGTTGGTCTGCCGGGCTGGAAGGAGAGTTGAAGACGGAGTCGTCAATTCCAGCTGCCGAGACCACCGAGACTGTGCCGTCGTCGAGGAGATCCTGGATTTGGCTGACGATGTTCTGGCGATGCTCGCGCCGAACGTTCCGTTGGCGTTCGCGCTCGTCGCGGTCGTGGATTTGATGGTCTACGCGGTCGTGGATTTCGTCGATGACCTGTGCCTCGGCCTGTTGGACCAATTCGCCGGCCGTTTTGTAGGACGTGGCCGGCATGATTGTCAGTTGTACTGCAATGATAAAGATCGGGACCACGAGGTAGGCCAAGAAGAATGTCTGGGTAGAGACGGCGCCATCTGTGTGCTCATTTAGAAGCCGAAATATTAGGAAGAGCGCGCTTGATGCATCAAATGCACCTGTCAGCATTGACAGGATGAGCCCTGATCGAGTAGGAAATGTATTGGACAGCTGGAAGGAAGAAATGAAGACAAATGGCCCGCCCAGTGATAGAAACAGGTACCCTGGGATGTAACCGTCGAAAGGTAACCGGTGGGCTAGCGCAAAAAGGACGGCGCCGACGGCCAGACAGGAACTGCCAATGATACCACTCACCCGGGGACCATATGCATCCAAGATGGTTCCAACTGGCAGAGCTGAGACATTGGTGACGACGGCGGCAATAGTAAACATCAAGTTCAACCTGCCAGGAAAGCATCAGCATATATCCAGAAGCAAATTTCTCATGCTCATACTTAATTTCTTGCCCATAGCAGACGGTGACATCGTTATCAAGCTCCTCCTGGGAGCAGAGATTACGATATACCTTCTCACTAATAAGGACCGGCTTCAACGCCGCAAAGCCAAACACCACGCCCGCGGCAAGGAAGCAGTACACAACTGCCAGACAGACCTGCGCTAAAAAAAGCAGAAGAACATCAGCAACCAGATCTATACACCACCACGGAGCTCACAAGTGGCTCTGCATACCGATTCGCCTCGCAGGGCTCACTTCGAAAGCACCCCTTGTGTCCGTAAACCACAGTGGCTCTTTCTGCTGCACTGCCACAGCAGGAGGTGTCGGGGATGCTAGTCCCCGCTCGTGTTCCGCACGACTGTCCCGCGTTGTCGTGGGGGAGAGGCCCAGGGATCCTAGCAGCGAGGGTCGATCGTCGCGATCGTCGACCGCGCTCTCGCTCCAGCCGGGCCCCGCATACGGATTGAAACTGAGCCTGCTATACATGGATGGGAATGAGGATGCGATGGATGCATCCTCGGGCAGGTCCTGGTACGTGTCGGACTCGGTGTCTGACTGGGCCGAGTCGTCCCCTCGCCCCCGCAGGAAGGCTGCAGCTGGGGTGCGCTCCCATCCCTCGAGGAAGGAGATGCGTGGGAGGGACATGGTGGATTATGGGAGGGAGGAATTGGTATTATACAGTCAGCATCATCATAGTAGAAATAGAGACAGGGTCATTGTATTGAGGTATTGAGAACGAAGCTAGAAGAGATAAGTCGCAGGGCCGAGTGAGGGGAAATCGGCAGGGAAAGCGGATTTCCTGCTTTCGGGGGTCAGGTGACCCCCCGCGCTTGAGTTTGGGGGGTTGATTGCAATTGCATCGTTTGGCTTCTTTCTTTCTATTCCAACTTCCCTCGAGAAGAAGTGAATATCAAATATCAAAGTTCCCAAGTATTCCCCTGTCGCATCGATTGATCTCCCGGAAACTGACTAAATACTGTTCCGAGTTTTGACTTCGGCACATATCGCTGAAAGAGGCAGCTGGAATACTCGGCATCTGAGAATCCCCACATCGATGGACGAACATATACCTGTCTGGCTATTGCTCCGGGAGCATCTTCTTTAACTTTCTGGCTGCAGCAGCCCTTCGGGGAGATTGGCATCGCACCCCCTCCCATTGTGCAAATGCTCGAATCAGAGCGTCGGCTTCAGGTGCGGTGCTCGGGGACTCCTCTCAGCCCGCCAAGATCGACAGGGTTCGACGGGTCTGGAGTACGCCATCCACGGGTCCAGCGAAATTAAACCGAAAGCAAATCGCGGACGGTGCCGAAATTTCCTTTCATATCGCTGCCCCCACATCTTGCGGGATTTGCTGGGCACTACAGTCGATCCCGGCCTCGCCGATCCAGTTGTACGGGACTGAGTGCTATCATCCAGGGGTCCTTTTGAGTTTGGGCATGGCGAGCACCTTCGAGACCGCACAGGACCACAGGAGAGAACCTGGCCGACTAGAGTCAACCGTTCCGCGGCGCCCTGCACCAGGCAGCTCGGTGAGGATGCGGAACACGAATAGTGGATGGAAGCTTCGGCGCTAGTGTTTCCACCGCTAAAGCTTGATGCAGTGCCGCGGTTACTGGAGGCCATGCGCTTGACACAGCCAGCAGCAACGGTACTTCGAATTGGACTGCTGCCAGTTGTCCAACTGACTACGGAGTTAGGATGCATCACTCGGATTTATAACATCTCCGGCACAACAATTCCTAGGAACCTTGCCGCCCCGCAGTCCCATATGATTGGTTCTGGTGCCAGTGGTGCCTGGGCATTGCCAACGCAGTCATGCCCACATAATTCCCGCCGAGGGAAAAAAAAATTTAGAAACACGATGTTGAAAAGGGGTCGCCATTAACATATCACGTAACTACCACCGCCAACCACCACCACTACCACCACACTACGGACGTTTACGGGGGTCATGCAACTCGCTTGTTTTTGCCCCCCTCGGCGCCCGGGTTCCCGAGCCAGCCGCTTGTGTTTCGGCCAGAGCACATCCCAGATCTGGGTGGCTCGGGGAACGATCGGCCTTGATCGGGGGAAAGCAAAACTCTTTGTCCAGGACGCGTGGGGGGAACGTGTGCCGTCCAACCAAATCCAGCAGGAGACTGTCAAACGCCGGGCCAGTGGGGAGCGTTGCACCTGGCGTGATGAAGCTAGGCCACGCCTGCCTGTCGGGGTATGAGTGGCAGCCAATTCGATTTGAAACCCAGTACATCCGAATCCCCACTCACCCGGCACCCTGCTCCTCTCCTTGTCGAGCTAACCCCCAACAACCCAGCGCAACATCTGGTTGTACTCCAAAAAATCTGCGCAATGTCATGATGATCTACCCAATCTTGGCCAGGCCTATTTTTTCTCCCTCTGAATGGCTCCACTCTCTCCGCCTCAACTGTTGATTTAGCCTCGAGTCTCCATCAATTATCTGCATAATAATTCGATAGTTCCTGTGCAGGGCGAGGCTCTTGGATTATATCTATCTAGTGCCCTCGGGTCTGGGATACCGAGTATGTTTTCTTTCTGGAAAATTTCCCAGTTTGTCATTTCTTTCGCCCTTGTCGCTGCGTAATGAGGGGATGGTCAGTCTCCGCCACCGTCTCTATTCTGCATTGTCGAGCAGAGAAAAGCTGACGAAAATAGCCTCACCTGTCGTTTGCGCCATTTGAAATGTACGCCATACCACCACGCGTCTGCAATTACCTTTCTTCAGCAATGCGAATCTAACTCTTCCTAAGGTGATAAATCCGGAGCAAAATGTCTGCGCTGCCAACGATCCGGCCGCGAATGCGTGCCGGCGCCTGGAAAGTCTGAGGAGGTTTCCTTTCGGCATGGTCAGAACCCATCCTTACGAGGAAAGGGGCCCCCGAGGTATGGGGAAAGCGACCTGACTTTCCCCGACGATCAGGTCTGGATGGAATCTTCATCTGAATGTATGTGGCGGTGACCCAGGGAAATTTGTTCCTTCCTTCAAGTTGAAAGGGTGACTTCTGACTTTACCTCAGATTCTTTCAAAGATGAAACCGATCAGACGGCAGCTGAGTATCACGTTGTGTCAGTGACGGGACAATCGGCCTCCAGATCTCCCTCGGAAGCTCGATCCACGCCATCGTCCATTATGGACCCGTCAGTGGCTGGGCCGAGTAACACGGTCCCTCTTTATGTCACAGAAACGCGTGGCTCTCGTTCTACCTCTGCAAACTCACCCCAATCATCCAGTACACCACTGTCCACTCCTCGACTAGCCAACGTTAATGAAGCCTACCTGCTCCGACATTTTCAGCGGCACTTAGCACCATGGGTAAGGACAATTTTCATCAACGATCTGTGAACGTTGCTAACAGGTTAGCTTGATGCCGGTGACCCTGAGCGACACTTTTCAGCGGATGTGGCTGGGAGAGCCAGCCAATCTCCACTCCTTCTCTACGCCTGTCTAGCAGTGTCGGCATGCCATCTATCTCGAACGGCAAATACGATCTCGCCTGATGTAGCGGATAGCTACCATGAGCGCTGTGTCTCGATTATGCTCCCGGTCCTCGACAAACCAGAGTTTGAAATCGGCATCGACATTCTTCTGAGTTCGACCGTGATCCTTCGCTTCTTCGAACAAATTTCCTGTACGCCCTGAAAAAAACCCTCCCCCTCCCAACGTTCAAAGCTCCAGAATGGACCTCACTGACACTCCGTTAAGCCCACACCCCCTCCAACGACCCACAGCGTCATCTCCTCGCAGGCTCGGTATATATCAGTTCACATGTGGATTCAGCGATTTCCGGCGGACTCGC
The DNA here is from genome assembly GCF_028826845.1 of Penicillium canariense. Classification (NCBI taxonomy): domain Eukaryota; kingdom Fungi; phylum Ascomycota; class Eurotiomycetes; order Eurotiales; family Aspergillaceae; genus Penicillium; species Penicillium canariense. Next base: position 4,491,692 of record NW_026622728.1, on the reverse strand, counting down.
ATCAGCCTCCTTCTGGGTCTTCGTGATCCAAGACATCCAGTTCGCGCTTACGTATCAAAAATGTCTTCGCCTAGCCTTCGCACCGTTTGATGACCGCCTGCGGCGGTGGTGGGTTGCCAAGCCGGCCCTAAGCGACGGCGACCGGGTGAACCAGGCGATCTGGATACTTGCCGAGACAATTGATTTCTGTTATAATTCCTCGGGCCGAAACTACGGGGGCCATTTGGGGAGCGCGGGGGAGAATGCCCTGAAACAACGGATCCGAGATTGGGAAGCTGGTCGTTCGGAGACATTTACCCCGTTGCACGTTTCGCCGCCGGATCCGAGGGGTGGAAAGCCCTTCCCTGTGGTTTGGTACACAACTCTATGGCATTGTGAGAGCTTTCGCGTTGTGTGTTTGTCATGTGAAGATGTTGGCTAATTTATTGGTTCTTGGCAGCTACCGCTGTGCAACATCTGTGCCTTGCCAAGGCGCTGATGCTGATTCGTGAAGCCGAAGTATACGACAACAGCATGGAGCAGCGCGCGAGATTAAAGGTATATCTAGCATCTATATATTAGATATCACCCCATCAGTCTAACTAAGCTCCTTTGCAGGAACAAATATCGGAGAACCTGAATTACCTCTTCGGCATTGCCTTTTCCGCAGACGACGAGCCGTCCTTGCGGATCATGGCCTGCCATGCACTATGTGCTTGCAGTGCATGGATAGATGATCCACTCGCCCAGAACTTGTTGTTCGACCTGCTGCGCCGGACGGAAAGAGATAATGGATGGCCGTGGGCATATGTGGAGCAACGCATTCTTCATACGTGGCAGGGAAATTCGCGATAAATATAGTATATACCCCTTTAATATGAGATTAAAAATGATACCACAAAGCGAAAATGACAAAAGAAACGCAGTCTCTGTTGCCTTAGAAGTACCCTTGGCCAACATCACTCCAGTCAAAATCGTTCAAAGGATCTCTCTACTCTCGAGAGTATCCGTTCAAGATGATACTTGAGGGCCGCATTCAAAATCTCTGATCATATCCTTCACCCACCGACGTGCCCACCACACCATCTCCTGTACTTTTGTTTTCCGTTTCCTTACTACTTACTTCGATTCGCTTTTCGGTTTTGCGACGGGAGTTATCCGTATCTTCGCGCTCTTTCAGTGATTCAACTACTTACTCCGGCCTTCAGCGTTTGTGACAGTATCCCGGAAACAGGTCTCAATATTTTCTCTCGCAGCTAACGTTTGATCGAAAATGCTATGACCACTATACTGACTCCGGCCATACACCGGGATGCCGACGTCGAAGTTGGCGATGTCTTCAAGTCTCCTAGCTCGCAATCCCAGCACGGCCTATGCCTCCACCAACCTCTTGAGACTCCCTCCTGAGACTCGTGTATGGCATACTTAGCCAAGATAGGGTGCCTAGGGTCTTGCCATGACTGAGACCGAAGGTCTTTCCATGTCCCGCGCCGCTTCTTTGAGAGCCTTCAGTAATTCTGTTCACATCTTCGTTGCAAAGCCCTTACTGAAATAGCTTTCATACCAGCTCTCTTCACTTCTGGTATAGCGTACCAACTACCAACCCAAGAAGGTACTCTGATACGTCCTGGTGTAATGCCACGAGGAGATGCTTTTGGTTGATCGTAGCCCGTTTGTAAAGTCTTACGGGCTCGTTATCCCGACCTTGCTTGTCGTGGGTGTTTGCAAGCATGTAAAGCAAATCCAGTGTCGAGTTATTCCTTAGCCTCCTTAGCCCAAGGGTCTTTCGCGCCTTTCGGCGGCCCTTGTAGACACAATTACAGCTTCATGTAATTCGTTTGCTATATCTTCCATCGCGCGTGAATAATATCCGATTGCGCCAGTAACCCACTAGACTTTCAGGCTTTGCTGGGGAGGAGCTTTGTTACCTGGATTTTCACTTTGCAGCAGGTGATCTGATGGCCCATTTGTATCATTGGCATCGCCCGAATTGTTCGGTGCAGCGCATTTGAATCAACCGGTTTTGATACTCTATACGGAGTCTCGGACATCTGTTTGAGATCTCGATCCGGTTAAGATCGCCTACAGGAGTCATATTTAAAAGCAACCCTCAACCCAGGCGGTGCACTTGTGTTGAGGTTTTGAGGTTGGGCGCAGGGCTATCTGCCAATCGCATAGATCATCATCCATGCCCACGTAGCACGGCAAATAGATCCAGTACCCTGCCAGGACCTCGAAAGCCAGCTAATGCAGGTGGAGACGTTTTGGAGCGATCTGAGCATATTAATATTTAAATTAAATGAATGGCAAAATCCGGGTTCTTTGGGTGGCTTGTTCATCATCGGAGGGGATTATAGATGAGATAACTAAGTAGCCAAACGCCAAACAAATCGGACAAACAATATACATTGCGGTACCTCCCTCTAAAACTGGAAACTCCCATCAAAGGCCAAGGGAAACGTAAACAGTCCCTCATCCATCATAGTTCCCAGCGTGAACAGGTTATCTGGATCAAAACTAGTCTCGGTGCCCATCTCGGGCAACATGCCCATTGGCTGGGAGAGCGAAATGACCATGTTGGACATATCAGCATATCCCTGCTGGCCAGCACCACTCGAAGATGGCATACCTGCATATGCTTGCGATGGGCCGGGTGATGTAAATGCCGGGTAATATTCAGGACCTGAGTTCCCAGGAACGGGTCCCGAGAAAGGAGGTGTAGAGTGCCAAGTAGTACCTGGTGGAGCGTGTTCGGATGTAGAGGTCGTGCGACTAAGTGGTGTGTCTGCAGTGCCGTAGGCCGAATGTCCTGGTGTATGGCCGGGATCTCGGTTGGATGTTGATGCGGTGTAGACGTTCTCTTGACTGGAGCGGGACAGGTGAGATTGGGAGCCAGTGGATGGGGCACGGTTGGCTGGATCGCCCATTGCAACTTCGCTGAGGAGGTGAAGGGGTGTGGTTCCCGTTTTCCTCTGCACAAATGTGATTAGAAGTCGAATTGGAATGGCAGAAGATGAGACCTACCGACTGCCTGTCACTCGGGATGTCTGTGAGCGTCTCCGTACCAAAGAGCTCTCTCAGCGCAGGTCCATTCTCCTTCTTTTTGATGAACCAATTTCGCAGCATCATCATAATATTCCCAAACTTCGATGCTGCCCTGCCGCCATCAAGCGCCGCAGCGGCACGGTAGTGGGCGATAACCCTCTCCAGGTAATACTCAACCTTGAGGCTATGCGTATCGATCATTTGGCCAATGCGGGAGTCTGATGCCACAAGTAGCGAGTATATTTTAATCAGACTGACCACTGGATAATTTGTCCGGGCAAGTGCCACAGTCGGCAAGCAAATGAGACGATCTGGTTCAATTTTCGTAATCATGTCCAGGGCTTGGTGGATAGAATTGATGCAGGTACTGACTGCGTCAATGAGCGGAGCAGCAATCGAAGTGGGCAGATCTTTATCACGTGAGGTTAGAAGGCCGGCTTCTTTGCAGTCGACACTAATCGCACTTTCATGGACGAAGAGGTTGATGACATGATAAGTATGGGCAAGGGGCGCTAAAAACAGTATTAGAAACCTTCGGCCAGAAAGTCATGATAGGAGTCGAACTTACTGTTAAAGAACTCCTCTGGAATTTCCCTCCTCCACTGGGCCAGTTGGTTTGAAAAAGCCTTGACTGTATACCGCACCTTGCTATCAGCAAAGGAGACCATGTTCTCGGAATCGTCGGCTAGAAGATGTACGCCGGACTCTTCCATTATGAGCCCAAGCTTTGCCCACCAAATAATGCTCTTGTCGGAAGGCAGGGCATCAGGATGGGTTTCCAACGTATGAAGGGACTCGTCCATATATGACTGCCACCTTACGAGATGCACCCTCCGTAACGCCGTAGATACTCTGATAATATTAGCAAATGGCCGCTCGAATGAGCACGTATAGACTTACTGAACCGACATGAAATAACACCCTACCCAGGTGCGCTTTGCCTCGGGGCCATCAAGATCAACAGGTGATCCCACTGGCTTCTTGTTAAGCACTTCTCGTAGCCGAGTGAGGGGCCTATCATCCTGTCCTGTGCGGCGATTTAGCCCAATATCCATGGCGAGGATGACCGCCAAATGGATGAGCTGGTAGAACTTCAATTCTTCAATGTTGTCCGGAGGCGAATACCAAATCACACAAACCAGCAACGTTTGAACAAGCTCAAGGGATTTCTCGGCTCTAACTACCACGCGCTCTGCAATCAGACGGTAGACATCATCGCAAAGCTTGGCTTGAACCTCCTTTTGAAAGGGTGCAATGGCGACAGCGAGGATAGCGAGGAATAAGGCCGGTTTCTCACGCCGCACGGACCCCATTGTTGTCCCAGGTGGAAAAACCACCATGGGCATCTCTGGTGCCATCTTGGTGACATAGCGATCAAATGCTGCCTGGGCTGACTCGACGTCCACCACGCCCCTATCGATCACGTCAACGAATTCATTGTCCACTTTAGGTGGTGCTGAGTCGCCGGCTGCGGGAACACGCCAGTGTTTAGATGGCTGCGGTCGAGGTATCTGCACTGCAGAAGGGCTATTTTGGCGAGGATATTGCGACACGACGAGCCCGTCATGGTGTCGCTTATTCCCTGTCAGATGCGGATCTTCTCGCAGCCACCGCCGACCTGGAAGATCGGGCGAATGTGAAGAACCTTGCTGCGCCGGCTGTGCCATATTAAATGATGCACCGTGCGACGCCTGCAGGGTCGCAGTCAATGCATCGATCTTGTGCTCAAGCTCCGTAACACGGCTATCTGTCTTCTTCTGACGCTTCCGCGTGGGCGCCGTGACAATACACGCGCGCCCAGATTTCGCACATCTCTTGCAGGAGCCATTCGGATGTGTTGGATCCGTATCGCACCGGACCTTGAGTTGACGACATGGTTCGCAGGCGCGGGCCCGTTTGATGTCCCCATGGGAGTCTCCGGGGTCGGTAGAGGTCCTAGCTGGGTGTGACCCCAGACCATAATCGTCCCCACCACGCGGGGACACGCCATAGACGCCGTGCGACACCCGCGAAGGGGGTTCCGGGTATTCGGAACTCATGTTAAATGCCAGTCGGGGGGCGGCAAGTATAAAGACCGATCGTTGATCACCCCGTTTGCCCCAGCGAACCAAAAGCGGACCTGTCGCCGGCGAAGACTACGAGCCGAATTGATCGGCCTGTGGACCACTCCCTGCGAAATGTTAGCATTCCAAGCCCCTTCCCCTTAGACCCCTTGAACCGACCCCTTTTCGGAAAGGAATATCTCTTCAACGTACTCGTTCTGGCCCCAATGCAGGGTTTTTGTTTGCCCCTCGCGGAAGAAGATAGGACGGAGAACGGTGGATGCAAGCACCGACCGCCGACTCAGAGACTCGCGCAAGTCGCACGGCGATATAAGTGGGTGCAGGGTTCGTTGGCGCTCGCTAGATGAGCCCCAAGTGGAGACAATCAAGTGGCCTCGTTTACCTTGGAAAGAAGCGGGTCTTGCATGATAAAAATTGTCGAGTTCACGAACTTGCCGCGCTGTTTTGGCGTCGAACGATGGCCCCCACAGGGTGCGTGCACGTGACCACGCCCACCTGACGAACGATGAGCAGCAGTTACTGTCTGATTTGATTGTGCCTATATTGTTCAAGTGGAAACAGGCTGTCGTTCAACTCGCAGGAGGAGTATACTAATTGTTTTCTTCAAATGAGCTATACCAAGGGAGGCAATGAGATCGTGCAGGCTAGAGAGCTGCACCATGATGGATAAGCTGACACCCTGATTATACCGTGCTATCAAGGGTTTACTATACACGGTTGCCACGCAATGGAACAGGCTTATGAATATCGTGTTCTCATTTCCCCGTAACATGGGGACATCTATAGGGGGAGGAAGCTAACGACTCAAACATCTGACATCCCCCTATACATCGCCGTGAAAATAAAAGAGAAGGGGTTGCACAAACCCGTTATTTCCTTCGACCAAAAGCTTTCCCGCTCCGTCTGACAGGCAGCATACCACCAGGTTGGTGGGCCTAAGATACCTTGTGCACAGGGCACTCCATCTTCCGCTCGAACCAGTCAACAATGCATGCCTTGTGGAACCTGCAGAGACACTCGAGGCGAGCCAGGCTCTGCCCGACTTCGTAGTCCTCCATGCAGATCGTACACTCGGCCACACACCCATCTTCGCCGAGGCAGTCCTTCTCGGTCGCCTTGAACTCAAGCATGCGGGCGGCTACCGGCGGCGGTGGCAGTCGGGCATCCGCATGCTGGGGCTCGCGCTGAGAAGGTGAGGCGCCGTAGCTGGCGATGCAACGTCGGACATGCTCTTCGCGGGCTTCCATCGGCTGGTCATCGCTAAGCGCTGGGAATCGCCTTCCACAAACGGGGCAAAGGTCTCGTTCACAGACGGCTGAGCGAGACGCGCTAGGTATTGATGAGCGGAAGCTGTCGACTCTGGCGAATGTGTCGGCAAACGCGGCTGCATGAACCATGTGGCTTTGGTCCTGTTCGTTGTAGTCGAAGTTTGCCATGGCATCGTGGGCGGATCGGTGGGCTTGCTGGCCAAATTCCGGTAGAAACGAGGGTCGGTCGTTGGCTCCGACCGTCCGTCGCTCCTGGCGAGAGGAGGCATGCACTCGCTGCAATGGAAAAATATTGTATTAGTCCAAAACTCCATGATATAGTAAATGTAGCAGCAAAGGAACGAAGGGCCAGGCGGAAACTTACCGCTGTGGTGGAATAAGCCGATCCCATGGTAGACGACAGCGACTGGGTAGATCGATGGCCTTGGGCGCGAGGAGAACCATAGCCCAGAGGATTGGGATTCGGGTCAGGTACACAAGGATTGCATAGGCGTACTTCTTCACCACCTCCGAGGGCAGGGTTGATAATGGAATTGAACGAAACGGGACCGTCTCCAGGTAGGTCGATAACGGGTGTCAGAGATACAGGAATTGGCGAGGACGTAGGCAGAGAGGTGAGTGATTCGGGTGGGCGAACAATGTACTGCCTTGGGATGGTAATCCGGTGAGGCGAGCACGAAGCACACACCACCCTTCCACACTTCCTGCAATGGTGCTTCCTGTACCAAAAACTGAAAACAGTCCCACAAATCGGACAGCTCGTTACTTCTGCGTCGGGTTGCCATCTCGGCATGTCGACATCTTGATATTCTGGATATCCTCCATATCCTCCTTCGTCTTCGCCGGCCCCCGATTGAGGATCGTTGCGGTGGCTCCCGAATGAGACTCGCCTCGCATGCATGTTTCTATCAACTATCCCGCCCTCTCGTCCCCATCTCGCGGTTCTTTCGAAAGAGGCCCCCTCGCTATTTCCCACGGATGTCCGTGAGGACACAGACCGTTGAAGGCGGTTCTCACCTTCATGGGTACCATTCCACGAAGTTCCGCTGTGATCTAAGGATCTCGACACGGAAGGTCGGCTGCTGAGTGCTATATGGCCCACGTGGGATCTCCGCCTTGGCCCCCTTTCAAAATCATTTCCGACGTTCCTTTCTCGTCGGTGCTGCGAGGCTTGGGTGTGGTCGGTGTGTTGTGAATAGATGGATGCCCTGGCCTGTGGCTGGCAAAGTTCACCTTCACTAGGGCTGCCGGTTGAGGCTTGAGAGCTCGGTCCAGTCCATGGTTCCCATGGAAATGGACGGCTGACCTGATTCTCTTTTGGGTATGTCACAGTATCCGCGCCAGCTTCCGATGGAGAGTGCCATGTCTGACGGCGGGTTCTATCGTCAGCTCTCCTAGGCTGATGTGACAGTGATGAAATGCCACTAGACAGCGGGACATTTCTTGGAACTCCATGATCAGCAGACAAACGGTGGTCAATAGGGTGATTATGCGGTGATGAACTGGTTTCTATTGCCGCTTCATATGATGACCCCGACATCTTCGGGGCGGCAGTTCGCGAAGTTGGCACAACCATGGATACCGATCGATGAGGCAATGCAACCTGTACATTGGCCTCACGCTGGATTGCTCCACCAGAGCGAGTTCTCTGGAGTGAGGAGGTATTGCCGTTGTTTGTCACCCGGCGCTTGCGATCCTGTGAATGTGAATGGTTTGTCGAATTGGCTTGCAAAGAACCAAGCATGGGACTATTGTCTGATGAAGTCGCCATGATGTCCAACATGGAACCAGCCGATGTTTCACCAATGCGTATATTCTCTATCGAAGAAGTCGGTGTTTGTACGGCTTTTCCGCTTACCGGGCGGACAGGTAGCCGCGTCAGAGTTTCGCTTTCTCCAACATTTGGCCCAGCATACTGTTCAGCAATCTGTCCAGCATCGACTGCTCTGATGAGTTGCTCCTCGGGCCGGGGCCGGCCCGTCATGGAATTATCTGAAGATGCAGCGCTGGAGCCGGACATCATCAAGTCTTGTTGATTATCTTGTTGATCCAGGAGCAGTCTATGGAGTGCGAAGCGTGGGCAGCAGGACCAGCCTTAGCCAGCAAGGGCGTTGATCGTCATGGGATTTGCAGGCAGTGTCATTCGATGCAAGGTACTCAGGCACGGTCGACCAAAGCCGGCTTTGTCAGGGGCTGTGAAGGAGTTGTCGATAGGGGTGACGCTAGTGGGGGGCCTGGATGCTCGAAAAAAATATGGCCCAGGCAATTATACCCTAGCTGCTGGCTAGATAAAAATTACTCCTTGTCAGCTATTTATCAGAAATGATAGCAGCCAGAGAGTGTTTTCATCGTTATCTGAAGCGATAATAACCGACGTTCAACGGATGAAGCTCTTACCAAGGACAAGCGGCCTTTGTCTTGTTGAACCAAATACCACCACACAGATCCTTGGGGCAGGCTGTTGGGCACTTGCACTATCGCAACCGTGGGCAGGCAGGTGCCGGCCTATCTCACAGAATCACGCCAAGAGCTTCGCAATCACGGCCACGAAACAGGCAGCCGAGAGTCTCGTGACACAGTGTCCAACTGCGCAAGCTCCCGAAAACCAAATGAATGGGCAGGATAATAGCCTAATAAGCAAACAAGACACAGCGACTTTGCCACCGATCAGAAAATTGAGCGTGGACTTCACGCAACGCGGAAAGGAGACTGTTGACGAGGTGGGAGAGAGGTTTAAGCGCAGGAGCGATCGCCCTTATCAGTGGGGCCGGCGGGTGGGTAGGGCGGTGAGGACCCGGCAGAATTAAGCCGAAGTTCGCCACCGGCCAGTTCGGCCCGTTAAGCCCATACACCATCACCCGCTCTCACCCAACTTCTCACCCTCAGCCGCGCGACTGCAGTGCAGAGATCGGGTTTGACCCCACAAGGCTAGGCTAACCGACTAAACCAACTTGAAACAAATTATCTGTTCTGGAAAATGGTTTGTAAGTAGCGTGTGCATTGTCTTCATCCTTAAAATCCTCGAATTACAGAAGCTCCCATATGACTAGATACCCAGAGAGCTACCTTGGTCGGTCCCTCTGGCTGGTGATCTGGAAATACTTTGTGCTTACAGCAATGGTTGGGGAACAGAGTCACGGTTTTTTCTTTTGCGAGAGACATTGACCAGGGAGCTTGGGTGCTTCGTAAAAGGGATTCAGGGCTGACATATCTTCTTCAGAAGTTCATCCATAGTTGTATTCAGCGTGAGATAGCAAGTCTACAGTACCGAAGGGCCTCGGCTATGAACATCATGAGATGATGGAGAGCGTCATTGTGAGAATGGAATGACTTCGTGTTTGTATTTTTAAGACCCCAATGCTTTGCGCGTTTATAATGGTCATTGAACTTACACAAAATATATTGTGTGAATTAGAAAGGCACCTATTAACGAGAAGAAAACTTCGACAAGTAGACTCGCTGGAATTTTCAATCTACCTTATATCAACCTCTATCTTAGGGCCTAAGATAAGCTCAGCTCAACAGTGCTCCTGAAATGCCTGAGGATTTTCGCAGCAGCCATATGCCCGTTCCGCTCTGCGAGGTCTACAGCCTTATGATAATGGCGCTCAGCATCTCCGACAACCAACGGCCCTTTATCAAGAAGCATGTGCAGCATATCAATGCGACCGTACTCTGCCGCACCTTGCAAGGCTGTTCGCCCATTAAGCTTCGCAGGACCTTCATTCACGTCCGCACCTAGATCAAGCATTCTCTGTGCGATGCCGATATACCCACGAAGGGATGCAATCTGCAAAGCGGTCGCGCCACCATCCTCGGCAGGAGCTCCATCGGCTCGAGCTCCGCGTTTCAAAAGCATATTGACCAGCTCCATATTGCCGTTCTCAACAGCATGTTGCAAAGGTGTTCGGCGACGGGCGCCGTTTCCCAAGAAATTGACATCCGCGCTCTTTGCTAATTCAGTCGCAACTTTGATGTGCTGGTGCTTGACTGCAGCTTGAAGCGGGGTATAGGTGTCTTTGTTTCCACTCACCGTCCCAAAATCGTCGGAATCATGGTAGGAAATCGTGATCTCTTGCGCAACATCAGGGCAGAATTTCATCAGAATATCCAACAGCTGTTGCTCTTCAAGAAGAATGGCGAGTGTCAGAGCGCGGCCAACAAGATCTGCACTCCAGGGAATCCATTCAAGTAGAGAGAGCAAACCCTCCTTGTTTCCCATCACGACCCCAAGCTCAAGAACCGACTCAGGAGATGGAATTTCAAAATCACATTCATCCAGCTGAAAATAAGAGGATTCGAGTTGGGGTGTACCTCTGGGGTCCACATTCGCCTCTTGGAACAGCCCCAGCGGGTGTCCATAAACGATTGCGGCCCCTACAGCACTTGGAGCGCTTTCATGGAAACCAGCCAGAAGGCGTCGCTGGAACCTGGCATCAAAGTGTGACGGTCTCATAGCTCCTGCTAGAACACCATCCGTGACTTTTGCGCCTCGATCCAAGAGAACTTCCGCGAGTCGTAGATTTCCTTGCTCTATCGCAGCCTCTAATGGACTTTGCTCCACAGAGGAATTGTCTTCTCTCCCGAGCTGGTCTCCAAGATCAGCATCATGATCAAGCAGATATTGGGCTAAGTCGAGTTGGCGATAGGTGATAGCGGCGGCCAAAATCCTGCTTCCAGAAACAATTAGCAGATTTCGCAGAACTCCATTTCCCTGTAGGAACTGTGCAGTTTCTAGATTTCCTATCTTCCGGATTTTCATCCCAATCAGTCGAGCACCGGCTGTTAACAGCATGTGGATTGATGTCATGTCTCCCATTTCGATGGCTGCGCCAAGAACAGAACCAGGAGGCTTCGTGTAATAATCATTGAGACGTGCATGTGCGGCAATGAAGAGCGCAACGATTTCCGTCGAACCACTCATTAAAGCAACGAGAAGTGCCGAAGACTCATTCGCAGAACTGGCATTTTCGCCATTAAGCTTGGCTCCGTAAGCCAGCAAAGCTTCACAATAAGCTAGATTTTTCTTGCTGGCTGCTCGTTCAAGTAGAGTCTTGTCTGATCCCTCATCAATAGCCTTCACATCCACTCCCTCCTGCAGCAAGAAAATGACGATATCGATTCTTCCCACTTCGACAGCCAATGTAAGGGGGGAGATAAAGGGAAAGCCATCGAAGTCAGGGTTGATGTCAACGCCGTGATCCAGTAATGATCGTATGACTTCAAGCTTTCTAGTTAGCACCCCAAGCCCTAATATTGTTGTAGTGGCAGTATCTTGTTCGAATTCGATAGCGACTAGCTCATCCATCTTTGCACCTTTCGCTAGCAGAAGCTGAATCATTGGGACATTCCCAATCTGCACGGCTTCCGCAAGAGCACTGTGGTCCTGCAATCCTGCTCGTGCATTCACATCGTAGCAAGAATCGACTATCTCTTCAAAGGCTTCAAAGGTATCCAACCTCGTTGCGGCAGAAAGGCATGCTGGCGTTACCACGGCGCGCTGCAATAAAAGCTTGTCCATGCATATGGTGTTGTTTGCTTGAATTGCGTAAAACAATGGGGGATATTCATCGACGGATGGATTTACGTCGGCTCCATGGGCTACCAAAAGGTCGACCAATTCGGCACCATCATCATCTGCAAGACTTGCGGCAAACTGCAGGGGCGTCAACATGCCGTATTCGACCGTTTCAATTTTTCCATTTGGATCCATCTGAGCCTCTAGCATCATTCTCACTGTCTCCAAATCTTTAAGTCTCAGTGAACTTGCGAAGACCTTCTCCGCAATAGCTTCGGCTGATGGCTCGTGTGTTGATAACAAGATCCTGAGATGTTTCGAATCACCCCAACTAGAATCCTTAAGCATCTTCATCACTCGCTCATCTTCGGATCTCATCCCCCTTGTAGATCGCCCTTCACGGGCATGCGGGATCAGGTTGTTGGAGAGAAGGAACAGTTCCACAGCCAGAAGATCTTTTCCACTGTTCCTAGAGCTGCTCAATTTCGATGATAAACTCTGATGCTGCCCCTTGAACTGCTCAGGCATCAGAATTGTCAATGCAGCTGCTGTTTTGGAACTGCTTTGTATGCTAGGAGGGCTGTTCAGTCTTCCCCAGGGTATAATGGAGCTTAATCGCTGGAGCAATTCTCTGTTGACGGCTCGATACATTGCATAAGACTTTCCAGGTGATGATATAGCAAGAGACGAGGATGGAGATGGGGCAGGAAAAGTCGATGAAGGAGAGGACACAACGAGAGGCGAGGGCGAGTTTGGACCTTTTATGAGGTAAGCAATATTAAAATCAAAACGAATAGTCTCCAATGATACCTTGCGCATGCGGAGGGTGTAGAAGCTGGAGGAATCGCAGCCACGGAAGTGGCGTATTCCAATTGAGACGCATTCCTGGTGATGCTGGGGTCCATACTAGAACACCTTCTGGGGTCTCCGGTGACGGCGCTTGAGATCAATCAGCTCACTGTCTTGAAGAGGGTTGAAGAGGGCAGATCCCCATCTCACCGTTCGAAATCAGGTCTCTGGTTGGCACATAGGCTTCCCGGTACAATTTCTTCCTAACATTTTCAGGCTGAACTTGCTCCCCTCGAATATGAATTTCACTTTCTTTTTTATCATCCCGCTTTCTTTTCAAGATTTTTCTCCCAATATACGGCCATTCCTCCGGGCGAGTGATGAGGTTCTTTTCAATTCCCCAGGCGTCGAGCAGTCTATTCAATTTTGCCCGGCTACGAGTTTGTAAGCTGAAGATGTTGGCCATTCGTCGCGACTTGTAAGACTTACGATGTCACCATTGAGTACTTGGTTGCCATGTACTCCAGGACAGCGGATAGAGGCTTGCTCTCGTAAACATAAAGTCGCTCAATTTCTGGCCTGAAAGCATCCCATTCTGAGTCCGCCATGATTTGATGTGGTAAACAACGCCTGTGTGAGAACTTGAAAAATTGGGGCTTGAACGCCGGAAAGCTCCATCTTAAGGAAAAGCAGAGTCGACGTACCCTGACTCTGCCACAGTAGGCGGCATCTCTCATTGGCTCTTTCACAAGATTCACGGACAGGGTTTGAATTAGGTGTGAGACGACCTGTCCCGCAGATCTTGCACCTTAAATTCTGGATTTTCAGTGGTTGCTCACGAGCTGATATCTGGAGTAGCAGGGTCTGGAACAGCTGCTGTCACACTCGCACCCCTTTCTTTGCTTCATTGCACCCTCTCACTGGTCAATTCACGAATTTCACGCCAATGGCGAGCTCCACTGTCACCAGGGGCACGACGCGGGCCCCAGCATGGATCATCCCAACCTGATCACCTATCCACAACAAGGCTCTCTGTCCACTGGAGTCGGAATAACGCCTAGTATATGGGATATAAGATCGCTTGTCTGCCCCAGATGAAATAGACCCTTTCTCTAGGTATTCCTCTGTATCCCTTCATCAAGTATCGCCTTTACCAACCCTTGCTCCTCGGCCTTCGAGACACGCGGTGCCTTGGCTCACGATGGCATGGTCCGTTGACTCAACGGGATTGGAAGCGGACCATACCCATACCCACGCATACGACGTGGTAGACACTTCCCTGCAGAACTCGGGCCGGCAATTCAGCTGGGCAGCATCTACAGGGGTACGGATAAGCCCTGCTGGTGTATCTTCCGCCTCGTACCTCGTACCCAATGGCAGTGATGCTTCACTGCCAGAAATGCACCTGGAAGCTTCACAATTGAGCCTTGCCACGTCACCTTGCGTCCACCACTCACACGAAAACGAGGCTTCATGGGAACAGTTTCACGCACCCTCGTATTGGAACCTTGGCAGTTCACCTTCTGCCCGCCATGCAAATCAGAATGAGGATGCCTTTGCGACTATGAATAATTCGACCCGACGTGAACGCTTTTCCCTCAATTCATCCGTGCGAGTCCCTAGTGACGTTACAAACACGGCGGCCAATCACGCATGGAACCCTCCAGATATCCGACTGGCTCAAAAGAATGACCAACCTTATGTGTAAGTGACTTTCCAGCCACTTCCAGACCCTAAAGTAGACCATTCGATTAGGCTAAGACTACACAGTTCCAATTTACAAAGCGATATGTCTACCCCACAGACATTTTGGTGCAAATGGGAAGGCTGCCAGTACAAAGGTTCTTTTGGAAGGGAATCTTCACTTGTTCGCCACGTCCGTAAAATCCACATAGCTCCTCATGGACATCCCTGCCAAATGGTAAACTGTGAGAAGGTGTTTAATCGGGCGGATAACCTTGAGCAGCACATGCGCAACAATCACAGATTGAACTAGAGATGTCGTGGGTTTTCTTGGCTATTTAAAGCACTATGCTAGCTATTATTTCAGGTTGTGTTAGTTTCGTTCTAAATGAACACGCTTTTCATTGACATCTCATCTCCTTCGTATGTAAGAGGGTTGGGAACTATCATCGGGTTGATAGCGAAACTGCTCGTCGCTGAGATTGTGGGGCTTCTAAGCTGGTTCCTTCATATCAGCGCATATCGAGTCTAAAATATCTGTTTTGATGGCTATGGAATAAAGAAAAGACAGTTCAAACGGAAGTTATATCATAAGTCTGCAAAATAAGTTTTATAAGCACACACAGAGCCCGAAGTCCTCGGTTTGCCTATCCCTAGGTACACGTTACGAGTCGCGAAAGCTTCGTACTTGTTTTCACCCGGACGCACGTATCTGACCCTCGCTGTTCGCTGCAAGGCGCACACTGGCCACTTTTGCTAAAATTTAGCACCCTACACCCGGGCGCATGTATCTGACCGCCACTTACACACCCTTGAAGACAGTGACATCCTCTCTAAGGTGTATTTCAGACACGTCTCGCCAAAGCCGTGTACCCTATTTTCGCTTGGATAAGCATATCTCACCGCTACTTACATATCAATCCAGGCAGTCAGATTGCTGTCAATCGTGTCGGGCAACAGTGCCTACCAGGCTACCCGCCCGGTCGGGATTTTCTTGAGGCTCTTGACTGCAAGAGAGACAAGTCTATATATAATTTATGTGATAGGTCGCATGGCTACGTACAAAATCGAGAAGCCACCACCGTTTGAATTCATCACGAGGTTCCGAGAAATTATGGTACAGAGTACTAGAAGCAGTGGTTTACGTGTGTGGTAGACGGGTATTAAAACACAGCCGCCATCGCAGCCAAACACATCTGGTATCCATTAATTTGCACGAGAGCCAGATCCAGCCATCCAAGTACCAGAATCACATCGCACCAGTCGGTCCCAGGTAGGTGGGCTGGGCGGGCGAGTAGGTAGGTACTGAAAATTATACGCGAAAATATTAAGTAGAAAGTAGCCAGGGAGAACGCCTCGCAACAATTTTGGGGGAGACGTGTTAAATCAAGGTGAGGCTCAAGGCCCGAGGTTCAATCACAGTCACAAAAGCGGAGAAAAGGACAAGAGAGAATAGAAGGCAAGACAAGAAGTGCAGAACAGGAAGAAAGAAAATTCGTGTCTGGGGCATCAAGAAGTCCAAGCCGCCTGAATGTGGAATACAATAGGGTGGGAAGGGTGCTATGTGAGTTGAGGAGTTGAAGAGGGCAAGTATGGATTTGTAGAATAGTGTTTTGCATGTACACACTAGGTTTAGTTGTTTTAGAGAGGTTTTTGGTGGCCACTGTGAGCGTGTTCGTCGACTAGTTCGGCTGCACTGCCGGTGAAGGAGGGCTCGTCGGGACTGGCTTCGTGGATGTTGTCGCGTGTGCGATGCTGCGCGACATACCCCATGCTCGATGGGCGCTCGGTGCGAGTGCCATCGCGGTTGGTGTTGTGACTAGATGCCATGGAGCCGGAGGTTGATGCTACCGACAGGCCCCGTTCGCGGGATGCCGAGCTACTACTGCTGAAAGGAAGTCGTGCGGTGGTGGGGGAAGAGGCCTGGAGATGCTGATCCGAGTGAGATCGAACGCTTTTTGATGGGGGAGAGGAGGCCTCGGTGACAGCGGACAAGGCCTGCGCAACTTGCTCCGTGCCGTACTCAGATGCTGCCTGTGTGCGACGAGATCCGACACGGCTGGGTAGCTCGATGCCGCCGACGGTATTTACCTCAGGCAGGACCGGAGCCCCTTGGGCATCGCTGGACTGCCGAGGTTCCCGCTCGACCCCATGTTCGCCGTGATCGCCTTCAGAATCACGATAGGGAGCTTCGCCGGCGGACACATTGCGAGAGTGAGCCGCAGCACCAGCCGCAATATCCTCCGGGTCATCGTGATATGGCTCGTTGTAGTCGGCCTCCGGGAAAAGCCCCGGAGGAGGCGCCCTGGCACTCCGGACAACCTCGAAGCCCTTGCCCTTATCCTTGGTCTTTCCCTGGAATACGTTGCGGAACCAGCCTGTCGCAGAGGAAACGGGCCCTGTAGGATCGGCAGGTCCAGTCTTCAACTTGCGGGTACCGGTATGCGAGAGCGGAGGCCCACGAACGCGGTAGTAGAAGTCGACTTCACGAACGGCATAGTCCTTTCCTTGTCCCGTGTCGTCCATCTCCATATCATCCTTCGGTGCTGGTAGATAAGCAGGGACAGGCGTGCCACGACCAGACATCGGGGCCATATCGCCGATGTGCTCTTCATCATGTCTGCGATTGCCCTTCAAGAACGACCTCGAGCTCCTCTTGCCCCGGTCGAAGGAGTCACCTTGCGAGGTCCGTCGACCAGGCCTAGGCGGCCGATAGTATGGATCCCGCGGGTGTGCAGCAATGAACGTGCTACTATTCGGCGATCCGCTGGAATACCCACCAGCACCTGTGTAAGCGGTAGGAGAATTCGTATATAGATTACCACTTGGGGCACGACTGTGTGAGCCACCACCCTGGGAGCTGGCATAATCCAGGATTGCACTGGCGCGCCCCTCACTGGCTGTCGCACGGTTCAGTAGGAGCCCAGAGCTGCCGGACAAGCTGCGAGGCCGTGAGCCTTCAAACTGGGAGGACAGTCGGTCATCAGCATGTGCCAACATCGCCGCCTCCGAGCCCATGCTTTGCCGGGCGAGATCCTGGCGCGGCACACGCCTTGACAGCTGCCGCATGCCAAAGACCTTCACCAGACCACCACGGGTGGCGCCACCGGCACCCGCGAGTCGTGCCAGGACCTCGATCAGCGTCTGCAGGGCATTGAGGAAGAATCCAAAGACGAGAACTAAGGCGTGCAGGAGGAGGATCACATAGCCGATCCAACCCCGTGCGGTAGAGGACACGGTGAGAGAGGGGACGAAGACCACGCTGAGAAGGATGGTAAGGAATCGGATGCATGAGAAAATGCTGTGGTACAGATTCATATGCGTGGGCGAAGGGAAGGGCCGGAAGGCTATCAGCGTCAGGACGGAAACGACCTCGCAGATGGCTAGCATGACGACCTGGGCGATGCCTGATGGCTGAAGAGCTCCGATGGCAACACCGCGAGCAAAGTTGAGGAATATGGGAATCATAGCGAAGGCGGCGGCATCGTCGCAGTAGGTGTTATAGAGAGGTCCATACAAAAGGACAGTCGGGAGGTCGTCGAAGAGATGGGATTTCGGCCGAGTGGACACGATCACGCGAATAAGCCAGATGGAGAAGCAAATGACAATAATGATGACCACGGCCGCCAAAGCAACGCTGTAAGCGGGCGAGCCTTTGGCAATGACAAGTTGGAAGAAGGAGAGAGAAACGATGGGCAGAAGAAGGTAGTTGAAGACGATGCGAATGACGTTGCCAACGGTAAAGGGCATATTCTTGGCGCGCAGGTCCTGCTCCGTGTTGTGTGCGAGTTCGCGGTGAAGCCAGCGCAGCCCAAAGCCAGCCTGACAGAGGACTGTTATGATGGCCAAGATGACCACCGTCCATACCATCATGCCCGGCCAGATATCGCGGGTGGTGGCCATGCCTACCAGCTGGTTCATTCGGTCCAGCCCATATGTGCCATTGATTGCATAGACACCATCCACAACGGGATTATTGCCGCCGTCCGGATGAACAAAGCTCTGGTTGAACATCAGGACCGACCAGGAGCCGTGACTGACTGCAGGCTGAAAAAAACCAGGGTAATCCAATGACAGTGACCCAGTCAAGACGACGAATTGGAGGTACTGCAGACAATCCGCAAACCCCGGAGTCACTAATCGCAGCACGTCCTCGTCGCGGCCGTAATTGCTCGTCCACCGGAAGATATCTGTTGTTCCCCAAGGGCTGTAAATCGCCGCCGTCACGGTGGCAATCCCAACCAACAGCAGGATCACCAGGGGCACATAAGTCAAGGCATCCTTGAGGGGCGAGCCCAAGTCTGGTGTAATGGCGACCGTGATGCAACCAAGCTCGGCCGCCGACGCGTCGCCAGATCGGATGGTAAACGTCGGTGTGATGGTGGAAAAGCGATACGTCGAGGCCATATCATGTTGAACTGAGAAAGCCCGCAGGGTGCTCAAATCACTCCTGGAAAAAAGAAACACAGTTCACGTTAGCTTAGGCCGAAGGAGTAGCTGGTCTGCCACAAAATTTGGACTCACAAGTTATAATTGAAGACGGGGCCCAGCGGGCATTCGCCCTGTGACAGCGATTGGCAGAAGCGCGACGCATTGCTGAAGGCCGAGAAGCCCAGCACATCAAATGAGGTAATCAGCGTGCTGTACTTGTTGTTGCTGCTGCTCAAATCCACGATCTTCCCCTCGGTCGAGCTCTGATTAGTCCACGACGAATCTGTCCACGCGGGAGCCGTAGAGCCGTCGGCCGTGCCCGACACATTTCCATAGACCGTGACATTCAGCGGCTGTAAAGGGTTGGACAGGTTGAACGTGACGGCGACGTCGAGCGGGATGTATTGCAGCTGTGGCGGGTTAGATTCGAGGATCGTCTTGCTCAGGCAGTTGTCGAAAGTCAGCAGCGCTGCTGTGGCCGGCGAGGCCCACGATAGAACCAAACACATCAGGGCCACCCACCAGGTGGAGGCGGAGCTCCATCGATGACGGGGTGCCCATCCCCGCCGACGTTTGGAGGTATCTCGCCATCGACGGCCCTGGGACATGGACAGCTGCCCGCGCCGCGAGCACTTGGTTGCATCTGGACCCGACAGACCTGCCCCAGCTGCCTTCCGCATGGTGCGCGTCGAGCCGTGACACATCTCGCCTGTCTCAGACATACGGGATGACCTCCAAGGGGGAGGTCAACCCCCGGTGTGGGTAATCGAATCCACGTTGTGTTGACGATGGGGGTGCCAGGGATCTCGCGGTCCACCTGCGCGCGTCCTCCCAGGATGGACCGGGCTGAAGGGGGGGGGTGTAGGGCTCCGTCGAAATGCCGGTCGGGGGATGATTGACAGGACGGGATGTTGATGTTGGTGGCTGTGGGTTGGGGTTTCGGAAGAGTGTATAGGGGGGTTTTGTTGGTGAAGGGAGAACCGGGGATCGGTTCCGCAAGGTTGGATGGATTGGAGGGAGGGGAGAGTTCGGAGTGAGGATTGCGAACGCTGGGTACGTAAGTCGGCAGCGACTCCTCCCTAGTGATGCTAAAAGGCTAGGCAACGGCAGTCCCGGGCCCTGCAGAATTCAGGTCGGCAAAAAGAAAAAGAAAAGTTGTGCAGCACGCAGCTCACGGCCCGCCAGCTCAGAAAAGTGGACTGATGGCCTTTGTTGTCGCTGCGCCTTGTTGGGTCTGGCCCTGTGGAGATCCGAGGAAGAGTTTGGGACGTGCAGAGGATGTGACTAACACTTGTTGAGGATGCACACAACTCCTACTGAATCATGAGAGTTCGCTTGGGAAGGATCATCATTCAGGAATAGCTTCCTATGCTTCTAATGATCTACGAGCTAGAAAGGTTCATCCCCCTGTTGTTCATGGTTCACGGTTCACGGTTCTATAGTCCAGCGGGACAGCGCAGCCTCAGGCCGAAAATAGTCATCGACGAGCCTCAGCTGAGCCTTGACTTGTCTCCTTCGTGTTTAACCTGATATTGCCCAATATACCGAAGCCAATCGCCCCTTTTCAGTCCTCAATCATTCTACGCGTGTAGCGCCGAGTCTGGCCGGAGAAAAAGCACCTTTCGGTGTTCCCGCTGGATCTGTTTCAGTCGATCCCATCAGCTACCGAACCCGGTCCAACGATTGTCTCACCCGCTGCTGATCCTCTCCCACACGCTCCAGGAACGGAGTTATACGATGTAGGTACGGAGTTCTCTGTTCTTGAGAGACATAGGGAAGGGTTTGCTCTCCCTCGTGCTGGCCCAGCATGGCGTCTGCGGCCCAGCAGAAATAGCCCGCAATCTCGATACAGGCGTTTTCCTCGCGAGGTCACTGGCCCTGTCTCAGGTGGTCTGTGGGGAGCAGCACCGTAGCTATATCCCTGGCGGCTGGTCACGCTAGCTTGGCCTTCGATGGGCCAATGGCAGGCTTGTGCTGGGTCATGATAGTCGTGATAGTCATGATAGTCGTGATGGTCGGGATAGTCGGGATGGTCGGGATTTCCCTGATAGTTCGGCCTGAGAGCTACCCTCGACGCTGCAGGGAGCGGAGTCCGGACCAGGCCGGAGAGACACTCTCGTGGGTGATCTGACGACTGGGTGACATGGGCAGGTGGGCAAACCCGATGCTATCGCGCGATAATGCCAACCTGCCTTAGTCCCCTAAATGTCTTGGCAAAAGAGAGAGGGTGTGTATAGGTATGTATGTAAATAAAATACGGAGTACTCCAGGGTCCTGGGGAATGAGAGCAGTGCCTGGCCAATGATCTGCTAAAACATCTGATGGCTCTCAGGAAACAATTGAAAGGTCCTGGGGAAATGAAAATGTAGATTCCACCGGCACACAGGTCTTTGGACAGGGCGGTCTGAGGTAGCCTTTGGGGATGGTTTGAGGAAATGACCGAAGTAATCTGGCTCGCCAGTGTACTCGCTCCCAGGTAGAATGGTGGACGGCCTAAGCTTCGTTGGTATGAGGCAAGGGCTGCGTCGGCACGCTGTATTCACCACCGTGTCTTATCTGTGCCTCGTGGGTGTTGGTATGAAGCCCAACTTCACAGTATTGCCATATTGCCATGTTGAAGCCTACCCAGAGTACGAACTTACTCGCCAGAGTCCTTGCTACGAACTAGTATCTTCTCCACTCCACACATCAAGGTGAAGCATGGTCAAAGTGATACACCACTTTCCCTCGCCCCCCAGGGGAAAGAAGCAAGAACGAGATAGATATCGCGCTGACAACAACCTACCTATGCGACGTAAGACGCCGATCCGGCTCCCGGATCTTCCCCAGATCCAGACAGAGCACTCGCTCCGTCGCCTCTGCGTCCCAAATGCCCTGTTCCATCGAATTTGGCGATCAACGCAGACGACGGGTACATCTTGCCCAGCCGCGCCCCAGGGCTGCTGATGACTCGGAGAGTGTCACGTCGTCCGGGGTGAATGTAACTGTGGCTAGGCGAGCTGCGATTGATGGGGGAGGTCGAGGGGTTTACTTGGACGTGGGTTGTGAGGATGCGGTGGGCTTCGGCGGCTATGGTTGGGCAGGGCATGGCTTCCATCAGTTGGCATGGGAGGCGTTATGTTCGGTGATTGTGGGGGCTACTGTACGGTATAGATAGGCCCGTCGAGCTGGTCGGTAGACTGGAGTCTCCAAGTCAGGCGGTATTGTGTCTCGATGTTACAGTAAATATACAGTAAATAACTATACACATTATGTGATATATGTCGTGTATTGTACGCTAGAGTCGCTGATGAGCAGGGGTGAAGCGCCCCGGGCCGACGAATTAGGGTTCAGAGGATGATATCGATTGGTGAATTAGTTGAGTAGAGGGAAATGACTATCTCTAGTGTGGCCTTCGAGCACGCCGAGTAGCGGAGGTTGGGGAACTATGCGCGATAAGGTCTGGTGAGATAGCGGACATGACCGGATTGGTGTCAGCGGGATATCGCCTGAGACCATGTATGGAGTACGTGGGAAGGCGGAACCAGCCATCATGCGAACCCCGGCTGTGTCGCATGTCAAGTATGGGTGGGCTGAAACATCTCAGGGACGATAACTTATTTATAGAACCCTATCCACCGCGCAGAAACAGGCCAATGGAGGTTTCAGACCGGGGATCCTCTTCTCGTTAGTCTCGTTCAACCGAACTCATCGAGCCAGCCCTACACAGCCATGTTCGGTGGGTAGACATCAAGCATGGGCTGCGGGGTGGCCTAAGCTGGCGATCATTCGCCGGGAAGAACAAGAACGCCTTTTTTCCTTGCGTGGCGGTGACACTCCAGCCGGTCGGCGAGGGTCCGGATCAATTGAGGTCCACTTCCTCGTCTGGAACGCGGTACCTCGGCGCAGCGGAATACCAATAATCGAGAATTGAGAATCGAGAATTGAGAAGTGGGAATGGGAATTAGGAATTGGGAATTGGGAATTGGGAATTCTAGATCATCGCCTCGGAGTCAAGACCGGTAGGAGATCGGTCGGTATTCGTCAATGTAGCGGTGTCGCAGACCTAATGTGCCCATCCAGTGAGATCCAACGGCATGGTCGGTGGCTCTATCTGACAGCGGCGAATCAGAGTGGGTGGGCCCAGGGATTTGCATGCATTCCAATCCGAGCATCCTCGCAACGACCCAAGTATGTACGGCGTACCTCGCCGGGCTGCTGACGGGCGCCGAGAGGTGTGTTCGTTCAATCCCCTGCATGGGCATGGACAGGGGCGCCTCGGGAGGACCGAAAGGGGAAGCCGGCTGAGCTGGGCAGAGTATAGATGGAAGTATGGAGTACAGAGTGCATAGTGCAGAGTGCAGGGTGGACATTTGATCAACTGCCACAAGGAGAGAGGGCCAAGCCGGGCGGTGGCTGTTTAGGGTTTGATGACCGGACAGGCGAAATGAACGGCATAGGGAGGCATTGATGGTGGCAGGAGAGGGCAGGTTGCGGCGCGACCCTGGATGATCTACACCTCCTGCTATGCACACTTTATTTGATCGAGGGATCGTGGCGATCATCATATTCAAATCAGAATACGCCGTAGTGCCCGTACTACACGTGTAAATCCCCCACGGAGTCAATCAGGGACGATCGACCGCAACAGCAAGACCGCTCGATCCCGCCACGGTGGTCAAGGTGGTCAAGGTCAAGGTGGTCAGAGTGGCCTGCGAGGGCCGTGATCTCGGGATGCTCAATGCCCCCCGACACTCGTCAGCGGGACCCGCCACAGGCCCTCTTGCACTGCTATAATCGGGCTAGTTGAGTTTCATGATGAGACCCATCGCGGGTGCTCATGGTCATTGGTCGTCCATGGCACGCAGTGGGCGGCGGTGGGGCTGCTTTGGGAAATGGTATGGCCGAGGGAAATTGGGGGATGTCAGTGTCGCGACACAGTGTCTATGTAAGTCCGGCTCGAGCATCGCGGTCATTTCGTTTTCGTAGCTGACGGCGTGGATCCTCTGTGGTCGATCGACGGTATACCGGGAGAGGATGTTCCTGCTGAGCAGAGACTTGGAGGTCCTCCAGAGCATCGGGAGGGGCGGTACGCAGTACGCAGTACGGAGTCTTATACTGCGTACTGCGTACTGTCACTCCACCAAGCGCTGGTTCTCTCAGTGGTCACGCAGGATTGAGGCAGTACCCTCGATTGACCCGCGCCCTCACAGCTCCACTGCGGGCTAGTTGGTACCTGCGGAGTATCCCAGCGGTTCACTGGCTGCCCCCTACTAATCTCGAATACTAACGGGCTACTCCATACCAGACTCCCAGAATCCCAGAATCCCATAATCCCATAATTCCATGATTCCATAATTCCTTAATTCCTTAATTCCTTAATTCACGACTGCCGGCCGGAAAGGCATTCCTCTTCTCCTTGATCCATCTGGTCCACCATCTTCCAACCCCAGGTCTCACGTCGCACCGCTGCTGGCCCAGCTCCATTGTCAACCCCTACCAAGCCTAAGCCGGTCAGTGACATCCCAAGTACTCCGTAAAGTTCACTCCCTTCCCCTAAACCCTCCACCCCCCCCCCCTTTCTCCTCTCCTTAGATAGCGCGCTTTCTTTCTTGACGATCGTGGTGACTCCACTAGGCGTAATCGCACTTCCACCCAAGCTAACTACTCGCCCAGCTGTCCTAGCTTATTTCGTTGGTTCGTCTCGGGCACGGGCGCTACCTAACCACGCCCCTCCTTCCTTAGGCGCTCTCTTTCTTCTTTTCTTTTTACATTGTCTTTTCTTTCTTTTCTCTTCTCGGGCCTCCAATCGATCCAATCCAACCGGCGCTTCATTCGAGGGACTGTGTGTGTGTATACTCCCTGCACCCTGCAGGATCCCACCTGCCACCGCCGAAGCGCCCTCCCCCTTCCCCGCTATTGCGCCGCGCAACCGTCCTCCCTCAACCACCTGCCACTCTCCTCTGCGCAGGTGGAGCTGGCCCCCAACCAGAAAGAGAACCAAATTCAGCAAACCGGTCAGTCGATAGTCTACACGCGCCCGGCCGCGGGTCGACTGCACTCGTCCGTTGATTTGGAGAGGGGGACGACCGCCCACCACGCAAACCGCGCCTTTCGATGAGGACTGGTTTCCTTATCTGCTTGTGGAATTGAACGCACCCGGGCGTGCGATGTTGACAGCAGTCTCTCTGCTTCTGCGTCCTGATATCTGCCCTCATCGACATGCCTGCCGATGACCCGTTTTCGTTTCTGGCTGCGGAGCAGCCGAAGCCCGTTAAGGAAAAGAAGCCTCACTGGAGGGGCAAACTATTCTCCAAGGACAGGAAGGATCGTTCCACCCCCGACCAGCAGATGCAGATCCAGGACTTCCTCGCCTTCAACCGTCCTACTCAAGACAACTTTGCCTGGACCAAGGCCGACTCCAGAGACGGCCCGCCCACCGTTTCCACCCATCAGGTCCCGTCCGTTCAAGATGTCGCCCATATCCCTACACCCTCAATCCCGCCCCCATTGAACGAGAATTATTCCGCCTTCAACTTCGCCAGCAATGCGCCGCCAGAGCCCCGTGAATTGCCCCAGACACCGACGATCCCCTATAAACCGCGCAAGGGCAAGGGACTTCGCGTGGGCTTCTCCGATCGCGCCCCCGAAGTAATCGGAGAAGGAGGCGATGAGACGGAGACCCCCACTATGGAGATCTCCTTGTCGCGCAAACAGTCGCGCGATAGGCAGGGGGCGCAGCCCCAAAGAGCTCCGTCGCGCTCGCCGAACCCGTCGCGTTCGCATCTGCCCGCGCTGACGGTCAACACCTCGCTGGGCGATGGTGATGTGCAATCCCGCCGGCCAGGGCCCCTGCACGACCGGCGGGGCGGGACAAGTCCCAGCTCGAGCGGGAAGCCGCCACTCATGCACCACCCGCAGGATGAGGCCCTCCTCAGCACCCTGCACATGGAAAAGCCCGGATCGCGTCTATCTTTTCGAGGATCGCCAGACTCGCATTCGTTTGCGGAGCGCGTGCGGGACCAGATGCAGGCTGAGGAAGGCCGTGCTTTGCATCATCGCTACGACGACGATGTCACATCCCCGGCGGATGACAACGACACTGATATCTCGAGCCCGGAGCCACCGCCATCGCACAGCCCCAGGAGTCCCAATGAGTCAATGTACGAGTCGATCTACGAGACGCCGCCCATGGCGGCCATGGCCCCCTCTGTCAAGTCGATGGTTCAATCCATTCGCAACCCTCCCAACCCGGCTGTACACCGCGGTCCGCCCACTCTCAGTCCAGTCGATCCCCGCATACCTCCCAATCTCACGCCAGGAAGCCCGGCAAAGGCTTCGTCCGGAGCTCCCAAGGTTCCTACGCACGAGCCGCAGCCACTAGCTCCTCCGATGAACAAGCTAGCATCTCCATCGACTCGGGAGCTCCCGCGCAGTCCTCAACCACCATCCGTGAGCCAGCTTGCTTCTCCATCCAGCGGATCCAGCCGAGAACCGTCCCGAAGCCCCCAACCGCCCAAGTTCTCTTTGCGATCCGCGGCCCATCAGGTTGGCGACAACTCCTTTACCGAGTTTAAGGATTATATTGCCAGATATGACAGCCTCCTGCGCATGGCTGCTGAGAATGTCAAGCCCCTGGTCGAGACTTCTCTGGCAGAATGGATCCGCGCTGCGGCGTGGTGGTTCTTACGAGGCAAAACGCGCCTGGAGACTTATGCGCGCGCGCGCGCAACAGCACCCGCGAGCTACGCCAAACAGGCGGTTATTGACCTGGGCAAGGCCTTGTGGATCAATGAAAACATCGTACCGGAGCATTACGAGCTCTCTCGATATGGTGCGATGGGCATTGATGCCCTCTTGGCCGTGGCCAGCACTACCGGTGATACAGAGATGGTGGATCTGCTCAGTTTCCACCAGACCGTCCTCAACCACCTTCGTTCACTTTCCATGTCCATCAAACGCAACAACATCCTCTCTCTCATTCTCGCCGACGACCACTCCCCCAGTCAGCTGGACACCAGTATGTGGCTACGGTACCCCTTTTTCGCCCCCGATGTGTCCGCTGTTCTGTCCGGTAACGCGTCGCGGTCCATGCTAGCGGACGCGCCGGGCAAGACGCCGAGTATGATGTCCATGATGCCCCTGGGAGACACGAATCGGTACTTCAGTTATGGCACCATGTTTGTGCAAGCGTGTGTGAGTTCCCGCGACGACGAGGGCCAGCAGTATGCCATGCCCTGCGCGTTGACGATTATTCGAGAGCGCTCGGATTGGTATGTCCATGCCGCGATCACGAGCCAGAGCCAGCTCGTCAATGTCATGATCCAGTGCGACCGCAAGCAGGGCCCCACCTGGGACGACGTGGACTGGCAAGTCCGGTCCCATTCGATGCGCGTCAAGCTCCCGCGTGGATTCGAGCTGGACGTCATGTTCAAAGAGGATGACTTTAAGAC
The DNA here is from genome assembly GCF_028826845.1 of Penicillium canariense. Classification (NCBI taxonomy): domain Eukaryota; kingdom Fungi; phylum Ascomycota; class Eurotiomycetes; order Eurotiales; family Aspergillaceae; genus Penicillium; species Penicillium canariense. The sequence continues at coordinate 4,464,484 of NW_026622728.1, read as the reverse complement.
GCTCTGGAACATTGTCAAGTATACGCAGAAGTCGGAGGCGAGTCTGTCGCCGGAAGCGGGGAAACCGTCGTGTTTGAAAACACATTGAAAATCTTCCAGTATATGGACCCTGGGACGCCGAAGGCGTTCCCTCAGATCCTATGGAGCGTTGTCGGATTCGTTTGTTTGAACGGTCGGTGACGGTGACGGAGGGAACTGGCTCGCGAAACGCGCATCGCGGATTCAGACTTGCCGTGTTGACTAGTCCCAAGGTCAAGACGCTCAGCAACGTTACGCACGTGCTGGGTTCTGGCTCACCGGTGGTGTTTGGACTGCTGCGCGGTGAAGACGGCGCTCCCGCTCTACTTTTGAAGGTTACCGAAGATGGACGCACCCGCTCTATGCTCATGACTTTCCACGAAGTGGAAGAGCGGACCAAAATCCATTCCGTGCTGTTGAGTATGGTTCCTCGTGACGGCGAAACCAAGACGCGTGAAATGTCCCTTCGGTCTTATGCTATTGAGGAGCCGGGGAATCAAGCCAGTGGTCGGGCCCCGACCACCCACCTCCGATTCCCAGCCGGCAATGCTGCCGTGATTGACCAGGAACATGCCTTTGTGGAGCATGGGTACGGCCCGACTATTCTGTCGGAGCATCTGAGAGCATTTATCGCCACGGAGTGGGGGTCTGTTACAGACCGTATCAATTTAGGTAAGGCATTTCTTCTTTTGGTGGAAATCTTTGCCCGCTCACAACTTGTCTCGCAGGACCTGGTGAGCTTAAGCTAGGGCTGGATGTAAATCGGATCACTGGCATGAGCGTGTTCCGCCCCGCCCAGCAGGATCTGACGGTTTCCCTGGCGGATAACCTCATCCCCTCCGAAATGCCGGAGCAAGTGTCAGATTTCCTGCAAAAGGTCACTGCTAAACCTATGGTCCGCCGGTTAGAGTTTGGTTCCATGCAGGGTATGTTGATATTCACCGTGACTGGGGATGGGATAGCCAGGTTGCTGATGCCGTGTAGATCTCCATGCCTTCGAAGAAGCGGTAACTGGATTCAAAGTTATTTTCGATGGGTATGGTCATCTCACCCCTTCAGACATGATCCACAGCGCTAAATTGACTAGAATCGCCTCTTCCTTCACCATCTCTCGCCGGCGTATGGTCGTCCCTATTTACAAGAAATGGGAAGCCAGCCTGGCTCGCATTCAAATTGTGCAGCAAGAGAAGATCATCCAATTGATCGCTTTCTTTGCTGATTTCCAGCATGGCACCTGCATGAACTTCGTACTCAAAGGCACCGACCATATCGAGTCCTTCGGGCGGTCGGGCAAGTTTGGCATTCGTATTGTGGATGCTAAATTTGCGCTTCCGAAGAAGGACGACGATCCCGGGTCCGACTTTGTGTGTCTCGATATGCCCGATTATCCAATCGAACATGACGATATTACTATTACGTTCGATAAGGAGCTTGGTGAGTGCCTGGCAGTGGCTGCTGGAGATGAGCCTTGCGCTGTTCGTCTCATCTTTTGTCTCATCTACTAACAGTTGAATTTACAGACCGCACCAATTTCAAGGTCGCACTGCCCGGATCTGTGCGAGAGCCATCACGCATGGGGTCTCTGCGCCGATAGCGTCTTACCTCTTTTTCTCACAATCCCCCGCCCTTTCATCCTTCCTCGTCCTCCACCCCCACGCTGTCACAGCCGCGTTGTCCAGCAGATGGCATTTCCCCACACCACGTGACCCAATTACGTGACCACCCCTCTTTCCTTTCCACCCCCTCAAGTCTCTTCGCTTGGTTGTATCATACCTTCGCCGACACACCCGCCCTTATTTTCTGTGCATACCATTCCAAATATTACATAGCTTCACCATGTCGCATAGCGTTGGCACCTCTACCCGCTCCCTGCACGCGGACGACCTGCTCAATGTCGTATCCGACGTCGCCCCGCCGTTGCACCTGTCCACTACCTTCCGCTACTCCAACGATCCCGAAGCACTCGTCCCTGCGGCAGACGTGAGCAGCGTATGCATCGCCCCGTGTTCCATCCCCCTTTACCTACCTGCCTAGCTATCTCCGTCTCAGTGACAATGTCCGTTATCTAATGGTGTCTATCGTGCCTGTCGTATGCTGTAGTCCGACGCCGACCACACCTCGCACATCTACTCGCGCCTCTCCGCGCCCAACCCCACCCGCTTCGAAACCATCCTCACAGCTCTCCTCAACGGAAACACAATCTCCTACTCATCAGGACTGTCCGCCCTCCACGCCGCACTTACCCTCCTTAACCCACGCCGCATCTCCGTTGGCGAGGGTTACCACGGCTGCCATGGTGTCATCGCCCTCTTCACCCGCCTCACTGGCCTGCAAAAGCTCGACCTAGACTGCGCCCCCGACCAGCTACAAGAAGGCGACGTCATCCTCCTCGAGACGCCCGTGAATCCCAAAGGCACAGCCTTTGACATCGCCGCGTACGCAGAGAAAGCCCACTCGCGCGGCGCATACCTCATCGTCGATAGCACCTTCGGCCCGCCCGGCCTGCAAGATCCGTTTCTCTTCGGCGCAGACTTGGTCATGCACTCCGGCTCGAAGTACTTCGGCGGCCACTCCGACGTACTGTGCGGCGTGCTCGCCACGCAGCGCGCAGACTGGCACGCGCAGCTCCTCAAGGACCGCATCTTCCTCGGCGCTGTGATGGGGAACATGGAGTCGTGGCTGGGCGTGCGTAGCTTGCGTACCCTTGAAGTCCGCGTCCAGCGCCAGAGCGAGAATACCACCCGCCTAGTGTCGTGGCTGCATGCCGCGCTGCACGCGCCTAGCCCCGCGCCGGACTCTGCCGAGGCTGCCGTGCAGGCTGTCCTGGCCGAGGTTTTCCATGCCTCTGTGCAGGAGACGCAGGGCGATTGGCTGAGCAAGCAGATGCCCAATGGCTTCGGGCCGGTCTTTTCGATTACGATGCGCGACGAGCGGCTTGCGCGCCAGCTGCCGAGTAAACTGCATTACTTCCAGCATGCCACGAGCCTGGGCGGGGTCGAGACGCTGATCGAGTGGCGGACCATGTCGGATACGACGGTGGATCGGCGGTTGTTGAGGATCAGTGTGGGCTTGGAGAATTGGGAGGATCTGAAGGCGGATTTGGTGAGGGCTTTTAGGGAGTTGGGGAAGCTCTGGCGTGAAATTCGATAATTGTGTATGTATTAGGATCGAGCATAGATGAAAGTATTTTTGGTATTTCTAAGTGAGACCCTAGTAGATCTCCTTCAATGTGTTGGCCCGCAACCCATCAGAAGCGACGGCCGACATGAAATCACAGAAAGCAGCCGTACTAGACATTCGTCAATCAGCTTCTGGAGGTGATGCAAAGTGCTGATGACTCGACCCATTGCGACCTGCTCCTTACCAGAGCCGCCATTCAAAACCACAAGCAAGAATGACTGAACCAATCGATGATCGTGCCAGATCGTTAGATTTCTGATTCGTTCATGGACGTCCCTGCACACCGTCTTCGTCGTCTGCGCCCAGTCTCCTGGGAATCATAATCCTGCATGATAGCTCATGACGAGTTCCTGGCGTTGGCCGTTTTCCTTGTATGCCAACTTTGCATTCGTCTAAGTTCGTCTAGGTGCTTGCAGAGGACAGGCCACTATATTCCGGCTATTATATTCCAAGGCTACAGAAACCGAGCGGGCTATAAATCATCATGGTTTCCGGGATATCTCCATTGCAGGCATCCTTACTACCTACGTGTTAGATCTAATCTACAGAAGGTTGAGTAGGAAAGTCACGAAGCTCGGTATCTGGCCTTTGTTGCTAGCTCGGCAAGCTGGTCTGCAGGTCTAATAGCGAGATCGTGTCAATTCTTACGGGTGAGGATTTCGTTTCTTTAACCGTCAGTGTTGTTATGTTTGGAAGGTTCTAGTCGAGTCTCAACGAGTCCAACCCAACTTCATGCCGGAACGGCATTGGAAAATATTAACTGCTACACTGATTTGGCTTTGTGAAGGTCCAAGGCCCTCTGCATGATAGATGGGTAGAGCGTGACTGGAATGGCGACACCTCGGCCTAACAGTGTTAATGGCAATTTGGATTGTCGATCATCAACACCAATTAGATGGGTAGTGTACTTCTTCGGCTGGTCTGTTGGACACTGGCGGTCCTGCTCAATTTGCGAGTCTATTGGTGAGCAGGCTAGTGAGGTACAAACAGAGATTACGATGAGATGAGTAAATTGAATATTGAACCCCTTTTGAACTGTAGAGTAGGGGGGAAAATCTGATTCATCTCGCGTTATTTCGCATATAATATATCCAAAGAAGCTTGCCCAACGCACACCTGTGCACCAAGGCCTAGTATCAAGGTCGACGGGACCTACTCATTCTAGTATATCCACGCCGCGAGCGTGAGGGCAAGTATAACCCGATCCAAGCAATCCAGCGCTCTAGACCAGATATCTGAATCCCTTACGCATGCGCAGCGACTCATCTGCACTCTCCATGAAGACAACATCACCAGTCTGCGCATCAGCATGACCTGCATCCCACTCCGCCTCCTTCTCTTCAAGCCGCTTGTTAAGGCGAACAAGAATCATGCGGAACGCCCAGAAGCCGACAATCGTGACGCCATACATGGCTGTGACGATTCCATAGCTCTTGCGGTACCCGTTCTCGGAGAGGTTCCACACGTACGAGCCGGCGACGTTACCGAGTTGACTGAAGGCATTGACGAGGGCCAGTGCGACGGCACGCTTGGCGGGGGTCGCGGGAAAGACGAACTGATCCACGAGTAGAAGACGATGAAGCCTGCGTAGGAGCCTGCCTGCAGGAAGAGGGCGAGGTAGCGGGCGGCGACGTTCAGGGTCGACATGCTGATGATGAAGCCGACGAGACCCATAAAAATGGGCCCGTAGATGTGCCAGATCTGAAGACTGTTAGTGGATTTGTGGGTGTAGTATTACAGAGATAGAACTCACCTTTTCTTGGGTTCTGTCCGCGTGCCAGGCGTTGATGACGGAAAAGATGCAGGAGAAGACCCATGGGGGAGCACTCATCAGCAGCGTGGGGACGTAGGAAAAGCCGAGAGTACCGGTGAGGGTAGGCTATGAGTGGCGGTGGTTAGTACCAAGGTGATCAGTAATTCTCTGGGTCGAGTGTCAAGACTTACGAAGAAGGCGTTGAAGGACAATCCCACGACGTAGGCAGTGAAGGACAACATCATTATGTAGATCTTGAAGTCCTTGAGGGACATGATAAGACCGGCAAAGGGGCTTTGCTCCTCGGAATCGGTATCAGCCTCGCCGACATCCTCCAGAAGTCGCAGCTGCGCCACGAGAAGCTCCTCTTCAGTGAAGCCGCGTGAATTGGTGGGCAGGTCCGGCAGGATGAAGGCAGAGGAGACGGCAATGGCCATGGTGATGGCACCCTCGATCCAGAACAGCCAGCGCCATGCGGGATGGCCCAGCACGCCCTGCATGTTAGACAGAACACCAGCAGCGACGAGCGACGAAAAGGCATTTGAGATGAGGTTTCCACAGAACAAAATGGCATTCCGGGTGGTCAGCTCCTTGCGGGTGTACCACTTGGAGAGAATAAGGAGGGCACCGGGAAGGAAGGCAGCCTCGACGAAGCCCAGCAGGAAACGGATAGCCGCCATCTGGGAGAAGTTTCCTGCGAGTCCGGAGCAGGTCGAGACCAGACCCCACAGAGTCATCGCGATGGCAATGTAGATCGAAGGCCGCTGGATGCGGTTGATGAACATGTTGGAAGGGACCTGCATCAAGATGTACCCGACGTAAAGAATACTCAAGCAGGTCGAGTACTGGGTGTCGGTGAGGTTGAGGTCAGCCTGCAAACCCTTCAGACGGGCCGCCGAGATGTTGTTGCGGTCGAGATAGTTCATGATATAGATGAGCACGAACAGACTGCACCGGGCGTCCAGCTTGCGTTTGAGGCTCTTCTCGACGACGGCTCGCCGAGCCGGGTCGATATGAGGGAGGACATTCTGCTGCTCGGCCACATGCTCGAGGTTTTCGATGCGTTCCTTCTCGACCTCGACCTCGATGCGGTCGTTGTTTCGTGAGATATCGTCCGCCATTGTTTCTGTCTAGATTCTCTCTGCAACCAGGCCGGATTCTCACACCGAGAAGAAAAGTAGCTCCAACAGGGGGGCAGATTTTTTCCTTTTCTCTTTGCATTTCCCCAGCCCCACTAATCCGGTTGCGTACAAACCCCAGTAACCCCCACGCTAACATTCTCGTAAGTTGCGGGGGGTTGCGGTGGGGATCGTTGGCGTCGGGACGCACCACGGCAGGTTTCCTCGGTTGCGAGGTTCTCCGACCAGCGGAGAATGCCCGTGAGCACCGCGTCGCGCCTTCTGACTGGCTGGTCGGCCCGGCACCGTGCGTGGGCAGTCGGCTTTGACTGTTTTGACTTTAGGAATGCGCCAACAGGGGAACGCAAGAATCCCGGAATTTCGGTCCACGAGGTGTCTGCTATGGGTATTCTCAGCAAGCCCTGAAAGGATAGACACGTTTGAAAGCGCAGCACAGACTGCACCTGTGTAAAATGGTCGGGATCCTCCCTTTTCCTCCCAGTGCTCGGGACGGAGAACAGGGCGGGTTTCCCGTGGGGGTTTTTTGAGGTCACCTGCCGGGAACACCCCGTGAGTCCCGTGCTTTCTGCCCCGGAGACCCGCCCTCGCTCGGCGATTGGAGCGTTGATTGGAGTCCCGAGAAACGTGTTCGGCCAATTAAAAATGCACCTCCCCTGTCTCTCCCGACTGCGAGCCATGGAAATGTTTAGCCGAAATTATACGTCAGGCCTTGGGGGCAGTTGTGGTGGGGGTTTGGGGAATTCTAGATCAAGAGGCTTACGAAGACGCCACCAAACTGATCTCATTTGGCTGTATGCATCACTCTGTCACCTTGTCCTCGTGACTCCCACCTTCTTGCCATTTGGAGCACTACACTACGATCACGTTGAGGATCAAAGCGTGTTGCCATTGGATTAATTACTGCGATATACTGCGGACAGATTTATAGACACTAGCAACTGAAGGTCAATGACTGGTAACCGATGCTTGTAAGAATGATCAGAATTCGATTGAAAGACAATGTCCTACCAGCCACATCGAGTCATAGCTAATGGTAGTTGGCGCCATCAAGGGGCCAACGCGCAGTTCACCACAACACCTATTAGCCTTCCACGACGGTGTCATCGCCAGCCGAGCTACTGAAATGCTGGGGGTGGCAGGTGTACTGTGGGGGTGTGACGGAGATTGAATCCACACATCGCTCATAATCTGGAGAAACACGGCCACTATTTCCGCATCCTGAGCGCCGGTGAACCCCCAGGTCCGGGTAATCGAACTCCACTTTTAGATGTCAGATAAGAGTAATGCCAATAGCTAATGAAGTGTTTTCTAACTCATCTTACTACCGTGGCTAATACGGTAGAAGTCGAAAGTGGTGCTCTCCGGTGACAGGCTGTTGATTCCATTGGGCTCTGTTGGGGCAGGAAACGAGATCAGGTGGAATGCTTATACTGGCTTTCGGATCCAAATGAAACCGTGAGATTCTGGAAGGTTCTTTTCTTTGAGCGCTATCGCCAGCGACTGAGCAAGAGCGGATGACAGATAGCAGGAGCCAGGGACAAGAACTTGCTTGAGACATTCTGGAAGTGGTGGCAACAAGTCGACAAGGTCGATGTCGGGTACGGGTTCAGCAAAGACACCACTGCGAAAATCGACGGTGCGCTACTTACTTGTATTCTGAAAGCGGCTTGATAACGGCGAACTGTCTCTAGGTGTTTGCGATTATTGCTCAAGAAAGGAAGCTTTACCTCGGTCGTTTTGTTAAGGTAATCTCAGACCTCGTTTTGTCACACAGAAACAACTCAAATACCATCGCACCAAGTTTGCGACCTTCAAGAGTCGACACCGCCGTCTCAAACCCGGAAATTCGTTTACGAGACCAAGGGAGCCGGCACAGTGCGAATTCAGGAAATCGAGTCTAGAACTGGCAGAACTGTGTCACTCCAGCTTTATCAGGTCTTTTACTCTCCAAAATTCCATGCCAACCTGATTTCCGTGAATTCATTCCAGAGCAGAGGACACTGGTGGTGTATGAAAACCGACTGCAGCATAACAAGGCTTGTTTGCCGTTGCGAACTGGCCTCGGCTGTGGATTCATTCTCGCGCATAGCCCACCTACAGTGCCACGTTCTTGTAGCTCTCTCGTGGATGGGCTAGTTATGTTCCGAGTCACAACGCGAGGCGAGAACATTTTCGAAAGCAGTGCGTCGAGTATAAAATTTATGACGGAACCACCCTGCTGGCCAGTGGTACCAAAAATAGCTAGGATCTTGCTCATGGTTTCGAGTTGTAGTATACTTGGATGGTGATGATATGTGAGCTCGAATCCTTTCAATTCTCCGGTTGAAGCTTCCAGTCGGGTGAATGACCCTCTTTGTATCAAGTCTAGCTAGCTTCTATGCGGAGAGTCCTGTCCCAGTCCTTCTTTCTTAGGCCTTGGCATACTACAATTTTAGTTTATACTGGTAATGTTTTTAACATATTGAAGTTCTCAATGGTTTTGTCATGCACTACTAGAAATTTTTGCAAAGATGAAAACATATCGCCAACATTTCATTTACTATCCCTGCTAGTGTCATCTACGTGCAGGGGTCACGTCGATTTTTCTTATTGTTTTACTATGACAAGCACGCTGCGTATCTCGGGTTTACGTCACTATGTGTAGATATTTCCGGTTGAAAGCACCCTCGACCCGTCGGAGACCAATAGGCCCTCGCCACGAGTGTCCGACGTGGCCACTAGTCAATTATGGGGCTGGCTGAGAAAGCGATCCGTGCATTTCCCCAATTAGAGTCGCGGGAGTACGGTATGGTGTCATAGTACCCCATAGGACTGATGGAAATCTTTCAACAGAACCCGACATCTTCAATACATCTCTGAGTTTGTTTGGGAGGCCGTCAGTACTCGCTATATGCATAATCCACCTCCTGGGATAGTAGTTCGACTATTGGTATATTTACTGCTTCGCAGATTTTCAAAAATTTGCAAATCTTGAAGCGTATATTGTGAGGAGAGAGTTATCGTATACAGACCCCTCTTCAAGGAATATGTCGTGTACCCCTCTTCAAGAAGATACGTCGTGTAACAGGTCCTGCTGTGTGGGATGCCTGTATTACATTTCTTCATTGGCCCCATCTACTGGTAGATAAATTACTTTTTTCACGTGTATGAATAACGTCTACAGCTTGCAGTTCAGTCGCTTACCTAAATTACACCAGGTAGGGACACGGCGTACCTGTGGCCTAGAATTGCATGTATTCATTTTGATCAAATACCAATGCTCACGTAATAAAGTTCTTCCAAATATTATAAAATCGTATCTCCGCTCCGGATAATGTGCAATTACTAGCCCATATACAAGTGTTATACGGCACCAAGGACCAGTCATGTCTTTAGCCCATAACGAGCTGATTGGAACTAATCTCTCTGTCATTGGGCTTTTCCTTTTTTATCTTTTGTTTCTTTCTTACCTCTGCTCCGTTTGGTTCAATCCAGACCCCACCAGAGCATGGGTCAAATTCGATCTCAGCTCCAGAAAAGCCAAGAACAAGTTCATAACGGATGCACTGGGAGTCGTCGAGGCACATTTACGTCTAGTAAGTGACTATAGTCAGGCTTCTCCCTCGAGGCACTAGCCACTGATGAAAATAATCTACTACCTAGTCTGACGTTGCCCGGATAAACACCGATAATGGATACAAGACAGTTCTCTCGCCTAAATTTGCGAAGGAAATTGCCAGAGCTCCTTCGCTCAGCTTCGGCAAGCACATGGACGCTGAATTCCATACCAATATTCCAGCCTTTGCTCCATTCAAACAGTTTCATCCAGACAGCATCTTCCTAGAGGTAATTAGGGTTAAATTGAAAAAAGCTTTAGGTATGCACTCGTACCAATTTTGTGTGTTTACTTCTGATATTTTAATCAGGGAATGCTATGGAACCGCTCTCGGATGAGGCCTCAGTCTCCTTTCAGAGTTATCTTTCAGAAAGCCCAGGTAACTCTCTCATGAAATACTATAATATCATCCGGTCTAATGCGAGATATAGAGTGGCATAATATTCCTCTGAAATATACAATGACTAAAATCATAGCCCAAGTGTCATCCAGAATAATTTTGGGTGAAGGTATCTGCCGAGACCCTGAGTGGCTCCATATCACGACCAACTACACAGTGGACGCTTTCAGGGCGGCAGAAGAACTGAAACTGTGGCCTAAGGCTTTTCGCCCCGCGGTTGCTCGAATGTCTGGGTCCTACCGGAAGGTTCATAAAGGGTTTCAAGCTGCGAAAAACAAAATTGGCCCTCTATTAGAGAAGAGATATAACGAAAAAGCTAAAGCATTACGAGAAGGGGGGTGATACCTTATTATAACGATATGCTGGAATGGTCAGAAGAGACCGCAAATGGCCGCCATTATGACCCCACAGCAGTACAGCTGGCCTTTTCAGTTGCTTCTACACATGCAACAGCCGATATGATAACACAAGCAATCTTTGACCTTGCCGGAAGAGAAGAGCTTGTTCAATCCTTACGGGATGAAACCATTTCGATTGTATCAGGGGAAGGATGGACCAAGACTTCGGTTTCGAAGCTCCAATTGATGGATAGTTTTCTAAAGGAGTCTCAGCGGCTGAAACCAGCTCATATCGGTAGGGGCTACATGGTCAAAGCAGAAATTTGTTGCAATTTCACTGATTTTAAAAATTCTAGCCTCACTGGAACGCGTTGCTGAAGAAACCGTTAAATTAAGTGATGGAACGAAGATCTTGAAAGGCACGTCCCTTATGGTAGCAGATACCTGGATGTGGGATAAGGAATTCTACGAAAATCCGAAGACCTTCGATCCTTACCGTTTTCTAAAAAAGCGACAAGCCACTAGGAGTGGATTTCATGTTTCTCTTGTGTCCTCGTCTCCGGAACATCTTGGTTTCGGTCTCGGCATCCACGGGTGTCCGGGAAGGTTTTTCGCTGCGAACGAGGTTAAACTACTTCTCTGTCATTTTATACTGAAGTACGACTTCAGGCTTGTAGATGACACAGTCCCTAGGCCAAGGAGGTATGGAGTTTCGCTTCTTTCTGATCCTGAAGCAGAAATTTCTATTCGTCGACGTCATGAGGAAATATTGATTGGGAAGATCAAAAGCTAAAAACGATTTCGAGCAAATTGCCAACTCTTTTGTATTTCGGGAGATTTGAGCCAATTAATATCCTGTGATTGATTGTATCTAATTCCCGCCTGAGCCTTTCATCTTCTATCGTTCCAAGTTGCCTTTTCCAAGGAGCCATTGCACTTAACCCACTTGGTGCACTATCTGACATGTTCTACAAGATAGCTCTATAGACCCGAGCCCGTCTAAAGCAAGCTGGGAGACGGTTCAATTGCAAGTTTCAGTCTTGTGATTCGCAGCCGGTACCCGGAAGGCCGAATCCAGCGGTATCAGCACAAGAGAAGATGGCTCCAGCGACGATATTATTTTGTCAGAATTCAACAAGAGATCAAGGGCAATACCACACCAACTTTTCGTGAATCTAGTTGCTGCTTTGGATAAGATTACATTACATTGCTAGCTCAGGGGGGCTGCTTCAGGAATCAAGGCCTGGGAGGCCCTAGAATTAGGATGTAGCTACTATTTGATAGGATGGGTGGGAATTCTGTAGGAGCTCAAGATCTTTGGCGTCAATATTGTGAGTACCCGAGTTTTCGGTATGGGATAAACCGCACGGTCAAAACCATCATCTCATTTTGAAAATGGTTGCCTCGGGTAGAGAAGTTCAGGTGATATGGCTCGAACTGCGTGCTCTTCCAGAGGGATAACCTCAACAAGAGCGATGTGAGAGACCAAACGAAATTCTTGATTACCCTTCCCGGTATGGGAAGGACACTAGCTAATACTAGCTAACGTAATTTAACGTTAAAAGTACCACGCCTTCCAACATGCTTGAGATAATATGTCGGACCCATTCAGTCGGGAGTGGAAATAACCCCAGCACTTCAACCAACAAGTCCATTGCTTTGTGGTCGTGGGCTGTATCTCGCAAATAGAAGGTGGTCAGGTTGAAACTAGCAAATGAACTTGGAATAGTTGTTGTTCTGAGAGAGTGAATTTGTCAATTGATTTACAGTGTGGTCTGATACTTTAGCCCGAACGAGGCGGAAGATCGGTGTGTCATGTAGCACTTTCTTGGTCCGAACGACATCAAGGCCGGCTGGCCCAATGGCAAGGCGCTTGACTACGAATCAAGAGATTGCAGGTTCGACCCCTGCGTCGGTCAATTTTTTGCTCTTTTTTCTTTTAGATGATAAAGCATTTTTGCTTCTTCTACATCTGAGTGTATGTTGTGAAGGTTTTTGGGGTATGATAACATGACGTTGGTTTAAGAATCTCCGAGGAACTGTCTACCAGCATTCGTTCCAACATCAGCATCAGATATGTACCGTAAGAGCTAAAAGGGTGATTATATGTAGCAATTAGGCCTGGGATTACAGAATTAGAAAATCCGTTTTCTATTATTGGCTGAACTTACGAAAAACCAGGCAACGTAACGGACTTGCTCAAGTAGTGGCGAACAAACCATTTCGTCGGTGCGGCACCATCCTCCTCAAAAGCAGAAAAGCGACAAGCATTGTTGCTTGCTTTGAGGATGACTTCTTCGCAGTATTTTGGTTTATCCGAGGCATATTAACCGGTTATTTTAGCAAACGTGAGGTAATTGTAATGGTGGTTGGTGAGAAAATGACAGCCAAGGCGCCATGTAAAACCCCACTCGTCGATGGATATATATTTGTCCTCAAATATTCTGCAAATTTCTAGGTCGGAGTTCCCTGCACCAGAAATGAAACCCTATACTTAGAGGGGTCTTCTCATATTTATGGATAACCCAATTGGTTGATTATTTTCCCACTGAAAGTATCGAGAATACTCGGTCGGATTTTTTTGTTCATGGATTTCCGTTATACAATAATGTCTAAAAGCATTAATCAGTCACTAAACTGGCTTCTCTTTCCATCTAAGATGCTATGGCCGAGTGGTCTAAGGCGCTTGACTAGAATTACGACCCTTTGGTCTGATACTACTTATCAAGTCCGTTCGCGGGCGGCGGTTCAAATCCGCCTGGCATCGATTTTATTTTTGCATTCCTGCGAAAATTTTTGGTACTGAAATCTGCAGCCGCTAAGCGAGTGGTGTTGTGGGTCAACGTTGCGGATAGTCCGAGGTGGCTAGAACATGAGTGGTGGGAAAATCAATAATCCGCCAACGGTATAAATATGCAGCTAAGAGCACAAGGGCGTGAGGGAAAGCACTAGTTTCTTTATCATCATTATTTCAATCACAAGAAAGGCACCTCTTGCAAGGCCTGAAAAGAAATACCTGTGGAGAGGGCCGTGTTCCGCACGGAAACTTAACATGACTGACCATAAGCTCAATTTCCGAAGTAGAGATGGGCTGGACACCGGTTACGGCCGCTAGAAAAAACAAATATAGACAGTCAAAACCATCAATGGCGATGGTGGAAACAGTAAATCAGCCGGAGGTGGTCAAAGAGCTCAAGTAACAGCTGTGGTCGACAAAACGTGCGTACACATTTTGCATCCGATGAATGCTGGACTAGCGTCGTGGAAGGTAGTGTTGCACATAAGGGGGAAGTAAACGCGACAAGAAATTTATGTGACCAGAGACCATCTGCCAAGCAGTGCACAAAAGCAGCGTTCATTTATCTCCCAATGGAACTCTAAGTGTATTTCGTATTTTGTCGAGGTGGTATTTGGTACCTCGTCTGGACAGGATTACTCAAGCTTACACACATCCACTTCTTTACTCTACTGGGCACTAAATTTGGATGATTGCACCAAGAGAATCCAGTGGTCATATCTCATTATTCGTAGCAATAGCATCTCAAGAATAAGACCCCAACCAACACTTGGCCTTATTGATTCCATACATGAATGGATGCTCATTGGTACTGCGATGCAGTAATGCAATAGGAATGCAAATAGAATTGCAATGCAATTGAGTCCGCGGAAATATGCTCTGGCAGAGAAATGCAGAGATCCACAGGACATACATTGTCCATGAAATAGAAATCCATGTTCTTATGGCTTGCAAATGATCTTTGATCTTCATTGTCATGTCATGCAAGATAAGCTTATCAGTTCAGTCCACGGGTCCAGAGCGGAGATCTCATCTGATCTAGTCTGAGATCAGATCAGATCTTGACGGAAGTGATCCAGCTCCAGGATGGACGTTGTCGGGTGGTGGCATCGGGGTGCGTTCATCGATGTCTTTTTGGGCTTCTGCTCTCCTCGCTCCTCGTCTCTCCTCAACTCGTGCATCACAACTCGTTCTCCCTCCCCCCTCGCCGTTCTCTTCTCTCTCCAAAAACATCATTATCACCCCCGCCCTGCCGCGGCGCGAAGCCGGCTCACCCGCGGCGTAGGGCTTTTTTTTAGTATTTCATATTATTTCGCTTTCGCATCAAAAACACCCCCACAAACTTCGGTGAAAAGCAAGGCATACAAAAAGGAAGCGATGACCGAGTGCGAGTGCAAGTCCCACGACACCTCGATCCAGGCGTACAGCGTGGCAGTGATAGACACCAAGTCAGAGTCTAGGTTTTAGGGGTCACAAAAACCTCAACTGACTCTCTGTCTGCTTTTTTACCTGCGAACAACAATACCCTGGCGACGGACACCGCTGCGTGCGGCGCGGTACTCCTCATCACTTTCCTCAGACTCGGAGCAGCTCGCCTCACTCGACTCCGTGACGTACCCGCAACGCGAGCCGCCACAGTCAAGCTTGACGCGGTCACCCTTGCGGGTGATCCCGTAGCGCTCGCAGCGGCACTGCACGGGAGGATCGCTCATAGAAGACAGCGACGAGGGCGACGTCGAGCCTGAGGAGCGGGACGACAACGAGGACCCCGCCGAGCTGGGCGGGCTGTTGGACAACGAATACTCGTCCGACAGGCGGGACCCGGCAAAGCGGCGGGTAAGGTCATCGACGGTAGGCGTGTACTCTGCCTCACGAAGTTGGCGCGAGGCGTAGGGCTTGCTCGGCTTGGGGTGCTGGATCTTGGAGGGCGAGAGGGCGCGGCCAGTCGCCACGCTGGTAGAGCCGCGGCGGGTCTTGGGGGCGCTGCGTCCGCTGCTGGACTTGCCGCCAGGCACGTCGAGGATGTTGAGCTTACGGCCGGTGGTCGGCTCGACAGTGTACTCGACGGCGGGGTCGTGCGAGACGTGGTATCCGTCCATGATGTAGTAATACCAATAGCGTCCGCCGAGCTGCAGCATGGAGGTTTGGAAGCGAAACTTGCCCATCCAGGCACCTGGCTTGTCTTCAGCAGAGAGGGGCAACTGGCGCGAGTAGTTGTCCCAGGAGCCAACGAGGTGGACGGTCTTGACGTTGGACGAGGTCCGGAGGGAGAACTTGAGTTGGACGGCGGCCATGGTGAATGATGCCAAAAAGACGAAAATGGGTAATAAATATGAATATGAATAAGCGTGAATAGAAATATAGACACGGACGTTGTCGTGGAAATGTAGCGGCGCAAAAGAAGAGTCGGGCGACTCTGGTTTTGATCTGTTCTCGGTGGAACCAGCCCACAACAACAAGAAAAAGAAATAGGAATCGAAATTCCGAGCGAGATTAAAATTAACAGTGGATTTGTTGATAGAGCTGAAACAGCAAGGCAACACGATCGACCGGCGAAGTGTTGCGAGAGGCGGAAGGCACTTGCTGTGGGGGGATTGAAGGATTCGAGAGAAATCCGAAGCACAAGGCAGAATAGATCGGGGCAGGGCACAGTACAGAGAGAGCACAGCTCGTTCTGTATTGGACGGGGGATCAAATTGGGGTTTTGGGGGTTGGGTTGGTGGTGGCTTGGGGAATAGAATTAGAATAGAAGTATAGAGTGGGCAAGAAACAGAAAACAAAGAACCTAACAGCCAGTGTCAGGATTTCAACTCGAAGGGGCAGCTCTAACAACAAATGCTCGCTGGAGAAGAAAGGAAGAAGTCTGCCTGGGCGGCAGGGGGGATCTTTTAAGAGAATCGAATGGATCAGCGCTGCAGAAAGGCCGGGCCTGCTCTGCTGGCCCTGGCGGGGCCATGAAAGTATGAACGCGGGCGGTTAGTTTGGCGATGTGATTGGCGGGGCTGGGGGGTGCGTCGTGATGGGCCATCAACAGCGGGCGGGCCAACCAGCACGCATCATTTGACGCTGGCCGTGAGACGTCGGGAGGGGCAACGAGGACAATCAAGTCACATCAACTCGGGTCCAGTCACTACCCCCGAGAGAGCTAGTCACATCTGCCCCTCTCCTCGAATCAGCCGCATGGATCCCCCATGGTCTTCTGCCGGCCATTCCTCGCCATCATCCGTGCAGGAGAGATACCACCGCTACCCACACCTCGAGACGTGGCCGGACGTCATGCTTCTACACGACGCCTCCCAATATGATCATGACCATCATCTGCATGTCGTGCGGGCAGCCTCTGCACCGAACCGGCCTCATTAGAAAATACCCGGTTCACAGCGCTGCTCTACTCCGCCTTCACGTCTCACACATCCACCTCTAATCACCCCTCTGCGTCTGCTCCTGGTATGGCAGTGAGATCGATAAACAATCAGCCTAGGAAGGGTGCGTCGGCCGAAGCCCTCGCCGACGGGGACTATACGCAACTCCCGAGTACCCCAGCGAGGGTCAGGGCCCCTGCGCCCGGCCTGCGCACAGTCCACGATCCAGACGGGCGGGCGCGCTCATAACCGGGAAAATTCGCCGACTTGCTGCAGCTCCAAAAACGAACATGGATGTGGACATCCCAGCACGTCCAGACGACAGGTCTTGGCCTGATTCTCCCTATGTTTATCTTCATGGTCGATTCTATTTCCCGTCTGACACGGTCAGTGTGAGACATGCATCCCTGAACCTCCCGCATGCACGGGAAAGAATGCCCGTGCCGGGCTCTCCGTCGTCCCGCCCGCCCAGCTTGGTCTGATCTGATCCCTCGCCAGCCTGCAGCGTCCTTCACATTTGCATCCACGCGCGACCCCGGGGTTACCACAGGAACTGACCCGCATGGGGCGAATGTGCCGATGGGCCTGCCCTCATGCACGAAATCCCCAATCTGCCGCAAAACGGTCGCTTGGGGCCCTCATCCACATCCGGTCCTCCTTCCTTACGCGTTTCTCTGGTCTGCTGTTGTTAGTAAATCCGGCGCCAATGCCCATGAGAGGTACGGGAAAGATGGGTCAACGATCCCGCGTATTGCCCCGCGTTGGTATACCCCCATTATGGGAGGAGCTGCGGGGTGATTTTGACATTGATTATCTGTCAAGAGCTGAAACTGGGCGATTAAAGCGATAGTAATGTTGACGGCCTGACCGAACCACTACCTACACAACGGAATATTGTCGCTTCTTGCTAAAGTTACATAGGTGAATGTCGAGCTTACGCCTACCTCCGCTCCGCTAGGTAGAAGTCAAGCGGCTCAGGACCCTTCATCATCGTGGGATATATATAAGTACGGCAGCTAGTAATATCCTCCACCCGTATACTTCCTGCCGAATAGATAATCAGATTCAAGTAGGCATGGATGACTATCACAAGCCTCCAATGCTTTACAGCCGAGCCAAGAGCCGGGTATACATCCTGTTGATGGCCCATGGGCGTGTAATCCCGTTTCGCTGGGCAAGTAATTGGTGCACGCCAGTCAGGCCCGCATTGATCCCACTTAAACATATATTCGAACCCTTAGGTATTTTGTAACTCCGTATACAAAAGTGACGAAACCTAGCCAGCACCAGGAAGGAATCTGACCTACCTAACAATGGAAAGTGTATGAAAAGACATGTAAAAATTTCAATATTGGTAATCTTTTTCATCTACTGCTAGACAAGCGTTCCATTTCTTCAATTGACTGTCCGCCATTCTTTCTGTTCCTCTCTCAACGATGCTAATTCGGATTGAGTTCACTCTAATTTCTAAGAAGGGCGCTCCCAATATGAGCAGCCAATCAGCTCCCAAGCGACCTATCCGCTCCAGCATCATTGGTCTAGTGGTAGAATTCGTCGTTGCCATCGACGAGGCCCGTGTTCGATTCACGGATGATGCACATCCTTTTTGTCTTTTTGCTCTTCTTGTCTTTGAAAAATGTGAAAGAAGCACAATAGCTGTTGATGAAGAGGAGGGGAAGGAGATTGAGGCATGCCAGAACAATTTATTGAAGTGGTGTAGCAGGTCCTGGCAGATACCTAGTCCCGGTACGGCCAACCCAACCACAGAGGAACATCGCGCAGAACAATCCAGCTTAATCCAAGCAACAAGTTTTTCCCAAAACCGTTTTCATATATCCACGCCCATTTCCTGGAGAATATGAGTGGATCAAACTAAGAGATGACACATTGTACGACTTTGTGGAGCATGTGAGTTCCCGGAACTTCTTGTCGCAGTCCGGAGGCCATGCCCAGACTCCCAATGCGCTTCGCGCCCCTCCCCACCTTCTGAAACTGAGAACCAGGCCCCGCACAGATCAAATAACCCAAGCCATAGATTTTCATCCAGATGGAAGTAGTCTCTCGGCAAGCAGAGTTGTTGGATCAAATAAATCTTACCAGTTCTAGGCTTTGGCGGCCCCCTACGAAGGACAATAGCGGCCACTTCAAAAATGCACAATTATGCATATTCTAGACTGGTAGAAAGTTTAGATAACTAAATTACAATTACAGCGCCTATATTTATTCATGTACCAAGTACGTAAATTCTGTTATGAACTATGTCTTGGCTGTCTTGGCTGCTAGCGACCATAGATATGCACTATGCGGCTTTATACAAACGCCTAGGATAGGCTCCTCACCGGAGTCGTGGTAGTATAATGCACGAAGCCGAAGGCCGAAGTGTTTTATACACCGCTTGGTATATCTGGTATCTTTCCCTATAGAGCTGAAGTAGTGGATATTTAGGGTCAAAGCTAATGCCTATAAGCCTTGCTGTAGTCTTCGAAGGAGTTCTTGGTCAAAGGAAGGTTGATAATCTTGAACGTCAAGATAGTAGTAGTTTATAATTAGCTTCCCTAGGATGTTGTTTAACTAGTGAGACTATCGCGATAGGGGTAATAAGTAGAAAGTGGAGAATCTATATTTTTATGGGAAAGATAGTGTAATGAACGATTCCTGCATTATAGAGCGGTCCCTGGGCGGTCTAGAATATGCCTACTTTATGCATTTTCGAAGTGGCCGCTATTGTTCTCTGTTAACACACGCCCACACCCTTCCCCCCCCAAAACCCAACTCCCCCACCGTAGTGTGCGTAGGTAATGGGCCATATTGAACTCATGGGACTCATACGTGGGAGCTGCCGCCACCTTACTCCCCTGGGGACTCCAAGGTACTGGGAGCACCAAAACTTATGTCAGGTTGCTTCTATAGACTTGAGCCTTGTTGGATAATTGACCGCTCTAATATTATTGAATGATTTTCTTTTTTGTTGGACAATAACACATATCACATATCATTATTTCAACCGGCAATCTCATTGGTGTTTGGCATAATCTCATTGGTTTTTGGCATATCTCACTTCAAACTTGTCGCGATCAGAGTCTCCATAGAGGAAAGCAGATCATGTACACGGTTTGCATTGGTCTTAAGCGACAAAGTTTCTTGACGTTCAAAGGGGGCCAGACTGACCTGATTGCAGCCAATAACGTAGAATCTTACATAGTGCCCGATGACAACAAGCCCATAAACAGGAATGTTGCTCTTTCTGTGACCCCACTTGTTGATATTCCGCTGCAACTGATCGTGAGCTTCCCTCCACGCCTGTAGAGTAATGTTGCCTCCGCTGGAAGGAGCGCGCTTGGCCTCCAAAAACAGCACTTTGTAGATTTCCCGACGGAGTAACCCGGTGACAAGTAGGTCGACGGCGCCGAGCCCGCTCTCTGAGGCATATGGCTCCCTTTCTATGCCATAATTTTCCTCGAGGGGGAAGTAATGCCGCAGGATCTGGGTCCACAGGTGTTTCACACGATCTTCAAGGCAGCCAGGCACAACATTCTGCAAGTACTTCTTGATAATCTGATGCTCAAGGAACTATGATTAATAACTCGTTAGTACAATCTCTTTTCAATCAAGAAACATGTAAATACAGGTTCAGAAGGCGCCATTGTGAGGCTAGGAAAGTGGTTGATAGAGTTTGTTCGAAGAGACAAGACTCGGGATGGAAAGGGCTTGCATGCGATATCGTTCGGAATAGTCGAAACTTCTTAGCTACGAAGGTCTTAAATATACTGTAAAGATCCTTCGCTGGAGAATGATGTGCCTCGCTTGGTACTGGCTAGGCAGTAGTGTAGGCTCCAAATGGGAAGTGATGTTGCCTTGCTTGGTGCTGGATAGGCACCAGTGCAGGCTCCATTAAGGATAGCACATTCAATTCACCGACATTGTTCTCGGTTCTACATGGTACGAGAATGATTAATTCTAATAGGTGGTGCATGTAGAAAGTTCAAAAAAATTCACGTTCTGGAATCTGAAGGTCTTTGGTTTGTTCCAGTGTTTCTCTAAGAAGGTCATACAATATTCAACCCCCCAATTACCGTTTTGGGAAATCACTTCTTATACCGAAATTCTACTATCTTTTGCTATGCCACTCTAGTCTCTACCACGATGTACATTTCACACGCCTGCCATATCTGCCACGCTGATATTAAATCCCCCTTTCTTCTCTGTCATCGCCATCTTGTTTCGCCCTCTGGTATATCCACCGCATCTCCTCGGGCAGTTTGGACTAGCGCCATAATATAAGTATGAACTCGACCGCCATCAAGCGCTCACAATACCTCTTCGGTAGCAAATATGATGACTCTGATTGGGCATATTTGAATATTAAGCGATTGCTAGTTTCTGTTGTGTCCAGTAAGATCCAACAGCTTGTTAAACTTGACAGAGCTAGATAGTATGTCTCAATGTCTCTAGGTTGTAGGGAGAGCCCAGATTGATATTGAGCTAAGCCTTTGATGCAGGCTATATACACTGTAAACCTTTTGGAACTTTTGGCTGATTATCACCGTCTGGCCCCAGACCCTCAATTCGTTTAGGACAATGCTGCTGCATACAAATGACTGCTTAATGCATAGGCAGCTTATTCATATTCTACTTACACTCACAGGTTGACCCAGGAGTTGACCCGCTCCTATAGCATGTGCAGTACTTCGACCCCGGCACCACCGTGCAGTCTATCTTGCCCATTTGTCCGCGATCCACCTTTCCGTTGACTCCATCTACCCCTGGCTCACGATTTCCACAGTGAAAGCCTCTCCTGGGATCTTGGCGACTGAATACTGGAGGAACGTGGTAATACTGTCCTCGAGGAGAACTTCAGGGCTCGGTGGTCGAGTTTCGGTCGCGTTGTGCAGAACGTCAGGCTGAGCGACCAGTTGTGAGCCTTTCAGCCAATCTCCAAGTCCAGGGCACTCATCCTAACTCCAGAATCAGGATGCCCCCGAGGGACATGATAATGACGTCGATGGAACAATTACTTACCTCCCTGGGCTACTCTATCAAAAGATGGTGGGTCTACTCATTGCAGAAGTCAAGCGAATGCTGCCCGGGAATCTCGGTGGATCCATTTAGTTATCAGGCCATAGATGCCCAGGACGAGCGGCACGATACAACAGGGAGAGGAAAGGCCATCTATTAGTGGTATGACCCAGCGGCAACCGGGGGCGCCCGGGGCGGCAGGCTGATATTTTAGGGAATCACGATCGCGGTACTAGGTAGAAGGGTTACCCTGGGGAGCTATGTACGAGGACTACTTCGGTCCTTATAGGAAGGATGTTTTGGTAGTCTTCGATTACTTTCTAATCCTACCTATCAAGACTCGCTATCAAACTACGCTGGCTAAGTATATCAATCTAGCGACTATATATACTACGGCGATATGCTATATCCCATAGTAGATAGCGTACAAACTCTTCTATATGGTACTGAGTGCTACTTTAAATCTCTCTACATATACAGCCGAGCATGTCGCTGGTATTTGATAGCGCGACGGCCAATATCTCGCTTAAGGTTTCTTCCATCACGTTCATCTATTGGAAGGGAATGCGATGTACTCTTGGGGATGATGGATGCTGTGGGCTTGAATATAACTATGGGCATGGTTAGGCTAAGCTTTGAAGGTGTGGTGCATATTGTCATTCAGAAATACTTGTGAATTACAGTGCAATGCTGAGATGGGTGAGGACAGTTGCTTTGGCGTTGGCTGTCTAGTAGTTATCGCTGTATATGTGATCATGATAGGTATCAGGTTGAGTTGAATACCTTGGAGTTATGAATAAAGGGATGAAATGCAATGCAGCTAGAGCAGGTCTTCTGTAACATGGCATGCCTATCCAGTTTAGTACTTATACCGTCGCGTTGGTAACCAGAGTAACCAGGGATCAAAAAGCCGGGTTCTCATCATCTCGGTCATAGCCACAAAATTATTTCAAAATGCAGGCTACTTCTATCGCGCTACGGGTGTCTTGGAGAAAGTGTTGCTCTTAGAAACTGTCAAGGATGTGACTGCGGATGCGACCGCCCAACTTACTGCCAGCAACCGATCCGTTGCTGGTGTAACCACACTCGTTTACCGTTTCATATGTAAGGAAAAGTATTGACAGCAACCGACGGGTTATAACAGCCAAGCAGCTGCGCATCAAATACGCAGCTACGCTTCCAACGGAAGCTGTGTTGGCAGTGAGACAGCTGTCTGACAGCTGTCTACTGGATGTGTTTGCAATGTATACAGAGAGCTATTTTAACAGCGCTCTTCCTATCGTTTAGCTAGTCATTCAAATCAATTCGTTCCAATATTGAATCCGCTTGAGCTGATTAGATAGCCTCAATATTAGCTTGCTTTAATAGTTATGAGCCCGACTGCCCGTTGACATCATCATCAAGAAAGACACGCACCATCTGCCTGGATCTTTCCGTCAACGACCGCGTCCGACCGATCAGATCAGCCCATCCAAAAGCCCCTATCCTCAGTCAGTCTGATTGTGTATAAATATGCTATCTTCTTAGATGGCTTAAGCGTCTACTGGAGACCCTTACGATCAGCGTCTCCGTAGCGAGGCCTAATAGCGTATGTAGATTAGCTATATCGAATCCGCAGCGACCGCCCTAAAGGTCTAGGGGTATATCGACCCTAACAAGACCGATAAGGAAGTTCTAAAGCCTCCGTCGGAACCGAGAGATACCTTCCTACGACCGGAAGAGGTTAAAATAGGTGTTACTAACCCGATGCTGCTAGACGATACAGATTATACCCGATATAGTCGTCTCGTTTAGATATTTAAAAAGGAAAGAGCGTTCTACTTTAGTATCTAGAAGAGCTTAGCGGATATAAATAACTATATCTTTATAATAACTTACCTAGAGAAATAGAGCTTACTAGCCGACAAGAAGACTACTAGAGAGAAGCTAGTTAAATTAGCCTAGGAGTTTAAGCCGAAGGGTACTACCCGCGTATAAGACCTTCGGATAGCCTAGAAGCTATAGATAATGACCTTATTCAGTAAGGCCTCCGTTTTAATAATAAAATAGCTAAACGACTGGTCGAGGCTATACGACGAAGCGTATATAGCTAAGGTACCCGATGTATAGCGGTATTCGTACGTTAAAGAGCATAAGGGAGATAAATTCGCTATTAGAGACTTCCTGCACTCTATCCCTCTTAGTAACGGTAACTTCGTCGACTAATATAGGGCTAAACTAGAGAGTAAGGACGAACTGAAGTTCTAGGACGTCGTTTCGGAATATCGGACGTAGAGAACCGTTCATAATTAAGCTAAAAAGAACATCTCTAATGCTATGGCCTTCGTAGCGACGCTATACGGACATTAATAGCTAGGTTAGCAGAATTAACAGAAGCCTCGATGTATATACGGAAGCCTAAGACATAACTAGAAAGACTACTTCTACGTTAATATATCTAAACGCCCTTAGGGATGGTAGTAATATAAGGCCTCTCGTAAGAAGGTCGAAGCTAGTATTAAGAAGCTAAGCCTCGCTAAATAGTAGGAAATTACTAAGCTAATAAGACCTAAAGCCTTATTAACCGCTTAAAAGCCCGGCTAGATAGCTTAGCTAGCTATTACCGACGGTTTCGACGAGATAAAGATAGAAACTATAGAATTCCTCCTTACCGATAACCCCTATTATTCCTTTACATTCGATATTACCCCGGCCGTATATAACGCTACGGTATCCCTTCCTCTTAAGAATAGCTAGATTATCGACTCGGGCGCTAATATATATATCTATAACCGTATCGATCGCTTCGAGGGAGGTATAGTAGAGGAGAAGCGAATAGTTATACTAGGAAGTAATAAGATCGCCGCTTATAGGAGAGGAACAGCTAAAGTTATAGTTAAAGACCCGACGGGTAAGATCTTATAGGCTTACTTACCGAATATATAGTATATCCCTAGATTCTAAACTAATATCCTATCCGTGTCCGAGATAGGTAAATTAGGCTTCTTTTTTAATAGCCGTTACCCTACTATCATTCGGAACGATCAGCCCGTAGCTATATATAGTAGAAAATTCGGTCTGTATCTCCTAGAGTATTACTAGGGTGATTAGTACGTTCCGATAGTGATAGGACCTCCGCTCGCCTTTCCGATAGTTAAAACATCCTCCAAACTAATAGTATTAGTCGCCTCACCGTAGATTTAGCACCGTAGACTTAGCTATATCTATCCTAAATATATTAATAGCCTAGCGAAGATGGTTAATAGTATAGTAATTAAGGGAGAATTCATAGACAACGCTATATATAATCCGGAGAGATATAAAGTCTATTAGTTAGCGAAGGTAAAAAGACAGATATCCCAGCGACTAGTAGAGAGATCACGTACCTTTAGCAAGTTCGGAAGGCTTCATTTTAACCTCGTATAGTTAGACCAAGCTCGTAACGGTTATAACTAGATGTCTTACTTTCTTCTTAAAGGTATTCAGCTTTATATAATCTAGACACATAAGCTAAAGAGTAGTTACGTCCCTACTATCAAGAACTTTACTACTATCTATCGAACATAATTCGGTATAGGCCTTAGAGTGTTCAAAAGCGATAACGAACAGACTATAGGCTATACCATCCGCTAATATTATAAAGATAAGGGTATTATTATAGAATTTAGCGTCGTTAGAACCCCTAAACAGAACGGATTCATCGAGAGAGCTAGTAGTATTATTATTATCGTCGCTAGAGCCCTTATCATTAATTCCGGCTTACTAAAGGATCTTTAGCTAGAGGCAATAAATATAGTAGCTTATTTAATTAACAGGATACTAACGACACTACCTAATAGTTAAGAGATCATCCCGTAGCTTAAGGCTATTCGAAAGCCTTACTACTAACAGAATAAACTACGCCTTAACCTATCTAATCTTAGGGTATATAGTTACAGAGCGTACGTACGCATCTAGAAGCTTCCTCGGAAAGATAAGATAGCGCCGTACGTAGAGATCGGATATCTAGTCGGATACACTACTTCTAATATCTAGAGAGTGTAGTTTCTACAGTATAATACTGTTAGATTAGTTAGAGATGTTATCTTTAATGAAAACGTCCGATATAGTTCGACAGAAGAACAGAACTCACTACTAGTAGACGTACTAGAAACGCTACTATAGACGGTAGGAGAGAATACCGAAGATATACCTATTACCGACGATAAGGGCCTTAAAATAACCCTTATAATACTAGGCAGACAAGAAAAACGGAGGAAAGGAGAGCAGAGCTCCGAGAAAGAATCCGTATCAAATTCCCTAGTTCTAACGATATTAATACCGTCGCCGACGCCCTCCCGCTAGTCAACTCCGACGGCTATATTAGAGAGGATATTAGCGGTACTAGGAAGCTTTCCGCCAGAGCTACTACTCTTAACACTACCGTACCCCCCGTATCTCGAAGCTAAAGGGGTAGAACAGCCTAAGCCTAAGCCGAATAAGTAGCTTCTCGCTAAGCTTAGGGTATTAGCACCGACAGTAACAGAAACGTCACCGGAAACGACAGAAACACCGCCAGAGACCTCGCATACATCAGATCTACCGCCCGAAGGATACCGTGCACACGGATCTCTAGCCCTAAGAGATATTAATACATCGTTTTCTACCGATAACATCATCGAAGGCAAGCGTACCCGCAGAAGTGCGTATTTTGCATCGACCGAAGACGATACACCGGTAAGAGATAGCGAGGACTATTATAAAGGTATTTTATTAGCATTTTCTACAGAAATAAGCTCGCTACAGTCCTACCAGCGCCCTTACCGTAACGACCTTCCCCTAGAGCCGAAGCACTGGTCCGACATACTACGTTACCTATATAGCTTCGTTTAAGCAGCGTCAGTTAAAGTCAAAGCACTAGATAAAAAGGGGACGTACGAAGAGGTTAGCCGACCAACCGATAGAGGTATTTAGGTCTTACCGTTAACCTAGGTGTTTACCTATAAATTTGACAGTAACGGGTTCTTAATTAAATATAAAGCGAGGCTATATATTAGAGGAGATCTTTAGAAGATATTAACGGAAGAGAAATATTTAGCGATACTAGCTATTCGAATAGCTAGAGCTATCTTCGCCCTTACCGCCGCGTTCGATCTTGATACCGCCTAGTACGACGCTATTAACGCCTTTCTTAATAGTAAGATAGATAAGGAAGTGTATATAGAACTACCCCCTAGCCTTTTCCTACCCGGACGACGGATGACGTACTAGAAGCTTATAAGAGCGCTATACGG
Source organism: Penicillium canariense (assembly GCF_028826845.1). Classification (NCBI taxonomy): domain Eukaryota; kingdom Fungi; phylum Ascomycota; class Eurotiomycetes; order Eurotiales; family Aspergillaceae; genus Penicillium; species Penicillium canariense. The sequence continues at coordinate 4,437,634 of NW_026622728.1, read as the reverse complement.
ATTAAGGAAATCACTAAAACTCTAGTAGAAAGAGGCTACGAGAGTCCTTAAAACGCTAGGCTTCTAGGTCGTTAACGAAGACGTCTGTCTATTCACCGTAAACGGTATTATTATTATCTTCTATATTAACGATATCCTCATTTTTAACTACCCTTCTATACGTTAAGAAGCAGAGAATATCGCTAAAAGACTTAGTAAGGCCTAGGAGCTTCGCTCTATAGGCGAAGCGCAATAGTTTTTAGGAATTCGCATCGTGAGAGATCGCTCTTAAGGTAAGATATAGCTATACTAAGATGCCTATATCTCCGCTATAGCCTATAAATATCATCTAACGAACGAATAACGCCTAGAGGTCCCTCCTATTTCTATCGCTAATCTACGACCTTATACTAGTATAGCTACTAATAAGAGAAAGTATAAGTTCTTAGCTAAGGTAGGCTTAGCGTAGTATACTATAACGATTACCCGACCGGACGTAGCGAAAGCGACGTTATATCTCGCCTAGTTCCTGTCGAATCTATTAACCGAACACCTTACGGTAATTAACTAGATTATCTCTTACCTTAATAGTACCCGTACGAGGGCGATCTATTACCGAAGAATCACCGAATCCGATCTTACCGCCGTCTAGTTCTTCAGCGACGCGTTATACGGGGATAACCACGACCGGAGGAGTTCGTCTGGCTATATCTATAAGATATTCGGAGGACTAGTAGACTAGAAGGCTACGAAGCAGCGCACTATTACGACTAGCACTACCGAGGCTAAACTGCTAGTAATATCTAATACTAGCAAGTCTCTGTATATATAGAAAAGACTATTCGCAGCTATTGTATTCGACCCTAGTCACCCCGTCGTCCTCCGATACGATAACTAGCAGACTATTAATCTATTAACCGGCGAAGCACCTTAACTACGTACGAAGCTCTGACATATCGACATACACCAGCACTAGCTTCGTTAGGAGGTCTAGGCTGGGCGTATCCCCGTGCAGTAGGTAAAGATAACGGATATAGTGGCGGACGGTCTGACGAAGCTATTACCTCGCCAAAAGCACGCTGAATTCGTTAGCTAATTAGGTATAGAGGATATTAGACGTCTCTTGGAGGGTGAAACTGACCGCTGAAGGTCTTAGAGATCTTGATGCAGCGATTTTATCATGATGATATCGCTAAGGGGGTGTGTCAAGGATGTGACTGCGGATGCGACCGCCCAACTTACTGCCAGCAACCGATCCGTTGCTGGTGTAACCACACTCGTTTACCGTTTCATATGTAAGGAAAAGTATTGACAGCAACCGACGGGTTATAACAGCCAAGCAGCTGCGTATTAAATACGCAGCTACGCTTCCAACGGAAGCTGTGTTGGCAGTGAGACAGCTGTCTGACAGCTGTCTACTGGATGTGTTTGCAATGTATGCAGAGAGCTATTTTAACAGCGCTCTTCCCATCGTTTAGCTAGTCATTCAAATCAATTCGTTCCAATATTGAATCCGCTTGAGCTGATTGGATAGCCTCAATATTAGCTTGCTTTGACAGAAACCAATCTAGGTAGCTCCGCTGACATCGTGATTCGTCGAAGACGGCCAGCACAAAATCACTCCCACAGGAACGCCTTCTTGGCCGGCCATTTGCTGAATTTCAGCTGAGGGATCCGACGGCCGGTGAGGAACTGAATGTTAAACAGCTGTGTCATCGACGGACCAGACTCCTCCGAGTGGACGCTCCCTGTCTTCTTCACCAGCTTGACCTGCTCAACCTTTGGTTCCCCCTTTACTTGCTCTCAAAAGGTCTCATGCGCGTGAGTAGACAGACCGTAGCGGGCTTTACCTCACTTGTTGCCTAATATCTAGATGTATAAAATATCACCAAAGCTACCTGAAAGCCTAATCGTACAGGGTAGTAAGTCGCCTCCAACCGAAATGTGGATGCATAACTTCATACAATAGGTATTATATATATGACTTTGTGGGTTTATTTGAGTTTTCATCTCATTAGCATCTATTTTACTTCTTGACCTTCGGTAGGCTGCTATCCAGTCACCAGTAGTTGAAATACGGCAAAATCGAGCTACAGGTCTGATAATTTAGTTATTTCGATTCTGATTCGTGCTTCTCCACCACCCTAATACAATCACAAGGAGGCATTTAATATAGTTCACATTCTTGAATATGAAGTTTCTGAGTTCCGTATCTATGATGAGGTGGGCTGCTTATTTATAGTGGCCACCCCTACGCAGGCAATTCGCTGATTTACGTCACTGACTAGGTTACGCCGAAGCCCGCTGTAGTGGTCTAGGTGCATGTCTGGACCACTAATTGTTTGCAGGCATACAGAAATGTACAACATAACGGACAGGACCCTTGGGGCGCTTCAATGGGATGATCAACTGAGCTAATATGCGAAAGCTGACGTCTCTATTGGAAATTGCCGTAGAGCTTTGCCCAAGCAAATTTCTATGTTGGGCTTGTCACGCTTAGCACGCATTTTTCCCGCAGAAGTGCTTCCAAATTGAGATAGCAACTCGATTGATCTCAGGTAGCGCTGTCGTTAGAGGGCGTTGCAACCCAAGCTTTGGCTGCTCAGGCTCAGTCGAGGTCCGACGTCCTCACACGATGCGACGATTATGATGCTGAGATTATCCACATGTCGAATAGACTGATGTCATGATGATCTCCATATCAGCAACATATCAGAACTTTTTATATACTATGACCTAAACGCATTACACGATTCAATGTTCCTACCAAGTTTCTTCAAGATCTTTCAGCCTTCGAGTACTCTAAACGGCCTTTGCTTTGGGATATTCGAACTATCTGCGTGGCGTTTAGATCTCGCTATGGACATTGAGTGGTTCAGGAACTTTCCATCGTTGTGGGATGCCTATAGAAAAAGGCATTGGTTGGATTGGTCCACTTATTGCATATCGTGTGGATACCGGATCGGTGAGATATGGTCTTGGTTGATACATGACGTTGATGAAAAAAACTGGATGAGATATTATCGAGCGCGTTGGTCCTCCTCTGGGGTACATCTGATCATACATAAGTCTGACACATTTATTATAGTATATATGACTCCGGAGGGTGCTAAGTTAGGAGATGTGTGTGTGACCGAGTTTGTCTGGGAAAACGAGCAGGTTCGAGAGTCTAATGGGAGAACTGCTAAAGAGCTTAGCCCTTGGTACGCAATGCTCAAAGTCAGGCCAGTCAAGGCTCATTTATTCCACGAAAACTGCTGGATCGTTTTGAAGCAGCAATTTGAAGGAGATGTCGACCTGGATCAGCTTTTCGAAGTGTGTAAAGATGTTCCTCATTACTACAGAGAAGTCTATGCTGGTAGGTTACTATCTCGCTTATGTGTTCATCTTTATCAGATACCTATGGATGCACATACCGATATATTGAGATATTCACCTGGGCATATATACCCACTATGTGCTAACTAGGTATTACCTCTATGGATACGTGGATTAACATATTCAAAGGCTCTAAATATATAGCCGACCTAGATGAAGAGGGGTACAGTTCCCCTCTCAAGCAACCTGTCATCCCAGGGATACAATATGCCAAGGAACGACATAGGCCTCCAGAGCTACTAAAGAGGAAGAGAAAAAGATCCCTTAGTTCCAATTCCGACTCATTTCGCCTCCTCCCTTTGGAGATACGAACCGAAATAGCTACAAACCTGTCCACTTCGGATTTCCTTAGTCTGAGGCAGGTATCTCGATCAATGGCGGAAGTTTTTTGGGATCAAGTGTTTTGGAAATCCAGATTTTTACCTTGCGAAGACCGTGGATTTCTCTACTGCCTGCTATCAGAGACTCAAGCTGACGCTGAGCCAATACCAGAGAAACAAAGATTGAATTCTAAGGACTGGCGCCTGATCTACCGGTGTACTGCAAAGATAGATCGGTCTACTGAGCATCTCTGGAGAAAACGAGAACAGTGGCAAAGTAACCGATGGCTGAAAGAAAGATACACAATGGTCAAAGCCTCGGAAGAGCAAGTCAGTTTATATAGCCATTTGATTGGCAAGTTATCTTGGCAGGGTATCTCGACAAGCCTGAAATGCGACCGCAGTATTGAACAAGGAACAGATTTGACTTCATGCGAGAAGTGCGGCATGGAACACACTCCTTTTGTTCAGGCCGTTCCATTGAATGAATCAGTCACCGGTTTAGCCATTTTTCTCCTTCGTGAAGGACCTGATACCTATATAACTGGACTTGATCTACTAGAGGGTGATCGAGATGAGCCAAAGTTGACTTTTGGGTATCGGAAACCGGGTCAATATACGATGTTGAGTCTGCATGGGCGACAGCTTCGGGGCTTTAATATCATTACGGGAGAAACTGGGGTTCATGCAATACGGGCAATCTTCGATGACACTCATAGCAAGTGGGCAGGCCAGCGAGATGGGACAGAGATCCAGTCTAGGGACCTTGTGATGAAGCAAGGTATCCAGGCCTTTTTGGGGAAGTTCGATGTAAGTCGACTCTGCTGAAGAGAACAAAGTGCGTGGCTGAATTTGATTCAGTACTGCAAAATGATTGAATTTTCTATAGCCTAGAGTGAGATTATGCTGGGAACAGATAGTCCAACAGGATGACATATAGCTATAGCCTGGTAGTGGGGAGGGAGAGAGGAGGGGGGGGGGTTGATGACACTCGGGATCTTGTGAGGTTTCCGTTCTGAAGTGAGGAAAGCGAGGCGGCTTGGGAATGCAGCCTAAATTCTAGTCGTTATCATCATCATTGTGATTTCGACGGAACACTGGAGTGAATGAAGAGTGATCCTTGCAAGGGTGAATAACCACAAAGATAGCAGGCGCGACTGAAATACCCAGATGATGGAGCTGAAAGGCCTCCAATAGCTGCAATATAGCTTATCTTAATACAACTTGCTGCCGAGACAGGCATCTAGAATGGTGTTACTTATCTTGATTGGGAACCGGAGATCGGTAGATTGTTTGCTACAAATTATGAGACTCGATTCCGACCACCAAAGAATGGACTTTCGACCTAGATAAAAATCCAGCTGCTTATTTGATCGAACTCTAGTGTCTCTAAATAGACAAGAAGAGTACCCTAAGACTTAGGTAGCAAATGCTTCGAAATAATCAATTTCTAGCCATGTGGGTATTGAATATTCTTTTCGTTCTAATTCTGCTTCTTAAGCCTGGCTCTCATTGGTCTGGTACTTGTCCCCTCATGTGCTCGCTTTTCTCTCTCGTTCCAGGGCAACTGCGTGCGACAGTGCGTTCCCAGTGCCAAAGACAGAGCGAGAAACATACATCCAACTCTTCCGCCAAGCCTCCCTCTCATTGGTTGTGGTTGGATTACCGATCACGTTTTCTTAAAGCTGCAGGAGTAGTGCCACAAATCCCGGTGCTGCGTGTTGTAACGGTACACACCCCCTTGGTTGCAATGATGCGTCAGGGGAATGAATGGCAAAAAACACGCCGCTGTACACTTTAGTTTTTCAGTAACAAGATGGATTGAGAATCATATTGTACTGTATCTGAGATATCATGAGCACATCGAAAAAGAAAGATGTAAGACCTTTCGAGAATAACAAAAGAAATCCCCACTCAAGATAAGAAGCATCGCCCGGATGAAGTACAAGGGCCCCTACCGTCGCTGGAATGGCAAAGCAATTATCACCTCAGTCTTGAACAAGCTTCTTCCACCTGCTCATTATTCCCAAGGGTTTAGATCATGTTCACTCAACTCAGGTGTAACGGAGAATATGAGCGACTGGTAAGTACACCTGAGTACTTAGCGCACAAAATGGGTCGTTCAATTGTCAACCTCCGTGGAGATATTGAAATCTTATATCTAGCTAACACAATGTCACTCTCGGCTCGATAACTCCAATTGTAACTGATCGACCTTTTCATTGCCATGGCAATGGTTTTCCACCTTGGAGAACAGCCCAGAGAAAAGTAAATAGCGACGCATAGGCGGCAATTTCCACAATCCTGACAATGTACTGGGTGCAATGGTACACCTTCTTTGCCAGGACTCTTTGATTAAACTCCTTAGTGTCGTTCACATTTATCATTGAGGTCGAAGGAATTGGTTGGCCAAGAAATTTGCACAGAGGTTCCCATCCTTCTTTGACATGGTAGAGCAGTAGCCTTTCAGCTGGCACCATAGATTGGATTTTCTGATAGTGTTCCTCAAAGGCCTTCCGTCCGTTCTTGTCGAAATCGTCGCCCCAAAGCACATTCCGGGACTTGAGGATGGTTGGTCGGACCCAGCGCCATGGCATGAAAAGAAGGTGATCCAAGAAGATCATCGGGTAAAGAAATGGGTCCTGGATTACTTGTATGATCGATTTCCTCACTGATCTGTACAGTTGGCGTCGATGTGTTAAGAACAGTGGTTTTCAACAGCTGAATCCGACCCTACTTACTCCTGCCACTCTCCTACTTCTCTCACCGTCAAAATGACTTTGGCATTTGGATACGCCGCGATCAGCTCTTCGGCAAAGCAAATTGCAGGGATATCAGAGACAGCCTGGAAATGGTGTCAGTAAATCACATGACTAGCTTTGAAGCGTCCGAGGAAGAGGATCTGTGTGACCTTCCACTCTTTGTCTTATTTACCTGGCAATGGCCTAGGAGCTGATCGAATTCCTTGCGACCAAACTCTTTTCCCTTTCCGTTATATTTTGCCTGCAAGGCTTTCCACCATAACTCGCAGTCTCGAGGATTGAAGGTCAGTGCATCTCGTCCATGATAAGCGTGATGGTAGCCTAGTACTCTTAACGCGGATGTCAAAGCTATACAAGAGAAACTGATTAGTTGAAGGAGACAGGATGAGCCAGATTAGATTCTTTGTAGACACTTACAAGCTGTTCCAGTACGGGGAAACCCAAGCATGATGACTTTCATAGGCACTTCCCGAGCACAGTACCGACGATCAATGTCGGTCGAGTTCCTGTTGCGAAGAAAGGCATTGATGAAAACCCCCATCCTGACGACAAGTGGGAAGATGATCAGAAAAGAAGGACTGGAGTCTTGTCGGGATGTGAGGTATCTGCCAATGTCAATATGAGGCTCCAATTAGTCCATCGTGGCCCTTATGGGACATCTGACAGGGATTCGATACGAGTTGCAGCGAGTCAATTTCTGTACGTGGAAAAGAAACGTTTCTCGATTCATGTTCTTTGAAAGGGTGGCCATCGAAAATGCCACAATGCAAGGGATGAGATGCATTGTTTGTAGATTATGTAAGGAAGGACCATGGCTTCTGCCCCCTGTGCTGTGTAGAGCTGTGTATGGGAATTTCCAATTCCATTCAATCTAAGTCTGCAAGCTAATACAAAGGCAGGGTTAATAAGAAAGTGTCATAAAGCCGATAATGTGGATGGGAAGTTGATGGGAAGTGGATAGGGAGTTAGCCGGCTAGCCTAAGGGGCGACCGGTAACTAGTCAGGGGCACGACTAGCCGGGGGGAGGGTGAAGGCCACGTTAGCAGTTTTAGCATTCGGGGATAGTTGGGCGATCATAAAAAGGCTTCAGTGGCCACACCTTCATAGGCTTGGGATCCGTATATTGACCTTGCTGATAGTTTCATAGATACTGTAAATTGATATATGAAATAACCATTGTAAAATATGCGGGAGCAAGTGACCCACGATTTTAACCGATGTCCAAATTGGCGTAATAAGCAAGGAAAGTAAGAAGTCACTGGAGAGGTTCAGACTCTGGTATAGGGCTCTGCGCACAAGCAAGAGCCATTTGGTCCTCCCTCTTAGTATCCCCTTTTATGGGGGCGGGAAAGACTGGTTTATCACCAGTGAACATCTCCGGGTACTCCGTCTCTTGAGATGTTGCTGTAAAGTAAAGGATAACATCGACTTCGTAGGGACCGAGATCCATAATAGATCGAAAGCTTTCACGGGACAACACAGCCTCAATCCTAGGCGTCAATGCATTGGCCCCGCGCGACCGACCCCTCCTCCTCATGCCCCACTCGATCATCATCGGATTTCTAGCACCACGACCCGTCGTCGGCACTCGATTCAGTTGCTTAGTGACTACATCCACTCCGAGTGAAAATGGATGGTGTCAGTGCGGCTTCGAGCGTCCTAGCGGTGATCGACCTGTCAGCGAAGATTGCCTTACTTCTGTTTCGGTACTCCCAAGGAGTCAAAACGGCAAAGTCAGATATCAAACGTCTACAGGAAGAACTTGAAAGGCTGAATGCTACCCTCGATGGGTTGCGGAAGCTTCTTGACCACCCGAATGGCAGCAAGCTGCAGACACTACGTCAGTTACATGAGGATGTCAACGGCTGTTCGGACCAGCTCACAGATATCTTGGCCAAGTTGAAAAAGAAACTTGATTCCGATAGTACAAGGTTGATGCGGCGATTTGGAATACGAGCCCTTAAATGGCCGTTTGAGAGCCACGAGGTTGATTTCATCATGGCAAGACTTGAAAAACACCGTAATACGCTCGCGGTCGCTCTGGCCATTGATCACGCGTATGATTCCAATTAATGTCTCTAATGGCTTCATCATGCTGAAAATATGCTCAGTGAGCAGACTCTTGACCTGTCGCAAACAATCACCCTTTCCAAATTACCGATTGCCACTGGTGCTACGTTTGATTCTCACGCCGAAGAGCATTATTCTCGATGCCACCCAGAGACACGTGTTGCCCTCCTGCAGAACATATTGGATTGGGTGGGAGATCCACAGGGTCGCTGTGTTTTCTGGCTGAATGGTATGGCTGGAACTGGAAAATCGACCATTTCGCGCACAGTTGCCCAGTCATTTGCTGAGAACGGAATTCTTGGTGCTAGCTTCTTCTTTAAAAGGGGTGAACAAAACAGGGGTAACGCGGATCGGCTTTTTACCACCATTTCCTCCCAGCTGGTCACCAATGAGCCCTCCCTTGCACCAAGCATCGCAGCTGCCATGAAAGCTGACCCTACTCTGACCAGCAAAAGTCTAACAGAGCAGTTCAGGGAACTAGTTGTGAAACCGTTGGATGCGCTAAAACCACGCTCGCATGAAGTGAGGACACTTGCGTTTGTGATTGACGCCCTCGACGAGTGTGACAAGGATGACGATATCAGACTATTATTCACTTACTCACGCGGGCTCAAGACTTGACCTCAGTGCGGCTTAGAACCTTTCTAACAAGCCGGCCCGAACTGCCCATTCGAATGGGGTTTAACACAATCCACGGCAGCTATCAAGATCTGGTTCTGCACGAAATTCCCCAGTCAATTATCAAGCATGACATAAGCGCTTTTCTGCATACTGAGCTTGCCACTATCAGGGCCCACCATAACAGCTTATCTCCGTATGAGTGCCTTCCATGCGAATGGCCAAGTCAAGAAGAGATCCAGGAGTTGGCTCAGATGGCCACTCCTCTGTTCATTTTTGCCGCTACCGTGTGCCGCTTTATCAAAGATCCGACATGGTCAGACCCAAAAGGGCAGCTAGCAAAGGTTTTACAATACCGTCCTACTGACCCACGCCACGAGATTGATAGCCTTGATGCAACATACCGCCCGGTTCTTGATCAGCTCGTCGCAACATCTCAGATAGCACAGCTGTCTCTTGTCAACGAATTCCGGGGCATTGTGGCCTCTATTATACTTCTGACTGAACCTCTTTCAGCCTCGTCCCTATCTCGGATCCTCGATATCCCTCGGTCTGATGTTGATCGGAGGCTGAGAACGCTTCATTCTGTATTGAGTGTACCGGCGTCTCCTGAAGCTCCAATTCGGATGCTTCACCTCTCATTCCGCGACTTTCTTATTAACACCGAGAAATCTAAGACTAATCCGTTCTGGATTGATGAGAGAGCAACTCACGCCAAACTGACTAGTTGCTGTATAAAGCTCCTTTCCGCTGAGGGCAATCTGAAAGAAGACATTTGCGATCTCAAATCACCGGGGGCAGCCCGCACAGATCTTCCAACTGCTGTCGTTAGCCTCAAATTACCAGCAGACGTTCCATATGCATGCCAATACTGGGTCTATCATGCAGTCGAGAGTGGTGATATCCTAACAGATAACGGGGAAGTCTACTGGTTTTTCAAATGCCATTTACTACACTGGCTTGAGGCATTAAGTCTCGTGGGAAAGATATCCGAAAGTGTTGGGATCATCAGAGACTTGCAAAGTCTCCCTGTAAGTTACGTAGATGATGTCTTTCACTCCAGTTTTGCTAATACGAGCTGTCCAGGCGGCTCCTGAGTCGAACATCTCTGCCTTTTTATCTGACGCAATTCCATTCATCCTCACCTTTAGGACAATAATGAATATACCAGATATATTCTTCTGCACTAATATTCGCGCCCAAGAGGAGCAAGATCAGAGCTATGTTTGAGGAGAACATTCCCCTGTGGATCACGAAACTACCGGCAATTGAGATGGATTGGAGCAATTGTTTGTTCACATTGGAAGGCCATAATGAATTTGTTACCGGAATAGCTTTTTCGCCAGATAATAAGAGAATAGCTTCCTGTTCAGCGGATGGAACAGTGAGAACATGGGATGCCACAACGGGTGAAGAGAAGCACAGGCTTTGTGGACACAGTGATTGGGCCTTGGAAGTGATTTGGTCCCCAGACGGCAAAACTATAGCATCATGTTCCAGAGATGGTACAATACGGTTCTGGGACCCAGTCATAGGTGAAGAGAGACAGCAACTCAAAAGCCTCTTCAGTGACTTCTCCAGAATATCCTACTCACAAGACGGGAAAACGTTGACGTCGTTCTCGAGGAATGGCACAGTCCAGGTGTGGGATATACAGACAGGCCACGTGAGACAGGCACTGGACTTTGACCAGAACAATTACAACAAGAATTCCATTTCACCCAGCGGTAGTCTGGTTGTGTCATTTGGCGGAGGTCAAAAGCCTGCGCCAGGTCATGTTCTCTATGGCAATGATTTGTCCAGTGAGTGTCAAACCTCCGACGATGTTCAAACGTCAAGTGAAGATTCTATTGTCGAAGGCAATCAGCCATTCAGAATCAATATCTTGATGAGGATCATTCATTGGAAGGGAATCATGGGGTGAATTTCGATATTCAACTGTGGACCACTTTGACAGGCATGGAGAAGCAGATACTGAAGGGCCACACCGACTGGATATTCGACGTTGCATTCGCACCAGATGGCAATATACTAGCCTCGATTAGCGTCGATGGAACTCTGCGTCTCTGGGATGTGTTCACAGGCAAAGAGATGCTTAGCGATACTCTCTCTGGAGGCTTTCTTCGCGAAAACATTGTATTCGCGCCCGATGGGAGACTTCTAGCAACAGTCACGGGCAGCCGGATAGTTAAGCTGCTGGACACGAAGACGTTGGAAGAGAGGCAGAAGTTCTTTGTTGGTAGCATTTACGATCCTATTGTGTTCTCTGCGGATGGGAAGATGTTGGGTTTCCGATTCTCCTTGAACCAAATCCGGGTCATCAGGATCCCATTTGATGGGGAGAAGGAGGTCGTTCAGAATAGCGATGAGTCGTCGCATGGTATGATGGAAATGGCCGGTCAACTCTGGAATCCAGCATCAGGGAACGCAACATGGACTCCCCGATTTGGTGTCCCACTCTGGATTCATGCCTTCTCACCAGACGGAAGTGAAGTGGCATCAATAATCTCAAAGCCAAGGGGTAGCATCCAGTTCTGGGATGTCGCAACTGGTGAGAAGAAGAACGAAATCTGGGACATTGATTTGGAGGGGGAGTGGGCATCGCCTGGTTACCGAACGGCAAGACACTGGCCACAACCTCATCACAGGTGCGGATTTGGGACAGAGCATCTGGCAAGGTCAAACAGACACTTCACAGTCTTGCAGGTCTGATTTTTTTGGTGCCGTGGCTTTCTCACCCGATGGCGGCGTCCTTGCGAGCTCTACTCGTGACGAGCTCTGGGTATGGGACACCACCACTGGTGAGTTGACCTTTTAAGGTCACCGGCTTGGAGCTTATCGTCAAATTCTTAGAGGTTTCGCCCGATGAAAACTCTATCGCGTTGGTTTATCACTCAGACCACAGCTCAGAGGCCTTGGTGTTGGTTTTGAACCTGGAAAGAATGAGCATGTCCCCGCTTCATTGGTTCTGTGCGGAGTTCACTACCGTTTCGTTTTCTGAGGACGGCCGTTATCTGAAATTCAATAGTGGTCATTTTCTGGATCTCGACTCCGAATGCTTCAGCCCAGAGAAGGGATTCTTTTTGCAAAGTCCCAGCGACGGTATATTTGACGCTGGTGCAGACCTCTTGGATCATAACTGCCACCACTGTGTAGCAATTTCTGATCAGACTGGACTGCTTCTCTATAATGACTGGGTGTATAAAGATGGTATTAGGATCCTTTGGGTTCCCCCTGATTACCGATCGAGATTGCATGGCGTGGTTCAGTTGAAGGACACAATTGCTCTGGGCGATGAAGAAACATCCGAAATCACATTCATCCAGTTTGATTTCTCCGTGCTTTCATGAGACGACTGGGAGACTTGGTTCCAGGAGAAAAGGGGTCCGGTCTGGCTTGTCTCTAGGAGTATTCGAGTTGGCATCTATCAATTGGTTTTGAAGAGTTCCCATGAACCTACTTATCGGAATCATGATATGCAGTATTTCCAAATAACTAACAAGTGCTATTTACGTAATGCATTCATGTATTTTTATATCGTAGCGGGCCGTACGAGCACGGTGACTGACTATAATATGTCGAAATGGAAAATGACCGTATAGACTGAGAATGTTGCCCACGCTGCATTTTTAGTCTAGCGGTATTATGCCCCATAAATTTGTGCGACATAATCTTTAAGTGATCTCCACGTCGTCTCGTTCCAGCAGTAGCTCCACTACTAGTTCATGTTCACATGAAGCTGCGTGCGACCGCTCTTTTCTTCGGGTCCGCCTGAGCACTACTGCTCGCTAGCAGGAGCTTCATTAGTCTACTTTTAGCCTCTTCTGCGAGTAATTGTAAAACTGCATCCCGTTCTTCATTGTGCCGAAGAGCGGGCACTCCACAACGGATGGTTAGGCCCCGAATTTCAGATTCAAGTTTCAGTCTTTGTGCGAAAGAGCCTGGAACGCGCATCAGATATTTCAGGAACCTGCTGTTCAGCAAAGGGCTGTTGAGGGAAGGTCAGATTGTCCTCGGACCTTTTTGGTCTAGTATCATCACGTGAGAGTTGCGGCTCTAGATCACACTCTCATTAATGTGATCACGTGAAAATCATGTGACTAAATCAGCCTGTGGCCTACTTCCCCAGGTTCTTTCCCAAGGTCTTCGGTTCTCTCTCTCCCTCGCAACCCCAGAGATCAGTCTTCATCAATATCAACTGTCAGTTCCTCATTCCCATTGTTCTGTGGACATTCACAAGTCGGATCTGATGTTCTCCAGCTTCAGGGTATCTATTCGAGAGATCTGACCACAAGGCACTCGATCGGTGGCGGACCCGATTGGCCAGACCAAGGGATCCACCACCATCTTGGCACCGAGTCCACAATCTCCCTCCGTCACCCACTGTCTTATCTGTGCTTGTGCTTCGACACAGTTTGCATAGTTTGCACTCCTGCCAAAGGCTCCTTCACATCTCCCCTTCGCAAACATGTCATCTATCTTACGGATGCTTTCTTCCCGGACTTTTTATCTGTTCCAAGCAATATGGTATCCCCTGGGGACTGTATCTGGTCCAGTATTCAAGGCGTTGCGAAGTTGGACAAAACATGCCAGTGATTCTAAAGCGTTGGATACGTATTCTCCACCGACTTCAGCAATTGTAAGTTGCAAGGGCATTTGTTGACTTCGATGATTGCTTACGGATATAGGACGGCGGAGCTGAAAACACAGAACATCCAAATGATGACTCCCATATTCGATACATCACAGTGCGCCATTATTACCCCCCAGGGGTTTCGGAGATTATCGGTCACGGTTTCATGGTTTGGATCGGTGTCATTGATGAGTTTACGGTTTTGAAATATCCACACGTTCCTGGTGACCTTGCGAGGATTCAAACCGAGGCTCGGATTCTTGACATTCTTGGAAGCCATCCCCGTATCATCGCTTCAAAAGGTCTGACGGAGCATGGCCTTGTTCTGCAGCGTGCATCGAACGGTTCTGTGTCCGACTACATCACATCACAGTCGTTCATACCTTTCGATAGGAAATTACTCTGGTGCAAACAAGCTGCTGAAGCAATCAGTTACATCCATGGAAAACGTGTCATTCATTGTGACATAAACCTTCGGAATTTTCTGCTCGATGGGGATCTCAATTTATTACTTGCAGACTTTCAGGGGATGCTGAAGTCCGTTGATGGCGACATATTACTGGATGGGCTTTCTTCGGAGTCCACAAAGGCATCCCTGCCTCGAGCCAGTCGGGATTATGCAGATGTGGAAACTGATATCTTTGCGCTTGGCTCCGCTATCTACTTCATCATGACCGGACATGAGGTCTTTCCCGAACTTCACAACTGGGACGATGAGGAAGAGATCGTGTCACGCTTCCAAAGTGGGCACTTCCCGAACGAAAATCACCCTTGCTCCCAAATTACAGAAAAATGTTGGAAGCAGCAGTATCGGCAGGCTGCTGACATTGTTTCTGATCTGTCTCTTATTCAAGCCACCTAGGTAGCCACAGCCGCTGAACTGTATTCGAGAATCGCTTCACAACTTACATCTTTAAACAGTCATCCTTTGAATTGTTTCCTGCTTTTTCATGAGATTCCATAATATTCTAGGTTTATGAAGGCAAAACTAATCATAAGGCGGACGATTGATATTCTTCTGAATTGATAGGATAACTGAGACGAAGATAAAGCCAGCAGCAATTCCGAAAATGAAACAAGTAAAGCAAGTAAAGCAAGTAAGGTAGACTATGCCATCATTGGCAGCTTATGCAGCCGGAGAAAATGGCATACATGCATAGAGAAACCGGGAGGTCGAGCATCGTAATCCTCAACAGTCAGGGCATTCTCCTCGAGGTACGGTATTATCGACCACTATCTTGTCCTTGTATCCAGTGCAATTCGCCTTGCCACATGGCGGCTGGTCAACGGATTCCGTGATGACGTGTCTCGGGCGTTCCTTGCAAGCAACGAATCTGAGGATGTAGACGTAGCGGAAGCACATCTTGAGTTTTCAAGCAAGGTCTGGCTCGGATTAGATACGATCGAGACACTGGAAGGGTTGAAGTAGGAGCCTCAAGCATACCTTGGATGGATGAGTGATGGGAATGTTTTTTTTTGCAAGTGTGGTAAATTGTGGTGATGGAGGATGGGCGACGAGGGGAAGTTCAGTCTGGTGAATCGACTTCAATTTAAGGAAAACGCCGTGTTGGTGTCTACGACTCCCCTTGTTGATGCGTGTGATCTTCGCTGATGCCTATAGTGCTCGACGGTGCATGTGATGACGATGTGATTGATATTTGACGATGCGATTGATATTTGATGATGCGTGTGATCTTCGCTGATGCCTGTGATCTTCGCTGATGCCTGTGGTCTTTGACGATGCGATTGATATTTGACGATGGGATTGATATTTGTTGATGCACCATGTTGGTCTCCCTCATAGTGAGAACAATACCAATTGCTTTCTTCTCACTAAATATGGCTATTGCATTGACCACACTGTCATTGATCTCTGTCATTCTGTTCATATCTTCCCCAAAACTAAAGGCATCTCGCTCGAGGACATAAGCAACTTGTTTTGGGAGCTCAGGCATTGGTGGCTGGTACTTGCTCATTCAAAAACACTGCGAGGAGGACAGTTTATGGAATCGGAGATCAAAATGGATGGACAAAGCATGTTGAGCATGTTGAGCAGGTTGAGTCTACTCCCCCTGCTGCGTGAACACTTTACTTTCCTGCTTTTCTGGAGGTGTAATTACTCTAGGTGTTTGACGCTTACGTTAATAAGTTGTATCTGAAGCTTGGAAGGAATGATACCGGACGAATTACTGTGGCTTTTCTGCTTATTCTGGTCGGTGACTCAATTTGATACGGCATCTATTGCGGCCCTTTACCAATAACACCTTCCAAAAAGTCAAACCCCTTCCTCTGCAACCACCACGTCTGCGATCCAACCTTCATCATCGACGCAAACGTGTGCTCCTCTCCGGGGACCTCTGTCATACCACAGGGAACTCCTGCATCCTGAAGCCTCTTGAACAGCTCTCGGCTCAATTCAACCGGAACCATTGTATCCGCCATCCCGTGAACGATATATGTTGGGGGGAAGATCGGCGAGACATTCTGCACCGGGTCTATCTTCTTAAAGTCCGGATCGGTGCTCTTCGAGTCCGGGTAGATTGCGGAGAGCACAGTGCCTGAGGCAATCTGCGTGAAGGCGAACGCGTCTCGGGGCTGTGAGAAATTGGGGCCCTTGGAGGCCCCCGACTCGGTTTGGCCTTCTAGAGAGACGGAGCTGTCCGTCGGGACGGGATGCTCATCATAGATCTTGTTGAGGAACTCCTCGGTCAAGTTGGGGGGAATTTTTGCGGCGACGTGCGGCAGGGACTTGGTCCAGAAAGGGTCTGTGAAGTGGACGGCACCGTAGAGGGAGAGGATGGCTTTGGCGGGTTTCGGTACATTGAAGGCCTGTGTATGGTTAGTATACATCCAACCAGAATTTATGACATGGCATGCTGAGACTAGAGGGTTATCAGTGACTTGACCACTTACCAGGCCTAGTGCCAGCGTTCCCCCCGAAGACGTCCCAAACGCAGCGACATTCTCCAAATCCGCACGGTAGCCCCCCTGATCTGCGAGAATGGCGTCCAAATGCCCATCATATACCCATGACAGCAGGTCACGGATATCTTGCATCGGCCCGTCAAGTACGTCCACCCCGGGACATAGCCGGTGGTTGGGGACGAGCACGATCCAGCCGCGCTCGAGGCAGTCATTGACCTGCGATAGGGAGACCATGCGCGAGTGGCCAAGCATGAAGGCGCCGCCATGAATGTCGATAACTGAGTTTCAGTAGTTTCAGTTAGCCTAATCCTCTATATGATATTGAAGGTGTAGCCTTCGATCTGTAGGTACAGTTTTCGTGCAGGGATAAGAAGAGACCCACCGACAGGATACTTCTGCGGTGAAGCCGAGGTGCTGGGCGGGAGATAGACGTCAGTGGTAATATTGCTGCTGTTGGCCTCTTTGTAGAGGACAGTAAGTGGGGTTTCAAGGGACATGGTGGCAGTTACTGAGAGTGAAAATGGCGGGCCGTGACTTCTGATCGGCATAATGGCCGCCGGCAAGCTTTATAGCTTGGTCGTCGGCAGACTCCCGGACTGGAGAGATGGGGGAGCTCGGCTTTTCCGAGCGGGGCGGGTTGCGGGTGTGCGTGGTGGCAGTTCGGGGGAGTGCCTGGGGAGGATAGATGAGTGGATTAGCAGTAGCTGCTAAGGGTTGATAGAGTGAAATGAAAATAGATCATATACAAATGTTTAATCATCAGCCTGTTCTATTGCGTTTGTGATGTTCCCTTTTTATTTCATATAATCGTAGAATTCTGGAGGCGAACGTCGGCCTTTTTGGCCTATTCGTCTCGTGTCGTTTCTTTTTTACCTGATATTTTCTCCCCCTCTCCGTCTCCTTCGGCATGTTCGCTCCAAGAATAGAGCGATGTGTACGCGCACGGGTACTACCGATCTCGCAGGAAGCCTTCCTGTGGAAACCGCGCGTTCGCATCAAGTCTCTTGCAACACCCTTTTTCATGGCATGACGAACACCATTTTCCATTATTTATTCTGTTAAATTATTTTTGGTCTCTGAGTTGATCTTATTCTGCATGCTTCTCTTAATACCTCTCTTAAAGCATGTTATAGATCCTGGCTTTCACTTAATCCAATGTGCAGAGTTTTGTTCGTGACCGTTCAGGGAAACTGAAACGGTAGGCTTTGGTGTGCGGTCGAAGCCCGCTCTAAACCTGAACAGGAATGTGTTAAAGCGGCTTCCTCATTCGGAGGTCGACTCGTCCAACCAGTCACTATGGCGCTACTATAAGGCCCTGACCATTTAATTTACCGGTAGATATCGCGTATTTTTGTGGCTTTGGTCCTCAATTTACTGGTTGCCTGGTCCGTTCCTTTCGGTCATATCCGCTTGCTACCCCCACACCGTTCTCAATACATAATGCATAAGCATTCTACTGTGCGGGTATTGCTCGTGATTTGCGGTAGTTAATCTTACTCCTCCTGCTGGACGAGCAGCATCGGCCCCAACTTGATTTGCGACATCCTCTATTGAAAGATTTGGTGAAAGCCGAGGGTGGGCCGATGCGTGGCCCAGCCATTGATCTTGGCCTGTTTTTCTGGGGAGGCGAACCTATCTTACCGCCCCATGCACCACAGGTGATTTTTCTTTTTAGTGTCCAGGTATAGATATGTCCAGAGTGATGGCTATTCGCAAGACTCTCTGGGATGAGTGACGCCCGGTCGACCCTCGCCCACCCGCACCTCGGAATCCCGCCCTGTCTTCACCTCGACATATCGACAACCCACAAAATCCGTTTACGGAATTCGCTCTCGTCCCCCTGCCATATAAAAGGCCTTTCCTCGCACTTTCCTCGCACTTCCTCTGCGAGAGAATCCAAAAAGCTTCTCAAGCTCAATCATAACGGGACATTTCTGCATTCTTTTCTTCCTTGGCGTTTTTCCCAAATCCGACCAGTTTCACCAGCGTGCCACGAAGGAACTCCATCCTGTGACAGCGCACCCATTTAACTCGATGTCGGTTTCCTGCTCACCTCTCGAGAGCGAACCGGATAGGACCCTTCCTCTGAATGTGGACTACAATGAGTCTTTCCTAGAAATTGCTCCAGCTTACCTTCTATCCAACTCCGCCGCCTACCCGTCCAATGTGGATGGCTACCAAGACCTGAGTGTCTCTCCGGCACCCATTGGACATTCCACTGGCCCATGGCTTGAACATGCATCCAATGCTTGTAGTATCGACAAACCTCCAGCGAACGAAGCAGCAGATGGGCTGGCCCAAGTTGATGTTTGTCCCGCTGGCCGGGTGCATCATGTTCGGGAGAAATATGCGAGGTGAGTATTTTCATGTCGGGTTCCTACTATTCGTATCGTCTTTTCCGATCCAGAACTAACTCAGTCTTAGCGATGAAGCCTGTCGTCCTTACAAATGTGGCTGGATAGGCTGCACAAATACCAAGGGTTTTAAACGCACTGGATGTCTATGGCGACACATCAAATGCATCCACGTCTGTCTGGGCTCATTCAAGTGTCCCATTTCCTACTGTGGCAAGAAGTTCAACCGAAACGACAAACTCCGAACCCATATACATACCGTTCATATCAGCAGAGGTCATAGTGAGGTGAGCAATTGTGACTGCTACAGGCCCTAATGGGATAAGTGGCTGGGGGTTACCCATTTCTACTATTCTCAGTACTGTTTATTTGGTTCTAGACCCCGAGGGTATTGATCCTTTCATAGCCATCACTCTCGTCCAACCGTTTCCTTTATGGAGTGGAGACTTTCAAGTGCAATGCAATGAAGAAAGCTACATCCACGAATTGTTTTCCAGTCTCGCTACCATATAGTATTGAGTAGTTCTCATTATGATGTCCCCCTGGGTTCCGTTGGATTAATCACTGGCTATCATGGTAGACTTTGAAGATGCCTTCCGCGATACACGGAGCCAGCGCGGGGGAGGTTCCAACAATTACCATTTGAATTCAAGTACAATATATAAGAAGACAAACAACTACCTCCCGAACTATATTACACAATAAGACCTACTTGTCTGACAGACAGTCGACATTTCGCAGATTTGAGAGTCTGGTCTCTATGCCCAATTATTCCATTCCCCATTGCGTCGGTATGCATAGCCCATTCTGCGAACCCTCTGACTGTAGGAGGCCTGAATATCTCTCAGATAGCCGAAACGGCTGGCCGTAGCAGAATTCGTATTGAGTAGTGTTAGTTCAAAAGGAAGATTGATTAATTATTTCGGAGGGAATAATTGAGGCTATATATACAACGAGAGGTTCAAGTTGATTTTCAATCAACTTGGTTCTTCGTATAGACACGGGAATTATTTCCGATTGTGCGGCTTTGTTCCTGATCTGCACCAGCCTCAGATCACAACAAGGTAGTGCTGGCACTCTCTGTACGCGAGATTCAAAGGTCCAATTGGGATGCACAACTATCGCATCACGAAAAAAGCTAAGTGTTCAGATAGATTCTCCTGCGGGACTCTGAAAGATTGCCTTTAACTTGATTCTGAGTTTTGTCACATACTTTAGTGCGGGCCTAGCGCTATTAGTGTTTAACGGTACATGTAGCCTCCACTCAACACTTCGCTCAAGGAATGCTGTACCTTGGTCCGTGCGTGTCGGAATGTGCAGGGTCGTCATCGAGAATGTATATATAGCCTCAGTTATTCCCTCTGAAATAATTAAAATATTGATTTGGGGTGTGCTGCTTCAGGCATTGATCACGATGCGTATCTTTTCAAGTCTTGTGGCAGCAACTATTGCAGCGCTTATAGGTCATACTTTGGCCGTTCCTATCATAGTCCACCCTGGTAGTGCGAATAATCTTGTCATCACGTCGCATGATACTATCAGTGAGGCGAAGTCTACCAGCAAGCCGGCTGCTGCCCACTCAGCTGCTGAATCTGAGGAGCTCTCAATCTCAGTGTACAACAACTTCAACAGTGATCGTGTCAATGTCTATGTCACTGGACTTGATTCCAACGGGGAAATTGTCCTACTCACACCTGGTGGGAATTGGTACACTCCACCAAGAAACAGTGAAGCCACAGTGCCTGAACAAATCACGGAAGGCATTGCCATCCCTATTGGTGCCTATGGAACGACCACTTCTATCACTCTTCCGACCTATGTGTCTTCAGGTCGCGTTTGGGTCGCCGACGGTGAGCTGAGTTTCTTTACTGTGCTAGCTGCCACTGGTGTGCTATCCCTTGTCGAACCATCTGCAGTCGACCCATACGATCCTAGTGCAGATGTCAACTGGGGGTTCGTCGAGCTCACAACAGACTCTAGGGGAATTACGGTCAACCTCAGCTATGTTGACTTCATTGGTCTCCCACTTGGTATTGAGGTCCAGGGAAGTGATGGCACCCAAACAGCTCTCGGTGTGACTACAAATGCTTTATCCTCTATCTGCGATGCCTTGACGGCACAATCATACTCAGACGGCCGGCCCTGGAGCGAGCTCTGCATGATTGACAACAGCGGCAATATTCTCCGCGTGATTTCTCCCTACAACTACATAAACCTGTTCCCGACCGCCTTTGATTCCTACTGGATGGACTACGTCTCTCAGTCCTGGTCTATGTACGAGACTACGACCCTGACCTTTGACACCCAGACTTCAGCTGGCCTGGTAGACTGTACAGTGCAAGACGGTGTTTTTAATTGCGCAGGCGACAACCGAGGCTACTCACAGCCAGCCGCCAGAGATATATTTGGATGCAACGATGGTCCATTTGCAATCGAGGCCACCGATAATGACGTCCATCGAGCTATCGTGCCTCGTCTCTGCGCCGCAATTAACCGGTCAACCCTTTTACTCAGCGGTGGTAATATGCAACCGAGCCTCGACGCAAGTTGTTACTACACGATATCACCAACAAACTACTACACCAAGATTGTCCATCAGTATGAGGCCGATGGGAAGGGATATGCTTTTCCTTATGATGACGTGACTCCTGATGGCGCGCCAAACGCCTCTGGTCTTCTTTATGATCCGAACCCCACACTTCTCACTATCACCGTTGGAGGGCCAATGTCCTGATATTGCATGAGCCTAGTACTACAGTGGATCTGCTGGACTAAGAGACGGGGTATCATGTCGATATTGCCCCATTCTTTTGAACTTTCCCCTGTTTATATTAATTAGCTGAGCTGCGGCCCTGCTGCTATACGAACCTAGCTCTCTGGAAGGCCCCCTTCTTTTTTTTTTTTTTGCTCTTACACTCGGCCCGTGTAGGAATGCTCTCCATTTTCCTTTTATCTGGAAACAGGGAAATGGAGATGAAGAGGACCGGCGAGCATAAATCGAGAAATTCAGGGCCAGAGGGAGATGAAAGCAGAAAGACAATGCGCTTCTTTTCTGTCGACCGGGGTTGGTAACACCCAGACGGGGCTTTAGTAAATAACAGATACCCCCGTGTCGCGCTCGATTCATAATTCCTCGAAGGTTATGACTTTGTACTTAGTTCTCCAGCGGCCACTGGCAACTCTGACATATCGCCGTACGGAGATGTAGCAGAGTATAATGGGTCTCTCTCTCTCTCTCTCTCTCTCTCTCTCTCTCACACACACACACACAAACACACACAGAGGTTATGGACGGATCATCAAGAATCCACTGTGGCTCATAAGCCTCGACATTTCCACGAAATTAAGAAATCCCGAAAAGTGATGCATGGAAACAAGATCTGATAAGATCTGCATTCAACCGAAACAATACTCCGCTGAACCAATCTTGGTATAACCGAGACAAGACCCGCTCTAATTGGTTATGTCTCTGTCTTTTCTAGGTAATTTGGCAGCCTGAAGACGGCATGCCGCAATGCGACATAGGAGGTAAATTACTTCAATGTCTTATAGTGGCCGACTGTGAGCAACCCGTAGCTCCGGCAAATAATAGAACATATAACTACACAGTATTCTAGGCCCGTTTGTAGAGTGGCTAGGTTTCAGACGGCACTTCCAAGTATGGCCGCTACTCCGATATATCAAGTGCTGCGGCCGTCGCTGCTAGCGGGCATGCCTGTTTAGTATAAATGTTGGATCATCTCGCATTTGACATTGTCTCCTATACGCCAACTTTCTCCCTTTGATATTGTGTTTAGAGTCCCAGATCAACATAGCAAGTTCAAAAATATCAGAAAAATGCAAATTCAAACCACCCGAAATCTTAAAGAAAGTCAAAACGCTCTTGTTTTACCCAATGCCGCGCGCTCTAGTACACGTACATGCTAGCAATCACCGCCGAGCCCGCCGACAGCAAAATGAAAGATCAAAGATCAAGAATCAAAGATCAATAACAGCCCAGGCTGCCAGAGCCTGGTCAGACCCACCTCTTACTCAGATCCAGCCAAGGCGAGAGATAAATCGAAGTAGTATACATAGCCGTCCCCGCGGTGTCTTTAGTTTGCGATTGCCTGTGCCGCCCTTGGAGCGTCGTCACACATCGCGGTAATAGTGCGCCTGCGGTTTATCACTGCGATGCGCTCACGGGCCGGACTGATCGATCAACGATCTGCTCCGATCCGATCCCCCTGGGACCGGGTTGCTGATAATGTAGTGGCCTGCACTGGCGGGTTTCGCGCGAGGGTCGGCGGCACGTGAGATATGGAATTATACATAGCCGGATCTCGCAGAGAGCGGCGGTGTTTGTTTGTCCGTTAGTTCGTCTATACCTCGAGGGCATTCGTGGCGGGCATCGGCCTCCGGTCGTGTCGTCCCATTCATCCTGATCCTCGTAATTTTCTGGTTGGATTCCGTTCCCTCGTCGCGGTCATAATAATAATCACAGTCACAGTCATCGGTGAGGCCTTGGTCCCGCAGTCTACCCAGCAGACTGCCAGATCCCGCAACTCTCGACTATCGATATGACCCCTTAGAACTGGAATAGCCGGAATCAGGCCCACGGCCAGCGTTGGGCGAGGAGGACGCGCCCCGTGCGGAATGCCGCGAGCAGGCGTACCCGACCAGCACGGTCTTCTCTTGGACGGAGTGGCCGCGTTGTCCGTAGGCGGAGCAGGGGTCAATGGAGTGTTGGAAGTAAACACATTTGCAGACGGAATAGCGTTCAACGACTTTGTAGCACATTGTTGCTGTTTGGCGGGGCAATTGGTGGATACGGAGATGACGCTTGCGCAGTTGTTAGGTTGGATTGAGTAGAGAAGAGGTGAGTTGGGTTTGAATTGAAGTGATGGGATATGCTCGATGCAAATGGAATGCAAAACGATGGACCCAGGTTGATGGATATGCAAGGAAGGCGGTAGTCGAAGAGAGCGTCGAGAACCCGCCCCGGATGATTAGGTAGAGAATGGAAACTGGAACGAATGAAAGGAAATGAAAACAAAGGGTCGTCCGGAGACACGAAAGAAAGAATCGTGGTAACGAAGGGCGAGACTGATGAAGAGGAAAGTGGAGAGAGAGTGTCGACTATTGCCGACTTCGGGGCGTTATATACAATCCATGTCGAAACGCTCAAGCAAAGGCGTCGATCCATTCCCAGCTGCAAGGCATCCCGCAACGGCCAGCCCTACGGTGGGCGCCCCAGGCAGCGAAGGCCAAGGCAAAGGGCCCACTCGGAAATCACCGACAGGATCGCGCCAATCGGCGAATGCGAGTGTGAGCTGAAGGACTATGAGCCGAGCTTGGGTTCGCTCGTGACTGGAGCATCATGCTTTGTGCAACTAGCCGAGTCCCCACTGCGGTCCCAAACGCCTGAGAAACGGGGGACACTAGCACCAGCATGTTTCTGTAATTGGCAACACGGTGGGGATGGCCGAGGGTGATTACAGCGTCGCAGGCCCTCTATCTCCGTCAGATACTGCATTTGGCAGCTGGAGTAGTGCGACGGGCTTGAACCAAGCTGGAAAAGTTAGTAACATGCTCGAGCTCGCGCTGAAATCGGACTAGCTGGTCCCTGTGCAGCAACGCTGCCCTTGTCAAGCAGAAGAAATAGGAATCCACATCCTGTCAGCCCCACGGGGACCACACTGGACGTGTGCGGCTCCCAATAATAGTGCAGGGGAGGCAGCAGCAGTCGCAGGAACAGCAGTTCACGTCAGAAGAGAGTGTTCGCGCGCGGCGCGCCTGTGGCTGGGGGCCCAGCCAAGCCGCAGAGACGGTGAATGCACCGTTAAGACGGGTGCCGGGCAGGCAGCTTTTCGCAGCGACTGTCGGTGAGGGTCACCACCGGCCACATGGCGTGAGGCTGGGGAAGGCAGACTCGACCAGAGGGGATTGGGTAGGTGGGGCTCTGGGTCCTTTACTCGCACGCTAACGAGTTAGTGTGTCGCTAACTAGTTAGCGTGGACCTTTTTCCCTGCTTTCGAGGGTGTCGATCGGATGAATCATCGGGCGCTGGGACTGCGCCTCACTGGAGAGTGTGATCATGCACCATTGTGGATATGGTGCTGTACCGAGTCGTTGATTCGGAGCCCGCGGTGCTTGCTATGTACACCGTCTTGCGATATGGATACTCTCATAGTAAAGGGGTTCATGGTATTGAAAAGGACCGCGATTCCAGCGGTGTCTGTGTTTCATTCTCTGGCCCGGTCGCGACGGTCCTCCCGGTGGAGCGGACTAGGCCCCCGTATTCAGCTGCTGACGGTTGACTGGCCGTCGTGTCGAGACTCATTTTGGGACGAACCTTGGGTCGTCGAGTTCGTGGGGTTGGGGCTCGTGAGTCCACGGGTGCTGATTGGAAGGGGTTGACGATGAAACATGCTTCAGCTGGGATGGCAGAGGGGAGAGAGAGTACTTTTGTCAGGGCTGCCGCGTGGATGGACGGGCTGATTACGCGATGCCGCCCGCACTACGGAGGGGCAGCAGCTGGCCCGGCCAGCAGGTTGGAGCATTCTTTGCAGCTACGGATTTGGGAATCATACTAGTATAAAAAAGAGAATGTCATATGCGGGTACTTCATGGTTCATTGGTCAATTTAATATTAAACTGGCCAATGGTGGTATACCAGCAGCGTTTATTGAATGCGAATTGGGATATTGTACTGGCCGTGCCAACCCCCGAGACAATGCGAACAAGATCCCAAGGGACATGGCTGAACTAATGCGAATATTCCATGCTGAGATGCCACGCGGTCGAAAAATAGAAGCTAACGCCAGAACTAGTCATACATAATCCGGATGGCCGGGGTCGTTCAGCTGGTCCTGGTCCTGGTCCTGGTCCTGGTCCTGGTCCTGGTCCTGGTCCCGGGTCCCGGTGCTGCTGCTTCTCGGTCCCGTCCTTAAACGGACCCCAGAGCGCTAAAGCTCAATCCACGCGCTAAGCCCAATCTCAACATACGAAGCACGTCCGCGCCCTTCGTAGCCTCGGGCAGGCCCACTCGCCAGTCCCATCCACGGGCTCGGCCCGCAACCTGGTCCTTCTCGCTGGGGCGCGGGACAAGCACACCTGAGCTACCCGTGGACGCCGGATCCGAGCCGGAGCCGGAGCGGGTGCGCGCGGACTCGAGTATGTCTGTGCCGATGATGGAGAATGTCGATGCTGAGAGGGAGGAGACGGATTTCTTCAGCAAGGCGCGTGGGGAGGGTGGAGCGTGGCTGTTGGCGGGTTGAGTGGCGGAGACGAGGGTCGAGTGGAAGCATTCTTCGCATTGGGCGTAGACGCGGGGTGTGACGGTTTCGAGGTCCTCGATTGCGGAGAGGATGGTGAATTGTTGGGAGACGGTGAGAATGGGGGTGGGTTCTGATGAGGTTAGTAACAGTACTCTGATGGGGTTGGCTTGGAGAGAGCGATGATGGGAACTCACGGTGCACAAATACTAGTGCCTCGCCCAACAGTGCCATCAGCCCGTCCACCTGCACAGCCGAGTCGCGGTGCGGATCATACAGTCCTCCGTAGATGTTGTCGGCAGCACTACTAATGACTGCCGCGAGAGCCTTGGCGGCTGCGCGCCGGCGAGCAAGCGGCTTGAAGCGCGGGCGCTGGCCCTCCTGCAAATCTAGTGCTTCGTCTCGGATCTCATAGTATCGGCGAAGCGTTGCATAGCCGCTGAGGTAAAATTGGAGAATACGCGCAGCTTCCTCGTCCACGGATGCGATGGACGACAGACAGGTCTTGGGGTCCTTCAGCATAGACCGAAGCTCTGGGTCTAGATCTGCGTGGGCAGGGTAGGCGCGAGACTGCACCAGACTGAAGGAAATGAGCAGCTCCACGACCGCCTTGACCTTGCGGCGGTTCTGAGCACGGGCATAGCACACGAGGGCCAGACCGTAGTTTTCAGAGCTGTCGGTTGTCATATCACCAAAACGCTGTAAGAATGGTCAATACGGGCCTTGCTGCCAGAACTGCTTCGGGTGGGGCCAAGAACATACCTCGGAGACCTTGCGCCCTTGTTCCTCCAAACCCAGATCCGTGCACAACACGACCAACTTGTCCAGCTGAGTAGTATTATCCAGCGGCAGCTTGGTCACGACCTCCGAAACGGCCTTCTTCATCAAGTCCACATCGTGCAGTCGGCTCAGCACCTCGAGAGCCATTTCCCAGCCGTCACGAGCACCAGTCTCGTTCTCAATAGAGCCGCGTTCATTAAGTCCGAACGCATAAGTCCGCAGGATCTCATCCCTATTGAGTCCAGGGGAAGCAGGCCTGTTATCCTGCCCATAAGAAAGAACCATCAAATCATTTTCGCTGAGAAGGGGCATTTTCTGCTCAGAATGAGACTCGAACCAGCCTCCCAGACTGGCAACCTCTGTGACCGCCGATGCGACGCAGAGAGACCACGACTGCAGCAGTTCCAGAACACCCTGCACATTGCCCTCAAAAATCGAAGCCAGGCCAACCTCCAAGCCGTTCATAGTATTAACGCGGAACCCGGCATCGTCGGACGGCTCATTCGTGGCGCTACTGAAGGCCAGATCCAAGCGGCGCAGATACGCGTCCCGCATGTTGCGGTCCACAGCTCGGAGCTGGTTCCTGGATCCGCGTGTGCGCTGGAAGTCATTGCTGGACGTGCTGGCGCGGAAATCAAGACCTGGAAGACCATCGTCGTCCTCGCCATCCCACCACGCGGTCAGACCTATGGTCGCCTCGACCCAGTCTTGCGAGTTAGCCTTAATAGTGGCCGTGTCGCCAAGAATAATTCGGTAGAGCGATCTCAGGCTCTGGTAGATCGTCCACGGTACGCGGCTCTCGGCCATGCGCGCAGACTGCGTGAAGCTCATCCGGTTCTGGCCCTGAGCCAAGTGCGACAGCCCGAAGTTCACGGCCTGGAACCGGTTGTCTTGCACAGGTAGGTCTACCTGGTCTCGCTCCTCGCCCTCAGCAAACTCTTCAAGGTCATTAACAGCTGACAGGACGCGCTGGCGATACTCGGTCCAGTCGGGCCCCGTGATGTCCCAGTCATCGTCTTGGAATCCGGGACAGGAGTCTAGGATTTCAAGAGCCTTGTTGACACATCGCTGGATGTTCTGCAACTGCATACCACGATAGCCCGGCTGGGGCAAACCATCTTCCAGAGCGGATCGGGCGTAATTGAAGTCAGCGGAGCGAAGAATCTCCGCCGCCTCGGCAAAGCGGCCGCGAAGCACAGCTGAGTTGATAATATCCCAGAAATTTGAAGAGGCGGTTGGGTTGGGCTCCACGTACCGCAGCGCCTGTAAATCATTAGTCTGAGACGCGTGGTTTCCATTTAGCCAGTCGAGTAAGATTTGGGGGAGCGGAGTGGCCACACTGGCACGCTGCATGGCCTTGACCATGCTGTTGGGCGCCACGCGCGCAGCGGGGTTCGAGGCGCTGGCAATGGGAGCAGATCCTCGGGAGGGGTGGTGAATTTGGAGCAACAGCGAGGCCAGAAAGCTAGCCTTGACCAGGTTCGGGGCCTGCTCTCCAGGGCCAATGCTTGATCCAACCCCATAAGGTCTGGAAATTCCGCTCCGGTCGGCACATGTATCCCAAGTTGCGGCAAGCTTGTTCGCAATGTGGGCAAGGAGAGCATCAAGGTCGATATGTCGATACTCTGCATCCCGAAGCTCGTCGTATAATCGGCCGAGCGTATCCTCCGTGTTGATAAGCATATCCGCGGGCTCGTCAACAGTCGGCACTCGGGATCTGGTGGCCAGGTTGTGCAGGATAGAGGGCATTGCGGAGGCCTTCTTGGGGGACAGTTTGGTCTTACGCAGCGGGGACTGGTTGGCCCAGCGTTCGTCGAGTTTCGGGCGTTTCGCATCGGTAGGGTTCGAGTAGATAGGTTTGCGCTGCTGGAGCTCGGGGGATTGTGTCGGCAACGGGTTCCCAAAATTGGAGTCCAAGAAGCTAAGCCGGTTGGATGATTGCTGTGTGCTCATATCGAGATCGCCTTCCGCGTCTTCATCCTCTAGCCTCTCCTCATACTCTTCCTCCTCCATCTCCTCTTCCTCCGGCTCCATCTCTTCTTCCCCTTCTTCGTCATAGTCCTCGTACTGGGACGAACCGAAACCATTAGATTGTCCAAAAGTCACGGAGCGCCCAAATGAGACCCCGTTCGTCGCGGCGCCGAATCGGCCCTGCGACGGTGTGGGTGCGAGGGGTCTGGCGGCGGGCGCCTGTGTTGTTTTGGGCAAGCCAAAGTCCGATCCGAAGGAGGAACCGAAGATGCTGTCGCCTGTCTTGAACCCCCCGGACTTGGTGAACAGTGAATTGGTAGATTGGCCAAAGTTGACCTTCGAATGCGACTCTAACTGTGAAGTTCCAAAGGCGGTAGATGGCGGGTGCCCTTGCGGTGTGAACGAGTTTGCCGTCGATGGCGGCGGGCCGGCGGGTGTCGTGGAGACATTGCTCCAGAAACTCTGTCCTTTGGTCTTGTCTGGTGTGGAGGGCGGCGGACTTGATTCGTACGGAACCTTGAACGTCATGTTGGGCGGTGGTGGCGGTGGTGGTGGTAGATCACAGAGTCGAGAGATGGGTCAATAGCATGCAGGGAGAGGAAAGCAACTTTTGGGCCGTCACAGCTGCAGCAGACGGTCACGGAGTCAAGGAAGGGGCAATGGCGCTCTGAGTGAAAGTCAGGTGGCACCAGAGGAT
Organism: Penicillium canariense; assembly: GCF_028826845.1. Lineage (NCBI taxonomy): Eukaryota > Fungi > Ascomycota > Eurotiomycetes > Eurotiales > Aspergillaceae > Penicillium > Penicillium canariense. The sequence goes on along the minus strand of NW_026622728.1, from coordinate 4,407,891 downwards.
AGAGAAGAGTCAGAGACAGGTCGGTGTGTTATACGCGATCCATCATCTGGCGATATGCCGGGATGTTTTTTCTGATCGTTGGCAGTCCTCCTCTCCGACGCGCCTGAGAAGCGCCCGCGAAATCTCATATCACGTGACTTAACAACTGTCTCTGATCAGGTGACCTGTGACGAATTTCTATCACGTGATCATCCCCTGGTCACTCACCTGATCAGCCGCAGGTCGAGTATGTTGCCTGTCTTGGGGGCCTACGTGATTGGCGTCCAGCACTGCCCTGCCAGATTTCGGGCGCCAGCCAGCTGGGGCTAGCCTGTCCCCGCGGTCGCTGATCTTGACCTGACCAAGTATCATGGTCCGCTCTGGGCGACCTCAGCCTTGCCATGTCCTAGACGATCTTATTTTAGTATGGCCGCAGCACGTACGTACGAGCACCAGATTAGACATATAAGAGTAGCATGCTCTCGGTCTCTCCAGAGCAGCATCACCTACCAAGTACTTCTCTAATGCTTCCGTGCCTACGTGAACCATAGAACTTCATTGTATACTACGTACGTCGCAGCTACCGTATACACCGAGACCCAGCCCACCACGAGCAAGCATGCCCGGACACGGATCGAGCCCCTCGGCACAATACTCCATCACCCGCGGGCTCTGGCGCCACGACTACAAAGTCACCACCGGCGGGAAACACATCTATCACGTGGACAACTCACACCTGACCCCAGGCAAGCCCGACCTAACCTTCCACGCCGGCGCCGACAACAACGCGCCCGTCGCAGGCGTCTGTAAATACCGACACTTCTCATCCGACACAGAGGTCGGGCTGGGCAACCCTAACTCCCCCCAGACGATGGCATGGGTACGTCTCAACCGTGAAGGAATGATGTCGGTGCGCTATTCCTTCCGGATGAGCGTGGGCGACCGGCAGCCTCGCACGTTTACCTGGAAACGGACGCATGCGATGGGGTCAGGCGCCGGGGCCCTGAAGCTAGTGGACGATTCAGAGCGGGTAGTGGCGGTCTTCTCGTCGGGCACTGCTTTCTCCAAGAGGGCTGGGCAATTGGACCTCTATGCCCAGTATGGCGAACAATTCCAGCTCATGGTGCTGCTGAGCGGGCTAGCCTTGCGCGAAAAAGCCACACGATCCAGAGCTGCTGCCGGTGGGGGCGGCGGTGGTGGTGGAGGAGGAGGAGGAGGGGGCGCTTGAGACCGTGAATCACCAGAAAGGAGGATCAGAGGGAGGGGCCAAGACCGCTGTTGTGATGAAAACCGGCACGTTTATACCAAGTGACGACCTAGTGCCGTGGGGATGGAGGGGCTTGGTACGTTTATACTCTGGGTCTGTGGAGGCCCGTGTACGGAGTACGGGAGGGCCTCACGACTGTGATTACGATGACATTTATACCATTCACCATGCTGCTGTCGTATGACCGTACAACCTCAACTCGCCCTCGTCATCGAGCCTCCGTCGCACGACTCATCCTTGGTCTGTAATGTGCGTTGCATGATACCACGAGACGATTAGCCCCCACGCTGCTAGCTGCATGGGGCGTGTCCAATCAGCTCCGCCCGAAGTCATGCCCAGCACAAATAAGGCCCGACCAAGCCAACCCCGAAGTCCAGACCGAGCAATAGCAAGGGCTCGCGAAGCGAGGCAAGACAGTGTTTCACAATTGGGCGACAAGCATTTTCGCGGTTTGTTTGATCGACAGGGTTCTGCCCTTAGGTAAGCGTATAGTCCGTCCACTCACAGACCCCGTTCTTTAAAGTATGCGAAGTGCGAATCTTGTTGCCTACGCCCACGCCCACGCCCAGCCTCAGTGCCAGGAATCTGGCTGGACACACAAGCAAAATTAAAATTTTAACTACTTTTTTCCGTTATAACCAAGCATTTCTCATACTCACTTGCAAGGGCCGCAATTCTTCTCCAGATCATGGCGACGATTCGACTGCTTGCATTTGCATAACCATGGCGCTCCGTCGACCTCATCGCAAATCCCGCCACGGCTGTATGGAATGCAAGCGCCGACGAGTCAAGGTACGGGCTCGCGTGAGACGCATTCAATTCAACGGACTGGACTTTCTAATTATATCTCTCTTCTCTCCCTCTGCAGTGCGATGAAGCCAGACCGACCTGCTCCAATTGTGCCAAGCGCCATGCGGAGTGCGAGTATGGCTCCTCCAGCTCGCTGCTCTGGGCAAATGAAGAGCCTTCCGTGGCTCGCCAGTCATCTCGGACGTCAGGCTCAGACAGCGGCCAGCCAGGCGATTCTGTCCTCGGAAGCCCTCCGGCCGCCGACTCGCTCGGCATCCTGGGCCGGCTCAGCGGCGATAGCTCGACGGTCGCCACGCCCATCTCGCTCAACCTGCATGACCTGGAGCTCATGATGCACTGGTGCAATTCCACTTACCTCACGCTTTCTCGCAATGACCGCACAGATCTCGTCTGGCGAAACGCCGTGCCCGAAGAGGCCCTCTCGCACCCGTTCCTGATGCACGGCATCCTGGCTTTGTCGGCGCTGCATCTAGCTCGCACGGGGCCCGAGCCTTCGCGGCGTGCAGCATATCTCAATCGCGCTGTCGCGCATCAAAACGAGGCACTCGCGCTGTTCCGCGAGCTGCTGGGGGACATCAGCGAGTCGAATGCAAAGGCCATGTTTGCCTTTGCCGGCATCGTCGTCGTCTATACCTTCGGCTTCCCGCACACGCCCGATGTACAGGATCCTTGGACCTGCGTGGACGACCTATACCAAGTGCTGGTGCTCACCCGCGGCGTGCAGCAGGTCATCCGCTCGCCAGCAGACTATCTCAGCCACTCCAATTTCGCGCCTATTCTGCAAGTGGAGGAAGTCCACGCGCCGCTCCCGGACGATGCAACAGCCGCCATCAATGAGCTGCACGAAGCCAATGAGATCTGCGGCGCGCGCGACCAGAACCACAAGACCGAGGTCTACACCGCCACGATCGACAACATGGCAGAGATGCTCAGCTGGGTGCATGGCGGGATGACGTCCAGCGTGATTGCCGGCCGATGGGCCATCAAGTTGCCCTCGCGCTTCCTCGACTTGCTCCGCGAGCGGGAACCGATGGCCCTCGTTATGTTAGTCCACTATGGCGTGCTCTTGCAGCATCTCAAGCACCGTTGGTGCTTTGATGAGTGGTGTGTCCGGGTTGCGAAGGCCGTGTGGGCAATTCTGGATGATCAGTGGCGACCGCTGGTGCACTGGGCTATGAGGCGCATTTTGGGCGACAGTTATCTGCAGCAGGTGGACTCGCTGTGAGAATGCCTGACCAGCGCGACAGAGTTACCGCGGTGTGCAGGTCATGGAGGGCCTTGACTGGAAACTGATATGACATGGGATGCGCACAATCACAGCAGTCGAAACGAAACCACAAGCACGCCCTTGGAATGTCCCACTTTCCCTTTGCTGATCTCACCGAATCATGGCTTTTCTACCTGCCGCGACGCGCTGACAACACCCAATCCGCCTTCGTCGAGCCAACCCTCCCATCTAACCAACCAACTGAGTTCGTTGAGATGAATCCTGCAAAAATAACCGGCAGCACAACCGCTGTCAGCAACACCAAAATCCTACTTCAAAATCGAATTGCTCACGATGAAACGTCCGTGCCCTGGATATACTCCACGACACGTATAATCAACCGAACGAGAACGAGAAGGCAGCTCGTGCAGCGCGCGCATATGTTTCGTCACGAGACGCGGTCCATCAGAGTTGGGCGGGATGGCAGCGCAGACGGGCCTGAAGCACCGCCGCGTTGGGAAAAACTCGAAGGACCGAAAGTGTCCCACCAGGTCGCGAAATATCACCAACCACAAAAGAAACACAAGGGATACCACCCGAAGCCTGTACTACACGCCCCACCAGCAAAAGCCCTCCTCCCCCGGCGGACCCTAGCAAGCAAACCCTTCCCTTCACCAACAGGATCACTAGCCTCAGTGCCACACGTGAACTCGCAGCGGACAGTGGTAGCACAATATACAGTTGCGTCCTCTGAATGAGATAGGTCCTACCGCGCACTGCGTGGACCAATGCGCCCGAAACATCCGCCCGCTTGGATGGAGATGACATACAAATCAATATTCGCAATGGCGTGGTGGGCAGGGATCGGATGGAATGGGAGCGTATGGGCAGGCAGACACAGGTTCCATCGGCGACAGAGACCATGTGCGGATGGCCATGGCCGGCAGGGTCTGCCGGGCGGGATGAAGTGGATCGGCTTCGATGATAGAATGCCCGCGCGGGGCTGTGGGCGCTTTTGTGGAATAGGTGGTAACGGGCTCGATTTTGCTAATTACCCACTCTTGTACGTGTTCAAATGCTCGAAACTCCGAAAGTCCCCTGCGCGTAGATCTATGGGAAGGTTGGGTTGGAAAGGTAGCTGCATGTTCTCGTGGTAATCACTGCTATAGCCTGGCCGAACCTTGGCCTGCGCCTGTGGTGGAGGTGGAGATACATGGTCGGCTGGGATCTTGATCTCGCTGACTGGACATTCGCACTATTGCCGTATTCAGCCTAGCGGCGAGGAGCTTGTCGCGTGGAAAGCAGACCGTTCTCCACCGCGGCCCGCGTGGATGGCTGCACCCTTGGAGATCGGACGGCCAATGGGGGGTGTTCTCTGCAAGTTGATAGGCAGGTGAGTTCGCGGCTTGTTTTATTCTATGTTTTGCAGCGTAGAATCAAATACATGTTGAGAAATGGCGACACAGCTAGTGGTGGAGCATAACATCATGACTTGTGTTCACGAGGTTCTCGTCCATGTTCCTCAAGACACACACCCAACCGTCCACTTCTCACTTCCACCCCGGACTAATTGACCCCAAACTCCCCGCTACACTAAACATACCTTACCACTTACTCCCATGGCCATCATACTCATACACCACCCGCGCTTACAGCTTCGCCTGGGCATCACCATTCTCCAGCACATACCGATACCTCGCCCGCCCATCATGCATATCCTTCAACGCCGCGTTCACATCATCCATCGGCCTCTTCTGAATCCAAGGCAATACCCTCTTCTCCGCCGCCAGCCGCAACATCTGCCGAATATCCTCCGGCGACCCAATATTCGACCCGGTAACCTTCACACTCTTCTGGATCAGCGAAAACGCCATCAGCGGCGGCAGCGCCTCCTCCGGCGCCCCCACCTGCACGAAGGTCCCATCCCGCTTCAGCAGCCGCAAATACTGGCCCAGCGGCATTCCCGGTCCAGACACGGTGCACAAGAGAATATCGATGCTCCGCGAGTGCGTCTTCGCCCACCCCTTCTCCTCACCAGTAGCAATAAACGCATCCGCGCCCAGTCCCTGCAACGCATCCGCCCGCTTACTCGAAGACCGCGAAATCGCAACGACTCGGTCCGCCCCCAGCGCCCGCGCAAACAGAATCCCCAAATGGCCCAGTCCGCCAATACCCACTACGCCCACTGTCTTCCCCGCGCCGGCGCCGTACTTGCGCAGCGGCGCGTAAACAGTCACGCCCCCGCAGAGCAGCGGCGCAGCCTCGGCGCTGGGCAGCGCATCTGGGATCTGGAAGACGAAGTGCGCTGGCCCGCGCCACCGACTCGCGAATCCGCCGTACGACTTGCTCTGGTCTGCGTACCGCCCGTTGTATGTGCCCGTGATGCGCGCGCAGTAGCTCTCCTGCCCGTCTGCGCAGGCCTCACAGTCCGGCCGGAGACAGGACATGCTCTGTGCGCCGACGCCGACGCGGTCGCCGATGCGGATGGATGCTGAGGCGGGGGAGGAGTGGAGGGTTGGCACGGCGGCGCCGACGCGCTCTACTATGCCGATAATTTCGTGGCCGACTACGCAGGGGTAGTCGGTTGGGCCCCAGCCAGAGCGGAGAGTGTGCACATCTGTGCCGCAGATGCCGCAGTGTGTGACGCGGATCTCGATGTCGGTTTCTGTGAAGGGCTTGGGCGTGAAGGTGGTGTAGGTGAGGGGGTTTGTGGCGTCGTGGGCGACCCAGCCTGTGAAGGTTTGGGCGGGTGGTTCATTGGAGGAGGAGCTCATTTTGGGACGGTTTGGATGGGGAAATCAGATCTTGGTGATTGTGTTGCAATTGGGTGCTTCTTCGCGGAGCTGGTGTTGTGGTGTGGGGGTGTGCGGAGTGCGGAGTGCGGAGTGCCTGGCGCGGAGGTAATGCGATTTGAGTTGACGAGGGGATAGGAAATCAAGAAGCAAAGGAGCGGGAGAGGGAGATGGCGGTGAGACTCATGTGTTACAGAGGAACAAGGAGCACAAGCAGAAAGGGGCTTCCGCAGGCCGATCTGAATCACCGAATTGACATCTGAACAGACTGCGGAGAACCGAGCTCAAATGAGCCGAGGTTGACAACCGGAAATGGAATGGATTTGGACAGCCGCGCAGCAACGAAGACAGCACCAAACGAAACACAGCGACTCCTTATTTACAATGCTCGCTCATCCAATGTATATGTACAGGGTGCAGATTAAAAGGTAAGGCAAATCCAAATCAAATCCTCATCAGGCAGCTTTTCATCGCGCAACGCGCATGAGATCGTCCAGCTCATCGCTCGTCAGAGTACTCCGTCGCCGATTGCCAGACCGGCTGGACGCCTTTTCTGGCCGGTTTCGCTTTCGCGTCTCGCGCTCTTTGCGCGACTGTTCGGCGAGACGCGCTTCATCTTCGACGACGGCGAGTTTCTGCGAGATGCTCAGTTGCGAGTCTTTGCCGTTGATCTGCGATGGCCAGCGTGTTAGTATTGGACCCACCCCGTTGTTCATTTTCACTCGGTTCTGGATTCTACTCACCTGGCGAGTCGAGTTGGGCTCGACCTTTAGTCGCGAAGGCCGGCGAGTCACAGCATCTGACTTATGCGCTTTGATTTGCAGGGTCTCTTCGTCGTGGGTGCTGGGGGGCTCGCAAGGAGATCCTTGTAGGCCGGGGGTGAATGACACTTTTCGGAGCCGCTTGGGCCTGGCAGCAGCCGCATTGTCGCTGCGCTCCCGCAAAGCTCGATCGGACCGCTCGGGCACTTTGCGGATCTTCGATCGGGTCTGTGGTGGATTCGATGTGTCTGGTTCTGGCGCCCGGTCTTCGGACTCGCCCATTTCTTCCTCTCGTTCCTCCTCCTGCTGATCCTCCAGAATCGGAGAGATGTTACTGCTCTCTAGCCGACTCTGCATACGGGCATCCTCCACGGAGGAGCTGAAACTCAGATCGAGGTTCATGCCGCGCTTCAGCTCTTCCACCCGCACCGAATCACCCCCATCTGCAAGTCGTCGCTGCCACCCATCCATCATGGAAACAGCTTGCTTCCAGCGGTTCTCCATCTTTTCCCAGCCTTCGCGCAGTCGTCCGATTTCCTCGTCTCGGATCTCAACTTCCTCCAGAGGCACAAACGACGGGTTGGTCAATAGTGTCCGCAGGTGATCCAGTACGGTGTCCATGCGGATGGACAGCTCCTCGCATGATGTAGGAAGTGTAGTCACGGCGGAGGATGGCTTCTGCGGCCCGACACTGGCAGTCATTACCGAGGCTTCATCCTCACCATCCTTCTCCTCGCCCTGCGGCAGCCCTTGTAGCTCCTTCAGCGTCGCCACCGTGTTCCGCGCAAGCTCGATCAGCGTGTCGTTCTCGTCGCTGAGGTTCTGGCATAGTTCCGTCAAGAATTCGGTCGTCTCCTGCTGTAGGCTGTATTCAGGCTCGTTGACCCGTTCTCCGCCACTCGCTCGCAATTGCGACCCCTTTGCGGCAGCGTTGATGTTGATGGTAGTGACACTCAGCCCCTCGCGCTTTCCCCGTTGTCGCTCGGCTAGGTGTGACTTGAGTCTCTGCATCTCGAGATCCCGCTTGCGGATGTCGTTGGCACATTGCGCCCGGACCTGTTGAACCGTGGTTTTCATGCGCTGCACTTGTTCCTTGAGTCCGCGAATCGTGGCCTCGGCGCTGGACATATTTAACTTGAGCGCCCGCTCCGAGGCCTCGGCGAGAGCGAGCGATCGGGTTAATTCTGATGCTTTTGTCTTTAATTTTCCCTGTCGAGCAAGATAAAATGAGTCCGCTGTTCCCTTCTGTCGTTGTAAACACTGGACGTACAATTTCCATCGTCTGCTCCGACTCGCTGGCTCGCAACGTCCGAATCGTTGTCGCTAAGCTCTCACGGTGTTCGGCCTCACGCTAAAAAGATCTGTCAGCTAATTTACGCCACGGAATAGCGAGCTGCGACTGACGTCTCTCCTCAAAACCAGATCGTTGACCAGGTTAATCACCCGCGCCATCGTGGCCTCGGCTCCGCCTTCATGGTTGTCGGGATCGGCAAAATCGATCGCCTGGCCACTCTTCAATAGGCCCCGAGCGAGCAGGAGGTTGTTGACATAAGTCGATGCGGCCTGCAAGTTCTGCGCTTCCATGGCGCCCGTTGCTATTGCGTAGAGCTATGGATGATCCAAAGCGGAAGAAAGTAAACATGGGCCATTCCGGCGGGGCAGGGGAGCCAACACCGCAAGGCACGTGCCGATCGCCGAACGCGCTTTGAAGAGAGCGTGGCTCGTCAACACGTCGATAGCAGAATTCGAATTCATCTGTCATGTCACTGTGTGCGATCAGAAACCATGCCTCCTGTAGTCTCAGCCTTGCAACAAAGGGGCCAGAAGCTTTACCAGAAGGGGGACTTCAAAGGCGCGATCGCGGCCTTTGACGAGGTAGCACCATTTCCATTCTAACCTAAACGGGCAGCTAATGCTAATGATCGCTATTCGAAGGCATTGAGGCAGCCCAATGTGGATGTAATTGGTGTCCTGGACAATCGTTCTGCTACTTTTTGCAAGCTGGAACAGTATGACCAAGCACGTCGCGATGCAAAACAAATGATCAAAAAGGCTAAAGATGATGAGCGAGTAAGTGCCCTGCTGCCTGGTTCTATACGATGGAATCTCACCTTGGATCAGGGATACCTACGATGTGCCAAGGTACTTCTCCTCGAGGGAAAGCCAGAAAAGGCCCAGGAGATTTATGCTTATGGCTTGAAAATGCTCCCGAGTGAGCATCCGCGACGGGAGGTTTGTCGCCACAGAAAGTGCTTGTTCAGTTAGAATATACTGATCGTCCACGTTTAGATGCTGCAGCAATTGCATAAGAAATTAGAGGACCGCATGCTCCTCAATCGTCGAGACCCGTTCACCATGCTACCACTCGAAATTGCGGTGCTGGTGGTTCAGCAATTTTCCTTCAAACAGATTGCGTGAGTCCTTGCCGGGTTTCTGACCAATTTCACTGCGATTGCTAATTAGAGTCCGCAGCGGAATTTTACGTGTTTGCAAAGATTGGGAGCGGTTTTTCGGCTCCATGACCAACCTGTGGATGCATATCGACCTCACTGGAGCCCGTGGGAAAGTGTCATGGACGGCAGTCAGGTCATACATTCGGCGCTCAAAGGCAATGCTTACCCATGCCACTATCAAAAACCTAGCCACAACTTCGACACCCAAAACCTTGGAATTCCTGAGCCGTTGCCCACGCCTTGAACATCTTGAGCTCTGGGCGTCCCATGATTGCAAGGACTTCTACCAGAAATTCAAAGGCAGCAAGAGGTTAAAGAGCCTCATCCTCTCCGCAGACTTGCCTGTCTCCCATGACTACTTAGGCAGGCTTTTAGTTGCTCTGCCAAATCTCGAGCGCATCGCGCTGTGGAATGTCAAAAGCTCAAATATGGAGTTCTACAACTCTGGACAGTGGCCCAAGTCCCTTCCAAACCTGAAAAGCATTACGCTGGCCTCAAGACAAAACGTGGCCCAACCAACAACACAGCATATGCCTGTACTATCTGTGCCGGCGCTTATGGAAGTACGTCTTTCCATCCTTGGAGCCTTCTGACCCTGTACTAATGACGCATCTATAGAATAGCGAATCACCTGTATACCCGAATTTGGAAGAATTACGCCTTGACTTCGATCCAGCAGTTCATAGCATATACACCTTCCCCGATGGTCCTGACCGTCATATCCCACCGCTCCGTCGGCTAGAACTACGCGGGAAAACGATCGAGCAGGACTTCTGCGCCATTCTCCCGAGCAGCATCGAACACATCCATGTTCAAGGCGGATCAGCCCGGCGGCCTACATACCTGGAGCTGCGAGAAGGGACGCTTCCGAACCTGCACACACTAATATTCATCGATACGGGGTTCATCACGAACCAAACCCTCCCGGTCTTTCTCAACGACGCCCAAGCTCCGATCCGGACACTGTTTCTCAACGAATGTTTTAACCTAACCATCTATGATCTCGTCGCCATGGTCGAAAGCCAGGAGGTGCCAAACCCCGAGCTGGAGAAGATGGCGGAGCTTAGCCTTACCCACATGCGCGGCGTGGACGATGCCGGTGCACGGCGTCTCTATACGTTGTTTCTAGATCTGAAAGTGCTCAACCTGTCCTACACACAGATCACGGGTGTGACTATCCGTCTTTTCGCTGATGCGCGGGCCTCTGACTCTCGCGACGGTGCTAAACTCGACCGGCTATTTGTCCGAGGCTGTGAAAGCGTCTCCTCGGATGCTGTGGCTTATGGGCGAGAGAGGGGACTGGAAGTGATTACCTGAAATAAAAGGGGTGCGAGACAACAACAAAAACTTGCCTTAGTCGGCACAGTGCGTTCGTGCAGCCATAACTACCAGCAAACGAGGGGCAAAGCACATCGGGTGTCCATTCTGATGCCGGTCTTGATAGGGACTACCAGGTAGTTCTGCTTTTCAGACGCCTGTCTGGCACGGGCCTCTTTGTCTCATCAAAGCAGGGACATCGCACCCGATTTGGTCTCGCTATCCCGGTCAGATCGTCCCCTCGCCCGTTCTTATTCCGATAGCATGAAGGGACAGGCCTTGCGGGTTGGCGGTCAACTGCGAAGCGGGGAAAGACTGAGCATTGGCACTCAATGAAACTTTCACACACACCGACTCCAGCCGGTGGGTGGTGTATCTGCTCGAACACCACAGTTCCATGTTTTCGTGGCCATGCCGTGGAATACAGTCCTGGCGGTGAAGCGGTGTGACTGCAATCATCCTGCTCTCTCTCCGGGCAGCGAAACTTGACCAAACCTACAATTAGAAGAAATATGAAACAATGTCCCAAAGTATACGTAAATCGTGTTAAATTGTATCTACAGTAAACATCATCGGCGTTCTTTTATGTTCAGAAGAGACAAATATGTGAAAAGGGAAGAAAAAAAGAACATCTAAACCCCACGCTCCTGGCACCACCGCTCCACCTCCTTCGCTAACTTGTCCTTCTGATCACGCACAAGCTCCATCATCGGCTCGACCTGTTTCCGATGCGAGGCAATCAGATCCTCCTGGCCGTTCATCGTCGCCGCACCTTCCTTCGGCGCAAGGTAGCGGTCATAGATAGAGACCATCAGGTCCATAACGGCGGATAGCTGGTTGGGCAGCCACTATGCAATCATCGTTAGCTTCTCTTCTCATCATCTTGTACATAGACTCGTGATTCTGGGACTTACCGTCACAATGGGGCTGCCGCCAGTGGCGGTAGGATGCGGCGTGCGGCGGATGATGTACTCTCGCGCGAACAACCAATGGCGCCAGCGGAAGCTGCGCACATGATTCAGTGTCCTCAGGAACAGCACTGCTGTCTCGGAGTCTTGCACAGAGTACTCCTGTACACCAATTTCCTCGGCCTTCTCACGGACGTAGGTCAGGAACTCGCGGTGTGGGAGCGGACGGTAGGCGCGGAACTCGTGGAGGATCTTGGTGAGGGGGGTGGAGGGCATGGGAATTTGACAGAGGTGGTCCAGGAGGGGAATCTATATGGCAGGGGGTAGATGGTTAGTGGGATTTGTGAGGGCATCGGAACACTGAGCTTGGTTGGGGTGCTTACGATGCTGTCGTTGGCGCCGCTCTCGCCGCGGAAGAAGAGCGGCTTGTTGTCTTCGACGCCGTCGTAGATCACGCCGTTCGGGAACATCGATTGCGAGGTGATGCCGAAGATAAAGACGCGGAAGGAGAGGTACTCGGAGGGCTTGGAGTTAGCCCACATGTCTATTAAGATGTCAGTCTAGCTCTAGGTAAATCTGACAGCGTTCGGAGATACGGCCATACCTTCCATGGACGCCTCGATCTTCTCCATGGCTTGCAGGATCTCGCGGAAGCCATCATTGATGTCAGTGCGAGGACCTTGCTGCTCAAGTGTATCAATCACTCTGAGCGCGCCGGAAATGAGTGAGCCAGTCTCCTTGACCATGTCGACGTGGGTCAGGATGAAGCCAGCCTCAGAGCTCTTCGGGTCAAGGCCACGCTCGAAGGCGCGCACCAGGCGCAGGTTAGAGTACTCTTCAAGGCCCTTGGTGTGATCGGTGACGGTGTAGTTAAATAGAGCATAAGAAGCTGCGTAGGACATGAAAGGCGGCAGGTCCAGACTATATATAAGGGTTAGCACATGCTTATACGATGAGACATAAATGCATCTATATCCGGCCATGGTGGACGGGACATAAGAGAGATAAAGGGGGGGAAGGTTAAGAGGGAACAGACGACGTACATCTGAGCGCAACGATACATAGGGCGAGCAACAGACTTCGGCAACACATCCCGACCCAGACCATAGCCCCGGTCCGCGGACGTGCACCAGGACTCCCAGCAAGGCTCGAGCAGGTACGACGAGGCCAGGAAGGTGTAGTCACGAAAGACGGCAGTAATGGTGAAGCGATCCCACTCCCCATCAGTGAGGACAAGCTTCTCAACCTCATCAGTCAGGTCAGGGAGCTCGGCTTCCGTGGCAGGGCCGAGCTCGTAAGTGGCCAGCAGGCCAGGCGTTCCATCAGCCTTGACGACAGGAAGACGTTCGAGCAAGGAGACAAGAGGCTTGAAGACCTCAGGTAGGTCTGTGGGGGCAGTTTGGTAGGGCAGGAAGCCAGATGAGGTGGTGATGGTGAAGGGGTCCAGGGTATGAGACAAGGTTGAAGGGTCATCATGGATATGAGGGAACCGCTTCAGGGTAGCAGGGGAAGGGAAAGGAACTTGAGTCCGAGTCATAATGATGATAGAAGGCTAAGACCAAAAGCTAGTGGTGCAAAGAGATCTTTAGTTCTCGGTAGTGGAAGGCAGAGTGCCTTAGTAAGGGAAGATTTGGGTGTGGAAGGGATATAAAGGCTAAGTCCCAAGGCGAGAAACCAAGTCAGGAACCAAGACACCAGGGGAAACGGGTCAAAAGGATAGGTGAAGAAAACAAGCTTCTTGGGAGATGAAGAGAAAAGCAAAAATAACGGGCATTGAGGCGGGAAAGGAGCGCGTTCTTATAATAGTCAAAGGCCGGTATCAATTCCGGCCTCTTGTCCACCATTACGAAAGATAACACAACTTAGCGTGGATCCTGTGACACCGGGCATTAGAGTGGGTTCAGATAGTTTGAACAGTTCCGAGGTGAATTGAGGGCACCTATACCTATACTTCAGGTCGAAATAAGATGTTTTGTCCTCATCTTGTCTATCCAGATGCTCTATACAAACGCCCAGCAAAGAAGGGCAGCGAGTGGTCACGGGGACGCGCTAAGCCCGTTCCAGCAGTGGACAAGGGAGCCGCGCAATCCCTCTTTTACGACAGTAGGGGCTTACTCAGAGTAGAAGCGTTGCAGATCCAACCTATGGACTCCTTCCGATTAGAAATTCGCCACCAGCCCTGCAGAGTAAGATCAATAGGAGTCGTTTTCCTTCGAGCAGGTCATCCCTGTACCTCTATATTCCACCCTATGCCAAGCCTGGAGGCCGAAATCCCGCATGCTGATTCGCCGATAACACCATTTTAGACTTTCTTAGTGCCCGGAGGCCGGAATTCAGCCGGCCTCCGATAATAACCGGCCTTTGTTAGGTGTCGGCCCGATTTTATATACAGTGGGCCGTTCATTAGTATTTCGAACATAGTACTTCCGCCCACTAGCAGAAACATAAATGGGGCATGTAGCATGTTCCAAATACTAATGAACGCTGACTGTACTTCTTTCAGACTGTACGATAGGTGGTTTCGATGATTTATGGACATGATTACCGTGAATCGGGGTTTTAGTCTATTTAGCCTGTTTTCAGGAGCATATAGATGATATAACCCTTGTCTACTTCACCTATTGCAGTGTCAGGTGTGATGTAAAGGTTGTCGCCATTACTAGATGTCGCGAAAATAATAACTAGTCCATTCATATACGCCTAGGTAAGATATAAAAAAGATATCTTATATAATTTATGTACAAGTGATTGTCATAGATGAGGCAAAGTGTCTTGGTAGCCTATTGGTCAGTTTAACTTTTAACAGGCAATGTACGGATTAGAAACCCGCCGGGATATTTTTGTAATTAGAACAGCCAGGCAAACAAAGCATGAGCTTATCAATTCTTACTTGCTTCCTCTAGTCTTATTCTACCATTCTGGTTGAGATAGACTGCTGTCCATTCATCTACCCTTTCACGTAAGGGCTTCATTGTTTGACTCAAGATAAGCGTGAATACGCAGTGTGGGCATTTAGCGTAAGGAAATTTTATTACGCATGCCTTTGAATACTTCTCCTTTAAAGAATACCTTATGGCATCATTATTTTACAGCATTGGTTGGCAAGTAGAGACGAGTTCATGATTGGAATATAATACATCAGGGTATATCGTACACGGCCCCAACTTTATACAATAACTTATACATTTCCAAGGAATTCAAACTTCCTAGATGTTTCGGTAAGCGCTTACTTGGCCATTGGAAGCAGTTCTCTCAGCAAAGTAGGGACCCACCAAGTATGCACTCAAGGCTAACCGGGATCACGGAGCGAAGAAGATTCGAGATTCGACAAGCCGCAATCCACACCTTGTTATAATGACCCCGTACTTGTATTTGTGCCGGTCGGGTTCGCATTGTCGGTTGTGCTGTGAACGGTCTGGAGCTTGAGATATTCCTCCTCAAGGCGCTTTTGCATCTCGAACTCGGCTTGTCGCTCTTGACGGATACGTTGCTTTTCCATGTCTCGTTCCACTCCCCTGTGCATAGCCTATAAAATCAATCAAAAGTTAGCATGCTTTCAGGTGAGACTTAAGTTTTGCACGTACCGCCCTGTCTTGCTCTTGAGCCCAATGCACAAAGCAGACAATGCCTGCGGTACCCAGGCCGGTGGCGGCCAGGGTCAGCTTCGATGCGCGAGACATGGGAAATTGGGCGACAAGAATATGCACAAGGGCAACGGAAAAGTCTCTAATGGTTGATGAGGCAAGCCTGGACCTCTTGATTAGCCAAAACTGCGCGGAGGATTACCGGTTCATCGGGGCGGAGGGGGCTGGCAGTACACTTCCCCACCGCCTTGGGGGGCCATGCGTGGCTGATCGAGCTCGGAGCTCCGGTCCCTCGTCGCTCCATTATCGTTCCCCCGTCACCTCTATACACCACCTTTTAAGAGGGATCGCGGGCAAATATGGTGAGTTTATATTTCCAGAGAAATTTGGGGTGTTTCTCCCATGCTGATTGATGTCCGTTGAATAGTCGGCTCAGAACTCCGCGGGCATTCAGACCCTCCTCGACGTAGGTGTCACCGGCAGGCTGACCACCGATCAAGTGTGCTAATCCTGCTTGCAGGCCGAGAGAGAGGCTCAGAAGATTGTGCAGCAATGTAAGTGACTCACATATACTCGTCTCTTGCCACTGGGTTCCGCCCGATACTGACATGCTCGATCATCTACAGCCCGAGAATGTACGAGATTGAGAGTTCCCCGATAGACGTGCGCTCACAACCTGACATTCTCTTACTACAGATCGCACAAAGCGGATAAGAGACGCAAAGGCGGAGGCTCAGAAAGAAATTGAAGAGTACCGCAACCAGAAGGAGGAAGAATACAAGAAGTTCGAGGCCGAGGTGAGATTCGATACCCCGGATGCCAGTGCATGTGCCATCGTGGATAAAAGAAAATCCTACTAATTCACTTGTGTTTCCTCAGCACTCCAGCGGATTCAAGAAGGCGGAAGAAGATGCCAGCAAGGAGGCTGAGGAGAAGCTGAAGGAGATCCAGGCCGCTGGCAAGAAGCATGGCGACAAGGTTGTGGAAGACCTGATCAAGGCGACGACCGATGTGAAGCCCGAGGTGCCCGAGAAGATTGTGCAGGTTTAGAGATGAATATATCGGATTCTTTGTTCTCCTTTACTTCGAATGTTGCCAGAAAGATGCGCTTTCGCGGCTGTTCATCGATATCCAATCTTCGAGAAATACGATTATATCTTTTACTAGGCTAAGTCTATGGCTTGCTCTATGCAGGTCCAGATTCGATATTTCGCTTGATCGAAACGTAGATGTACCCATCTATCCATGGTCGAGTTGTACATGCCGCTCGATGTTGCAGGGGCACCATTGGTAGGAATTGGACACTAGATAGAAGTGTTACTCCTTCATTTCCCGACCTCATATCAGAGAAGTATACCGTTAAGTTATAAAATTGAACTAGAAATAAAAGCTAGATAGACCCCAACCAGTGCCGACAAGCACTACGTAATTACCTTGGTTAGACTAGGTTGACTGTCCAGTTACCCCGGATGGCAGCCTGAGGCACGCGCGAATGTTTCCCTGTTGCGTCATCTCCGAGTAGCTGCAACTGCGTCGCGCAGATGAGAACGCGATGGGATATGCGGCTGCTATCTCAGGAATAGCCAGGAGACCACTGGCCTGGCATTTCTCCCGTCAGAAAAGCCACATTCCAACACGTCGAGCGTATCACCTGTCCCAACGCAACCAGAATTCCATCCTCGAGCCGCGCTTGGAGGACCATGGCCGAGTAATCCACGATCAGTACTCGGTTCTCCGAGACCGATACGGTTCGCAACATTCCAAATGCTCCCACATGCATTGAAGATAGCTAACCTCATATTCTGCGCCACAGACGCCCCAAAACATCCTGTCGTCCTAGCCCATGGCCTCCTCGGCTTTGATGAACTGCGGCTTGTCGGCCGCTACTTCCCGGGCGTTCAATACTGGCGCGGAATCAAGGAAGCGCTGTCAGCGCAAGGAATCGAGGTTATCACAGCCACGGTGCCGCCGTCGGGTTCCATTGAAGAGCGTGCAGAGGAGCTGGCGCGGGATATTGAAGTTGGGGCGCGGGGGAAGGATGTCAATATCATTGCGTATGTGGGTTTCATGAGATCTGATAAGCAGGGCACGGAGCTGACATTCGGAGCGAGCTATGCATAGACATAGTATGGTAAGCTGCATTCTAATCTGCTGATTGAAATCGATCTGGTGCTAATGTGGGCTTAGGGGTGAGATATCGTCACCAAATGCCTTTTTAAGCTAAATTCTAACGACGAGTCGTAAAGTGGCCTTGATTCCAGATACATGATCAGCCGTCTCCAACCGCAGAAATTCAAAGTGTTATCACTCACCACTATTGCGACACCACATCGCGGTATGAAAGTACAGTCCCGTGGGCTTTGGTGACAGACGCTGATCACGCTCACAACAGGTTCCGCTGTTGCTGACTACTGTTTCGACCAAATCGGAGGTACAGTGACCTCGCCATTCAAACATCAATCTTGGAATCTTAAACTCATTTGTGAATGCAGCCGACCGCCTGCCTCAGATCTACTATACCCTGAACAAGCTGAATGTCGAGACGGGCGCCTTTGCACAGCTTACCAGGAAGTATATGTCCGAGACATTCAACCCGAATACACCAGACATAGATGATGTCCGGTAAGGGTCCATGGAGTTTGACCCCAGGATTTGCAGCTAACTCCTCTACGCAACTAGGTACTTCTCCTATGGGGCCGCTGTCCAGCCCAGCATATGGTCTGTTTTCCGCCTCTCTCACCGGATCCTCGCTGAAGCAGAAGGTCCCAATGACGGACTTGTCAGCGTGGCTAGCAGTCACTGGGGTGGCGAAGAGGGCTACAAGGGGACGCTGGTGGGCGTCAGCCATCTCGACCTAATCAATTGGACGAATCGGCTGAAGTGGCTCGCAGCGGAAGTGACGGGCAACCCGCGGAAGTTTAACGCCATTGCATTTTATTTGGACATCGCAGGTATGAAGAATTCATATTCTGGTTCATTCTGCGGATCTTAACATTTTCTTGCTGGATAGATATGTTGGCGAAGGAGGGCCTTTGAATGGTGGTTATGGTTAGTGGGATAGATCTGAAGATACCCAGCATAGTTATTTCCACGCAGCTTCTTTGTTGATATTCGATAGGTAAGACGGTACAAAATGAAACCAATCTTGAATCATTTTCATTGTTCACGGTGGGGGCACGATTCACGTGAAGATGGAGAACTATTGATAATATCAATCGAGCAAGGATCGCCTCTAAGCTGCGATGCACAGGCCAAATCTCGCCCCGCGAATGGCGGTATTCAATCCCACTGATGCTATTAACTCGACACATTGAAGTTTCTATTTACGTTCAGGATGCATGCGACTGCATGATAGTCTATTAGTTGATGTTGAAGCGAGGCGCAATCACCCATATCGCAGCTGAAATGCCGGTAGAACGAGGCATTGGCTGGGCCGAAATTCTGGTGCCTAGAGCCCGGAAGCAACCAGCCGGCATGCTTTCCCTGTCATCTGGAACATTCCAAAGCGTATCCAGGTCTCGTTAAGGAAAAAAGAATTTACCTAGGTTCATACAACCTTGCTTTTCTCCCATGTCTTTGAATACCACACTATACGGGGCACTAGGCTAGAATTGGATCAGACAACTAATTACATTTCGTATCTTTAGGGATGGACCCCCTAAGACCCATGGATAAAGGGAAAGGTGGCTTAGTGGCTTCAAGGAGGCGCAGCTCCAGCTTAAAATCCTGAAAACTAGCCTTGCTAGGCATCCTCAGAGAGGGTCAACGGGAATTGTGGTTAAGTTAACTAGGGAGTTGCCCAGTCAGATCAGTTGTTGCGTCGGTTGATCCGCCGAGGGGCCCCAAAAAACGTCATTCCCGGCTCCTTGCTTTTAATCCGCATTCCTCCCCCCGTCTGACATCTCACTTCAACACCATTTCGTGCTCCACTCCTCACTCGCCAAAGGGGACCGATTTTCGCCGCAACCCGTTCCAGACATCCGAACCCATCGATTGTCACTCCAAACCCGATCGACGGCGGAGCAAAACCGGAGACTCCGGGCCCGGGCCCTCGCCGCCATGTCCGCAACAATCTTCCTTGACAGCCGGCACACGCACTATACCAATCTCGACTTCCTTTCAGGCAAGGTCGTGCTGCAGCTGCCCACCGAAGCTGCAATTGGAGGGATCCAGGTCAAGCTGGAGGGCGTGAGCCGTACCCGGCTTGCTGGTCCTCGCTATCCACACAATGTCAACTCGGACAAGAAACGGACGGAGCTGGAGGTTCACAAGGTGAGAGACAACTGGGGACCGTAGCATCAGTACTGCTACAACTTCAGTACCACCATAGCATGGAATGGTTGCTGATTAGGCCGACAGATCTTATACAAGGTTGCGACCGTCTTCCCCACGGCGGCTGTTATGCAAACCGGCTCACCAGCGGCCTCGTACACCTTTGCAGCCGGATCATATGAATATCCTTTCCACTTCAAGGTTGGTTGTCTGGTCCTATGCATGCCTTCCGGGGGCCCTCGTAACCTTCTAATAGTTCCCCTTCAACAATGCTTGCAGCACTACCAACAGCATGCGCACCAACCTTGTCACTACTGGGCTGAAAGTGGAGATGGCCCGCGACACCACCCGACATGTCAAGAAAACCCTGCCCCCATCCCTGACCGGGTTTCCTGGTATGGCCGAAATTGAGTATTTTGTGAAGGCCACAATAATCAGGCCTCAGTTCTATAAAGAGAATATCCGCGCGGTAAGTTCATTCTGAAATAAGAACCTTTCATGGCTGCCCCACCAGCTCGACTGACGTATGTGCTAGATTGTGCCTTTGAAATTCCTGCCTATTGAGCCCCCAAGGACTGGAAATCTTAATGAGGAAACATACGCCCGGCGACAACACCAATTCTCGAAGATCCAAAATGCTCCACAGAAGAAGAGCATCTTCAATCGGTCTACAAATCCATTCCGAGAGATAGACACAGAGCCTCCACGAGTCTCTGTCGAGGCCCGGCTTCCAAATCCCTCGATTCTCACCTGCAACGAGCCAGTCCCGCTTCGCCTTATGGCTAAAAAAATGACTGATTCGCCGGAAACCATTTTCTTGCAGATGCTGCAGATTGAACTCGTGTCTTACACTAAGATTCTCGCGCATGACCTCGCACGACAGGAAAATGGCTCATGGGTCGTTATGAGTCGTAGCAATATGGGCCTGGCATTGGGACAACCAGGAGATGCGGTGGGCACTGAATGGAACATCGACTCGCAGTTGTGGAGTACCCTACCACTTCCTAACTCAGTCGCGCCATCGTTCGAGACATGTAATATTGAGAGAACCTATGAGCTGGAAGTACGAATTGGACTGACTCACGGCACTCCTGGAAATATGAAGGTAGGCTTCAATCATCAAGCTTTGATCTACGACAATCTGGGCTAACATCATTTCGCCATAGCCTCAACTGATCGTTCTTCCCCTGCGAATGCCAGTCAAGGTCTACTCTGGAATTGCACCCCCTCAGGCTCTCCTGGATGCTATGGCGGCTGCGGCGTTACAATCATCGCCTTCCAAACCAACATCTCAGCCCTCCTGGCCCACCTCTAATGAGACCGGCAGACCTCCAATGCCCCCCGACCTAGTACTGGACCCGTGCCTGCTGAAGTAGGTGCGGTCTATGACGATGCACCACCCAGCTATGAGGATGCAATGGCCGAGAATCTTAGCCCAGTAGATGGACCACGCCGCGAGTATCACCCACCAGACGCCTCTTCCTCCCAGCGAGCAATGGAATCTGGAGCTGATGCCAAATCCCCAGTCCGATCGGGAAAGGCCCGTGAGGATGGTTCTGCGGCTGAGTGTCCTGTGGCTCTCCCCAGCCGAGAGGGCCGTTCTTCCTCGGAGTCCTTTGACATGCTGCCTACTACCCCGCCCGAGTCTAATTCCGGATCCCCTCCTGCGTCGCCCGTGAGACGCTCCCCGAGTATGATGAAGGTCCCCGGGAAGCCTACAGACGAAGAAAGTCCCCCGCAATACCAGCGTGTCGCGGAGAGCCAGCTTCAGCCTTCAAATGCTGTCGAGCGACGACCTTCACAGAACAACCTGCGACCCATGAATCTGGGCGTTCCTACCCGGAAGCCAGTTCCGCAAAGCTCGAGCAGACAGCGGTAAAGTTGGTCACTGTGTCACCAACTATCAGTAGGGTTACCGTGCTTGAGTTTGCGTTGTCAGGTCATCCACCATCGAGGGCTGCCATTCAATTCCAGAGACCGCACAAGTGGGAAATACGGAGCCCTGGTCCCTGGACTCTTCCAGGTTCAATTATCCATACCCCCATTCACACATACGGGTTGGCCCTATTGGCCCACCCATCATCACGCTCATCATTACCACCAACTGCATTGCTTGATACCCCCTGTCATTATCATATCCTGAAAGACTACTTTTTCTGTCGCTTGGAGGCTTTTGCATTCATAGCGAGCTGGGTAGCCGGTTTGATTTCCTGGTTTAACAAAACTGAATTGTAATATGCCGTGCGCTATTATTCTGCACTAAGGGATTGACGTATATTAAATATTCAATTTCAAATATCTTTAGCTACCTAATTGCCAATGCATTCACTTCTAACTAAATCTCACTGTACATCCATTATTTCCCACATTACCCATTGCAGGGGTAGCCTTTGTATAGTTGGTTGACAGCGTCGATCTTGTGCCTGAGGCGCTACACCAAATGTGGTTAGCGCTCCTCCACACCGCGAGCTCTTCGGAGCTGCACGTTTTCCTGATTCACCGAGTCTCTCACAGCGCCCGTATGGCAGGGCCACGACCATTTCGCACCGCCTCAGAATTTGAAACGTGATCGCAAATTCTCGGTACAGAAATACCCCACAGGACAACAGCTCTACCTAGCCTCCTGCCGACGCTGGAAAACAGCACGCGCGAACTCAAAGTCGCAACTCCAATCAAGATATCTCTTCGTTATCCCATCGTCTCAATGGTCTAGCTCTCACTCGCTGCACCATGCGCCTTCACCTGATTATTTCCCGCCACGGCCTGCCGGCCACGCGCATTCTGTGGACGACAACCTCCTCGCCTTCTGCGCAAGGAGAATATGGTACGCAGAGCGCGGCCTCAGCGTCGATGGTTGCATCGTCGAGGACGCCGAATATTGCCTTTGCGAATGGCGGATATACTGTCGCGCAGCTTCTGGAGGATGTGAATGAGGTTGTGCCGCTAGAGACGGAACCCACCATGTTCGATCCAGAGTTCAGTGGTCAGTGGGGATTGGAAGACTATGTGGTTGAAGTCGCTGGGTCCGAATGTCTGCATTTCATGGAGGTGGATGGATTACTGAGGGATGGGGACGAGGTTGTGTAAGATGACCCCGTATTCCTCTTTGTTGCAATTGCGCGTGGATTACTGACGGTGCGCATTCCAGTATTCGAGCGCTTCAGCTGGCGGACCTCCGAGCAAGACGGCTGTGTGGTCGTCACCAGATTACAAGCGATGGCAAGCATCTCATTGATGGTGTGCCCTTCGGCATGCCTTTCTTCAACCGAACTTCCTCGAACCGACCTGCGATTACCATTCCCCCACGAAAGAAGCGGCGGACCATGTTCCCCGGCTGGGACCACGGCCCAGCCTTTGGGTACGAATTTGCAAATGAAAATGCCCATGCTGATGCCGACGAAGAGGGCGATGGGGAATGGTTGCCTCCAGGTGACACTGGTTTCGGAAAGGAGCTCTCGATCTTGCCCCCGGAGCACGAAGTGTCTGACATGGGGACTGTAATCAGACACCCTGTCAATTACTCAGGAGACACAGACAGCGAGGCAGATGGGTCTGAGCCTGAGGATGATGAGCTCGAGAGTGAGCTCAAGGCTCTGAAAGAAGACTTTGAAGAGCCTGCATCGCAATTCATCGATATTCGTACCCAGGGTCAAGTCGCTCCTGGCCCTGCGCTACGTTCTAGCTCTGTGGCTAAGCGACCATTGTCAGCAGATACCCAGCGCCGATCATCGTTGGTTGGTGCATCTTCTCTGTCCAGCAAGCGGTCCCGCGGCGATGACTCCTCGCCGAGAGCGTCAAAGGCCGTGAGATTCAACAAGGGCGAACAAGGCGTTCCCGAAATTCCCGAATTACTGCAACCGAAAGTCAGCAGGGCTAAATCATCTGACTCAGACGTGGGTTTATCGTCTCCCTCATCGGCCAGCGAGTCAAGCGAGGCATCTAGCGAGGAAGAAGACGACGACTCGTCGGAAGGGGCATCGTCTGATTCGTCATCCTCTGACTCGGAAGATTCCAGTTCAGAAGATGATAGCTCCGAGTCTGAAGACGATGAGGTTGACCTGCCTTCGCAGAAAACATCCCAGCCCGCTATTGTGAACCCCCCTGGTGAAGGATCAACCCGTACCAAGAAAAGCAACCAGCGCTTCAAACTGCGGCGCCGTCTCTCCAAGCTGAAAGAACTCGGTGTGCTCCCAGAGACAGCCGACTTTGCGACACTCCGTGCCTGGGAAGAGGAAAACGGAGGTTGGCATGTCCCTGACGAGACAAGCATCATGTCTGCCACATTGACAAAGGCACAGAAGAAGGAACAGGAGCAACGTGAATTCGAAGCCAGGCGACAGAAGCTGCTTCGAGATCTCGCCGCTGGCGGTGTTGATATCGAAGGGACTTCGGAGAAAGAAAACGTGCCTCCTCCTCAGCAACCTACCGCGACCGAACAAGCCGTCCCTAAAGAGAGTCCAACGGGTGAACTGGATGACATGCAGCAGTCTACTCGGCGTACTCTTGATGTTGCAAGCTCTCGGAGGCTCCTTTTTGGGTCTTTGGGCGTACGTATGCCACGGACTAAAGAGGACGAAGAAGCTACAAGGAGAAAGCTAGCTGCTAAGGCTAGTGTGGTCCACTCTCGCAGGAAAACAGCAGAAAAACAGCCAACCGAAGAAGAGGAAGAAGAGAGCGATGAAGATGAGGATTGGGAAAGCAAGCTCGTCATCAAGGCTATAGAGTGTATCCATGATGATATCGAGCTCAGCGCCCCGCCATTCCCATTCCAGCAGCGCTGGGATGAGGATGCAGACGCACTGATCCGGCAACGGAAGGGCTGGGGCAAGAAGCGCAAGCGCAAGCAGAGAATTCAGGTCTATAATGGAGATGAAGAGGGCGAGTATGAGGAGGCGGATGGCTATGACGCCTATGAGGACAACATGCACCTCAACTACAACGACGAATGGCCTACAGCTGAGGACAATACTGCCAATGTGACAGACTATGAGGAAGCTACCGCTCCTGTGGTCGACGACCTGCCTGATCTCCCGAGTGATCTGAATTCTGTTGCGGACCTTCTCGAATGTGAAGCCAAAGTCGGGGCCATCATCGCTTTCCGGCAATTGGACATGTCCAAGGCTACAAATTGGCAGCCCCAAATGTCTGGATACCGCGTTGCCGAGGTTCACGATGTTCTTGGCAACGGGAGTATCAACGTTCGACTAGCAATGCGCGACCGACGACCCAAGGCAGACGTTGATCCAGAAGATGATGAGCCCCGCGAATATAGCGGATTTGAGATGCCCGGGATGGACGACGAAGACGAAGAGGACGATGGTTTCCGTGAGGTTGCTTTTGCGGAACTCAGCGATCCCAAGCTACTGCGACCTGCACCCTGGGTCGTTGACGACGAGTCCGATAGCAATGGCACGAGGGGGAAAGACAAGAACAAAGCTAAAGAAGGTAGCACGTCAGTGAATTAATCGTTGGTATGTTGTTGCATGCGCTCACCTTGTTCAAAGTGTCTCTGTAGTCGAGGACTCCATGCCGAACGCCCAGCTGGCCTCGCCTCCTCCACCTGTCGGAATGGATCTCGATGAAACCACCTTCGTCAGCCTAGATGACAACACCTTTGTCACTCTCGTTACCGCGGCCAGCCGTCCTCAGTCCCCGAACGAGTCTCCAGCGAGAGCTTCTGATGTTCCATCTAGACGAACGCCTGGTGGTGTGCCGCTTCCACACACACGGGGAAGAGATGCGGATGATGATCACAGCGATACGCCTGCCGTTCCTTCGCCCTCTTTCTCCGGTTTCCATTCTGCACGGTCGTCGCCAGGGGCGCGACTTGGCTCACGTTTCAGCGAGATTGGAGAGAGCAATCTTGATGGTCACACTCTCATTGGAGATCAGGCCATGCTGGCTGTGGACAATTCTATTCAAGATCTATCAACGCTGTCCTTTCTATCTGCGAATCAATCGTTTTCGGATATGCAGCAAAGCGCACAGCACGATCCCCAGGCCGTGGATGAATCATTCCTCTCCGGCGCCAATGACTCTCTTCTGTCTGTGGTGCACAATCCAATCGAGCGTGTATCAGCAAAGTCTTCGCCTGCTCGGAGTGTCATTGCAGCGAGCCATAATAGTTCACGAAAAGAAGGACCACCGCAGACGCCAGTGTCACAAGAAAATATTCTGGATATGCTACGGAGTGGCTGGCTAGAGCCAGACAACACCGACCAAGACAGAGACGAGGCCGACGAGGATCTCAATGATCCAGAGGATCACGATAGCGTGATTCACAGCGAACAGAGCCTCCGTCTCTCCCCGCAACCATCTTCCAACCCTCCAACAAGCGCACAGCAAGAACCACACTCTCTGCTTAACCCGAGTACAGATTATCAGCTCGAGCATGACTCGCCCGCGGCAGCAACCCGTTCCAAACGCCTTGCTCCAACCTCCGCTTCACAACCCAATCAATCACAAACCTCCGATATTATTGACCTTACCCAAAGCCCTCTTCCAGACCTCAGCCAGGACACTCATGGCTCAGAACACAGCCAGTCCAGGTGGGAGTCCCAGCCGAATGGCGACGAGCATACCCTTCCTCAGTCCTCGGGACGGAAGACCCGCAAGTCTACGGGGAAAATCCAGCACATGTCGGAGGTAATCATCAGTCCGCAGGCAAGCCAGAAGAAGGATAAGAAGAAGAAGCGCTCGTCACGAAAGTTCTAGGTTGAACTCCTACTTGGTGAATACGTTTATCACACTCTCTGATGCTTGTTTCGGGATCGGTGACCCAAAACCCTTACATTTGTGTTTAATACAGCCCATAGGTTTCCATTTTCTTTGTATCTATCAGATCGGCGTTACGGCCATGAACATCCAATATCATTGATTCTTGCCTTGTCGACCATCAGGCTTTGTAGCAGCCGCGTATCGGCCGAACAGGCAGGAAACGCCTGTCTGGACAGGGGATGACCTTCAATAGGCCTCCCCCCTGATTTCTATATCGCCATCAATCCGATCAGTTGATCATCCTATTGGACATCTCCCTTACTAGCCGATACCAATAGTGCATACTCCGACATTATTCACCGCGGTCAGTATGTTTTGTATGGTAAACCGGGTTCACTCGGAATACCCGGTAACATGCCAATCCTAGCCCCTGAGGCTATGAGACGCTCTCAACAGCGATCTCCAGGATAGTTCTTCAATCAATCAATTCTGTCAATTGGTTCCTTCAGTACTATTGTATACGGATATCCTGTGATCCGACAGATTCAAGCTTTTCCAACAGAAACAAGGCCAATCAAACCGTCCCTGGGTGCACCTCATAAACCAACGGAAAAGAAACGGCGCTAACGGAGCTCCACCAGTCCCATCAGGCGCCAAGGGCGCTCGGTTGGGAGAGTACGCTAAGCTTTTAGCCGCAGTCGGTATTGCCGCTAAAGAAATGACCAGGATAATAATGGGAGCCACGGGCTCAGGGGTTTTTGGGATGACAACACTCGAAAAATGGAGGCAGTGCGAGATTCGGTGCCTCTCCAGAGGCTCTCGCAAAGCAGCGAAGATCGCGCGGGCGATGATCGTATACCAGAGTATGATGGACGCGACTCGGCATCCTCAACATCAGGCGCTACCCCGATGCACGATGAGGAGCTCCCATCCTATAGCCAGGTTCGCTCGACTGGCCAGATCATAGGAAGGGGTCACAGCACGCTGCTTCATCGCTCCGCATGGGTGACTCTTATCACCATCATCTATGTGACCCTGGCTATCTATGCATGGACCATGACGGTGGTACTTTCGTACCACCCGATCAAGGCCAAGTCGTGGGGATATAATATCGCCAATGCGATATACGAGCAGGAGGAGTCGAAAATCGACTTTGCGCGATCTGCGAGGATTTATCGCTCTGCGCGCACACTCCAATCCATCGTTCAGGTCGCCACACTCCCCTGGATCACCGCCGTATGCGCGAGTGCCGCTGTGATCTACACGCAGAACCAGAAAAATACGGGACTTCGATTGCGCCAGGTCACCACTTTGGCCGATCGAAGGTGGGATGACCCCTCTTTGTACTTGTCATTGGCCCAGGGCCGGTGGAAACAGCACGGCAGCGCATTGCTGTGGGTCGCGATGATCATTTACATATTTGGTGCTATCACATATCCCATCCAGTCGCTCTTCCTCACCACACAAACCATCAAGATTCCAACCGAGCCCAGCAACCGAGCAAAGCTCAATGATTTCAACACCGCAGATTATCAGTATATTGTCGAAATCGCAGCTGGCCTTGATATGCTTCAGACCCGGAGTGCCCTCAGCCAGGCCGATGGCCATACCTACTACCCTAACATATGGAGTAACAACAGCGGGGTGCAATTTATCACGCTCAACGAATTGTCCTCTGAGACGTTCTATTCTCAGCTACCCAATGGATTCAACACAGGACTGCTGCGTCAATTCGCACCGCGTGTGAATTCGACAGCTTCATCCGAAACCATCCTCGCAGACCAGTTCCCGACCAACTGCAGCACCGAGGCTGGCGCCCTTTACCTCGACTATCAGACTACATACACAGACCGTAAATCTACATACATATCCGAAATCTCCAACCACAGCTACTACGGCCTCATCGCCTGTATGCCAGCAAGCAGCACCAAATCCCGGTGGCAAATGACGCGCAATCGGCAAGACTTCACCGAAGTCCTCTACCTCAACCTGACGGGCTCAGACATCGCCACCTCGTCTTCAGACGCCGCGGAGTATCTCTACAAAATTACCGTGAGCACCACATCCGGCTACTTCGAGCTCCCCAACTACATGAACAACAACACCCCGGGCCCCCTCCTCGAATCCGACCCCGAGGACCTCTGCGACGAAAAATGCATGAACCAATCCAGCCGGGACTCGTGGCAAACGTGGAACTATAAGTACGCTCGCCGCTCCACCACAACAAACACATCCACCCTCGAAGCCGGCTCGTTATCCCCCCTCAACACAACCTACAAAGGCCCCCTCCTAATGACCGCCCTCGCAACCTTCGGCCCCAACTCATTTATCGACACCTTCCCAGCTTCATACGCCGCCATCGAAGCAGAAAGCAAAGCCACCAGCTCCATAGCAACGGAACTCTCAGACGCCTGCATCGCCAATCCGCCTCTGTCAAACCTCCTCCTCGACACATCGGAAGGCGAATCCCTGTGCGTCTACGCTGACATCTGGTACGGCGAATGGTACCCTGCAGGCTCGAGTATCTCCCAATGGCTGTCGTGGTTCACCAACTACGCCGACAGGCTCCCGACCGCCTTCACGGCGGCGGCGTATCTATCCAACGCGCAGCTGCTCGCCACGATCCCAGGGAGCTGGTACGTGTACCAGGATCTCGGGGAGAATATGGAGATCCCGTCTATCTCCCTGACGGGAATTATTGTCGTCTCTGTCCTGATGGGCGTGTATTTGCTTCCGCTGCTGGCACTGAGCCTGTACGCGGGGTACTTTGCGCGGTGGACGGGGCGGCTGGATTCGTTTGCTATGTTGCGGTTTGGGGCGTTTGCGGGGGATAAGGTCTTTCCGATGCTTGTTGGGCGGAAGGCGGATTCTGTTGCCGAGCTGGATGAGATGTCGGGTGTTGTGAGGGATGTGGCGAGGGCTGGGGCTGAGAATGAGGTGATTCCGATTGGGAGGTTGGGGTTTGGGGAGGGGAGGAAGTTGAAGAGTAAGAGGAGGTATGAGTGTTTTAAGGGGGATGATGAGCCGTTGAATCCGCAGGAGTTTCAGAGAGTCCAGTGGAGGGTGCACCATAGAGGGTGATGGAATACGATCATTTAGCGGATTTTGGTTAACTATAATTAATTTGTGGGACGGTGTGTTGATTGCAAATAGCGAAAGAACGATAGTACAGAATACTTTTGAGGTTGCAAGAGATGGCATAACATATCGTAGAAGAAGCCGGTAGATCATACTGTAGATCAGTATTTTACATGGGCACTTCCAGACGGTCACCATCCTATAGACTATCAGCCTCATTCCCCATGGCAAATATCGGCATCACACAAACTATACGGTGTATGTATGTACTGTTAAACCAGAATTCCATACGAAAATATAAGAAAAGTACAGTAGGCGATGAATAAGCCCGTTTTTAGTGGTAAGTTGTAAGTTACCACTCGACATATATAGTTACAGTATTTCGATAGGAGTCAAGGCAACTTAATACAGTAATAAGGTGCCGCGATTCAGCTGAGAGGGCCCGTGCGATTGTCGCCCGACGCTAAAGCGGTGATGGCCGACCTCGGAATGGCCTCTTGGGCCGATACAACGGCCCCTTCAAATATCCGAGTAATCGACATCCTTGGTAAGCAGTCACTTGTTCTTCCACCAGCCAACACACGTATTTTCGCGCTCTCTGGTTACCCCACAAGCATTAGACCATAAGCCTTGTCATGTCATAACTGGGAATGATAGGGTAGGACAATATGACAGAATGGGCTGATTCTGTATGGGCTAGTATGAAAGATGTCCAATGGGACGAGAGATAATTGATCAGATTGATGATGATAGAAGATCAGGGGGATCGCCTGTTGAATAGCTATCCCCTGGCTGTACGGACGTATTTCTGTCCGTGCGGCCGATACTCGGCTGTTACAAAGCCTGAGTTTCTCTGTAAGCTAGTATTACATACAAAAATATAAGAAACCTAGGCGCTTGATGAATAAGCCCGTTCTTAGTGGTAAGTTACCACTCTATATATTTCGACATACCCCCTTAGCAAGCGGCTAATTTCGCCCAATCTGTGCGTAGCCTATCTTATCTAGGTGTGCGAAGCTTCTAATAGCCGTTTAATATCCTCTAGACCTATTAAACGAACGAATTTAGTGTATTTTTACCTAGGCAGTAGCTTAGTAAGCCTATCGGCTACTATATCGCCTATTAGTACCTACTACACTAGTATTCTACCGGCCTGAACTTCCTAACGAAGCCAGTAGTAGTAGATATCGACGTAACGAAGCTTAGTGCGTAGTTAAGGTGTTTCCTTAGTTAATAGACTAATAGTCTACTAGTTATCGTATTTTAAGGCGACGGGTTAACTTAGTAGGTAATTAATCGCTTTAAATAAGCGAGTCTATATATATAGCGATCTCCCTGCCGATAAGATCGCTAATAATTTAGCTTCGGTAGTGCTAGTAGTAACGGTCGTCTATTTAGAAGCCTTCTAATTAACCGGTCTACTATATATTATATAGATATATCCCTCCGAGCTCTTCCGGTTATAGTTATTAGCGAAGGATATATTACTAAAGATCTATACCTCCGCTATCTCTCTGTGTAGTTCGGACGGATACGAGGGTGTATAGTATATAATAGCCCTAGATTTTATCTAGTAGAGGTAGGAGATAACTCGATCGATAGCGTAGAGGTATTTAGGCCTAGGGTTCGTTAGAAACTAAGCTAGACCTCTAGTAGCTTTAGCTACGTCTGGTCGACTGATTATAGTAGTATATTAGGTAGATCTAACCTTCTGTTAGTATTAATAAATCTACTCTAGTGTAGCTATACTATTATATAGCTTTATCGTCGTCTCGGGGAGGGGGGTATCGTACCTACGGCTCTCGGTAAGATAATATCGGTTAGCTATTAAAGAGATATAGGAATCTTAATATAGCTAAAGTGCCTTCTGTCGGCGATCTCTAAGGATACGTATCCCTAAGAACTACTACGCTTTATCTATTTCTCTTAGTTCCTATACCTTATAGAGCTTCTTCCGTAGGTTATCTACGGCTGTCCGTTTTATAGGGTAGTTAATAGTAATAATATCGTCGATATAGAAGAATATAATAATTCTATTACCGACGAAGAGATAAAGATCTTCCTAGATAACGTAGAGACCTAGGGAGGTAAGTACCCGAGAGGCCTTACGCTACTATAGCCTAGGAGACTTCTATAGGCTATATAGGGCTTTTATAAGCCTCTAGACTCTCTTCTTCTTCCCCTAAGGGAATAGTCTAGGAGGTAGTTCTATATAGATCTCTTTATCTAGTAGGCTATTTAGAAATATATTAACGGCGTCGTACTAATAGGTATCTAGGTCGAATATAGCTACTAGTGCGAAGATAGACCTCGCTGTCCGTACTGCTAACGTTACTAAGTATTTTTCGTTACTACTAACGGCTTAGAGGTCTCTACGTACGTAGATTCTAGCCTTATACTTTACTAGGAATCTATTACTATCGAATTTATACGTAAAGACCTATTTTAATAGTAAGATCTAGATACCTTAGTCTATTAGGCGGTCGATCTCTTAGTATATCTCTTTTCTGTCTAGCGTTTTGACTTCTAGCGATACTACAGCGATAAATATATTACGGTGTAGGTGTTTTATTATCTCTAGCTAATTTATAGGTATAGGAGGTAAGTCATCCTAGTGTAGCTATTGATACGGCTAGGGAGGGTTTAAGCTAGTTATATATACGGCTAATACTCCGTCGTGATTTTTATTAGGGTCCTATATTACTACGAGATAGCTATAACCCTATAGAGCCCTTCTCTGGTACGTACCCGTAACGATATTAGTCTATAAGACCGTCCTGTCAATATCTCTAGGCGCTCTTAGTGTTATATATTCTTAGAGCTTATCCTAAAGCTGTTTATTAGGGGTCTTTTAACGAAATTTAGTTAGAAATACCCCTAGCGGGCTCGCCTCTAGCGGTGTATCCGGTGTTAGAGATATAGAGATCTCTACTAGCTACGACGCTTCCTGCGTTACCGACGGTATAGGGGATAGTGTCTAATAGACTACCTATCTGTCCTTCTAACCGTCCTTCTGAGTTTCTATTATCTCTTCGGTTAACGTACTCGGCTAAGGGATATCTTATATTAGTAGGGCGTCTTATTCTGCGACTATTACTTCTTCTACGAGCCTTTTACTATATATATTTAGCTAACTATCTTCCTCTTTATTAAGGCTAATATTCTAAGGTAGGGTGTCGATGATATCGTCGGATGGTCTAACCTAAAGCTCTCGGGGATTAAATTTAATATTCTTATTAAATACTACGTTACGCGCTTCCCTAATAGCTCCCTTATACGGAAACTAGATTCGCTATATATTAGAAGCTATATAACCGACGAGATAGCCGATCTCTGTACGATCTTCTATCTTAGCTATCCTCGGGACGCCCTAGCGGCGTACGTACGCTCTATAACCGTATATATAGAGGTTCGATAGGTTTAGGCGGAATTTTAGCCGATTCTAGTCTTAGTATATCGCTTTAACGTATAGAATAATCTATTCGCCGTTAGGTAGCCTAGTAGGCGATCTATTAATAATATAAACCGCTACTATAACTACTTCTAGCTAGAGGTTTCTAGGTAGGCCTAATTCTATAAGAAGCCCTCTAGCTACTCCGATAATTACCCCCCTAGATCGTTTACCGTAGCTATTTATTTCCGGCGTTCTAATAACGCTATATTCGATAATTATACCTCTATCTAGATAGAAATCGTCTACTATCTTTCCGGACGCTCTCTTATAGTTATTTTTAAATACCTAGATTATTATTTTTAGCTATATCTCTAGTACGGCGATAAAGTACATAATCGCCGATTAATAGCCGTTCTTTCTTTCGTAAGAAACTATCGTATATAGCCAGATACCCTTAATATATATATAAGTTATCTAGTAGTAGCTATTATAGGCCGTAGTAAGCTAAATAAGGTCGAAATAAATCCTTCTATATCTTCTAAAGATATACTCTCTTGCTATAGGTCTCCTAGATATCTATCTCTTAGCTATATTATACTAATAGACCTTATATCTCTTAGGATTATACTCTATATTATCTATAGTGTCTCCCTTAACCTCGATACTATCGACTATCTCCGAGAGCCTCTCGATCCGTTAATTATATATATAGGCGAGTTATTAATACTATCGCTTCGGTGTAGCGACGGATATAAGGGGTTTTTAGCTATACCTAGGGTAACCTATTACTATCGCTAGGGGAGTACTCTTAGGTAGTTTCTGTCTATCTTAGGTATTTCCTACGATATAGAGATTATACCTCTTTTCTAACGCTCTAATAGGCTTTTCGTTCTTAATAATAGCGGGGATTCTACTATAGAATTCGAAGCCTTTCTTACTAATACGGCCGAGGAATAGTAGATTTATATAGAAATTAGGTATATATAGCGCTTCTACTACTACCTCTCGCTTCTTACCTATCTTTAGGTCTATTAACCGGAGGATAGCTATTCCTCTACCCTTAATAATAGAGTCGCTGTTACCGGTTTTAATAGTAAATTCTTCCTCGGTGAGGCTTTTAAAGCTCCCTCGGTAGTTATATATATAAACGTTCGCTCCTAAGTCTAGTATCTAAGAGTCCTTAAGGGGATATCTCTTAGCTATTCGGTTAACCTAACGGGATATATTAGCTATATATATAGCTACTCTCCTAATCGATCCCTGTTTCTCTTCGGTCACTACTAGCTAGGCAGTAGCCTAGGTAGTGCCTCTATCCTCTTTAATCTTCGCGATCTTCTTTTAGTCGAATTTACTAAGCTTCTTAATAGCCTTCGCGACTAGTTCTTCCGTCTCGGCTTATAGCTTCTAGTAGTCTAGCCTAATACTTTCGATAATATAATAGCAGAATCTCTAGGGATAGTTTCTTCTATATATATAGGGGGTCCTTTTCTTATCTTTCTAATAATTTTTAGTATCTTACTAACCCTTAGTATTTCCTTACTTAGGTATTACCTCCGGTTAGCTATCTAGCGTTAATATAGCTAGCTTTCTAGCCCTTGAGATAACGGGAGTGTAAGAGCATGTTCTATTATTATCGTAAGCGAATATATCTATAAGGACATAAGTGCGGTCAAATATGGCAGAAGGTACCCGTAAGGGGCCGAACATGTAAGGTTAAAGAAAGGTAAAGTACGCCTAGGATTATATCCTCCCCTACTTAATAAGACTCGACCCGAGTCTACCGTACAAAATCAGTCCTTATCGGACCCGAAAGTGTGCTAGTATATATAAATATATACGTAGATAAAAGAAAAGTGGCCGGTCGCGGCTAAACTGTAGTTAAACTGTAGTGTGAAAGTACCCTACTAAACTATCTAGGGTACCTATCCGTAGGCAACCCGACGTATTATGTGATACCCTGGTAGTTGCGGAGGTGTTATATGACGTATTAGTACGTAGAAATACCCCCTATAGTAGATAAACGTAAATAGAGGTAATATTTCCGTTTTCGGATATAAAGGGACGTATTAGCTAAAAATATTAATAAAGATATAGCGTGTTAGGTAAATAAACGGCTTAAATAACGGCCTAAGGCTAGTAGGCGCCCTAAGGCCGTCTACGTATCCGATATAAATATTATTAGATCTCCTACCGTCTACCGTCGCTCGTTAACGCCTATCTTATCTACCCTACGTGAGTTTCTATTAATTTTATCGGTCGTCTATCTCTAAATATACTAGAATTAGCTACCCTAACGTATTCGGCTGCTAGATACCTTAGGGAGAGCCTTCCTAATATATACGGCTGGTAGATACTGCGGGGATAGCTTTTCTAACGTATATGGCTGTTAGGTACTCTAGGAACAGCCTTCCTATAGTATACTACTATTAGGTACTTCTAGAAATAGCCTTCCTGCTATACCCTACTGTTAGTACTTTAGAAATAGCCTTACTAATACTTCTATAACTAGGTATCCTCCGAAGTATCCTTTCGGTCGTGATTATAGCCGATCCTTCCCCGACTCCTACCGCCGTTAGTAATAATAATTAGCCTTCTGACGCTACTGGCTCTGCCGGCCCCCTTACCCCCGGGGACCCTTCGCTTCTTTTTATACTCGATAAGCTAGAAGAGGACCTAGTTATAGCTCCTGTTTAAGCTATACCCGTTGCTATAGCTCCCGTTTAGGCTATATCCCTTGCTATAGCTCCTATCGCCGCTGCTATTTCTCCTGTCCCTGTTACTATTATAATTCCTACCGCCCCCGTCCCCTCTATTCCGGTCTCGAACCCTCCTGCTTAGGTTAAAGGGCTAGACGACTATAGTAATCCGGATACTTCCCTTTTTTATACTACGCTTAATCTAGCCCTTTTAAAGTAGCCTACCTAACGGAATATAGACTAGTATAGGGGAAAGCCTAAGAACTATACTACGCCCTCCTAAATACGCTCTACCTTTATTTAGTAGATCGGGTTCGTAGCCGAATAGGCCTATAAGTAATACGTAAATAGGTATAGACCGTTTACGACCTATATTATTAATATTATAGACGAGAAAGGTACCTTTAAGCTAACTTTTAATAGGTCCTACGCTTACTATAATTTTAATATAGCTAGTAATTACTATAGCTTCCGGTAGCCTAGTTAGATACTACCGAAATTCATCTTACGGCCCCTAAAGGACCTAAACCCTTACTACCCTACGTTAAAGTATCCTAATAAAGGTAGTCCGGGTAAGTCTAGTAAGGATAAATACGCCCGTAAGGCTCTTACGGACTCCGACGTAGAGGAAATTAAAGCTCCTCCTCCTAAATAGGTAGTTTCTGCTAGGCCCTCGACCCTAACTCGTAAGTACGTAGACCGTATTTACTAGAAATACCTTAAACTCCCCTATACTTATATAGAGTTTATAACTAAAAAGATCCTAACTAACTCTTCTACGTCTAGTAGGACCCGCTCCGCTATCGCTACCCCCCGTAAGGGTACTTCTAGTACTAGTAGTATATTATATATTACTATCCTAGCGCCTAGTACTATATCCGTTCGAGTACGTATATCTACGACCTCTGATAAAGGGAAGGGTAAGGCCCCTAAGACTTCCTAGACTAGACCTTCTACGGCCGATATTAGCCTAGCTATTATCCCGAACCCGTCCTTCTATAATCTTTAGCTCGTTCTGCCTACCGATAACCTATATATATAGGTAACTACTACGGATAATAATTTTACTATTACCTACGTAGCCTATCGGTCTATTCCTAGTATAATCGAGGCCCTATAGAAGTACCGACGTAAGATAAAGGGCCTTTTAGAGAAGTTCGGCTAGTTAGATACTCCCGTTCCCTCCCCTATTAAGTCTAAGGAGGAGGAAGAGGAGGGTATAAAGAATCCCTATCTCTCGGACTAAGGTAGCTTCTAGCATTCGGGGGCGTTCGGATAGGGATACCTAATATATTATTTTTCGGCGGCCGATATAGCCTTTTTATTAAATTTTCTCGATCGATAGTACCCGTTTACTAGTAAATAGCTCCGATCTTTTATAATTACTTACGAATTAAATATACTTTTTAAGAATTTTCTTTTCTAGGTAACTATAGCTTCTAGCCGTAGGCTTATATATATAATCTTATTCCTAAAAGGACTATAAATATAATTTAGCTTTTATAGAGGTAACTAAGGCGACTAGTCCGAAGACGTCTATAGCTTTTTAGTTACTAAAGGGACTATTACTATAAATAGCCTATTAAATAGTGTCTTTTTATACTTATTAGCGTCCCGATTGTGACGCATGACAGAACGATGGACGGAGATCACCTGATGGACGCGGAGTGATGGAAACACCCGACCGAGCTAACCTAATAGGGCCTATTTGCATGAGCTCTCTATAAGATAGTTACCAGAGCCTCCGTAGTTTCTTCCTTCTTTACCTTCGTTGTTTCGTAAATGCACCTGGTTACTTTCTAGTTAGCTCTTTCTATGATCGTAATATATAACGAAGGTCCTTTTTCACCCTTTCCTATTATCTTTAAGTTATACAGACATAGACAGTACGCTATCACCGTCTTACTTAGAGCGACGCCCTACCCTAAACCGAAACCGACGAATCCTGAACGATTCTAACCGAACCGAACCGAACCTTCCCCTACTAAGATAAGCCGACGTTATAGTACGATCCCGTTTAACGATCCGACGCCGTTAGAGCACTACGGCTAATAAGCCTCACGACTAGACCCTAGAGAACCTAGCCGGAGAGTACGAAACAAATAGCGATAACGATGAAATCGCTAGCGCCGAACCTACCGGATAGTAGGGACTAGATAAACCGATCTCTTTCCCCTCTGAGGGGGACCTTGACCTTAATTTCATCAAGAATTATACGCCTAAATAACTCCTTGATCTCCTCCGCCGAGAGTGCCGCGAAATTCGAACTCTTACTAACTAGCGGGATACTATAAACGCTAAATACGGGGAGGTATAACGGGATCTTGAGACTGTTACCCTAAGGGCTAGTTAGCTCGCTATAAAGGTTATCGACCTATAGGAGTATAGGTAAGACCGTCCGTCGACCTACGAGTCCCCGATAGCTGTATCTCGCCGTACCGTAAAACTCCCCGACCCCCCTCTCTTTAGCGATAGTAAGACCGTACGCTTTGACTAGTAAGCGAACTAGATTCGATATAAGCTATGTAGTAACGCTAACTACTACTTAACTCCGTCCGACCGAATCTACTATATTTCGAGCCGTACCGAGGGTAAGGCCTTACTCTATATTAGTCCCCGAATAAGAGATAGAGCGTCTAACCCGTACGGCGACGTAGAGGATATAATTAAGTATCTCGAGAGTGTCTTCTTAAACCTAAACCGAGCTACGGAGGCACTCTATGAATATACCTATCTAACTATAAAGCCTAAGGATGATTTTGGCGACTTCCTTACTAATTTCTCTCGCTTAGCTAAAGAGGCTTAGCAGCCTAAGTAAAACCGACTCTGCGACCTTTATAGTAAGCTACTACCGATGCTCTAGACCTAGACGATATACCTACTCGATGACCTAGACGTTAGCTTTAAGAGGTTTATTACTACCTACTAGCGTATAGCCCTAAACCTAAGCTTATTTTATAAGTAGAAAGAATCTCGTCGTGCCTAAGCGGCCGTAACCGTCTCTAGATTAGCCTTAGGCTTAGCTATAACTACCGCTTCGCGTAGACGCCCTATATTATCCCTTTTTATTAAGCGTAAGGGTGCTACTCCGGCTTATAAACTAATAACCGCGGAGGAACGAGCGATCTACCTAAAGGAAGGTCGATGCTTTAAATATTATAAATAAGGATATACCTTACGCGATTACCCGAAGAAGCCGATAA
Organism: Penicillium canariense; assembly: GCF_028826845.1. Classification (NCBI taxonomy): domain Eukaryota; kingdom Fungi; phylum Ascomycota; class Eurotiomycetes; order Eurotiales; family Aspergillaceae; genus Penicillium; species Penicillium canariense. The sequence goes on along the minus strand of NW_026622728.1, from coordinate 4,369,453 downwards.
CCGTCGCTTCGATCGATACTACTAAAGAACTCGCCGATTACGAAGCCCCTACTACTGCTAATACCCCTAAATCGGGAAATACCTAAGCCTAGGGAAAGTCTCCTTCCTAGGTAGTATAACTTTATTACTTTTTGCGCTAAATCTATAGAAGTTATTAGGAAGAGGAAATAGTTTATCTTTTAATGCCTAAATAGCCTATAATAGATATTTATTCTCGACTTCCGCGCTTAGTGATACTAGAGTAGATAGATTTATATATATCGATACCCGATTAGCCCTATAGGCCGCGAAGGCCTTTAGGTAGCTAGTGATACGGCTAGAAAAGGAGGTACCGATCTGAGGGTTTAACGACTACCCTAGAAAGCCGATCACTTATACTATTAAACTAACACTAATAATTAATAGCCGTATATAACGCCGCTTACTAATATTAGTCGCTAATCTTAGTAAGTATGACCTAATCCTCGGACGCGAGTAGTTTATAGAGTATAAGGTCCTTCCCGACTACGCGAAGCGCCGATTAATCTAGCCGGAAGAATAGAGCCTATAGGATAAAGTAGCTAGTTAGCTATCTACTATCCTCCCCCGGACGATCTTACGACGGCCTAATCCTAATTACTAATAAGATACCGATCGACGCGACTAGCTTTTTAAAAAGATCGATCGCCTACCGTAATATAAGCCGATAAAGACTACAGCCGAAGACTATAAGAGTATACTAGCTAAAATAGAGCGTATACTAAAAGAGGTATAACCCTATCCTTCCTTAGAAAGATAATAACTAACTCCTTAGATCTATACCCCCCTATTAGAAGCTATCGCGATAATTAGTACTGTAGGATTCTACCGATATATATAAAAGGGTAGCAGCGAAGTCTTTCTAACCTTACTTAAGGAGATTAACCGGATCCTAGAGAATAAACGATATAAGCGTTAATTAGAAGAACGTAAGATAAAGTATATTATTCCTAAGGAATATTATAAGTATACCGATATATTTTTATAGTAAGACTCCGATACGCTACTACTATACCGAGAGTTTACCGACTATTAAATCGTCCTCGAGGAAGGCCTAACCCCTAGATACTACCTACTCTATAAGTAATTAGAAGAAGAGCTTTAGGCGGCCAAGGCCTATATTATAAAGAACCTTACGTAAGGGTTTATCGAAGAAAGTAAGGCCCCCTATATTTCCCTAATCCTAATAGTCCGGAAGCCCGGCGGAGGACTCCGGTTTTACGTCGATTACCGTAAGCTTAACTCGATCACGAAGAAAGATTATTATCTAATTCTACTAATTAATAAGATCTTCTAACGGCTAGGTAAGGCTAGATACTTTATAAAGTTAGATATCCGGTAAGGATTTCACAGAATTCGTATAGATCCTAACTCAGAAGACCTTACTACCTTCTATACACGATATAGGTCCTATAAGTATAAAATAATACCCTTTAGAGTAACGAATAGACCCGCCACGTTCTAGCGGTTTATTAATATAACTCTTAGTAAATACCTCGACGACTTTACTACCGCCTTTATCGATAATATCCTAATCTATAGCGAAACGATAGAGGAATATATCGAATATATTAAGAAAGTACTTCAAAAGCTTCGAGAAGCCGGACTATAGATAAGCCTAAGTAAATACGAGTTTTATACATAGATAACCCGGTTCCTTAGCTTCATCATCGGTACTAATAGTATTAAGGTTAATCCGGAAAAGATTATAGTGATCGTCGACTAGTAGTAGCCTACTATAGTTTACAGGGTACGATCTTTCCTAGGATTCTATAGATTCTATCGACGATTCGTAAAGAACTATAGTCGGATTACGAAGCTACTAAATCGCCTTACTAAGGATAAGACGCCGTTCGAGTAGAGCGCGCAGTGTAAATAAGCCTTCTAAGAACTTAAGAAGATAATAATAATAGCTCCGGTATTAGCTTACTACGATACATCGGCCCCTATAAAGATCGAGACCGACGTATTAGATAGGTATATCGGAGGAGTCCTCTTATAGCTCTAGCCTAATAGCTATTAGTACCCTATCTACTTCTATTCGTTAAAACTAACTACTACGGAGTAGCGATAGGATATATATAACTATAAGATATTTATAATCGTTAAGGCCCTTAATCTTTAGAGAGCGGAGCTAGAGGGACTATAACGGGACGACCGATTTAGTATCTTCTCTAACTATCAGTCGCTTTAATATTTTATAACTATAAAGAAGCTAAACGCCCGTTAGGCGCATTAGGGAGAATTCCTGTCGAGATTTTACTTCCTAATACGCTACTTTATAGGAAAGCGAAATATCATCGCTAACACCCTCTTACGAAAGGACCCTAGTACTTATAATAGGCAGAACTAAATCCTCCTCCCGCGCGAGTGCCTCGAATAAGGTATACACCCCGATAATAATAACCCTTAACCCTCTCTAGCTAGAATCGCTCCGGTAACAATAACAAACCCCGACGACGGATCCTAGACTATCTCCGATATAACCGGGGTAGTTACGTACGTTCTCTATACTAATCAGACTTATCCCTCCCTCGACGTAAACCGAAACTAGGCAAGAATAAGCGAGGATAGATATTAGGAGATAAGAGATAGTCTTTTACTCTACGAAGGAAGACTAGTAGTACTAGATAACGGAGACCTTAGGGTACGCCTACTTAATAAGGTCTATCGTTAACTATACACTACGTATCCTAGCGAGACTAAAATAAAGGCCCTTCTCTTAAGTCGCTACTAGTAGCCTAACTAGGTAACCGACGTCGAACGATACGTAGATAATTATCGAATTTATAAGCGGATAAAGATATAGAGAGACCGACCCCTAGGGTTATTATAACTACTCCCTACCCCCGATCGGCTATAGCAGTATATCATAATAGATTTCCGGACATTCCCCAAAAATAAGCATAGCTACAACGCAGTATTCGTAGTGTACTATCGCCTTAGTAAGCGCTAGGCCTCTATCCCCTATTATAAGACGACTACAGCCGCAGAAATAGCTCGATTATTTATTATATATCTCTTCCGATAGGTAGGTATACCTAACTTAATTATATCGGACCGTAGAGGACAGTTTATATCGGCGTTCTAGACTAAGTTCTGCCGAATTCTTTATATTAAGCGTAAGCTATCTACCGCTTACTACCCGCAGACCGACGGCTAGACCGAGATAGCTAACTAATAGATAGCCTAACGACTAAGGGTAATAGTCAATAAACACTAAGATAACTAGTCCGAATAGCTGCCGATGATTGACTTCGCTACGTCCGCGCTACGCCAAGACTCGACGAAAAGGTCCCCTTTCTTTATAGAAAGAGGATACGAGCCTAGAATATTATTCGATTAGGACCTACTTACCGACGCTTCTCTTTCGCCGTAATTAACTAGTGATACATAAAACTTTATAGAACGAATCGAACGAATCTAGAAAGAGACTACTAAAGTAATCGACTACGCATAAAGGCTCTAACGCATACAGGCGAATAAACACCGCCGCAAGGTAGATTTCGACGTAGGAGATATAGTCTATATTACTATACGCTATTAGGGACTAGACCGCCTAAGCCGGAAGCTATCGGACCAAGCTAGCGGGCCGTATAAGATCATCGCTAAAGAAGGCTATACGTTTAGGCTCGAGCTACCCCTATCTATTAAGGTATACCTAGTCTTCTCGCTAAATAAGCTACGCCGTACATCGAAGACCGATCCCTTACTAGGTCAGATCGAAGATCCTCCACCGCCAGTCCTAGTTAATAATCAGCAAGAATAGGAAGTCGAAGAGGTCCTACGGTTACGCCTATACTACCGAAAGCTACAGTATAAGGTTAAGTGGCTAGGCTACGACAAGGACGACGCTTAGTATTACGTAGCCGACTTCAAAAATACGCCGCTGAAACTAATAGATTTCTACCGACGATACCCTAACTCCCCCGGACCCCTAAAGAACCTATAGATCTAGCTAGCTACAGTAGAAGTCAACGAATTCGTTAGTGACTATATCGACGATAATATCCCAGAGTCTCGGGGCGAGCCTCTTTAAAAAGGAGGGCTATATAACGCATAATAGAACGATAGACGGAGATCACCTAATAGACGCGGAGTGATGGAAACACCCGACCGAGCTAACCTAATAGGGCCTATTTACATAAGCTCTCTACAAGATAGTTACCAGAGCCTCCGTAGTTTCTTCCTTCTTCACCTTCGTTGTTTCGTGAATGCACCTGGTTACTTTCCAGTTAGCTCTTTCCATGATCGTAACACCGATAGCGCTAGATACCTTCCCGAAGAATATCTTCTTCGACTAAAGCTTCCGAATCTATAGTAGATTCGTCCCCTAAAGCTTCCGACTAGAGTTCCTCCTAGTCTTCTTCCGTAGCTTTATACTATTTCTTTTTCTTCTGTACGTTTTTAGCTATATTCTTAGCGATAATATACTAAGTAATCGCTTCCTCCCTTACTTACTCGTAGCGTATACCGTTACGCCTAAATTCGTCTTATTCTTCTCGAGTAAATATAGATAAATCCGAGTAACTAGGTAGATATTTATCTACCTCGAGGATCTTTCTAATCTCTTTAGGTCTGTTTAGGCGTAATCCGGCCCTACGAAGGGTACTATACGCTACCTAGGATATCTATAAACGCTTAGGATTATCTACGTTAGCTTCTAGAAGTCTTAATCTATTAATAAGGCTTCGGAGTATATAACTATTCGGCTCCTCGAGAGCGTATATTCTAAGTAGATAGGCTAATAGGACCTGATAGGGCCTAAACTACTTACTCTCGAACTTCTATCTACTTTCGTTACGAATAAGAACCTAGTCTCCCTCCCGGAAGCTTATCTTTATAACTAAACTATTATAAATACGATTTATCCTAATAGCCCTAGCGAGTAGTAACTCGTTTACCTTCGTCCGGGTATTATTAAGATTCTAAAACTTATCTAGCCTTTCCGTAAAGGGTTAAGTATTTATAGACGAATCGTTACTAGGGATTTACGGATATATACTATATACTAAGAAGAACGGACTAAAGCCTATAATAGTATACTTATAGAGCCTTATAGCTAAGAGGGCTTACGAAAGATATAGATCCTATACTTTCGTCGGCTTATTTATTAGATACTTTATTAGTATCCGCCCTAAGAGTCCGTTTAAGTTCTCTACCTTCCTATTTATTCGTAGGTAGTAGGGTATTATTATCTAGTGTTTTATTTTTAATAGGTTTAGGTAGTAATAAACGGTACCGGCTAAGAGATTCTAGCCGTTATCGGAAATTAACTCTATTAGTATATTATAGTATATAAAGATTTTATTATATAAGAACTAGCCTAACGCCTCCTCTATTACTTCCGGGATAGTTTTAGCGACCGGCTAATTAGTTATATAATCGATAGCCGTAATAATCTATCTATTCCTATTCGGAGTAGTTAGTAGGCGTCCGATTAAGTCGATACCCTATCTCTAGAAGGGTCGGATCCTAGTAGTAACTATATATTAGGGGGTTTCCCGCTCTAATCCCTTCTTAAGGCCCTATGAAACTTAATAATTCGGATATAATCGTACGAGATCTTCTATATTCTACTATATCTATAGCTACTATATTTATAGGCGAATAACTCTATTTAGGCCCGGATAGCCTAAATAGCCGAACTCTTTATATAGATAGGATACTAAATCGCTACGAAAGACTAGCTCTAAATAAGGTACGTAAAGCCTATTTTTATAGGTAAAGATTAGTTACTATTCTTTTACTCTTACGTTCTTCGGTATACGGAAGCTTAAGTTTAGAGCGAACTTCTATACGGCTTTTATAGTAGTTTTATTATTTAGTAGCTCTTTATAGTTAAGGAAGTATATAGTTATAGCTAACTAATCTTCTTCTAGGATTTTATTAATAGTCTAGCGGACTACTTAAATTACGGCTAGGGTAACGTCCTAGACCGGTTAGGATTATAATATATTTATAGGGCTATTATAAATAAAATTAGGCCTCCTACTAATTATATTAGGGACTATAGCGTCCGATCCCTTACGGTACTGAATTTTTAGATTATATTCCTAGAATTTACTAATCTAGCGAGCTAAACGCTTACTATAGGTCGGGGTTATCTATAAGTACTATAAACTTACGTAATCGGTAATAATTATAGTCTAGGTACTATTCTCGATATATCGATCCTATAGATATAGCGCTTCTTTAATAGCTAATAGCTCTTTCTTATAGACGGGGTAGTTTAATTCCGCTCTAGTTAGTTTATAGCTATCGAATACTATTAGGTATAGCTTTTTATTTTAATTAGCTTAAAGTAATACTATCCTAATCGCCTATTCGGACGTATCTATTTCGATAGTAAAGGGCTTTACTCTGTCTATTTAGATTAGGATAGGAGTATCTATAAGCGCTTTCTTAAGCTTTCGGAAAGTACTCTTATAACCGGTCGTCTATCGAATCGGACGGAACTTCTTTTTACGTAAGTCCTTATCTTTCTTTTTTAGTAATTTATATAGCGGTACGTAGATCTATACGAAACCTCGGATAAACTTACGATAGTACGTAGCTAGTCTAATAAACTAACGGACTTTATATACGTTCCGAGGGGTCGGCTACTTCTAGATAATATTAACTTTAGTAGGGACTAGACGGATCTAACTATTCCTAATAATATAGCTATAGAATTCTAACTCTTTAGTCGCTATTGTATATTTACCCGGCTAGGCGATTAGCTACTATTAATCGAGTACGGAGAGGACCTTTTCTAGGTATTAGTAATACTCTTCTATCGAATTAGAGAAGATTAAAATATCGTCGAGATAGATAACTACGAAATCTCCTAAAAATAGCCGAAAAGCCTTATTTATAGTTATTTAGAAGGTAGCGGGGGTATTATAGAGTCCGAAAGGTATAGCGAGCTATTCGTACTTACCCTAAATTATATTAAAGGCGGTCTTCTCGATTAATCCCTCCCCTATCCGAATTTACTAGTACCCCGATGTAAGATCGATCTTTAATAGGACCCTAGCGGTACCTACCTAATCTAAAAGCTCCTAGATACGTAGTAATAGGTACCCGTTCTTAGCTATTAGTTTATTTAAAGCCCTATAATCTATATATATACACTAACTATTATTAGGCTTCTTTATAAAGATAATAGGGAAGCCCTATACGCTCGCTAACGGGCGGATTAAGCCTTTTAAAGTAGGCTTTCGATCTATTATACCTATTCCTAGAGCTTTTTATCCGATATAGGATATAAGTTAATATTAACTAGTTATATATCCCTAGTGTTAATTTCGTAGGCGATAATATATTTAGGCGGGAGTGCCTTAGGGAGTTTATCTTTAAAGATATACTTAAACTTATATATAATCTTCCGGATATATCTATTCCTATAATCTAGTATTAATACCGGTACCTCGTCCGTTTTCTCCTTTTTTAATACCTTTAGGACTAAAAAGATAGCCTCGGTGCTTTTTTTCTATACCGCCTATAGAACTTATTTCGCTCTTATTAAGTTTAGATAACCGTCGTCTACTTCTAAGGTATTCTAGCGGTCGATTAGCGTAATTATATAGGTTCGCTTATAATTATATAATTTTATCTTCGAAGTTACTTAGTCGATCTTAGGATTTTAGGTAGTAAGGAAATCTTTACTAAGGATAAATTTATAGTTAGGAAGATCTAGAATCTATACTATTAGATATCCCCGCTATAAACCTATAGTAATTAGTAGACGGACGGATATATTAGTAGCTAAATAGCTACTATCGGGTATCCGTACTCTTAACTTATCTATTTACCGGCGGGTTAGTCCTAGGCCCGAAAACCTCTTTATAACGTCTATTAAGATAAAGGTATACGATATACTATAGTCTAGAAGAGCCCGTATTACTACGTTTCTACTAGTAGCTCCTAATACTATCTTATAAAATAATAATAAATCCCCTATAGTAAAGAGGGAAGCTTTAATTCTAGGCCTAACGGGGCCGAACTTATACGCTAAGGCGTTTAAGTTAGCCTAATTAGCTTACTCTAGATCTAATAGGTCCTGATCCGGTAGTTTAGATATTACCGAAGCTTTCTTTATACGGCTAACTACTACTTCGAGAGTAGTTAGCCTTTTTAGTTTTTCGAGTCCCTAGGTATTAGTAGATTCTAGTCCCTTTTTAACTTATCGGTTTTAGGATTAGGGTATTTACGCTTAAAATAACCTTTTTTACTATAAATAAAGTATTTAGTATTATTCGATTTCGATCCTTTCTTATCTTTCTACTAGGATTATACTACGTTTAGATCTATCTCGTCTAGATTACGCTCGTCGCTAGTAGTTATTCTGCTAATATAGTTTACGATTATTAATCCTCGCTTAAAATTAATAAAACGGTTAATAACGCCCCGTAGATTAGTCGGAGGGTTACGTTCTTCTGCCTATCTCTTCTATAAGTTAGTATTTACGCCCGTTCGGAGGTATTAGATAATAATATCTTCCTATATCTTAGGATTATACTTAGATACGGCCTACTAGAGTTCGGTAATATACTACGTAAAAGTCTTTCGGCCCTATTTATATAATATAAAACGGTCCTACTTCTTTATACTACTAAAATACTCCGAAAACTTATATAAGATCTAATCCTAGTAGACTTACTAGGTCTCGATCTTTTTACCGTATAAGTTCGCGAGCTATCGCTCCTAGCGATTATTAGTATAGCCGGTTAAGGCTCTACGAGTATATATAACCTTATCTTTATTATTAGGTTTAATACCTACGAATCTAGCTACTTCCGCGAAATAATATTTATAATCACGAAGATAATAGCGTACGGCTTTATCCGGAATGCTACTATCGTACTTCTTAATCTTTCTAATATATTTTAGAATAGTTTTTTTTATCTCCTATTAGGCTTAATTAAAAGATACTAATAGTCCTATAGTAGCCTACGGTAGAGGTATAGGTACCTACGTAGCCGGTTACGCCGGAACGGGCGCTTACGGCTAGGTAGCTATTTTATAAATTACCCGGGCGGTCTTTTTCGCTATCTCTTTATAGATACTAAGATTAGTATTATTTATAATCCGCTCCCGGTAGGAATCGGCTAGGTTCTTTAGTAGATAACTAAGGGCTTCCTCTATAACGGGAGTAATCGGACGTATCTATCCCGGGCTAGTAGCTACGGTGCTTTCTATAATAAGATAAGTTCTTTAAATAAGGGTTCTAGATTAAATAAAATTTAGATATAGTTAAGGTATTTCTAGTCTAAACGTTTACGTTCGTAGCCGATCGGGGTCCTTAACGACCTCTTTTAATCCTTTATCTTTTACTTCCGATCCTCGGTACGGACTAAGTCCGTATACCCGAGGGTAAATCTCCGGAAGGATACCTTATCGCGGGGTAATCTAAAGTAATTAGACTATTCTATCCGTTTCTCTATCTTCCTATTATAGTCGGGAGGTATCGTATACGTACTAACGTAATTACTCGTAGATCCTTACGTAGTAGTAAGGGGTTTCGGTTACTGCTATTTTCCTAAAGACCCCGACGTCGCCGATATCGCCGACTGTAAGCTATCGCTCGCTAGGTCTTAATACCGTATTACTACGCTAGAATAGATAGAAGAAAGGTTCTTAGAGCTCCTAATTAATCTAATTTTTCCCCTACTCTCTCCGTTATATAGAGATCGCTTTAGGAGGACCTCCCGATAGTTAAGATTCACTATATAGTTAGGCCCTCCCGTAAGCGGCCGTAGAAGGCTACTTAGTTTTAGAGGTTTACTACTATATAAGATAACGGGAGTATAAGAGTATATTCTATTATTATCGTAAGCGAATATATCTATAAGGATATAAGTACGGTTAAATATAGCAGAAGGTACCCGTAAGGGGCCGAACATATAAGGTTAAAGGAAGGTAAAGTACGCCCAGGATCACACCCTTTCCTTTCCTAAACACTCTAGCAGACTTCGTCGTATACGGTATATAGATATAACCTTACTAAAGGTAGGATTCTCTATCTCTAACCTATTACTCTAGATTAAATAGAAGAGATTATCCTAGACCTAGATAGCTCCGAGGAAGTCTCTAATAGCGAATTTAGTAGGTATTAGACCGTATAAGATATCTAGTATACCTATAGCTTTAGCTTCTTCGTATAGAGACGTCTAGGCGGTTAACTACTTATCGATAGATATATTATTAGACGGGTACGTTAGTATTTAACGCTACTATCTTCGGAGGTCTTCTATACGGTCGGCTTCCTTCTATATAAACTCCTACCTTAGCTTTACTAACTTCTTACGAGTAGAGATAACGCCTATAAATATATAATAGTACTCTACGGCTAACGAATAGGATATAGTATTACTAAACCTATTAAGGGCTCGGGCGGTCCTCGCTCGTTCGGCCTCTTCGCGGTCGTATCTATTAAGAATTTATATATACTTCTTATATTTATTATCGGTAAGGTCGACTTCGTCTGTTATATTCTTATTAATCTTACTAACCGGCGGCAGGGGAGCCTTCTTTAGAAGCTCTTTAATCTCTATATCTATCTTTATAGGGTCAAGATACTCCTAAAGGTCGTTTTCGATAGCTTTAGTTTTAAAGTAACTAATCTAGACCCTCTACTAGGCCTTCGTCCTTAACCGCTAGTCCTATAGGATAGGTTAAATTACTTAAGATTCAGTCTCATTAGATATCTTTATATATATCTTTTACCGTGATCCTAACGGTATCTCCTCTGGTCTGAGTCCTTATTAATCTCTTCTAGGATTTTATATAGTCGTTTAGGGGTATTCGGCGATAGGAAGGCTCTCACTATTAAGATACAGAGTAACGGTCTTCGTTAATTATATCTTAATGCTTCAGTGTACACTCGGGCTCATAACTAACAGAATGGGCTAATTCTGTATAGGCTAGTATAAAAGATATCTAATAGGACGAGAGATAATTGATTAGATTGATGATGATAGAAGATCAGGGGGATCGCCTGTTGAATAGCTATCCCCTGGCTGTACGGACGTATTTCTGTCCGTACGGCCGATACTCGGCTGTTACAAAGCCTGAGTTTCTCTGTAAGCCAGTATTACATACAAAAACATAAGAAACCTGGGCGCTTGATGAATAAGCCCGTTCTTAGTAGTAAGTTACCACTCCACATATTTCGACACAATAGTTCAACCAAACGCTAGTAGATGGTATTTGGGGTCCGCCACGGGGTTGACTTGCCTGAGTGGTTGCGCGTAATTACTTCAGATTATTTATATCTTCCTTTGCGGCCAGTGTCTGGTGTAGGCACAGGGGTCGCATCCTCATGTCCTCATTTGCAAAATCTACTTGCAAAATACATATATCGAAGCTAGAGCAAAACAGCTTGGTTCGCTCATTATCGTCATGCCAGAACAGAATCGTTACAAGGTGCAACACTTTCAACTCGAGCCATATCCAGACAACAATTATGAGCAGAACGAGGAACCAGCAACCAAATTGTTGCATGCAATGCCCTCATCGCCCACAGGGTCTCGCAATATCCATCTTGGGCAGAAGCCAAATCCACAATCTCCTTGCGCGCCCCAGTTATGATGGCCGGGTTGTTAGTCCTGGGCGTCTTGTCTGCCATTGCACAGGATCTCATCTTCCGCCACTACCAAGGTCGAGTTGTCGCGACTGATGATGAGCAAAAATGGGTCGGACGTGTCGGCACTGGCCTTGCTTTCCTGGTCAAATCGCTGCTGGTCACAGCATCGACAACTGCCTATGTCCAGCACCTATGGCTCGTGGTGCGGGATCGTCCAACCTCAATTACCACATTGGATGCAATGTTCGACGCCCTCGGGAACGCTTTAAGCTTGGGAAGGCTAGGCATATGGACAGCACGGCCGCTTCTGCTGCTAATCGCCGGCATCACATGGTCTGTGCGCACTTGCCCTTCTCCATTCTTGTTTCTTTTGTTCGTGCTGAGTCTTCAACTACAGGCTTCTTCCCCTTGCAGCGGTGGTAACTCCGTCCGCACTGTCGATTGCGTCAGTTCTCCGCGTGAGCTATTTAATGGTACAAGTCCCCCAACTGGCTTTCAATAGTCCCATCTTCGCCAATCTTGACGACTCTAACCGTTTCCGGGCCGCGAATATCCTGGTAACGAGGCTGTCGTTGTCCAGTGCAACCCATGGCACGATTCTGCCAATTCCTGCTCACTATCCAAATTCAAGTTATACCTTAGACTTCTACGGACCTGGGCTGAGCTGCCAGACTGCAAACGATACCGAGACGCAGGCGTTAGACTACGACCTGTTCGGGCATGGCATCTCGGGGGCGATTTACTACTATTCATGGTTCGGGCCGTCCGTAGCCTACTGGAATCAGTCCTTGGAAGATGGCCTTGACTACAATTCCAACGACAGCTCCAGGTTCTGGGTAGGCCTCATCTCTCCCAGCGGAGAGTCCAATCAGCTTTATGAATGCGCACTTATGAACATCTCCTATTCGGTTGACTTTGCCTTTAACTCGGGCACCCAGAATCTTATGGTTCGGCGTAATCAGGAGATGAACGGGATCCCTACTGTACAAAATACAAGTGGCATGTCCAGTATGGCCCTTGCATCTCAGTCCCTTATGTATGTCATGGACCAGATTATAACGGGAGAGATTGGGGGTGGAGCAGCCGGCAGCCTTATATTCACCAGCACGACAGTACAGACCACAAACTTGGCACAAGTAAATCCACTCTGTGGTCAGATGGCTGGGGATACAGACGGCGCTCAATATTTCGGGGCCTGTCAGAACAGCTCCTTCTCAGCAGCCCTCGAGGAACTGTTTCAAAACATGACACTCAGTCTTCTCTCCAATGAATATTTCTGGTATGGCGAGCTTCGTTACTCATACCTGTTATGGTCAGGGCTGACTTTCTCTTGCTGTTTCTTCTTTCTAGGGAGAACAATTCTACACCAGTGAATACCACCGTCGTGACGTCGGAACTAAGGTACATCTACCACCCATTGGACCTTTGGATCCCATATGGTGTAGCGATCCTTTGCACGCTACTATGTATTGGGCTTGGTGTGTGGTCTGTCGTCAAGAGCGGTTTATCCTATTCGAACGGGTTTTCTACCATCCTCCGCTCGACCAGAGACCGCAGCATTGACCAGCTAGTAGTCCCTGATGAGCTGGGAGGTCAAGATCCGCTGCCAAGGCGTCTTGCTACAACCAAGCTGATATTTATGGATGAGAATGATCAAAGATTGGGGTTTCATGTCTGGACGGAACGACAGCAGTCGAACGAAGCATAACGTATCAGACTACTTGGTAATTCGCAAACCACAGATTTTTTTCTGTAGTTATAGGGATTAGGGAATGGGAGGAAGGGTGGATCTGCATTACATTCCTTGGCTTGCTACCAGACTGCCTTTTATCACCAACCTTAATGATTTGGACGAGAAAAATTGATTTTAGAAGATTTTGGTCATTGGGACTGTCAGGGTCGCGGAAGCCGCGACCATCTTTATATAGCTAGAGGGACTAATTCTTCTAGCTTCTACTATAAATTTAGTAGTTAATAAGTAAATAAAATACTATATAATATATTAGAGATACTTTATAATTATTTATAGCTATACTAATAGTGAAATATGCAGCTAGGGCGCACTAGAAGCCACCATATTTCCCAACAGCCCTACCAGGAAGTCCACGCCCAGGTAAACCCTAAGTCCATACAAGGCACCAAGAGGAAGAAGGCCCCCAAATGAACCAATTATGGTAGACTATTGTCCAGAAGAAGAAGGAACAGCATGCACATAAATTTATCATTCCGACTATGTATGACCAGATGAAAGAAGATGCGTTGGCCACTCCCGGACGCCGCAACAAAAGTCCTAGAGGACAGGCACATTTTTCGAGCAAATCATTAAAATACAAGATAAAAAGGGAGTAGATAAAAACCGATGTAGGCCTGCAAAACTTGCGCTTTACCGCACCGATACTCCGGAACGGTCGGTAAACATTCGGGCGGCAATGTTCATCGAGGCCAGCTCTTGGAACAGAAGCTTGGCGGCGTAGGGGATGTGGACTTGGGAGATGCGGTGTTTGTTGTTGCACAGTCGGCATTCGAAGAGACCCTTCTTGAGTTTGCTAGAAACGGGTAATGTTAGCACTTGGTTTTTGGTACAGGATTTTGTTAGGGAGTGGAAGGGATGCAGGGAACTCACGCAATCGGGGTCATCAGGCCGCAGTCGTCGCAAATGTGAACACGGAATGGATCCGATACATCGAAGAGACGCTCCTTGAGGAAATGACTAGCACCGTGGGCAATCATACAATCACGTTCCATCTCTCCGAACCGCAGACCACCGTCACGCGCACGACCCTCCACAGGCTGGCGGGTGAGAATCTGAGTTGGACCACGGGCACGCGCGTGGATCTTATCATCCACCATATGGCGCAGTCGCTGGTAGTAGGTTGGGCCGAGGAACACCTGCGCCACCAACTTACGGCCGGTGTGACCATTATACATGACTTCGAATCCACGGGACTGGTAACCGTGCTCGCGGAGCAGGCGTGAGATCGAGTCGACAGTCACGTCAGTGAAAGGAGTAGCGTCACCTTCGAAGCCACGAAGAGCGGACACTTTACTCAGCTGGCACTCGATCAAGTGAGCAATTGTCATACGAGATGGAATGGCGTGCGGGTTGATAATCAAGTCAGGCACCACACCCTCGCGGGTGAAGGGCATATCCTCCTGTCGGTAAGTGATACCAATAGTACCCTTCTGACCGTGACGAGAGGCGAACTTGTCACCAATCTGCGGGACCTTGGTGGTACGCATACGGACCTTGACGAATTTGAGATCGTCGTTGCCGGTTGAGACCAACACTTGGTCCACGATACCATTCTCAGTGCTTCGGAGTGGCGTCGAGACGTCGATCTTGACGTGTGACTTGGTGCGCTGGCCGAGCTCTTCCGCATCGGGCGCCAGAGGCGCAGTCTTGCCGATAATGATATCCTCTCCAGAAACACGCACACCCGGAGCAACGATTCCATCCTCATCAAGCTTATCATAGGTGCCCTTGCGCATGCCAAGTGTGTCGGACCGCATTGGCTTCTCGAATCGCTCAACGACCGTCAAGCCCACCATCTTCTCAGAGTCTGTATATGTACGGTAGAACAGACTGCGGAACAGACCGCGGTCGATACTGCTCTGGTTCATGATAACCGAATCTTCCTGGTTGTAACCAGAGTAAGTGGCGATAGCCACAATCGCATTTTGACCCGCAGGCAGCTCGCGGAAGCGGAGGAACTCCATCGATCGGGTGGTGGCGAGAGGCTTCTGAGGATAGTAAAGAATGTTCGCCATGGTCTCCATGCGCTGCGCAAAGTTGGTCAGGAACACACCCATGGCCTGTTTACCCATTGCAGACTGGTAGGTATTACGAGGCGACTGGTTGTGATCCGGGAAGGGAATGATACTGGCACAAACGCCCAGGATCATACTAGGGTGAATCTCGCAGTGCGTCCAGGTGTGCGCCCGCTGGCTCAGAATCGAACGAACTCGCTTGTTGGGGTCGTTGGTTTCATCTTCTGGTAGAGCGTAGCCAGCTTGGAGTTGCTTGGAAATCTCCAAGTCTTCGGGGGTCATCACAATCATAATCGTCTCTTCCTCCTCCGCGTCCACATATTCCACAGCCCCCGATCTCACCAAGCCCTCCCATCCGAATCCGCGCTCCCGGTACTCTTCCGGATCCAAGTCACGCGATAGATCCTTGTCCTGCTCCAGCAGGCGAATGTGCTCCTTGTTAAGGACCAATGAGCCAGCATTCTCACTCTTGGGGTCATTGTCAACAACAAAGAGGGGCCGGCACACACGGCCAGCATCTGTGAAGATCTTGAACTCTCGGTCACGAATGTCACGAATCAAGCTGACCTCGTGGGAGATCATGTTGCGCCGACGGAGGGACTGCATAGTGTTGACAAGATGTGAAGGGTCACGGTGAATACCAACCCAGACACCGTTCACAAACACCTTGGTGGCATTGGGAGTGACTTGAGGTTCGAATTCCTCAAGGACTTCCATGTTGCGCTGAATCATGAAATCAATGATCGGTTCACTGGGTGTACCAACAGTGATATAGCACATGAGTGCCAAGTTCTTGACAAGACCACAAGCTTGGCCTTCGGGTGTCTCGGCTGGGCACACAAGCCCCCAGTGAGTGTTATGAAGTTGACGCGGTTTAGCAATCTTTCCATCTCGGCCAATAGGCGTATTGGTACGGCGCAAATGGGACAAGGTGGAAGCGTAGGTATAGCGACTCAGCACCTGGGAAACACCGGCCTTGGAGCTGGCAGCCTTCTTCTGCTCACCCCAGTTACCTGTCGCCAGGGCATATTTCAAACCACCAGTCAGAGTGCTGGCTTTCAGACCAATGTTGAGATAAATCTCCCGGTTGGTCTCCACACAACGTTGCACGTAGCGCTGCAAGTCACGGGTGACGCGGGTGAAAAGGACTCGGAAAAGACCGGCAAGAAGTGGGCCAGCCAAATCCAGACGCTTCTTTCCAAAGTGATCACGGTCATCAACATCACGGCGGCCAAGAGCGCACTGCAGTAGACGGTGCACCATGTAGCCCAGAAAGAAGGCCTTTCGGGTTTCGCTGCCCTCGCTTTGCGAAATATGCGGCAACAACTCCTTCTGCATGATCTCTCGTGCGTAGCGCACACGCCGCTCATGGTTCAGGTTAGACTGAGAGGAGCCACGCTTGGCGATGAAGTCAAGAGCAACTTCACGGTCCTGGATGACGAAACCTTCTTCAATGCACGGCTTCAGCATCTCCAGCATCGGGGTATCATTGCGGTCATAGCAAATATGGTTCAGAATATCCTCATCAGACACAACTCCTAGGGCTCGGAAGACAACAACGATCGGAATGTCAGTCTTGACGTATGGCAGAGTCGATCGAATAGTCGGGCCGAATCCACCCTTGGCGCTATCACCCTTGGCGAAGAGCTTGAGTGCAAGCTGAGAGAGGAGCCGCGATCCCTTCTCGACGGCACTTCTGATTTCAGCAACATAGGGTGTTGGGCTCGGGGGAGCCTTCTTGAAGACCTGCACGATGTTTCCGGCACTTCGCTCCTGCGCAATGAGAACCTTTTCACTGCCGTTGATGACAAAGTAACCGCCGGAATCGTACGGGCATTCATTCCAGGCGTAAAGGCGTTCCTCCTTCAGATCCTTCAAGATACAGTACTTGGACTTGAGCATGATGGGCATCTTGCCAATGAAAACTGTCTCCTCCTCCTTCTGCTCTGGCGGAAGAGCCCTCTGCTCCCACTGCAGATATGTGCCACGGTTCTTGCGGTCTTCGTCGGCGTCGCCAGCTTCATCGTCATCGCGGTCGGCCACCTGACACTCTCGTCCCTCCATAATTTTCTTTCTGATGGTCAGGTACAGGGGACTGGCGTATGTGAGATTTCGCAAACGCGCCTCCTGGGGCAACATGATCGTGGTCGCACCATCTCCTTCTGTTACAGATGGTCGCGAAAGCATGACAGTGCCGAATTTGAGCTCGTAGCGGCGCACAACGATCGGGTCGATTTCGTCTTCGGCCGGGGGGAGGGTCTGATCGAGAACCACTTGTCCTTGTTCCTCCACCAGCTCCTGCATGGTCGAAGAGATGAATTCATCGAAAGAGTCGAGCTGCTGGGAGACAAGACCCTTCACGTCGAAAAATGATGAGATTACCGTCCAGCAGTCTTCGGAGGTGATTCCGTCATCCGCCTCGTCGTAGAACTCCTCCTCGTAAGCTTCATCGTAGTCGGCCATGGTTGCGATGTGGTTATATTCCTTAGGTCGTCCACGAGTCCAGGACGAGTCAAGGAAAGTGGAAGAATTTGATCCGCGGAGGGCGCAGGGAGGGCGCGTCGGCGGCCAGGGAAGGCAGTGATCCGAAAGAATCACCCAACGCGCTGCGACACCCGCCTGTCAGTGGCTGGCAGAAGAAAAAGATTTCTTGCAAGCGTCACAGACAAGTAAGGGAGCGACCTAAGAGCTCGGTGGGATGGATGAGGATCTCCCAGCAGTGGCAGGATGAAAGGACTTACCGATCTCCAAGGATCTTGATGCTTCGGCGCCGCCGAAGTAGACTAGGCCTGAAGTGGACACATCGTGTCACATGACCTAGGAGCAAAGTTATGTCACGTGGTGTTCTACGGGAGGCATTTCAGGACCCAAACAAAGCACACGACTTGTCCTTTTGTCAAATATACGTCTGATTTTCACATCTACCTGATGTACAAAGCCAAATCTATATACGTGGTAGAAGCATCTCAACCGTAGACATTAAAAAAATGCTGATTCCATACACCGAAAACATGAGAAGACAGAATGGTCACAGCTGTTCCAAGCCTAATTGACAATAAATAGGAATATAGTATTGAAAAATAGATTACATGCGTTGCTTCCAATTGTCTCTTAGCTTACTCTCAGACAAACTGCAGCAAAGTGCTTAGCATGTCCTTAAAATCCTTCTGTCCCTGCTCCTCGTCTCCGAGCCCTTCCAATTGTTCTACAACAGTTAGCAATGCAACTACTGCCGGTTGAAAGGGAAGCCCTACCTTGGAGAGTGCCCCGAACCAGAGATAGATCCTCATCTCGGTCTCCCAGAAGAGAAACAACTTTTTTCTTCGCGCCATCGTCTTCGGCAATCAGCCATGCCAAAATTACATCAATAGTCTAAACCACTTATTATCAGTCTGTGTGATTCTGCGGGATTCAGAATGAGCGAAAACATACCTGCAAGGAGAAAAGCCCCGCGTCGAACCGGCGTGATAACCACTCGCCAGCCATAAGATCCTGATCCTCTTGCGAAAGCCCTTTCCGCTCCTTCTCGATCGTCTGCTCGATGGGAGATACACGTGCGGCATACTCCCGTCTCAGCTTGATGAGTTTCTCGATCTTCTCGTAGTCCTTCTCCATGAACTTGGCCAGCGTTCGGATACGCGGAGCGGAACCACCGGGCAGGAGGCGAAGAAGGGAAGCAAAGATTCCCAGCAGGTGCTCGATGTTCTGGCCCTCTTGCTGTGTAATGTAAGCTATGTGTATCATGGTCAAATGAACTTCAATCTTACCTTTTTCATGAACATTCCGAAGATTGTTCTCAACCCAGCTACCTCAATCAGCCGCTCGCAAGCTGGACCTCCCCCAGCGCCACCGAAAACATGGTCGAGAACTCTAAGAGCCCTGGGCTTGCTGAATTTACTCTCCCTGAGCATTATTTGGGCTAATTCAATGCCCTCCGCCTCGATAAACTTCTCCTTGCCGGTCTCCTCGTCCACAAGGCAAACCAGAGAGTCAAACAAGTTCTCCACATATTCTTCTTCGTTTGAATCCTTCGCCGGATCGCGTTTCCGGTACTGGCTGAGAAGTTGGAGGAGGGAATCGACGCCATCAAGTCCAATGAACTTCTCCCGGTTCTTCGAGGAGGACTGCAGAAGGATTGCCAGGATCTCTGCAGCATACTGCTTGTTCTGGGTCACCGGGGTTTCCGTCTGCTGGATACGTGACAAAATCCAAGGCAAGATAGCAGCATCTTGTCCAATCTTCTCTGCGAGCGCGGACTGGGAGGATAGGTTTTCCAGAACATCTACAAGATATCAGTACTTGGAATAGATCGGGAATACCGAAGTCGTTCAGCCCAGGACCTACTTAAGATATAGTAAACACCAGCCCTGTCGGTCTCTGCACCTTCGTCTAAACGGGAGAGATTTTGGGTCAACAGTTCGATGAGGTCGGCATTCATCTTGAGCTCGTTAGTACATTTGTTGGAATGACGAATTCACTCGAACTTTCAACATACCATTGCATCGACCAGGATATCCCACTGCTTCTGTTCAGCCTCAACGTCTTCATCCGTTAGCTCGCTGATTATTTGGATAGTGTCGATCGCAATATCCGCGTTCTCATGAGAGAGTAGCGAGACCAAAGAGCCGACACATCCCATCTTGGAGAATTCTTCGTAGAGCTCGGGATTCTCCGACAGAATGGACAACCCCTTAATCTCGGTGTCGAGGTCAGCCTCGGAGACCATGAACCTGCCGCATCTCTATTAGTCTGAAACATTCTCTCCAACATAAAGCCAGACATACTTCTGCGGGTCATTCTCAAACTTGGCGCGGAGCTCAGCGTTCTTGGATATTTTTTTCTCGAAGTTCAGAGCGAAACGGCGAACCCAGGCGGCATCAAATTTCTCGGGCTGTCAGTTCGCGTGGCTTGTTAGCATTTGACTATATTGCTCGGGTCATGTAGTTCGTACTGCAGCTTCTTCCTCCTCATTCTGATCAATGTATTGCATAGCCTGGGCAGTCTTCTGCTCCATGCCTCCACCAAAAAAGCGGCCCTCCTCGTCGTCGGGTATATCTTCGTCGAAGTCGGGGGGTAACTCGGGCCCAGCCTCGCCGTCGTTATCGTCAATCTCATCGTCCACCATGGCCGCCTGGCCCTTTGACCTCACATCGCCATTGGAATCCAGCTTTGCTGCTTTGTAAAGCTCATCTTCGGTGTTTTGTTAGCGGTAGTTGCGGCAGGTTCGTTTGCGGGGGACAGAGAGGAACGTACTAGGGTCCTGAACGGGCTCAAACTTGCGCTTGGAGCTGCCAGCTAATTGTGGCTTCTGCTTCTTATCAGTGATGCTCCGGGGTGACTTCCGCGACCCGTACGACTTACTTTGAAGAGCTCATCGACGCTCGTCATGACTGTTGTGGTACGAGCGATCGAGTCAAAAGCAGCCCTTTGATTCAGACGAAGTTGAGCGGACTGCCTTCAATGGATGATATGCAAGGTGAAGGGCAAGAGAACAAAACCAAAGGTTCTGCTGGAGTTGCAGGTTCATGCCAAATGCCGGACTGTGACGCCGTCGCATTTCCAGCTGTTGCGCGCCGCAAAGATATACGGTTGCCTATATGCACCAAAGACGCAGTGACGCCAAGCGGCCCGGCGGCCGCAGATTTCTCTACATTCTCCGATTCACTCCTTCAACCTCGACCCTCACATTCCATTTTCTCTCTCCAACCGCCGTTCGCATCATCCGTCAAAATGGCCCCCAACCGTGCCGTCGTCTCGAACTCCTCCCGCCCCCAGAAGGGCTTCCTGAGCACCGTCTACGATGAGGCCACCAACCCCGAGAACACCACCCTTGTCCGCAGCCTCCTGGTCTTCGGTGTATGTTTCTTGCAAGATACCTGGGCATTGGACCGTTTTAGGGCTGACATCTTTGTTACTTTAGGCCGGTGTTGCGTTCCTCCACAGCAGCCTCGGCGAGTTCCTCCTTCCTCCGTGAGTCGATACGCCTCGAGCCCTCGATACCCAGAAGCCGACACTGACATAGTTGCAGTATGTAAAATAGCTCCGCTCTCGAAATATCGTTCGCTCGACTCGATCCATTTCTTCGAAACTCGCGGAGGCATAATGTCAGCCAAGGGGACATCTGGCATGGACAATTCGCGATCGATGCTATTCTGAATCTCTCTGTATAATAGTTGTTGGAAGGGCGGGCATGACAGGATTAGACATGCTCAGCCCAGGTGGTTTGTTATGGATACCAATTTTACCACTTTTCTTCTGGATAGTGCAGGTGTAGTTGCAAAGGGCCATGGGCTTTTCGCATGATGATTCTCTATAGGCGAGACACTTAGATCGGAAATTGGAAGTGGTGCCTAGCACATATGTCAAAGTAAAAGTTGGACATTATGGTCGCTCGTTCACTGCCTGATTATATTATAATTCTGGGTTGCAGCGCCACTATAGTCCTAAATTGATGGTTCTTGCCTTGCGGACTGCCGCATTTTCTCGGTCTAATGGCGGTGCACTTGCATATATACGGTTCATTGGTATGTAGTCCTCGGAATAGTGAACACCGAACACTTCTAACATATGTTGATTGGTCCGCAGCCTTTTTTCGTTTGCATTCATGTAACTAGGTTAAATTGATTAGGTAAACCCAGTGACTAACTAGTTAGTTAGTTAACTTAGTTGGTTGACTAACTAGTCACATTGTTCACCCTCGTTCACACTCGTGGATCCCGCCGTACCTAGGCTCATTGCCAAATGTACTGGCCAACGATTATGAGTTTTGATTTTATGGACCTTATCTGATCAGCATGTTTATGCTGTTGTCATACCTTGCTTCCCTACCGGACGTTTCTGCTCCGTCCTTCTGGGTCATAATACACAACTAAGCTTTAATTCGAAAATTCGCCCACCGCGAGGAAATTGAACGGTCTTAGCTTAGGAGTTTGCATGACAAGCGTGTAATTTTGCCCACGGGGGTCAAGTCCTGTCCCTGATTGTTTTCTACGCCGACCTAAAGGGCTATAATCATCCTCTTCTCTGATGCTGAGAGACTTTCTATCTCTTATAGGTCCCACCTTAAAAAAAGGAAATCCAGTGTTAACCCTTTTTCCCTTCCCATGACTATCAAGTGTCACTTTGGCCGAGTGGTTAAGGCGCGCCCCTGCTATTAGCTGTGCATACAGTAAAAACTAAGGGCGTTCATTCGTGAGCGTAGGTTCGAATCCTGCAGGTGACGATATGTTTTTTCCTCCACCTGATCCCGACCCGTTTTGTTCCCCAACGAAAATCTATAAATTATTTGATCTTCAGAATAATCACAAGCATCATCTACGCCGATATAATTGGTTCAGGTCAATATTGATAAGATACTGACTGCTATCTATATTTGAATTGCAATGCACCCGTTACCAAGGAGACAGGCGCGTATTCCCTCTCGGTTTTAACATTGCGGTGGATATTATCCTGAGAGAAGGTAAAAATTGATCCAAGGCGATAGTCATACGAACCCAATTATCGTGGCTACTCTTACCATGCAGTGATACTGCTGACAGCTGTCTCTACGGATAACGTAAATCACCACCGAGTGGCGCACACTACCGAGCGGCGCACCCCAACACACGTAGTAAATGCGATAGATTACAACTTCATGTCAACCAGCATAGGTTATCCTTGCTTGGCATAGGAAATATCGTGTCTTACCTAGTTTTAAGCAATTTTAACTGATTGTGTTACAATTTTACTATGAAATACACCATAATTTATACATTTTAGACATAAATATATATATCTCGATCATCCCAAATTTCTACTTACGAATATCCTACAACCTTAGTGAACCACCCAATGATACTACCTAGACCATTATACTATCATATATCATCGTAAATAGACATGGTTGTTGAGATATGAAGTTGTAATTTATCGCATTTACTATGTGTTTTGGGGTGCGCCGCTCGGTAGTGTGCTATTAGTGGTAATTTACGTTATCGGGGCCTTGTTCTAACGAGGCCCTCTTTTAGTGAAACATGGATCCTGGCCCTTTCGACTATAATCTATAATCTTGTGCCCGCTCCTAGTGTTTAATGCCGCTGCCTTAGGCATGGAATCTGTAGTTTCGATGTCGGCTACACAGAAGCATACCTAGCCACGACTTTATCCCCGTCCCTCGGATTTCTTGCTGCAGCAATCGCCTCCTTTTTTATCACTGCCTAGTGTATGCCATTTTATTTCCTCTGACAAGTTTCTCCCCTACATAACAGGTCTCTAAAATCACATAAGGCGGTCGCTGTCTCCGCCAAATTCACATTAGAGTCCTCAAAGACGTACGCGGGATTAGTCGCAATATTATCACGATTCTCCATGACAGTTACAAAGTCACCATCAAGCTACTGAGGATATATTCATTCAAAATTGCTAGGTGGCATTGCTGGGTGTTGGCAAAACAGCGATAAAGTGTCTTTGGATAACCACAGTGCTGCTGTTGACATTATGGGAATCTAGTACAGAGATAGCTAAAATTGGCTTTTTTGGTTTGCCTCATAGGTCAAAAAGTCAGAGAAATAATCATGAATAGTCACTTTGGCCGAGTGGTTAAGGCGCGCCCCTGCTATTAGCTGTGCATACAGCAAAAACTAAGGGCGTTCATTCGTGAGCGTAGGTTCGAATCCTGCAGGTGACGATTACTTTTTTCTCTTCCAAGAAGCTTTTTTTATTTGAACAATAAGCAGAACACCTTTTAACGCCTGAAAACCCGAGAACCAATGGTGTTTGTGACAAAGTTTTGCTATATGCGCCAAGACAACCGCTTCTATCTTATACCGAAGACTGGATTAAACGGTGAATTTCTCCTGACAAGTGGACAGGACGTGAATGATCCCCTTTGAAGCAGAAACCCTCTCAGTATGAAGTTACGTCTTTCCCTCACAGGGGTGTAATCGAGTACTATCTATTATTATATATGATGCGATTGGATTTGCCGGAAAGGCTGGGGGAAGATAAGCCCCACCCGAACAGAAACCCCGCAAACCCCCCAGTTCCCGAACACCGCCTTCACCGGGGACTAAAGCGGATTGGGAATTCCCCATCTTGCGAAGGCCCTGCTCGATGCCGATCTGTATAATTACGCACGTCTCGGCGCTTGAGAGAACCCGGCCTCCCCGAGCCAAATGCGGAGAGTGACTGCATGAGTAGCCATGCTTCATTCGCCGGACAGCAACCCGCTGTCCCTCAAACGCAATGTCCAGCACGCTGACGGTCGCCACGAGCCCGCATCCAAGCGCCATCATCTTCAAGGTTACGATCCACAGGCGCCATGGCTCAGCGAGACGAAGCCGCTGGACGGCTGGCGCACGCTGGGTATTCACGCAGCGCTGCCACTGGCGCATATGGTCTCTGCAGTCCAAGACTTGATCGATCCGAATTTTGATCCGCTGACAGCGATGTTGGACGATGAGCCTCGCTTTTTGAAACCGTTGCCAGATCGCATTGCGCCGGAAGACCTGGAGTTTTTGCGCTTTCGTGGGGCGTTGTCCATTCCGGAAAGTGGATTACGAAACAAGTTGCTGCGGTCTTACATCCAATGGGTGCATAGTTTTATGCCGGTGCTCAACTTACAGGAGTTTTTGAGATGCGTGGCAGAGAATGACCCCGAGGGAAATGTCAGCGTCTTATTGTTCCAGGCTGTCATGTTTGTTGGGACGGCCTTCGTCGACCTAAAGCTCTTGCAGGATGCAGGGTACTCGACTAGGAAGGATGCGCGCAATGCCTTCTTCACCCGGTTAAGGGTATGAGAATGATTGCTCCTTGAGCCTCTTCCAAGATTCTCTGCTAATACAGATCCCTGCTAATAGTTACTATACTCCTTCGACTGTGAAGAAGACCGTATCGTCATTCTACAATCACTCTTACTGATGACTTACTGGTCCGATACTGAGAACAGCCCACACCGGGATATCTGGGATTGGATTGGAGTCTGCAACACACAGGCACATTCAATTGGATTGAACCAGGACCCGTCGGCCAGTGATATGGATCCGAAGGCTCGTCGGCTACGCACCCGAATATGGTGGTGCTTGTACTCGCGAGACCGGCTGATTGCCATGGGCATGCGTCGCCCATTGCAGGTCAACGAGGGCACCAGCAACATCCCCATGCTGAAACCGGAAGACTTTGATTTTGAGCCCTACTCGCCATCTGTAACGGCTCTTTTCCATTGTAGGCAGCTCGAGGACCTGTCACATCAAAAGCGCCTGGCGACGATGTTTATCGAGAAGGTGAAGCTCTGTCAATGCATTGGCAGGGTGCTTTTCGCGCAGTATGCACCGTCGCAGCGTCAATTCGGAGCTACAGACCGCACTACTGTCACTCTGATTCCCCGGCAGGCCTCGGAGTCGGAGTTTACACGGTGCAGCCAGAAACTCGACTCTTGGCCAAGCGGCCTTCCGAAGGATGCACAATTCATACCAGCATCGAGAAACAATTTCCGCGATGGCGAAGACGTGTTATTGCTACATGGAGCTATGCTACGCTTGCTATATCATGCTACCAGCAGTGCTCTGCACCGACCGTGGGCAGCGCACTCGAAAGACCAGTCAAAGTCTCGCCTCGAGTGGCGTAATATGGCCCGAACGAAGATGCATGATGCTGCTGCTGGGATCACACATATCATTCAAGGTCTCAATCAGCTCAACCTCACCCGGTTCCTACCACAGTCGGGAGTGACGGTGATACTTCCCGCCGCAGTAGCGCACCTCTCCAACTCCATGTCCGACAACCCGGCTGTGCGTGAGAGCAGCATCAACAACTTCCACCGCTGCGTCCAGGTTCTTCACCGCCTGAAGGACATCTACCCGGCCGCCGGCGTCGAGTTCGGCAACCTTGAAGCCGCCATCAAATTGCAGCCCGGCAACTGCAGCTCCAACCCCTTCTTCCAAATCATGCAATACAATTTCGAACCCCCTACCACCTTCTGCACCGACGTCCGAAGACCGAGTAGCACGGACTCTAGCACTACCCACTCCCTCCACCATCTAGATGATCAACACGCCGGTGAGGCCGAATCCTCCATCTCCCGCGCACGGCCTGTATCCACCAGCAGCCGAGACAACCTCCAGCGCAAGCCAAGCAATAGCTCTCCACCTCGCAACGAAACGCCCCAATCCATGCGCCGCCCTTTCCCGAACGATTTCGACGACCACTTCGCTGTCTCTAACACCTCCACCGAAAACCCCTTCAGCTTCATGTCCTTCGACTTTGACTCCTACTCCTCTCCCGGCATCTCCTCCCCACCGACCAGCGCTAACACCCATAACCCCAGCACAAAAAACCTGCACCTCTCACCCACTCAAGACTTCGACAGCATGGACTGGACACAAGCCCTATTCCGGGGTACGTCACTGTCGGAACTCGACAAGGGCAATGGCGGTTTTGACGGACCGCACCGGACGCAGAGCCCGGCGCAGCACCCCCAGGGCGGTCAGGAGCAAGATCCTTTTGATTTTACACTGAAGGATGATGAGGATGGAGCCGGTCAATATAGGCATTGTTCGTCAGGGCACGGAGATATTACCGGGGATTTGGATAAGGATCTTGGGTTTCAGACTGGGGATGAGGGGTTTTAGGGAAAGTCTGTATGTATAGGATGATAGCTCTTTGGGTGTCTTGTACATATGTTGAGGATCTCTTTTTGACCGGGTTCTCTTTCTCATGTATATCTTTTGACACTATGAGAGTATATATGACATGGACATAGTTCTGAATATGGAGCACTGTTTGAATGATCTTACACTTAAGTTAACTCTGATTGTATTGCTGGCCGGCGTATTTTTTGAATACCAGCCATCTCTGCTGCTCTATTAAAGGATATTATTGCAAACTCTCGTCCCTCTATGAGACATCATGTATGTCTTCGCAGAAGCAAATAATCAACCTTTAGCCTGTAAGTGGGCACATCTAATGACCGCCCGTTTCTGCTCTTTATCGTGGTAGGTATGGTAAGCAGGCGCTGGTTATGTCCGCTTCGTCCAGCGATTGCTCTCGTCGCCCTCTGCCCACGTTTGTTCCGTGTAGCCCAGCTTCTTCTTGACCTCCTGCACCTTGGCGCTGTCGCCGGTGTTTTTGCCCATGTTGTCGCTGAGCTTGACGGCGGGACGGCCGTTGGCGCTGGCGATCTTGATGACAATGTTGAGCGGCTTGGACTTTTCGCCGTTGGATCTGTTGACGAAATCATCTATACTCGCGTTAGAAACCGGAAAACTGGGTGGACATGCACTTGAGGCGCAGGGCTACACGTACTCGTGAAGAATGTTCCCACACCAAACGTGGGGTTGAAATTCGCCTCCTCGGCAATCGTCTTGTACTCGAGGCAGCGGTCGATATCCAGTGAATCCGAGAACACGACCGTTTTCTTGTCAGTGATACCCTCGCGGTCGTAAAATTCACGCACCATCTTGACGAAGTAGGTGGGGTCACCAGAGTCCTGGCGGACACCTGTGTAGACCTGGGCGTAGGTTTTAGTGGGATGAGTGCTGTTGTCGGTGTGGACATCGGTCGTGGTAGGGGGTCTTGCGGAGGCATCGCTCTGCACGGGGGCTTCGAGGATGGGCTTGCGGAATGCGTCCAGGAAGGCAGGTGTGCCGAAAGTGTCCGTAAGCGCGATTCCGAGAACCTGAGCGGTGTTGATTAGTTGATACAGTCTGCAAATGGGGTAACGGACAGAGCTTACGCCGTCGCCAAAGCAGCCGAGCCAATACCGCAGCGCCAGCTCGTTGGCATTCTCGTAGTCGTCCGTGATAGCCGCGATGGCCATGTACCACTCGTGCGCCACGGTGCCGACGGCTCCGACGTTGTACTTCATGGCGAAGTGCACGTTGCTGGTTCCGGTCAAGATACCCTTCCAGCCCCGCCGCTTTCCCTCCTCTGCGGCGCGGCACAGTCCCTTCATCACCAGATCGTGAGTATGATAGTCTCTCCGCCGCCGCGAGCCAAACTCCGAGAACACACAACCATTTTCCAGGAGCTCACAGCCCTTCCTAAAGGCTTTCTCCTCCTGGTTGCGATAGTCCCAGTCTGTGTCGCTGAACATGAAATACGCCTGGCTGGTCAGCGCTAGCAGCGGGATCTCGTACAGAATCGTATCGACCCAGAGACCCTTCATGATGTATTCCACAGCGCCCTCGTCCTCATCGCTGCCGGTGTCATGTGTCGGGGTGAACTTGATCTCGATTTGCTCGGCGGGTTTGAGCTGGAAAGTCTCGAGGAAGGTAATGTAGGTGTCGTTGAGGTATGGGCATTTTTGCTTGAGAAATGCGCGCTCTTCAGCGGTGACGCGCACATTGGCGAGCTCTGGAGCAGATATGTTAGTTGTTGAATGAAAGAATTGTAGCCGAGGAGCCTGAAGGGAATCACCCACTGTCCATCTGCTGCAGAAGCCATTTGTATGCCCCGCGCCGCAACTTCATGTGCGGGGTCCGATTCGTGAAGCCGTACGTCACATCTACCACGTATCAGAGGCCACCCCTCAATCCATAGGTCGAAGCCACTCACAAACATTAGGGAAGTACTTGAGGATCGCGCATTGCATCGTCAGCTTGTAGAGATCCGTATCCAGAAGGGAGAAGATGCCCTCCGGCATCGAAGACGTCACTTCCTGGCTCATTCTGCTGGTTGACCGGATGCACCGGTCTGGGAATTGGGAGACAATCAGGAAATAGCAAGTCAAGAGACCTAATATGGAGATGTACGGAGGAATCCGACAAAAGGTGCAGGTAAAGCGGGCCTTTTAAGGTGCATTTCTTGACGCAAGCAAACGCGTTAGCGCGGGGGAAATCCGATATGCTTGATGTTTGCACCATTTGCACCCCCCAGATTGTAGACGGACCGAGGGAAAAAGGTAGTGGGATATGTAAGTCTCCCAAAGCCCATAGAATCTCATGTAGGAATCACGTATCTGCAGGCGACGACATCACTGAGAGTCAATTACCATCTGTATGCCACAACCACCAGCGAAGCCCTCATCCCTTCTGCTTCGGCCTCGGATGCCCGAATGATCAGAATCAGCCGGGCTTGACTTTAGAAACATGAACAAATGATAGATTACTCAGAGCCTGCAAATACATGCAGAATTAATCTAAACAAGGTGAGGCTAGTGCGGGGGGGGTTGCCTGTTGCTTTTATTCTTCTCATTGCGCGTTTGACGACGCAGACCAAAGTGAGAGCAGCTCTTCCACCTCGTCACCCTCTCCATAACATCAAGGGCTCGTGTCACGCCTTCTCACAGATTTCAGGCTTTCAGGAGACGTGACCCCGGCAATTCCCGCGAAAAAGCTCATTGTTGCCTGGATACCCTGAATACCCTGGATACTGCGCGTCCAGAAGAGCCTACTACATCCGTCGCAGATCACCCGAAATCACGGGAATGGACCCGAACCTTGACTCAGCGGGTGTCGCTGACTCAGCCAACCCGCAGCCGCCTGGGCCTTGTCTGCGCAATGGCCTCATTACCCTGCGCTTGATTCTTCGACCCGAACCAAAAGAAGAAGGAGAAGGCGCTGAACCCGGGAGCCCAGCAAACAACTTCCGGCTCTGCGGCAGACCGAAGAAAGACTACCGTTCTACTCCTCACAAGAAGGCCCCTCGCAAATCTACCATCGGCACAGCTCGCCCTAAGCGGCCGTCGACACCCGCTCCCAAACCGACCATGGCGAACGGCGCGGAGGACTGCGCGACTGTCCTGGAGCAGTTCGTCCACGATTCGGCAAACTTGCCCCTCGAAATCAACCATCTGATGGAGGAAATTCAGGCCAAGGATAAGGTTATGCAGGAGTGTCGTGCCACGATCAACTCCCGGGACGGCAGCATCCAGAAATTCATCAAGATGAACGGCAGTCTGGCGCCGAACCCGAAAGAGGACCAGTATAGCAAGACGGTGCTCCAGAATTTAGACCGGAGTCAGCAGTTGCAGGATGAGAAGATCCAGTTGAGCGAAAAGGCGTGTGTCCTGCTAGATCGCCAAATCAAGCGGTTGGACGTGCGCATTCGCGACCTTGTCAACGAGGGCTTGCTTTCGAATGACCCGC
Organism: Penicillium canariense; assembly: GCF_028826845.1. Lineage (NCBI taxonomy): Eukaryota > Fungi > Ascomycota > Eurotiomycetes > Eurotiales > Aspergillaceae > Penicillium > Penicillium canariense. The sequence continues at coordinate 4,339,036 of NW_026622728.1, read as the reverse complement.
CACTGCCCTCGCTTTTCGATAATAAGAACCAATACCGCGACCCGCCCAAGGTTTTCTTTCCCGACTCGACGACCCCGTCTGACTCTCCCTCCTATGCCACGCCTCTCAACCCGACATCCGGAAACACGAACCCTATCCTCGCCGCCGTCCAGCGCCTGAGCCAGGCCACGCCGCGCGCGCCAGGCCCGATCGCACTCGCGGCGCAAGGCGGCGCCCGCAGTTCCGCGCCCGCCACCCCAGCCGGTACCACACCGGTCCATCTCCAGCAGCGCCAGCGCGAGTCCTCCGCCGGCGCAGTGGACAGCAAGCGCCGCCGCCTAAATGCCACCCTGGGTACCCTTCCGGCCGCATCATCCAACCTACGCCAGTCCTCCATGGGCCCTGGAACCCCCAAGCCAGGGACCCCAGTTGGCAGTCGCGCCGGCAGCGTCGGTCCGCGCGCAACGAGCGGCATCAAGAAGGCCTTGACCAAGAAAGTCGCGCCGCACCAGCAAGTCAAGAAGATTAAGGCGTCAGCCTCTAGCAAGCACAACAAGCGCTCGTCCAGCGCTAGCGGTCGCCTCAAGGCGTTTAAGAAGTCATCTGCTGGCGAAGGTGACGAAGACGACGACTCCATGCTCAGTAGTGCTGACATGTCGGAATCGGATAAGAGCGATGCCGTGGATGGTGACGAGGATATGGATGATGATGACGATGAGGATGAGGGTGCTGAGGATACCAAGGTGTATTGTACATGCCGCACCGTCAGCCACGGGGATATGGTGGCGTGCGACAACGACAGCTGCCCGTATGAATGGTTCCATTGGAAGTGCGTGGGGTTGACGCGGGAGCCGGTTGGGACGTGGTATTGTGATGAGTGCAGGAAGACGCTTGGGAAGTAGTGCGAGGGACAGTGTCTACCTCTTTGCTTCTCTCCCACTCGTTGCCGCTCTATTCTTTGTATGATCTGTATGATTGCTGGTTGTTGATTGTTGATTGTTGATTGTTATACCCACGGCGTATCGGACAAGGATTTGGTTTGGGATGTTAGTTTCTTATAAAGGAATTCCTTGATTCTTATATGGCTGCTGCGTGACTCGCAAAAGTCCTACCAGAAATTAATGAGTATTCCTCTTCATGCTCATGTAAGATGTCCCATTGGCCTAGAACCTCGTTTTGTATAAACCTCCGTGATCCTCTTGGTCCCTACTTTTCGCAATAACCATCAAGCAGGACAGTACTTGATGGCTATACATGATACCTCCAATCGATCCATCCTATCCGCTTGGCTTTCGCTTAAAAAGCAATACCCAAGATCAGTGAAAGCATCCAGGCCACCGTGGAGCTCTTTTCCGGAGCAGCCGCAGAAGATGTCCCTGTGGTCTCAACTGGCGTCTCCAACGACGCAGGCCTACTACAAATAGAAGAAGAAGATGCGGAAGATGAAGATGCCTTCAAGCTTGCCACAGGGATACTAGTACTCGCCACCCTCGAAGAGCTCATCGCTGCGGGGCTCGACGAAGATGATGCTGGTGTACTCGACGATTCGCCGCTAGGCGCCGAACTACTACTCGTTGTCAGGGACGCAGCGCAGGCGTCTCAACTGCAGAGGAGTCCGCTGGCCAGCGCAGAATAGTAAAGCCCGCCACACTCGGCTGGACTCGCCATTGAGGGTCCCGACAGAATCGGAGCAGGAGACGTCCCTATTATTGACGAAACACAGATGCTACTGGCCGAACACTGATAGCCGAAATCAAGCAGACATGGCTGCACTGCTCAACACCATTGCAGGATGCATTGCAGCCGCGCTGTCCGCTTATGACAGTGCACGGTGCGCCGTTAGGACGGCGCCCGTCCTAACTAGCGTACGAGGTAAAGCCCGCGTCGCGTGTAAACGTCCCGCCGCACCTGAAGGAGACGGGCCTCTGGGAGTGCGGTGATTTGCGCATGCGCGGCCATGAACTCAGCTCGCATGAGGGGCAGCACTGCGAGGGTGAGGAGAGTTGCGGATGATATGGTTGGGTTAGACATGCTGGAATGCACCCGATGCTGGAAATGGTCAAGTTATTGATATAGAATGAGGGAGAATGTCCACGGGCAAAAGGCCGATGTCCTTTTACCTTATCTACTAGCCACGAGCAAATAGTGCCTCGAGTGGGAGGTTCGTATTCAAACGCTCGCCAATGGGACATGAGGATCGCGTATTGCCTCTGTTTTCGTTTCCTTTGCCTGGGAACCCTGCTAGAAGGGTCCGAGTCCTCAATCCATGCGGTTCACCTCACCACTAACCAGGCACGTTCTACATCTGCGCCGGCTCGGATTGGTGCGTCACCCGTCCTTCAATGCCTCCGTCAATGCCCCGAATGATTTGAATTGATAGTTAATAATTCTGGGTAGATCTTGGTAGCCCTTTACCTGGTTTATCGATAAATTCGTTAGCTTGGAACTTTGGCATATTCCACGTTAAGAATGGTCTGAACGAAAGAATCAACTATGATTTTGTGCATTGCCTGAAGCCCTGAGAGAATAACAAGTGGGATGATTACTTGGGGGGGGAGCTTAATGATAATCTCTTCTCTTCTAGGCGTCACTTAACTAGGGAAGATCGGGCCATATAAGACGGTACTAGGACATCCCCTCAACTTGTTATATCTCATTCGTAATTTAGTAGAGAGCTAATCACTACTCCATCCTAAATAGCTGAAGAAGCTGAATTTAGCAAGCTTATAATTACATTGAAACTTACAGTAACTTCAAAAGCATCCACGCATTCATCCTTCGATGGGCCGGAAACGAACCGTTATATCTTGAATGACGGGGTCGAGGCGCTCTAGGACCGCTTGTCTGAAAAGCCCAGTCGTTATCTGGATAAGATGGCCGTCCTCCCTCTGGGATGACTTTTAGACCCTAGTTGTGACCCTTAGTAGAAGAAGAGTCCTTGTGTTACGATATCAACACTGGGGTCACATGACTGTCCAACGGGGCGTTTTGACCAAGTAGCCCTAATGAATGCATGTGTTGTCATCATCTTTGATGGGATAGGAATATCGCGCGCCCGCTGAAAGATAACTTCTTACTTCACCGTGGTACAGTGTGCTGCGACTTGCCTCGTCTGTGAAGATAATAAGCAATCTTGCACGCTACTGTACTTTGTATTTATGGATACGGATCACCGTTGCCCGATACGATCCAAGAGCCTCAGTCGGAGACCTATCGTATCGTGCACGCTGACCTGCAGGCCACAGGCCATGGAACAGAACGCTTCAGCCAGAGAGTTAATGGAGAGCTACTCTCAATGGAATATTTGACGTATTATAGCACCCGCGGATTTGGGCCTGATAGGCGGGTGTATCGCTTGATCGAATCGAAAACGGATGCTTCCACGTTGACGCGACCGTTACACGTCAACGCTGCACAGTTAGCAGTTAGTTGAATAATTGGATGGTCTGTAACCCGGATTCCTGAGCAATTAGAAAGTTGCGAAAAAATCCGATCGCATGGCCGAGAGCTTTCTATAGAAGAAATTTGCATGCACTTAGAGAGCCGGATGTATCGCGATACGTCAGACGAAAGTGCTCTGAAGGCCGCTACCAAGGAATTTTGCTGGTAGAACAGCCGCCGCTGGGCTTGGCGCCAAAGCAAGATCCCGAGTGTCCAGCTGCAGTTTAGGCAGGGGGGAGGATTGTGACGGCGGTGCCAAGCACGGAGCAGCTCAACGGAGGGAAGGAGAGATTGAAGTGGAGGTACCTGCGGCATCAGCTCCGGCGGAATGCCATCTTGTAAAGCAAATGCAGTACTAGTCGCATGAGTGAGGAACTGGTGGTCTCTGTCCACAGGTGATTGGGAGTACGAGGAGGTACGAAACGGCGCTCGAATCGTTAGGTTCTGGTCCAGGCCTATCACCCCTTTCTGGTATGTAAGAACATAACCAAATTTAACGATCCGAGATACCTGGTACTGTAGTGCGGGTCCAGAAGCTGAGAGCCTCCGCGCCTCGCGGTGGGTTGTTCACAGGACAGACCACAGCTAGGACGGATCGAGATAGCGGGCAGCAGTGGCAGCGACCGCTCACGGACTCCTTCATTCAGCGACCGAGAGACGCCAAGACGCGAGGCTGAAGTTGAAGCTCCCGGAAATGCATCATTTGCCTCAGCAAAGACCCAGAGGGAGGACTGGTGACCTTGATGGGAATCGGCCGAGTGAGCGGACCATTTCTCCGAACGGGAGTGCCACGGTATCCAATCCTGCCCGCCTCCCGGAGCAGCTTCATGACGCTGGGGACCCGAGCGCCCTCCTCTTTGAGTCAACCAGCATGACTCTCTCTCCTGTACAGACTCGGTCGCACTCCAGCTGTTCCTGGGTTGACCTGGGCTCCACGGACCCGTTCCTTGGAACCTTGAGAGTAGCTTTGACTCAACAGATGACGTTCATTGGATGGACAGCTCGATCAGCTGCTCCGCCAACGGTATCCATCATGTCGGGTACCAGTTAAGCGGTTCTGCCCGCCAAGATTGATATCAATGTCTGGCCAGACCCTAAGTCAAGCAGACCAGATCGCCACAACGACGGTGTTCCGGTAGCTTCAAAACCTCTGAGAATACGAAACTGGATCGATCCTGAAGAATAATTGCAACGTCCCTTGGAACCTGGTCAGCGATTGTCTCGTTGTGGTTAGGCGTTGATACTGGTGGTTCAAAGCAATGTCAGATGATGTAACACGGTGGCGGCACACCCTCTTTCGACCACTCTCCATTAAGAGAGCTTTGCCTCCCTGTTGTCATATCACGGTCGCACTTTCCCGACACTAAGCTTGTTGAAGAGACGGATCGAATGGCCGGACAACACTTATTAGGGCTGAATCTTTCTCAGGATCATTATTCCTTCAGCACCCCCACTTTGCCACCACCGAGGCACTTTCAGTCTCCTGGGCCATTCACCTCTGGATAGTAGGCCGACCTATATTATTCAACGGTGTGGACAAGCGCATCCGACCATCTCTAAGGAAGGGCCGGGCGCGTCGCTGTCGTCTCCTCGCTGTCGACTCTGTCGCTGCAGTCGCCGCAGTCGCCGCAGTTGCCACAGTCGAGATCGCGAGGATCTTGCCCTGGTCCCAACGCGACACTCCCGTCTCTATCAGGAGTGGTGTTCAATAATTTTAGGAACGGTCGGCGCCCGTCTTGGGTCGCCGCGGATTGCACTGTCGCCGTCGCGCGGCCCGAGGGTTCACGATCGGAGGGTGATGCGAGGTGTCGAGAACCGTGTGAAGCATCCTGTAACCTATAACTGGACTGATCAGTTTGAGTCCGACTGTTTTATGACCGCCAAAAGCAGAATAGGTAGAAAGAGCAGAAACAGCAGTAATGCATAGCTAACTCACTGAACCACTGAACCACTGAAGCACTCGAGCAGCCAGACCGGCAGACAGAGTGCATCCTCTGTCGCCTCTTCACCTTCTTAGACCGTTGCTTGCAAACTGTATCCGTAGTTTCAGGCCCTAACACGACTTTTAGATACTCTTGCGCGGCATGGTATCATCTTCAGAGGCCCGTTGAGCCGTGCTCTCAACCCCAGAAGATTTCCAACTTGCTGTCTCTAGTATTTCGCAACCCCACAGGCTGCTGAGTAGACTCGCCACTCCATAGCACTCTGCTGGTATCCCGGAACCATGCCTAGCATGAGATTGTTCGTTCCGGAGGACGCATTCGCCGGATGGATTCGTGATTCGGGTGGGGACCCCCCTTCGTGTCGAGGGGAGAGGGTTCGGCTCGCTTCGCGCATCTGTGCCTCAGCGATGGTCAGCAAGTCAGCAAAGTCAGCGTTGTCCAGGAAGAGATGCTCTCCGAGTCGAGAGACCAGAGGTCCAGCAAGTGATGGCCCATCTCAGGTGACCAGGTCCATGAAGTGTGAGAGTGGCCTTGGGCACCACAGAAACCTCCCAAGGGAAACGAGGCGCATGTGCCCGTCCGTCCCGGAATTGGAAGGACGAGGCAAATTCTGCTTCACCAGAAAGTCAAATCAGGTCCCCTGGGCATCTCAGCGACGGGGGGCTTCTCCGGACCTTGACCAGGATGATGCCTTTGCCGAAGCAGACCGTGGGAAGGTAAGTTACACCACACGGCCTGCTGGAGTGGTGGAGCTCCCGATGGTTTAGCGCGGCTACGGATTGTTCGAATCGGGCCATCGAGACATGCTATGCTATTGGAGAAAGGCGCAGACAAAGCCGTTCAGCACAGCTAGTCAAACACCCCAGAACTACTCCGAGCAGCAGGGCAGCAGGGCCAACACTTTCGAACTGGACAGACCGATACCAGGCCAAGGGGATATACATGGTTCCCAGCACAGCTCCAGGACGAAGGCATGCTTTCTTCACGGCTCACACCTCGTTTCCTGCCTTGGCAGGGCTCGCAGCAACAAAGCCAAAACTACCAGCATGGATGATCTTGCAACTTGATCGCAATCCTCAGCGTGTGGCGCCCTGGAGGAGTTATAACTCCCGGCCGCTGTGGCAAAAGAGGGCGGATTTTCGAACCGCCAATACTATAGCACCGCATTTCCTAGCCCCAACACTACTTTTCGCTACGCTACAGAAACCGACCCCAGCGTACTTTCTCCCGCAGTTCCCCCCTAGAGAGGCTCGGAACGCTGTAGAATTCGTGAGGGCGGTGCGCCCCGCCCTGTAACTTTTTAATCTCTCGGCGGTTGTCTGCTTGTCTCTATGCTACAATCTTCCTCATGTCCTGGATGTGTCTGGGTCCCAACCTGCTAAGATTGCAAGGAGCTCGCGGTCTTTCCCTTTCCCACGCAGCCCAGTCTGTTCCCGTCTCGGACGATGGAGGACGACTTCCCGCCTCCATGCCTCCCCGAGGAAGCAGAGTGTTTCGAGCAGGATTCAGGAATTCCGCAGACGGCCCCGCTCGCCTACGACGATCTGATCCTTGGACACTCGCAGCCACCTCCCGAGCTTCCCGACCCCATTCCCGGCACTGACCTGGGCTTGATGCCTAACCCCGACCGGTCTTTGAACCAGAAAGTCCCGATCCCCCGGTCTGTACACTCCACCCAATCGATGGCGAGTGGTCGTGTTAGCAAGGCCTGTGAGCATTGCCGCGACAAAAAGGCCAAATGCAGTGGGCACCGTCCAGCTTGTCAGCGGTGCCAGGCTGCGGGGACCCCGTGCTCCTATGGCGATCGGAAGCGAGAACGGATCCTCAAGTGCGATCAAACATCAAACTATCATGTCACCGGCAGTCCCAATTATCTAACGTAAAACGATAGGGAATTCCAGAGTCTGACTACGCAGGTTCAACATTACCAAGGCTTGCTGCGCGACTTGTATCCACAGCTGAATGCCTCGCCGGCGCGCCGCTTTGATCAAACGCTGGGCCAATTAGTCAGAGTGAGAGGTCGCGCCCCTTCACCATCCCCTCATCCTCGCATTTCCTTTTCCCCTCTTAACCAATTCACATCGTGCCGTCTGACTGGCTTCTAACTATAACGAGGCTCCTGAAAATCTGGAATCTCATGCCTGGATAGCCGCCGCACACCATATTGAGGAGGACTTCAACCATGATGAGGCCTCCCAGGCGATGGGCTTCGTGGGGGAGCACTCGGCGATCACCTGGCTATATAGACTCAAACGCGATCTTGACCAAGATGATACGCCCATCGGAGACCCCCTCGATCGACCCTCGATTTCATCGATCAACTACTTTCAGGACACTACGCAGATCGCGGGCCCTGACGACGCCGACGTCGATTTTCTAGCCCGACCTCCCCAACCGATTGCGAATAAACTGATCGAAGATTACTTCCAAGCCGTGCATCCCGAGTTCCCAATCATTGGCAAGGAAACGTTCCTAGGCCAATACCGTTCCTTCTACGCGAATCCCACCCAACGACCCGGGAGGCGGTGGGTGGCCGTGCTAAACCTAGTATTTGCCATCGCGACGCGGCGTGCACACCTAGCCCAGAGCTCCTCCGAGCAGGGAGCCTATAATCATACGGAGTACTTTATGCGAGCGTGGCGGTTAAGCATGGGTGATGCCGCGTTGCTCGACCATCCCAATCTACAGCAGGTGCAGGTAGAAGGCTTAGCTGCCTTCTATCTGCTGTCTACCGGCCAAATTAACCGGTACGGCCTCTCCACCTTTTAGGGCTCCCAAGCCGACCCGGGTTCTAACTGGCCCCCGCCTTCTAGGTCCTGGCGGATGATCGGGATCGCGATCCGGTCAGCCATAGCAATGGGCCTCAATTTTCGGATTGAGGGTGATGTGGTCTCTCATTTCTCAAAAGAGATTCGGTACCGTGTGTGGTGGGCATTGTTCATGCTCGATGCTGGGCTTTGTGTGTTGACGGGCCGACCACCCACCACCGACGAGACTTTCCGCAGCACCCCTCTTCCACTCCCCTATCCGGAGGAAGATCTCAACAAGGAAGAGGTTGCACAGCTGATCACCGACCACATGGCCCGAAATGCACTTTTGGCGTCCTTGCTCTCTTGTAATCCCCCAACCCCTCAGCCTCTCGATGCCTCGACCGAACACACTCACTTAGAAAACCGTGACTTGAGTGATGAGACCGAAAAGCGCCTCTCTGTGATAGGGAACACCCCAGCGCCGAACATCTCCCTGTACTTCTTATTCACAGTGGACTTGACGGTTCTTCTTCGGGAAGCGATCGAAATCCTATATGCACCTCGGGCGGCACAGCGGTCATGGGAGGAGACTGAGATAGCAATCTTTACCTTTAACACTAATACCGACGAGTGGTTCGCCCGTCTTCCAAAAGAATTCCGCTTTGGAACCCCGGACACCACCCGATCCTTCATCCGTCAACGCACCAGTCTAGGCTTCCGCTTTTATACCACCAAACTAGTCATCTCCCAGCCCTGCCTCCGCCGTCTCGCCTGCCAACCACACGCTACAATCTCCTCGAGCGTATGCGATACCATGGCGTCTACCTGCGTGCAAGTCGCGGGCCGGATGTTAGATCTGCTTCCCGACGAGGCGGACACGGACTGGCTCTACGGGGCTTCGCCCTGGTGGTGTGTCCTGCATTATGTGATGCAGTCCACTACCATCCTCCTAATTGAGCTGTTCGCTCGATTAAAGCCGGGATCCACCGAGGCTGCCGGTCTTACAGAGAAGGTCCGAAAGGCCATCCGCTGGCTGCGTGCAATGTCGGCCAACGACCCTTCCTCTGAGCGAGCCTGGCTTGTCTGTGTGGATATCCTCACCCGGCATGGGTCAAAGTTATCACCGGAGATCGAGGTCGCGAATTGAGGTTTTGGCGTTGTATTCGTTCTGTTTTTCTCCCCCCGATCGATTCTGGCCCCATCGGGCAAATTTATCTTTTTGCGTCAGGCGTAACTTCAATTCAATAAGCGTTGACGTGCTTAGACCAAGGGCAACGCTGCCTAACAGGCCTTCCCTATCGTTCACATGTATAGCTGCGCAGCCAAGGACATGTCCGCATCCCCGCGTTTATTCATCGATTACAATATAGTAATGATACCATGATTCATTCCAAACTGATAGTTGCCTGGTCCTTTACATGTTGCCTTATTACTTCCAACTGAGATCAGAAAGCTGGACGAGAGCGACACCTTTGAAACAGGAGTCCTGATACCTAAAGAGCTTATACTTTTCACTTTCGATCTTTCGTTGTTTTCTTTGTGTAACGTAAGTACATATCTAGAGCTCTTGGGTATCTATGAGTCGCGTTGGCAGCGGCCAACCAGAGTAATAGCCACCACGGTCAAGTTCAAAGTCTGACCACAACCGTTTAGGAGACGCGTTCAACAATGGCAGGGTTTTTACTCTGCTTGCATATCATGCGTCGTCACCATGGGATAAACTGGAGTGACCGCTGCTCCTAGTGGCCGCTAAATTGCAGGAGAGCTCTCCTATCCACCGACTGGCCCCAGATAAGCCATGAATCTTACGCACATGCTAGCACATGCTGTAGAATAAAGGCAGATCATCACTGAACTGCAGTCGTCCGGCCCTAGGTAAGAAGGATAGGAGCATAAAATGGAGCGCTAGAGTCTGTGTAAGAACTGCTCCGGTTCGTGCGACGTCAAACTTACCGCAGTGTCAATCATCGTCTGCCCCTAATAAGCGTGCTACGGTCCGGCCGATCTGCATGGGTATGCAAATGCCAGGGTGGGACGGGACAGAAGCAACCCACTGAATTACACTGCTGGAACAACATGAAAAGAAGGAAGAGCACAATGATCGTCATAGCCGGCCAAGATAGTCTTTAAGCAACTGCGTCGTGCGGTTTGAGCGAAGTTTCCCACCGCCCCATCCCAGCTGGGAATCAAGCACTAGTAAGACCTCAATGAGTATGCTTGCGTTGATTGAGAAGTGACGTTAACTTTAAGTCGGGTAACAGTCTGCGTACCTGTCTGTATTTACCCTCTGAGCCCTTTGTCACGCATGTTGTAGCCCTACGATATAGCTAGAGCTCATGAAATAGGTATAATCGATTATTAGAAAAATAATTCAAAGGTTCCAACAGCGCAAGCTTGAGCTACCTTAGTAAGGATAGATCTTATATGATATAGGACCATGGTAGGGTGGCCTCTGTAAACTTTGCGAAGCAATGAGCAACACATGCTTGTGCCCCAACGTCCCAACACATACCGGTGAGAGATAAAGAGTCTACCCCACACTTACGCGTGGAACCGACGATGTAGTAGGTACGCTAGTATGATCGTAGGCTTATGTTTAAATATCCATTCTAAATCGTGGTTTTCTTAATTGGAGCAGATTCTGAATCGCCTTTCTACTTATCATTATTTTGCCATATCAGAGATAACTTCTACCCCAGTTTCGAGACGAGGAAATGTCGTGAAATGATACCATATTGAGCTCGAGTCACGAGATGGCATATCATCGAGTAGTCTATTACGCTACGTGGCTGGCTTCGCCCTATGGACTGAGGCAACACTCTCCTCATCCGAATCGTACCTATTTCCAGACGCACGGTTGCACTCTCCACTCCATCGGATTGGAACATAGCTATCTGGCCCCTCGTATATAATTCTAGACTCGATGAGGTATTACTGCTAATGACCATCGACCTTCGGCCCACAGGTCATATGAAGTCCAAGATCTCTTGATGCTTTTCACCCCTGTCTGCACTCATAAAAAACAACCTAAACCATGGAAATTGTTTTCAGGAATTTACCGTTAGGGATTGCTCTCACCCGTGTCGGTGGTGGTCCTATGCCGGGTTCTGTGCGCTGGTGGAGCAGCAAGCGCCGGGCTCGCCATCATGTGCCGATACGGTTAGGAGATCCCTACAGCTGACGAAGGGAGTGGCTTACTCTTATCTCGTGCGGGTGGCACTAGAGCAGAACACCAATCATCATGGCCGGAAAGATAATCCGTATTTAAACGGGGACCCCGCTTTCGTGTAGAAGTAGAGACATTATGGCTGATGTGGCTGGCCTTGAGAATACTGTTCCCTATGCTGGTTGCTGGATTGGGATAGGGTGATTGCAAGTGTAAGCCGAGCACCGTGCCAAAACGAGGGGTCGAAATTCCTTGAGAAACATGTTTCTCTTCTTTTTTTTTTTTTTTTTTCCAAAAAAAAAAAAAAACATATATATATATATATATATATATGTATATTAATATATAGATTTATTGTGATACCGGGTTATAAGTTTACCACTAGCGTAAAAGCGAAGCTAATTAGAGAGTAACTGATATCATGTTGATCATGCTTGGTAAGAAAAAGACAAGGTTACACAATCTTCCCTTTTTTTTTTGGCGCTAGGAAGACATATTGTCTACGTGGAATATCGTGATTTACCAATGTAGTCACCCAAAAAAGCAATATGGAGTCAAAGAGCTCGGGACTCTATACCAAGTCAAAGACCTAATCATTAGTGTTCAGCGCATGCCGACGGTACTTGCCAGTGAGGCTTACCCAACCCAATTGATTTTAGTTCATAGACAGCTCAGGATTGTTTACAGATCTCACATTCCCCCACTATTGGTTTAACGTGCGCCTCCTCTCATCGCGCCATGGCCCCACAAGCCCGTGTCGTTGGGCTAGCGACTGGTGACCAGTGCACGGGAGGAGGGCCGAAATTAACATGCTAAAGGAAGATTCCTACCACAGTAAAGCAGTATCCCAAAAGTGATCCGGACGGGTTTATTAGATCAGGGTGATCTTTGCCAATGTTAAGAAACGACTATTGTAGAAGTAGAATGTAGTTTCGAGTTTCAATGGCAGCATGTGATTTCAGCAAGTACTCTGTACAGTGCTACCAAAGCGCAATGCCATGGAGAGATATCAATTGCAGCCACTCGGACTACTCCGCTTCAGTGGTACTTTGGTTCAATGGCGCGTTGCCCCACTTCGAGCTCCCGCCATGTAGCTCGTTGGGTGATTGCTTCTTCCAAGTGAATATTAATTTAGTCCCTACGTATTTTCCGTTCTGACCGATCACATCAGACGCTAGAGAAAGGACAGATGCTAATTTCGAAAACTTTGATTGGTTGAAAAATCTCCGATTGGCATCCTATAGACGTTGTTTCTGTTTGTTTTGCAAGGATCAAAAGAGGAGGCGCGCTGCCTGGCCTCAGTTCTACATCATATGAAGCACCCAAAGCCTTCCGGCCGTGTCTTCGGCGGGGCTGATATCACCGAAACCCACCTTTAAGATTCTGAGCTGATATTTGAGATTAAGTGAAAGTTGCCGGAGTCGAAATATTCAAGATGTACGTACTATAAACTTGATACCGGAGTCTCTAGGATGGTTATGGAGGATTGACCGATTCCAGCGTCGTGTTCATGTCATCACAAGCCCTTAAATAAGAGCCTACTACCCCATTCTGTCTGGTATCCAGAGATGGACAATCGATTCGTTCCGTATCTCGAAACGTCGGGTCAAGGCCATGGCATACTCTACACGAACCATTGCCATGGGCCATCCAGTTCATCTCAGCGGAATGATGCGATGGAAAAGGAGGTTGCATCAGGTGATAGAAAGATTTCATATCCAGTTCGAATCTCATAGCTTACCAAGGCTGGTTGACTAGGGCGTACTAAACAATTCAAGTTTATTCCCCTCGAGAATACGTACAGATTCGGTGAGTATGCTAATCTAAACCCCCGATTCAGTTGCTCATACCTCGTTTACAGCCAGATACGGCGATGGTGCCGGAAATCAAGCCTCGCATTATGAGACTGAGATCGAAACCTTGCCTAGCTACGTCTGTGAAGACCTTGTCAGATTTTGGGTCGAACTCATCGAGCCTAAAATCAAATATGCGACTGATTTGGAACCAGCCTGGTGGCCTAAATCTATACCGTTCAAAAGGCCAAGTCTCCTATGTAAAATAGGTATGCTGCCTAAACCGCTAGATGACTATTCCTGACTTAAGAAAGAGAAGGTTGAGCTCCTGGCCTCATTGCTCCGCAGAGAGCTGCGTGAAGTTGCAACCGCCGATGAGCTGCGGGTTACCGCACTTCAGAGCACAAGCCTATGCAGATCAGAGACACACCAGCGTACTCTTCGACGAATATTGCAGATTTACGTAGCTCAAAGGGAGATTCTGAAAAGCTATTCCAGCACTCCAAATGCGTCACCAAATAAATGGCTCGATGTCGTTCTTCGTGGGACATAGTAACAATGTGTATATGGGTTCAAATCCAGTCGCTAATGGCGAAGATATGTGAAGTGGTTTTGCTAGCGTGCAGATTGTCAGCATCAAGGACAACGGGTTATCCGGTTCATAATGAAGGGGCGATCGACCGAGGGAAAATCATCAGTTGTCATAACTTAGCTAGTTGATTTGCGCGAATCATAGCTTGCTGATAGTAAGATATAGGGCTGTTTGAATGAAGGCACCTGAGTTTTAAAGCAAGGACCCCCCAATACTTATAAGAATCGTCTTATGATTTGGCTTACCCTATCAGAGCGCAGCGGTCTTTGGCACACTACCCAGGTCGCATCGGAAGGTCTGGATAGTGGATATATTGCTTGGTGAGGCTACCCCCCCTCTCCTCTCCTTTCTGACTTATCAAAGTCACAGAGGATTATATGTAAGCAAGTCTGCATTTTCATGGTTATCCTGGCTTTGAGACAGAATGCATGTGTAGGTCTCGTCTACGGACCAGTCCTTCCACTCTTCAGTTCTCCTATTTTTGACATTTATAATGAACCAATCAGCACAAACCGCGTGCTTGAAGTATACCATGCTGACAGCATGATTCTTGATGAACCCGGGAGGATGGGCTGCTGCCAACTCTCAGTCCTCTCGGTCGCGCGGCAGGATCTGTTTCGTCCACATCGAATCCGGTATCTTCGTCATGTTTTTCCGATAAAATACCGCGGTACAAAGTGGCTTGACGCATGAAATCGGTAGCTGGCAGTACCCTGTAGAGTACTTATTTGCGGACCACAAAATCCCCTTGAAAGCATCGAATGTTTCGGCTTTTCATACCCGCTAACTTCTCTGTTCCCACAAAGTTCCACTTTTCAGGCCCTGCAACAAGCCTTTCCTAGGGCCCCCAGTAGTAATTTCATTTCCAAATGATCTCCCAGGAGAATGATTGAAGCTCATGAACAAAAAATGCTTCTTGCCTAGAAGTGAACCAATTGCCATAAACTCTGGCGTGCCGGTCTCCCCGTTTTCTACCAGATCATTGGCTCGCTGCTCTCTGATAGCCATATCAAAATCAATGAAGTAGGGTGGCCTCGACGGGGTTTCTTTGTCCTCGCTTATCATCGGATTAGTGACTTAAAATATATAGATGCTTTCTGAGAATCGGGATGGATGCGGTTACCGCCCCCTGTTGGACAATGTCGATTGAAATTGCTTGACAAGCAATGCTTGTCGGTCTTCCGCCTTCTAAGCAAACTGTTTTGATAGTGTTTCGAATGGCCTGTAGCACCCCTACAGCAAGCCTTGCAGATGTTCGCGTGTTCAATTATTTTACGAGGTCCCAAAACAAAGATCTAATTTCAACGCCCTCAAAGGTGCATCGATTGGTTGATTCTAATTTTATACAGAGGCAGTAAGTACACATGTAGAAATAGCGTAAAGAGGGCGGCTCACAATTACCACATCTTCTGCATCCTCCGGTGAAAAATGAATTACTTTATTCACCGACTCATGGTTTCCAAGTAAATCGTCCATCCAGTGGTCAACAGCATTCAAATCCCAGTGCCCCTTAGAAGACCTTAGATGTGGATGCAGCTGGGCTACGGAAACCACTTTGCGTTCAATTGCGCTAGTGGAACGAACATAGCCCCGACGCAACAGCAGGCAGCGGATCGTTTTAGGATGAATCTGCCGCGACGAAAAATATATCACAATCGTCGTCTCCTCGTTGGACCATCTAAGGCGTTTATGCGGCAATGCAGCAAATCTCCCACGGTTGGGATCGGAATGAGATGACCTTTCCATATCAAGAGACAAGTTGTAGGCAATGGAGTTCGTCAACGAAGACCTTTTTCCATAGAGAAATTTTCCATGATCGCGGCGCCGAGATTTGGGGTACGCAATGGACATTTTAAGCGCTGTTGCGGATAGATAGGCAAAATGACCGCTAGACCAAAAATGCTCCACGGGCTACATTCTTAGTCAATACAGTCATTTTTTAGTTCGACATATGATTCTACTTACGTGCTTCCGGCCTATCCTAGTAGCGATTGCACGGACCCCAAGGATGGTGGAGGGTCCGTGCTGATGGATTTGGGCCCCGGCTAGGCCTCGTTTTCGAGGAGACAGAACACCCGAACAGAGCTAACACGAGATCGTAACTTCCAGTCAAATTATCAGTGTTTATGTTCTACGTACTCTACTTCACACTCCCTGGATTCTATCAAATGCCAGGTTTTCTACACGACTTTCATATGAGATTGGTATCACCGCACTTTAACCGGTGATCGGAAGCTTGCAGACAGCACATTTGGCTCTGTAAACGGACATAATAGTATATTATGGAGATTATAGGGTATCATGGGTGGAGCAGAATTTGTGCCCGGTTCTCATGATTTTCTATAATCGCTGCGTGCCTCCTAAAATCCTATTGGCCTGCTGCGATTATCGGACTCAAGCTCTTCATTGACCCATATTCATTCCTCTCCATCTTCCTCGCATGGCATATGTATTCATTGCCTGCCGATCAAGCATGGGCTAATGAATAACATTCATGTTGTTTTGGAAGCAAGGCATAGGGATTACGCATACTCTAGCAAGTAATATTTTCTGAGCTTGGATGTCATTTGAAAGGGAGATCTTGGGATATAGATAGCAAAGCACGAAGAGGAGGATGGAAATGTGATTGTCATCTTCAATAGTAAGGATTGATTGTGGATAGCTCGACAATGGGTCAGTACATGGCGGGTTCATCATCAGGAAGAACAATATTTTGTGACAGAAGCAACACGAATATGGGGAAACAGACCCTGAGTTGGTATGGGCTTGAGCTTTTCTGGTATTAAGAAATAGATCACGTCCAGGTGATTTGAAAAGGACTAGGAGGTCGGTCATTAGGACGATCTTTGTATATTTAGACACAGGTTAAAACTGGGAACAGTAATGGCCCGCCTGGATGTACCTTCTCCACGATAGGGAGAGGTGCATAAGAGGACTAATCGAAGATTTGCTTGCGATCCAGCAAAGATAAGTAAGGCCGGTTATGTGTGGAGCGGCGGATTTTCGATATCCTTTAGCATATTACGTACGCTTCTTGAGCATGTAGCCAGTCTGCCTCGATACGATCACATCGGTTTTTTTTCTTATACAGAAGCGCCTTTCCTCGACTTCGATGAGTACAGTCTATAGTTCATTCGGTATGGCGGTTGAGAGATAGGATGGAAGCCAGAGCGTATTGTAAATCCTGTTCTTGTAGTGCAAGCTCTTATACGTGAGCGAGATGGAGCCATCGCGATACGGCCTATCAATCATGTGTAAATACTAGGTAGGGTATCTGTAGTATACCCGAAAAGCAAACCAGATCCAGTCTACAATTATTGACACGGATACTTGTGCCGATATGATCTTTGAGGTCATTTCTAATTTCTAGAACAATATGGTCCATGTAGGGAGCTTCATGTCAAAGCCACGGACCAAGCGCAATCTCACCCCATCCGGAAAATACATATGAGCATTCGCTCTGCAGCCCCAGGGGCAGCTTAGGCCGGAGAAATAATCACAGTAAAGAACGCCAATCGCTATGCACAAATCCTTTTTTGGTCGTTCCATTTTGCATGCAAAGGGGCACCGTGTAGATCATAGATCACAGTACCTGAAGATCAGAGGAGCGAGAGTGTAAGGGGCTCTCGTTCTCTTTGGTGGGTGTTAGGCTCGGCTTCAATTGGCCGTGTCGTGCAACCGCTCGGCTCAATTATGAGACAGCCAATATCTCGAAGAATCCGCAAACAAGTTTTGGAGATGATCAAAACCCGAGCACCTTCTCGTACCATGGGTCAAAATATTCACAGGTCTCCGGGCTGATGGCAGCACCGGGTGAGCAGAGACGGATATTAGGGCACGATCCGCATGGCGATTCAGTCATTCCATTCTTGCCCAAGCCGTGAAGAGGCGAAGCCATTTCCTCCTCCGCAGCTGGCTTGCGCGACTGGCTTGCTTTGACGATCTCGGGGTTCTTGACGGACTTATAGGAAGTGCCGTTGTTCAGCGAGACGAGTTTCTTGTCGAAGCAGAGCATCTGAAGCAGCTGGATGATGCTGTCTTCGCCCAAGCGCACGGGCGTGATGCCGCTCTGGTTGACCGCGTTGGTGATCATGTCGACCGTCGGGTAGCCCGGGTAATTGGCAGGGTAGGGAAGGTATGTCTTCTCTGACTCAGACTTTACCTCCGCCTTGCCGGTGGCGGTCTTGATCCGCTTGCTGCGGCCGCGGTCGGCGGCGGGGACTTCGTACCAGCTGCGTCGGCTGACGGTGTATTCGATGTAGCCCGCGACACTGTTAATGAAGTTGGCATCGAGGACACCGTCCGTGAACCAGGCACCTCCGGTGATGTCCTCGCTCGGGGCCAGGC
Organism: Penicillium canariense; assembly: GCF_028826845.1. NCBI lineage: Eukaryota > Fungi > Ascomycota > Eurotiomycetes > Eurotiales > Aspergillaceae > Penicillium > Penicillium canariense. The sequence continues at coordinate 4,321,025 of NW_026622728.1, read as the reverse complement.
CCGCGAGCATGTACATCTTTCGGGTCGGGTACTTAACATTGTGGACGCTCTTGATGTAGTTCTTGCTCTCGAGAGATTTCACGCAACGGTCGAGGATGGACTTGTGCAGGTTTGTGCGTGATTGTATTGAGCGCACCCAGACGCCTGAGCGGCCACTTGAGTGGATGACATTGTACACTAAGCTCTCGTCGGGGCTGAGGTTCTGAAGTCTATAGAAGAGTTTTTTGATTAGCGAAACAGCTCTCCTGAAGTGTCCACGGCTATGAGTGAGATGAAGTAGAAGACAACTTACTTCTCGGCATCATCGCGAGAAATGAGCTTCCAGGCGAGGCGGTTATTTGCGCCTTGGTGGAGTCGGAACAATTTTTGATCGACCAGCGCCTGGGCGCATTTCAGCAGCAGATCGATTTCACCTTGTGGGATGACGTCGAGAGCGAGCAGGTCTTGCTGGTAGAACAGATGGTCGGTGTCGAACCTCTCGAGGCAGGCGTCGTAGAGCCGCGAGGCGACCTCGGTGACACGAGACCCCATGGTGGGAGAGTCAGAGGTTGGGGGAGGCTCAGCTTCGGCGAGGGTAGAGAGGGGGCACGATTAAGGTCGGAGGGGAGAGATCATGTTCCACTCGAGCAGCTGCAGGAGCAGGGAGGGGCCAGTTAAAGGATCATGGCGACAGCGACCGTGACTGGCAAGATTTGAGTCAGAGAGGAAACACAAAAAACACTGTTTGGCGACTTTTTTCGCAGCGGGGATGTCGGCTGCGCCAGTTTGGGTTTAGTGCGCCCGGAGCTTAAGACCGTCACGCTTCTAGGCCTGCGGCCTCAGGCACCAGCGATCTTCCGGAAATTTCGAGAAGCTCGCTGGCAAAGAGGGCGAGCTCATAACCGCAGCAGCGCCCGGGGATTGACCTTTACACCCCTTTACACCTCGATTAAACCACCCTTTCACCATGGCTGACTCTCTGAAGGCTGAAGGCAACAAGGCCTTCTCGGCCAAGGACTATCCAACTGCAATGTATGTTTGTTACCCCGCCTTCAGTTATGAGGGTGATGCGTGACAGGTTGCTGATGAGATATATGATTTCACTAGTGAGAAGTTCACCCAGGCTATCGCTATTGAGCCCGAGAACCACATCCTCTACTCCAACCGTTCCGCCGTCTACTCCGCCCAGACCGAGTACCAAAAAGCCCTCGAAGATGCCGAAAAGGCGATTAGCATCAAGCCCGACTGGTCCAAGGGCCAGCTCCGCAAGGGTGCTGCCTACCGGGGACTGGGTGACCTCCGTAAGTGATAAGATGGTGGATTGAGGATGAGGTAGGCATGGAGCGGGAGTCGCTGACTGATTGTTAACAGTGGCCGCCCACGACGCATACGAAGAGGCATTGAAGCTCGAGCCGGGCAACGAGCAGGCCAAATCTGGGCTGAGCGCTGTCCAACGCGCTATCAATGCCGAGGCTACGGCTGATGGTGTTATGGGTGATCCTAGCGGTGGCCTGGGTGGCATGTTCAACGACCCTGCGCTGTTCCAGAAGCTCGCCAGCAACCCCCAGACCGCGAACCTGCTAGCCGACGCCGACTTCATGGCGAAGCTGAAGAAGATCCAACAGAACCCCAACAGCGTTGGTGAGGAGATTCGGGACCCGCGCTTCTTGCAGGTTATGAGTGTACTCCTGGGTATCGATATGAACTTTGGTGGTGCTCCTGGAGGTGGTCCTGCCGGTGCTCAGGCTGAGCCAGCGTCAGAGGCTAGGCCCGCTCCCGCGCAGCCCAAGAAGCAGCCTACCCCCGAGCCCGAGCCCGAGGATGAGGAAGCACTTGCCCAGAAGAAGGCCCGGGAGGCTGGTGATGCTGAGAAGAAGATTGGTAATGATTTCTACAAGAAGAAGGAGTTCGACCAGGCCATTGAACACTACGAGAAGGCCTGGGAGTTGAACAAGGATATTACCTATCTGAACAACCTGGGTGCCGCTAAGTTCGAGAAGGGCGATTACCAGGGTGCGGTGGAGACCTGCCAGAAGGCCGTGGAGGAAGGCCGCGATCTGCGCGCCGACTTCAAGACCGTTGCCAAGTAGGATACAAGAAACTTTCCTTTTGGGTCGAACTCTTTTTGCTGACAGTTTGACAACAGGGCTTTCGCCCGCATTGGCTCCGCCTACGAAAAGCTGGGCGACCTCGCCCAGGCCATCGAATACTATAACAAGTCCCTTATGGAGCATCGCACCCCGGAAGTCCTGACCAAGCTCCGTACCGCCGAGAAGACCAAGGCTAAGGCCGAAAAGGAAGCCTACATGGACCCCGCGGCCGCCGAGAAAGCCCGCGAGCTCGGCCAGCAGAAGTTCCAGGAGGCCGACTGGCCCGGTGCCGTCGACGCCTTCACGGAGATGACCAAGCGCGCGCCCAGTGACCCGCGTGGCTACTCAAACCGCGCTGCCGCGCTGATCAAGCTGATGGCATTCCCGCAGGCCGTGCAGGACTGCGACGAGGCCATCGCCCGCGACCCCAAGTTCATCCGCGCGTACATGCGCAAGGGCCAGGCGCTTGTCGCCATGAAGGAGTACAACCGTGCGCTGGATACCTTTACCGCGGCCGCGGAGCAAGACGACGGCACCCACGCCCGCGAGATCGAGCAGCAGCAGCAGAAGTGTCTGGATGCGCAGTTCAGTGCTCGCGCCGGCGAGACTGAGCAGCAGACTATGGAGCGCATCCAGAATGATCCTGAAGTATGTTCCCCCTGCCCTGCGGGTCCATTGCGGGTCCGACGTTGGAAGGTAATTGCTAATCCTTGTGTTCTTAGATTATGTCCATCCTCCAGGACCCCGTCATGCAGAGCATCCTCAACCAGGCGAAGGGCGACCCTGCTGCGCTGCAGGAGCACATGAAGAATGCCTCGGTGCGCATCAAGATCCAGAAGCTGATGGCCGCCGGTGTGATCCGCCTGGGCCGGTAAACGCCCATACCCTTGACCTGATATGTCCTTTCACTCGGGCTCTTGAATAAGCTCATTTAAACGTAAATCTTGTCCCTTTATTCGGGGGCTGTGAGGGACCAGGTTCGCTCGGGGGTTTGGTTTTGGCTGGCCTCCGTATTTATTGCAACGACTTTCAAGATGTGACGAGCTGTGCTGCAGATATCACTCCATACCTAGTTCCAGTGTTTTCAAAATCGGGTTTTATGTCATGGTTTGCTTAGCATGAATGTATCCAGTCTGATGACTTTTTTTTCGCCGGGGAAGAACAGTAGAGACAAAGAGATAGTAGAAGAGAAGTGGTTTGCATTGCGGAGAGAGGGCACGTTTCCGAGCAAAACAGTCAATCGAGAATGGTAGGAAGGTACGGAGTCGGTAGGGCTGAACGATAGTCGGACCCGACTCCCCAGGGAGATAGCTAGTGAAAGGAAAGCGGACTTAGATGTCTCATGTAAACAAAAAAAAGCAATGAAAAGACAACCACGCAGCTTTCCAAATTGGGGGAGGGCGGGCTGGCTGGAAATTACCAGCGCACATAGTCCACGAAGGAAGTACTGGAGACTGCATGTCCTTTTTCCTTTCCTTTCCTTTCCCTTTACGCATCGTCAGCTTGTGGCAACAGTAGCCGAACTATCACTCCCCGGCACGCCCCCGCACGCATCGTAAGTTTGCCCCAGGCCAGGAATGGGAGGAGAAGCAAAAAGAAGAAGCGGCCTAGCCTTTGCCGAGGCGAGGACACGAGGACCTACCAGCCACCGTCCTCCGAAGGCTGAAAGCCGAGATCTGATAGATCGAATTCCAAGAGCACGGTCTGCAGGTTTGCCATGGACAAATCAGCAAATCAACAAATTAGCCGTCGCTGCAGATATGCTGCACCATTCGGATGACATAGGTACAGTAGTCCAATATAGTGCCGTCCCGCCCCGTCCGTTCAGTCCAGTAGAGCACAGACACACAATGGTCCACTCGAAGTGCACGATGGCCACATGCTCCGCTAGATTCTGAGTTCTGTGGGATGGTCCGGCGGGGGCACGCCGCGAGCTTGTCCGGGGATGCGCTACACCGAGAGCAGTTAAGGATCTTTCTGGGAGGAGGAACCTTTGCCTGGCCACACGTATCGCTCGCGAAACGCTGTTTGGGTGTGGGCATGGGGGCCTCTCCCCTGGAAAGTGGGTGTGGGGTGTGGGCTAGGGCGATGTGAGCTCCCAATGGGAATGGGAGGGCGACTAGCTATTGAAGGGGCTTTTCGGGGGTGGTTTGGTGCCACTTGGTTTCCTTTTGCTGGGTGAATAATATTGATGCCTGGTAGGGCTGGTGGATTTGCACAACCTAGCCACAGCCACGCCACCAGGTCCGTCGGAGGGAAAAGTGGGAAAGTGGGAAGGACAAGTGGACGACGCCATGGCCCAGTTCTGGATTGAATAGTATAAATAGTATAATAATAGTGGAAATGCGACCGTGTGGCGGTGCTCCCCATTGAAATTTAATAGTTCGCTGCTAGTGGCCGGCCCCTATCGCTAGTGGGCTCGGAAGGAGAAGGCATCATGAGAGGGGGAAGAATAAATTACGGAGCTCATATGAACAATTATCATTTCCGGCACTCTCCCGATGCACCCCCTACAGCCGTCGTACGCTCCTGGGGGCTGCTGGGGGTATAGCTAGTGTTCCCGGGCTGAACCGTGGCTATAGCTTTCGCTAGCCGTGACGGAACCGCCTCTCTCGCTCACTAAACCATGTCCAGTAAGTTCAATGCTAGTAGGCCGAGAGACGTCACTGATCTCCGATCGCCTGGAGACGATCCCTTTTTTTCTTGCTGCGCTGTGACGCTAGGCCCCATCGTGATGAACCACGATAATTCCCACTACTGTACGGAGTAGCAGCCATTGCGTAGCTTGAATAATAGAGTGCTGGGAAGCTTGGTAATTATACCGGAATATCCGCCCAGATCATGCTATTTCCCCTGTAATGGCCGTAAGGGCCGTAATGCCGTGCCCAGCCACCAGTGCAGTGTTCTTGACGCAAGCGGCTGGCCTTGCGAAGCCCGACCTGCGCATCTTCAATTGGCTTCGGCTCTCCACTACTGCTGCTGTGCGCTCCTCCTTTCCTTCCCTCTGCGTCGATCGTCACTGTCCCACGACAATTCTTTTCTCTCTTCTTCTCCTCCTCTCCTCACTCCGCCCAACCCACTCGGTGGTATCACGTCCCCCCGTCAGTGAGTAGCAAGCGCCCCCTCCCCTTCCCCTCACCAAGCTTGCCAATCCCCGGATTTCCCTCGGGCCACACCACCTCACCACTTCACCACCTCACCACCTCACCACCTCACCACCGACCGTGATCCATGCCTTTCTAACTCGCTCCTCCATTCTGTGACACCAGGCGCCAGAATATCCTACCTCAATCACGATTCCCCGCCCATACTGTGAGGCATAATACGAAACACATCGACCGCCGAGATGGCGTCCGTCGCCGCGGAGAAGACGGAGCTGAAGGAGGAAGGGATGATTGATGCTGCCACCGAGCTGGCTCAAGATCCCCAATCCAGGGTCAATCCGGACACGATCGAGGAGGCCCTGGTGCAGGAGACTCGAGCGGCCGGCGCGCCTGCATACCAATTCGACCCCAATGCCTCGCCCGAAGATAAGGCCGCGGCAGCTGAAGCGGTAGGTGTTGAACCAGGAACCGTGATCAAATCGATCCAAGAGAGGGGGACAGGCCCTCGATTGGAGAAAAATCGCATATACTAACGAGAGCTCGGGTCTAGCGATTGCCGCCCGGTTTCCATCGCGACAAGAAGCCCGAGGGCATGGCAGTGATTACGGACCAAGTAAGCGCTATTCCTCCCCCGTAGTTGGTGGCAGGATCCTCCCCAGGCTCATCAGGTGTACCTAGGACCCCGGAAAAGCAGATTATGACCTTCCTCCCCCACGCTCGGCCACCGCGATCATGGCCGAGGACGCCAATGCGGCGGCCGAGGGAGGAAAGGCGATGGACGAGGATATGCGCTGGGCCCGCGACCGCACCGGTTGGGCGCCCAAATTTCACATCGAGCCGACGGAGGAGGAACAGGCGGAGGGTACGCTGCTCGACCACACGACCTTTCTGGAGGGCCGGCTGCCGGACAAGTTCTTTGGCGATTGGTACCACAATGCCGCGGTCATTGTGTTTGCGTGTCTGACATCGTGGCTCATCGCCGCCTTGGGCGGTGGCGTGGGCTGGGTGCTCCTGGTGATGGCCGGGTGCAGCACATACTACCGCACGTCCATACGCCGAGTGCGCCGGAACTTCCGGGACGATGTTAATCGTGAAATGTCCAAACAACGCCTGGAGACGGACACGGAGAGTCTCGAGTGGATTAACAGTTTCCTAGTCAAGTTCTGGCCCATCTATGCTCCCGTTCTGTGCGACACCATTATCAACTCGGTCGATCAGGTCCTCAGCACCTCGACCCCTGCTTTCCTGGACAGCCTGCGTCTCAAGACGTTCGTCCTCGGTACCAAGCCGCCCCGCCTGGAGCATGTCAAGACGTACCCCAAGACCGATCCTGATACCGTTATTATGGACTGGAAGTTCAGCTTCACGCCCAATGATACCATGGATTTGACTGCACGCCAGCTCAAGGACAAGATCAACCCTAAGATTGTTCTGGAAGTTCGGCTCGGTAAGGGTGTCGTGAGTAAGGGCCTGGACGTGATTGTCGAGGACATGGCCTGCTCGGGCCTGATGCGCGTCAAGGTCAAGCTTCAGCTGCCGTTCCCGCACATCGAGCGCGTGGACGTCTGCTTCCTGAGCCCGCCTGAGATTGATTACGTCTGCAAGCCTCTTGGTGGTGACACTCTTGGCTTCGATATCAACTTCATCCCGGGTTTGGAGAACTTCATCAAGGAGCAGATCCACAACAATCTGCAGCCCATGATGTACGACCCCAATGTCTTCCCCATCGAGATTGCCAAGATGCTTGCTGGAAACCCGGTCGACCAAGCCATTGGTGTGGTCGCGGTGACTCTGCACGGCGCTCACCAGCTCAAGAACGCGGACAAATTCTCTGGCACTCCCGATCCCTATGCCGTCGTCTCGCTGAACAACCGCACCGAGCTGGGCCGCACCAAGACCGTGCACGACACTGACAGCCCCCGCTGGAACGAGACTATTTATGTTATCATTACCTCTTTCGCGGATGCCTTGACCGTCGTCCCTTACGACTGGAACGAATACCGCAAGGACAAGGAATTGGGAACAGCCTCGTTTCCGCTCAGTAAGCTCGAAGAGGAGCCCTCGCACGAGGGTATCTACCTGGAAGTTCTGTCTAGCGGCCGCCATCGCGGTGCCATACACGCCGATATCCGCTTCTTCCCCGTCCTCGAGGGTAGCAAGCTGGACTCGGGCGAAACAGAGCCCCCACCAGAAATGAACACCGGTATTGCGCAGTTCACTGTCGAGCAGGCCAAGGATCTAGACGGCAGCAAGAGCTTCGTTGGCAAGTTGAACCCGTACGGCGTGCTGCTGCTGAACGGCAAGGAAATCCACGTCACCAACAAGTTGAAGCGCACCAACAACCCCATCTTCCAAAACGCCTCGAAGGAATTCCTCGTTACCGACCGCAAGAATGCCCGCCTGGGTTTGATTATCAAAGACGACCGTGATCTCATGGCCGATCCCATCATCGGCCGCTACCAAATCAAGATGAACGACATGATGAAGATGATGGAGCAAGGCAAGGACTGGTTCCACCTCCACGGAGTCAAGGCCGGCCGCGCCAAGCTAAAGCTGCAATGGAAACCTGTCGCCCTAACTGGCGTCGCCGGTAGCGCTGGCTACGTCGACCCGATCGGCGTAATGCGCTTCCACTTCAAGGGCGCGACTGACCTGCGCAACCTTGAGTCCATGGGCAAGTCGGATCCTTACGCACGTGTTCTGCTCTCCGGCATCACACGTGGCCGCACGGTGACCTTCCGTAACAACCTTAACCCCGAGTGGGACGAGGTCGTGTACGTGCCGGTCCGCAGCGCCCGCGAGAAGGTGACAATCGAGGTCATGGACGAGGAGACCATCAACAAGGATCGCTCGCTCGGCTACGTCGATCTCAAGGCGTCTGACTTTGTCCGCGAGTCGGAGGCCGGCGAATTCGAGATCGATGACGAGAAACAGCTTACTACATCTCCGTTGCATTACGGCAAAGGCCCCTTCAAGGGCAACATCACATACACCGTTGCTTTCTACCCGACTATTCCGGTCCTTAATCCTGAAGACGAGGCGGAGAAGGAAGAGGAGGATAGTGAGCTGACTGGTACTGATGTACCGGGTACGCCTCGCATCAGCACAGACTCGAAAGTCAAACTTGGGCACGCCAAGTCGGCCAGTGTCGACTCTACGACTTTGAAGGCGCTGTCCAATGGCACTGCGCCTAATGGTACGACTAATGGCGAGCCGACTACTAACGGTCGCGCGAGTCTGGACACTAATACCGCGCGCCCGTTGACGTCTGACTCTGACGCTACGTCGGTGAGGTCGATCAAGACTATTCCCCGAATGGAGCTCGGCGTGGAGGATCTCACGAAATACGGTACGATCTTGGCCCCAAATATCAGTCATGGTATTGTAACCGCTAATTCTTTACAGAGTCCGGTTTCGTCGTTTTCAAGTTCCATGAGGGCCAGCTGGCTCACAGCAACGTGCAGCTGGAGGTCCTGATGGACGACTACATGTTCCCGGCTTATGTCTCACCTAAGATTCACGGGAAGACTATGAAGACATCAGACAGTATGTACAACTCAGCTCTTGATCAGGCTACATCTGCTAACTGTCGCTTAGTCGGCGAGGCTTTCGTGCGCGAGCTGGAGTTCTCCAAGATGACGCTCCGCCTGGTCAACAAGGATGATTCCAAGGAATCAAGCGAGGAGCACACCGTTGCTAAACTTACTGGTGATACCCTCCCAACTTTGCAGCGCATCCTGTACAAGCCCACCGAGCTGGTCCTCCGTTCCAATACTGGCGAGATCAGCAAGATCACTGTCAGCGCCCGCTACATCCCCGTCCGGATGACGCTCGATCCCAAGGAGAGCATCAACAACATGGGTTCCCTGCTCGTGAAAGTCAACAGCGCCGTGAACCTGCCCATCGCTGACAGAAACGGCAAGAGCGACCCATACTGCAAGTTCTTCATCGACGATGACATCAAACATCCGATCTACAAAACCGAAGTTGTTAAGAAGAATCTGAACCCGACTTGGGGCGAGTCCTTTGAGACCCCTGTCAAGACCCGCATCGACGGTAACTTCCGCGTCGAGGTTTGGGACTTCGATCGTGGCACTGGCGATGATCGACTCGGCGAGGGACTTATCGACCTTGAGTCCCTCGTGCCCTTCGAGCCGAAGGATGTCTCCGTCACTCTGATCAACCCGTCCAAGGACGTCACTCTGCCTTCGAACGGCAAGCCAAGTACTGTCCAGCTGACCCTCCTCTTCAAGCCCACCTATGTGATGCGCTCACGCCAAGGCTCGTCTACCTTCGGCGGCACGTTGGGCACCACCATCGTCGGCGTTGGCGGCGCCCCCCATCAAGGTCGGAACTTTTGTCGGCGGCAACGTCCATCGCGGTGCCTCTTTCCTCGGGAAAGGCATCAAGTCCCGCTTCCACAGGGACAAGGACCAGAATGGCGACGACGCCGCCTCCCTCGCCGAGCACGCACTGGAGGAACCCCCGCCGACGTCCGCAACGCCGCCAGCCTCACCCCAGCCGCAGCCCTCGCCGACGGCATGAACCACCCCTCAACACCCCCAGCCCGCTCAAGGAACACAGCCGTAACCGCAGCACGGCCTCCATCTACGGCGACCGCCTCTCGATCTTCGGCGGCGGCGGCGGCGCCCCCGCGAAGATACCGGCACCGCACATATCACCCTCGTCTCAGCCTCCGGCTTCCCCGCCTCCGCCAACCTGCGCGTTATCATCCGCGTCCAGGGCCGCAAGGGCGCGAAGGAAGTCCACAAGACAAAGGCACAGAAGACCGGCGACGGCCCCGTCCAGTACGACGACACCTTCACTGTGCCCAAGGTCCCCGCCGCCGCCCAGTATCAGGTCCGCGTCGTCGACCATGCCACCTTTGGCTCGGACAATCTGCTCGGCGAGGGCTTTTTCTTGGTTGCGGACCAGGGCTCCGAGGCTGGAGTGGATAAGACTGTTGCCGTTGGCAAGGGCTCCGTGGTTATCAGGTCTCATTTTGATGGATCCGATGCGGCGAGCTTGAGGCCAACGACCTCGCATTCTACTGCTGGCTTTGAGGTTGACGGGGCTGAGAGCCCGGATTCAAGGAAGTTGCCGCGGCGGAGCTTCTTGAGTAAGAGGAGTGTTAGTGGCGCGTGATTGCTTTGGCGGGGAAATATGGATGTGAATGGTGATTTTAATTGAAGGTGTTGATTTGGGTTTCATGGTTGAACTCAGTCTGGGTTGGATGGATTACCGAGTATAGGAAAAAGGGTATGACTGTCTGCTTGGTTACAGTAGGATTAGTATTAGGATTGTTATGTGATATCCATTTTCTTTCCTTTTTTTTTGCCTTTCTTTTTCTGCTATCTTGTGTCTATGCCTTGCTTGCCTTCTCATGGTTTGGCTCGATACAATGCGCTGTTCGGCTTGGTGCTGTCCTGTGCCTGTTCTTAGCGGATTTTGGAGCGTGTCAATGGATTATATTGATAGGTATATTGTTCCGGTTCCTACTAACTTGTTGATACCATCGAGTCTATATAGTAGATCATTCAGTGACTGGGTGCAGACGGGTTGATTTTTGATTGTCCTTTTTGGCTCCTTGCGAATATTATATATAGATGTCGTAGCGTAAGTTAGCCCGAGGAGTGCTAAAGAAGATGGTATCTCTATCTGAGAAGCTACTGGTGTAGGTGCCTGTCCCTGGGATGTGACAAGCATGGGAGTATGGCGTCTGCGGTAACTAACTAACAGATGTGGGTGGTTGAGTCTAGTGTTTACATGATTGTCTTTTGGAAGAGAATGGCGCTAACGGACTGGAATCATCATCTACCATTACCTAAGACTATCTAATTAACTTAACTTTGGTCTTTTTAGCCGATGTAATCTTTGCGCCCCAGCACGGTAGTAGGAGCTATACGTGAAGGAGCTGGTGAACGAGGGGGAGCGAGAGGAGGAGGCTGATGAGATAATCGGTGACTTTTGACCAGTATAGATGGCCCGAGCGACCTAGATGTACTGTAAGCCCGCCCGCAGAAAAATAAGCTACAGATAGGTATAAATTGGTCGGATTACCGGTCGTTATTATATATTTACTCTCTACCATATCATTCAATACATGTGATCAGCTTGATTCATACGCCTGTCGTTGTATTAGCGCATGTTGTTGGCGGTTCTGGCGATCAGTGAACATGCCCCCTTATGGAGCTTGCATGGCCGTTACCACAGAATCCCCGCAATGAAGTCCCAGATGCTCAGACGAGCCTCGACACTCCGGATACAAAGCAGTATCATGACCTCGAACCGCCACTACAGTAAATAATAACTAGTTGCTACCAAAAACTTGGTTATATTCAGGAGTACATAGCTGTGTACTCGTAAACTTTCTCATACAGTCAGCTATAGCCTATCCACACGCTAACAGCTACAGAACTAAACAAAATAGGGGGTCCAAAGGAAACCCCTTAGCGCCCACTGTCCTCCCACATGGTCCCCCCTCGCCCACCGATTGCGTGGAGCAATGCGATTTCGCCGAAACTTACCTGCCTGCACTGCCCCCTTTGTGTTGGGATGATCTGCAGCGTTCCCGTAGCTTAGGAACACAGTGGTGCGACGAGAGAAGCCAGATGGGAATCCGTTTGGTTTAAGAGCGCAGTTGATCCACGGTTGTGCACTCGAGAGCTGGGTATCTTTTCAACTTTTCAACGGTTGATCTAAAAAGGTACCTGCCTAACAAGCAGCCATCTGAGCCGCCGCTATAGATATACAGTACTACAGTATGGAGGGGTCCTCCGTACAGTGCGCCATAAGGAGGTAGGGAGCTGACTCAGCACCAGGCATGAATTTGTTGAAAATTATCCCCAACCAACAGCCTTGCTATACTAATTGGCCCTTTCTATATTAATTGCAAATTATAATTATTATTATACACCTCCGATGAATCACTTTGATAACTCATTCGATTTGTGATTCGATTTCACTCAATCGCCCGCTGTCTTGGCAAATTACGTAGGGCGAGTTATTTCTGGTCGGCGGAGGTTTGGTTCAGTGGAGGCTAATTTGCTGCTTGTTCCACATTGGCGGCGCGGGCGTTAACTGGTGTCAGCTTAGTCCCGAATCTTTTACAGGTTTTCCAGTCGCGGCGTAGGAGGGGTATACACCGTAGGAACACTGTAGGAATCTAGACGCTATCGGCGCGCTCGGGAAGAATATTACGCCTGCGATACTGTTCGAGTAATTGCACCGCGAGTTATGTAGCTGGTTGGACGAGCTTCGTATCGCCCTGCAATCTCGAGGGCGAAGGGTCAGGTGAACAGGCCGGTCTGCTTATCGATGGACGCTACTCCAATCCAATCAAAATCCCAACAGGCGCTGCATTCCGGGGGGATTTTAGTACCAGACAGGGTCGGTGGAGATAAGTCTCTGCGATGCTGTTGTTCGGAGTGCAGAGGCTGGGCACAAGATACCAAGTATACGAGGTAATCGCAGCGACAGCGAATCGGCAAGCTGGCGCAACAGGGTCTCAGCTCTCGGGTCTCAGCTCTCGGGTCTTAGTGTATCGCGCTGGTCGAGGAAGGTGACACCTCTTTCGAGCGGACAACGCAACTGGCTGCAAGCGGACAACACCACCGGTGGGGCCGGACCGGGGACGTGCCTTTGAGCCTGTATCCACTACCCGACCATTGTTGCGTCCCGGGCGAATTGGCACGAGCAAGCGAAAGGGGAAAAAGGGGCCGCCAGCGACGGTCTGGATTCGGGTCGTTCTGGAACTCGGATGGAACCAGGAACTGGGACTGAGACTGGGACTGGAGGCTGTCCATAGGGTTGGTCCGGTTTCTCCCTGGCCATTTCACCCCCACGGGAGAGTGTTCTGCCCCTCTTGGTGCGCCGTGGTTGCCCCCCTTTTTGCAGGTCCCTTTTTAGGGGAGAACGAGGCTTTCCTGAGGCGTTGGGGATAGGAGAACCCCGGTCGCCGTGGAGATCGGAGAGCACTGGCGCAGCTTATGTGAGTACTGGCAAGGCCAGAGGAGGACCCGGGGGTCTTTCTTTGTCCAGCAGCTCATCCCGAGCTGGCACGGCCGTTGGATTTAAGGTCCGACCCGTGGATGGAGCTGGGAGTGCCAGTGGCTGGACGCTGACGACAGCGGGATGTAAGGAGGAGGGAGGACAAGGACGAGGAGAGGGAGCAGTCGGCGTGAGAGAGGAATCGCAGTGCAGATACGGAGTAAAATAATAGGAGTTGGGCTGGGGGACAGTCTTAGCTCATACTCTCAGCTCATAGCAGGTCATGTACTCCGTACCTCCGTAGACCCTCCGCATAGGAATGAAGGCATGATAAATATCACGTTACTCCCCCACCTCCCCTTCGTTTACTTCCTCACCGTTCTCATCTCTCCTCTCCCCCTTCTTCTCCCAACCCTCGAACGATTGATCATTCTACCAATTGATTGATCATCAGTCTGGTGAGTTTTTCCTCCCTCCGTCTCCTGTTCTTCCCCGCCCCAGTTGCATTGCGCACCGCCAATCCACTGCCCGCCCCGTTGCCAATGACGGCAGCTTGTCGACATCCTGCAAGCCGCTTTTTTACCCGACTGATCGACACACCCTGTGGCGATTCGGGCAGCCCCTCCTTGTCCTGGCTCTGCTCTTTTTCCCTCTTCTTAAAGATAGTCCCGTCTCCACCGCGCCAGCTCCTATTTTCCCTTTCTTTCCTGTGCTCGTCTTGTGTTGCCTCCCCAAAGCTGACCTCGCCACCCTTCTAGCGCAGCTATTATTTGCCCAGACTCCTACGAATTCTATCCCGACCGGTCTCCTCGCTTCCTCTCTTTTTAACACAATGGCCGCCAAGGCGCTCCCTACCCACCTCCGCGCCCCCGCGAACGATGGCTCTTCTGGCTCGTTCGAGGGCAAGCACCACGGAAAGTCCCAGTCGCACATGGTAAGTCTACAACGGTCCCACGTGATGAAACGATCGGCGGAGGGGTGATGCGGTGATGCAGTAATATGCTGCTGCTCGCTCCTGCCTCATTCTGGTTGTCTGGGGACTTCGCAGCTGGGTCGCTCCTTCGTCTGCTGAAGATGGGAACAGCGCCACATTTGGCTGGTGCTTGTTGACCTTCGCGGATGCGGTCCAACCTTGTTGCTGCTTTGACCTCATGACTTCCACCTGTTATTCGCCCCCTTCTCTAAATACCCCCAATTCTGAGCTTTTGGCATACTTCCATTGCTTAACCCCATTCCCTTGTGCTGGGAGCATTTCTGGCTTCACTCTCACTTTCCTTTGATCTATTTATCGGCCTCATCCACTCCAACAACCCCCACTCCCCCTCCCGATCGTTTAAACCTCCCGCCATGTCTCCTGTTACTCTGAGTGGACGAGCGCTGACCAAGGCCGCCTCCCACCAGGCGTTCGAGAATGCTTCTACGAGTGTCGCCGCCTCACAGATGCGCAATGCGTTGAATGCGCTTGCCGACTCTGTGACCGACAGCAACGAGAAGAAGCGCTTCGAGGCTGAGATGGACAATTTCTTTGCTCTGTTCCGCCGTTTCCTCAACGACAAGGCCAAGCACAACGTAGTCAACTGGGAGCGCATTGCTCCCCCCAGCCCTCGCAGGTTGTGGGCTACGACGAGCTCGGTGCTGACGCCTCGGTTGAGTTCCTGAACAAGCTGGCCGTGGTTAAGCTGAACGGTGGTCTGGGAACCTCCATGGGTTGTGTTGGTCCCAAGTCTGTGATCGAGGTCCGCGAGGGCATGTCCTTCCTGGATCTGTCCGTCCGCCAGATCGAGCACCTCAACCGCACCTTCAACGTCAACGTTCCCTTCGTCCTCATGAACTCCTTCAACACCGATCAGGACACCCAGTCCATCATTAAGAAGTACGAGGGCCACAATGTTGATATCATCACTTTCAACCAGTCCCGCTACCCCCGTATCATCAAGGACTCCCTCCTGCCCGCCCCCAAGAGCTTCGATGCTCCCCTTCAGGACTGGTACCCCCCTGGCCACGGTGACGTCTTTGAGTCTCTTTACAACTCCGGCACTCTCGACAAGCTGATCGAGCGTGGCATCGAGTACATCTTCCTGTCCAATGCCGACAACCTGGGCGCCGTGGTGGATCTGCGCATTCTGCAGCACATGGTTGACTCCAACGCCGAGTACATCATGGAGCTGACGGACAAGACCAAGGCTGATGTCAAGGGTGGTACCATCATCGACTACGATGGCAAGGTCCGCCTGCTGGAGATTGCCCAGGTGCCCAAGGAGCACGTCAATGAGTTCAAGTCCATCAAGAAGTTCAAGTACTTCAACACCAACAACATCTGGATGAACGTCCGCGCCATCAAGCGTGTTGTCGAGGAGAACGAGCTGGAGATGGAGATCATCGCCAACGAGAAGTCCATTCCCGCTGACAAGAAGGGTGAGGCCGACCAGGCCATCTACCAGCTGGAGACCGCCGTTGGTGCGGCCATCCGCCACTTCAAGAACGCCCACGGTGTCAACGTGCCCCGTCGCCGCTTCCTCCCCGTCAAGACCTGCTCCGATCTCATGGTCGTCAAGTCTGATCTGTACCGCCTGGAGCACGGCCAGCTGGTCATGGACCCCAACCGCTTTGGCGGTGTCCCCGTCATCAAGCTCGGTTCGGACTTCAAGAAGGTCTCCGACTTCCAGAAGCGCATTCCTTCCATCCCGCGCATTGTCGAGCTCGACCACCTCACCATCACCGGTGCTGTCAACCTCGGCCGCAACGTTACCCTTAAGGGCACCGTCATTATTGTTGCTACCGAGACCAGCACCATTGATATCCCCCCTGGCTCCGTGCTGGAGAACTGCGTTGTGCAGGGCAGCCTGAGAATCCTGGAGCACTAGACAATATGCCTCTGGTGTCCAATTTTAATTGTCTCGTTTCGGCGTCCCCCACTCTCTCTACCTGGCTCGCACAGCCCTTGTATTGTTCTGGGCCCTAGGAAGATTTGACATTAACTGTGTGGGTTGCGATGCGCGGGTCGTCGGCACCTTGTGGTTCTTGCTTTAATTATTCTGCTTGGGTGGTGCATTCGTGGCTACGGAATTCCATGGAGTATGCAAAAGATGTGCTTGTATTACATTACAATAATCCAGCGTCTGTTCTTTCCTTCCTTCTTCTCTGGGCTGCATAGGGGTGGGACTGCGGTCTTCTTTCATTTCTACCAAGTGCTGTTGTTGCCCTGGTCTATCCGAGCCAATGCCATCCTCTTGAAATTAGTTTTATGTCCGTGCCAGACGTACGTCACCCGTAGAGAACAGCCTCATCAGGACTAGACTATGGAGGCGTAGATTGGTTGATCTGGCTGGAAATGGGGGTTGGAAGATGTCTGATACTAGTCACAGCCCTGGTTCAAGTCTCTGCCACCCTCGTTAGACCCTGGCCAAATCAACCACTTGTTTCAGCCCTACACGAACGAGACACCCTTTCACTGCCTTGTCACTCAAACCCCCCACAACTCGCAGCCTACATAGTACTTCAGAGGACCTCGGCTCCCGTCCACCCCATTCCTCACGTGTGTTCTCGCCGGCACTTGATTCCGAATGATCACCGCGACGCCACTAGCGGCGTCCTGCTTCCATCCCAGTTCGTCAGACAGCATGTCTCAGTCCCCGCCCAGCCATTGCTGCGGTGGCTTTCGTACGGAGTACGCCCTACGCCAATGCCACCAGTCGCAGTCAGGGCCGGAACCTGAGTATTCGAACTAAACGTGCTTGGGAAATGCGTCCTGTGTTCCGGTTATGGCTGCGCCTATCTCGCATCAGATAGGCGGCTATTACTTCCAGATGACTTCAGTGCACGTCATCCGCCGAAATGCTGCAACGGCCCTGGACTGGCCTGTCGAGTGCCACCTTGGCCTGCGCACATTGTTGGCGAAGCCGAATCTGTGAGAGATCAGATAGAGATGTCGGAAGAGTGCGGGACCTTCGCTGTTGTCTTTCTCTCCCCTGGAATTCAATCTGGGGCTGGTGCGAGGGCTTACCGTCCGTGCTGGCTGGCCGTGGCAGTCCCCATTGAGCCTAATGCTCTCTTGAATCCTGATGTGCCGCATCCGTCTTTCCTGCTGTCGCCTTGTTTATGCTGTGGCTACTCGCATGTCCAGCGCCTCTTGCCCCCGTCGTCATTGGCATGGACCGATGCCTTTTGTCTTAGATGGCTAGCCACCCGGCCTCATTTCGACTATATCTGCGGTTATGATTGCCGCGAGATTCCTGTAACGCACCAACTGCATTCTACCAGTATATACTCATTCGCACATGCACATACAAATATCTACACATACAGATAAAAATATACGTGCATATCCATGCCCCGCCATGACTGACCAACGCCAAATCATCCCGGGCCCCTCGCGGTCCTCCGACCACGGCAGCCCGCCGCTCAAAGAGCCGAAGCATAACCGCTCGTCTTCCGCGGCGTCGAATTCCAACTCCACATGGAAAAAGAGAGTGTCTACTGCATGCCTTGCATGTAAGAAGTCAAAGCGGAAAGTAGGCGGTCCCCCAGCACAACCCAGCCCTGCCCTGCCCCATGATGGTGCCAAAGTGGGATGAATTTCAGCATATTGTCAACGAAGCAACTAACACTCCACCTCTGAAAACAGTGCTCCGGCACCCCACCCTGCGAAAACTGCCGCGCCTTCAAGCGCGTCTGTATCTTCGACGAATCTCTCGACCAACGCCGCCGGGTCGCTGCAAAGCGCACCGCCGACGAGCTGTCCTACCATCGCGACCTGCTAAATGATGTCTTTAAACTCGTCCGTGAAGCTGACGAGAGCAAGGCTCTCCAACTGCTGGCGATCATCAGGCACAATGCCCCGCCCGATGAGATTCGCGCATATATCCACGACACCCTGTCCAGCCTGGGCGCGTCAGATAGGGCCTCCGTGGAGGCGGTGTCCAAGCTCGAGGATATGCAGAACTTGATCAACATTGAGGGGACCACGCCTGCATTTCGACGCAAGGTGATGGATATTCATTACCTGTGCAACGAGGCGCCCATTGATGTGCCCGCGCAGCCGTGGACGACTGTGACGCAGGACAGCGATCTGGTGTCGCATCTGGTGTCGCTGTATTTTACGTGGGACTATCCGTTCCATTCATTTGTGGATGAGGCCGTGTTTTTGAAGCACATGGCCGGCGGGGATATGGGGAGCCAGTTCTGCAGCCCGTTTCTAGTGAATGCGATGCTGAGCAATGCCTGTGTGGGTATATCCCGCCTTTGGAGCCTGATAGTGTGGCGGCGATGTGTGGCGCTGATGGAATTATTCTAGTATTTCTCCGAGTTTTCCGAGGCGTATGTGGTTCCTGGGGATATCTCGTCGAAAGGATGTGATTTCCTTGCTGAGGCTGAGCGGCTGAAGGACGAGTTGCCTGTGCAGCCGAGTTTGGCGTCGGTGCAGGGGACGCTGCTTATGTATGAGCGGTATGGATGTAAATTGTGTTTGTCATTGTTTCGACGCTGGTCTAATCAAGAGCAGATATGCGATGTCTCGCAACGATGATCTGGGCTATCTTATGCTCCATGAAGCTATTCGTATGGGCGAGTCGCTAGGACTGGTTGGGAGTGCAGGGCCCCGGATTACCTCGGAGCAACTCTCGGAGGATATGGATTCTTCGTGCAGGCGGACGGCGTGGGGGTTGTTTAATATCGATACGTAAGTGTACAAGTTATACACCCGCGACCCGATATCTCAAGCAGGATCTCGACACTGAGCCTCAGATCTATGCTGACATCTCTTTGTAGTGTGGTCCATCCTGGATTTCTCCGTCCCAGTCTCATAAGTCACGTCAATATGCCCCGCATCGACCGCAATCTCCCTGAAGACGAGTCTCTCTGGACGCCCTACCCATCGCACAGGGAAACGAGGCCATCTTATTTGAGCGTGTACTTTGACGAGGCCTGCAATTTGTCAACTATTGCGCGCGATATTTCGCGTAGTATGTTTGCAGATGAGCGCGGTGGGTTTGCACCGCTGCAGCGGCAGAGCCGCGACACTTTGTATGAGCGGCTGAGACGGTGGGATGACTTGTTGCCGGATATCTTTCGTGGGGAAAGGGTGGCCCCGCATATCATTTTGCTAAAGTGAGTATGCTCCAGTATCCTTACTCCGCCAAATATCGTAGTCACGGGGTTTCACCGGGGAATGGAGTTGTTAATTCTCTTCCGCAGGATGCGGTACAACACGCTTATCATCAACTTGTTCAGCTGCATCTCCGAGATGTGTAGATCAAGAAACACCACGTCTGAAGCACCCAACACGCCCGAAAGTCCACCCAGGCAAACCCCCGAGCCAAACCCGAAGTACAACGCATGGGAAGTCACACAAACCGCGGCCCGGAGCATTGTCGCACTCACACGTCTGCATCGCCGCGAGTTCGGCGTGAGCCGAGCGCATCATTTCGCCATGTATGCGATTAACCTCGCCCTGTTCACGATGCTCGAGCAGGTCTCCTTCAACGTGCTCGACCGGGATTTTCTCTCATTGGCCAGTGCGTTTTCGATCATGGCGAGTCGCTCTGCGCTGGGCCGGAATCTGTTTTATATTTTCCGGCAGTCGGTACGGGCGAAGGCGCAGGGAAGTCGAATTCGCGCTGCGAGTTTCATTCCGGGGGATTTGAAGGATTTGTTTGACGAGGAGTCCTCCGCGAAAGGTCATGGCCGCTTCGATGAGTATGCGGAGGGGCTCGAGAAACTGAACCAGGAGGAGAAGTACCGTGGAATTGAGCGCGGCGAGGGGCAGGGGCTCCAGGGTTACCCTGGCCTAGGATTGTCCGACATGCTCGACCGTTACGAGAGCCTGAGTTTGGGCAAAGACAGTGTCTTGTCTGAACGAAATCGGCAGGTCGGATGGTAATTTGCCGAGTGGCTGATATGCAGATCTGCCTGGATTTTCTGGAGATGTGATCTGTGAAGGACGGAGGTAATTCTGTCTGGTGGTTGCGGTTAATCCAGCCGAGCAATGACTGCGATGATATCACCCAGTCAGGTGCCTGCTCGCAAGTTGTTCAATGTCCGACGATCAACCTCTCTGGACCGCTGGTTGTGACCGACATGCGCCCCTCGTGCTCGTCCACTCTCTTGATTTATCTGGCCCAGCCGGCTGGGTTAGGATGGTCGGCTTCTGACGTCAACGCGTGCAACTTTGGCTCTTTGCGGCTGTGGCGACGACCCACTCCCCCGAGCAGCTCGTCACCATTGGCCAGTCCGGGCCCGTCCGTTGTCCGCGGGGCTTCGATATGGGGCTTTTTACCAAAGCAGAGGACAGGAGGGGCCATACCGACTGGATGTACCGTTCTTTTATCCAAACCTGTTTGAATCAACCTCCTTGCGGCCGAGAACCACGTCAGGCCGGTTGGTGCTGGTTGCCTACCTCGACATTTTACTTTCCAGAGTACTTGACCGCTCGGTCAGGTTTCCATTCCAATCCCTAGTTGATTCCTATCTCACTGCGATACTTCCCATACCCTCCAGTGTCTATGCACAACTCGAGTGACTGGCTGGAGCACACAATTGCCGAATCCAACCTCTCGCCCGTCGCACCATACTAGGCCACATCGTTGAGCCCAGTGTCCTCGGCTCCTCCAGGCACACAATCCGATGTAGGGGAGAATCAATTTTTCCCATCGACTCGTCCAGCGGTAAAATTGAGCACCCACCTGCCGTGCTTAAATGCCATATCGCGAATGTTCCCTTCCGGTTCTACCGATCAAAGCGAAGCCTCCGGCACCAACAAGGTCGCAATCCCCCGAGCGGCCGCTCCGGCTGCGCAGCGTGGGCGGCGGCGTTCTGTGCGAGCATGCGAGGCCTGCCGGCAGCGTAAAATCAAATGCGATGGTGACCGACCGACTTGTGGCCAATGCACCTACCACAATAACCGCTGTGTCTATGAAGATGTGAAACGTGTCCGCGAGCAGAAGCTGCTCGGGTTGCTTTCGCAGCGTGTCGAGCGATATGAATCCCTGCTTCACGATCTACAAGGGGACGCTGATGCGCCCACAGCTCGGAGGATTAGGAAAGTGCTGAGGGTAAGTGCTTTCTTACCATCACGACATCCCGCGCCGATGATTCGTCCAGGATATTCTCAGCATACCCCCACACTCAAATGCGTTCATGCAAATTTTTAACTATTCATCTTCATCGATATAGATCACGGATAGCAAGTGTCCGAATCGCAATGAGGACTCTGAGAATTCGGATTCGGATTCAGATTCGTCGGTCGGCTCGCTGGACGCAATCGATCTGATCGATGAGGATCTGAACCGGAACGAAAATACCCGCGCCGCTGGGTTCTTCGGCAAGAACTCTGACGTTGCGTGGATGCAGCGCTTGGAAGATGGTGTCGAGCACAGGACAGGCACCGGCGGCTACGTCCAATCGCTCTCCTCGGGCTCATCCGCCGGGACCTCGCAGCAGCCAAGTCCGTTCGGCGTGCCAGCTATGCCTCAGCCGGAGAAGCCAGATCGGGGTATACCCATCGCGATGATGAACTACCACCTCGACGACCTGGACATACCGGTCGTCGGTGACTCTGATCCACTGGCAGTACCCCCGCGCGAGACTGCAGATCAATACTTTGATGCGTATATGGCCTACGTTCATCCGATGTTCAGCATCATCCGCAAGCCCACATTCACCTCGCAGTATCGGCAGTTCTACAGTGGGCCGGCTAAGCCACCGAAGAAATGGCTCGCTATCTTGAACATGATCTTCGCCATTGGCTGTCGATATTGTAAACTCATCAGTCCCACTGGCGCCAGTGCTTGGGAAGACGGCCTGGTGTATCTGACCCGTGCACGGCAGTTGGCCTTGCACGAGAATATTCTTTTCGAACACACCGATCTGCAGCAGATTCAACTAGAGACTCTAGTGGCTATATATCTGCTCTGCCTGGGACAAGTCAACAGGGCATCGAAGTTTTCGAGCATGGCCCTTCGCTCAGGCCTCTCCCTTGGTATAAATCTTCACATTACGGATGGCCGAACCAACAACGCATCTAAAGAAGCCCGTTGCAGACTATGGTGGTCTATCTACTCCCTCGAGCACCTACTCACCTCCATGCATGGCCGAGCGTCCTGCATCGGGGAAAGCCTCTGCTCCTTGCCCCCTCCAGTTCCCATTGAAGAGGAATTCTTCGAACAGCCAGATGTCTGCCGCCTCCTGCAAGATCGAACATTCCGTGAAACCCAACTTCGATCCACTCTCTTTGAGCTCCCCTCTCAGCTCCAAGGCGGTCTAACATGGATGGCTGACTGCAAGCCATGTCCATCGCTGCTCTTCTATCACCTCACGGACCTCGCCCTCATATCACAGGCTGCTTTAAATAATGTATACAGCGTCCAGGGCATCCGGGAGGACACAAACGTGATTGAGTACCGCCTGCAAAAGTATATTCTGCGATTGGACCGATGGTTGGCCAAAGTACCTGCTAGCTATAAATTCACGCTCCCAGACGCAGGACCCTGGCACCTGAACCACGCCCAGCTAGACGACGAAAATGCCCCGTTCGCTCGCGAGCGAGTTTGCTTGGCAATGAGTTACTATTCAGCCCGCGTCATCCTGTGCAGACCGTGTCTCTCGCCACCACACCCCTCGCAAGCCCCAAATTCCCCATCCGCGCAAGGTCGTCCTCACACAAAACTCAAAGCAGACATGGCGATGAACTGCCTCCAGGCTGCCTGCTCGCTTATCTCAATCCTCCCCGAGACAGTTGACTTTGCCTGGCTCGCCCGCGTCACGCCTTGGTGGAGCGTTCTGCACTTCATCATGCAAGCTACGGCATCTCTTCTGCTCGGCCTGTCGTACTGCTCTCTCACGAAGCAGAATTCAGTCCCGAAACCAGGAACTGACGCCCCTCCCTTCAATTACCAGGCTCTCCTGGAATCGGATCTTGACAAGGTAGTTGTGCAGGCCAAGAAGGCGCTACAATGGATCCATGCTATGGCGTCTATTGATCGGGCGGCGAGACGGGCATTTTTGCTTTGCGATGATGTGGTTGCGAAGATTGCGCCTGGGCTGAACATTGACTTGCGGGGTTGGCCGAGCGCGAAGTCGTTGGGTGGGACTGCTGTGCAGGAGCAGCTGGAAGCGGAGGCTGAAGCTGAGGGGAGGATGGAGGGATTGGAGGACCCGATTGATTCTGAGGATGGCGGTTCTTTCTCATGAAAGGTTTGATTGTGGTTACATACATCAGTTTGCCTTGGGTGTGAGCACACAAAAGCTGTTTCGGCTGGTGTCGTCGATCTTGGAATCGAATCAAGTTCACTCTGGCAGGTTGAAACCCAACTCAAACCTTTTCACGCAAGAATACCTACCAGCGTGCACAGCAAGAAGATCCACGTTTGCTACCCGAGTAGTATGGCCGTGTAGAGCGTGCAATCTATTTATTCGGTATAATAGCTGTGGATGTATACAATTCCGATGAATCTGGCTTCGCGATGGGAGTGTGCGCAACAGCAAAATGCTTACTCGCGCTGCATACGACACATCAATGTTGATAGGTTGAATGTGAAAAATGCGGGCATTACATATCGGACGATTAAACCTCGAACCTTTTGATCTTATCCTTAGTTTCTAGGAGAACAATCTGGGAACGCGCATGCCAATAGTTACGATGTATTATTAAAGACGTCGAATGACAGGGTCTTAGATATTTTGGGTAGCCTTAACGTCTTGTGCGGCTTTTTAAAGTTGGTCTACTATTAAAGAAGCGATGTTATACGCCACTCTCCTACGATCGAATTGGGCCTATCAAGCTGCGATCTGCCATGGGTTAGGGCTGGGTGAGGGTCGAGCGGAGGGGGCTGTGGTCGAGATATATATAAGGGCTTTGTACGTATGAAGTATGGACGGTAATTAAGAGACATAATGAGACAACACTGGTGTAAAGGAAAGACCCCGGGACGAGCGACAACGACAAGGGGAGAGGAACTGGCGAATTACAAGAGTGCAGCAGACAGATACGGTGGTGAGGGGGCAATGCGGGAAGAGCCATAGCAGAAGTGAAGGGGCAGTTGAAGCAAAATGCCAGGATGATCCATGTAATAAGGCAAGAGGACGGACTCGAAAGACGACAAAAGCACGTTAATAGGAATCCAACCAAACACCAATGAGCAAGAGGCTTGGCGGGAAAGTTGGCTGTGTGTGACGCTGTGTTATTGGCAGCGTTAAAAAGCTGGGGTCGCGCAGGCGCACGGTTTGTAACCCCTTTCACTCCGTTCCTTCATTTCAGGGCATTCTACTACTACTACGACTGTAAGAGGAGCAGACCCTAAATGTTTGGCATTTTAAGTCTTTTGGCTGAATTCCTCGATTTTCATCCCTGCATAAGCCTTAGATCCCTCCGAGAAATTTGGATTTTACTATTTACATCTTAGTCGTGGAGCTGATACCCGTACTATCCTTTCGCCCTCAATTCAAGATTCCTACAGGAATATCAATCCATGTTCGTTGCTTATTCATAATTAGTAAATTATAAAAGCCGATCATCAATATTCCTCATACACTCAACAGGTAAGTTATCTTCAGAGGTGTTAAAGAGGGACCTTAACCCTAGCATCAAACACATCTTTCTCTTCAACATTCAGTTATACGTTGCATCACTCACCTAACTTTCAACAATTCCGGTTCTCCGTACAGTGATATTCTAGGGGTGGCTCAGGATGGCACAGCCCAATTCTCCTACATCCCAAGCGGGGATCTGGAATATTTGCAAATTTTGTACTGGTAAGCTTAAAGTGAACATTCCAAGCCCATTCCATCCCCACGTTAAAGTGGAGCATGAGACATATAGATAGGAAATGGCTGGTTGCCTCTTCCTATCTTTGAAGGCATCATTATTTTCCATTGTGTGCTTGGTCTGACAACCTTCGCTTTCTTCCGTTGCTGTCAAGATGAGGCCTTTACTCTGCCTCTCCGCTTCCCTTTTGTTCTTGTGCGCACACGGCGCCGAAAATGCCATTGACCCCGGTTCTGCCCGGGCCCAACTCTTCCGTGAGTTGATATCTCGCGCAGGAGTCTACAACTCATTTCCCCCTGGTTCTCCGGCGTTGCCATGCGACCAAGACTGCCAACCACCGTCACCACCGCTAAAGGTTGGCATTATTGGTGCAGGTGCTGCGGGGTTGTATTCAGCTCTGCTGCTGCAGAGCCTGGATATCGACTTCGAAATCCTGGAGGCAGACGGACGCGCGGGCGGAAGAATCTACACCCATTATTTTGACCCGGAGGGTTGGAAGAAGTCGACCCCTCAGGAAGCTGCGTATTACAATTATTATGTAAGTGTGAAGTCACAGCAGCGGCTGGAGAGGGTGTTGGTAACAAAACTAACTGGACATCCAGGATGCGGGTGCCATGAGGATTCCCGTTATGCCCTACATGGACCGGGTGATTGGGACTCAAAACTGGTCCGTCGTCAGCTATGTGAACTCGCACGTCAGTGACCGAGCTGACGCAATTGATCTGATCCCCTTCATCTTCTCCACGAACAATACATTCCAGATGTATAACAATATATCTGTTCATGCCAACGTGACTCCCTCTGCCGCAACATTTCATGTCCTAACAACTGAAGGCGGGAATATCCCCCCCCTCCGAATTCGCCGTTATCAATCCCGATACGATATACAGCGACGCGCTCGCCGAACTGGTGGATGCACTACAGCAAAACATCGATCAAGGATATACTAAGCTCTTGGAATTCGACCAGTTGTCCGTCCGGGCATATCTTTTGCAGAAAGGCTTTACCAACGCCCAGATCAATTGGTTGGAAACGATTGAGGAAGGAACGTTGTCCTTTGATAAAGCCTCCCTTGCCCAGGCAGTCATCGAACAATGGATATTCACGGCTGCTCCTCTTGATTCTTGGATGACAATCAACGGCGGCTTTGAACGACTAATCCATGGACTTCTTAATGTTCTGCATCACCCGCCGAAACTGCTCAACCGCGTGACCGCCATCAAGCCCGGACAAGCGGAGTCCCTCACAGTTGTCGTGAACCATACTGTTGAGCATTCTTATGACCATGTAATCAGCACAATCCCGCTTGGAGCAACAAGGATCCTCGACACGTCCACGTTGTCAGATCTCAATTACAATACCACAATGGCGTGGCGCGCTCTAGCCTACGATGACGCAGGAAAAATCGGCATTTGGTTTAAGACGCGCTGGTGGGAAAACCCGGATGTGTTACCTGCTCCTTTCGTCGGCGGGGGATCATCCACGGACCTTCCAATCCGACGCTGCGTGTACCCATCCTATGGGCTTGATGTCCACGATGCTCCAGGAACAATGATCGCCAGCTATACATGGAGCCAAGATGCCGCTCGACTAGCTGCGTTTTACCAAAGTGAAGATCAGGAAGAATTCATAACGCACGTAGTCTTGGAGGATATGGCACGTTTACATAACGTATCCATATCATTTCTCCAGGACCAGCTAGTGGAAGCACATTTGTGGGACTGGTATAGCCACCCATACTCGATCGGTGCTTATGCTCTCTTTGCACCCGCACAATTTTCAGATGTTCTGCCGCCCCTGATGCGGCCGAGTTGTAACGGAAGACTACACACAGCGGGCGAGGCCACAAGCAGTGGTCATGCGTGGGTTGTTGGCGCGTTGAACTCGGCGTATCGTGCTGTGATGGAGGTCTTGGCTGTCGAAGGCAGAACAGATTTGATGGAGAAGATGATAAAGACATGGGGACCGGTAGATGAGGTGGATATGGGTTGGTTCAAGTCGCCAAATCCGTGAGTGGAAACCTACGGGAACACACGCTCATTTTTATATCCAATGCATTACTAGGTGGCATTGAATTTATCGCTTGTATTTCAGGTCTTATGGGTTTGGCTTATATATAATGGGCTGGTGCTTCCACTCTTTGAGAACCTGCCTCACCCTTTGTACCGGAGCGGGATCGGGCGTACGGATACGAGTTGTTGGTTCAACTGGAAAGAAGCGCCTGCATAGCCATTACGATACTAGTTAGGCTGCAGGAGGTTAATAGAACTTTGATTGACTGATTGATTGAAAGCTACGGGAATTGAAAGTACGGTTGGAAAGGGTTAGAAATCGAATTTACAGTATATTGCTGGACATTCCTCTGAATCCTCCCATTTTAACTATTAGTGGGACCACAAGAACGCGTCCAATTTGAGACCTAAGGCCGACGAATCGCTAGGTCTGCAGCACATCTGGCTCTCACCGCGCCGTATCGATGTCTTGGTTGTAAATCGGAAGTTCCATCATCAATCATGATACAGGAAGGTTTTAGTTTTTCATTCGGATGATTTATACGAGGCCCGATGAATAATGTGCATCTGGATGCACGTCCACAGCGGCTAAAAGGTTATGAATGGCCTAGAACGTCCTATAACAAATAGCCTTGGGTTACACTGGCTTAGAAGGCTTCTTGTAAGAATCCGAGCCACAACTACAAAGACCGCCATAGACTGCCTATAACAAATAGCCTTAGGTTACACTAGCCTAAAGGACTTCTGCAAAAGTCCGAGCTTAAAACTATTAAGTTCGTAACAGACGCCACACGACCTAGAACAGCCAGCCCCTGTCTTCGCTAACTTGAAGGGCTGCCGCGAGAATCTGGGCTAAAACGCTAAAGTTCGCGTTTCGTTACAACACGACCATAATCATCCTAGACAAGATATTCTCTTTTCCAGTGGCGAAATACTGAGTACAAGCAGTGCCTGCTCCGCGCAATATGGCGCATTTATAAGCTCTACCCTGAGTGTCGACTACTATGTACTTCGGATGGAGCGTAAACCAAAGGACAATCACTCCTTGCCTCTGCTCTAGAAACCTACTCCTGCTTACCGAGGAGATTGAATCGGGACCATTTGTATGATATTACTCCAAAAACATCGTGTATTAGATATCGAGATTTAATACTGTAGAAAGGCGTAATAAAGGTCAAAGGGATCAATTCGCCGATTACTCTACGAATAATTCTTCGGAAACGGCGGGCCGGGGCGCCGGCCGGAGAAAACCCCATATATTGAATTTACTATGTCTTTTAGAGGGGGCCACTCGCTTGTGAAATACGTTATTTGCCTATTTTCCTGAACTACTGGCCGAAATTGCTTCACCCTCTTTCATTTCTTTCACTCGTTAATCTGTCATACTTCTGTTATTCTCTCAAGCTTACATGCAACACCTCGGCTAGAATTTCCTACCCGTGAGCGAGTCATGTCAATTTCTACACATTCCAAACATTCCCTACATTGTCCATTGTCCATTCCGCCCCTTCATCGCTGAATCATTACTTTGTCATCGCTCTTCTAGCATTCTACAGGATTTGACGTATCATAAGATTCTATTGTGGCATCAAAGTGCTCAGGCCTACAAGAGGAACTAGCTCAACACCAGACAACGATCCAAACCGCAGCATCTAATTAGCCAACAGGCCAGCAATGGAATGCCTGAGGGACATGTGACAAGATAAAGCGTCTCTGATGACCCTTCCCTAAATCGCTATGTAATGCCCTCCATGCCCTACAGAAGCTGCTTTTATTCTCCGAAATTGAATTATCTACTCTGCTCTGTTTTTACTGATAACAAATCGCCTTGATTGACATCATTTGCAAACTGCGACAGTAGCCATGGCAGTGATATCTCTCCCCCCCGGTTTCCAGATCGAGCCGGTCCAATTCATCGGGGAAGAGCTATTGCCGATACCATCGCCACTGGGTGTGCTGGCGAACTTCAATGGAAGCTTTACTGGGACAGGCTTCAACACAATCTTTCGCCCGCATAGCGGAGAAAATGCAGTATTTCCCCGCGACAACATCTTGGAGCTGAATCTGATAGACGACGCAATAACGTTCTCCGAAGATTTTGGCGCCGTGCCTAACCGCGGGCTTCAGTCGCAGAGCAACATCATCCTCAATGGCGTATCCTATGTACAGGCCGTCAACGATGTGACAAACGAGAAAACTGGGATGGCTGATAATCCTCCCACCGGCATCCACTTCGAGACTGGATTGTGGATGAACGTCCCGGCCACGAACAATACTCCAGTCCTTGGCGAATCGCTCGTGCGCATGGGGTCCATTCCACATGGCACAACTATCAATGCTCAATGCCTAGCGCCTACTTCGAATTTTTCTGGTCCACCCGATATCCCAGCAGCCAGCCTGGCGGTATTCCCCATAGGCGATACTACTACCCCAGTGCCGATTGGCAGCACAAATGCCTCCGTCCCCACCGATCTTCGACGCCCACAGGATCTCTCGAAATTCATTGCTGCTGGCACCATCACCCAGGAAATGCTAGACGACCCAAACACTGTTTTGCGCAACGCCATCGAAGGACAGACTATTCTCCAGAACATCGCCTTTACGGTGTCCACGATGCCTTCGGCTCCGGTGTTCGGTGGTGGAACAGCGAACATCGCATTCTTAGAAGGCAACCCGCTCGCCACGACTCCAAATGCCAATGCAGTCCAAATGAATGCTACCTTCTGGATCGAGACGGTGCAACATGAGCTCAAAGTTCCAATGTTCAAGCTTGGACAAGCCCCTATGAAAGTCTCCCCGGATTCACCAGCAGACAGGCCTGTGCCGGTGTTCCTCGTCAACCCACCGCATGACATCACTGCACCCAGGACGATCAATGTCACTTCGATACAGATTCAGTATTCTCAGGTAGTGTTACTGGTATTCGACCTCTTGGTCTGGCCGCATTATTCAGTATCGACGCTGGTTCCATCCGATCCTGTAACAGTGCCAGACTCAGTCTGGAATTGAGAGACAATTGAAGCTGCAATGGGTGTGAGGATATTTGATAGTTGTCGGGTATTTTTTAGCTACGTATTAATACAAGATTTGTCTTCGTTGAGTCGTGATCACTTTCTCTGGCCGTTTGAGCCATTTAACAGGCATACGATTACCCATAGTGACTGATCTTAGTTTCCGTTGCCCACTCGATCTTTGTATGGTGGCAGAATAGAAGGAGGAATCTAATGTCCAGATAAGAGTCACTCCCAGGTTCGTGTTTGTCCATCTCCATGTCGGTAAGTGTACTAACGTTTACGTTCAATAAAAAGCGTTGATGAGGTGGGAGATAATATGGGGGAAGTGGGGTATCAAACCTGGTGGGCGAATGCTGGAGTATACTGCTCTATCCCACAACTTCAACAAACCTGAGGGCTACGAGGATGGTGGACGGTCAAAGGGCAAAGCTGGCACGGATCATGCACCGGCTGGAAGCCGGAATTTTAGTGATACGACGTGCGATCCACGATCTGGAAGACTAATCTTGTAGTCGGTTTCTCGACGTCCGGGACAATCCTGGCCACCATTCTCAGTGTTCTGGAGTTGAATCGGTTGGTTCGACTCTGGACTTTCTGTCATTCATAGTGTCAATCTAAGATGGATACATCATCGATCCTGTGCTGACAGGTTTCACAATACCAGCCTTCTCAAGATCCTCAATGAGATTCACCAACATGAAGTCACAGCCTCTGGCAGCCCCAAAGCTCATTGTGACTGGCATATACTCCGTCTTAAGCGAGATAGTAGAGTTATAAGCAACCTCGCCAACAGGGACAATCATATCAGGGGTACCAGCTAAGACGGCGATACGGCCATTTGAAAAGCCTAGAGGAGGTGCGGTTGGGGCACTGTGGATGTTAGATATTGAAGCTTTATCATGATTCTGATGATGCCAACTCACCTGAAATAGACATTGCGGTATTGCGTGTCTCCCTGTGTGTAGGGGTAGAGATAGATTCCCTCGGAACAAGTCTTTTCGTCTGCCTTGCCGTATCCGTCTGTTTCCCACCAGTTCTTGAAGCTGGTCTTGTTCTTGAGAGCCTCTGTAAAGGCGGCGTCACCACCGTTGTTCTGGCCCCATGTCCATCGTGCCAGAGGGCCTGGGTTAATGAAGGGCCGTCGACCTTCGTGCTTCTTAGCGTAGTCTGCGTAGAATGGCAGTGCAAGGGAGCGGTATTGGTCAACGGATACCAAGAAAGCGTATGTCTGTTGTGTTTTATTAGCATGCGATGGTAGATTTTAGATAATCTTGAAGCCCACTGTATTTAACACGTCGTTGATGGCGCCGGCTGTTGTTGAAGGATGGGTTTTCTCCCATTGCGAAGAAATATTAACATGCTCACGCTTCGTGGCGAGGAAATCTTCGACCTTGACAACAAACTCTTCGAGCATTGCACCAGCTGAGGTGTTTGTGGCAGGGAATGAAGAGTCCTGATAGAAGATCTTCTTAGGATATTCCCTGTAATCAGTAAAGTTCTGGTACCAAGCATGAAGAACCTTTGACCAGGTGGCAGCATTGCGGGAGAAGACACCAGCTGTGTCGAGTGCATGGCAGAGGGGAATAACATCATCCAGGGAGACGGCACCAGTAGAAGGACGGTTGGCAAATAGCCCTTGCATGCCTGCTGGGCTGCGCATGGAGCCACCAGTATCGCTTCCCACGGCAATATCTAACCAGTCGTAAGCACCAATGCCGGCGCCAGGTCCTGAAGATGAGCCACCAGGAGCTTGGTAGCCATCACCCTGAGAAGTGTTAGTATAGATTCCCGTATATGAATCAAGAGACTTACTCTCGGGTTGAAAGGACAATGGAAGTCGACCCAGTCAGCGGTGGGGTTGTCACCGTTTGCAAACTGAACAGTGCCCATCTTTCCGACCACAATAGCACCTTGATCGATCAAGCGTTGAATTGCGGGACCGGTGGTGTTTTGCGGTGAGTACAAATCATAGTAGGCTCTGTTACCTCCACTAGTCCGCAGTCCCTTGATGTGGTAAATGTCTTTGACACCCAAGCGTAACTAGATTTTATAAACAATAATTTCAACCAACATTACATGGGTTTGAGACTCACTCCTGCAAGTGGCTTTTTAGAAGTGGGCGTATAGTAAAGCCGGGATGGAACAGCCACACTTTTTGTCATTGCTCCCTAAATCTAATTAGCTCAAAGTAATGCACGCTTTCCTACCAAATACTCACCGATGCGGCTGCAGGCAAAGGTTTGAATCCTCCATTTCCATCGCTCAGGGCTCCTTCAGTGAAAGCAACTTGGTGGTCTGAATAGAGACGGAAGGCTTGATAAACCTCTCCGGTCTGGGGCGAGAAAAAGTAGGGTCCCTTGGGTAGGTCATGCAACAGCTTGGCAGGTGTAAGATATGCTTCAGGTCGATAGCGAGGCGAAGCCATTACGACTTTGCTTCCAAACTTCTGCAGAGCTTGGTGGCTTGAGATGTCAGCTTTGCTCCGACCAGCTCCGTCGTAGAGCAGAAACACCGCTGTTGTGAGGTTAATTCAACTGAATTTGTGAAGAATAGCAGCTCAACCCAAACTTACACTGGAGGAATCCAGTCTGGAACACATCATCGGAGTCGGAATAGTTTGAGATAATATCCTTCAGACTGTCCTTTGTGAGAACCGCATCATCTGTTCGAATGATAGTAATAGGAACAATATCCGCGTTGAATTGGGTTGTACTGAAATCTGCGGAGGTCACTATCTTGGAGACAGCAGTGCCTCCGCCATAATAGCTGATTCCATTGACGGTGAACAGCTTGCCATCTTCGATAGTAGTTGATGTGGTCGAGGTAGCAAAGAGAAGAACTATAGAAGCGGAAACACGCCACAGGCGAGATCCAAAACCCAAAGCCATGATGCACTTAATCTAATGCCTTGAATAGCAGGGGCACTCTTAAATACATAGACACCGCCAAGCTTACTATCTTAGCGTCGACTGGACCTTCCGAGGCTGCCGTGTCTGAACTCCTCACCCCAAATTGCCCAGAGATAACGGTGGGGCGTATCCCCTCTTTTGGGGTTTCCATGCTTGCTCCATTGATCTTTAGAGGTCAGAAGGGAAATTTCTCCGATTCGTCTAAATAATCGGACATAATGCGATAGGGCTGTATGTCTAAAGGGAAACAGCCCAGAGCAAGAGTTAAGGTTCCAAATTTATTGTTAAGTGAAATTAAGGATGCTTTTTTAAAACAATCAGGAAATAGGCTTAGAAGCTGCCATTTTTTGAAGACCTCGTAACAGAGCGCATTGTCCCATCGGAGAATAAGACCAGGGGACCGGTAAATTCCGCTAAGGGCGTTGGGGAACGTGGGAGAGATTGGCAGTCTTGGCAGACTTGGCAGGTGAAGATCGCGAACTGTTGAAGTCATCAAACCCGCTAAATCCTTTCTTACTGAGGTGAGACTTCATACACAAATCTGCACAGCAGGGATCTAGGTTACAACTCCATACCTAAAGCGCCTGCGCCAAGTTCAGTGCGACATATATTGAAGTTGTCGACTCCATGAGACTTGTTGATGTGGGGAGCGGATAAAAGAGTGGAACAAAACAAGGCCAGAAGCCTAGAAGAAGAAATCATAGCTTTCCAGCCCTGCCTAGCCCATTGCTAGCGCGGTGGTATGCTCTGTTCGGGGCCTGCTTGCCTTACGAATTACTTCAGAATTATACTCTCCACCTAGCTGTTTGGAAGTAGGAATCCATGTAATAGCCCGTAAGATTAGAAATATGTACTACAACATTAGATATGTATCTCAAACAACCATCCAGCAGAAATCCACAAATCAGAAATCCACTGGCCCGACTGAACAAAGGACGCATCTGCAAATCAGAATGCCCATCATGCCAAGGACTGAGAGAAACAGGACGCAACATAACATGAAAAAGAAAAAAGACACGCGAAAACGCCACAGGATACAAAATAGCGTGACCACTGAATTCAATCGTGGGAGGGGTGGGTCATGCCGTGTTAT
The DNA here is from genome assembly GCF_028826845.1 of Penicillium canariense. Classification (NCBI taxonomy): domain Eukaryota; kingdom Fungi; phylum Ascomycota; class Eurotiomycetes; order Eurotiales; family Aspergillaceae; genus Penicillium; species Penicillium canariense. Next base: position 4,287,077 of record NW_026622728.1, on the reverse strand, counting down.
CAGATAAAACAGGAACAAGTTATAGCATATAAAAAATCAGTAAACCAATGCAGGGAATATTGGAATGTGCGCCAAAGGGCTATAGTAAGAGTGAAAACAATGTCGGAGGAAGAATGAAGTCATGGCGGAAGTAGTGAACAGGGAAGCGTCGGGGAGGCACCAGCCTGGCCGCATAGCAGGGGTATGCACAGCTCAACCGTAGACAGCGCAAGTTCTAGGTCGTTTGAGGCTGGAGCTGAACCTGGAAGGTATGCTGATGCTGATGCTGTGGGGCCGGCGCCGGCGGAGCTCGATTTTGTTGCTGCGCTGGAGGACGACTTTGAGCATGGTGGTGTCCCTGATGCTGAAGCTGCTGCTGCCCCTGGTGTTGAGGATGTCCGTGAATCGGCTGAGGGAGTTGCATTGGTGACTGCTGCATTGGTGACTGCTGCATTGGTGACTGCTGCATTGGTGACTGCTGCATTGGTGACTGCTGCATTGGTGACTGCTGCATTGGTGACTGCTGCATTGGCGACTGCTGCATTGGCGACTGCTGCATTGGCGACTGCATCGATGGCATCTGAGTTTGCATGAACGGATGAGGTGGCGTCGGCCGGGGAGGGTGAGCGGTAGTCTGTTGGTGCATCTGCATATGCGGCGGCAAGGATAGCGGGTGGCCAGGTTGCAAGGGCAATTGCTGGTTTGGTGGACGGTGCTGGTGCTGGTTCTGCTGCTGTGGCAGGTGCTGACCAGACTGGTGTCCCATGTGCTGCCCTGGCTGCGGCATGTGAGTGAACCCGTGATGTTGCTGCGGCGGTAAAGCCTGGCTTGGCTGTGAATTTGCTTGGCTTCGGGCAGGTAAGTGCTGTCCCTGTTGCTGAGGCTGAGGTTGAGGCTGGCCTTGTTGTAGGTGTGGAGGTGTTGGGCAAGGCCGCTTGCGCGGGTCGTCATCAGCGGGTGCCGAGCGCTTCTGAGCTGCATTCGCATCTGGCTTGTCACCTATCTGAGGCTTGTTTTCTCCCTGTACCTGATCACCACCTGCGGCGGCGGCTGCTGCCGCAGCGGCAGCAGCCGCCGCGGCGACATCTGCCTTGCGAGGTCTGCCACGAGGTCGACCAGTACCGCTCGGCTTAGCAGTGGATGGCTTCTTGGGCTTTGGTGGCGGCAACGGTTGGCCCGTTGCAACTGCCCAGGCGATCTGATCAGCCTTGCGAGGACGACCACGTTTACGCTTGAATGGTAGCGGAGTTCCGTCTGGCCCGATAATAATTTGGGGAGTGCTCGAGCTGGGCGCTCCAGCAGATCCTGGTGCAGTCGGCGTCATGTTTGGCGGGAATGATTGTCCGGGTTGAGATGTCCCTGGGAGGGGAAGGCCAGCAGCGGCAGCGGCTGCGGCAGCGGCAGCCTGTCTGGCCGCGACTTCCTCTTTCCGTGGGCGCCCGCGCTTGCGTTTTGTTGGGGTCGGCGTAGCTGGGGGCATACCACCAGCTGCCGGCACAGTAGTTGCTTGTCCTTGTGCTTGTCCATTTGCCTGCATTGGCGTGCTGGGCGGCGCAGCAGCAGGAGCTGAAGGATTCAGAGTAACCTGAGGCTGAGGGGTGGCCTGATGTTGAGGCTGAGCCTGTGCAACTACAGACTGCCTAGGTTTTGACTTCTTTTTCGGTGCCGGGCTTGGGTGCTCAGTCTTGATGATCACGTTACCCGTAGCTGCAGCAGGCACAGATGGCGCAGGAGGGGGTCGTGCAGGCTTCTCTGCTGCTGGCTGTGAAGGAGGTTGATAGTGCTGGAATTGCGTGTGTTGAGATTGGGTGAATTGAGGTTGCGGAGGAGCTTGCGAGAACTGTGGCTGGTGTTGCGTATATTGATTATGAGCCTGAGCCTGCGGCTGATATTGATGAAATGAAACCTGCGAGTGTTGCGGGAAAGGAGAATGTTGCTGCTGATATGAATTGTGAGCCAATGTCTGCTGTTGTAGCTTTTGCAGTCTCTGCTGCTCCAGTTGCTGCTTTTGTTGCTGCTCCATCTGCTGTTTTTTCTGTTGTTCAAGCCGCTGCTGTTCTAACAACTGTTTCTGCTGCCTCTGCTGCTCTAGACGTTGCTGTTCCAGGCGTTTCTGTTGTTCCAACTTCTGTTGTTCCTGCTGCTTCTGCTGCTCCAGGCGTAGCTGTTCCTGACGTTGTTGCTCCAGGCGTTGCTGCTCTAAGCGTTGCTGCTCTAAGCGCTGCTGTTCCTGGCGTTGTTGCTCCTGGCGTTGTTGCTCTTGCCGTTGCTGCTCCAGACGTTTCTGCTGTTCCTGCTGCTTCTGCTGCTCGAGACGTTGCTGCTCCTCTAGGCGCTGCTGTTGAAGTTGCTTTTGCTGCTCGAGTCGTTGCTGTTCGATCCTTTGCTGCTGAAGACGCTCCTGCTGTTGTTGTTGTTGTTGATACTGTTGCTGTTGATACTGCTGGTGCTGGTGTTGTCTTTGTTGGAATTGATGCAACTGCTGCTGGGTTTGCTGAGGCGATTGGGGTTGTGACTGGGGCTGCTGGCGCTGCTGGTTGATAGCGAACATGGAGGGACTAGCCATGGACGAACTGGCGGAGGGGTGGCTTTCGCGCTGTTGGACACCCGAGTGCGGAAGCCTGTTCAACGACTGCTGAGGCGATGGAATCCCCATGCCATGCCCTTGGGACATGCCCGTCGGAGGGCTCATTACAGGCTGGGGTCGGATATGCGCCATTTGATTCTGGAAGCCACGCTGTAGGTTCTGCAGAGCCATCGGATCGGAATTACGAGCCATAAAGTCCGGGCGAGACATCACCTCAGGAGAGCCCTGCGGCGCAAAATGACCGGGATATTGCCCGTAGCTAGTCGTGGTGGGGTACCCAGTCAATGGGCTCGAAGATGTCGGTGCCATCTTGCGCAAATCGGGCGATTGCCCTGCAGAGAATGCCTGTTGCTGCGGTGGACCTGCGCGAAACAGGGGTTTGTTACTAGGAAATGGACTGCCTCCATGGTGCGGCAGATTCGGCGCGGCGCCTAGCGACGGCGACGGGATATGCTGGCGCGGCGGCCCCAGCGGATGCTGGGTCTGCGATGTCTGATGGGGTTGCTGCGACTGCTGCTGCTGCTGCTGCTGCTGTTGTTGCTGCTGCGCCTGCTGATGGTGAAAGGGCTGACCCCCGTATCCCATCATTTTCAATGACGTGGTGCCTCGAACGAAAGCCGTCAGCGGCACCTCGATAAGAATGGGATGGCTCGGCTTGTTTCTGTTTCACGCACGGCACATGCGACCACCGCTATCCCAAACTACCGGGAGGCTAACAAACTATACACAATGCGATCAACAGCCGATTCCGAGCCGTGGTCGCTGGCCCAGCCAAAATTGCGGTTTCAACGACGGCCAGCTGGAGTCGCGCCGCGTGTTTTGTTGTTCCCGCGGCCTGAGTCACCAAGGCACTAAGGCACTAAGGTGTCAAACCGTGTCAGATGCACCAGATGGGTAAGGCACCAAGGCCCAAAATTACCTAAATAGGCGTAGCGGGTACGGAGGCCGAGTGCTGCCAGTCAGCGCAAGAAGGAAAAATCGCCAGGCGCACACGAAAGGGCGATTCAGGGGGGAAAGAGGCCAGCGTGGGGAGAGCAGGACAGCGCGCGCTGACCGAGTCCGATGCCCCTGGCTGGCGTGCCCTGGCGAGAAAGGCGGGCACAGGCGAGATGGGACGATCGGGGAACCAAGTGGATGACGCTGGGCTCGATCTCTCGATGGGCGAAAGGGAAAATAATAATAAAAATAAAATAATAAAATAAATTTAAAAATTGAGCGGTTCTCCACATCACGTGAGAGGGTCTGGGGTCCACACACCCAACAATACAGTCTTCACAATATGCTGGACTACAGAGCTGCGATGCTGTAAATTATTATTACGGTGATTACTGGATGAAACCCATTTTATTCAGTAGGAAGTTTTGATCAGTCATGCGCTTTGACTCCATTTACCATTATGCTACCCTCCCGGCATTTTTGTCCTCTGGCACCCGAGGGTCCGCCAGCCACGGAGCCAAAGTGAGCACTCCTCGACGAGTGCCAATAATAATCAGAACCATAACGCTGCCACAAAAAGCGATATAGTTTCGAGCAAAGAAAGACTGACCCAGAAATACTCATGGAAACAGTGAATACAACGTACCGTTCTTTGTGCATCAAATAACCTCGAAGCCAGCCCCGGTCTCATCTAAACAGCGCTGGATGCGAAGAACCCCCAAGGGAAAATTAAGTAACCACCGGCCCATGTTGAAGGGAGGATCTTTGAAACGAGCGATAGAGGCTAATGCAGAGAATAGCCAGACCAGCCCAATAGACCAGAGGATCAAGTGGGTAAAAACTCGAATGTGTAGAACGTCGAATCAGAGGCCTGCTCCAGAAAATGTGTCCTGGAAAAGATTTCTCGGGCGCATTGGCCCAGCTTCAAAATTCAGTTAAAATCTTACCAAGTCGGCGGAGAGAAGAGGAAATACCTATACCCGCCCTTCGCAAGCAAGCCGAGTGGCAAGAAGACAAACCCCATGACTGTCTTGGGCAGCAGCGTATGCAGCATCAGGCACCGCAGAGATCACCATAATCACCCTGGACAGCCAAAGCCTAATTTATCGCAGCTCATTGCTCGCCAGCCAGCTCAGTCAATAGTGCATACTGATCATTGGGCAATATCCCAGCCACGATGGCAGCAGACGACGCAGCCACGATGCAACTAACGATGGAAGATCTGTCATCGAAGAGAAGTAAGTTCTCTTTCTACTATTTTCATTAGCGCATATCCGACAAATGTTAGGCAGTCACTTTCAACCCGAGTGGTAGATACAGCGTCTAAAGTTCACGGCTTCCACGCAAGATACCGCATTTATTCATCCTAAACCGGCACCACAGAGAGAAGTAAACATAATGTTCGTTGTCAGTCCTTAGGAAATACCCTGATGGGATAATGAATGCCGCGGGTGGGTGATCATCTGCCGCAAAATCTCCCGGTACAATATGTACCGCAGCAGGCTCATGATACACACCCTATGCTGAAATAGAGCACGTTGAGTGAAAGGTTGACGACTGACTTCCAGTAGAGCCAAATGGAAGATTGTGTAGCAGTTGAACCTGATGCCTATCTATTTTTATGGAAAGCCATGCAGCGTTAGCTTAGGCTTGGTCAGTGCGGCGAGGGGTGGACGACAGGCGACGGGGTGAAATTGTAGGTAGCCGCCACCCTTGGTCTTATCCCGCAAGAGCTTTTTTTATTGATGGATCTTGATGTTTTATCTTGAATACTCGGTGAATTGGCGAGGTGAGCCTGTTGTGGGTTGAATGTATGGCTCGACCGTGGTTCGGCCAAAACAACTCGGCTTCCTCGGCACGGACATTCTAGCCTTGCAACCCTCCGTTCTAGCTTCCGTTCCCCCGCATTCCAGTTCCTTGGAACTCAAAATATGGATGATGCATGTCTATTATTACTAAATAGACATTGGCTTCCCTATTGTGCTGTGCTGGAGACATTGAGTTGACAATCGGTCTGGATTAACTGGCGGCCCTAAGGAAGATTCTCAGCGTTGTTGAGTGGAGAACACGAGATGCTGAAGCCATTTAGGAAAAAGATAAAATATCCGTCCTTAGCCGCGTAGCCATATAAGGTCCCACCATATATATCAGAAAAGCTCTCAACCTAGAATCAAAGGTGCAGTGCAGTGCAATGAATAGCTTCATAAGATCTTAATTATGGAGCCAAAAAAACTGCCGAACAGATTACTTTGCAGGTATCACTTGCATACAGAGAGCTAAAATAGCTGCACACGTTATCCTCTCAATATAGTAGCAAAGTCATATCTGCGAGTCCCTCTGCGTCGCACCATCATGCATTGAGTTCATCTCTAAACCTTATGAATTAGTTATGGAAAGCGGAACCTGCACCGCTCATTCGGAGCCTATTAGGAGCCCATGTGCTAGAGACACATTCAATGCGAATTTATTGAACGGATAATGTGCTTCCAATTCACAGAGATTCATACCATACGCAATTGTCAAGCAAACGGATAACTGCTTGCCATGCCCATGTTCCGTCCACCACTTACCATCCACAATGCCCGACCCACGGCCCCACTCGCGTAGTGGCCACAAAAACGATAATTCGCCAGAAAAGCTAAAATACACACTAGAAATGCAAAAATTCGATGCCAGGCGGATTTGAACCGCCGCCCGCGAACGGACTTGATGGATAGTATCAGACCAAACGGTCGTAATTCTAGTCAAGCGCCTTAGACCACTCGGCCATAGCATCTTGTATGAATAAATAATGGCAGTAGTCTGCTACATAGAAAGGATTGAGACACAGAATCCCGGGATGCATAAATTGAGACTGGGGGACGGCTCTGTCCAACAATACTTGGGATAGATACATGGTAGAAAAGGCGAGGGAAATAGAACGTCAAAGTGCAGGTACATATTAAGCCTATCACGTCAAGTATCATCCTATATATGAATTACTGCTAGCTTCTCGTGGCTGGAAGAAGATCTTTCATTTCCCGATTACTAAGCCCATACTCAGCCCCTGTAACTTAGTTAACTTAACGACTGAAACGCTGATCAGGAAACATGAAATAATATTGATTTTAGTAGGAGAATGGGGCAACGAGAGGAGGAAGCTAACGACAAACACCGCAGAACGGGTTGTGGTGATGTGATGGTACCTGAGATAGGTGGTCGTAAATTACTCACGATTTTGATATACATCAAAAAGCTAGGGTGAAAACATCAGCAGCCTCTGACGTTGTGGCTCTTTTGCTCGGAAGTAATTAGGGATTTTATATGCACGTTTGGCTGACCTTTGTGAACCATTCACCGGGATATTCAAAATCACGCGTCTAACAATCTCCCAGGTATAGAAAGAACTTTCCAAACTAAGAGAAGCGCATATTACAGCACCAAACACATTATACGAAAGCATCCCTGAAATTGATAAATACATCAAGCAGAAACAAAACGTATCATCGACGTTATAGAGAACCAGGAAGAATATTGTATATACATCCAATCATCAAGTACAGTACGTATAATCGAACATCCTGATCTACCGGTTCAAGCCGAGTGGGTTTTCCGCAGTCTGCTTCTGCCCACCAGTGCTCTGGAAGCCGTTGGAAACGCCCTGGCCAGCACTCTTCGTCGTATTTCCTAGGCCTTCGGTTGCCCCCGAAACGGTGTTACCCAGACCCGAGGTCGCGCCCCCGACGGTGTTGCCCAGCCCGCCGACTGTATCGCCCACGGTGTTGGTTACGCCGCCGACCGTCTTGCCGAGGGTGTCGCCGAGACCACCGAGGAGTCCGCCGCCTGTTTAGAAAATGGTATGGTTAGGCCTGGGATGGATTCGCCGGGACATATATATTGAGGAACTCACTGTTCTGCTGTTGCTGAGACATCTTGAGAGGATAGAGGGAGTGGGTTTGATGGATAGTGAAGTGCTTTTGAGGGGTTCTGCTTGGACTTGGTAGTTGCCAGTTTCTAGCGACAGAATATCAGGTTCTTTTACGTGCTAGTTTTTATACCCACTAACCTTGGAAATAGGTTCCCCTTGAATATGATATAATGATTTAATGATCTAATGGTTGTGACCACCCCACAAAAAGTGACACGCCATGCTGTCATATGGGGTGACGCGCAACGGCGAGCAAACAACAGCCGCTCATTTGACAGCAGTCGCACGGATAGCGCCACTTCCTCTCCTCCGTCACAATGTGACGGCCGCCCGATCAAACCCAGTTGTTGCTAGCCTGACGTAGGGGTACCCCAGGTATCCACACGGCGATGATATCAACGTGGTACGGCGGGCCGACTGGCTGAAATTCCCCAAAATTGTTGGGAGGTGATTGGGCCACTGGCAAGGGCAGAAGTTTCTTACATTGAATACTGTGGCTATGGTGGGATAGTGTTTGGTCGTTATGTGGGTGATAGGGTACAGTGCTTTCATTTGCGTCTATAGTGCTTGTGGCGATTGGAAGGATGATGTCATACCCAGTTGATAGAGGCGTGTGCTGAGTGGATCGGGCCAGGGCTTGATGAAAGTGTATTATATTAACTGGGATGGGGTGGAGGTGCCAGAAACACGTGCGGGCAGCCCTGCAAGGATTCACCAAGACAGGCTGGCTAGAAATCTCGTACCACGTAATAATTTACAGACTTGCCTTTCCTCTCGACTCATATGGCAGTAAGACCACCAAAATGCCTGCTACAACGAACAACGCCCCACTAACATACACCGGTGCAGCAGAGTTCAGATTAGCAAACATAGCAATGATAGGCGCCATAATGCCGCATATGCGATTGGAGGAAGCTGTCAGTGCATTGCCCGTCCCGCGATCTTTCGTCAGGAATATTTCTGGCGTGTACGCATAGAGCACGGCGTACATGAGACTGCTCATGAAATTGTAGGCGCAGTTCCATCCCAGCAAGGCGTTCGATGTGGTTGCTGTTGTTGATGCGAGCAGAAACGCACCAGTCAATGCTGTTGAAGTCGATAATGCGCCTTTTCGCCCGAAGCGTGGGAGCTCAACTAGCAGGCCGCCGAGGAGACAGCCAGGAATGCCCATGGCGGCGATGATTAGCGAGTTTCGGTACGTGATGTATGTTGATCCGTCGCCGAACTCGATACCCCGGGACTGCTGGATGTATGGGAGGAATGCGTTGTATAGAGGGAAGCCCAGACCAATGAAAGCCCAGACAAGAATGATCAGGGTGGTGGAGTATGCTCTTCGGGGGGTGTCGAAGAGGGCTCGAATATGCTCAAACCGAAGCTTGTCCAGTCGCTGCCGGACGATGTTGGTCGCGGTGAACCCGTGCGACTCACCCTCGTCGAGATCATCGAGCTCGTCCTGAGTCAAAGACGAAGCCTTGCCGTTCCTGTGGGCCACTTCATGCACCACCTCGACTGCCTGCGCATTCCTCCCTTTGCCCATCAAGTACTTGGGCGACTCGTAGATGGTGAAGAACACAAACCGGACGACAAACATGACCATCGCCAGCCCGCCCATGGCAATGAGAAAGTACCGCCACCCCATATTCTTCGCTTTCCTGCAGCCCTCCCCCGACCCGCATGACATGTTGCCCAGAAGTGGCCAAGCGACGAGATTAGCCAACAACTGCGCAAAGGCCCAGTCGACCGACAGAACCGTTAAGAGCCACTGGTGCGAGCCGGGCAAAAACTCCAAAAAAATGGCCGAATCAACCGGCAGATTGCCCCCAACCCCAACAGACCACAGCGCCGCAAATGCACACGCGGCGCCGAAATTCGGCGAGCCCGCCGCGGCCAGCCCAAACACCGCCGTGATACCGATGGTCAAGTTGAACGCCCACCGGCGCCCGAACACGTCGCACCCGAAGCCCCAGAACACCGCGCCGACGAGCAGCCCGATGTTCTGCGCGAGGGTGAGTAGCGGCGCCTGCGAGGCGTGGAACTCGTATGACAGCGGCGGCAGGATCAGCGATGTTGCGATCGGCCAGAGGTTGTCGCTTGCCCAGCCGAAGCCGATCACCACGAACAGCTGCCACTGGTACCGGCCCATGCCGATGTCCTGGATTTCATGGTTGAGCACATCCGCTTTGGCCTTGTATGCCGCCTCGGGGCCTGATTCTGGCGCGGTCGTGCGCGCTGCACGCGCGGACTCAAACATGGTGGGCTCGTCGGCCGGCGATTTTGTAGGCGCCGACATGGCAGCGGCTCGCGATCACCACAGAGACCGCTCAGACGGAGGTAAAAATCAAACACCCTCCCTTCGTCCCTGGTCCCCTTTTGTATATCGACGGGAGGCTCGGCGCGGCTCGGGGCCTAGATCCCCGATGCAACGCTGACCCTTGCGCAAGAAGCGTGGAATCTGCATCAACGGCGGCCTGTCGAATCAGGGCCACGAGAAGGAGCGGCAAACTCTGTCTGGGAGGATTCCTTGCTTGCGCTCGAGCTGGTTTGCTTTCAGACTTGCCTAAATCCTCGTGTCTGATTGGATCCTCCAATGGCGTGATCGACACGCGCGGTTTCGTCAAAGTTCTGGCAGCCACCGAAGTGTGCTTTCCCCCCACATTTGGACATTTCGGGACGGTAGGCCAAATCGGGGCATTTCTACACATGGTATTGCCCGGTTGAGTAGCCCTGTCTACACTTCTCGAATGAAGGGGCTAGTCAGGCTACTGTGCGTTTTCATGGATGTCATGGCATTTTGGATCTTGGGTACTTAACGATTCCACAGGAGGTAAACCAGCAAATATATACTTAACGTGGCCCAGGGATACAGAACACTCCCAACTGTCAGTCAGTCAATATATGTCCCAAACACTACGGGGAAAAAAGGTCACAAAATAGTACAAGAACCTGGGTACCGCGTAGTAATGATAGATACTACTCAACTACTCAACTCAGCACCTAGCCCACCAATCGTCAACCCTCTAGGTAGAAGTCGCATGCGCAGCCAGAGCACTAATCGGCGTAGCACCCGGATAGAACGACGTCGGGATCGCAGGGATCGGAATAGGCGAGTCTGTGCCAAACGCCTTCGCCAGGTCCGACTTCATCTTCGCCGCAGAGTACCCAGTGGGCTTGGTGGTCACCTTCGTCGTCGTGCTGTAAGAGGTATGGTCGTCACCGTGCTTCAGGCACGCGCCCTCGCCGTACGCGTTGTTACAGGTGTACTTCTGGTAGCGGCCCGACTCGGTCCACATCGCGAAGTCCACGATCGTCACGTCGGTGCAGGGCGCGCGGGAGGCGCAGTTCACTTTGATCGGCCCGCGCTCCGTGCCGTCCGTCTCCGTGCCCTTCCAATTCCGGATGGTGATGTTGTTCAACTGCACGCCGTCGCCGGAAACGGTGGACATGCTGCTCCATTGCTGGTCAATGTCGAGGGAGTAGGCGTTGCCGTGGCCTAGTGGGCATCGTTAGTATATTTTATTTGTGTTGCGGAATCGGTGACGAGGAATAGAACGCACCGATGAAGTTCTCCAGGACGACATTGGACACGGAGCCGCTGCCACCGTTGCTCTTGATCATGTACATCTGGTTGGAGGACCAGGTGTAGACGTTGCGGTAGGTGACGTCGGAAATGTCGACATCGGTACCCAGGGAGCCCATGGCGCAGCCACCGCTCCAGTTGCAGTAGATGTTTTCCACGAGGATGTTCTTGGCGGGACTCTGCAATGAAGTTAGAGATGTCTAGACTGGTCAATGATGATCTCCTAGACCATTCATACCTTGACAGTAACACACTCGTCCTTGTTGGTGACCTCGACCTAGAGAAGGAATGAGTCAACCTGTTCGAAGGGGGGAGAGGGCTATCATCGGCGCACATCGTGAACCCAGATGTTGGTAGACCACACATCGATACCGTCCAGACCGCCAGAGCTACCGCCACGAATAGCCATGTTGTACACCTCGCCGTTCTGGCAAGTGTCCATGGTGAAGTGAAAAGCCGGGGCATCAACCAGAGCAAGATCGTGGACCGAGAAGTCGGTAACTTCATACAGACGCAGAATCCGAGGCCCGGTCAGATCTCCCTTCTTGTGGAACTCATAGCCAGAGCCCTGCACCGCACCCTTCGAGGTCGAGCTGAACAGCTCGAAATCCGAAGTGTGCTCGATGTAGATCATGTTGCCTCCGTCAGAGCCGGTCCGGTAGAGGATTCCATCCAGTCGAATGGCAGTGCTCTTCCCGCCGGTCAGCTTGACCCAGGAATTGAGCGCGTAGTCGCCAGATGGAATGTAGACCACACCGCCACTCTTGCACTCGTTCCAGGCCGAGCTGATGGCGGTGCTGATATCGGTCGACTTGTCGGCGACACCACCATAGTCGAGCACATTGCAGATTTTGTGGCTCGCCTTCGTCGAGTAGGAGGTTGTCGGGCCCACGGTACCGGACAGTTGGGCGGCTGCCAGCAATGGCGCCAGGCTGATTGCGAGGAGGGCAGTGGTGAAGACCATTGTGAGTTTTGGCTCTTTCTGAAAGAGAGAAAATCTAATGGACGAAGAACGAATATAAATCACGCGAGAGCAAAGAGAACGAAGAATCAAGGATAGCCCCTGGACATCGAGCAAGGCTGGAGAAGAAACCGCAAGCTATATCTCAAACCCACCGGTGGACCATGGGTCAAATTCAATATATTGTTCCGCATACTGCCATTGGACAGAACTATTCTGCACGCTAATCCAAAACCCCTCCTGAGCTCCGAGTGGGCGAGGAGCGATGAACCGCCTGCCCTATATCTGTGCGTGGTCTTTCCAGATGGTGCTCCACCAAACGCCTTTAGCGTCGGCTGCACAGAATCCATTCGCAGCTGTTGTGGAACGCACGTTCGAAGGTGAAGGTGACCAGGCCCTACGAATAGAGCCGAGGTCGGGGGCTACAGATTGAAGGGTTATAGAGGACCGAACCCCCTCCCCCTTGTCTGGCATTGATTGATCGGCGCGTTAGTAGCCGCTGCTGACACGCCGACGCCGGGGCCACGGGTAGGGTTCGGCCACCGGTTCCTATTGCAGGGGCGATCCGTTCATGTTGGTTTTTCGGTCGTCGGCCCCTGGCTCCATTTTGTTTAGGGCTTAGGAGTGATTTGCTCTGTTTAGCTTTGTCTCAGGAGGGGCTCGGTCGAGTTCACGGGGCGCCGTCGGCGATGGCCGGTTGATCAGTTCGGGTAAAGGCTAACTTCGTGACCCTTTTTTGGGCTTGAGGTGTATTATAGGCGAAGTATGTGCACGCCATCCATGCACTGTGGTGAAGAAGGCGCTGCCACAAAGCTTGGCGAAATTGATCGCTGCACTGGGCGTATGGACAGGGCTGCTAAGGTACTCTAGTGTTGTCGGCCTATCCCATTCCAAGGTATACTGCCGAGTGCATTGAGACTACACCTGTTGTGGCATATTTTTTTTTCGGGATGACGCTTTACTCCGTGTGCCGTGCAGTAAAGATCTGCAGATAGCTCCTCTCAAAAGGGGGTTTAAGCTACACTGGACTACGCTACGAGACCCCGCCAAATCTCGGCGAACTCGGTGAACTACGCCCGAGCCAAAAATTCTCAAAAAGATTCTGGATTCGTACCTCCAGCTGAAGAGAAATCTAGCTAAAGACTTCAGTAGCAAGGGGTGGGGCTACATGGCAAAGCAGCCGGGGCTTTCCGAGGAAAACATTGTAACCGCATGCACAGCAAAGTTCAAACTCCACCCAAACTCGAGATGTTCCTCCACGAATCTCCGGCCTCGACCGACTTCTTAGATCATCAGACGCTCGACCTGGATCTTGAGGGTGCGGATCTGGTTGGCGAGCTCGCTGGCCTCGTTGGTGGTGACTGGAAAGTGCCGGTTAGCACGAACTATATTATATATAGGGACCTCGCGAGAAACTTACTGGACACAGCGATCACGGGGCGGCTGACACCGCAGGCACGGCCAAGAGCCATCTTGGAGGGAACGTAAACGTAGGGAACGTTCTTGTCCTCGCACAGAAGGGGCAGGTGGAGAATAATGGGCAGAGGGGTGGTGCTGAGATGATCATTAGCATTGATTTTCCAGGCCATGGACTGGGGAAATGCTTACTCGGCAGCGAGAACGACGAGCTCAGAGGTACCACGGTTGAGGGTCTTGGTGGTCCTAGAGAGAAAGAACAGGTTAGTCGAGGTGTTCAGGTACTGATGGCATGGGCCAAGAGGCAGGGCTCTTTGTGAGCACAGGATATGAACGTACTCGTTAGCACCCTTCTTGATCTGGCGATAGTGACCACCCTGCTGAACGAGATCCAGGAGCTGCTGGCTCAGGGCCTCATCGGCGATGGGCCAGGCGGCATTGGTTTCCTCAGCCATTGCGACGGTGTAGGGGGTTGATGGGTGGAGGTGAAAGGGAGTTCAGAAACCAAATCTTTTGAGAAATGGCTCACGCGAAGGATCACTGCCGTGTAATAACAGGGGATGCGGTTGAAGTGCGGGTTGATGGAGTGAAGACCACCATGAAGTGGAAAACTCAGAAGGGAAAAGATTTTGGCCACCGCCTTCCCATTCCGGGTGGATATAGGCAGATTGTGGTGGGTGGATCACGGGTGAGGTTGACCGCCCTTTTGTGCCAGCCTGTTTTAGGCAAGTCTCCGCTGATTGGCGGTTGGCTTTTAATCGATAGTCAAATCAGGCTGGTCCTCGACCGCTACGGACTGGAGACGATCCCCGGTATTGTAGCTAGTGAATACGAAGTTTTGTGAGAGAATTTCTGATTCGCTTGCAAATGCGTCACTTTTATTCACTCCTCCAACTCCTTAAATATGCATGGCCCAGAAGACTTCAAGCCAATACTCCATTAACTTGCTGATCACCAATCCTTGCTTCATCTATCGCTCCTTGCATTCTTCAAAACGTCAAGCGTTACAAATCACCAGTGCCGAGACTAACAATAGTGCTGGCCAGCTTGGATCGTGCCCGCAATTCAGGTCCAAATTTGTACAAGACGAAGGGGATGAAGGTCAGGAGAGTGGCGATGAGAGCCAACAGCATGCCCGCATATTGGCTGCCCAGGTTGTGGAAGAATTGCGAGGCAAACAAGGGCGACACAGCACCGAGAGTGTTACGCATGAAACCCTGACCAGCAATGGCAGAAGACGAGTTCTCGCCATAGCAGTCGGAAGTGTAGCTGTAGCAGGATTCGAAAATGAAGAGGATTCCAACGCCGATGAGTACCAGACCGACGATGGGACCGAACCAGAACAGCTCCTTATACTGAGTGAAGCTGTAAATAAAGAGACCGACGGGCAGCCAGATAGCACCGCACATGGCTCCGTAGAGACGGGCCTCTGGTTGAGCTGCCCGCTCAGAGTCGGCGATGATGGAGTTGTACTTTCGAATCTGGAAAAAGTTCAGGCCGAACCCAATCGTCGTACCAACACAGAGAGCAATGTAAGGCAGACCAGAGATCCCCTCGCCCCAGCCCCGCTTCTCTTGGTAGGTGATAGGGATGGCAGAAAGAAAGAGGAAAGTCAAGAACCAAGCAAAACTGATCCAGAGACCCAGGGCGAAGACGACAGGCTCCGAGGAGAGCATCCGAATAGCCTTCACGGACGAGTTGTGTAGCAT
Organism: Penicillium canariense; assembly: GCF_028826845.1. Classification (NCBI taxonomy): domain Eukaryota; kingdom Fungi; phylum Ascomycota; class Eurotiomycetes; order Eurotiales; family Aspergillaceae; genus Penicillium; species Penicillium canariense. The sequence goes on along the minus strand of NW_026622728.1, from coordinate 4,272,005 downwards.
CTCCTTGATGCCGGGGGCTTCTAGGTCGTTCAGAGTGACAAAACGTTCATCGCCCGTTGCCTGGCGGATCATCTTGGCCCGCTTGGTCAATGTCACACCACCACGAGTCTCGCACAGGAAGATAGCGATGATAATGACCAAGGGAATGTTGGCGAGGCCCTGGATCCCCTCCACCCATCGCCATCCAAGAGCTTGGTCGATGAAGCCAGCATAGATAGGAGCGGCTACGGTACCGAAGATGGCAACGAAGGCAAACGAGGCCATGGGGATCGCACGGTGGGCGGGAGTATACATGTCTCCGAAGGTACCACCGACGAGGATGGTGCCGACACAGCCGAAGAGACCGAGCAGGGCACGGCAGACAAGGATAGTTGCAATATTCTTACCGAGGGAGAGTCCGATGAACATAAGAGAAAAGCAGACATAGGCACCAACATAGATGACTCGTCGACCAGCAAGCTCACAGAACGGGGCCAGGAAGAGCGGTGCAAGTGCACAGGTGAAGTTGAAGGTAAACAGACCCAGCTGTCCCAACTCCGACGAGACACCCAAATCCTCCGTCATCCGCGAAATACCCGAGCTGTATGCTGTTGTGGCAAGACCAATGAAGAGGGTCATCAAGCAAAGAAGGACGCTGATGAAGGCCTTCCTCTTTGCACTCCAATTAAACGGATTCTCTCTGTCACTATGGGCGAACTCTAGAACCAGGAAGTTGTGGCCATTATGTTCTGTTGGCTTGGTCACGGTCAGGGGGAGGTCGAAGTCCACCTCCTGTAATAATCGGCCCTCGAAATGCGGTGATTGTTCGTCGTCTATTGTCTCCCGGAATTTCCCTCCAATGACCCAACCCTTTTGATAACTTTCTTGGTGGGTAGTGGTGGTTCCAGCCGCAGGAACATTCTCATCATGTGAAGCCGTAATTGGCTGCTGTTGTTTTGTCTCCATGATGCGGGTTGGTCGTGTGCTTGAAGGGGGAGTAGGAAGGCTTGAAGTGAATACAGTCCAGAAGATGGGAGAAATACTTCCCCATATAAGGATCCTCTGCTAGGGGTAGTGCCTGTCGTCATCCGCAAAACTCCGGGTTTTCGAGTACGGGGGCTTCGGGACCACGATACTCAGGCGTGGGGTTCGTCTGGTACTACTCACGGTGCTCTAACGTGTTTCCCGCCTTGTCATTAGATAGATTAGACTTTTCAGGTGGGGATTGAAGAGAATTATTACATACACGGTTATATGCATGGTATACTTTCCTGTAGTCTGGCTTTGGCTTTTCCAAATATGAAGCGTTGCTTTCATTTCTTTTGCTGAAGCTTCTGGGAATTAAGTAGCTGAAGGTTTCCAAACCCAGGTTCAAGGGACTGATTTCTTGACCGTCATCAGTGCCATGTACTGCCCATCCTGAATCGGCAATGTCCCGATACAACCACGCTTCTCTTCGCATGAGACCTGTGGACCACGAGACTGCTGGACGAATTGTAAGTAAAGACGGGGGCGCCACCTGGTAATACTCACCAGTCTCGGACAATGCCCGCTGCATCAGCGATTTGCGTGGTTGCTGGTAACACCGAAGACAGTCCGACGACGTCCCGACCCTCCTCTCTCCGAACCACGTCGGCTTGCCTTGAACTCGGCCCCACCGAGTCAATGCGATCGGCAAGCCGAGGTTTATATCGGAGTGATTCGGTTCGGCTGAAAGTGTGAGAAATGCCCTCTTCTTTTGTGTCATAGACACGGGCAAGTAAACGAGAAGCCAATGGAAGTATGTTTGTGGATGAGTTATGATGGCCGTACTGCTAGTTCGCGAGAATGTAGTGGGATGGGCTTGTTTCCTCGTTCGCTGACCGAGAAAGATCGCCCCGTCGGTAGATCCTCGGGGGCCCACTAAAATACGTTGGATGATGATGTGAGCTTTTCCACCTGTACCTGGGCACTGGCTGCATTTAATGAAAGTGGATTTGCGAACCCACCTGTTCTACTGATGAGGCAACTGGCGGCAGCTCGCGGCAGTCGGATTGCGTGAAAAAGAACGAGGAGATGCTGGTGATGCTGGTGGTTCACTATCAGTAAATGCCTCAATAAATTTGGCCTTTCTGGAGAGAAGCGTCCCCAACATTTCGGGCGGCATGTGAGGATCGTCATTGTAGTTGGTCGAGTGGCAGCGATGGGTGCACCCAGATTTGTGACCTTTGATCAAATTTTTACATACTGTCGGTTTATTGGCAGGTGTTTAATTACAACATAAGAACCCGCCCAGCTCTTTAGTTGTCAAGTATATCTCCCCATTCAGTCCATTAGGTCTTGTTATCAATCACACATTGGTAGTTTTGGCCCAGAGTTGATATTCCTGTCTGCAAGAAGGCCTATGAGCTAGGACCATCGGCAAAATCAGCATCTAAATAACTGGCTGGATATTGGTCGGTCTAGTGCAATCGCAGATTTTTTTCAGAACGAATACAGATGCTGAATAGGGGTTCTGAATAAGCGGGTATGTTGATTCAATGTGTCCAAATAGACCTTGCGTGCGACCGACGGTGGCCCTCTTGCGAGTTTCCGTGGCTGGGGAGGGCGACCACAGCCTGGAGGTGGTAGGGAGACCAGCTCTCTCCACTCCTCAAGGGCACCGGCTGTTCGGTGGGCTGCATTAAGCATACGATTTCATTACGTACCGAAGCCTATCAAGCAGGCCTTGCATCTCGCACGGTTCTGATTGAAATTCCATTATAGGAAGGGAAAGTGATATTAGGTTGATAACCTGATTCAACAATGTGAGCTGGACTGCCTCGCTGCTATATGCAAAGAGGACGGTCAGAACCGGGCTTAGACAATCCCACTATCACTATTCGCCATCCATGGCAAGATCTCCTTGTCGAGTAAGCACTCGGGAGGATGCGCCATGTCCCATTGATAGGTGGCGTTCTCGCTGTCTGGGCTCGGAGAGAGGCTCACGAGAACGATGTAGGCAAACGACCAAGTGAGGCCTGTAGCCACGTTCTGCCTACTGAGATATTCATGTTTGTTGCATCGAAATCTACCCTCTCCTCATGGAACCGCCCCCTCTCGTCAATCCTGTCGTCTACCCTTCCACGCCCAGTCTATCAAACCGATGCCGGGCTCCACGATCAGAGCAGAAGAGCACTGAAAATACGGAAAGCCGCCAGAGTCGGCAGAAATGCGAAGCCCCGGGGCAAAAAGAACGCGGGTGAGTCACCTACCGAAAGGGAGCTGCGTCTCATCTGTCACGAAGTACTAACCTGGGGGTTCCCACTCTTCACAGTTCTACAACTGCGACGCGCTCAGCGACCAAACGGACATCCTTGACTCTGAATGCACGGGTACGGATGTTGCCAGTGTCTGGAACAGCATTTTGTCGTACTGGTTCCCCCCCGAGGAAGGTTACCAGCTCCGCCTGAACCACACTGAAGCATGGGTCGAGGTGTATGTGATTCGGGTTGCGGTCCGCCCGTGCGAGAGAGACATTTCCTTCAGCCCGGTTTTCGTCGTGCGCTGCTACGGCGCCCGTGCGGATGTCCCCGGGATGCCTACCTGGGACCAGACTATGGCCGATATTCCATCCAGCGTCACGGATGTCTGTCGCAGCGTGAACGGAAGTGGCCGTCCCGCGTTTGGGGCGATCGCCTGCGCCGACGTCGTGCGGCTCTGTGCCTTTCACCCTGGAGAGTTGACCATGGACGCTTGCGACGATTGGCCTGGCATGTACTTTATCAGCCTGCTGAAAAACGATATCAAGGAGTACCTTGACCACGTCAAGGCCAATTTTGCCAAGCAATGGGGTCACCCGTACTCCTACTACTGCGAGAGTGATGACTCCCCGTCTCCGCCGCTGCAGGAGATGGACGGCGCCCACGAGGCTAGCATCGAAGCAGAGAGAGGCGATTTCGAACACTCCGCTAGCGATGAAGGCAGTGCGGGCAGTGCGACCAGGGTGAAAAGTGAGGATGCAAACAGCATGGAGACCTCCAATGCGGGGAGCACTGACCTTAACACTGATAGCGACCTTACTGAGGCCCTGGTGGAAAATCGCGTGAATGGCCATGTCGGTAGGGCGATAACAGATCAGGGAGGCTCTCCATCCTCATGCAAGCAGCTCTGACCGCGAAGATGAAAGCTCAGCTGACAACCATCAGGCCCTCGACGAGGCTAAGATTCGAGCAACAATCAAGTTTCCGACGTACGGGCTCATGTGAGAGAGCCTCGATGGCCATTTCCTTTTCAAGTCGCAGGTTGGGTGCACATTACTGATCGAGAGAATCATAGTTGGGTGATGTAGGCGAGAGAAGCCATGATGAACGTGGAACACAACATGACATGTTATGAGTATAAAGGAGACAGATCCAGAAAGATACACGTGGATTTGTGCTGCACGGCTCTCCTCCGCCCTGTAAGGCTCGAGAACAGCTTTGTGTCGAGTCACGAACTAATTTTCCCATCCCTAAACCGCGAAATAATCTCCCAGTTACTCCCCAATGCCACAGATCAGGCCATGTCAAGCATCCTCTAAAAAGTTCAAAGTATGAATCCGCGGCATGGCGATGACGTCACTCGCTGGTCGGACGTCTCCAGGTTTTCCTGCAGGCCGCAAAACGTGGAGGACATCGACCCGGGAGTTAATAGCCAATTCGCTTTCCTTGTCATCTGCCCGCTGTTATAATGATGTAATGGGCCGCAAGTATTTAAATAGAATGGTTGCCAAGATGATTGTCGGAGGACAAGCTTTCTTTGCGCCATCACCTTACATCTCATGAGAAGAGCCCCAGAGCCTTCGCGACTGTTCATAAGTGGACCTGTTCTATTTTCCATTGCATCCACAAACTAGCATTCCCCATGTCGTCTAAACATACCAATGCCCATCATCTCCATGAGTATATCTATCCCCGTCCCAGACTCAAACCCACCCGGTCTAATTCAACCATCGGACAGGATTGGCCAGTGGATGCCAGCCGACCACGCAAGCCACCAAGAATGGCTCAGCGGCATAATTGACCAAGTTGACCGGACGGATAGGCCTCTCCACCCTGTTCTAGAAGAGTTCAAGCAGCTGATCGAAACCAACACCCGAGTCTACATGCTCCTAGCGGGCATGTTCAAAGAAATCCCGCACAAGAAACCATACAGCCAAGACCCAACTGGTACTGCACAGATCCGCGACTACAACCACTTTCTGAAGGTCCTCAATCACCTCCTCACGTCTGCTCCATCATGGACCGACAAAGCCCACCGAGTCGGCCTGGTCGGCCTGCCCATCAACGCGGTCCTCGACTGGCCAATGGGCACCCCCAGTGGCTATGCTGCATTCTTGGACCCCGCAATCAATGCCATGCTCAAGAAAGTTCTCAATGCATGGGGAGAGTTCTTGAGATCTCCCGCGTCGGCCGATGTCCTGAATAACGCGTCCCATGGTTGGTTCGGCGAGACCGGCCGCCGGGACCTCACAGCCGCAGCGAAAATCGGTCCCACCGCGGCGGAAACCCTGGAATTCCACCATATGTTCGAGTGTGATCCATCGGCGCCGAAGTATGGCTTCCAATCATGGGACGACTTCTTTACCAGGCGCTTTTCTGAAGGTATGCGCCCGGTCGCTGAACCCGACAACGGCCGGGTGATTGCCAACGCATGCGAGTCGAGACCATACCGAATTGCCCACAACGTTCGTGCGCGGGATCAATTCTGGATTAAGAGTCAGCCGTACTCTGTACTTGATATGCTAGGCCATGACGAGCTCGCTGCTCAGTTCGTGGGTGGTACAGTCTACCAGGCATTCTTGAGTGCGTTGAGCTATCACCGTTGGCATGCGCCCGTGGGCGGCAAGGTTATCAAAGCCTATGTGGTTGATGGCACCTACTATTCCGAGCCACTGTTTGAGGGTGTTGGCAATCCACGCGCTAACCGGCAGGACATTGACCTTGCCGGGCAGGTCATCTCGCAGGCGTACATTACGGCAACTGCCACCCGGGCGTTGATTTTCATTGAAGCAGATGAACCGTCGATCGGCTTGATGGCGTTTATTGGGGTTGGAATGGCAGAAGTTTCCACCTGCGACATCACCGTCAAAGAAGGTGATCATATCAGGAAGGGGGACGAAATCGGCATGTTCCACTTTGGTGGATCTACGCACTGTCTGCTGTTCCGAAAGGGGGTCAAGGTCTCTGGATTCCCTCAGCCAGGCATGGAGGAGAATATGCCAGTTCGCAGCCATCTCGCGACGGTATCTTGAAGATCTTACATGAAAGGGATGATCTCTCACCCTGGACGGAACCTAAAATCGCATAGTTATCGATACCAGACATATGCCTTCAACTGCGGCACCGGAAATTTAACTTGGGCTAGTAATGGGCTCCTCTAGTATGGCCATCTTAATACTGGACTTTGGACAGGTCAAAAGCGATTGTGAGAAAGGATTAACGATGTAAAACATGAATTCAAATGAAACCTAATAGAAGTTGAAGCAAGTATATCGCTGAAAGACTTGGGTGGCTGTGTGAGGTTGGAAGAACCCATCATGAGTTTAGCTCAAGGCTTGAAACCGTATATAACTCAAATCTCATACCGGGAGTAGCAGTCAGGCTCAATGTTTTCGTACATCTGATCCTCCAGCTCGTGCATTTCAGCGAGGAACAGTGGCATTGGATGTTTACCGGACCTGGCTGGGCCGCAACACAAAACAATATTATTCTCCGACGACGCTGCACGGGTCTCTGGCACTCAATCGGGGCTGATGGCGTCATATTATACCCAAATAAGGCTTGTGTCTGCCATATCGTCTAATAGTATGCTGCGACGGCTCGTCGTGCTCGCCAGACGCTATCCGCCGGGCTAACTCCAATACGACACACAGCCGATACTGCTGAGTCAACTCTATGACAGGATGCAGAATCATCAGCTTTAGAATCCACAGTAGCGAAAGACAGCGTTACGATGACAAATTCTATCTATCTTGTGCGGCATTTAGAGCCTCATAGTCGTCGGCCGAGCTTTGCGGCCAAGTTGATCCGATCGGTCGATTACAATTATGCTTGGCGCGGCAAGTTTATGGAGGAGAACTCGTAGCTGTTTCCTTTTGAAAAAAAGTCTTACATTATAACACACCTAAACCAAGTTGCTTGTATTACGTATGGATCTTTTGAGGCCAGCAGGATGTAAAAGGAGTTTGTCTTAAGTGCAAAGAGCTCAATTGTGGAAAGTCAATCAGAAGTCAATGAACAACTTTTCTTGTCGCCACGATGCCATGGCCGTCCGTGTCCCCCAAACTCGTGTCAAATTCTCCTGTCGGGGAGAGACATGACTGGGGATACTGCCTCCAGAAGAATGATCAGGCTTAGCACCACTACCGCTTCTGATTCAGTTTCCGCCGCTTAGTGCCATCTGCACCATTATTAAGTTTGAACTCATTGGCGTAAACATTGAAGAACTCGTTAGGTTCTTGAGGGTGTGCACCAGTGATATCATGGAAAGCTGTCGTCGAGATGTAATTGGTCTTACCCTCTCGAACTAGCGAGTAATACTCCATTAGATATTGTAGCTCGGTTTCATCACTGTCCGACTGAGCGTGCAGGATCCGATTGGCCTCGGCCCTATAGAGCATCAGTAATGGTACGGAGTAAAGGTACGGATGCGCGACCAAGGTTACTCACTCGGATATGTCTTCGAAAGCCATTTCCTGTCCTAGTGCTTGACTTGCAGCGGTAGCAAGCTCGTCACCAGTCGCAAGCATTGGCCCTATGATTGTAAGCGCTTATTCTCAGGGTCAGGGTAAAAAGTGTATCATACCTGTCAGAACGATCAATTGGCCGCGGTGTTTGTCGCTGAAGCCGTGCTTGCCTTTGCCGGAAAGGACGTGTGCTGCAACTTGAGCAACATCCTACGTAATTTAGTATCAGCCCATGTGTTATCTAATTATAGGGGAGAAACAACCCACCCCGAGCGCAATCGGCGCGAATTTATGCTGCTTTCCAACTGGAAGAGGAATGACTCCTTCTTTCTGTGCCTGCGGAGCATAGAGGAGGAGATTCTCGGCGTAGAATCCAGCTCTATCTTGGTAATCAGCAATGGGAATCTACTTGTTGCAGAACAGCACCGCCCTACCTAATAACAACCGGAGAATGTCCGGTAGAGGTTTGCGGGTCTCCCTTGGAAGATAGGACACGACTTTCGAGATCAATGAACTCTCGCAGTTTTGGTTGGCGATCCCGTTCGGCAAGGTCACAGCCCGCGGAGCTGATAAAGCAAACGTTCGGCACATTGGCCTTTTTAGCAGCATCGATCAGCTCCGTAGTGATGTCAAATTTGGATCCGTGTGCTGGGGGGATAAGGCACAACGTGTCTGCACCAGTCTCGCGCAGGGTTTCGACCATCTCCTTCACTCGCCCAGGCTTGTGTGGAACGATTTTGGCACCGAGCCCGGCCAGCTCCTTCGCGGATTTGGACTCAGGATGAAGTGTGAGACCAACAACTGAGTTGATGGCTTTCTTAAACCCATTATCTGTTAAGAGGAGCTCAGCAATAGTGAAGCCGGTGTGGCCGTCCACTGCAGTAATACAGAGATTGCGCGACATAGTGGGCATTTTGGAGAACAGAGTTTGTTGCAAAGAAGCGAGTGCCTACTCCAGTTGGGGAAGTAATGAGGGGCATTATCTATCTGATGAACAGAGATCAGGACGTCATCCGAAAAACCTGTTCACCATTGGAACAAAATCCAGTATATATGCTAGCGGTTCATAGGAGATCCCACGGTCGGAGAGTTCCCATGACATGGACAAGGCCCATGTTGTCGTGCTGCTTGATTTCGGGCCGATTACAGCTAGTTGACATCATGTCTTGTACTTCGCAGTCAGAATCTCATCGAAAGGTTTTATGCGTGTCTAGCCTGGGGTAAGTGAAATGGTGAGTGTCACAGAAGGGTGGTGTTTTACTGGTCTGGCAGGTATTGTTGTGTACCTCTCCCAGTTTCCTGTCACCACTCTCCAATTTCCTTGCTAGCTCGCAACCCTAAATATATTCCGGTTCCCCGGGTGGGTGTGGGTCATAGTAAAAAGGTCTCGGCCAGACGGGCCGGGGTGGTGGCGAGTATGAGTGACAAGTCGCCCCTCCGGCAAAACAGGGTATACTAGCTTGGGTACATGTTCACATAATCAACGAGGCATCTCTCCATTCGTGACGAACCATATATCCATGGCTACAACTCCTTGACGGCATGACTGATTCCTGTCTTCTCTGCTGTCACATAGTCTTCCCAGACCTGGTTGATGTCATTCTTGTAGATGAAATCGGTGTCCCCGTAGAGGAAGTGGTTAATCTTGGCCTGTAAAAAGTGATCGAAGTTGTCATTTTCTATCCGAGCTTGGCGCAACTTCTCTTCCACTCTATCCAGGTGCTTGTACATTCTGGCGTAATATGGAGACCGAACGGTGTTGAAAATCTCGAGAGCGTCCTGTACTGGACGAGAAGCAGCCTGAGTATACTCCAGCGCCCGTGCGAGAATCCAGCCATCTTCCATAGCGAATGTCGCGCCGGAGCCAAAGGCACCTAAATAACTGTCAGGAATATAAGACCCTAAGAAATCTTCAAGGGGAGGGGCGGAAACGTGCCCGAGAGAGGGTGGCTGGCATCTCCAATCAGGGCCACTTTGTTGTCAAAGCCCACAATCCTGTTCAGCCGTGGCCCAGCAAACATCGCAAACTCTCTCCAGGCTCCTTCTGGAACGACTCCCACAGCGTCTTTTATTCGCTGGTCGAAGGTCTGTTTGCAAGTCAGCGTGTTGACGCGATCCCTGGAAGCGAATGTCCACACCTCGACACGAGATGCTACGCGATCATTGGTGGCAGGAATCCCCCAAACGACAGTTTTCCCGGGGGTCTCGGGCTCACGATACCCTCGCACGGTAATTTCAAAGGCTGGGTCCGTCTCAGCTGCATCATCTACATCCGAGAAGTAGACATGACCAGACTCCCCCACCACCAGCCGGTGGCTGATGTGATGTCCGGGAGATGAGACAGACTGGACTTGGGAACAAGAACACGCCAAGCAATGGTCCTTGTGAAAGCCAGCTGATGGTCGGGAAAGAGTGCCCGTCGGACAACCTTCCGGAGAACTGCTTGTTAGGCCGAGTCGCTGGATTCCAAGACTGCAAGCTTACCGATTGTATTCCATCCGCCCCGATGACAAGATCCGCAACAGCTTCTGTTTGATCATGAAATGCCAAACGCACTCCCCCGGCTGGCAAATCCTCGACATAAACGAGCTTCTTGTCAAATTGAATAACTCCGTGAGGGACTCGCGTGAGAAGGGCCGACTGGAGCTGCGTTCTGCGGGCGCGAATCGCCCCTCGAGAGTCCGCCTGCGCATTCTCGGGCTGCTGCACGACACTGAGAAGTTTACCTGTGAATGCGTTCCTGGCGACGTTCGACAGCGGTTGTCAGTCAGGCTGGAGTTCCAAACCAACACTTTAGGGACATGGGTACCTTTGCTGTGTGTTGGACTTGGAGCCTCCCTTGACCCCGTCGCTCGCTCCCAGTAGGTCAAGGACTTTCCACGCGTTCGCAGTAAGACTGATTCCCGCACCAGCCTCTCGAGGCTCCGGGCTCTTTTCGTAGAGAGTGACCTGAAGGAACGGGAGCTGCGAGAGGGCGATGGCCGCGCCGAGTCCACCGGGGCCACCGCCGATAATCGCAACAGATGTCAATGTGCGCCCAACCATGTTGATTCTATCCTGTCGGCTGTGTGTATTCCTTCACTGTCACTACACAGACGCACTTGCATAGGCGTCGACAGGTATACAGGCGATCGCATTGGATTGCGATTCAGGCTTATCAATCACATGAGCCCATAGCACGCCATTATCATGTCGGAATGTGCCATCCGCCGTTGGTACTTTTCTTCCAATGAATCTACCGGTTGAAATGTCTGCTCTTAGCATGGCTCGGAGGTGATAGCGAAGAAATACGTAGCCTACCGGAAGCAGTGAATGCCGAACGTCTTAGTCGATCATGATGGCATCTTCGCGACGGCGGGAGCGTGCCTATGAGATTTTAGACCTGATGCGCCCGAAAGGAACGTGAAGCCAAACTACCGATTCATGACCAGAATTGAAAGATCCAGGTTGTGGACTCGCATTTGGCATTTTTTGCCTTTCAGGCATGATTTCGCGCCCGCCAAGGTGCCCGCCTGATACGGCTCTAATCCAGCTGACACAGCAACACACAGCCTAGAACATAGAGACGCATGATAAGTCTCTTTGTAGGCATCAAACGCTAGTTCGATCATATATTGACAGCCGTGAATGAGGCAAGCTCGTAGCTGCTCCACAGTGAAAGCGGCTTTGGTGAAATGCCCCGAACATGCGCTCTCGGCCCAAAAGAGGGAAGGGACACAAGGACCATCAACAAGCTATTGGGTGGATGTGCTCTATATGCTACGGGATCTGCTCTCTAGTCCTCCATTATCTTAGAGTTGGCCCCAACTACTTCATGGGGAGACAGTGGCTCTGGCTACTTACTTAATTGGGAGACAGTAGACTGGCCCCGACTACTTCGTGGGGAGATAACAGACTTGGCTGGCGATCTTACGAAGCACAATGTCCGGTACTGGGCACGACTATCCGAGTGGTTCCCACCCCCCAAGCACCACACAAGCGCTAGCATGGGTAGGAATGCTTCTTCACTGATGTCTGCTTGAAAAATCCTGATCATACGAGTCTAGATCCAGCCGCCTTGTCAGGTCATTCGCCTCCTGGAGATGCTCCCACAACAGCGGCGTTTCGTAGTCTCAACATTTTTCCCGCCAGTGTGTACCGGCAGGGTTCGCAATTGCTTGTCAAAAACGGTTAACCACACTGAGATATGCTGAAGGGGGCTCGACGCGGTTCCTGCTGGGATGCATTTCTTATCTCCGCGCGCTATATATCATTTGTAATCATGACCTTCGTTCACTCAGAGATCTATCAAGTGTTCGAACTGGTGGGTCCACTTATCCCCCCAAGTTTCATACTGGCCAGAGTGAGGGCTGGTTTAACCCAGGAGGCGAGCATCAGAAAGCCAAGCCCATAAACTATATTGGAAGGAGGTTGAGAAGATGGCGACATGCATTATATGAAACAAATCAAGGTCAAATGCGTACTCATAAGGCTAAGATCTTACATGGAATCCTTTTGAGATGACTTGCGTGAATCTAATGGTATATAGAAAACTACTTGATTGTCACGATGAGGGCGGGCGAAAGATACCCAAGAGGATCTTGTAGTTATTTAATTATTTTGCTAAGGACCTAGTCATGAATATTTGGATTATCTTGCAATCTATTCATTTCTGATCCAACACACCCAACATGCAGGTAGGCGAGGCCTGGTTGCTGTCGGGCCGGGAGGGTAATCCTGGTTCTGCTAGTACTGGCTCATTATTCCTCTGTCGGTGTCATCGCAAGTAGTAGCAGATCGATTCGGCCCATCTCGTCACCGTGCACCTACGCAGTCTTTCCCGCCAGCAGCAACCCTTTTCCGTTGATAAAAACGGCCGAGGGAACACAGATTGCCTATGCGACATCTGTCGTGTCAACGCTCAATGTCGCCAACCACAAATTGACCGAAACATAGGGCTCCGGAAGCAGCACCGGTCTGGCAACCCCTACACCGACCGGGTTCCCTTTCACTGCCACAACTGACGATGACGATAGAGTCATCGCATATGCCACATCAACGTTTTCGTATATGGATGTTTCTAGTTACAGTTTGACCTATACCTACGGCGCGGGTTTGTCTACAATCATATCAACCCGACAGCCAACCGCTTCGTGCGCCATATGGGACGAGATTGCCGCGTATATGGTTCTGGTCTATGATGTTCACTATTGGACCGTTGATGAAGCTGTCCTCGAGTACCATTTGAAGAGAGAGGATTCTGGGTGTGGGCTTGTTCCTGCTTGGGATTTCAATTCTACCATCAATGGCACTGTAGCAGCCAAGTTCAATTTGCTATTGCTGATCGGGGCTAACGGCGTAGAACATGCTATCCGTTCGGCAGGGGGGCCCCAGAGTATGCAGTGCCACGGTCATGGAGTGGACGTTTTTGATGGAGAAGACACGGTCCAGGATATTTATAACGCACTCTACGCAGAGATCCGAGCCATAGATGGGCGAGTGAAAATGCTGCTGCGAGCTGTACTTGTTTCGACCTTGAGAAGTCCATTCTCAGACCATTACTCAGACATCAATCTATTGCACCAAATAATGCCTAAAGACCCAATTCTCTATGCCGCCCGTATTATGAGCTCGAAACTTTTTTATATGTCTGTATCGTTGCAGCTCAAATGCTCCTATGCCATTCATCTAAACACATGCAGGGCGCCAATGAGGCTGGCTAACAGCCCGAAAAGAAATATCAAAGCCCCCATGCTCTTCGCTCCAAACCTTCCATCTCGCTCTAACGCCACCCGTGCTCGTTCGGGAAGGGGAATATAATTGAGAGTGACTGCGGCGGCCATCTCTCTCTTGTTTGAGTAGTAGGCCGGGAGAACAAGATACTTCAGAACGTAGCGGCAGATGATCCAGTGCTTGAACGAGTCAAATGATTGAAGCCGGGTTGTGAACTGTGACATCCTATCCACAGCCTGAAGGCGCTTTGCAAGCAAGCCCGTACATTGGCCCAAGGTGTCCTCTATGTCTTTACTCGTTGGCTTCCCTTTCCCGGATGGAAGTCGAAGAAGGGTGACACAAGCGTTGGCAATATCTGCCGCACATTCCATGGAAATGTTCGCTCCTTGGCCAAGGTTGGGCGTCAGCTAATGGTGGAATTGTAAGTACACGCGTTGAACCATTTCCGCTTAGTGAAACAGGGTTGCGATTACCTTAAAGGCACAGTCACCGATACAGGCGATCCTGCCATTGCTCCACGCTCGCAGCAGGCCCTCGGCCAACGGGACCGAGGCGATGTTGGTAGCGGTAGACCACAGATCCCTGAACCTGGCGTCGCCCCAAATGTGATAATCTAACAGGGCTTCCACTTGAGCTTGAATCTCCGATGAGGAATGCCCTGGTGGTGTGGACGGAGGGATAATGGTTCGATCAAGCTTCACGTTCACGAACCAGTAGATCGTGCCATCCACATCCGGAACGATCAAGAACGTCACACCTGTGTAAACCCGATTGACTATTTCATGGGGCCCCAAGATCGTCTTTTTTGGTTTCGAGCTTCCAACGAGGCATATGTAATCAATTTTCATGCGCTCTTGTTCTTCGGCTGTTGAACCTGGTTCCCTACTTTCGGCCACCTTCCACATCTCTGATCGTACCATGCTATGGACGCCATCTGCACCAATTATCAAGTCACCTGTAAACTCACGGCCGTCCGCGGTTTTGACAATGACGTTCTGGCCCGGCACGGAGCTTGCCCGTATGTTCACAGCCTTGGCGCCGGTGTGGACGTTCGATGTGTCCTTCAAGGATTGGTACAAATGCTCTAGCAGCTTCTTGCGGCTTATCGTCGAAATTGGATAGCCCAGGCTAGATCAATTGTCAACGGTTAAAAATGGCAGAAGTTGCAAAACAGGATAATAAAATATAAGAACAGGGAAAAATCCTCAAAAACCAAAACTTCGAGATACGTACCTGGCCTTAAACCATGCCCAGGTAAAAGAGTTAAAACTCGACCCGTTCGGAAAGCCCGTGTGATAAGAGTTGATATCATACAGGTCTTTTCTCAGACGGTTATAGATACCTAGTTGGTCAAGTATGCGCGCCCCATTCGGCTGGAGTGCGATCGCGGCCCCGATGTTGGCAGTGATCTCGCGGTGCTTTTCAAGAACAACGTAGTCGATACTGGTCCTATCTAGGCAATTAGCAAGAGTCAATCCCGCTATGCCCCCTCCTATGATGATAACCCTCAGGTTCTCTTCCTGGATGGTATCCATTGCGATATCTCCTCCTTCGCAAGGCAAGTGGGAAAGGGGAGGTGGAAAGAGTCATTCGTGGTTTATTCCCAAGACCTGATGTTCATTCCCCAGCCCTGACTGACTCCCACCCTCGCCCCCCTTACCCAGCCTGCTGAACTCGCCTGTGCCAAGCCGTACAGATTCCCGACATTGGCCCCCGAAACGGATCGACTCCGCCGTCAACTCAAAGCAGCGGCCTGTTGGGTTCCCACCATGCGCACAACTCACAGGAGGGGTTTTCCAATGAGCCATCGAATTCATCTCGGAGCGGTGAAGCGAACAATGACAGCTGGGGTTATGAAGGCACTTTACTCCGGCAAGGGACAGAATGTGGATTAGGCAGAATGTTGGTTGCACGACGTGATCTAGCGGTCCGTCGCGGAATTCCCGCTTCCGGGCTCCGTAGACCGTCTCTTCCAACGTCCACCAATGTCAACAATATCTTGCATAGCGCTGGTAAGCTGTGTAACTGCAAAGCGGCCTTGTAGGTCGGCACAGTACTCTAGATATTCTTTATTCACTGACTCACCGCCATATGAATCGCGCGACCACGCTGCATACAAATACATTAATGCCTGCAAGGAGCCAGAGAGGTGCGTGACATTGCAGGATCAGATGTGGAAGAGAGGAGAAAAACCAATGGAGTTGAAAGATTCTGATAAGTGACCATCCTACGTTAGAGCGCCACTAGGTTCCAGTTACACAGAAGGACAGCCTTGCATCCTGATATTAGAGAGGAAGGACTACTTGACGCCGCTATCTATAGATTATACACAGGTATGTGCGGGTCCGAAAGAGGACTCGGATGATGCGGGCACGTAGCAAATTTCGTGGTTCGAACCAGCACTATACCCCTAATAAAAGCTTTTTCCATTTTTTTTTTCTTTTCTTTTCTGTCTTAGAACAAGGAGGAGCTATACGTAGAAAAAATAAATGATGCCTAAAACGTTCAAAATAGATACGATACATACTTTTGTGCATCCGGTCCGACGAGCAGATGGAATCTTATCTATTGTGTACAAATGGCGAGGATCAGTATACACCATGGTGCGGAGCACGAAGCAAGGCTCAGGCCCAAGGCGCCCCGATAACATATTTCCTTTGTACTACACACTCCGAGAATGCTTGTTATGCTCATGCCTGGTGGAGAGAGCTTTTGCTGGTCATTCTTGACGATCCAAAATATGCACATGTGCCGTTGTGTCTGGAATGCACCAGACCAAGCTCCCTGCAGTAATTCTGGATTGCCACAACCGGCTCTGCGGAAGCTCGTTCAAACTGGGCAAAGAAGGAGATTGGGTGGCATACAGAATGGCCGCAAACTGTACGGTGAACAAGTCTAGACCAGCCCCTGGGCCACCTAGCATTGTGCGTCTTGCTGCAACGGTACCTTAAGCTCATGCACCCGTTTGCTCTGGTTACCATGTCTAGTAATTCAGTTATGTGATGCTGCCGGGGGTGGAAGCCTCCGGCTGAAAATCCCGGTATTGTTGGTAGTACATTAAACACTCGAACCCACTTCGGCTGTCTATTTGAAAGCAGCAGTCTCTTCCTTTTTGTTCTGGTCGACGCCGTACAACCCAACCTCACTTGCCATATTCTGGTAGATACAGCTTCCACCTACTCGTGAAAGATGGCCAAAGACGCGATCACCGATCGACCCCTTCCTGCCGGAACGAAGACAGAGTCGGGCAAAGAGCGAGGTCCAGAGAAAAGCATTACCAAGCTGGATACTTGGAGAAGCTTTGCCAAGTACGGATGCTTCGATAGCGAAGCGGAGCAACAATGGTGGAATGACAGCGGAGCGCTGATAGCGCGTTTTCTCCAGATAATGGATATGGACATCCACCAGCAGTATCAGTATCTGGTCTTCTTCCGCCAGATGGTCATTCCAGCTCTGGGACCTTGGCCGCCAGTTCGTCGGTGCTGCCTGAATACTTCGGAGATCGTGTGGGAGCCCAGTGTCAACTGGGGCCCGGGAAATCCTGTGCTTAGGGTCAGTATCGACCCAATCAGCAAAATCACCGCCACTGCTTTGGATCCGTTGAACATCGACACGGTCAATAGTATGGTTTCTCGACTGGCCTCGCTGGGGCTGGAGGGGTTCGACCGCACACTCCATTACCATTTTACCCGCGAGTTTTGTATCCCAGAGGAACGCTTGAAGACTTTCCAGCAAGAGAGCAGAGAGCCGATTGCGTGGTCGCAAACACTCCTTGGCTTTGACTTCAAAGACGGCAAGATAGTCACGAAACAGTACCTTTGGACCCGACAAGCTAGCCACGCGAGTGGTCTACATCCACACGCTCTAATCCGCCGCGCCGTTGCGGGTGTTGAACCCCAGATGCGATGCTCGGAGGCAGTCGAGTTAGTCCTGGAGTATATGGAGAAATTCCACGCCTCGACGCCGGTGCCGTTCTTTAGTTGGGACCTGGTCGATCCGTCCAAATCGCGACTGAAACTTTACAGTGTAGACTGGAAATGGACCTGGGCCAAGGTCCAAGAAGTCTGTACACTCGGGGGCAAGCTCCAAGGCCCACTAATCGACCGCAGCCTAGATATCCTTGCAAAACTGTGGGATATGCTAAAGCTGGACGAAAGCAAGCCTACAATGGGGGCGATTTGGAACTTTGAAATCCGTCCTGGCCATGCCCAGCCCAGTATCAAGTTTTATTTCGCGCTCTGTGATCTAACTGATGCCGAAGCTGCACAGGTAGTGTCGCAGTGGTTTGACCTTCTCGGATGGCATGAAAAAGCCAGATCATATCCGGAGATCTTGAGATATCTTCAGTGAGTGCTAATTATTTTTTTTTTTTGTATGTGCGCGTTTTGACATTAGATGATAGGCCGAATCGCAATCTTGATACAACAAAGGGTTCCCATTCATGGTTGTCAGTTATGGTCACAGAGGACAGTGCTTACACGTCACTTTACTATCATCCCTTGGGTAATGGACCTGATGATCATAAGATCCGGGAATCGTGGTTTAGCACGGATTGATTTTAGGAATAGCTATTTGGCGTTCATCAAACACCTCCGTTGCGAATTCGTTAGCTAAGATGGATCTGCTACCTCTCCGCCCAGGCCAGCATGTGCCTCTCTCAAGAATCCAGCTCGTATGCCGCAGATTTAGTCGTTTATTATGATCCCGGATGCCTTCTTTAGCATGTTGCTGCAATTTGACACTGACGGATATCTTATGCCATTTATGCAAGTCTACTCCACTTAGATAAAGAACCGCCAGATGGCAGCTTGTTTCTCTTATTTATCAGTGGTTTGAACATATCCTGAACAATAGTACCATCTCAGGCAGGCGAATAATTTCCACGCATGATATTCTTGCCTTGAAAGTGGATTTTGATTTATACATATGTTATCCGAATCGTTAAACACTTTGATCATTACAAGCCATGGGGTAAACTTCGCTCAAGCGGAGAGTCTCTTTGAACAAATTTCCATTTTCACCGTCCTTGTCTACACTCCTATTAGTGCGAATGGTACGTATTAATTCTGCTTGACTAATTAGTTCTCTGTTTTAGCACGGTCTGTATTTCTCAGGCGTAATATACCAAACTAATCAAGATCAATTTCTGGCACATTGGTATTCCATCCCAGCACCAGCTCCATCCCACGGAACAGGCTCCAGCTAAAGTACTCCATGAATAGGATGCCATCAGCGACTTTTGGACTCAGCTTTCTATGCTGCCGTGTGAGGTAGACGCCAGCCAACCCTTTGTCCCATTCAGGGCAGCTGGATTTCCTCTTTCCTCCGTCTCAGCGAGATCTTCGCCATCGGATCAGTGAAAAGATTGAAACCTAGGCTGACAATATGTGGAGGCCGATTATCAGTGAGCCGGAAGTCGTACTTGAGGAGCATATGGCATAGAGCGATCTTGACCTCGTTTGCGGCGAAGAAACGACCCGGGCATGCATGCTTGCCGTACCCAAATCCCATGTGATTGGGCGTCGAGGAGACCAACTGAGCGTATTTCTCTTGCTCCGGTGATTGACGGAGGCGCAGAAACCGATGGCCGTCGAAACTGTGAGGCTCTGGGTACTCGTTCGGATCCCACATGGAGTCGCTGGATACCATGACCGCGGCACCCTTCGGGATAGTGACACCGTGGGATAGGTGAATTGTATCCTCGGAGACACGACCCATGGAGACTGACATGAAGGAAGCAATGTTAGCGCGATGTGCATGTTCTATCAGATTGAGTGTAGGGTGGAGCTAACTAATCCTTGTGGGCTTCAATCGCTGACTCTCTTTCAGGACGCTGTCCATCAGCTTTAGGTTGAAAAGACCCTTGCGAGTCCAGCCTTGATCCTGAATGACCGAGATGATTTCCTGCCGCATCTCACTGAGAAGCTCTTCCCTCCCGCAAATGTCATACAGCACCTGCGTCATCATATCGGCTGTCGAGTGGATTGCTGCAAAGGAAAGAAGAAGCTGCGTGATCGCTGCATCATACGGACGTCCTTCACACGATTCCTCCACCCAGTCAATTGCGTCGGACAGACGCCCTGCTGCATCTTTCTCACTCTTCCTCTTGGCTAGGACCGCGGAGATCATCGCGCGGGCTTGCTCAATCTGCGTCCTTAGCTTTTGACAGGCAGGCAGGAATCGAGCGATAGTGGGACGCAGACGCTTAGGCCATAGGAATAGCGCCTGCGTAGCTTCATAGACATGCGTAGTGTAGGTGATGGTGATTCGATGCCACTCGGGGTTCCGGCATAGATCGTCCCCAGTGAAAACTTTGGAGGATAGCTGCGCGACGATTTGAAGTATACTCGGCTTCAGTATGAGTTCCCTCCACTCTTGGGACTTGAGTTAGGATTTCTGCAAGCCGGTTTATATCATTTGGGACTGCTAAATCGCCTACCTGGATTATCGGTCCAGTTCTTGGAGAGCGCATCGGAGGTCTCGGCAGATAAGGGCACTACCAGGCAGTCTGGGAAATTGTCACGGTTAATGAGAACAATATCTATTTCCCCACCTCTCCTTGCCAGGTGCATCTTGAGTCAACTTACCTAGAGCTTGCTGAAGCTGCTGTTTGATGGCGTTGAGCATTAGTTGACCCTCTACCGTTGCCACATTGAATGGTTCAAATCCGGGGATTTTCGAGTGAAATTCCTGTCATTTCATGGTCGTCAGTGAACGACATTGCTCGAGGCCATCAATATCCGTACATTCGCCGTAAACTTGCTCAAACTCAGTCGGTCATCGTTGCGGAGTTCCTTTGCGTACTTGTTCGAGAGCACGAGGATCGGACCGTTGTCGGTTATCATGCAGAAGGCGTTTTTAGACTAAAAAGAAGCCATCATGTTGAGAACATCTCTTGTTTATGAGCGACAAGAACAGTTGTTGGACTGTTAGCTTACCGCGGAAAAGCCAGACTTGATCAGAGCCGCTGCCTGGGTTTGGAATCGTCGACGGGCATTTGTGAGGAGGACTTCGTATTTCTGCTTACCATTGACAGCTGGGAAATCGTACAAGGGGCTTCCCGACAATATGTTAAGCAGAACCCATGCGAAGATTGGTATTGCGAGGAGATAAACAACGCCCAAGTTGGCGGGAAATACTTCGTAAATACTGGTGAGGACCATGGTTGTTCAATGTTGCTCTGTCCTAGCTACTGGGCTGTGTCGAACATGGCCGAGAATGGCTACCAACTTATATAAACAACCTAGCTGCGCCACCTTTTGCCTTAGGCACTATTCTGAGGGTAAAATCTGAGATGGAATGATGAACAAAGGCAGACTCCCTGCGAAGCCTAGAAGCAAGGTGGGGTGTCATACAGTGCTATTGCTTGTGAGTGCATATCTTGCATGCCAAGCCCATGCAATGACCCTTTTGGAAGTGACCAATTATGTTCGTGTGCAAGGGGAAGAAAACCAGACACAAAAATAAACTAAATCGAGTAAAGTAAACCTGAAAAACAACACCAAACTTGCTTCCAGGTGTCGCCCCAAAAAAGAGAAAAGAAGAGAAAAAAAAAGGAAAAAAAAAAATAGCGATCAAGGAATGCTGTTGCATGTTTTCCTGCGATCCTGTCTAACTCCTTACCGATGCATGTATTGACAACGCAACACAGCTGCACGACCAGTAGATGCTACATGATAAGATTTACAACATTGCTCGGGCCGCCACGAACCGCTCAAAGTTATGCACTTGGGGTATGCGTCATAATTCCACTGTAGACTCGAGTGTTCTCGACCGAGGACACATAGTAATAAGTTGACGATTTGATCAACTCTTTAGTCAATTTGGTCTCCTGAGCAAGATCAATCTGCGTCTAAGATGGCCATAATAAATCATACAGGAGACGGCGTCGTTCTCAGCTACGGGCCCTGTCTTGCTGGCGCTATCGGCTGCAGCATTTTCCTATCTTTCCTCAGAGAAAAAAAGATGCACTGGCACAAAGATTTCCCTTTTTTGATGGTAGAAAGGCGAATGAGTTCCTATACACGAATGCGAAAATCAGGTTCTTGAACCATGGCGCGGAGTATCTTCAGAGGTTCCAGGCTAAGGTGATATATTCGCGCACCCACTCAGAAAATTGACAGGAGATCTAAAACTCATTCCTTTCAGGCCCGGAACTTTCTTCTCATCACCGAGCGCGGCCGAAGATTTGTCTTGTCAGGCGAAGAATATGAGGACGAAATTCGTAACGATCACCGTCGGAGTCATGCTGAATCTCTCCAGTTGGTAAGCAAATATAACTTGGATCTGAGTTAACCACTACATCGTGAACGCTTCGAGCTAATGGAGATGGGAAAGAAGGACTGATGTATTGACTTGCCCGACTTTGAGCCCTTCTCCAATGAAAAGAGACACGGGAAAGTCGTCAACGACGTTGTCCTCAAGTTGATCAAGGCTCTGCGTAAGGACTTCCAGCGGTGGAGCCAATTTCTTACCGCAGGATTCCCGCTAACATGTACACCATTTTCACCAGCAATGATAAAAGAACCAATCATGGACGAGACTAATATTACCTTGAAAGAACGCTGGACGGATTCACCAGGTCAGCGAGGGAAATTGTTTCCTGGAATCTACAAGGGCCGATGGGGGAGTATATCTGCTAAATAAGGCCTGGAATAGATTGGCACGAAATTCCTCTCCACTCCAGTCTGGTCCGCTTGATTGCGCAAGTCTCCTCCGGCGTGTTCTTGGGGACTCGTCTCTGGACAAGTACCCGGAACTGATTCAGGCACTCCGGGAGGAAGTGACCTCGGTCGTACACAGGATGGTATTAACCTGGGACCTCGTAAAGGAAGAGATTCCAGGGAAGCTACCAAGGCACAGAGACTTTGCAGTTGATGAACTGGGAGGACTGGGCAGATCGACGGGAAATATGCTTCGCGGAAGAGGCAAACTTGACGCAGTGCGCCCAGGGCGGGATTCCCTTGTACTCCGTCGCGGCCGAGTCTGTTCGATATATCCAACGAACGGTCCTGTTTGCCAAAGAGAGGAACATCTGTCTTACAATTCGGAAAATGGGACATGGTCTTGCTGGAAGAGCAAGCGGACCGGGAGATTGAAAGGCATTTCCTATACCGCTAACTTTAATCCCTCAAATTCCGATCCGAATTAACAGTTAATTCGAGCACCCATGCTGGCGAGCTATACAAGGCTGACGCAGAACATGGGTTTCAGTGGTCGTAGGACTTTGCAGCACCGTCGGTGTCGCAGAGGGTTTTGTGCATAGCGGGGGGATGCCTATTGTGTTTCCCAAGCTCGGGTAGGGATCGGATCAGGTTCTGGAAGCTACGCTTTCGCACTGCTGATGTGAGCAATATCGTTCTTTCATTTTTCCCGATTGCTTTCAAAAGTGCAAAAAGCTAATACGGAGTTCTAGGGAAAACACGTCGCTGCCAATACATTCGAGAACTCGGACTTTTTTTGGGCCATTCGCGGCACCGGCGGAGGCACATTCGGGACCATCACCACGATGACTCTTGCAGCATATCCGGTCATACCCGCCACTGTCCCACGCCTCAGGTGCACCTTCGCTTCTGCCGATGAGACATACTGGATGGCAGTGCAGAAGCTCATCAGCATGTTTCCTCGAATCAATGCACAAAGGAATGCCGCAAAGGTCTATCTGTTCCCAGTCCTTCCGACTAATGCCTCATGGATCATGCTGGATCTCTTTGACTTAGATAAGACAGCGCACTCGCATCTTACTACTTTCCAAAGCTCCCTGAATGCGACTGGCGTACCCTGCGAACTGGATATTGCCTTTTATGACTCAGTGATGCGAGTTCGTCGCCCTGCCCAAAGGTGTAGACCAAGCGGGAATTGGCATCATAGCAAGATCTATCCGTCTTTCTGCGGATTTTGTGAGCTCTCCACAAGTGCCAGCCAAGATGGTCCGGACATTCTCAGAACTCCACCTAGGGGAGGAGACATTTTAGCTTGCACGTTCTGGGCGGCGGCCAAGTCATCTCTCATAAGAAGCGCATTGACAGCGCAATGCATCCGGAATGGCGGTCGACTATGGTCGCCATAAGCCAGGCCCTCAGGCTTCCATCTGGCCCACAGTGGGATGAGAGAAACGTGATCACGGGACGATTACATGACCACCAAATGCCTTTACTCAGGGATTTGGTGAACAGCAGCGGAGCTGAGAACCCTGCCTATCATGCAGTCGGCTTACTGAAGAATCGGAACTTTCAGAATATGTACGGGGGCACCAACTACAATCGACTGCTGGACATCAAACACGTGCTCGATCCCCCTGATGACATAAAGCCGTCAATGATGGATACGATCTATGGCTCTCTCAAGAAACCGCCAGAAGCAACCTGTTCAGCACTCCCCATATCTTCGCCTGTAGTCAGTTGGTTGTCTTGAAAAGGCAGACGCTCATTTTCCCATTCCTCTTAGGACTATCAGCAAGGTTTTCTGACTGCCTCGGCTTTCCGAATCTTGCGCAAGAAAAGAATATATCCGACGTCAAGTAAGAAACATATGACCATATGCCACTTCGCCATGGGAGACACTAGCCAGTCGAATTCATGCGGCCAATAAGTCCCTCGTAAGATTACAGAGACAATTCCCACGTAAGAACCAAGAAACCGTGATAGCCTATCATAAAGGACGAAAAGAAAAAAAGGAGCATAGAATGAGCATTATTCCTTCCTATCTGAATTGCCAACAAGGGGTCATCTGACTTACCAGATTATGTAGGAAGTACCACGAGAGCCCCCTCGGCTTATCAACTGACACCAAGCACCGACACAAAGCATCTCCAGACAAAAAAAGGCGCCCCAGTTGGCGGCTCTCCCAGCGCCTACTGTCTCTGCCAGAGCTACGTGCCCGGAGGCGAAGGCAGCGATTCCAAGCAGGAAAATCAATGTGATATTCCTCTGAACGAAGGGGGCATGGCCCCATTCACGTGGGGAGAATTTGATGGCCGAGTACATGATCAGCAAGTTCAGCATCATATACGTGCTGACCACTACCTTTTCGGCGAGGTTTTTCGACGGATAGATAAACGTGTAGACAAACTCCCAGGCAAAATTGCAACAGAGGGGCAAGATAGACATCCCGTAGGTGCGGTCTTGAAAAGATTGATAGACTGTACAAGAATAGTTAATTGCCCAACCAAGACCCTGAGCCAGCTGGGCTAGGTCGGCCATCCAGGCGACCTCCAGATACTCCGGCGGGGCGGAAGAACCATCAAACCAATCCATCGTGTTTGTTTTTTGCGATGTAGAAAGTGAATAGGGCGTATCTCCAGCTGATAGGGGCTGAATGATCGGACAATATGATCAGTTTATCTGACGCAAAAGCGCAAATTGTATTTGCGAACAGGGGACGACGACTGACTTCTTCCTCCGATTTGGGAACACTGTACAAGCTGTATTCACGTCTATAGCTTTGTTCTTTATGTTTAAGCGAAGCCTGAGACGAATGTATTGAATGGTAAGTCGGGTCCGAAAACGCTAATTTCCTGAAAACTGTCTTCCGGAAATCAGGTATCACCGCTTCTTGCCAGATACTGAGATGCTATTGGGCGGTATGCCTATGCATTGCATATAAAAGAGATACAACAAAGAGGCCGTGCAAAAGCAATCCCAAGTCCAGCCTGAGATGTGCATCTTGGGTCATTCGGATGATATAAAGGGGTAGAGCATATCATGCATAATGATGGGCTGTGAAAACTATGCCACGCATATCTAACAATGGAATTCCCGCCAAAGCCCTTACATTTACATCGGCAGATTGATAAGGTACGGACCGAAAGTCTGTTACACAACATTCCAGTGGATCCGCACGAGCAAGGGCTATCGGTCTTCGCCCACCCACACCGCTTTGATCCATTGTATCTTGAAGCGGTGTGGGTGGGCGAAGACACGGATACTGAGTAGTCTGGAAAATGGGCCACCGTAGTTGCAAGGAGCGGCACCTCAAGCCGAGGATATGTAGAGGCAGGATCTCAGGCAAGGTGAATTAAGGGTCGTGAGATCTAGCGGCAAAATGTCTTACACAATACAAGGAATTGCGTGGTGGTCTCAGACTCAGTCCACCACTATGCATATGCTTACACAGGCAAAGTTAGGAATGTTGTAAACCTTGCTTGAATCGAGGTGTACACTAATTTAAACACTAACACTGCATGAATATTGATAACCTGCTCTTCTCGTGTACAAACCCTCCCTTGGAAGGAACCCCCACCCCCCCCCCCCTTCCCTTCTCTATTTTCAAACTACAGCTCTCCAAGGCTAAGCGAATGCTTGAGAATAATGCCTAACAAAGTCTACTTGGGCCCTGTGGCTAACAGATGCATATAGCTCTTGCCAGTGCCTGCGCAAATTGTTATGAAACCTTTATGTTACTAGGAACTAATAGCAAATCCAGGTATTCAGAGGCCTCGTGGAGCTTCTCGTCCGACCACACACTACAGTCGTGGCATCTGTGAGGGACCCTTTCATTAAAAGCTCCAACCTTCTCTTGAAATGTCCTCGTGGAGAGTCCACAAAACTCGTGTTTTCAGTATTGATTCCCGATCCGAGACTGATGCTACTACCGCTGTACAAAGACTCCAAGATCAGCCATCTGCCACTTGGATGTTGTTATTGCAAACAGTGGGATATGCGACGACTACTCTCCAGTGCACGATGTCGATGTCCAAGTGATCAAGGAATGGTCTGAAGCGAAGAGCTATGGGCCAATCTACCTCTACCGAGCTGTGTATTCTCTACTGCAAAGAGTTTAGAACCCCATATTTGAGGGAGATGGGAGCCCTATTGGCAGCATCAACTGTATGGAACATAGAAACGTCCTCTCCGCTGCATATGGTACGAGTAAAACTATTCTACATTGGATGTTTTGCAAAATTCATTATGAAGCAGCCCATGTGGTCAGCTTCGCGGTGAACCTGGTTACGTTTATACACTTAACCTTTCTTCTCTGGGTGGTGAGCCACCGCAAGATCGTCATTAATCAGCACAATAGATTTCTTCAGACTGATATGGGAAACCGGGCGGTCAAGGTGTTTAACATGCGACCGTCTCAAACAATGGAAGCCAGCAAAGGGCGTCATGGAAATAGTAGGCCAACCAACACCCCTTGGAGAACTCTAAATGACTGACTGCTTCGCAGATTGACTCTCCCATCCGAGAAACGGTGGGTGCTCGGCTCTGCTGCAACGGTCCAAAGTTACCCTGGTAAAAGATGAGACTGGAAACGAGATTCGAAACGCCCTGAAGGGTGGCTAAAGATAATTCTATAGCCTGTCATAATTATTAGCTGTGACAAAGTACATGGATAGCATTCTTGACTGTGCTTGGTCTGGTCATCATTCTGGTAGAGGAAATGAGGAAGCAAGGGCCACGGCTACCTTCCGGCTCAGCAGGATCCCGCATTCTTTTGACTGGTGCTTACATCATGGGGGATGAGGTATTGTGGACCTAAATGAAAAAGCGCCGTACTGTCGCTTGCGATACCACTCTTCGCAGAATCTATCATCGATCTCCCATCAGTTTCAGTGTTGGCATCCATGGAGATTCCGTTAAATCCTGTGACCATGGATGAGGCTGATAAGCTGGTATCATCCGAGCCTCAAGAAAGTCATGACAGATATTTACCTATTCGAAAATTGATCCCTCTCGTGCTGGGCCTATCTCTGAATGTCTTTGCGACGTCACTGGTGAGAACCTTGAATTTAAATCGCCCGTTGTTATTGTATGATACTGACATCGAAACCTGTCTAGGACAATACCATCATCACAACAGCTATCCCAACGATCGCAGACCAATTTCATTCCTTGGACGATGTTGGCTGGTATGGAAGTGTGTACTTTCTCACAACATGCGCAGTAACCCTTATTTTCGGCCGACTATATACCTTCTTCAATGTGAAATGGGTGTATCTGTGTGCTTTGCTTGTCTTCGAGATCGGGTCTTTTCTCTGTGGTATAGCCCCTACATCTACCGCCTTGATCACTGGGAGAGCTATTGCTGGCCTGGGTAGTGGAGGTCTCCTCACTGGTTCTCTGCTCATCGCAGTAAATACGGTCCCGCCGGAGACGCGGCCATTACTTCTTGGAATTGTCTCATCCGTGTATGGGGTCGCGAGCGTGGTTGGGCCATTGTGAGTTATGTCTAATGCATTTTCATTGGTTGAGATTATCATCTGACTGATGTTTCACAAGGCTGGGAGGTGTTTTTACAGATCATGTAACCTGGCGCTGGTGTTTTTACATCAATCTGCCCTTGGCCATTCTGCCTACACTCATCATTCTATTTATGTTCAAGCCTCCCTCACCCAAACAGGGAATACCATTGAGCCAGAAGCTGTTGGATTTGGATCCAATTGGAAATATCTTGTTTGTCGCTGCGGTCATCTGCCTTCTTCTAGCAGTGCAATGGGGTGGCGTCAAGTATGCGTGGAAAAGCGCTTGGATTATTGCTCTCTTCGTGACGAGTGGTGTTCTTGGTATATCCTTTATTGGACTCCAGTGGTGGCGCGGCGATAGGGCAACGCTACCAGGTCGGATTGTAAAAAAACGCGGAGTTTGGGGGTCCGCCTGGTTTATGTTTTTCATGGGAGGTTCCTACTACAGCCTTCAATACTATGTGAGTGGCGTATTGTCGCACAAGGAAATGTTCAAGGAACTCAGGCTAAGAATCATTCCGCCCAGCTGCCGATTTGGTTTCAGACAGTGAAAGATCGAACGGCCGTCATGTCTGGAGTCATGACCCTGTCGATGATCCTGACAGTGACGGCCGCTTCAATACTCTCTGGCGCTTTGGTTATGAAGGTGGGCTATTTTAACCCATTTATGATTGTCGGCTGCATTTTGGGCATCACAGGCGCTGGACTGCTTACGACACTACACCCTGATTCCGGGCACAGCAAATGGATTGGCTATCAGGCCTTGCTGGGAATCGGTGTTGGGCTCTGTATCCAGTTGCCTTTTACAATCGTGCAGACGGTCAACAAGGCAGAGGACATACCCGTTGCAACAGCCTTTATGACCTTCATTCAGACGCTGGGTGCCACACTTGCTCTGGCAATCTGCCAGAATGTGCTACAGGTATTTCTGCGTGCTAATATCAGCAAGCGGGTCCCCTCAGCCGATGCGAGTAAGATTCTTGCGGCTGGCCTCACAAACTTCCGAAATTTTGTGGCCGCTCAGGACCTTCCAAACATGGTCAGCGCTTACAACGATGCAATTATGGATATATTTTACGTTGCAGTTGCGTTCTCGGTGCTTGCGATTGTCGGCGTACTTGTGCTGGAATGGCGCTCGGTTCGGCAAAAGCAGTCTGACCACGTAATTGGCGACTGACGAGGTCTAGTCAAAAGGTGGTCGGAAGGTGGCAAATCCATAGAATTATAAGTATGAGGGGGCAAACTATGTACGGGAAACGGAGGCTTTGGAGCAGAACCATGACTATAGACCAGATTAGTTGACTTGGTTGGTTGCTCGTTGTAGTTTTATGCTTTCTTGCAGGTCTGGAAAAATATGTCCTTCACACCGCAGTGGGAATGTACTTTTGTGCCTGTTTTTTCTCCTTGTCCTATCTAAATTGTAGACCCACACCGCTCCTTGCAGTTTTGTCTACTGATATGGCTGGCTGGTACGTTCCTCATGCCTGGTGCCAAGGTCTTCCAACAAGTAATATGCACCCACGCATTTCCTGGGCTATATTGGGAATTATGGCCGGTCGAACTGCATACCATGCAAGGGTGTAAGCCGGAGGACTGAGACGTGGATGCTGTTCACCACCGACATTCCTGCCCCCGCTGCTCTACCTACAGTAGGTATCTCCACCATCACATACATAGTAGTATCCTCACCGAGCGCCAGAAGAGCCATACATGTGACCGTTATTCTCTCGCCTGCCATCAACACCTATACCATTGGACTAACTATCTTTTTCGCTCGGTTGTCTATCAGAGATCTACGAATCACAGAGCCTCGACAGACTCCCGAATAACTCATACTCAACGTACTCCGACTTACAATCATGCCACCCGATAATGGATCTAGCACCCCGATATATCGGAACCTCATCCGTATTTCGCGATTTGACAGATACAACTCATTCATCGGTGTTTTTGGCGGAGGTAAGAAGCATTATCAGAAAAAGCACCACAGGCTAACGTGTGCCTACTCTCAGTCTGGGCAACATTGGTTGCAGGCACTCTGAGGATCAAGGAGGATCCCACCAGCATATCTGCGCGGAATGTCTTCTTACAGACGTTTCTTTGCTTCCTTCATTGCTATATCTTCTCTGGGGCCGGTATGGTTTGGAACGACTGGATCGACCGCGATATCGATAAGAACGTAGCCAGGACGAAGAACCGTCCGCTGGCGTCCGGCAGTCTCCGAGTTGCACATGCACTCTGGTGGATGCTGTTTCAATTCTTGTTGTCAGCCGCTATTCTGTACTGGATGCTAGGTGGAAAGTACCTGTGAGTAGGACCTCATTTCCACGGTGGGGGAGGAAGAATTCTTCTTACTGAAACATACCCTTCACCTAGGCTCTATACTCTCGTTCCTGAGACCTTCCTTACCATTCTCTATCCGTTTGGCAAGCGGCCAGCCTTCAAGAGACTCCATCTATACCCCCAGTATCTCTTGGGCCTAGCAGCTGTCAGTACGGTCGTTACCGGCTGGGCGGCAATCTACGGGGAAACAAGCCCGCTCGAAGCTGTCTTCCTGCGCTCGCGACCGCTTAGTTTCTTCGCCTTCTTCTGGATTATGTTTTTCAATACCGCCTACAGCTACCAGGATATTCGCGATGATTCTAAGATGAATGTGAACTCGTTCTATGTCTTTGTGGGAAAGTATATTCGCATATGCTTACTTCTGTTGGGCGGCGCAGTACTGTTGGGAATATATTGGACTATCAGCCCGCTGGAGTCGGTATGGCTGTGGATGTCTTGGATGGGCATTTGGTCAGCCTCCTACTTAGAACAGACAGTGGTCTTTGATCCGAAGAAACCTGAAACTGGTGGGTTTGTGCACAAGAGGAATTTTGCGCTTGGAGTTTGGACGGTCGTGGCTTGCGCTGTTGAGGTCATGTTGAGAGCATGATGTATGTAGCCTTTCTGACTCGGATAGATCTGCAGTTTGTTATGTAATCTGAGCTGGATATTTACGATGGGATTGGAACGCAGAAAGGGAAAAAAACCCAGAGGAAAACAAAAATAATTAATGAAAGAATGAAAAGATGAGTACTCTCTCTAACCCACTTCGTATGGTCCAGTAATCCCCATCTCTCTGTACAACATCCCCTATGGCTGAATTCTGAGTCTTCTTCAGAATGTAAGCCACAGCGAGAAATGTGATCTTAGCCTCTGTCACCGGTAGCTGTCATTGTTTCACAAGGAATGCAAGGCTTAGAGATGGTGTGTTGGGTTTCGTTGCATGAGACTTGCAAAGATACCACCTTTACGCATGTACAGGCTGCAATGCCTTTACGCATGTACAGGCCACACCGCTTTTCAAGGATATTGGAATTGGGTGAAAATGGCATGGCCTCTTGGGATGCAAGGGCGCTGCATGTGCGGATCAAGCCCGATGATCGCCCTTACAGTAGGGGCTAGGCCAACGTCTATCTATCGTACTGAAGACTGATAGAATGTGCTGATAGCCATACAAATCATGCTTGCCTGTCTGTTCCATCGAAAGCAGGTTTGAGTATCCTTTCGTTACATTTCTCATCATCATCATCGTCTTTCTCTTCTTCTTCCTTATCACTTTTGTTTTTACCGTGAAGTGGATGGAATAACCCGCCAGACATCACCCGAGGCTACTCATCTTTCTGTGCTATCAGGCAATTATTCCCTCTTTCCCTCATTACGATGGACGGCGAGAAGACGATACCGATTGCCATTATTGGCATGGGCTGTCGATTTCCTGGGGGTTGTAACACTCCTGAGCGCTTATGGGAGCTGTGCGCCGAAGCAAAGAGTGCTTGGTCTGAGATACCAAAAGACAGATTCAACCCATCAGCATTTTATCACCGCAATGCAGAAAAGAAGGGAACAGTGCGGCCCTCTCTGATTCCGGCGCCCCTATTTCCATGAAAGCGCCCCATCGTATACTCTTTTACGCTAATCATGGCAATAGTTCACCACCTGCGGAGCCCACTTCCTCGACGAGGATGTATCGGAGTGGGATGCATCTTTCTTTAATTTCACGAGTGATATGGCCAAGGTGAGTGGTGGATTGCGCCAGCTTTGAGTCGGGCAGTGTGTGATGGCTGATGTTGGAAATCTATCATGCAAAGACCATGGATCCCCAGATTCGACTTTTGCTAGAAACGGTGTTCGAAGCCCTAGAGTCGGGTATATATACCCCTTTTCTTTAATCCACACGCCTGATCAGGAGCAGTAGCCAGATACTTACTTTGTTCTTGATTTCTACATGAAGCTGGCTTGCCTCTGGAGAAAGTAGCTGGTTCAGATACCTGCGTCTTTGCAGGGTCGTGCTTCATGGACTATCACGACATGTTGATGAAGGACCCCGAGAGACTATCGCGATATTTCCTGGCGGGGAATATGATGACCTTCACGGCTAACCGCATCTCCCACTTCTTCGATCTAAAGGGTCCCAGCGTCAGTGTGGATACAGCATGCTCAACCGCCCTCACCGCGCTGCATCTCGCATGCCAGGCGATTCGAAACGGGGAGGCAAAGATGGGAATTGTGGGGGGAGCAAACCTGCTTCTTCATCCTACCACGTTTGTAGGCCTGTCGAGTTTGGGGTAAGTCACCACCACCACCCATAACTGCGACAACCATAAGAAGCTAAAGAAAACTGCTCCGGGAAACGTACAGTCTCACAGGACCCGATGGAAAATCATACAGCTTTGACATGCGGGCTCAGGGATACGGCCGTGGTGAGGGTGTTGCTAGCCTGGTGGTAAAGCCTCTCGAGGATGCTCTGCGAGACGGTGATCCGATCCGCGCAGTGATCCGCGAAACCGCCATCAACCAAGACGGGAAAACACCCACAATTACGTCTCCTTCTGCCAGCGCACAGGAGTCTTTAATCCGTGCATGCTACGAGCGGGCCGGGCTCGATCCGCGAGACACCCCTTATGTTGAGGCTCATGGGACGGGCACTATCTCCGGTGATACGACTGAGATGGCGGCGGTCGCTGCTGTGCTAGCTGCTAACCGTGATCCAAACGACCCATTGCGGGTAGGCTCTATTAAAGCAAATTTAGGCCATCTTGAGGCGGCCAGCGGTATGGCAGCTATAATCAAGGCTGTGAAAATGCTCGAGGTTGCTCAGATTCCTCCCCACAGCCTGTTGCAGAATCTGAACTCTCGCATAGATTTCAAGGGTCTGAATCTTGCGGTAAGATTAACTCCTGCTGACCAACACTGTCTCATCAACCCGTAAGCATGGGCTAACGGAGACATCCTGCAGGTCCCTCGCACCCTTGAACCCTGGCCAGAGGGGCAAGCGAGACGAGTCTCAATCAGCAACTTTGGAGCTGGCGGAGCCAATACCCATGTTATCCTCGACGCACCTGATTCTTTTATATCTAGCACGGATCCGGAAACTGAGCTACCACTGAATGGGATACATCCCACTCGCTTAGATGACCGCCTCGTCGTCTCTCTCAGCGCCAAAGATAAAACGAGTTTACGAACCGCCATGCGCTCGCTGGCAGAATACTTGGCTCAAGCACCAGCTAAGTGGACTCTGAATGACGTGGTGTATACCCTGAACGAACGCCGGTCGAATTTCCCGTGTAGAGTTTCTCTCACCGGGTCAAGCATTGACGAGATCCGGACTGCGCTGGCCCACGACGGGGTACCTGTCATTCAGACTAGCTCTAGCCCACGCCTCGGATTTGTGTATACAGGCCAAGGTGCGCAGTGGTTTGCCATGGGTCGTGAACTAGTCGAGAGATATCCAGTTTATCGCGAAAGCCTTGAGAGATCGGAGATGATCCTCGCGAAGCTGGGGAGTTCGTGGAGTCTGACAGGTACGTGCTAGCAAGGAGAATGAAGACACCGATCGCTGGAGATAACCGAGATAATAGAGGAGCTACAAAGAGACGAGCAAGAAACTAGGGTCAATGACCCAGCGTTCTCTTTTCCGCTTTCTGTTGCTGTCCAGATCGCCCTGACTGACCTGCTAGTCTCCTGGGGACTTCGACCAGCAGCCACAACTGGCCACTCGAGTGGAGAGATTGCGGCTGCATATTCTGCTGGGGCTCTCAGCCACGAGCAGGCAGTCGGCATCTCTTATCTCCGAGGTAACCTTATGGGGCGGTTCATTGAAGAGTCTCATATGCAGGGGGGTATGATCGCTCTCGGACTGGGCAAAGAAGCGGCCACCACACTGCTACAAGAGGTCACTTCAGGGATGTTGAGTATCGCTTGCATCAACAGCCCTTCTAGTGTCACTGTGTCCGGGGACATCTATGCAATTGAAAAATTAGAAGCCCTTTGCGAGCAGAGAGGAGTTTTCAATCGCCGTGTTAAGGTCAAGGCAGCGTATCATTCCCCGCATATGGAGATGGCCGCTTTGGCTTACTTACTGGAGCTGGAGAGACACATTCGGGTTCCCAATGGCGAGTTATCCGACATCATCCTCCTATCCCCGGTCACTGGGGATGTTATCGAGTCCGCAGTGAAACTAGGACCTCGACACTGGGTTCGAAACATGGTCCAATGTGTTCTGTTTGAGGATTGTCTGAGTAAGATGATTCTCCGGGGGGATGATCCCGTCAGGCAGGTTGATATCCTCGTGGAGATCGGGCCCCACGGGGCTCTGGCGGGGCCAATTCGTCAGATCTTGTCGCAACCCAACTTCAGCTCCCAGGGGATCAAATACACATCCTGCCTCACCCGCGGACAGAATGCGGTAAAGACTGTACAAGACGTCGCAGCATTCCTGTATTCCCATGGATCTCCAGTCTCGCTGCGTGAGGTCAATGCTCATTGCAAGGGTCGTGTTATGCCAGGTCTACCGAGGTATTCCTGGAACCATACGAACCGATACTGGACAGACTGTCTGCAGCTACAGGAGTTCTGTCAGAGGCAATATCCCCGTCATGATATCCTAGGCGTCCGTGTCGAAGGGCTGAATCCCGAGACCGCGGTTTGGCGCAATTACGTATCGACTGCTGATTTGCCCTGGCTAGTTGAACACACACTGCAGTCAGACAATCTATTTCCAGCTGCCGGGTTCATGGTCATGATTCTGGAAGCCGCCCAGCAATTCATTACTACTAAGCCTGAGTCATTAGATCGCGTTGTCGTGAGCAACTTGGAAATCTCGAACGCAATGGTCGTCCCCGACAGTCCGAAAGAATTGCCAACCCAGGTATGCTTACGCCCGGTGAGCTGTCGAGAACTGGCCACCGACGGCGCGACCTACGAATTCTCCATATACTCGCAGCAGTCAGTGGGACAATGGATTAAACATTGCTGTGGTCGAGTCAGTTCGGAGCCTCATTCACCACTTGGACTTGTGCACGCCCAGAACCGCGTACTATCGTCATCAGTTGACGTAGCAGAGTACTATAGGTACCTTGCGAAAGTCGGACCTACATTCGGCCGTTCATTCCAGAATATTATCTCTCTTGATGTCGGCGATATGCATGCCTCAGCCGTCATAGAGATTCCGGACACACCCTTGATGACGATGTCCTCAGCTCACCCCCAGAAGGCCTGGGCCCATCCAACGGTTGTAGATGCATTCTTCCATGTCGCATATGCGGCTGTGCCAAAGGAGCAGATGCTGCAGCTCGGACCTTCTGTCCCAACCCTGCTTGAGGGTGTCTCCATGTCCACCTCTATCGAGACCTCCGCGAAGAACAGACTTCGCGCTGATGTGCAGGTGCTGGAACTCGATGGGCGAGGATTTACGGTGCGACTATCAATCTTTGACGCGGACAACGTCGGCAGTCCTCCGATCTTCTATATTAGCAGTCTCCACATCCAGTCGTTGGGTCTTGCAACGCGCAACGGAGAAGACGACCCGGGACATTCCGCAGTTCAGTTCTTCCATACTGTCTGGAAACTGGATTGCTCCATGCTATCAGGGTCCGATCTGGCAAATGCAGTCACACATAGCTGCTCTTCAGAGGCAAGCGGGTATAGCTCGCCGTCGTTGGGAAGTCGGGATCTGGAAAATCCGATTACCATCATCGAGCACGATAGGCCCCCGGAGCAAAATGGGATCGAGAAAGGAATCTACACCATGGTTACACAAAACGATCTTACAAACGCCAAAAGCCTTTGCGCCGTGCATAGCCTGAACGATGAAATGCATCATCAGCCTACTCGCACTTACCAAGAGGGCTACGTTCAATCTCTCAATCAGCTCAAGGAGTTTCTCATTCTGTGGGTACACAAGTACCCACGCAGCCGAATCTTGCAGACTGGCTTGTATGACGATGACAGCTTCATATTGAGTGTTCTTGAAGGCCTCTCTCAGGGTAATGATGGTTCACGACTTGTGGTTGACCATCTCACCGTCATCGGGCGCGATCGCAATTTGTCTTCTTCACCGTCTGATAGCCTCGACTCAATTCTTGAACGACACAAGGACCAGATGCAGCTTATCCAGCTGAATATATCTGAGGACCAACAACTGCTCACCGAAGCAGTCGATGAAGACAGTTTCGATCTAGTCATTGCCGCCTTCGCACCAGACTACTTTGAGAACGCAGAAGCAGCCCTTGAAAATATCCACGCCCTGCTCAAGCCCGGCGGACGCCTCCTTGTGCTACAGGAAATTGGGGGTGTACGACCCCTGCTATCTGATGTCGTACCTGCCAATCATGCAAGCAACCTCACAGGGCCTTTAACGCTCGCAGAATGGAGCTGGAGGGAACTGCTCTCGAAGACCAAGTTTGCGCAACCACATGTGGTGATTCCGAACCCGCACGAGGCAAAGCAGAGCACGCACTCCCTTATTCTGTCTACTCGTCCAGAGCTTCAACTCCCGGCTCGAAAAGTACCGAAAAGCGGCTCAGCGTGCATTGTCCACTCCATCTCCAAGGGTTCAAATGCGGATCAGTGGCTCGAGGATTTACTGGCCGTGATTTGCGCGGCCTCCGCAGGAGAGATATCTACACATCGACTTGACGAGCTACCTAGTGATCAAGTCTATGAGACTTGTATCTTCCTTGACGTTGACGAACCCGTACTCCAGGGTATGGACGAGAAACGCTTTGATGCCGTAAAAGCCTTCGTCGAATGCGCTACTACAATGACCGTGTGGGTATCACGGGGGGGGGTGATGGAATGCACGGATCCCGCGCAGGCAATCCACATTGGTCTGCTGAGGACATTGCGGCTGGAAAATGAGACGAAGCGGTACATCTCCCTGGACCTCGATCCCCACCGAGCATCATGGTCGAGCGAGACGATTTCGGTTGTCAGCAGGATCTACCAGCATCTTGTGAGCTTGCCGCTGCTGGAAAATGGCGAAGCAGAGTATGAGCTCGCCGAGCGGCAGGGCCAGATCTACGTACCCCGACTGGTGGAGTCTGTTGACAACGCTACACATTATCATCGTCTTTCGTCGACTCCAAAGATAGAAACAGCGAGACTCCCTGTTTATTCAGCGAACACGGAAGCGCCGCTTATAGCCCATGTGCCTGGCCGCCTAGAAAGCCTGGCCTTTTCGGAAGTCCACAGCTCCGCGACGTTATCGTCGCGCGCACCGGAAGATGATGAGCAAGAATATCTGGAGATACAGCCACAGGCCTTCGGAATAAACCAACAGGATGTCTCTGAAGCAACTGGTCAGTCGCATAATAGTATGCATCCCGGCACAATGGGTCTTGAATGCGCAGGAGTCGTGACCAAAATAGGCAGCATTGCTGGCAGGACATTCAAGCTGGGTGACCCCGTACTTGCCCTTCTACCACTGGGTCGGATTTCAAATCGAGCACTGGTCCACTGGAAGAACGTCGCTCTTATGCCAACAGGGATGACTTTTGAGTTGGCAGCGTCCATCCCGGTGCCCTTCGTGACGGCTTACCATGCCCTGATAAGGATTGCTCGGTTGGCTCAGAACGAGTATGTTTTGATCCAATGTGCCGCTGACGGTCTTGCACAGGCTGCGATTTCTATTGCGCAGCATGCAAAGGCTAGGATTCTCGTCGTGGTGCAGTCTGCCAGAGCACGAGATGTGTTGATGCAAGATGGCATGCACGGGCTTGCAGAAGATCAGGTCATTCAGGCGCCCGCACCCCATCTCAAGTCGACTGTTTACAAGTATACACACGGCAGAGGTGTAGATGTGGTTTTGAACTCCTTTTCCGGTGTGCAGCTCCAAGCTGGCCTGGACTGTTTGGTTGACTGTGGACGGTTCGTGGAGCTTGGGCAGACGGACGCGCAGCAGAACAATCTTTTGGACATGAAACACTTCACCAGAGGTCTCTCCTTTACCTCGGTGGACATTGGTCACCTCGCTACCCGACAGCCGGAAGTGCTCTCGGAGGCGTTTCGGAAGGTCATCGAGTTGATTCATCAGAAGCTTATACATCCTCAAACGGCGGTTCATGTCTACCAATCAAGTGAGGTCCACTCTGCATTTGGTGACCTGCAAAACAGCAAGAATAAAGGGAAAACAGTGCTCGCGATGAATTACGATGCTGATGTTCCGGTGCGTGACGTTCCCCCCTGAGTACACCCCCCTTTAATCATGAGACTAATGAAACATGCAGATGCTCAAGCGACCCAAACGACTTCAACTCCCTTCCTCAGCGGCCTATCTAATCGTAGGTGGATTGAGCGGCATTGGCCGTGAGATAGCAAAGTGGATGGCCGCCAGGGGCGCCACTCACCTCGTCCTACTTTCACGAAATGCTGAGAGCAATGACAACGCAGACTTGGAAGCCACTTTGGGTACTCATGGTACATTCTATGAGATAAGAAACTGCGATGTCAGTAGTGAGCAACAGCTTCAGGCTCTCTTCGCAGAGTATGCCGGCCGCTGGCCCCCCATCAAAGGCGTGATCCAAGCCGCTGGCGTTTTACGAAACTCCGTATTTAGCAACATGACTTACCAGCAGTGGACGAGCGCAATCGATCCCAAGGTAAGAGGGACTCAAAATCTAGCTACCCAGCTAGCAAAGTATCCGACCCTGGATTTCTTTATCATCCTCTCTTCGGCAACGGGCGTGGTGGGCAGCCCCGGGCAGGGGAACTATGCTGCGGCCGGTACATACCAGGATTCCCTGGCTTGTCAGCTACGCAGTCAGGGGATCCCGGCTGTCTCTGTAGACCTGGGCAGTGTTCTTGAGACTGGCATGGCTGTTCGTGCTGGGGCGTTGGCAAGACTGGAACGAGCAGGTTACCACGCGCACTCGATTCAGGAAGTCCTCTACATTCTGGAATCGGTCCAGCTTCATGGCTCTCATCCTTCGCAGATCGTCCCGGGTATTGCCGCCTGGTCGGATAATGCGGATCTGCCATGGCGTCGGGAACCTCGGTTCGACGCAACGCGGGCAGCCGAGACCCCGGGCCACGCTGAGGGAGGGCAGACCGAAGGAGGAGGGGGAGGAGGAGATACCTCTTCTCCTAGAGCGCGAATTGAGAGCGCGAGGTCGGCGGAGGAGGTTCTCGAAATCATCGTCAATGTGATCCAGGGTCGACTGGCATTTACATTCATGCTCGAGGAAGCTGATATTGATAATCAGAAGTCTTTGTTGGACTACGGCCTAGACTCTCTGGTCGCAGTCGAGCTGCGCAATTGGTTGACAACCCATGTTTCGCCGGGCATCAGTGTCTTCGACATAATTCAGAGCCAAACGCTGCTTCATTTGGCGCAGAAGGTTGTTGAAAAGTATAACGCGCAATAGAAAACAGAAAGAAAAGAAAGATATCGGGGGTCGGTGGCACAAAAGTGCCATGTTTCGGATAACCTAATCACACCTAATTTGAGCCAGCAGAACTTTTGAATACAATAATTACTATCACGGGGTCTTTTATCTCATTTTTGTAAGGTAAAATGTAACTAGTCAACAGGCCGAGAAAGCCGGCGAAATTGAAGCTAATCCCAGTCATGTAGAACACATAATTTCCATGATTTCGGCCGTTGAAAAAGCTGAAAATCAAGCTTCCTAACATAACTTCACAATTAAATCAACCCCTGCAACGACTCGAAGTATGGTATGATTACATCATCCGAACAATGGCCCTTTTGTGCCACCGTGGCGGGGAAAACGAGAAAAACATGCCCGTGCCTCCCATAATACTTCAACACATTGCATGACTTGAGGATTTGAGACCTACTGCATGTACTCAATCTCACCAAACTTAGAGACTTGTAGTATCCACAGAACGTTCCCAAGCTTCAACAATCGCTGCGCATCATGGTGGGATAGAGGCGTTCGAGAGAGAGACTTAGGGCGGCCACGATATATGATACTTTCGAGAAAATTTTATGAAATCACTATTTCTGAAGTTTTCCACTAAGATTTGGTTGAGAATTATTGCAATGAATAATATGTGAAATCGCTCAGACAAGCAAGAACCACCCTCTAATTCTCGGCACTGCGACCAGCAAGGAAATAAGCAAAGTGAACCCCAGCACCAAGCGAGGTCGAGCACTTCGTGTACTTCTCTTAAAATCTATCCAGCCACTCCCTGTGCGGTCAGGTAGCGGGATGAAATCCAGCGTCGGTGCATCCGCAATCCCAGCTGAGGCCTTATCGGCCGGAATGTCGCCGGCATACGGGAGATAGTAT
Organism: Penicillium canariense; assembly: GCF_028826845.1. Classification (NCBI taxonomy): domain Eukaryota; kingdom Fungi; phylum Ascomycota; class Eurotiomycetes; order Eurotiales; family Aspergillaceae; genus Penicillium; species Penicillium canariense. The sequence continues at coordinate 4,231,873 of NW_026622728.1, read as the reverse complement.
CGTCCAGCAAGTCTAAAGAGAAGGCCCTCTCGTGCGTGTAGCCTCATTACCAATCTTGCTGAGAAGTGAATGACTGACAAGCGTTCTATGCGAGACGTTGTGAATTCCTGTAGGAGGTAGTTGAGCTCGTCGGAAGACCTCAGTCTTGCTCCGTCGCCCTGAAGGAAACGGCGCAGACGGTTGGTGAGAGCCGCGGCATCCTCGATGGCACAGTTAGCGCCTTGTCCTGTGTGTGGTGCAATCTGAACGAGAGGTGTCAGTCTGCCTGCCTGACGACGAAGTTACACCGAAATCAGATATATGTTGCGTACCTTATGCATGCTGTCTCCAATGCAGACGATATTCCCATGATGCCACTGTGTAAGAGCATACTCCTCCAAGGGAACCATGTTGAAGACTTCTCTCCTATCCCATAGATCTCCAAACTTCACATCGTGGTAAAAAGGCTCGTCGGCAATCTTCTCACAGTGGATGGTAGCATCTTCGGACGAAAGTCGAGGTGCGGTCTGATATTGATACTTCTTGTCTAGCTTCAAGAACAAGAACCAATATGTTCGCCCATGCTTACCCACAACACTTAGTATACTCCACCCATCTCGGTAGCAATTGATTTGCTGTCCGGCCTGGAGCTTCGAGTTGGCTGATGAAATCCCAAATACACAGGCATACTCCATTTCCATCCCTGCACGTTCGCGATTCTCAGCAACAGATACCATGACTTTCCGCGAAGGAAAGAAAGAAGAAACTCACCGCGATAATCGCTCTCCGAGCCCATACCGCGACAAGATGAGGAATCCAACCTCCACATTTCGCTTCGGACCCGACTGTGAACCCCATCGGCGCCAACAAGAAGATTTCCCGTGTAGCATTCCCCATCCTTGGTGTATACCCGGACATAAGAGCAAGATTGCTCGACCCGAGTCACCTGTTTATTGGTGTAGACATTCTCCGGACACTTTAGCGAAGAGTACAGATGCTGAAGGAGAACTTGGCGATCCAGAAATGCTAGTGGGTATCCAAATCTGCCTCGTGTTTGTCAGTGCCCGATTCAACGTGGATAATGATTGAACTAAAATATGTGGAAATACGGGTATACGCACCGTTGCGTCAAAAGCTTTGGATACTGGCTAATGAAAGTGAATCCATCTGGGTAGCTCGTATACGCAACCTCTAGCGGGTGGAAATAGTCTTCAAGACCACTGTACAGCCCTAGCTGATCAAGGATTCGTCCTCCGTTGGGCATAATCCCCACGGACGCTCCTTCCTGTAGACCTATCTCATGTCGCTTTTCCAGGACGATGAAGTCGATGCCAGCGTGGTATAAACAGTGTGCCAGGGCAAGGCCCGCAATTGAGCCCCCCGCGATGATAACCTTGAAGGCAGGCTTTGTGGCTTCTTTGCCGGCCATCACGGCTCAAGGCTGCTGGCTGCTGGCTGCTGAGCAAAGCAAAGAGATATGATGCTACCTGCTGTTTTGCGCCTTCTCACTTGGCTATGCGACATCTTTTGTGTTCGTTCCCAGAATGAGACTTACATTTGGGCCGAGATCAGCAGAGTCTGGTAGCGAAATACATATCTGTCTCCCTTGCAGCGCCCGCGGTATGCAGCATCCCAAGTGGCGGTATCGGAGGGGCAGTTGCTTGTAACACAGCATATCCATCTCGAGCGGTGTGGGAGATAAGCTACCTTGCTTCAGGTTGCCGGGGCAAGCCATGTTAGCTCAATTTCACGAGGTATTCCTTGTTCGTATTGTGTTCAGTCGGGCCCGATAGTTACCGAGAAAGACTTTCACACCCCTTATTCCATCGTTCAAGTAGCTCGCAGGCTGGTGGAAAATTGGGAAATAGACATCTATATACCCGTAGGGATACGCGTTCAAGGATGGGGATCCCCGTGGGTCGGGAATTGGAACCGACCCTACTCCCGCGGACCGCGACCGCGGAGCGTCGGTCCCATGGGAGTCCCGTCCCTTGCCAAGATCCCCATGATACTAGTAGCAGCATAATTAATGCCTTTTTATGTGGTAATCTTTGTATTCGTCTAGTAATGTTTTAATGTCAATGTAATTCAAGTAAGACTAATTATTTCATTACTATCTAATCCTAATCTTATAGCTTTCTAACTTCTAACCCCTTTGGACACTTTCTTGCCCGTCCAGATTCATGTATCTGTCTCTGCATTATATGTAGCCCATTATCCTCTTCATTTTCACCTCAATATCAGATAAAACATTCTTTTGTCTCTTCCCAGCCCTCAATGCAGCTTCAACCACGATATAAATGCAACAAACAAGGTAGTCGTACATGCACCCACCACTGGGTCGTTATCAACTTGAACGAATGATCCTTCCTTCAACAGCCACCCGTTCACCTGGATTTCGTCGGGGATTGGAATAGGGTGTACCGGATTTCGAAGATCTAGTTTTATACGCGTCGACCAATATCTTAAGCGTCCTTCCCAGGTCTCGTAAGATTAGTAAAATGCTCTAGGAATAAATAACGTCCGTGTCTCCTCGTCAATACCAAGAGCGGGTTTCATACGAGAGATTAACTCTAATAGCACATTCCCGCGGTACTTCTTATTCCCGCTTTCATCCTCTTCAACTGTTGTGATACGTAGTATTGACGCCTTGATCTCTTCTCGGATTTCGTCGGCCGCGGGAGGTAATTTTCATCTACGGAAATTAAGAGGTGCATTTTCTTCCCACAAGACTTTACAGTACGCCGAGATCAAGAGCACATCACCCATGAAGTTGAATCTTACCGCAATGTTCTCGAAGCTAACGCAAGCATCGCAAAACACTCCGATGTTACTCTCTTCAGCAGCCGGATTGAGGCTAGGGTTCTGCGGTTTATTCAGCACCCCTTGCCCTCGTGTCGTGGAGACAACTGGACACGAAATATAGTGAGAAGTCTGTGCACATAGTCTGTCGAAATTCTTCATCCACTCAGCAATGTTGCTGCAGGATCGGTCAAGATGAACGTGGAGCTCTCGCTGAGCTGACATCTGCTCCGCTGCCGAGAGCTGGACGTCTGTGATTTACCCCTCCGGCAAGCACTGCGGGTCACATTCAAACTCCTCGCGAACTTGTACCGTGATCTTCCTTGCAGGTGCATATAGTTGCAATGCAGCCAGCTTTCGAAAGAGGAGTCCACAAAGGTGTCTTTGAATCCAAGGATTTCACAAAGAGCTGTGGGGCAACATCTTCTGTCCTTCCAAAGACCTCCTGATCACGTTCTATAAGCAAAAGCATTAGATTGAATTTGGGTTTTCACATAACTTGAATGACTTGGGAGCAACTCCACTCGGAGTTCTACTGGGATAGTCTGACATATCGACCTCTGGGATTTGATCAGGTAGGAAAAATTGTATAAGAGGGGTTGGATGTTGACTGAGTGATAGAAACCGCCAATAATCAGGAAGGCAGACACACACGCTAGTTTAAGATCCCAGTTCCAGCAATTTCGCAAACTCCCCACCCGACTTACCCAGTAAATCCTTGGGATGTCCCAATTCGACAAGTTGACCACTATTCAAGACTGCAACTTGATCAAAGTCAAGCAGACTGTGGATTCTATGTGCTACCATGATCACGGTACAGTCACGGAATGACTCCCGTATGTAATTTTGCACTTTAGCATCCGTCTCGTGGTCCAGACTATACACAGCATTTTAGTTAGCTACCACTCAAACAGATGTAATGATGTAATAAAGTGAAACCAGACAGCATAACGCATGAACATACCTGCTTGTTGGCTCATCCAGAATCAGGATCTTGCTGTTCTTCAGCAAAGCCCTGGCCAAACAGAATAGCTGCTTCTGGCCCTGCGAGAGAATGCCCTCATCTAGGATCGAACCCAGCAACTCTTCATCCGTAGTACCATGGCTTGCGACAATAGAGTCCCAAGCGCCGACAGATCGCAGTGCATCGATTATTTGCGTGCTCGACGCCACGCTCAGCGGGTCGGCGTTCTGTCTGATAGTCCCAGGAAAAAAGAAAGGCTCTTGGCTGAGACAGCTGATGCGTTGTCGGATCGATGATCGAGACATAAGGGAAATGTCTTGCCCGTCGATGAAGATTTGGCCAGAAACAATCTCGTTGAGGCGGAGGAGTGAAAGTGCCAATGTACTTTTGCCGCTATTTTGGGGTAATCTATTAGTCCTACGCTTTTATTTCGGAACAGCGCCGTGAAATCAGGAGTCAATGGAAGCAAAATTTACCTTCCGGTTCTGCCACAAAGGCCAAACTTCTCTCCGGCACCAATCCGAAGGTTAATGCTGTGGAGTAAAGGCTTCGTCTCGGAAGTATTCCAGGAAATGCTCGTATCCACAAATGTGATCTCACCGCGAGTCAACCACTCCGGGGATTCATCATGAATTTGAAGAACCGTGTTACTCTCTTCATTAGGGGTGTTTCCAGCAAACTCCTTTATGCGTGCAATAGACCCCAGTGAAGTTTCAAGTAACGTCCAATTTTGAACCAGCTCCGATAGTACAAGTCCCAGGTCCATCATCATGACGAGTGCAATGCCCAGAAGACCTGGGTCAACACGAGTGCGGAGGGGGACCGAGATCCCAACCATAAGCACTGCTATGGCAGCTACAATCAGATTTAGCACGAGACCGAGCCAGCGTTGGATACACATGCCTTGATCCACATCATTTCATTGTGGCCGACCGCACGGGTGTATTCGAACGCATCTTTCCCTGCGCAAGAAAGAGGAAAGATTAGAAACAACAGAATGGATATTCGATAATTCACCTACTTACAAGGGCCACGATCCAAATTCATGTTCCTCCTACTTCCACTCCACAGTTCGTTCGTGGTCAATGGCCCAAGAGAAAATCGTTCGAGGACATCGGATCCAACAGTCTGTGTACGAATGTCTTCTGCTTTCCCGACAAGTGAGCGCAAGTCTTCTTTGAAATAGATGCAACCGTGCTTATCAAAGGTAATGGTGGTCAACTTGTTCTCTATGTCAACCACTTGAGTTATTAGCTGTAGCTTCAGCTGCCGAGGCCACCGATTCCACACAGAACCCAGTCGTACACCAGGAGCCTTCTCCTCAATAATATATTCGGCCTCGACTAAATTGTTCGCTGCATCGGAAGACCAAACAACACCCGAGGAACAGGAATATCGAATACATCACGAAGCTATCCAGTTTAGTGACGTAATAACGGCCGAACGACACCGAACATCTTACCAGCTCATGTGTGGCGACCTCAGAAGCAACGGAAAAATGTGCGGGTCCGGCGTTGGGATTTGGGAGTTTCGCGAAGACCTCTGACCCATTATCCATTTTCAACATGAAGGCTTTATTATGCAGACCTTCCACGCACTTGGTAATTCTGGTGCCTTGAATGGAGTTAGCAGTTAAATCTCGCGGGTCTCGATGGGAACGGAACACACAATACTGGGCCCCATCGCAAACATTAATTGCGATGTCGAGAAGTCGTTGTAAGTTGAATTTCAGATAGCGTTTTGCAAGTTCACTTTCTTCGTTGGATCTGAATTTAAGCCTGAATTAGCCGCTGTCCAAAGATGACGAACCAATTTGCTTACAGCCATCGATGTCTGGTGTATCGATACAAGTCTTCTTCGAGAATACTTTGTTCTATGAGAACAAAATCAATCACTTGGCATGCTCAATTTATGATATGATACCTGAAAAGTCTCACCTTGGCCATTCTGTCTTTCTAAGTAGATCTCAGGGTTGCGAGCCGTTGTCTGACGTCCATCTGGTCGGATATATGAAAAGAATCTCATATTCTGGGGAAAGTAGGGAACACGAGGTTTTCCATGTATTTTTCGGTTACCAAGCTCCCCAAGATTCCTGTGGAGTCTAACCATCGTCATCGAGGATGACAGGTGTGTCGTTGGTAGGGTGAGGCTAGGACGCTAGCGGGAAGGAGGGTAAGAGAGAAAGTTTAGCCGAGGGACCACATTAGCGCTCTAGGGATATTTAGGGCGTTTAGGGAGTTTAGGTGAAGGGGCTTGGGGCTTATGAGGCTGAACGGTAGCTATTGCAACTGTGTTCTACTACTTCCAAACCAAAAAAATACATACAACAGTCAGGATTCGCATGTGGTCACCCACCATACTACTAACTGACCGGCGTGTGGCTTAAGTACGGCTGAGCGGACGGGAAGCCCTGTTCTCCACACCCTATGGTCGTATGTGCCAGAAAACAATCTAATACATGTCATCATTATTGTGCAAGGCTAGAGTATGATAGGTGTTCATTCATCTGGAGAGCCCGACGGTGGCCATGGAAGTCGGAATCCGCTAAGGCAGTGTTGCAGGGATTCGTACCTTTATCTTAGCTATAGATTTATCAGAAGTAGAAGGATTTGTGGCTAATAAATAAAAACATACAATAGCCACACTATGGCGCTGCTCACCTAGCGCCTAGCGTTCGCTTGTGAGCGGCTCTTCTCTGTACCTCTGACTCGAGCTGGTCTACTGGGAGTGTAATCTGCCCACATGGTGGAATGAAGTTCAGTTACCAGCTATTATCGGTTTCAATCCCTAACTACAATCAATGTCGTTCAGATAGGGTGTTCCCGCATCGTAAAATCCGTTATCGTTCCAAACCCGGGTAAATAAACTGTTGCAACATATTTCAAACGACTTTTGATGCATTATATATCCTTGGGTGGCTTTGGAAAGAAAAAAACAATAATAAGAAAGAACTTAGTTACTGTAAGCCCCGGGTTTGTGGGGATTCTTAAGTTATTGACTATGAGAACCCAGATCAGTGAGATAGCTGAGAATTTTCTCGAGGTAGACTGGGGCGTGCTAGGGTATTGGGAGAGGCACGTGATGCGTGTTGGGCGTCAAGCACGTGGCGAATTTGGGGTTGCTCGGCCAATCATGTTAATAAAAATCCCTCACCTTTCTGCCCGACTGAGGGGCACTTATCAGTATATGGCTCATTATCAGCTTACGAACGAGAAGATGAGACATGATAAACGCTTTATACCAATTAAGGTTTTCAGGCCAGCGGTAATATATTTATTAAGGTCTCCTCTATTGACGTCTTTCATGCTTTATTTCCGTAAACTAAGGACTTCACAATGGAAACAGATGGAGCCGCCGATTACGATGCGCCAGTCATCATTGTTGGCGCCGGGCCTGTTGGTATGCTACTTGCATATCAGTTAGATCGTCTCGGGATCGGATGCCTCATTGCCGATAAGAATCTCCAAACAACCCAGTGGCCGAAGATGGACTTGACAAATTGTCGCAGTATGGAGATCCTGAGATTTCTTGGGCTCGCTGATGATTATCGAGCGCAACACGGAGCGGTGAGTGTCGATGCACACTTCGACTCTATATTTATTACAAGCCTTAAGTCAGGCGGACACTTGGTTGGTTCGTGGGTAAGTTTATTCGCGATCGTTCTCTTGAAATTACCGTTCCAATTCTAAACGATGGAATGCAGAGGCTACCATCCGTGCAGCAGCAGCGTAATGATATCAAGCTCAATAATGATGGCAGCCAGCCAGCTGAACCCGGTCAAAGATGTTCTCAGATTATTTTCGAGGCATGGCTGAAGAATCTTATTTTGAGCAAAACAAAGGTGATACGAAAGTTTGGATGGACCTACCTAGGTCACGTTGAAAATGCAGAAGGGATCATTGCTACCTTCTCAGACAATACCGGCCAAAGCCGTACTCTGCGTGGCCGATTTCTTGTGGGATGTGATGGAGGGAGTAGCAGGGTGAGAAGGTCTGCAGGTATCAAGATGTCCGGTGGCCAAATGTAAAGTGCTATGACTCTCAAAATCGTTTCGATTCAAAAGAAGCCAAGTACTGACAAGCACGATAGTCCTGCTCGCTTCTACTTGATCCACTTTCGATCGGCACAGCTGGCACGAGAACTCAGTTTTGGGCGGTTTTGGCACGCTTTTACAGCTGGAACCGGGTTTTTGATTGACCAAGATGAGAAAGATACCTTTACGGCTCACTATCCTCTGACGGATGACGAAAAAGACGGTTTTTTGGATCCACATGAGGTCATTCACAAGGTGCTCGGAGGCTCCAAAGGAAAATGGCCAATTTTGATTGACGAGGTCCTCGTCCACAGTGAATGGCAGCCAAGCTTCAGCTTGGCCGAGGATTACTCAAGCAAGAACGGCCGTGTACTGCTAGCTGGAGATGCAGGTATGATAAGATTGTCACAACCCATCAACATATACCTAAACTCACACTTTTCATCCTTAAGCTCATCGTAACCCTCCTCATGGTGGTTATGGGATGAATAGCGGCCTTGTGGACGCAATTGATCTCGGCTGGCGACTTGCTGCCGTGACGAAAGGTTACGGTGGGGAGCGTCTTCTTAAGGCATATGGAACAGAGCGGCGACCGATGATGATTCGAGCTCTTCAGCGGTCGTATCGTCACGTTATGGAGCATGTGGTACTGGGAGACTTCTACAATCGGCATTGGAACACCCTGAATTGCAATACCCCGGATGGTGATAGGGTGAGGACGGAAATTGAGAGCTACATAACACTCTCTGGACCGGAAACCCTGGACCGCGGTATTGAATTAGACTTGAGATATGACCACTCGCCATTCATCTATCCTGACGGCACCTTACCGGTTCCTTGGAGTGTTAAAACTTACAAGCCAAGCACCAGGCCTGGCAGTCGAGCCCCTCATGTCTTTCTGAAAGACGGAGTCACCAGCACATATGACCTCTTTGGAAAAGAGTGGACCCTGATGCAGTTCGACCCGAAGGGTGATGGGGTCAAACTGGGCATCTTCTTAGCGGTGGCCGAGCAACTTGGATTTCCACTGAAACATGTTGTCCTCAGAGGGGAGAGTCACGTGCAACGAATATGGGAGCGAGATTTAGTTTTGGTGAGGCCCGATACGCATGTTGCTTGGAGAGGAAATGAAGCACCTGCAGATCAAGACGAGGCTAAAAAAATACTCCTTGTGGTCGCGGGAAAGATGTCTTTTCCGGAGTACACAGAACCGGAGCGGGATGAGGAATATGAGTTTCGAGATACAGTGGCTGGATTTGCTGTAAATAATGAAAATGACCAGCCAGCTATTGTTGGCGAGGATGTAGATTGAACAATCGTACCTGAAAATTGAGGTGGAAATGAACATTTTGTATCTAAATCTCATGGAACAGCGAGCATTTAATGAATGTAAATACAACTACGGGAATTTTATGGAAGTGTGCTGGGAGAGGGGCGGGTCTTCCTCGGTGGCTGTGTACTGACCGAGCGGGAACCAACACCGGACCGAAGGCGGACCGACCCGCAGGGCCTCCCGAGACACCTTCCACAACCAAGAACCCACCACCAGATTTCTCAGTCGAGGATTTCCGGCCTAGACTGACGCTCCGTTCGCTTTCTGACAACCGGAAAAGAACGCGGAATATTGAGACCAACATAGAATCGGAAAACACAGGACGGATCACCACCCGGGAAGTGCGACAGCTCATCGACGCGCTGAAAGATATCCTCTACCACCAACCCACACTTATCGAGTCTAACAAAAACGAGCTGCACAAGGCCAAACATGATAAAAATAAACTATCCAAGCGCAGAATGAGAAGCTCTACGAGGAGGTACAGGCGCCGCAGGCGCTGATTGATGGCCTCCCATCGACACCCAGCAAGATCATGGACCACAGTAGCAGCTAACTCACGCAATCCGGCGCCCGAGGTGAACACGCGACGACAGGAAGACCAGAAATGCTTGAAAATCACCACTCTCCCAATTGACTCTTATCTCAATCCAACCATTTTTGATGGAGGGTTAGTGGACATCATCAAGTAAACACGCACCAATATTATTTCCGGGATTAAGAGATAACAGGGCATTTGGTCGGGTGAAATAATGCAAAGAATAGATGTCAACGATCAGACGTGTTTACATTTGTTTACATGGGCCAAATTCCCATTTAATCATTATCCTTCAAGTCAACGTGGGTGAGTGCTAGATTGCGGATGAGTGATGAAGTGAGAATTGAGGAACTAAAGCGATGGATTAAGACTCAAGCGACCAATGAAAGAACCAGTAAAACCTTCATGACGAAAAGACACACGCTTTTGTCCTACTTCGCTGTTCAAAATTGCCGAAGCTGTGGCTTGTAATATATTGTGGGTGTGCCAGAATAGTACAGGGTCGGTAAACAACTCTACATAGCGTATGATCAAATTACCCTCCCGCAATAGAAACAAAACATTACCGATTCTAATCAGCCGGTTGAACGTTCAATCTAATATCTCAGGCAGGCCTAAAGTCGCCCTGGGATGGCTATTCCTTGAATATGTTCGGACCGAATTGAGCATATCAAGGCGCACTACCTAGAAAAGCAGAGTAGTTGAAGTCGACGCTAGTCAACTATGAGGTTCAGCTAATACCAGGCCTCCCTGGTGCCTGGCTATGTCGTATTCGAGCTGCGAGAACCGTTTACCTGAATAGATTCGGCCGTAGGCTTACGTGACTTGATCCGAGAATGAACCATGGGGAATGCAGAAACTCTGCCCCTTATTCGCTTACAGTAGCTAAATCAAGAGTCATCTCTGCGGAGACATTCGTATCACAGGTATGTCGGCAGGATGATGCCAGTACCATTAATGCTGCCTGGAAAGAGTGATTCAATGATCTTTCCGGCCCAACATCCCAGCTGGAATCCGAAGGCTCCAAACCTCTTTTGTCGGCGCTCATCAGTGCCTATGACTTCGAAAAAGTCGCCTAATAAAACATGTAAAAATGGCATAGGTATCATATTAGTCTGCCGCCACAGACCTCGTTTCTATAGCGGCAAATTATTCACTTTATAATTGAAACGTGTTGTGAAGCGATGCTATCATTTCAATGCCTATGACAGACACGACATCCCGGAATGACGAGTTAGGAAGTGGTCCCACCTGGACAACGGCTGGATATATGGACAGATCTTCAATTCGAACGCTCGAGAGTCTAGAATTCTCAGTCTTTCCCGTTGACTAATTTTCCCACCTCTCTTCCAATTTTGCAAGCCATGCTGGAAACCTTTGGGGCTATTTGGAATCACAGACACATCCCGGGCTCACGCAGGCTTGACCAACACCAAGGACATTGATCACCTGATATCGTCTTCAATTCCCAATTTCAAGAGAGCCATCAAGCTGTAGAATAGATTTCTTGAGCCAGTGCGTCTTTGATCAGAAGATTTCAGCTAGCTTTAGAATAGCGAATTGGATACCGATGGTTAAATAATCAACCATTGAAAATCACAGAATGTACAATGCTTAATATGGGACCTTCTGTAACTCTGACCCGTCACCATGCTCCCAAGGGTGTTCCTGTTCCACCATTAGTATCAGCTCTGCATGTGCAGCACTCCGGGGCGTGACCTGCAGCTTGTATGGGACCGGATGGCTGATAACTCCAGGCTGGAATTCTGGTTTTACGTCTACCTCAACACCGTTCTCTATGGGTTTGCTAATTTCAAACACTGCAAGGGACTTTGCAACACTGAGCCAAACTGTGCTATCTGCCAAGATCCGGCCGGGGCAGATGCGACGCCCGAAGCCGAACACGAAGCTGTGCGGATCTGTTTCGGGGCCCCGGCCATCGATCTCCAGGAAACGTTCTGGCTTGAAGGCCATAGGATCGTGATACAATGCGGGATCGTGCGCCATAGCCCTTTTGTGAGAGTTAGACTATAGATCCTCTGAGATAGATCATGGCAACTCGATTTATCGAAAATTAGGACTCACCAAATATTCGGCATAAGAAGAGACCCCTTGGGAATGTAATAACCATTGTACGTGTCGTCAGCCGTCGACATATGTGGCACCCCCATCGGTACTACAGGGTGCCAACGGAAGACCTCCTTTACCACTGCATTGACATAAGGCAAGCGATTGCGGTCTGCTGATGTGGGGAGGCGACCAGGCCCGATCACCCGGTCAATCTCATCTTGTGCCTTATGTTGGACTTCCAGGTTCAATGCCATAGCGAGGAAAAACGTTCCAACTGAAGACACAGTCTAGTCATGTTAGCAAGAGTATCAGTTATGGGTAACCAGGGAAGTAGCATACAGTGTCGGAGCCCCCGCCATAAAGCGATGCCGTTGTCCATCTGGCAACTAGCTCCTCCTCTGACCCAGAAGATGGAATCCCATTTAATTTAAATATATCGGAGAGAAATGATGGCTCGTACTTGCCATTTTCTATCCGTTGCTGAACAAGGGCGTAGGGCTTTTTCGCAACTTCCTCGAGGTCTTTTCTCCACTCCTGCGCGGTTCGCTTGAAACCAGCACCGGGAAACCAGGCTGGGACATATTTCACTAAATTGGCATTAGCTTTTATGGTGAAAACAGATAAGAGAAGATGCACTTGCGCAACTTACATGCCGGCAATATATCCACAAGCCAAGTACCTGGCGTCGAGGCAATTGAGAATTGCTCAAGTGCAACATTAGCAAGGTTCACCAGCAGATCTTGCTTGTGCGGCTCAACCCTATAACCATATGTTATTTTGAGAATAACAGCTCCAGCCTCCCTATTTATTTATATTAGTATCAGGATATCTGGGGGCATTGGGGGAATCACTGACGTCTGGATGTGCTGTGTGAGGTTATCTTGGTCCTTCAGAACACGCCACAAAAAGCGATGGGCCTCTACCTCCTGCAGCGGAGCATACTGTGAAACGGCCCTCTCTGAGCCAAAATATGGTTTCAGAAGCTTCCGATATGCTTTAAACCGCTCGGTGTATGGCTGCATAGATAACGCATGGCCCCAGCCCACCCTGTTGCGCTGTTAATGCAAGCCCTGATAGTTTGATGCTTGTTCTTCTAGGTCTTCAAATTGAGAAGGGGCTATTGACTGACATTTCAGACGCAAAGACCATATGTGGTCGTGATGAGTACAGCGAGGCGCGTTTGCGTAGTAGCTCTGATGCCGTCCAAATATCATTTAGGATTATGAGTGTCTGTCCCATCACCGTAACGGAGCTGATGGGCCCTACGGGCTCACGTCCAGATCAGCAACGGAAAAGAAATAAATCGGTCAACCGTGGCATCTTGAGCCTACCATATAGATCTTTATGCTTTAGCCAATGCATCCAATCTTGCACACCCGGAGGCGGCAGGTCGGCGATGTTTCCCACGATTGGCTTAGGCTGCGGGCCCGGGGGAAGTGGCCCTAGGGGTCTTTTACGCTTCACCCATATTATCGCGATACAAAGAGCGAGTAGCCCTAGTATAGTGTTCAAGAGCGCCTTGAACGACATGTTGACAGGTCAAAAAATAGAAAAGTAGGAGTAGGAGAGAGGAAAATGAAAGTCCTAATCTTACATGAATAGGGGACCCAGTAGCGACTCTTTTTCCATTTTATCTCTAGTGTTCTTGGCCTTATGCAACTCCAGGCAATTATGCACACCAAGGCTGTACTGTCACCGAGAACCCCGCAGTTCAATAGTAGCCGAACGAACCACGAGCCTCCGATATCTGCTATGTTTTTATCTCCGGAGGTCCCAACCGCTCTTTCGAAGGCCGCGAGGCGGAGGGGTCTGGCACTGTCAAATAATTAGACTGTGTTACTCCTGTTTGGATACGACGGCTTAGCGAAAGCAAACTTATCAGGGCAATAATCTGCAAAGACTTCAGTTCGTGCCAATTAATTGCTCAATCATCGTCGGCTCTTTTCTCCCTTCGGTCCGAAGATCGGCTGACGCTAGAGCAGTAAGGTACTCCATATGCATTTGGGGACAACTGGTCTATTATAAAGCTGGTGTCTAGGGGATGGAGGCCCCGCAGTGAGGCACTATTAGTGCTGACGCATTTCTGCACTGCTGTCCCTTTAGGTCAGTTATCCAATCCAATCGTTGCTGTCACACGGGTGGTGTGGGGAAAGCCAACCAATAAGGCGCCAGCAGCAGCTGGCTTTGACACCCGTTGGTGCCTTTACAGTCTTACGGCCCACTCCGGACCCTTGAAATTCTCCTTGACTAAGAGGAAAGTGATGGAGTGATACCATACGTAACAAAAGAGGAACATTTTCCGTAATATTCTGAGACAGAAAATGGTGCGCGGTGGTGGAAGTAAGGAGAAGAAGAGATGGAAGGTGAGAGCTGTGCATGGATGTGGGCACACCCCGCATCTCATCAACTTAGGTTATATATTTTCATGCCAAGATTTTATAGAATAATCAAAACTTACCTATATTCCCTCATATATTTTAAAAAATAATGGTTATACTATAAATAATAATAAAGGCGACAAATATTACTCAATATAAGACTATTTCTAAAAAATTTATTAGAGAATAGGACAAATATGGTTAGTATTTAGGGCGTTTGGGTGAAGAATAGAGGGGCTTTAGGGTGTTTAGGTGAAGCGGCCTAAAGGGAGTGGTGGAGAGAGAGTAAAGCGGCAAGGGCAAACAAATATATCCCAACAAATAACAAATAAGGGCAAGCAAAAACATACAACAGTCAGGATTCGCATGTGGTCACCCACCATACTACTAACTGACCGGCGTGTGGCTTAAGTACGGCTGAGCGGACGGGAAGCCCTGTTCTCCACACCCTATGGTCGTATGTACGGGGAGGGGTAGGTATGAGATACATATTGTTTGCACATTAAAAGGCAAGCCCGCAATAGCAATGGTCTTGCCAGTTGGAGCTATAGAGGAAAATATCCAACATTCAAAGCTCGCAACCTGCTATTTCCTCAACAGTCACCAAAGGGACCTCCATTCAGCAATAATCAGTTAAGCTTGTAGTCTATATACTAGAGAGCGTCGAAGTTGTGATTTTCTCTCCTGTCAGGTCCGTGTCTTCAAAATAACCCTACAGACGTTTCTTGAACACCAGCTGGCAACCGTCCTATATTGATGATTAGCACATGTCGTGGCTAAAATTAACTCGTAGAATATGATTGCATAGCTAAAACTTGCCATTGGGAAAAGGGTCGCGAATACCCTTATCTCCTCCGATCTCTCTGTAGCATGGTGAGTCCAATCGAGCTGCAGCGCCGCTTTTCCAATCATTGCCGCCATGGACAGTGGCACATATCTTCGTGCGAGACAGTCGTGGGGCCCAGCTCCAAAAACGAGCCAGTTCTTGGTCTTAGACTCAGCATCACCGGAGATCCAACGGTCCGGATTGAACACATTTGGGTCCGGATACGCATCTGGATCGTGTAAAGCAGGATAGCATGAAGGGATGATCATGGAACCTTTAGGAACAGTGTAGTCGGATGTGACAGGGAAGTCTTGTGTTGCCAGATATGGAACGAAAATCACAGGTGGTCGGTGGCGGAGGAGTTCTTTAATGACCGCGTTGGTGTAGGTGAGCGACTCTAGCATGGGTAAATCGAAAGGCCTGTTCCTATCACCCCCTCGCGCAGCCAAGTTCTCTTCGCGCAAGCGGGCAAGCACATCTGGCCGCTGGGCGAGGATCTGAAAGAGCCAGGTTGTGGCACTGCTGGACGCATCTTGAGAGGCAAAGAGAAAGGTGAACAGTGTCTCACTGATCTCTTTGTTGGTGAAGTCGCGGATCATATTAGTCGGCTTTTCCATGCCAGTTTCACCCGCCGCAACCCTCTCGCGGTATCGCTCAGACTCCAGCATGTGGACCACCCACATGTCTACAATACAAGTAGGCGTTTCGCCCTTCTCCATATTTGCTTTCGATGCTGCCGCGCAATTGGCAAACTCAGCATGAATTGCCCGCGCAGTCCTCTTCCCTAGCCATGGCTTGGTGAATGGAATATGAATCGAAAATGGGATATTGACCAGCTCAAGAGCAGCAGTTGCAAGATAGAAGTCATCGGCAATTTTCTTGACTGCATCCTGCGATATGTAATCGCCAAAGAAAGTGCGGCATGAAAGCGCACAATTGATCTCCCGGAACAGGCCCATGAAAGCCATCGGTCTCTCTTGATTCTTCTTGCTAGCAGTAACGAACTTGTCAAAGTAGTCGGCGAACACCCGTTCTTGGACAGGGAAATATGTGGCCATGGCATTGTTGGTAAACAGCGGAGTCAATCCCCTGCGGTACTCGGCGTGCGCTCTCCCTTGAAGGAAGACCCAGGCCTTGTGGCCCAAGATATCCTTTGCAACGGGCACTAGGCATGGCTCGGCATACGCAGGGGATTTGAACACCTTGTGGGCTATGTCACGATCGGAGGCCAAAACGACAAATCTGCAATTAAAAAGGTGAGCAGGCTTTGCCGCATAAACTGACTGGATTTGTCATGACAACGGACGTACTTGTGAAAGATTGATACACAGGAGAGAGGACCACTCGCCCACTGTGCAAGATACGATTCGAACTTTGGGTGGAGAGCTTGAATAAACGGTCCCATGAGCGGTATCTTGAATACAGGTCCAGCAATTGAGCCCTTTCGCTTCATGTACATCACTAAGGTTCGTATTAGTCCAATAAAGTAGTCCATCAGCTGCCAATACATGGTTACCTTGGTCATACACGATCACTCCGATCAGAAATGTTAGTATGTATTGCCAGGTGGATCGGCCCGCAAGAAATTCAGGTATGGCTCTTTGCAATTGAAACTGGGACGTGCTGGAAGACCATGGCTGCTGTAGTGCGGACTGCAGACCAGAAGTATTGGAACTGTCAGCCCTCATGTTTGTCGATTGTGGGAGAAATTATTTCAGCTCTTAGGTGACAGGGTCGATGACCCTGTAGTTTCCTTATAGAACGCTGATAGCATTCCTGAACCCCTGTGGGCACCCCAACGGTGGATATATATGTCGACGCCGCGATGACAGATGATCCACCAAAAACAACCATCTGTACCAGCCAAGGACTCATAACAGCCCTATCTTATGTGCAAAGAACAAAGGATACAACACATTCTGCCAATCAAAGCATTCCAACTGCAGTACAAGACCAGAGTTCTGTCCCATCCGTGGTAAATGATCTGATCGGACAAAAGGCCGATTACCCAAATGGACTAGACTCCGGATGACGGACCATTACGGACCAATAGAGGCCAGTACCAAGGCGGGCCCGGAATGTCAGCAAACATCGAGCCATCGGCGTCTAGTCCTCTTTGGGGCAAGGCTTGACTCTACTTCTCCGTCACGTTCCATCCACGTGCATTAACGACTAGTTGAAGGTGTGGTGTGCCCCCGAGTTGCGAAGGCTGCCAGGCTTCATCCTTTGGATGTTTGATTCCACAGACCGCACCGGATCTGGGATTTCCTCCCCCAGAATGCGCCCAACCCTCCGTCGGTCCTGCGCTGCCTGCGCAAAATCTAAATTAAGCTGTGACCTCCGCACACCGTACTGCTCTCGCTGCATCAAACGCAAAGTGTTGTGTGCATATGCGAACCAACCTTGGACAGCGCAGCCGGCATCTCCCTGGCCCGAGGACGGCAAATCAATCAAATCCCTTGAGCGATCCGGCCTCCTATCCACCTACCGATTTGGTTGGCTTGATCCCTTTGACTCGTATCCTCGGACGAGACTGCCTCGGGAACATGTCCAACGCCTCATCTACAGCTGTACGTACGTCTTGAATCGAACTTGTACATCAATCCATACTTAGCGGAGAGAACCAGTCCTTCACAAAATTGCCTTCCAATATTATCCTCTCGACGTAAATGCAACCTCAAATCCATTCCTTGTCTCTTGGTGGCCTCTCGCTCTCCGAGACCCAGCTCTCTTTCATGTCTCGCTGCAGACGGCATGTCTTGACGAGGAATTGTTGGCCCAGAAGGGGTTTCAAGCCTCCGGAATTTTGATGGCTGACTCCGTGTCTTTACTGCGACAGAAGATTGGAGACATCTCACTTGCTGTACAAGACGGAACACTGAATGCCGTCATCACCTTGGCAACAATTGAGGTGAGCACTATCCTCGCCTTTACTTGTCGTTGGCTCTGTCTTTCAATAAGAATGTGGCTTATATCTCGCCTTTTCCAGTTCGGCAAGGGAAATATCGAGGTCAGCGAGATGCATGTTGAAGGGGTTAGAAGACTGGTCCGTTTGAGAGGTGGTATCAATTCAGTGAGGCAGACTAGCCCGCTTACTGCAAGAATGATCAGCTGGTGAGTAGTCATTCTGGCCAGATGGAGGACGTGCTATTCACATCTGCCACAGGGTCTCAATGCTCATCATGGGCCATCCGCAATTTCCTGTCCAAGATGATGCCGGCACCGGAGATGGTATACCTCCCCTTCCAGAATGGCAATTAGGCCCGACTACCTTGGATGATACACCAGAGATAAGCTGGGTTATCGAGGACGCTGTCGTCCGGAATGCCTTCCTTCGTCTCCGGTATGTGTTCCAAAGCGCACAAGGCGCACGCTTGCTCGGCACCCGACTTCACGATCTCGCCTGTTTTGTCATACATCAACTTTTGCGGGTGGTTCCAGACATACCACATCTCCACTCATCACCCATCACGGAATGCATCCGCTACGCACTTATACTCTACATGTTCATCATTCAAGGGCCGACTTATTACTCGCACGCCGTCATCTTCAACTCCCTCGTCAACCAGTTTGTGGGGTATTTACAAGAGCTCGAATCTATACCTCACGTGTATGATTCACTTGATGTCTGGATTTTTGGAATTGGACTGGTGGCTTCTACGGATACCCCAAGTTATCGGTGGTTGACGGAGAGGGCACGAGCCGTCTCTGCATCACTGCAGTTATATAGTTGCGATGATGCTTTTGCATGCATCAAAAGCGTCTGCTGGTTGGAGACCGCTCGGGGCGTAGATCTTTTTCGATTTCATTGGGTAGCCATTCTGGGTGATCGTAGCCCTTTAGACCCATTGGAATTTGCACTCAGCCCCTCACCGAGCAGCCTTTGTGGGGCATCTCTGTAGAATAGGATCAAGTCCAACTTAAATTTGCTTTCACAGGCAACAGAGCCTATATTATTAGCTGAGCGGAGTTGATCAGTCGTTCAGATGTAGGTCTGATCATTTGAATATCATCCCCGCCAAAGGAAGGGGGTGAAAGGAGCGTAAGAAAGCCCATGCTTTCCAGCAATTAACAGCTGACAAGCGAAGTGTAAGAGCATAGAATGTAAATTGTTTGAAGCAGGCAGGCTGAAGTCAATGTTGACCGTGGCCGTCAACACTCGCAGCCGTGTTATATTGGCCAGCCACTTTCTTTCCAATCCACAGAATTTCTCACGCATCATTCAGCTTATTCCGTACAACAGTAGACTCAACACCGAGCTTCACGATGTCTTGAAGGAGAAGATATTGGGCCCAATGAGAGCGGTTGTACGATATCATGATGATCCTACGCAATCGTCAGGTATCCAAAGCAGATCGCCGAATAAGCTCACCAGTCCGCCGAGAAATGAGTTATCAGAAGCTGCAGTCCAGGTAAATTTAGTGATTGCTTAGCCAGAAGCGGGGGTTCCATCATGCACAGCTCATAGTCCATCCTTCGACGTCCTGACTTGACCGGGATTCTTCACTCGGCCCCACTTCCTCCAACTCAAAGGAAACAACAGAAACGCTATTGTACCGATCGCATTTGCCTCAACTGGGATAATGAGGAGCGGATCTATCTCAGAGGGTCGAACAAATTCCTTCGGCAAGAGAGAGAACCTTCAGTGATGTTGATGGTCTCCGAATGCGGCCATTGCTTTTCTTTTTGCTATAAACTCTGCACCACCAAATTGGATTGCCTAAATTGCCATTTCGCCCCGCTATGGCTGAGAAGAATGAGAATCATGGGGACCCCAGACAGTCGATCCTTCTTGGTAGATCCCCCACCGGACGGGGAGCTGAAGGCTGGACGCCAGCGGCACTGGCCATCTGGTGGCGTTCAATAGGTGCATTGCGAATGTTGGCGTATTTCAAACCTACTGTCCTGCCACTTTCGGCCTAGTCCTCTCAGTCTATCATGGGTTGGATCGGTATAGGTCTTCCGTATTCTTTACGTCGGGACGTTCTCTGGCCGGGCATGGGCCTGATAGCCACGTACTTCGCCAAGCGAAGGGTGTTTGCCTTGGTATTCAATCGGACTGAGCGGAATAGGAGCGATGCAGTTGCCCGGGGTGGCGAGGAGGTCATGTCGGCCATCGGATTGGTGTGGACGATGCGAAGATGCTTTCGTGATGCTTGGCAGTAGCATTCCTGGGGTAGCCCTGCTGTATCTACGACTGCCCACCGGCCTGGCTCTTTCTAGTCGAAAGGGCCTTCAAAGAACCAACATATACTCTCTTCTTCTGTCCACGTCTCTCATCCTAAGAGAAAGCTAGGTACCCGCCTTCTACTACATTGGCGCCTTCGGTCGCAACGTCCACGGCCATAGCTACCCAAACTCGAGGACGCTCCTGATCGTCCTCTACGGTGCAGGCGTCGCTGCTGATGTTGTTCATTAAACTCCAGGCCTGTATGTCGACCCCACTATATGGCGCATCTTCCAATGACGTACAAGGTCTCGAGTCAATCCTTTCCAGTCTAACGATAGGTCTTAAAGATAAAACCGTGGTTCACATTGGTATGGGCTTTACAATAGTGAGTCTTGCCTGGCTGACTTGTTCGCTTCTTGGTGGAAGCCTCGCGCAGATGAAGGAGCGGGTCGACCTTTCTTTGGTTGCCATTGCTCTGGTGAGCCGTTCGTCGAAGGCAGAAGTCAAGATCATGGCCCAATTTGGTCCCGATTAGCTTGCACCATCCACCGGTCGGTCTGCAAGCACTGACCACCTTTCCACGAACTCTCGATCGTAGAAAGGCTGCATCTAAATGTGCACGAGACATGGATTCTTGGCCTAAGTGTTTTGAAATAATGCTTGATCTGGAAGCATCCCCTTCAGCTGGCTACTTTCCCAGATAGTATGTATGAAATGCGTCCTATGTAAGGTGCTACACAGCTCCTCTGTTCAGCATCCACACCGAGGCATCATTTCTTTTTCCAAATCAAGTGGGATCAGCTTCGACGCACTGTGATGGTTCTCGCCAAGCTGCTGGAGCGCAGAGATGGTGGGGAATTGCGATCTGCGAACTGCGAACTGCTGCCGCGTTTGCAAACCACGAGAACCATCTATGTTACGAGATGAACGACCGAGTATTTTAACACGCGTGAAATGGCGACAAGGCAAACAAGTCCGTGACCATGACTGTTACTGTAAGAATCAGGGGGTTTTACAGATCCAATTATCAGTTCGTCCCGGTGGAATCGGGTTATCCCATTTCGTTGATCCGGCAGGAGAGAATGGCGGTCAGGGATGGCCGTGGCGCCACTCCCCCGCCCACCTTAAACTTTGGGTCAGATCAAATAGTTCCAATTAGCTTAATACGACAACCTTGATTTTGGGATGCCGTTCCCAACTTTTCCATTATTCCTTCGATAGTCTCGTCCCACTTGGGAGCTTTGACCCTGCCGGCAAGCACGAGGCTGGGTACCTGCTGTCACCCGAGATGCGCAAGCTCCCGCTCATGCATATGTTTACGTGATACGAACTCAAAGATCAGCGCAGGGAACTGTCCAGACCATCGTCCAGACTATGCTCGCTCGATTGCATAAGGGGTATAAAACCTCGACTTGGCATGTTACGCGGTCTCATCGACCCGATAAACTAGCTTACTGGCGCGCACCTTGCCCTCCCGTAGTAACTGGAGCCCAGCCAGGACGCCGGCCAAGCCGCCCGGCTTCACCTGGTATGGATGAGGGAGGATCCGGCGCTCATGGAGTAACTTCTGCACCAAATTCCACCACCCAATGCCGAAATCTGGGTTGCTGCTATCGGCGCAGGTTTCTTGCCCTCCCATGCGATAAGGCTCCCCCAGCACATCGTATGCCATGGAGACATGGGAATCCACATCGTCTCTCGCAGAGGGAACGTCCAGCAAGGCATTATATGTCCCTCCTGCGGAGGAGATGGCGGCACTGCAGATGGCCGATGACTGGGGCGTCGAGATGGTGTCCAGGACCAACTCCAACGCGTCATCGGTCTCTTCCCGGATCTGCTCGCCCACCTGCGGATCGTGGTAGTCGAACACCGCATCGGCCCCGAGCTCGAACATGAAGTTGCGATTGCGATCCGAGCATGTCGTCACAACCCGCAGCCCGGATAGCTTTGCTAGTTGAATGGCCAGCGTACCCGTGGCGGTGGCACCGCCATATATCAGGATGCTGAGATCGCTTTCCTCGCGGGCGTCACCAGGGAGGGGCAATTCCATGCTCTGGTAGAGATTTTGGCCCACGGTCGTTAACCCAACGCCCAAGGTGGCGGCAGCCTCGAAACTCATCGCATCAGGTATGAAAATTTGGAGATCACCCTTTGCGATCACATACTCGGCAAATGCGCCGCCATTCGGGCGGACTGCGTTGCTGCCGTGCACAAAACCCGCCACCCGGTCCCCTTTCTGGAAGGGCTTTTTAACTCGTGGGCCGACGGCCTCAACTACTCCCGCATAGTCACAGCCCACGATGGCCCCATTGCAGGGAACAAAGTCGATGTGACGCCAATCGGTGGGGTTCAAGGCAACTAGACTGTGTTTCAGTCAAGTCATCGGAAAGAGAGGCAGAAAGGCAAGATACCAGCTTTTGTTCGGACCAAAATGTAGTCATCTGGCAACTCAGGCACTGGGACATTGGATTCCAGAACCGCGCGACCCGCGCCCTGGACGATGATGGCTCTTTGTGTGGTCATCTTGCGCAGCGGTGCGGACGGGGAAAGGCGGGCGAGAATGACGGTGCGACAGCGGCTCAAGATAGCTGATAGGTGCCGAGGCAATGATTGGAGTGGCCGAGGTTTCTAGCTTGGAGCAGCCACCTCTGTGAACCTAGCACTGTCCGAAGAGACCCAGATATCGGCGAACGTCCAACCCCTGTGCACTTGCAGGTGGGGGCGAAAAGAAGCGCCGAATGGCTTCTGGTGAGCGGAGAGAAGAGCTGGGTGATCGACTGCGTACGTGGGGCAGGAGGGGCAACTGTCATCGCACGGAGTACTGTGTGTCATTCTCGAGCTCCACTAGCAAATTAGCAACAATTTCACAGAATGGCCACGAGGAGATCGAATGGGCGTGGTGTGGGTGTGCCCCAGTTCAACCGACGGTACATGGCGGCAAGCCACGGGCCAACAGGAGAAGTCCCAGTGTAGCATTGCTGTCAAGCTCAATTAGGCCAAGCTCTGGTCCCCTCGTCGCGGCTTGCGGTACTTCCAGAGCCATCGGTCCGGCCAGAACAGGAAGCCAGCCCCGGCCACTTGTTTACAGCTCGAGATGGTTACACATTTCCCCACCGACGGTCGAATAATGGTGGAGAAACGCGCGCGAACCATGGCACCAGCGCTCTTCAGCGAGCGTGTTGAACTTCCCCCGAGCGGCTGGGGGGAAATCGCGATTTCGGGGTCTGGCATCCCCGATAAGAATCTCCACCGGAGGCCTGCCAAGCGAGTCCAGCGCGCTTTCGGTTGCAATAGTGGATAAGCCAATGCGGGCCGACGGAGCACAACCCGAAGATCCCTGCCTGCATTGTGGAGCCCTCGTGCCGCGTCAAAGGGATTACCACGACGAAATACCGTGACGGGGCCTGGTAAGCTGCGGTAACAATACCGCCTCTTGAACTGCGAGGAGTGGAGCAGGGAGCATCACACTCATCATTCAGATGGCTTCCCCCGACTCTGCCGTACCACGCGGTGGCGATCTGGTTCGTTGATCAAAGGTCCCCACTCGATCCCGAGTTGATTGGGATACTCCGTACATGTATGTTGATCACCTCGCCCATGTACCGTCGATCATGGATGTAGCTGAGGGTGGGTGCCATCTAGACCGCATGCGCCTGGCTAGGAGACGAGACTATCAGGACACAGGGGTTGAAACGATCAGGAGTCCAGGTTCTGATAGAGTTGTACTTCGTACGCGCCGTATACTCCGTATACTCTGTACGAAGGGCCGGAACCAGGAATCATTCACACCACGATGCCTCGACCCACTTGCGTTTGTAATTCCGGTACGGCACCAAATCAGTGATTCCGCGCATATTAATTGGAGTGGGGAGTTTATTTCCCGCCTGTTGTCCATAGGTTGCCAGCGGAGACGGACCAGAGGGGACGTCCCGGATGGCGTTCGATCAGGGATTGTTAGGGCGGCCACTACGGTATTCCGCTAATGAGATAGCAAAGTAAATATGCAAGTGAATTATGCGACGCTGCCAACCAACATGGCACGAGTTGCGGAAGATCCTACGACCCACCAGATTGATTGAGACGCGCCCTTAGAACGCTTCAACACCAGCTTCCTATAATTGACACCCCACACCCCTCCTCCCCCTTCTTGTACCATTCCCAGAGCCCTGCCTGCACCCAATTTTCGACCGATACGATGCCCGGCCAACCAGCCGTGAATGCCGCGGACCCCGTGTTGGATGCGATCGCGGTGATCGGAATAGGATGTCGCTTTTCAGGCGGCGCGAGCTCGGTGGAGGATTTCTGGCAGATGCTCTGCGACGGCCGGACGGGACATGGAAAGATTCCCTCGAGCCGATATGAAGCTTCCGCGTGGCACCACCCTAGCCATGATCGCAAAGGCGCGGTACGAAAACCCTCCAACCACGCGACATGCGATGCTCCTGGGAAATGACGACTAATGGGGTCGAGTAGATCAACCATGACAGTGGATTCTTCCTGAAGGAGGATCCATCGTGCTTTGATGCGCCTTTCTTTTCAATTACCGCCAAGGAGGCGGCCGGAATGGACCCGGCACAGCGCTTATTGCTGGAGGTCGCCTACGAAACCTTTGAGAATGGTGAGCTCAGCTCTGGCTCTGGCGGTAGGAGGACTACCTTGGCTAAACGATACTACAGGTGGAATACCAATTGACACACTTCCCGGAAGTAACACCGCAGTGTACTCCGGTTCCATGACTAATGATTATGAGTTGCTCTCGACGAGAGATATTTATGACATGCCTCACAACTCCGCGACCGGAAATGGAAGGACTATGCTGGCTAATCGCTTATCATGGTTCTTTGATCTTCAAGGTCCGAGTATTATGATGGACACGGCCTGTTCTTCGAGTTTGACTGCCGTCCATCTGGCGGCTCAAGCGTTACGTTCTGGTGAATGTGGAATGGTGTGTACTTATACTATGTGGCGACCATACTGAGCCTGGACATGAACTGACGATCACTGCAGGCCTTGGTGACGGGGGCGAGTCTCATTTTGCACCCCAACTTTACACAGAGACTGTCCTACATGCACATGATGAGCCCAGACGGTATTAGCCACTCGTTTGATGAGTCGGCAAATGGATATGGGCGAGGAGAAGGCATTGGTGCAGTGCTGCTGAAGCCCGTTTCGGCCGCGTTGGCTGATGGAGATCACATCCGAGCGATCATCCGCGGCACAGGAATCAATCAGGATGGACGGACTCCTGGAATTACCTTGCCGAGCCCAACAGCGCAGGCCAACCTGATCCGCTCCACCTACGAGCGACATGGTCTTTCAATGAGAGACACTGCTTATTTTGAAGCCCATGGAACGGGTACCCCAGTCGGGGTAAGTGAAACGCCTCCATTGGAGAGTCGCCTTGGCACCCATTCACTAAAGTCGATCTATTCATAGGATCCCATAGAGCTGTCTGCGGTCGGAATGACCCTAGGCCAAGCACGAACATCGACGGATGAGCCGATTTACGTGGGTTCTGTGAAGACCAACCTCGGTCATACCGAAGGAGCCGCTGGCGTGGCTAGTTTGATCAAAGTCGTGCTCTGTTTAGAGAAAGGTATCCTGGTTCCAAATGCCGGGTTCAAAAACATCAACCCGAAGATCCGACTTGATGATTGGCGTATTCGACTGAGCAATGAAACGATACCCTGGCCAGAACATCTTCCCCAAAGAGCTAGTATCAACTCATTTGGATTTGGTGGATCGAACGCGCATATTATTGTTGAAAGCACTAAGAACGCTTTCCGGGTCCCCGAGGAGGATAAAGAGGCGGCCCCTCATGTGGTGGTGTTCTCGACATTCGATCAAGCTGGCATTGATCGCCTTGGCCAAAATTGGAGCGACTTCATTCAACGCCAGCAGCAGGCCGAACGCGAGGTATCATTAAAAGATCTTGCACATACAATGCTGACTCGGCGGTCGCATTTGGGCTTCCGCAGCTTTGCCGTCGCCAACTCACTTGACCAACTACAGACTGCCTTGGCGAAGGGACTTCCCAAGTTTTCTCGAGCCAGTCGCAAAGCGCAGACAAGGCTGGCATTTATTTTCACCGGACAGGGTGGCCAGTGGGCCGGAATGGGCAAGGAGCTTCTAAAAGTTGCCACTTTCCAGGAAAGCATGGCGCGATCACAAGAGATCCTCTCATCGCTAGGATGTCCCTTTGATATGCTTCAGGAACTGCAAGCCGAGGCAAAGGACAGTCACATCAACCGACCCGATCGCAGCCAGCCTATTACTTGTGCGCTTCAGATTGCTCTGGTTGATCTTTTGGCCAGCTGGTCCGTTTACCCCAACGCGGTCGCTGGTCATTCTAGTGGTGAAATTGGTACGAGCTGTTTTCTATTCCTGCACCTGGATCCCTCCAGACCTCATTCTGCACGATTGCATTATTAATGAGCTAACCCTTTCATTTTCACCTAGCCGCTGCATATGCTGCTGGATATCTGTCTCACGCAGATGCCTTGCGAGTTGCATGGTTCCGCGGCTTTTTCTCTCAGCAGATTTCGGAGAGCGACAGAAGAGGTGGCATGCTCGCTACGGGAATCTCATCAGAGGACGCGCAGAAGTATCTAGATGAACTACCACCCCGGTCAGTTGTTGTTGCCTGTGTGAACAGTCCTTCAAGCACAACTCTTTCGGGTGATGTGGATTTGATCGACCAGCTTGAGAAGAAGCTACAGCAAGATGGTCACTTTGCGCGCAAGCTGCGCATTGACACTGCGTACCATTCTCCCCATATGGAAGAACTGGTTGAGGTTGTGGGGAACGCCATCGATTGCATCAAGCCGGAAGATAGACATAGTGGATCGATCCCTATGTTGTCTTCCGTCACCAAGGAACGTGTCCATTCTGCGGAGCTTGGTGGACCCTACTGGGTACGAAACATGGTCAGCCCGGTCGAATTCACGGCCGCAGTCTCACAGCTCGCAAATTTGAGCGAATCTAGCAAGACCCGCCGACGGCCGGTTCCTATTAAATGGACTACCTTGTTCGAGATCGGCCCTCATTCCGTTTTGAAGGGACCAGTCACGCAAATTCTACAGAAAGTTAACTCCAGCATGACGACAATTCCCTACCATACGTTGGTGGCACGAAACAAAAACGCTTTGCAAACATCACTGGAGGTTGCTGGAGCTCTCTGGAGCACAGGGCATGCAATCGATCTTGCGGCAGTCAACAATAGTGTCGACTCTGCTACTCCCATGATGGTTGCTGATTTGCCTTCCTATCCATGGAACCACCAGACGTCTTTTTGGCACGAACCCTTGGAGACAGCCCAGTTGAGACAGCGCAAGCATCCGCGTCATGATATTCTGGGAGCTCCACTGGACTATCAGAACGCCCTCGAGCCGCGCTGGAGGAACTTCTTGCGACTGTCGGAAAATCCATGGATGGCTGATCATATTGTGGCCGGGTCTATTGTTTTCCCCGCAGCCGGTATGATGGTCATGGCTATCGAGGCCGCACGGCAGCTTGCAGATGGGCAGGGCAAAATGAAGGGCATAGAGTTCCAAGATGTTCACTTCATGCGAGGAGTGGTTGTTCCCGACGAAGAACGCGGCCTAGAAACCGTTCTTCAAGTCTCGCCCCATCCAGGCATGGCCGGTTGGTATGACTTTGGAATCTTCTCTCTTCCATCTGGAGGTGGTTGGATCCAACATGCGAAGGGTACATTTGCCCCCCGGTTTGAGAACCGAGAAGACAACGAGAATGCGGCAAACTGGGAAGCAACCCTGGCGCACATCAAAGATACGCAGTCCGTCGCGCAAAAGGCCGATATTGACCAAGCGTACCAATGGCTGTCCCACACCGGAGGACTCACCGTAGGCCCATGTTTCAGGACCATTACGGGTGTTTCCTTCTGCGAGTCAGAGCCTCGCATCTGGCTCTCGGGAGTTGTCACAGACACGAAGCAAGGAATGCCCTATGAGAAGGAGACCCCCAGCTTCATTCATCCCACAACTCTCGATTGCCTCTTCCAGTCTGCTCTGCTGTCATGCTCAGAGGCTCTCTTGAGCAGCAACGCTAATATTCCCATTGGCGTGGATCATGTTTACATCTCTGATTGTTTCCAACCTCAACCCGGCGAGCCATTCCTCGTCCACACGGAGAGTCAGTGGCGAGACGGCAAGTCACGATCACAGTGCATTGCGTCGGACCCATCCCTGTCACAGCCATGGATCACCTTCGAAGGAGTTCATCTTGGCCGTCTGCCCTTCAATCCAAACTCGCAAAAGCAAGAGGAAGCAGGCTCTCAAAGCCGATACTCATCTGTTGTGTGGGATGAGCATTTGGAATCGCCGATTATTACTAGTCGACTCTGCCCCGATGGGAAGAAAAGCACAGCTGTGGAAGTCAGTGAACTACAGTTGACCGATTGGGTCGAGCGTCTCTGCCATACCAACGGTGATGGAAGTGCGCTCGTCGCTATTTCCGACACAACGAATTCTTGGATTCGAGATCTCGCAAAGCTTACCCCCGGCGCTGGAAGGCGACCTTGCCTGGGCAAGGTCACCACGGTCTTGAGTGGCCTGATGACTGAGACGAACGGTGATGCATCCCCCGAGAATGATGTTTTAGGGTCTCGCGTCGTGTCACTTGCTACCCTGGACGACCTTCCCTCTGCTTCACTTTCAGACCAGACATTTGACGTGGTTATTCTCGATGACCTCCGTGTATGGCAAGATAAAACCTCTCAATCTCTTCTCCCCTTCCTGAGCAATATTCTTGACCGCGGAGGCTTTTCCGCATTGCGCGTGTCAGACGCAACCATAACTCCTGCTGCAGCGATTCTTCAGTCCGTTGATGGCTTGGACATCCACAGCCTGACAGCAGATCGCAACTTCATCATTGCACGCAAGAAGCCAGCCTCTTGGACCACGGATTCCGAGATCTATGTTTTGACTCCACATGCTCAGTCAAACTCCCCGTCCGTGTTCGCCCATCTTGAAAAGGTGTTCGCCACTCATAACGTTCGCGTCGTGCCCATTGGACTGGACCAGGTATCGGAGCAGGCCGGGAAAACAGTGGTCTCGTTGCTCGATTTGGCCGGCCCTTGGGTAACCAGCTGGTCAGCAAATGACCTGCAAAAGCTCCAAGAGCTCATTCGAGCCCAATATGTTCTCTGGGTCTCGCCTTTCTGGAGCCAAGGAGCTGTTGAGAACGCTGGGCACGGCGCTACAGCCGGTCTTCTGCGAACCCTGCGAAACGAACATTGGAATACTACCATTCCCCAGCTTCTTGTGGATGTTGACGACTTGCAGGACGAATTTGGTCTGGCTTGTGGAATCCTGCAGGTCATGCAACTCACCATGCAGGAGAGCTCACGCCGCGCTGATCTCGAATATCGTCTGACAAAGAGCCGGCTGTTGGTCCCCCGAGTCCTTGAGACTTCGGCTATGGATGAGGCCATGCACACCCTATTGAAGGGGCCTAGACCCGTTCTTGAGGACCTGAGTCTTCATTCCAGGCCCCTTGAACTGAAACTCCAGGACGGAAAGGACGCGCACTGGGTGGAGCAACAAGTTCCCGAAGAACAGATCCGACCCGATCAGGTCGAGCTTAAGGTTGAGATGGCCACGGTCTTTGACTCGAACGGGGACGTGAGCAAGTCCCCCGAAACAGCTCTTCCCCTATTTGAAATTGTTGGAAGAGTCAATCAAGTCGGATCGGGGGTACACGACTTGGCCGTTGGCGACAAAGTGCTGACTTTGACCTCCGCTGAATCGGGCCTTTCCACGACATTACGGGTACCTGAGAGTGATACCATCAAAATGCCTGCCGATGCCGATTCGGCCCAGGCTATATCAGCCCCGCTCGCGTATCTGAACGCGCATCATGTCCTCACAGAGGTTGGTCGCCTAGACTCGGGCTCCTCTGTCCTTCTAGTCGGATCAATCAGCCAGACTCTTCGGTCAATGATTGACTTTGCTCTGAGCTTGAATATGCTGGTCATTGTGGCTACAGATTGCCAAAACACTACAGATATCCTTAGCTCTCGCTACCCAGACTTGAAGGATCGAATTCTGGGCATCCACGGTAGCCTAGAGACGAGCGTATCTAGGCTGACCAATGGATGCGGAGTTGATGCCACGATCTCTTTCTTGGGCGGATATCCCGGGCGGGTTGCTGCAAGATGTCTAGTTGCAGGAGGACAGTACATCAATCTGTCAAACGAGATGAAACTCAGTGCACTCCCGGAGAGTTTCATCGACAGCGGTAGCACGTTCTCCTCGCCGCGTCTGCGAAGAACATTCTCAGAGAAGCCTGGTAGCCTCCATGCTTCCATTCGCCATGTGATAAACTTCATGAAAGACCATCAAATGTTGGAGCGCGTGGAAGCGTATCCCCTCTTCCCTGTGTCTGACATTCAGAAGGCCTTCCAAACTTCCAAAGAGACCACTGGCAGAGTGATCGTTGATCTTCAGGCTCCGGGTCAGGTCCTGATTGTGCCGCCAATGCCAGAGCTTACAGGACTACCAGCGGAGAAGACCTATATCCTGGCCGGTGGACTAGGCAATCTCGGCCTTGCGTTCGCCGAGACATTGGTTGAGTCTGGAGCTCGCCATTTGGTGTTCCTTGGGCGCTCTGGCGTTGCTCAGCAAGAACAGCAAATTGCCCTTGATCTTCTTCGCGGTCGAGGATGTGGCATAGATGTTGTACGATGCGATATTTCCAAAATGGAAGACATCGACCATCTTTCGTCCGAAATTCGCAACCGAAACTGGGAGGTTGCCGGTGTAATTCAATGCACAACCGTTCTAAAGGTGATTGATTCAATTATTCTTCCGTTTACTTTCATGATCTTAGCTAACTTGTACTCCCTTTTGATAGGATGCCATGTTCGAGAATATGACCTTCGAGGAGTGGACCCAATCAACCGATTCCAAGATTCAGGGAACATTGAACTTGCATCGACTGTGCTCAGAAAAGGAAGGGTTGTCCTTCTTCGTGGCATTATCCTCCGTGGCAAGTGTCATTGGTAATATGGGCCAGGCTAACTATTCTGCTGGCAACGGCTTCATCGATGCCCTTATGGAATGGCGACGGAACCATGGTCTTGTGGGCCATTCTATCAATATCGGACTCGTTCCCGATGCTAGTGGACTCAGTGACATTGCCGAAGACGAGGAGCAACGACGCCGCCGATACAAACATCTCGAAGGCACAGAAATCATGACCCATGAGCTTCAGACCCTTCTTCGGGTCATAATTAACAGCAAGCTCTCTCTGCCGCCTCAGATCATCGCCGGTATGACCGACTCTCTGTCCCGCAAGAATGCCCCATCCGCATGGCTTTTCGATCGGAAATTTGATCACCGGCTTTGCCTTGCGGTCGACGACAGCGATTCATCTATTATATCCACCAGCGCATTGCTCAAGGAGGCTGAGTCCACGGATGCAGCGGCTCAGATTGTTCTCGACGCACTAAGTGAATATCTGGCCAACGCAATGGCTACTACAGCCGACTCTATCGACGCCGATTTGCCCTTATCAGCCTTGGGTGGTACGTTCCGACTAATTTCCCCGTCCCCTGTTATTGACATGGTGCTACGGTACTGACAATCTCCACTAGTTGATTCCCTGAAAGCCACTGACGTCCAGAATTGGGTGTCGCGCGAATTGGGGGCGGAGCTATCCTCGTTCGAATTCCTAGGCTCCCAACCGACCAAGACACTCGCCAAGAAAATTGCTTCGGCTAGCTCCTACGTCTCAGTGTCAAGCTAAATATGCACGCATCGTGCCAGCAACGCTATGCAAGTACATGTTGATAAGGAGGAGCGCTTCAATTCGTAATTTATCGATATTTTTTTTCCTCTCTCTTTTGCTCGGAGGTGTGACTTTCGTTTGCGTGATCGGCTTCTAGAGTGTGACAATCTTGCAGGTGCTCTCGTCTTGTGATAGTTTTCTATAGGACTCTAGTTGTTATGGGTCTCGTATGAATCCACGATCTTGAATTTCAGACCGGACATCCGAATCCTGCTGGTATTTTACATACAATACCGCGTTCCGAAACATTCCAGTATCTGTCATGTTCGTATGGAAATGGTGTAAAGATGGATGCCGATCGGGGCCTCCACGATTGTGCTTATGTACACCGGCGGGTCGCGGCCGGCGTCCGTCGCCCGTCGCTCGGTTGGTCTTGCCCATCACATGCAGTGGAATAGGCAAAATGTCGACCACCGAAGTGACCACCCCGCCTCGGGGGCCGCTGTACGTGCAATCCTTCTGGAGCCACTCCACCTGCCATCGTCGAAGCTCGCTGGGCGAAGGACAAAGGGCGATTGGTGGAAGTGGGGACGAGAGCATGTTCGCCCGGCGCCACCGAACTAAACTGAACCTAAACTGAACTAACCCGGTTTTCGTTAGTTCGCCCAACAGCTCTGGGGCCTCAGACGGAACAGGCGGGATAGATGTTCCCGCGATCGTGGCCCTGGAAACGCAAATCCCCCTGGGTATCGTCGATCCCTCCAAATCACAATGTCATTGCTGTAAAAGTTCTGACCAAATTTAGGAGATCTCGGAAGCTCCACCAGGTCGGAGGTTCGTTGAGGACAGCCAATGCATGTTTAGTCCCCACGTCTATCGGGGCCACGCCGCGGACGGCCGAGGGTCTCCGGATTTCGCCTTAATCCTGGCAAGTGTCTGGCACTAAAGGGTAATGTGGCAATGACTTGTGGATCCCCAATATAGGCGCTGGCCCAAAGTCCCAATCTTGCAATGTCCCGCTCTGATCAGCGAGGAGGTCGTGGATGTGGCCCTGCGTGGGAAGGCCAATTGGTAGCCAATGCATATCCACGCCGGCAGGCTGTCTTGCCATGGATTCAGTGCCCCGCTTATGGTACAAGCCAGGAATGGTGGGCTCTCGAAACAGGTTGAGAAAGTCTTTTCTCGCTCGTTATTCGCCATTCAGTCTTGCCGCAACTTGTGCATGGCCGCTGCTGGTCTCCCTTAAGGCTCCTTTGGCCGCACACTCCCCGGGTCTTCTCTTTCCCTTTGCTCCTGTCTTCCTATATACGCTTTGCCATGGCGGACCCCGAAAAGAGTGATGCATGCGTGCTAGCATCCCCGGCCGAGGCAGTTTGCCCTCCATCCGGCCCCAATGATGCCGTTGCCTCAGATAACGAGAAAGTGGTGAAGAAGAGGGTGCCCAAAAAGCCCACTCACAGGCGCAATATCTCTATCACTCTGGAAGATCTGGAGGCGCAGACTAATTCCGACCTCCCGCGGAAACGGTTTGCGTATTTGCGGTATGCCGTGTTCACAATGTACCGGAGGCTCTTCACGGTCGTGTTTCTGATCAACTTGGCGTGCTTCATCTATGTGATGGTCTCTCATCGACAGATTCTGCCACTTGTGAATGCAACAGCAGTAAACTTGGTCGCGTGTGGTCTCGCCCGTCATCCAGTAGTAGTCAACTGCATCTACAGAGTGGTGTGTTCGCTTCCTAGGTCGGCACCACTTTTCATGCGCCGCATGGCGGCGAAGGCAGCCCACTACGGTGGCGTTCACAGCGGCTGTGGCACTGCATCTTTGGTGTGGTACGCGGGCTTTGTTGGTGTCGCGTCCAAAATGTACTGGACGTCAACTCCAATTAGTTCCATAACGGACCACACATTCTCAACAGCCCCGATCGCAGTCGCCTATGTGATCCTTGTGCTTCTGCTGGTGATGATCGTGGTAGCATACCCCGTTTTCCGCCGGAAAATGCATGACTACTTCGAGCTCACTCACCGCTTCACTTCATGGCTCATTCTGGCTCTGTTTATTGTCTTGGTGATGCTCTTTGCCAACGATATCGGGAGGGCGGAAGAGAAGTCCTTAGGCTATGCCCTAGTCACGCTCCCGGCCTTCTGGCTCTTGATCGCTGCCGTGGTTGCAATAGCCCACCCATGGTTGCTTTTGCGCAGGATTCCGGTACAGACAGATGCTCTCTCTCCGCACGCGATCCGACTACACTTCAGTCACACGCCAATCAGCTTTGCGAAAGGCATTCAAGTGTCGAAGCACCCTCTCCGCGACTGGCACAGTTTTGCCGGCTTCCCAGACCCTTCTGAATCACTTGAAAACATCAAGAGAATCCCAACTGAGCCTTCTGGCCCCACCCGACCCCCCGGGGCCTACAAAAAGGGCCACAGAAGGAATCAAGAGAGTTGGTCTATTGTGGTGTCGAAGGCAGGAGATTGGACGGCTGATACAATTAGCAAGCCGCCTACCCATGTATGGAAACGCGGGGCCCTAATGCGTGGCGTTGGCTACGGTCTACGCCTTTTCCATCGCATCATTATCGTGACCACAGGATCTGGAATTGGGCCGTGCCTCGGGTTTCTGGGCGATGAACGCCGCCCATTGATCAAGGTCGTCTGGCAGACCCGTAACCCAGTCAAAACATACGGCCAGGGTGTGATTGATCTCGTCCATCAAATGGGGCCAGATCCAATTATTTTGGACACCTCTCGGGATGGCCGTATTGACATGCTCCCTATCGTCCGACAACAAGTGGAAGAATTCGAGGCGGAAGCTGTGTTCGTCATCAGCAACCCTCCAATCACCCGCAAAATTGTTTACGAATTTGAATCTCATGGAATCCCGGCTTACGGGCCGATTTTTGATTCATGATACGTGTCACGCATTGCTTGGCTTATGTTTGTTTCTGGGCGATTCGTTGTATTCTGGATCCTGCAGCTCACAAATTCTGTGCATCGCAGGTATCGAGCAGGAGAAAAAAGAGACATGGAGGAGAGAAAAGAATGAGTAAATGATTAAAAATTGCATTGGATGCAGGGTTGAGAGGACATTGGTAACTTATCATTATGGTTCTATAATATATGGCAGGGAACGATATACGTCAAGATACGACGCAGGAACACATCATAATATAGACTGCATTTCCTATCTATAAGTATAGTGCCTATTTGACACGGTTGAAGTTAAACGCGTAGCAATTTTGGTAGAAAACGGTTCTGTCGCGGGAATGAACGGCATGGTATAACTAGAAATCCTGTTTTTAAAATATTATCTGGGGTGTTTATGATGACTATTGCTGTATAGCAAGGAGGAAAAGCAATGGTACGAATGGCATCTTTAGTCCGAACACCAGATTATCCTTCTTCTCACCCGGGTCTGAGCGAAATATAGAGACAGTCTAATAAGTCTAGTAGTCTAGCATGAATTCTATCATGTCCGTGAAAGCCGCTAGAACTGCCATGCATATGACACGTTCTACTCCAGTGGTTCATGCGCATGTGAGCCCCTCTCTCGCCTAGTCACCGTAATGCCCGTTCTTGCACGTGGATGGGGTAGGCAGACGTCGGGCTTAGCTTCAAATGTAATCTTACCGTTGAGATAGTACCCGGGTCGCCATGCTCTTGGTCTGTCAAATGCCGAAAGCATATCCCTCTTCCTCTCCCAAGAGTCCCACATGGGCGGGGCCAACCCAAATATCCTTTGTTGTCGGGGTCTGTCCTATTTATTTTGGGAAACTTTAATCGTTGGATCGCGCATGATCCCGGGGTCATTGCGCACCAGTGCGAGAAAATAAGGTGCAGCTGAGGTGAATGGCTCCACTTCCTCGGTGCAGCCAAAGGACTAGCCGCACATAAGTCTCATACTTTAAACTAGTGGGCTGATAATGTGTACATGTTGTGTGACCGAAGTGGATCCTATATCATGCGGGTTCAATCACGCGGCCCGGCTTAACCAGCAGAGAAATTGTTTAATTCTCACTACTGTCTCGGATCGAGTGGCGTTCTAGCAGCTCATGTTAGTGATTTCCTTAAATATACGGGGTGCGAGCCAATAGGCTTAGTACGGAGACCCTAGGTGTTAACAGGAATTATCGAAGCCCGTATGAATATTTTCAACAATGTTAAGAGTGTTGCTCCACTCTAGGACATCAAAATGTGGGGATTAATCGATCTCAACCCTTAACCCATCCCGCACGCACCATGGTTTACGATAAATACTACCTGTTCTGCTGGGAACAAATCCATCAGCTGTTCTTAAGAGTGTGTCCCGTTCCATGGCTTCGACATAACCTATTGTACGTGGTATGTGGGTTCCTCAACCATAGTTTTTTGTTTGACTGGGCGTGAAAATGTGCCCATTCTGCTCCTTTGGCCTGGATCATGCCGTGGGATTCACTAGCCTTCTTCCATAGCAATGGCAATAATATCATGCAACGCGTGTTTTCGGTGATGATGATGATGATAACTCTATTAACCTAATGCAGCCCAGCTACTGCGCAGTGGCTATGTAGGCGCTTCCTCCGGCGGAAGCAAGAGCTAACCGAGCGCCTCCGAAACGCAGTAAAATAGTAAATACAAAGGAGAACGGCGTTTTGCCAAACAAATGCAGCTGAAAATCAGCCCAGTACCGTAACCATACGCCCTCAATAGTCAAATCCCACTGTTTTCCTCCCTCATTTCATCCTCTCGCCTTCGCCTTGTATTGCCATCTTCCACCTCCGGCAGTGTGTAGCTGCTTGCTTCCTTCGATTGGTGTTTCCTGCCACGTAGGCTGGCCTCACCTGTTGAGATGTGACCGGTTGGCGTAGCGTATTGAGTTGTATTCGTCCCCGCCCGTCTCAGGTTGAGCTGGGGTTTGACGGTCCTATTGCACATCGTCTTCGCCGCCTGTTCCCCTGCCAGATTCGCTGTCTCTGGCCATTGTTTCGTCGTCTTCTGGTTCCGGGTCAGGGTCAGGATCTAGCGTCTTGTCAGCATCTGGCTTAGCGTCAGCATCTGGCTCAGCGTCAGGGTCTGGCTCTGGCTCGATCTCTGTCTGTCGGAACTGGCGAAGAAGACCTGTTTGCAACATGAATTCGGCCACGTCGCGTGTTTTCGGGTCAGCTGTCTATTGATCGTTGTGCAGCTTTTATTGACACGCCTGCCTATCCGTGACCGTTGCCGTCCTCGCAAACATCAACCGTAGTATTGGGTAACATTATATGTTGACTTGGAAAATATATATCCCCTGTTGGGTTCAACCACGATGTTTCACGACTCCATATCTCCAACTACAGAAACTGTAGATTACTCAAAGTAGCACTTTCAAGGGGAATCATTCTGTTATCCTGCAGTCTATAGCTCAATAACATAAGAATATTCGCTAGGTAGTCAAGTACACTAATTTAACTAAGCTATTGGTATTGTTGTAAAGCATGACTTCGTTTGTTTGGTTTGCAATCATTTTGCAGCCGGCATCGAAGGTGCCCAAAATCGGCGACCTTCGAAATGATATTAATTTTAAGCTCGATAGGATAGCCAATGGGTACTTCTCTCTAGTTTTGCAAAAAAGCTCCACAACGTCAACGAAAGTACGGTTTTTATATTTCGTTGATGATAAAATGGTAGAAAATGAGATTAAATGCCCGCAGATCAAGACCCGTCAACGAGGAGCGTTCACGCGTGAAGAAAAGCCCTATGCAGCGGCTCTATTAAACCTTGGGAGGATCAGTGATGGCGCGAATATTCTTACTGCTGATGCGGTCTTTGGCAATAACAATGCGATCATGCGCCGAATTGCGCTGCTCTCGAAGACCTCATACGCCTTTGCGTGCTGTTAACCGGGCCTCGGTGCTGAATATCAAGAGTAGCGCGAATTTGATTGGCCAAATATGTATGGAGCGTTCCCTGAATCTGGTTTAGCATGCTACGTGACATCCTGCTATTCCGCTGTGATGCATTTTCTAATGACGTACTTACAGCATGTTCCACGCAGATTCTCCCTTGATCAGCGTACCCTCGCATCTGGAGATTGCTATCTCTCTACAATTCCTTTCATCGACTATTACAGGTTCAAAGCAGGAAAAATAGGCAAACATGGACTTGGCAGCTTCAATTATTGAGTTTTTTCTTTTTCGTGGAGTTATACTAGCTTGGTCCATGCGTCTGATTAATCATTGGTACGGAGGACACTGCAACGTCCCAGCGGTCTGTGCTGCACTAACGGTGAATGATTTTTCGCGGCTAGTGCTGCAAGGGCTGTCGTGTAACCCAAGCTCTGTAAAGTACACTATGCCTCCGCATACGTGGATTTGCTTGCCTTGTGGCCTTGGCTTATGCAAGGGGTATTTGAGAGTTGAAGCAAACATGAAAATCTGGGCCAGGGTAAGAAAGATTCCAGTTGACTGTGTTTAACTACATCTTCAATCCTGATCCAAAGGGCTTAACTACGATGGCCAAATCCACGGAGAAGAATGCCGGTGATTTCACTTGGGCCCATGAAATCCGATGGTACTGCAAAAATCTAGACCTATTTCACTTTATTTTCCTGGTTGTGATCCCGGTTGCTATCTGTTTTATCGCCCCACATGTTGCTCTTACACGCAACAGCTTTTTGATGGCGCTGATACTTCATATTGTTGGAGGAATGAGTATCACTGTTGGTAGGTAAAGCCAAAGATAGGATCCGGCTTCTAGACAGTCTAACAAGTCATACTGATACCGTGCCAGGCTATCATCGATTATGGGCACACCGTTCATACACAGCTCATCTTGTACTCCAATATTTTCTCGCTATTATGGGAGCAGCACAATGCCAATGGTCTATCCTGTGGTGGGTACAGCATCATCGCGCCCATCACCAATATACGGACACCGATAAAGATCCTTATGATGCCCGGCGAGGACTTCTATTTTCACATATAGGTTGGCTTGTGGGACTGAGTCCTGCTGAATGGGGCAAAGTCGATGTGTCCGACCTAGCAATGGACCCTGTGGTCCGCTGGCAGCGCCGCTACTATGTCATAATTGCGATTCTGGTTTGCGTGGGAATGCCCACAGCAATCGCCCACTTTGGCTGGAATGATTGGAGAGGAGGGCTCCTGTATGGTGGCGTTGGACGAACGATCGTGACACATCATTCTACGTTCTTGGTGAACTCCATAGCACATGCGCCTTGGGCGGGTTACCGACCATACTCAACTAAATGGACCGCAACAAATGTTCCACTGGTTGCCATCCTAGCAGCTGGAGAGGGTAGTCACAACTTCCATCATGCATTTCCTCGGGACTATCGGAACGGCATACAATGGATTGAATTGGACTGGTCTCGGGCTGTGATCGAACTTTGTGAGAAACTTGGAATTGCGTGGGATTTGGTGATCACAAGCCCGGACGAGACGAATAAAGGTCAGCGAAATCACATAGAACAAGCTGGTTTGGCAACGAAGATAACGATGGATTGGAAAGATTACGTGCACCAAGCTGACCGAGGCCGCTGTCTGATTTGTATCAAAGACGTTGTGTATGACATTGCAGATTTCATGACGGAACATCCTGGGGGTGCAGAGCTTCTTCAGAAATTTGTTGGCAAAGATGCGACGGAAGGTTATTTAGGTGATACTCACCTGCATTCAACACATGCTGATGGTCTTTTGGCAACTCGAAGTATTGGTGTTGTCAATAGATGAGTGCAGGAAACCATGATTAATTCAACATTTTATCACCCATGCAAGGTTTATGGTACTAGACTTAGAACCAGGGCCTAGTTCCCAAATTTCTTTTATTCCCTTTATTTGTTTTCTGGTCATGCAGGGTTATATTCATCTTCTACCCGCAGATCTTACTGCTCAGCTGCAATGATCAGCATGGACCATCTTCAAGGGGGCATGTGCAGAGGGGGGGGGGAGTGGGTTGAATTCATCTTGCATTCGTCGTACGCGCTTACTTACCTTGCTCTTATAATCAAATCTCTCTCTACAGAAGGCTCCTGCTGGATTATTTTCAGAAACCTTTAAGAGTTTAATTTGTCATCTCATCGTCTGATCAACTCATGACTGAGACTCTACCTTCAGTTGACTGGTATCAGGACCAGGTTGTCTTTTTGACTGGTGCAACTGGCAACCTGGGAGGATGTCTTTTATACAAGCTGGCGCTGAAATTGCCGACCAAGAAAATTTATGTACTTTGTCGAGGTTCTATTCGCCAGACAATTGAGAAATGGGAAGCATCGATGCCGGAGGAAGCTCCAGACATTCTCGATTCAGGGAAAATCCACTTCGTCATTGGGGATATTACGCTGTGCCAGTTTGGATTGAAAGCGCTTGACTTGGAGACTCTGCAAAAAGAGGTGTCGGTCGTCATCCACTCGGCTGCTACGATTGCCATTTTTCAAGACCTCGCTGTGGCTGTCCGCAATCATTGCCACCCTGTCCAAACATTGATGGAACTGCTGGAAACGTTTGATCGGCTGGAAACGTTTGTTTACATTTCCTCTATGTCGGTGAACACTTTTCTCCCTGCGGGGGTAGTCACGGAAAAAATATACCCTGTGACGAATGATGAGGTTCTTGCTGAAACCCATGTAGCGTCCACTCTGGCTACGGGCCAATCCTCATACCCTGGCGCATTTCCCGTGTCTTATGCAGAGGCCAAATACCTCAGTGAGAGAGTGGTGCTTGAGAGTAAGCCCTCATTCTCAGTTCTGATTGTTCGGCCATCAAGCATTGGCCCCGCGATTCAAGACCCGTACCCCTTTTATGGGCCTCATGACTCTATTCCGGGCCACTCCTTCCTGCATTTGCTCCTGGAGAACCCAAACTACCGGACATACAATGGAACGAAGAGGTTCTCGCAGAATATGATCATGGACGAGATACCAGTCGACATAGCGGCAAATGTTTGTCTCCTGCATATTGCGAGCGGTACTAAGGGGATTATCCATGCAGGCTGCCAGCTACATGTATCCCTCACCACCAGTGAACTAGCAACAATATGCGAACAGTACACGCCAAAAGAGGTACTCAAGCAAATTGCCAAAGTAAACTTTGACCAGAATGGAGCCTTAGCCAAGCGTGTTGGTGAAGCCTTCGAGAGCAGTCACCGAGATTGGACCTT
The DNA here is from genome assembly GCF_028826845.1 of Penicillium canariense. Classification (NCBI taxonomy): domain Eukaryota; kingdom Fungi; phylum Ascomycota; class Eurotiomycetes; order Eurotiales; family Aspergillaceae; genus Penicillium; species Penicillium canariense. Next base: position 4,190,901 of record NW_026622728.1, on the reverse strand, counting down.
TGATTGTTCAAGATCGCTGCATTTGAAAGGGATGGAAGGGGTGATCGGACTTTGTTTCCCAAACCACGATGGCAATCAATTTCTCCAGGAGCGTGTTCGGAGACAAGTCCGTCGAATTGTACGGAAAATCAACGAGCAGGAATGACCCTTTTGCGATGTTATAACTGTAAAGTTTACGAAAATGTGATATTGTTTTCTATTGCTGAGTGAAAGCTGTCTATTTACACTCTAAAATTACAGCTGATTTCCTCGTCATAATAGAACGAACGTAAGATCGGTTGATGACGTTGTAAGCGCAACAATGGCTCTTCGTTTCTTGTGCTTCTTATTATGGAGTTATTCCGACCAGATCTTTTTCTGTAATTACAAGGACTGGGTAAAGAATAGGGACCCCTAAAACAAACAGAAAATATCCAAATTGCAGATAGAATGAACGAAGAACTGGATCAAGAATACGCATCTAGGGTGTTCTTGAACTCGCGGTCGATTTCCTGAGCTTGTGGCTCCACCATTCTATAATGCTCAGGGGATAGCACGGTTTTCATCTGATCATCAAAGCTGTTCTTCTCGATGTAAAGGTTGCTTAGCATTGAGCGGGCGACATATCCGACGCCTGCCTGCTTGAACTGCGGTGCCTACCACGGACATAACTCGTTAATATAATACAAGTCATGCGCTGGCGATGAAATCACACTACCTTTGCAGATCCAGTGCTAAGGACACTAGCAAGCCGAGGGTGAATTTCGTGGTATGCATCCAAAAGCTGAGACCCTTCGTCGGTGTTGAACGGGTCGGAATTGCCCAAATCTTTGCGCGCATCCTCAGCTGACATATGGGCATTGTAAATCGCGTTTGCCACCGGTAGAGCGCGCAATGTGCCCCCATTATAGGAATCGAGAGCTCTCTGAACACTGTCCACGTCGTTGCCCAGGCTTTGGATTTTCGACACCGTGTCCGCAATGTTGTGTGCACCGAGGGCCGGGGCGGCGACCACGGCTGCCAAGATGATTGTCCAGAATTGCATTTTGGAGTATCTAGAAAGCGAATTGCAACCACAGCAGAGGTGTCAAGATAGAGATTAACCTTGTGTTATATCGATTCACATAAACATAAGGAGCAGCATGGACAATCATAAGCGACGTTATAATTATTTTCTGGCCCAACTGAGAATGCCGCATGTACATTCCTTGCATTTTGATGCAGGGGTTGTCGCTCGGTTCATGAGCGGGTAGTCCCTTGCATGCAGAAGGAATGCAGAATTTGGTACCCGTCTGTGTGACGACAGATAATATTAAAAATCCATTTCATTAGCTGCAGATAAATGGGCGCCAATTCGATAGCTTATATTGATATTCTCGTGGCTGGCTGGTCATTTTGCGACCATTGATTCTGTGTAACTATGCGGGCGCACATCGATGATGGTGGTCAAGGACAACGCGACAGCGATCATCGCTCTGCTGCAAAAGACGCATTGATTGCGGTACAAGAGCCCCTTGCACTCCAGTTACTTGAGCATAAAGGAAAGCCGAAGCATATCGTGGTTGTCGCTTGCCTCTGAATTTGGTTTTCTCCTCTTCGGACAGTGGATGATTGAAAAATTAAACGATGATCTCTGCCGAGATGAACGCCCCATGCTTGGAAATAAAGTCAAACGGAATGAAAGATGAAGCGGGGATTGCACACCAACAAGCTGGCTCCCTAGACCAGACCGGAGCTTTGAAACCGGAAGTTGTTAGTACTTCGATTTGCAAATCATGTCCGAGTGATCCAAATGTATGTCACGGAAAATGCAAGATAGGTTCGAGCTTGTCACTAAAATCCGATCAGGGGCATCGGCAGGGCGAAGTCTGTCCTCCAGTTGCCATTGTCGGCATGGCTTTGCGCCTCCCGGGTGGAGTCAATTCGCCGGATCAGCTATGGGATTTTCTTATAGAAAAGAGAAATGGTGTTTGTGAGGTACCTGAGACCCGCTACACCGTCGACTCATTTTACAGCCCAACTAGAAACCACTGCGTCAAAACACGACAGGGATACTACTTGAATGAGGACCCTGCCTGCTTTGATGCTGGATTTTTTGACATCAACGGGTATGAGGCAGGACGGCTAGATCCACAACAACGCCAATTGATGGAGGTCGTCTGGGAGTGTCTCGAAAGTGCGGGGGAAACAAACTGGCGAGGAAAGCGCATCGGGTGCTACGTTGGCGTTTATGGAGAAGATTGGCTCGATCTGAACAGCAAAGATCCTCAAGATACTGATCGGTATCATATCATTGCAACGGGGCAATTCGCTCTGGCAAATCGATTGTCATTCGAGTATGATTTTCAAGGACCGAGGTAAGGCCACAATCTTGAATTTTCATTGACCTTGGGCTTGTTTTGGCCAGCGAAGAGGTTCTTATTCGTGTCGAATATAGTATGACCCTCCAAACGGGCTGCTCTGCATCGTTAGTTGGCCTCCATGAGGCAACTCAGGCCCTGTATAGTGGAGACTGCTCCTCGGCGATTGTCGCTGGAACAAATCTCATTTTTACACCGATCATGACTCAGACAATGAGCGATAACACAGTGATGTCACCTACTGGTACATGCCGAACATTTGACGAGAAAGCTGATGGCTATGGGCGTGGAGAAGCCATAAACGCTCTGTACATCAAGCGACTCGACCATGCGATCAGAGATGGAGATCCCATACGAGCAGTCATACGAGCTACTTCGACCAACTGTGATGGAAGAACCCCTAGCATCACTACACCGGGATCTCACTCGCAGGAGGCGCTTGTGAGATGGGCATATGAAAAAGCAGGAATCCGCGATATCTCCCAGACTGGATTTTTCGAATGCCATGGCACCGGCACAATCGCTGGCGACACTGCCGAAGTCTCTGTTGTTGCCAAGCTGTTTGAGGGAAAAGGAGTGACCATCGGCGCAGTATGTTGCAAGATAGCTGAATCGTCCATGATATGCTGATGCCTAACAACCAACAAGGTCAAACCAAGTGTCGGCCATGGTGAAGGAGCTTCTGGAATCAGCAGTGTGATCAAAGCTGTTCTTGCTTTGGAACACAAAACGATTCCCCCCAATGTTTTCTTTGACACCCCGAACCCCCGGATCCCGTTCAAGGAGGGGAAGCTTCATGTCCCTGTTGAGTCGGAGCCCTGGCCAGTCGGGAGGAGCGAGAGGGTAAGCGTGAACTGCTTTGGGGTCGGAGGTGCCAATGCCCACACAATTCTTGATTCAGTCGCCTCATTTTGTGGAGAGGCTCCCCAGATACCAAATGGAGAATGCCATAAAGCTCGCCTTCTCGTCACGTCGGCTCGGAGCGCCGCGGCTCTTCAAAAACGCACACAGGATCTGGAGGTTTACTTGGGACGATACCCCGAGAAACTTCACGATCTAGCATACACCCTGGGTGTACGAAGGGAACACCTCTCTCACCGAGCATTCGCAATCGTGAAACCCGACATGACTATGCAGCAATCATCACTCTCGTTCCACACTGGACGAAACAAATCCCCAGCCCTGACGTTGGTTTTCACAGGACAAGGAGCACAGTGGGCTGGAATGGGAAGGAATCTCATTGCCGAGTTCTCAGAGATCAAAGGAACTATCCAGTCTCTGGACCAAGCACTCAAAGAGCTTCCAGACGGCCCGAACTGGTCGATCGAGGGTAGTATTCCATTTCCTGATATCTATGGTTCGACGGACTAATTGCGCTACTAGACGAGCTGACCAAAATCGGTAAAAGCAGCCGTGTTGGCGAGGCAGAGTTCTCTCAGCCCCTGTGCACCGCCCTGCAGATTGCTATCGTTGACCTCCTTTATTCTTGGGGGCTCAAGCCATGCTCAGTGGTTGGTCATTCAAGTGGCGAGATTGCAGCGGCTTACGCGGCAGGAGCGCTGACTTCGAGATCTGCCGTGATTATCTCGTACTACCGAGGAAAACTGGCTAAGAGTCAAGAGGGCAAAGGGGCCATGGCTGCAGTTGGTCTTGGTCCCGGTGACGTATCTTCCTTCTTGGAGGATGGAGTGGTGATTGCTTGCGAGAATAGTCCGCAAAGCGTGACTTTGTCGGGAGACGCGGAAAAGGTTGAGAAAGTACTGGGCAAGATCAAAGCTTCTGATCCCGATATTCTTTGCCGCAAACTGCGCGTATCCACCGCATACCATTCTCGTGAGTGCGAAACTCCGGATTTCCAACGGCTCAATGGGTTGCTAACCTTCAAGTTTCAGATCACATGCGTGCTCTTGGGGCGGAGTACGAAGCTCACATTGAGCGCTTTGTACAAACCACTGGAGAAGCGATGGTGCCGCTGTTTTCAAGTGTTATGAATGCGAAAATCACTACTCCCGCGGAGCTGAGCGCTTCCTATTGGCGGCAGAATCTCGAATCCTCAGTCAGATTCTGCACGGCAGTGCAGAATGTTCTCAAAGAGCCGGAAGGCAAGGTCTTCTTGGAAGTCGGTCCCCATTCTGCTCTGTCTGGGCCCCTTCGCCAAATCTTCCAGGGCGCAGCATTGAAGGCGGATCCAGTGTATATCCCAACACTGATTCGCAATGACGAGGATAGCCGAGGTCAGATGCTGTTTGCGGCTGGATCTGCCCATGTGCATGGGGTCCCGGTTCGTCTAGAGACGATCAATAATGGCAAGGGAAAGCCGTTGACGAACTTACCATGCTACCCATGGGACCATAGCACAAGGTACTGGCACGACAGTCGGGTTACGCGTGAATGGAGATATCGCAAAAATCCTCATCACGAGTTACTTGGCTCCCGAGTCATGGAATCCTCGGATATTGAGCCTGCATGGAGGAACCTCTTACGTTTGGAGGACGTCCCATGGTTAGTCGACCATGCCCTTCAAGGAAATGTTATTTTTCCTGGCATGGGGTATGTTGCCATGGCTGGCGAAGCCATACGGCAACTCGAGCCAGAGGTGGAAGATTATTCAATCAAGAACATGGTCATCAAATCTCCACTGCTGCTAAAGGATTCTCAGACCTTCGAGATTTTAACTACGTTGAAACCAGTGCCCATCACCGATATTGTGGATGGAGAATGGTATTCCTTTTCCATCATGAGCTGTGATGAGACTGGCTGGACCAAACATTGTCAAGGGCAAGTGAAGGCCGGCCCTAGTCAGGTTCCGAAGGGACAGGAGATTCCAAAGTACAGTCGAGTATTGGATCCTAAGGCTTGTTATAAATATGTCGCCAGGCTGGGATTTCACTACGGTCCGCATTTCCAGCGATTTGAAGACATCACTGTTGACCCGAGGGATCGAAGGGCTTCCGCAACGGTCCTGAATGTGGAAAGCCCACCCCCAAGCCGCTACACACTTCATCCTGCGACCATGGACCATGTTCTTCAACTATTCCCTGTTGCCTTTGCTCAGGGTCTTGCACGGAAGTTTCAAATTGTTGTACCCGCCGCGATCGGCCATCTGTACGTTGGCGGCAGCGCCGCCAAAGTCGGCATTCAAACGAGCATTTCAGAAGGTACAATGGGATTTTACTCAGGACACGCTACTATGATGGCTGGAGAGAAGCTAGTCATGTCTTTGACAGATGTTCATGGATTTCCAGTCGACGGACAAGACTACACGGAGGGTTGTGCCATTCCCGCGCTCTCCCAGATTAGATGGGCCTCAGATATCGATCTGACATCCCCAGATGCTTTATTCCCATCGTTGACAGTTAGTTCATCTGATCAAGAAGGCATCAGAGATGCTGAGTGGTTAGGCGCTCTGTATCTCCTTGAGACTGCGTCTTCTTTGGCCGAGGAGAGTTCTGAGACCCTCAGCTTGTCAAGATGGAAGAGCTGGGTGACCACTCAAGCGTCGATACATAGCTTGAGGAATGATTCCATCCACCAGAAAGCTTCAGAATGGGCAAATTTGAGGTCGGAATCACGACAGTTGCTTATCAAGGCAATTTCCTCGAAATATGACAAGTGTGAAGAAGATCATGATTTCCAGGTTCTCTCTGGCTGCATGCGCTATGTCTTCCAAAACTGCCGAGAAATCGTGGCAAGTGAAACTCTTCCGGAAGAGACACAGGACTATCTGCAGAAATTCAATCTCCTTCTACAGTCAAAACTAAAATGGACCGCTCTCTTAACGGCACTCGGCCACTCCAACCCTGCGATGCGAATCCTCGAAATTGGCTGCGGATCTTTGGCGGCCACAAAGCTGATATTGGACCAGTTGAAGACTCCAGAGGGTGTGAGGCTTTATTCCAGATACATCTTTACACGTCCCTCGGACAAAGCGATCACAGCTGCGCAAGAGAGGATTCGTGAAGATATTGAATTCAAGGAGCTTCACATCACCCAAGACCCAGCAGAGCAAGGATTTGATCTGAAGTCATTTGATCTAATTATTGCTTATAATGTGAGTCATCCAACTTTGCAGATTAACCGGGCAGTGTTAATATGCTATTCCAGACCCTTCCGTCCACATCCGAACTGGACGTTTCTCTGCGCAACATTGGGCATTTGCTGGCACCAAATGGCAGACTATTAATTCACCAATTAAACCACGGTATGATATACCTCACCCTGAGAGTTGGACCACTCACTGAATGAATATCTAGAAAGCCTAGTAACCAGCTATCTTGCGGTAGGCGTTTCCGAACAAATTCTGTGCTCAGAAAGGAAAATTAATGAGAATATAGAACTTGATGCCAGATGATTGGACGGGGCCGGAAGGCAGCTTCAATCGGCAATTACTTTCAGCCAGGGAGTATGATGCTTGCCTGCGGAATGCTGGGTTCACCGGCAATGACGCCGTCTGTGGCAGTTCAGATGCCTCAACTGGCTTCGAAGGACTCACATTGTTGTCCAGTATCCGGGCTACCCCGGACAGTAATGAAACAGTCACACTTGTAGTTACTGAGACGCCTGGACCTTGGGCCCAACAGGTTGCTGCTCAGCTCAGTGACCAAGGATACAGCATTAACTGGACCACATTGAAGGAGGAGATGCCCGTCAATGAGTGGATTGTTTGCCTCCTTGATCTGGACGGGCCTTATCTCCACGAACTGTCTGAGCCGGACTTTGTCACATTGCAGATATTTTTAACAAATCTAGCTGATTGTCACCGCGTTCTGTGGGTAACCAGACTCTCCGGTGTCACTTGTGAAGACCCCCGTTTTGGGCTCGTGTTCGGACTTGCGCGGACGCTCAGACAGGAGCAAATGTTGGATATCTCTATATTCGAGACCGACGCTTTTGATGAGCACGCAACTGATGCAGTGTGTAGAGTTCTAAGAAAGCTTATGATCTCTAGGAAAGATGCTCTTCCTGATCCCGAATATGAGTTCTCCTCATCCCGCGGGGAAGTGCTTGTTGGGCGGTGCCATTGGGGGTTATCTAACGAAAACAAAATTCTCCAATCCCAAGATGAAACGGCAAGACAGCTGGGAGTTGGATCGTTTGGTCTAATAGAGACTCTCGAATGGGTACCATATGCGACGCGTGAGCTACCGCCGTCAAATGTCGAAGTCGAAATGCACTATGTCGGGCTAAACTTTCGAGTGAGTTTACCTTCCCTTATCTTTGGCTCATTTCCAGTTAACAGAAATCATAGGACATCCTCGTTGGCATGGGTCTGTTTGGAGACCCCGAGGAATTTGGTGTGGAGGGAAGTGGCATTGTCACGAGAGTGGCAGCGGATGTCACTGACCTGAAACAAGGGGACAGAGTTGCAATCCTAGGCGAGGGATTATTCCGAACACGGGCTGTCATACATGCAAGAAAGTGCATCAAGCTTCCCGATGAACTTTCTCTTGAAGATTCAGCCACGATGCCATCAGCATATGTGACTTCAGCCTACTGCCTAGGACACCTATCCCGGCTCACAAAGGGGGACGTAAGTTGCGATATTTTATATTCTATTGCAGAGGCGAGGTGACTAATCTCATATAGTCTGTACTTATTCATTCCGCCTGTGGTGGTGTTGGTCTCGCAGCAATTCGTGTCTGCCAGGTTTTGGGCGCCGAGGTATGTCCGTCCCAAGCGATGTGTATCGGGCACTGGCCAACGTACTACTTCAGATATTCGCAACCGTGGGAACTGAGGAGAAGGTTGAATATCTTGTCAGCACCATCAGAATTCCGCGCAACCGAATTTTCAGCTCTCGAAATGCAGATTTCCAAATCGACATTATGCGTGAAACGAATGGTCGAGGTGTTGATGTCGTCCTAAATTCCTTATCAGGGAAACTACTCCATGCCTCCTGGGGCATGTGTTGCACCATTTGGCAAAATGATTGAGCTTGGAAAACGAGACTTCCTCAGCAACGGTAGCCTCAGCATGTTGCCCTTCATCAAAAACAGAGCTTACTTCGGATTCGACTTGGTCCATGTGGGCAGAGAGAACCCGGAAATCAATTTGGAGTAAGTAATATAGGATCCGAATCCATGTTGGATTAACGAATCTAATGGTCTCGCAGAATGATTACTCAATTTTCATCCTGGTATGATGAAGGGAGGCTTACACCTATTCGGCCTGTGAGGGTATATGAGGCGAGAGAAGTGGCCGATGCGTTCCGCTACATGCAGCAAGGCGTTCACATGGGCAAAATCTTGATTCGCATTCCACGCGATTCTGCAGAGTTTCCTCCTTCTACAAAACAACATGCCGAGGCATTGAAACCCAATTCCTCCTATCTTTTGGTTGGTGGCTTGGGCGGAGTTGGCCGCTCCATCTCCACGTGGATGGTGGAACGAGGTGCACGCAGCTTAGTCTTCCTGTCGCGTTCAGCTGGGCAGTCTGAAGAGGACCAACGATTCATTCGCGAGCTGGAGGATCAGGACTGTAACGTTGTTTGCGTATGCGGCAGTGTGACTGAGCCACAGGATGTAGAGAAGGCAATCGCCCAATCTCCTCTCCCATTACGCGGTGTGCTGCATATGTCTGGAGTTCTTCAGGTGAGGCAAAGCCTTAACCAATGAACCCTTCTTCAATTAATTATGCTGACACTCATTTTTCCATCTATCAGGACGGCGCCTTCACCGAAATGACATATTCGCAATGGACATCATGTCTAGCGGCCAAAGTCACAGGCACTTGGAACCTGCACAATAGTACCCGAGATGCGGAGTTGGACTTTTTTGTTTTATTCAGTTCCATTTCAGCAACAGCGGGCAACCCTGGACAGGCAAACTATGCAGCTGCAAACAGTTTTCTCGATAGTTTCAACCAATATCGCCGTGGGTTGGGGCTACCATGTGGTGTAATCAACCTTGGGCCAGTTGAAGATGTTGGCATGCTTAGCAGAGACCAACCACTGCTTGAAAGAATGCGCTCTGCTGGTGTACGATTGGTCAGCGAGAAGGAGCTAGTTGAGGGGTTGCAGACAGCAATTCAACAGGCCCAGGAACCCCATTCCATGAAGGTCAACATGCCTACTTCCAGCTCCTGCATTGTGGGTCTGGGAACCACAAGACCACTTTCAGATTCCGATGTTCGATGTCCCTGGGGAAGCGATCGTCGATTTTCAATCTTTGCCAACATTGATTCTACAGGAACTGCCTCTAGCGATGCAGGTGCTGATGAGCTGAAGGTTCTTCTGCGGAAGGTGGAACAAGATCCGGTCATCCTTGATGATCCTGAGTCGGAGAGAGTCATCTGCCGCGAGCTGGCCAAGAAGATCAACAAGCACAAGGCCGGAGCAGAGGATATGGACGAAGAGGAAATGGCCAATATCGTTATCGATTCCTTAATGGCCATAGAAATCCGAAGCTGGGCTCGCCGTAATATGGGATTGGAGATCAGCCTCGTAGAAATTGGGAAGGCTGGTACAGTCGGTGGCTTAGCAGCCGCAGCCATCGAACATCTCAAGGTAAAGCACGGTGTCAAGACGGGTGAGGCACCAGCTGAAAATGGAGCTGTTGGAGGGTGAGAACGTTTGGTATATTCGGGTGTGTTAATTATAATGATGGATGACTGTCCTGTTTTTGTTTTTAATTTTTGTTTTTTTTTTCATGGCAGCTTCATCTTTGGTAACGCAGCTAGCTGCTCATGGTGTTTTTGAGCCAATCGGACACTCCTTCTATCTCCAGTTGAAGAGGTTTCCAAGGCTTTGGCTTCCTCTGCTTAAGCTGTCCGCATAACCTATATCTGTATATAAGACCAGAAAGACCTCTCCAAAATATACTAGAGATGGCCCAATTCTTATAGTGTTATTGCGTATTAAGCTGATCTTTAACATTATGTTGTAGACATTCCCATACGTGTCCTGCCTATCTATTTTCACCACCGGGCGGTCTATATATTGTATCTTGGGGTTTTCTCTTGTGCATCGTTGTTTCTGCTTTAGCTACACGGCCACAGAGACCATCTCTGCCTCTCACCAATCATATGGTTCTGTGGTGAGGCATGATTGCGACCGGGGCACCTACTCTAGACTCCACTTAGTCGTAATTCATTTTGAGGAGTATATACATTTTCCATACCGTTTATGGTACATACGACCATAGGGTGTGGATAATAGGGCTTCCCGTCCGCTCAGCCGTACTTAAGCCATAATATATTCGCATGGCCAATTCTCTCTATAGCCCTATTGCAATATTTTGTGAAAGAATAGTATACACCGAGTTAAGAAAAAAAGTCTATTTGCAGACGAGTATACGCAAATCTAGCTATACTCAATATGTCCTAGATTCATAAAGAGAGGTTTGAATCACACAAAATTCCAAAGTAGAGTAGCCTTCACCAAATTAGGTTCAGCAAAATCAACATAAACTCTTCCCAGTCTCCCTTCACCCCTTCCGTGGATATTTCTGAGCAACCAGTCATGCAGCCTTAGGTTGATAACGGTCGCGAAGTCAATCGGTCTTTTGACACTTGTGATATTGCCCCAAAGGTTATTCAAGCTGAGATTCTCTAATTTATCCAGGGACTGTTGTGCACAAGGGATCTCGTAGTACTCCCCTTGATTAGCTGGCGATGAAGTTCTCGAGGCCCATTCCAAAACCCTCTGGACATGTATCCAGTGAGCGTCAATAACGTCCATATCCGCTGAAAGCTCCGTGCGGGGCGCCTCGGGGCCTTTCAGCGGAAAGGCTCCTGCACCGTTATCATTGAAAAGAACCATTTTTCCAATACACTCGCTCAGTTTAGGCTGCTGGTCGAGGACGAGACCCCTTGCCCAAAATTCTTTCTGAATCAGGTCATTGACTTGTCCTGGTGCATGGTCTTGGTCAGGTTGACGATCGTCCCCCCAGTAGTCCCACTTGGCCTGGAACATGATGGTCTCGTTGGGGTGGTTATCCAGCCACTCAGACATGATGTGCAGCGCGTCTCTCAGATTTCCTTGCAGGGTGACTTTCCCATGGCGGAGACCTAGGTCTTTGCCGATTCGCAGATCAATGGATCGCACGCCCATGTCGAGTTGTGCTCGTATACCGCTTGATTGACAATTGGCAACTTCCATCTTTTGCCAACCCCAACCTTCGATATGGTCCGTTGTAGCGTGGCTGTTGTGGGTGGCTGGAAGAGTCAAGCTTGATAAATACATCTGGCTCTGGCGTTCGACTCCAATATGCTCGCGCAACTGGGTCAACCAGTTAGAGGGATCCACGTCACTAAGAATTAGAGCTGGCGTTAGAAATAAATTGGGAATTGACTGTTCCGCGTGGGGAAGGAAGGTTGATTGTGCAGTATGCTTACGGGATTGGTGCCATAGTGGATAATCGGCTGTTGGTAGTGAATTGTGAAATGGAATTTGGTAGGGAAAGTGAATAAAGAAAGGATGAATTGATGTTTTCAGGTGGATGGAGGTCGGGCTTTGTATAGAAACCGGAGGAGAGAGAGAAGGACCATATTAGCGGGAAGGATCATGCCAAGGAATCATTCAGCTGAATGGATATTGATGAACGGGATGAACAAGCCGGATTCAGTATCTCGATTCGAATAGCCACCATGGCCTGTTCGCTTTGCCTGTTCTTTCTTGCAGAACTGAAAATAATTACATAGTCGCGATTGAAGAAGTTCAATCACCAAAGCCAGCTTAGTGATAGCTCCGGCCACGCCGAATTCATTGTGGCTGACATTCTGTAAGACTTCGAGCTTAAATAAAAGGTGTGGGAGCTGAAAGCCACTGAAGACGGCTTATTCAAGCGAGCCGATAGATATCCCGGAGGCACACTGGCCCAGTGTGGGGCGCGAAGAGCCGATCGCCTCAATTGCCCTGGAACAAGAGGAACCTAAAACGCCACCTGTGGATCCACGTGGATAACAATTTTTTTTTTTTTTTTTTTTTTTTTTTTTTTTGAAAAGTCCAGATAATGCAGGTGGAAGCAATCTAGAGTCAGTGGGATCAAGTATCCATATTGCCAATCTGATCCTTTACCAGCAACTACGTTGCCAGTCTCATACTCAAGGTAGAAATGACAGAAAGAATCTTCCAATTTACATGTATTAATGAGTAGGTACTATTTGAATAGTATGTAAAATTACGAGAGACTCACAGGCTATCTACATGGACGTAACCAACACAACCTTAGGCGCCTGGCAACGTTTAGCACTTGTATAGCCAATGTTCAAGGCAACCAGTAGAATACCTGCTCAACCGATCTACTGAATTTATTGTTGTAGAATTTATTATTCACGGCTTGTTGCAATCAAAGGGTAATTGCAGAAAACTAGCCATCGTCTGAATGTAGGTAAAATTCTTGTGCCTATGAAGATGCATGTATACTATAGTGGGGTGTGTCCATGCAGACAGGAACGGCGGTTTATCTGATGCCTAAGGCTATGATTATGCATGCGTAGGATCGATGGGAACTCTCTTTATGGAAAGAAAGAGGAAACTGTTTCTGCCTATCACTACCTAGAACGAGAAAGAAAGTAAAATGTAGAACAGCACAAATAAAACGTCACAAGCCACAATTTCAGACAACAACCTTGAGGGTAATAAAAACTGACAAGTTATACATCCATTAGTCGTGCAAAAATGTGACTCATTTGGGGACTTGCTGGACCCCAGGGGGTTTAGGAAGAGCTGCCCGATTTCCACCAGCGATTTGTTCTTGGTCCTTGCCATTTTCATTGATAATGACGCCTGAGTTTGGATTGAATGCCTTTCTTGCAGGGGTATTGTTGTAGGAGATCGAACAAATCAGATCTCCCTTGTGGCCAAGAATGGGATTCTTGAAATAGAAGACACCCCCAGCGGGCAAGCAAAGTCCTTGTTGTCCTTGCAAATCTTCAGCAAGGGCTTTACGGAGGTCATCCATGTTCCTCATGGCGGTTTCGACGGATTTCATCGTGTATTCCTTATATTCCTCAAGGCCATTAAGAGTATTCTTTTTGGCTTCGATGCTGGGTCCCTCGAACGTGGATTTGATCTGGAGACCGCCGTCTTTCACGGCTTCAAGATCGAGGGTCATCTTCCACTTGATGTGGTACTCGAGGCTAACAGAGCCAAGAATTAGCATACGTGTGTGTATGAAGCACCACCTATATTCCCCCAACTTACTCGCTTTCCTTCACATCGTTCGCTCCAACAAGGTGTTTGTCCTCGAACCGGAAGTAAAAGGCTATCGTGCTGAATCCCTCCACCGTGATGATGTCACTTCCTGGGACGAAAGACACTGTGTTCCTCGTTGAGCCTTTTTCACGCATTAGTGCACGCCCAAAACTTCTGTCATTGGTGGTAAAATGGGCCATCTTACATGAACCTTTGCCTTTAACGTTACCAGACCAACCGACAACTCCGGCCACATCATCCTTTTCGAATTCCCCGTAGGAGGATTGAAAGGTCCAGGATGTTGAGGAATTTGGATCTTGAACAAAGTCGTAGAAACTATCTTCTTTGGATATTCGAGGGTTCTCACCGACTTTGAGATCGGCGTCACTATTAAGAAATTGTCGGTTATTTAAAATGGACAGCGACGGGTGAAGCAGGAAAAGGAAAAGTGGAAGAAAGAGAAGGAGAATGAGGGGAGGAAGCCGTACAACTTCACCCATGGCTTTTTCCAATCGTCTATCTTAACGTAGACCCAGGACATGCTGGGTTCAATGGCACGATTCAGAACTCGTAACTTCTTCAGGAGATACCCTTTGAAGAAGTTTCTCCCGGTCATATGGAAGGAACCGAAGTCACAAGACTCAGGGTTCCACGATGCTTCAAGACGACCATCCGTAAAGTTGCCTTGGTACTTCAAGAAACGCTTGTCAATGGCTGGTAGCTCATTTGTGCCAGTCGTTTCAAGATAAAGAAGGCAGTTCAGACGTGAGCTCTCTGTAGAAGCAGGATCAGATCCAATTGCGCGTGGGTCCACCCACGGATACGTCTGATACTGCAGTTTGTGGGGCTCGAATGTGAGTTTTGGGGCAGAATCGCATGTCAAATAAGAAATTGTTAACAATCACGGCCAACAGACGTCAGGTGGAAAGACTTGCCGGTGTGATTGGCCTTGAAGGCATAACCCAGAATGCTTGACTTCTTGATTTCTGCAATGAACTTCTCTCGCCCCTCTCTCATCAGGGTTTCGAGATTGTCCTTAATGCCCTCGGGCTCCTTTGAGAAATCGATTCCACCGAAATAACTTTCAGCCAGGTTGAATTCAGCCGCTGCAGATTCGATCAGCATCATGATACAGAAAATTAGAATGGCTGGATTGGGTTGGGAGGAACTCACTTTCGACTTTGGCGACCAGAGCGTAGAGGCTGTATTCTCCAGCCACAATTTTCTGACCCAGGGGACCTTTTCCATCGGCCACTTCAGGCCCAAGGAGCTTTACATACTCATCGGCCGAATCGCCCACGGTTCGCTCAACCACCGTCATCCCCAGCTGCAGATCAAAAGCCATTCCTACGAGTTGGCGGTTAGTATTGGCAAAGCACCCGTTGAGCTGTCTAGACGCAACAAACTTACTCCATCCAGCGATATCATATACCTTGATTTCCAAGTCGACAAATTCGCCCTCCTCATCGAAGATTTCGCATTCAAGCTATGCAAATTCGTCAATTTGATTCTTGCATAGATGCCGAACAGGTTGCTTCCAACCTTTAGCTCGCCAGATTCAAAGCATAGCATGTACAAAACGCGCTGCTGTGCCTCAGAAGTCAAACTGGCTTCGATAACCATGCGCGGGCATCCAATTTGGGCATGCCTGAAGTCTCCAAGGCATCTCCTGTAACATCTGAACTCCTTTCTGAGTCCGGAAGTCGGGTCATCGGAGGCCTCTAGCCACTTGGTTTCCAGTCCGGCATTGACCATCTCTCTAGTGATAGTTTCAGTACTTGCATGGCTTTCTAGAGATTGGTTTCAAGTGTTCATGGTGCATTCTCACTGAGTCAAAGCGAACACCTGATCAGACGGATCAATCGTCAGTTTCCGGACTCGGTCAGTAGTGACGATCGACATCACGGCGATTGTATCTCAGTGATGGAATGAAGAAGAAAGAAGGTGAGCCGGCTCGATGAATATTAGAACTTGAGACTGTTGAGCTATTCAACATGGACGGGAGAGCATCAATAAATAACATTATACACCAGATTCTATGCGCCTCTGCTATGGTATTTTGGAAAACTCCATCGTCTCGCCAAAATATTCCCTTCGGCCTCTCCGTAGCTTCCGGTTGGAGCAAAGTACCTCTCAGTCACTTGAGTGAAGTAGATATCCGCTATGTGGCGGTAGAAGCTGTATTCAGAATAGGCTAGACCATGATACTGTTCATGCAGCCTTGGCTCGGTAAAACACCTCAGCTGAAGAGTATCGATCCCCACATTCGCACCAATGCAAAGGGTTGAGACATTATTGGACTGAATTCTGACGATATGTGCCCACTGATGGCCGGTCGGTAGATAATTCCTATCCCTTTTAGCGAGGGCAGTCTGCTAGTCGTCCCTTCGGCAAGACTGCCCAAGGTTGGAGAGATAGGCTGCATGCGGAGATGTGGGGTCCAGTGTTCCATAAGTTTGGACACCTACACTGACAGTGTGTTACCGCCTTCCATTTATAATATACCGCCATCACTTATCTTATGGGTTCTACGTGTTCGGTTGTTATTTTAGGGTATTTGTAACGAAGCCGTTCTCTGGTAGAACTTTGTTTGCTGTCTAATTAAAATAATCAGTTTTGTAGGTATCCAAAAAATTGAATGTGATGAAAGTTTTAGTCCCGCAGACCAACGCACAAAGTTATGTAATCAGAGGGGTAGGCCCACACTCATGGGGCGATGGGACGCAACTGCAGGGGAGAGTGACGAGACGTGTAAGCAGACATACCCACCATTGGTTTTGCCTCAGCAGAGAAAGGAGACGACGCCACTGCTAATAAGGTCCTTCATCTGGGTTTCATTGGGGCGACCCGGCGAATAGCTGAACATGATTGGTCGATATTCTGCTAGACCGTATCGGCAACTCCGCGAGTAGTTTGTCAAATGTTGGTCCGGGGTAAGTTTATGCGACCAATTCGGTTTATCCCGCGCAGAGTATATACCCATAAAGGTCCCAAAAAGGCCCGACAGCCATATCCTCAACACACCTTTTTGTCATTCAAATTTTCTAATACCTTTTAGACTTCATCTCAACTTTTCTTTTCCTTTTTTTTCTCCCAACATGGCTACTCTACAATGGGATTCCGAACTTATGACCAACTATGTGTCGGCAGTGGCAGTCCCCGCTGCGAGCCACATGGTGACCTGCGTAGATCCGCATACATTGCAACCTATGATTTTTGCCCTCAGCAACGACGAGATTCCAAAATTACAAGTCATTGGGGTAAACGAGGAGGGCCAACGGGTCAGGACAGACTATGGTCGTCTGCTCGGCTTGCCTACAGATGCCTACATCCAAACCTTTGATGTCCAGCAAGGCGCCGATTATACCATCCATCTCGCCTTGACTACAAAGGTCGATGAGCAGCATTCTCAATTGTGGGTGGTGAGACCCTTCCAATTGAGCAGCCAGCCATTGCTCACCACTTTGCCACCACAAACCTTTGGCAAAGTTCACAAAATCAAGATCGGCCTGCCGACCGGAAAATCACCCTACCCAGCTGTATGGGTGATGCACCAACCGTTGAATCGTGCGGCAAGTGGCAGCGACTTAGCCCGCGTGGAAGTGAAACTGGACATGAATAAGATCATTGTGTGGAAGGACTGCACACTGCCGACCAATGTGAACGAGATTCTCGATATCGCCACTGCCAATGGTGGAAGCCTAGGTCAAGGGCTGTATTACCTCTGCAGGCAATCTGACGCGGTGCTTCTTATGGTCAAATTTGTCCGACCCGGGATGGAACAAGGAGACGCTCCCAGATGGGCCCAGTACGACCTTGTTGCTCCAGAAGGCGCTTGATCGATTGAATCGTTTGTCGACTTCACAGACCCCGCCCGCAGATCCGGTCTCTTTGTTGGTTCTCCACGGGGATTGCATTTGATCCCTTCAAATGAGACAACTAAGCGAGGGAGTGGTAGATTGCTGATCAATGACTCTTCCTTCCGTGGCGCGAAAGATCTTTTTGTCGCCCAGGATGGCCCGCATGTCTCTGTATGGGCTAGAAATAACCAGGATGAACTTGGGTTCCTAGTAGCCTCTTGTGATAATATCGACAATAGCCGTGCTGCCACCCTCCTTCCTGCGGGCAAGGCAACCAGCTTCTCGGCCGCAATTTGCAAGCCTGCAGAGAGCTTCTCGACAGTCAAACAGATTCTCGCGGCCAACGACGAAAGTGGCAACCTTACTCTGCTGGAGCAGAGTCTCGATACCGGTATCTGGCGCACCGAGCCATTTTACGTCGAGGAGGGAGGAACCCTCATGGCCATCCCCAGCTACACAGTCAACATGACCGCGTTAGATGATAAGAAACAGCCACTTTGCAACGGTCAGGTTTTTATCAAGTCATCATCCTTGCTGTCCGCCACGTTGAATGGCCGATCCGATACCTTGGATCCCAAGGGCCGCTGGTATCCGCTCGACACTGCGGGTGAGCTGGCGCTGATTATTCCTACCAATGGCCTGACTAGTCAGCCGTTGCAGATTAGCAAAGTCAGGAATTTCCTCGCTCAAGAGATCACGCTTCATTCCGATATGAACATCGATCCCAGCCATAAGGTCATCAAGTCACTAAGCAAGCTCGATTCTACCGAGAAATTAGAGGCTGCCACCGACAAAGACGGCAAATCTATCTGGGAGGGGGTTGAAAAGCCATCCAAGGACGAGCTGATTGCTGCCGCTCAATGCTTTTCGGCGATCAGGGAAGCCTGCACGAAACTACCGGCCGATGGATCTGTTGTCCAAACAGTGACCTTCTCCGCACTGTCTGTCAATTCCATTCAAATCGCAAGTAACCATATTTTCGAGGCTATCGCTGATACTTTCATGGATGGCTTCAACTACCTGAAAGAGAAGGTTCATCAAACAATTGACTGGATAGTGCGCAAGGCCGGTGAGGTCTGGGAGTTTGTTTGCACGATCGGAAACTCTGTCAAGAAGTTTGTTCTCGACTGCATCGAGAAGGTGACCGAAGCAGCGACCTGGGTATGGGACAAGTTTAAGCTTGGATGGGAAAAGTTGTGTGATGTGGTGGGCTTCTTGTTCAGCTGGGACGATATCATCGAAACGAAGCGCACCATCAAGGGACTGCTCAATGCAGGTCTTGACTATGCGGCTAACAATATTGAAGGGGTGAATGTAAAGATTGAGGATCTCTTCAGTTCTCTTCAAAATGATATCGCCGGACTGACGGGTATTGCATCAATGGAAGGTCGTAAAGGAAAGCTGAAGCCCTCCAATGGGAGTGACGATAAGCAGATGACCGAATTCCAGCAAAGCCCAGGGTCCAAGTGGATTGGGGAACGGATGAAGAATGGGAGTGGGAGTATGCGCTCTCCGGGGAAAAGTAAGTGCCTGAGATATCTTTTCTCTTCAATCGCCCAGTCTGACCCTTTTCATCTGTTAGCAACAAATAATGCCGAAGAAGTGAAACTCTGGGAAGATCGGATTCAGCCACTCCTCATGAACTTCACTAAAGTTGCTGAGGATCTGGGCAAAGATCTCGCCGAATTGTTCACCGGGGATAACAATCTCTCAACCGGTGAGCTTCTTGCGAAAGCCGGTGGGGACTTGCTCATCAATATCATCGACGTGGCCAAGAAGATTCTGCAAACTCTGGTCACCCTGGTATCTAAATTGGTCGTTCTCTTGAAGAACATTGGAAACCAAACGTGAGTTTCCGAGAGCTTGGCGGAGAGTGAAACGATACTGACAATTGCACACTACATAGACTCACCTGGGGCTTTGTTGAAGATCTGTACAAGTGGTTGAACCAGGGCGACAGCCTTACCATTTTTGATGCTGTTTCGTTGATCATCGCTATTCCAGCGACATTCATTATCAAAATCGTGACAGGAAGGAAGCCTCCTACTTTGGGCAATATGGACAGCGAACTCTTCGGAAAATCTGTCATCGGTGCCC
The DNA here is from genome assembly GCF_028826845.1 of Penicillium canariense. Taxonomy (NCBI): domain Eukaryota; kingdom Fungi; phylum Ascomycota; class Eurotiomycetes; order Eurotiales; family Aspergillaceae; genus Penicillium; species Penicillium canariense. The sequence continues at coordinate 4,171,471 of NW_026622728.1, read as the reverse complement.
TCCGGGATTCAGAGGAAGAGGAAGAAAAGCCGAACGACAATTCCATGATCTCAACCGCCAACAAGACCACTGCCCGTGATGTCACAGTCATTGTCTTGGGAGCTGGTTGCGGGGCTGCGGTTGTAAGCCTCTTTTTCAAGAACATCAAGTTCCTCAGGAAAGCAGCCAACAAAGGGATCTCCGTAGCGGTTGACTCTCTCAGTCCTGGAACCATCATGGAGGTAATCAGCATTTGTCTTGACGGATTCAGCATCATCAAAGATCTGATCAATGCACCCGATGATGAAACCCCCGGTGCCGGGATGCGGAACGCTGCAACATATATCAAGTGTTTCCGTTTGTTGACCAATGTAGTCTATATGGCTGCTACAAAGGCGGGCGGTCTCGAAAACGAACTTGTCGATCAGATCATGCTAGCCATTGACCTGCTAACCGCCATGGTCAACTGTGGCCTATATACTGCGGTCTACGTGAAAGAGCTTGACGCGAAGAGCTGGAAGGGATATGACGAGGGGTCGACACTGCTTAGTGGTGCGAACACTCTTCTTGAAACCGTGACTGCCATTGGATATTTCACGGCGGCTACGTTCAAGGAAAAGGCTCCACACGCCACACTTGTTGGGTTGGGCTGTATGCAAATTGGGGCCGTGGGCGCAATTGTGACCAAAGGAGTTGAGTTTCGGTTGACTTACAAGAAGATGAATGGCGAGTAGCAAGACTGTCTTGTAATTTTTAATACTTCAGTGCCTCCAGCTGCCAATTGATCCTTTCGTATTATTAAATTCACACCACATCAGTGTTTTTCAGTCATTGCTTAAGAAGATTCCCACAATCCATTAATTACAATGCCGGCTTTTGTTGAGAATAGAAGCTGTCGGGAAAAGGAGCTACGAGGCTACTCGTGAGCAGGGAAGAGACGAAAACGGAACTTCTCGTATTCTGGAGGATGGGGAAGGCAAGAGAGAAAGAGAAGATGTTACATCACTCTCTAGGCTACTAAGCCTAATCGAGGTCAAAAACATCAAAGTTAGACCCAACCAGGACCAAAGGCAAGCACTCAATTCAACGAATGTCAAACGACTACGCTCCGGCATCTTGAGTCTAACTCCAACAGATTGCGAGCTGAAGATTGATTTTAATCTCTCGAGCCATATTAAAAACTGCGCATCCGGACATGGTAGTAATGGCTGGGATGTAGGCGCAGGCGGAAAAAGTATTGCACGTAATTTAGGGGTATTGCTTTCAATACTTACTTATCGCAGTCTAATATCCTGGTGAACGAAAAAGGCAAGCTAATCACTGGTGTGTTGGGAGTGCGTGTCAGCACTATCATTATGGATGGCCTGTTATTATCCTACGTTTCTGCATAGGCGGCCACGAGATATGAAGCCTAACATCGAGATGCATGATAAGTCTCGTAATTGTAGGGGGGATCCATGGCAGCTATGTATTTGTGCCCTCCCGTCCCCCCATCGGCACCAAGGTGGAGAGCTATTTGAGGAATATGTGTTTACGAGCCACGCCAGTTAATTATTACTCGACAAGCCATGGAGGCAGTTATTTTTACCAGCAAGTCGCGGTCGTTGGTACTGAGAATGTTATTAATTGTCAGATCTTGATTCAAGATACGATTGTCACACTCAAAGGCTAGACTTCTGGTTCAAATTTACAAGACTACATTCAACGGAACGCATCCAACATTCACAAGCCCTTTCTTCATTTCAATCGAGATTAGCCATCCCCGCTAAGGAGGAAAATTAACGAATTCCATGAACTCACGAATTCAGTTTGGTCACAGCACACGGGTTGCTGGCTGCAACTTGACCCTCCGGCAACGGCAGTTAGGAGAGGAGAACCTAGAGTATGTTTAGCTCGTTTTAATCGTCACGCGGGTCATCTTAGGGTAGAAAGTGGGAACGTACAGTCAAATCCGACCATAGCATTATCGATAAGGCTTAATCCAAGCGATTGAACAAAAGAAGAGACCCCGGGGGAATTGTACTTGTGCAAGGAGTTACAGCAAAGTTGTTTCCCGACATTACACGCTGACACTGGCGGGGCAGATTTCGCTTTCTCAGGAGTTCGTTGCGCTGGCGAGCAGTACGCGGCCGTATAAATCATTGTTGTAATAAAGAGGAGGCGGCAATTAATCATCTTGGCAGAATATAGGGTAAGAGTTGGAACGAATGGTGTAGATTTCGCTAATGACAAGAGATGAGGGAATACTGATTGGCACCTGCTGCATTTTATATTGCAAGTTACATTGGGGTTCCTTCCACGAAGCATGATAAGATTATTTTCATTTGCAAAATCCCAAATGTTGCTACTAAGAAATCGTCGTTATGGGCGACGACCTAAACATTCCGACAAGGTGTATGCAAAGAAATGGATATCCTGAACACCACCGGATGGTTAATAAAGAAACATCAAAACATTCTATCGCTAAGAGGCTATCTAGCAAAGTAGTACACATTCCAAATATAAGCCTAGTATGGCCACACATTCCACGTATAAGCTGGTATGGTCACACATTTCAAAAGAATTATGCTCGTAATATCTTGTTAGCCATAACAATCAGGTTCATTCCCCATTCTATCCTGTCTACGAAAAGGCTATTTTAAGGTTTAAACATCACAAAGACTGACTTATAAGTTTCTTGTGCGCATTGATCCTGAAAAGATCAAACTTTTCCAAAATGTTCTCTATTTTGCTTATTTTCACCCTGATTGCGGGCTCTTTAGTCACTGCGTCGCCCCAACCCTTTTCTTTAGCTGGCACGCCAAAACCATCAAAATGTGACGCCGGGCAGCAGTTGTGTTGCGAGTCTTTACAAAGCAACGATTCACCCGAGGTAGCAAAGCTGTTGGACTCACTTGGTCTCAAAGCAGTTCCGAAGCTTCTCACTGGCATACAATGTAGGTTGGCTGTCGGATTTATGTCCCCACCTCGCAACTAAAACACTAATTTTCGTTGTCATAGGCACTCCTATCCTTGACCCCCATTTCGCGTCAGGTTGCTTGTCACAACCTGCCTGCTGCCATGAAAGTCATTTTGTAGGGTTTCAACCTATTTCTAGAGATCTGCATGAGAGGCTAACCAACTTTCATAGGGAGGAATTATCAATGTTGGATGTTTTGCAGATCCTTCGTTATAATATACTTGAAGTAATTGGTCTGAAGGCAAAATATACAATTCAAAGTTGGCTTATGTGAGATTTCATGCGGGGTCATTTCAAGTTCTCTATAATAAATGACAAGTGGCTCCTTATCAACGACGATTTAAAGACGAGACTCGCTGACGCGCCATTTTATGAAGATCTCGGTTCTAGTCTCTATAACAATAAGTGGTGTACCGCGATACAACTGTTTGCTGCCGAGCGTCAATTTGGCTCATGGTGCATCGACTACTTTGCAGCACTATGTCTCGAATCTGGGCGAATCTGCCTATGCAAGAGTTCTAATCCTTCTCTTCGTGCCTAGGACATAAGATTCTAAGATATAATAATTAATAAAGCTAGCGCTAGAATACAGATATAATAAGCTTATAGAGTATTATAGTAAAACTAATAATATTCTAAAAATTATTACAACTATCTTCGGCCTATAAAATAAGCTTAAAGTTATTCTTAATACTAAAAAAGAAGAAATACTAGGTGCTATAATATCAGAAGCCCGCCAGACTTAGATCTAGTCTTACTAGTAATACTATATAGAGATATAATTAATATTAGTTACCTAGTTAGGGTTACAATGGAGCCGGCTGGAAGAACAAGGTGCATTCAACGAAACAACTAAAGTGAAGAAGGAAGAAACTATGAAAGGGAATCTGCTATTATATAGAGGGCTCCTATACAAACAGGCCCAATCGGATTAGTCGCTTCCTTCAGTCACACGTCCCTTAGGTGATCTCCAGGTCCATCGTCTATCAGGTGTTCTCTATTTTCTAGATAGACTCAAAATTCATTATTTCTCCGATATAACAACATCCACTTCTCCAAAGAGATATGAGTATGTTATGATAGATTAGGATAACTCCGTAAGAGCTAGAGCAAGGTCTTGGATCGAAGCTACTAGTAAAGTCTCCCTAATACTTAGATATCTTGTGGGATTCGACTACTGATCGCTTCCGATAAGACTCACAGGTTGTCGGTCGTAGTTCTCCCTATCGATAAACTATCGCTTTGAGTATCTTTCGTTCCGTGCTTCAATCACATAGCAACATTCCTAGATTCTTGCGGCCACCTTCCAAATTTCAGTTGATACTCGATACCCATTCTCCTGGGGATTTCGAGGAAGATACTGAACAGTGGTCGTTTCTCACTCTGACGTGTCCCATTTCACTCACCGCTTCACTAAGCCACCAGTAGCCAGCCGCGATGTCGAGGATCCCTGTCGAATCTTGCGGTGAGTCGTGAAACTGTGGCAATTTGCTGCGCCCGGCTGAGCCTCACCCCCTGTGTGCGTAAGCCTCGTCGCCAGACAGCCCCAGGATACGTACCACGCTGATAATTTTGCACCTAGGAATTTCATCAACTCGAAGCCCGATTTGAACGATCTACACTGGGAGTACTGATTACAATGGATCAGTTGCTGGGCTATAGTGCGACAGATCTGGCAAAACGAGATTGGGAACAGCTCAAAACCCCACCTGCTGTTGAAGACTCAGATCCCAAACCCAAGCGACAATGTGTAGAGAATCCATATATGACCCCTTGGGTTTCTCCTTCAAGTAATCAGTTTGGTGATATTGATTTGTCCTCTCCTCCAGACAATGGCAGAGCTACGTTTGAAGACATGCAACCCATTGAAGAATTTGAGTCGATGTTTTCTGCTGGGCCCCTCACGAATGAAGCGCAAGAAGAGCCGTCGCTGAGCCTCATCGAGCATTCCGCAAATCACTGGCTTCTACTGCCAGACACTGTGGATATTGAAAACCCCCTTCCCACACCCAATTCGGGGTACAGTGACTCATGTCTACAAGACGAGAAGACTCCCGTTCCAACGGTCTGCTCAGAACACGATTTTAAAATGTCCCAGACACCTTCCAACAGTCCCTATGATGTTTGCTTTGGAATGGTCAGTAATCTTTCAGTTCTTTCAGATAGCCGAGCTGGCATCAGAACTCACACATTTGTGCAGGTGGTACTCCAGGCATCTTGTCACAGTTTACCAAAGGGAACCGAGGATTCTGTCCCTGTTGACTTACAAGTGGTGGGGGATGTCTTGAAGCTTTCCGGTGGTTCTCCAAAGCACAATGTCGGTCTCTTACATTCGCAAGCACTGGGCAAGCTTGCTCATGATTGCAAAGTCACATTATCTGCCAGATGTGAGCGGCCAAAACAGGAGAAAGCTTCGAGGATGACGCTAGGTCATAAAGATACGCTGGTCAAAATCGTGATTTATGGTCTCTTGGACGAGACTGACTTAGTGAACAGTATTCTTTCCGACGGTGACATGTTTCTCCAACATCCAAGACAAGGCGATACCTCTGTCCCGTATCGGAACCCCCAGTTCTTGGTAGCCCCTGGAACAGAAATGCCTCAGATCGAAGAGCTTGATACTGGAAACCTGTTACACTCAACAGACCTAGATCGAGCCTTGGATAACCCATGGAGTAGTGAAGTGTTCCAGGCCTTCGATACCGTTGATGGTCCTGCCACGTTCGCAGCTGTTGAACAAAGCCCGCGTTTGCAGACGAAGCTCAAAGAGTAAGCTGGGTACCCTCTATATGCTCTCTGTGCTAATAGGTCGCTAGACACCAAATCAAAGCACTTTCTATGATGACCGAAAAGGAGAGTAGCGTTTTTGTAGGGGCACATTTTCCTCCTCTTTGGCGATTTTCGCGGGATCTTGCCGGCAATGTTAAGTATGACTCCCACTGAATGTATGTTCACGGATTTGGATAACATCTCACTGCTTTGCTTCTACAGATATCATCACACTATTACTGGGATGACATCAGACGTTCAACCTCAGCCCCCTTTGGGAGGCATATTGGCTGATGTGAGTCGTCTTCTAAGGTTTGTAAATCGCATGAATAGCCCTCTCTTACAAAGAACAGTCAATGGGCCTTGGAAAAACACTCAGTATACTCGCCCTCATCGCGTGGTACCTTGACAGCCCATCTCTAGACAAATTTGGGCCTCGCGCAACTCTTGTCATTACCACCCCCTCAAGTGAGTATCTCGTATCACTTCTTGGAAGCACTTCATTAACATTTTACCAGCCATCCCGGGATGGGAGCAACAAATCTTGCGGTAAAACAGTATCGTTCAAGCGACTTTTCAATCAGAGGCTAAAGCAGACATTAGGCATTTTCGGCCGAGACAGATTAACATAGCCGTTTTCCATGGATCAACCAGGCATAAATTGTCGTCAAACTTGATGGCCAACGACATCGTTTTGACGACGTATGATACTTTGCGCAGCGAATGGTCGACTTCTCGATCAGATAGCGTTCTATATCACAATCACAGCGGTTGGGCGCGTATAGTCCTTGATGAAGGTACGTATTACCCCTTGAGGAGACAGAAAGGTTCTGGCCAATTTGCTGATGATTGTCAAAAAAGCTCATCATATTCGGTCTCGTTCCTCACAGATCTTTCAAGCGACATGCGACCTTCGGGCTAGATATCGTTGGTGTCTTACCGGAACTCCAATTCACAACACACTGGACGACTATGCAGCCTTGCTAGCATTCATCAGAGTGGCTCCATTTACCGGTCCCAGTGGAAAACTCGCGTTTGCGAATTTGATCGATTCCCCCTTACATTCTTTTGATAAGCATGAAATTGGAATTCGACGTCTCAGGAAACTCATCGCTGCAACTTGTTTACGACGTACAAAGGACCACGTGCAAGATCAGCTGCGGCTACCATCACGCATTGAAAAGGTGCATTACATCGATTTGACACATGAAGAGCGCAGAATCTATGATTTCTTCAAGTCTCGAGCGTCTTCCCTCGTGGGGAACTTAAGTCAGAAGTCACACATGGATAAGACATCCTGGTCAACCATGTTGTCTATCATTGGATTTCTAAGATTGATTTGCAACCACGGAGGACAGCTTTTACCACAAGCTGCAATAGAAATGTACAACAAGCAAAATCCCTCCGCTGTCCACCCACTATCCAAAATTACGAGGCCATCCGAAGTATCGACATGCCCTTCTGGACTATCGATTGATTCCCTACCTGGCTCTCCAGAATCACTAATGCCCTTTGATAACTTGGGGCGGACTGATTATCAGCCTTCATCAAAAGTTAGCGCATTGATAGGGAACATTCTGAGCGAGCAACTCGTGAATAAGTCAATTTCTGAGGGAATTCCCGTGAAAAGGTAAATCCCTTGTCGATTAATCCTTGGAAACCGTCTAACTGATATGTCAATTCCCAGCGTCATATTCAGTTTCTGGACAAAAATGCTCGATCTCATTGAGATTGCCTTGAGAAAGAATGGCATCTTCTTCCAACGAATTGATGGCAAAACATCAGTTGGACATCGATCTCTTGTACTGAAAAGATTCAATGAAGACCTGAACTGTACAGTCATACTCGCTAGTATTGGAGCGGTTGCGGAAGGGTGCGTTGCCAATTCACAAATCGCGCGACTGCAGTGAAAGCTAACAAGATTGCAAAATTTTTAGTGTCGATCTTACCGCTGCAAGCAGTGTTCATCTCGTTGAGCCCCAGTGGAATCCTATGGTCGAAGCCCAAGCTGTTGATCGAGTACATCGCATTGGCCAATGTCGCAGCGTGACAGTCACTCGCTATATCGTAAAAGACTCTATCGAGAATGTAAGACGCCGGTTATTGTGCTTATTGCAGCTATTGCAATGTTTCTTCCTGATTTGTATTGATATTCTTTTCTTTAAGTACGTCCAAGGGATTCAACAAGCCAAGCTGAGATTCGTTCAACAATCATTTGGTGATACTAATACAGATCAGGAAAGTCTCAAAAATGCCCGTCTGCAGGTGAGTATTCTGATCAGATGATCCTTAAGTTCTAGGCAGTAGCGGGAAACTAATATCATACAGAAATTGTCTCTACTGCTAGCATAGCTTCATTCAAAGCACATTTATACCACAAGTGAGCCAGAAAAAAGGTGGATGTGCGCTTTATGGAAGCGACGGTGGTTACGAGATATTGTTCACTTCTTGATTGGGTGTGGGTTAGACTGGACCTTGTCGGATCGCTAATTCAAGGGGTGCCAAGAAGATGGGCTGGTCGTGTATTCCAGGGGCCATGGATTAGCGGCAGGTGATTGACAAAGATGAGAGGAGAGAAGAGACAACTTATCGCCTTCTAGGGATCACACCTCCCCTGTAAAGCGATTAGTACGTTCAGTAAGAGATGTGCAAGAACGCCAATTACATATAGCCTCTATCTATGCCCTCTCCAAAGAACCATGGAATCAGGACAATCAACAGATCAACGATGGGCCGCGGTGCAGGTTCTCCTTTCTGACGGGTTCTTGAACAGAGAAGAGCCGTGTCCAGATCTTGGGAATACGTGAAAAAGAGCTGTGCCGGGGCTGGAGGCTAAGCTCGTCAACTGGCTCAGTGGTCGGTGGCTAGAAGGGTGCAATCCATTTCAAAACCGAGGAGAAGCTTCAGCTCGCCCGAGTACCGCCGAACTCTTGAAGGCCTACTGCCTAAGCTGAATCCTCTACCGAGTCGCCGACAGCCGATAAGTACCAGGCCCTGTCAGCGGCTGTTCGTAAGCTTCCAAGTCTCGGATTCAGCTTCAAGGTGGTCGATTATGAGTCGATAGGACGGGTGCCCTTGGCTTGCAAATTATTCGATCGCTCCGCCGCTGTCCATTCAACAAGCTCATTCCAGCTAAACGGTAGCCACTTCGAGATACTTTTGGCTCCAATCTCCATGCTCACAGATTTAGGCCCCCCGTCCTTCTTTGGTCGATAAGATGCATTCGGATCTGCACCCGCGAGAAGCAGAACTTTCATCAGCTCGGCTCCTGCTTTCGTGTTCTTGCCTGCTGCCATCAATAATGGGGTCCTGATAAGTTCACTTCCCTTCGTGCTCTTGGTCTTGTAATCCACAACTGCCCCATTCTTGAGCAATACGCGTGCTATTGAAGGAGCGCAGGTCGTTGAGGCTATCCGCCTCAATGCAAGGCTTAGCTGATGTCGCGAGAGACGGCCACAAGTCACGTTTTCTTCCAATAGGTCTGCAAAGCGCTCTTGCTTAGCAGACTCCGTCAAACTTCCGAGTAAGCTCTCATAAATAAGACAGTGAGATTCGAAATCACCTGCTTTCTTCTTCCATATATCGAAGACTAGCGACGACTCTGAATTCGCACCGAGTTTCATGTAATCCACTCCTTCCCTCAAATGATATCTTGGTTCGATTTGGACTTTAGGAGCTAGGTACTCCAGAACTTCGATATTCTCGCCCCTGATTGACTCACAAGCACATGAGATAACATAATATTGTTCGCTCCGTTGCGTATTATGGCGTTTTAATCGCTCCCAAAGGAGTTGGAAAATCTCTAGTTTTCCACAGAATGCTGCTTCTTTGGTAAGAGCTCCCCATGGGGAAGGTAGCTTGAGTTTTGGCAGTAGTGCCTGCAATTCGACAGTCATTCCCATCGCGATGAGGTCCGAGATCAGAGGCACAATGTCATCCTGTTCCGGGGTTTGTATTATTTGGATAGCCTTCAGAGGCGCATTTAGATGACACATGCTCTTATGTTTTTGGAGTTGATTCGCGGATGAGAACCCCAATGTTGAGAAATCACAAGAGGGATGTGGACACTTGTATACCCGGCCGTGATTTCGACAATGTGTATCGCGATCCGCTCTAGCCACGAAGGCCACTTGAAGGGGCTGACAGATTGCATAATTGCATCTGAAGATGCGCTCACCATACAGCTTCTTCAATCTTGTGCAATTGCAGCTTGCCTTATGAGGTCCTTTCTGACAGAGTAGGGTTTCGAAACTCTCGTGTATGAGCATTGAAACGAATGATAGGTAGAACGGATCCAAGTTAGTCCACGAGTCATCTTCCAGAGTGTAGGTGGTCAGTAATCTTTACATTCTTTTCTGAATCTATAGATCAATTGCTTGAAAATACCTTCATCGTCATCTTCTACCTTCCAGTCGCCCACATCCATGCGGCGAAAATGAAGCTCCTGAACGAGAAGCCGTTGTAGTGCCGGTTCCTTCTGTCTTAACGTGGAGAACTCGTGATCTGATTGAGAACTCAAGTCCACTGTACCCTCGAAATTTCCGTTTTCGCATTCGTGGGCAAAATGTTTCAGCGCGAGAAGTAGGGGCTCTGGTAAGTCGCAGCTGCCCAGCAGCCTTTCGCACTCTTGGAGCAATACGATCCATTGAGTCGTAGCAAACCAATGTAATCGATATAAGCCGGTCAATATGTTTTCCTCAATCATTTCAGGCTCGATTCCAATGTCAAATATGTCGGATGACAAGTAATAAAGACAAGTCTTAGTCATCTCGGTGGTCGCTTCCAACGCGTGAAGAAACGTATCATTTTCTTTGTCGAAGAGATACCTTCCTCCAAGGATTAGTGCTGTCCTTTCATGTGACAGCGATGAATGAGCTTACTCCTTGACTGTGAAGTGCACAAAGCTGACATAACCGTTTGATATCTCCACAATAGGCCCACAGAGCCCGACTACATTTAGCAAACTCTCCGATCGGGGCAAGTCTCTCTTGCCATCGGGATCGAGACTCAGAGCAAAGCTCATCTCTTCCACAGTGATTGAGACTGGTGTGCACCCTATCCATCCTAACGCTCGTCGACACAATGTGCTCGATGACGGTGGTAGTTTGTTTAAGCGGTCAAGAACCCTAGAATATCTTTGATCCATTTTCAGAGTGCAATTCAGTATATCTGTTCAGAGACGAGGGACGTACGCTTCGTGTAAGTCTTCCGGGAGAACTCTGAGCTCACTTTTGACCATCTCTGAAGTGTAGCACATCTGCACATTATCCATGACGACTCTCGCGTAGAGAAACATTCCTAAAAGGTGTTAGCCCGCAATTTCAGACATGACTAGTCTTGATGCTCAGAAATACCTCTAGCTTTAGTTGAAAGCGGAGTTAGTAAGCTTTTAATCTCCCCACAATCCTTTTGGTCATAACCTGACTGGCTGAGCCAATTTTCGGTTGTGACCGAAACATATGCGTGGATACATCCGCTGTTTCTCTCATCGACGCGGATCTCTTTGGCAGATGCCTTCTTAAGTGTCCTACCAATTTCTTCTTGTGCTCTGCTGCTTATGAAGAGTTTCACTTCAGTGGAGTCGTCCAGCACCTGCAGAAGCTCATTCAGTATGTCCACCATGTATTCACTTTTGGAGACCTCATCTAGACCGTCAAGAATAATGTAAGCCGGTCCGACACATTTGAGTAACTCTGTTAAGGTTTCGCGAGCAAATCGGGTGTTGCTTTTCAAATTTCGTTGGCTCGAGCGAAATGCATTAGAGATCTTGGCACGCAAATCCCTCTTCAGTGATTCATTGAATTGGTCATCACCAATGGCGAGTTGAAACATGAGGGAATGTATGATCGAGACTGGAGTCACATCATTTCCTCTGTAGCTCAAGAATGCAAAGAGCACGGTCTTTGAGGATTGTCTTAGCTTTTCCACCATCATAGAGGCGATATGAGTTTTCCCTGCGCCAGGGATACCTTGCATCCAGAGGACTCTTGTGGCGGCGTTACTCGCATCCAGCCAGTAGTTCAAGACCTGTTCTCGTTGAAGCCATCGGCCGGTTCTCTCACATATTCTTCTTTGGAGCCTATCAAGCTCATCGTCGTACAAGTTCGGCGAAATGTAGGATTGCACGCTGAGGAAATCTTGCGCCTCCTGAAACTCGAAAGTCCGTTGCCAACGATCCATATCGGCAATTCGAGCCGCACGCGCTTCGCTGATGTTCGCCAAACTGACCTCCTCCGTCATCAGCAAGGAATGTCGTTCGATGCTGCTGACGACAACGTTGATCTTGGCTTTGTACCTTGGCCACACTGAATCGAAAACGATAACCCAACCTGGAGAATACTTAGCAACATAGAGAAATTATAGGCAGAAATATGGGAATATCAGACGTTTTGCCGCGAAGAAATTCAACACGATTTCGTAAAAGTCCAAGATGTCCTTGTAAAACAATACCAGTACGTCAAGAACTCGATCGGTAGTCTCGAAAATATTGGTATAAGCCTCGAAAAGAGGCAGCTTGTTACCGATTCCAGTTATCGCTTCCACGATAGCATCGAAGGACTGCGTCAAATTATCTGACATTTGCAGAAGGAGCTTGATGGGCCCCCATATGAGCGCCAGAATATCGGGCTTGGCTTGGATGAACACTTCGATGACGCCAGCATATTGCTTTAGTCGGTCTAAGTAAGGCGCGATCTTGCAAAGGTGCCGTAATCCCTCGCGTTTACTCTGGTCCTGCTGAAGCTGAGCAGCGAACGCGTAAACCTCATCAATTGATTTGATATTGGATACACTGTTGAATAGAGATGGGTCCTTCAGTGAAGCCAAAAAGTCTTGTTTGGCGTTCTGGAACGCACCAGACAGACGGGGTGCGACTTGAGAAGTCATGGCACTCGTCAGAGACAGTCTCTCGCTGCAATTTCCGCCGCTAGTCTGTGTCTTTGTGGTCTCTTGTGAAGGTGATCAGCTTCTGCTGAGACAAATGGGGCTCCGTCTTACTTAAGTCCCAAGGCGCTTAATCACTAGGTACCAATGCATATACACCTCAAACATGATTGGTCGGCCAGCGACTGGGTTCTTGATCACTAACATGTTCGCGAACCATGAACCTTGGGCCGCTAGATATTCCATAAGACAAGAGAGTATATCGAGATTGATCTAAAACAAAAACATACAAGAAGCCGGGATTCGCATGTGGTAATACACCATGCTGCTACTCCTAAATGACTTTATAACCCCAAAGCTGCAGTGGGTATTTGGGCCCAGTCTGCCATCCAAGCACTCCGCGTATCCACCTGTCCTGCTGCATTCCAACAGAGGCTCGTTAGGCCAAGGCAACATTGAAGTCAGCCTGACCCGCTTGTTTGGCTTTTCCTAGGCTGAATTAAATGGTCTAAATACGTGTAAGGAGATAGGTGTTATCACTTGAATTCAGCTGAGGGGGCAGTGCGCGCGGGTGGCGCACCAGAGCCTCTCACCCACTCTCATCTAGATTCTCAACCTGCCTATTGTGCACCCATCCTGCTCACCCCTGTCGCGCAACCGTAAAGCGGCGCTTGCCCAACTCACCCGGGCGACACCACACCCCCCCGACTATTGTCCATATCTAAGCCATACATCGGCCAATTACAGGAGTAGTATAGTGGGTATCACGTGCGAATGTTGCCTGTAATATATTTTTGTTTTTATTTTTGTTTGCTTTTTTTGTCTTCTACGAAGTCTTTTTTACTTACGCGTACTTGGTATATTATTCTTTTTATTTATTCCGATTATAGTTGATGCTTAGCTCTATATCGCTCTAGCGTTTCTTATTGGTATACATATTAGCACTACCTAAGGCCAGGAATACTTCTACTTATAGGAAGACTAAAGCTAAGAAGGCATAAATACCTACAACCCTACTCTTGTACTTCATAAAGATCTTGAATCCTCTTGAGTCTATTCCTCGTACATACGACCATAGGGTGTGGAGAACAGGGCTTCCCGTCCGCTCAGCCGTACTTAAGCCACACGCCGGCCAGTTAGTAGTATGGTGGGTGACCACATGCGAATCCTGGCTGTTGTATGTTTCTTTTTTTTCCTTTTTTCCTAAATCTTTGGATTCATTGGGACTATAGAAGTGCCCTTGTCGCTTTTCCCTTTAGGCCCTAAAGCTCCTCTATACTTCATAAGTGTTTCCGGCTGCGTGGCTGGCTAGGTGCGCGGTTCGTTTGGGAGTTACGTTATAGACCAGTGAGGTTACTTTAAAAGAAAAACAACCTTGCTTAGCTATCGTGGTATATGTAGAATGTATTGGCTTTAATTCCCTAACGAGTCATTTCAAGTTACCCATATTCTCCCATGAAATGTTCTAGTGAGGGATCTTGAAGTGGCGGAGGAGATTTGGCAATCTGGCTTGATCCACACCCAGTCCCTTTCTTCCTTTTGCTTGTGCTTCGTCTTCATCTACCACTTATATGACGAAAGCCGTGCTACTGCCGTAGAGGGCTGACCTCAGAAGGCTAAGATGGTTCTCGCTCATGCTTCCTATGGCTCTTCCTCCAGATCATCGCTTTCTTGCATTATTGGCCGTCTACCAACGGCTGGTACCGCCCACATGAGCTAAGAATGATCTCCAGAGCTTCGAACGTTTATAGATATAGGATATTGATACTACCACCACCCCTCCTGCCACCGTTCATGCTTTAGAGTCTAGGCATCAATCATTTCTGGTAGCATATTCAAGCCTCATTGTTCGGGTGTTTAACATAAGTTATTTAACTACCCACCGGCCACATGCCATTTTGTTCAGCCGAAGACCTCCAAGTCAGGTTTGCTTAGTAGGATCACCAATTTCCCGCCTATTAGCTCGCCTTCTCTTCGTTCAATTGAAACAACCCCTCCACGCTAACTACTACGAAGGACCCTTCGATCTGCGCCGCCGACGGGGGCTTCCACGCCCTCAACGCCCTCCTTTCTGCAGCCGCATGACATACTCGAGTGCTAATGGCTCTTACTGGGCTGAGAAGTCAATTATCGTGGCCTGAGTGCTTTACTGTGTGCTCTGCTGCGTGCTCTGAACAGATGAGGAATGCGGTGGGTGATTTTATTGATCTAAGCCTATTCTGAGAATTCAGGTTAGGGGAGGTGGGAGCAGGTAAAAGGAGGATGGGGGTTGGCAGTATCGATTCCCTGTATATATAGACCAGTCTATATTGCATCGACTGTATCTCTCGGCCTAGGGGCTCTAACTATAGGGACAGTATCTATAACACACGTTAAGACGACTCCTGCAACAGCCAACTTGAGGGTCCGTTCAGTCAGCAGTGGGCCACCTAGAGCCAATCAGACCCATGAGCTATAAGTTTGCTCCAAGTCAGGTGCAGTTCGGCATACCTGACGATCTCTCGACCTGTCTTTAGGAAACGCCCACCGAGACACACCGTCCCAAGGACTACAAAGAAGGCAAGTTTACCCTTCAAGCTTGACTAGAAGCCACCTTTGACTAGAATGCTCTACCACGGCCCATTGAAATAGAATAAAGAAAACATAAAAAAACTGAAAAATTCCATTTCTCCTAGACCGAGTATCTCCGAGGTGACCCCTACAAATTGAGACTAATTGTACTTCAACAGGCTAAGAAAGCCATCAGAGGCAGAGGTTCTGACTCTACTCGGGGGACGCGGGACTTGTCGATCCTGCTTACTTTGGTTAAGGGCATCCCGTTTCTCCGAAGCCACGCCCCAGGGATCTGGATGAACAGTAAAAGTACATAGTGCAGCACGCCATTGACGACCGGTGAGTCAGCAGTAGCATAAGCACGAAAAGCGATCACATACCGTTTTCTTTCGAAAGTTATACCAAATTTCTGCATACAGGAACCCTGCGAAGTCTAGCAAAGCCGATTGCTTATTTTTATACAAAGAAGTCGATATAATCAAACAAATAGGGAGCTGGGGTAGACTAGAAATAAGCAAAGAATATACAATGTACCTCGGGGATTCCGTTTAACCCATCCGGTCGATGCTGGATCTGACTGAATAACAAGACGGAAGTCCTCCGGTAAGTCTGAACCCGAACTAATCCAGATGTCGTAAGCAGAGCTTCTGGGCACGCACCCAGGATTCGTGTTCGTAATGGACGGAACTCACACAATACGCGGATCGTACCCAGCAACAAATTCAGTGGAGATCGGGACCAGCGTGCAATGGGACTCCAACGAAACTTGGAGACCCACTCCCGAAGAGCATGTGGCGGGCTCTAGGACGATTGAGGCATCCAGATCCAGTACTCAGCTCTCCATAAAAGGTACTAAACCTTTATTGTCTACGCGTGGTCGATCTTTATCTCGATCAGCGATTTATTGATCTCGTTTCCGCATCTTAGACTGTTCGGTGATGCCGAGATTGTCTTTAACAGTGGGGTTCTCTTCATCAGAGACCCCTTCTACGGAAAACAGCTAGTCAGTTACCCGTATTGGCCTGGAAGAGGGTCGAAGAGGATCTATGTATCTCAAATTTCCATACCGCTGTTGGGTGGCGAGAGTATAAAGATCCCATTTCCCGGCACAAATCTTCGTCGACAGGACATAATCGTTTTTTGTTTCAATCTCAATTCCGTCCGTCAAAATGAAGGTTGCTGCTGCCATCCTCCCCCTCCTCACCGCGGTGTCCGCTTCGTGCCTTCACGGCACCTCGCTGCTGCCCCGTTCGGCCGATGGCACTGTCGACATCAACTCCTTCAACTACACAAACCTCGGCGGCCCTCTTAACTGGTACGGCCTCAACAAAGAGAAAAACAGCGCTTGCTCCACTGGCAAACGTCAGTCGCCCATCAACATTGTCACCGAAGACATTGACTATGCTGCCGCCAACTCCGTTCAATTCAACATCCCTAATGCCGACGACATCAAATTTGAGAACCTTGGGTCCGGTCTTGAGGTTGTCCTGACCAACGGTTCCCTGGTCACCAAGGCTGCCTCCTACAAGCTTGCTCAGTTCCACTTCCACACTCCTAGTGAGCACCGCATCAACGATGAGTACTACCCCATGGAGGCTCACTTCGTCTTCGAGAACACCGGTATGTCCATCTACAGTGTAGTCCTGATTAAAGACCTTCTACTCCTTGAAGTTTAAACACTTGTACTAACATTTGCTCTAGCTGGCGCCATCGCTGTCGTCGCCTTCGTCTTTGAGCTCTCCCAGTTCGGCTATTCCACCCCCCTGTTCGACTCCGTCTTTGCTCACATTGATGACATCGCCACTCCTAGCATCTACACCAAGACTGGCCACCTCGACTTCACTGCTCTCAGTCGGCACCTGAAGACCCACGGTATCTACCAATACAACGGGTCACTCACTACTCCTCCATGCTCCGAGAGCGTGGCCTGGTACCTCAGCACCGAGCCTCTGCCCTTGAACGTGCAAAGGGTCAACGCCGTCAAGCATGTTCTCAAGTTCAACGCCAGATACACACAGAACGCCCTCGGCCAGGACAACCTCCTAGAGGTTGCCGCTGCTGAGCTGAACTAAGTTCTCGATCGGTGGATATAAGCTGGGCGTGAGATCTTAGTTAATGACTTGGAGCAAATTTGAGGTGTGCCCAGAGATATATATAATTCTGTAATAAAATATGAAACAAAATATGGAACAAAAGATGAGACCTAAATATAAGAGACCTAAATATGAGACATAATATGACACTTAAATATGAGACAAAATAACGCACTACTGCTTACGGCGCGTACCCCAAAACACAGTACATGTGAAAAGTTAACAATTCCATATCTCAATAGCCATGTATCTTTTAGATGAAATATTGGATTGTAATACATATCTGTTTTGGGGAGAGCGACATAAGCGGGAAGTACATTACCTCGGAAGGAATAGTTATAGCTCAGCAAGCCACTGATGCCAAGAACTCAGCAGTCACACTATAAGCCTTATATATATGGGGGACACGGCTCACTTCGGCCGACCACTTTGCAGGGGTAAATGCCGGTAGTTCCGCTCGGGGCACGGATCATGACTTTGCGCCGTAGCGGAAATATCGTGAACGGGACAAACATCCACATGTACCCTCGAGTATCCACAAGTGTCCACAAGCGCGAGATTTGTTGTGCAAAGAGCCTTCTAGAGAAACTTCAACCCGAAGCCTCCTGAGTGCCGAGGTTCTCGAGACGGAATGCGAGATGGTCTAGGGACGCTTGTCCTCTTGTAGGTCTTGTGAGGGGGAGACCATACTAATTCTTCGGGTACGGACTAAAAAAACCTTCAATCCAAGACTACGTGGGAGTGCAAAAGTTTAGAACTATTACCTCTCACCGCCTAAAGCCTACCGCCTACTCCGCCTACCTGGCATGCGGGCGCGTCCTATACTATTACCATATGGCCCGCCACATAGCCTACCTCACTGCCTACCATAATATACGAATACGCCTCATATACGTGTAGGTAGGCGACGGCCTATCTCTCTGCCTAGACTGGCCGGCCATGGGAGGTTTTGGATCTCGCTATTTTAGGTCTTATTGCTTGGCAGCAAGGTCTTGGCGTCAAGTGAATAAGTTTCAAACTTATGCACTGCCACTGTACCACGACACATGCGTAGACACCCAAGAACACAATTTTCTTAGCAGGAAAAGCCGTTATTTGGTGTCATGCTCGAATCCGAATACGAACTGGGTGGGCGTGGACGTGGCCAAGAAGTCGGAAGTTCCTGCGGATGTTTGCTGCCTCGGCCATTTGGGAAGCCAGTAGGCCACGAGATCACTTCTTGCATAAGCAACATCAACATCACCGTATGCTCCATGTAAAATGGTTTTTAAGTACAAGATCAGGGAGCCCCTCATTTACCCAGCAACTTTCCCAATCCGCATGGTGCATAGCTTTTATATATTCCCAGTACTCAGGATAAAACCCGGTCATGCCCCAGTCAATTATGCCGGCGATCTTATCACCTTTGACACTGATATTTCGTGGGGAAAGGTCCGCATGGGTAAGGACAATTTTATGGAACGGCATTGCTCGAATGACCTTAGCAACGTGATCAACCCAGGAACTTGTTTGACTCATGTTCATTGCCCGGATCAAACCGTTGTTGAACTTATGCTCTGTTTTGTATGGGCTAAATCTGTCGTAATCTGTACAGGAGACTGGGTCTTCATAGTGAGATCTATCAACAGCCCTGATTAATCCGCGTTTAAAAGATCTGATCGAGGGATCTTCACAGTGAGCATTCCCTCCATCCTCCGTGGCGAATATTTTGTTCATTCTAATATTCGAAGCCACACTAGAAGGAGTGTAGGAAGGAGTGGGTAAGAGGCGAGGTGATGAAAGAAAGATGGAAGGTTATATTTACTTTCGCCCAGGGGTGGCCGACCTTGAATACCAGGCTCTACCATTGGATTGGAATTATAGGTAAAGGAAATCTGCCCAACGAACTTGAATACTACTACAGCAGGAGCAACTGCTGTCTGGGAGCCGCAGAAACAATATGATTGACCCGAAATGGGGATTTTCGATCTTTGGATAGTGTTCTCAACTGGAACAAGAGAGGATGAGACTAGCTCTGAACGTAATTACAAGACACACGGGAAACCAGATCACTGGCGCAGAAAAGCAGTAAGAATAGGATTGGAGAAGACAAGTTGAATACGAACACCATTTCACTGAGGAGGCACCCACCAAGAGGGGGAATTTATACAACATCGAAGCGAAGCTGCAGAGCATCGTCGATATCCCACATAATTAAATAGCTTACATAGAAACTGTTTCGATAGCGTCACGTTTCATGTTCATATCCACTAACTCAAATTCCCCTCGGCCGTTACTGACTGATTGATTGGGATCCAAGGTAAACGAGGATCAATCACACTACTATGCTCCCGCTTTCCTTTCAATTTCCATCGACTCCAGCCCGCAACATCTACAATCTCCCTTGCCCTCTCACAGATTAACAGCCAACACATCCACACCATCAGCAATCTCCTTCTTCCCCGGCATCAGCCCCCTCCTCATCAACTCCGCACACTTCGACATAATCGGATCCATACCCATCGTAGCAACAGCAACAACCACATCCCCCCGAGCATAGAACGCTGCAAACTTCGCCTCCCTAAGCTCCCCCTTGACCACGATATCATCATAATCATTCACCGTATTCCCGCAATACCGCATCTGCGCGCCCACTGCAGACCAGAAGATCGGGATAAACGACTTCGGCGGCAACGACGCCAGCGGCGCCCGTCTAGCATGCACGATTGCGCGCGCCACAATCCGTCCCGCATTCTGCGCGACGTTCCAGTGCTCGATGCGCACTGGCTTGCCTCCCCGTCGGGCCCGTAGTACGGGAACGTCGCGATGTCGCCGACCGCGAAAACACCGTTCAGCTCGGGGACAGCGAAGTGCTCATCCGTCGCAATGGAGCCGTCTTTCTGCAGCGACAGCGCGTTATTATCGCGCAGGAAATCCGTAGCCGGGCGCACGCCTACGCCGAGAATGACCAGGTCGGCCGGAAGCACGGTGCCGTCTTTGAGATGGACGGCGCCGACGGCGGTGGGGTTCGCGTCGGAGGCCGTGGCCTTTTCCACGTCTGCCGATAGCTTAAAGGCGACGCCGTTCTTTTCGAGGTTCCGCCGGAGGACTGCGCCGATTCGGGAGCCTAGCACGCGCTCCATAGGCGCGGACTCCATGCCGACGATGGTCACGGCGTGGTTTTGGGCGAGCGCGTTGCCAACCTCCATGCCGATGAAGGAAGAGCCGATTACGACGATGTTCTTCTTCGAATCCCCCGCGGCGGCGAGGATATCCTGAACGTTTGACACGTCGCGCAGGGCAAAGACGTTGGATAGCTCGTCACGGAAGCCTGGAAGCGGCAGAGTGCGCGGCTGGCCGCCTGTTGCCAGGATAAGGTTCGTGTAGCGATGTGTCGAGCCAGTGGCTGTGGTGACGGTTTTGGCAGCGAAGTCGACGGAGGCAACTTCATCTTTGATGATGTCAATGCCGGCCTCTGTGAACCACTCTCGCGGGCGCCAGAGAATCTTGGCTGGGTCGGCGATTAGGGCTTTGGAGAGCTTGGTGCGGTCGATGACAATTTCGGGCTCCTTGGAGATGATGGTGATGCTGCCTGGGTATTTTAGTTCGCGGAGTGTCTGGACGGCTCCAATTGTGCCGCTTCCTCTGAGGGGGCGGAATACGGTTAGTCTTGGGTACAATATCTTAGATCCTTCAAGAGGGATCTGAGGGAAGGGGAGGGGTTTGTATGGCTTCTGGGACGATGGACATGGGATGATGGGTGATTTTTCTTACCCGCCAACTACCACGACTTTCTCTTCAGCATTAGAAACAGTGCATTTGCTGACTGGATTGCGCTGGCCGGCTTTGATATCCGATTCAGTGGCGCGAATATATACGCCGCCATCACGCTCGAGGATATCGAATTTATTCAGA
This sequence comes from Penicillium canariense, assembly GCF_028826845.1. Lineage (NCBI taxonomy): Eukaryota > Fungi > Ascomycota > Eurotiomycetes > Eurotiales > Aspergillaceae > Penicillium > Penicillium canariense. Next base: position 4,150,342 of record NW_026622728.1, on the reverse strand, counting down.
GCGTTGAGGGCCGGTGCATCTTCGACATCACCGGAGCGGACCTTGAAGCATGCTGGGGAATATTTCTGCGTTAGCATTGGCTCATCATGATCAGTTCCTTTCATCATGCCTTGTTTCCACCCTCTCCATTTGCGTGTTACTTGATCGGAAGGGAATCATTGAAACATACCGCCATGCCAGGGGCACCTCAGCTGCCCATCCGGCGCGAGAACACCGCTCTTCAGCGGCGCCCCGTAGTGCGTGCACCGCGGGCTCATCGCATGCACCTCGCCGTCGAGTTTAACTACGAGCACCTTGCCATCTGAGATGCCATCAACCTCGCATTCGATTTTCTCCAGGGGCGCGAGATCCGCAAAGGAAGCAAGGCCCTTCAGCTTGTATTCCTGAGCCATGGTGGCGAGGGGGCGAGCTTGAAGATGACGGAGGGGAGTTGTCCGTCTTGGTAGATTGGAAATTGCGGGTGTCTGTCCAGACAGACTGCTTGATGAAGATAATGGAAGAGATCGATGAAGAGGGAAATGTGAGGATCTGGATGTTGACGCAGCACAAGTCGATGGACTAGACCTTGAGGCTAGACCTCCACAAGAGAAACTGCGGACGGCACTCGAAGCAGACGAATGAGTACAGCAGGGACAGGAGCAGCTGGTGCAACCCTGACAGCCACACCGACACCTTTGGGCTGGACGTGCAGGAGAATTGATTGGTGAGTAGCGGTGACGCAGGCCAGTAGAGTGGGGGAGTCGGTTGAAAGGGAGGGGCCGAGGCGATGAGACCATCAGGGTCAATGGGAAGGTAATTGATACGGGGATTGGTACGGGGAGAGGCAGGGGTGGTAAGATAAGTTACGGGTCGATCAAGGCCGGGGCAAGTTATAGATTTTGAAGTTGGTTGCTCATTCATTTATAGCTCCTTCACCCCGACATATGACGGAGTAGACGTGGAGGATGGTCAAGTATACAGTTGAGGTGACATCACGGTGATCGCGGGGATTGGCCAATCAGCGGGCAGGATTGGTCACCATTTCCTGTTCTCCGCTTGGTTCTCACTCAACACTCCCCGACGACAACTCCGATTGTGTCTATTGCCTGAATTCCAAGTTCTACTGAATTTTTGGCAGCATACCAGGATGACATTGGTTGTCTTTAGACATGCTAATCTGAACACCATCTCAAGCTTCGGTCAAGGTAGCCCACTACTGGCGCATTCTCGAGTATAAGGAGCGGGATCCCTCTTCTCGTTGTGCGGACTGGGGGTGCTCGGGAGTTATGAAGATGTAGAATCTAGATATTGATCGTTGCAGTAGATTGGTAGCTCGGTTGAAGCCAATCTAATAAAGGGTATAAAAGACAATGTGGTTGATGGGTATAGTATATAGTATTGATTGCTCTTCAAGTGACATGTACACATTTGGCATGAATCTTTTAAACCGGAACGCCCACCAAGAATGTAAGTCGAATGTAAATGGCAAATATCAGAACAAGGCAGCAGCCCCAGTGCAATGCTGCCAACGTTTACAAGCCAGGCCCAGTCCAAGACCAGCTGAGGCTTATTTTTTGCTCTTCTCCTTTTTCTCCTTCTTAGGCTTAGACTTGTCCTTCTTCTCTTTCTTCTCCTTCTTCTCCTTCTTTTCGACCACCGCCTCAAGCACAGACACATCTTCAGCGCCAGGCTCCTCAATCTCCACAACGGAAACATCCTGCACCACTTCCGCTGGCGGCGCACTCGAAATCGGCACAACGCGAGCCGTCGACTTCTTCCTCGGCGAGCCCAAGAACGACGGCGGCAGCGCCTGGCCCTGCTGCTCAGCCAACAGAAGCTTCTCCTCCTCCTCGGCCGTCAGCATAGTCCCCTCAATACTCAAGAAACCGCGATCCCGCTCCGAGCCCGGGATAACATCGACATCCACGACGCGGAAGCGCACGTTCCCGCGCACCACATGGCCCGAGACAGACTGGAAGTGGCCGGAGGCAGCCTCCTCCTCGGCATCGCCCTCGATATCAAGCTCGTCAGCCGCCAGCGCCGTGGGCCAGAACAGCTCTTTTTCAGCGTCGAAGCCTGGCGGCGCGGCCCCGACCCCGGTCCCGGACTCATCGTCCGTGACCGGGTCTGTGGCTGTGTTCTCGGCGGGGGTTTCGCCGTCCTCACCGGGCGGCACCCAGGTCCACGATGTGGGGAGCCGCTTGCGCTCGATACCGACGGAGAACAGGTTGAAGACGACCGCGCCAAGGAAGCCCTCCGACTGGACGTTCACCGTGCCCTCAAGAACTTGCCCGCGCTGCGGGCGGAAGACGAGGAACGTCGCTGTCAGGTAGACGTACAGCACGCCGTACTCGTCGGCGGTCCGGGCGAGCGTGAGCGGCTTGGGGTTGGGGTCAGATGAGTTGCGGGATGTGGAGGATGGCGGCGTGGCAGAGATGGAGGCGTTGGAGTAGGCCATAACGATTCCCTTCAGCGGGGGATAGTACGTCAGCAGCAGCGGGGAGAGGTGCTCTGCGAGCAGCGAGGCCAGCGCATGGGTTGGCGAGATGGAAATTGGCGCCAGCGGCAGGTATATTGTGGCCGTGGTGAGGGCGAAGGGGGACTCGGACGATCCAGGAGAGGTGACGCTGGCTGAGGCTGGGCGGGTCTTGTCCGTGCTGGAATTGGACTTGGACTTGTCTTTCTTGCTTGTCGACTTGCCGCCGTTCACCTCGGTCTGCTTGCGCTTCTTGGACGGCGAGGCGTCCTTGTTCTTATGCTTGCGCTTGCGTTCCACATCTGTGGGCGCGGCGGGTGATGTGTCGAGGTCCATTGCGTCGACAGCCATTTTGAACGCAATTGAGCGCTCCGCAGAGCTGGTTGCTGTACGTTGGATGGATAGGCGGGCTTTTTTTTCGGAGGGCTTCTTAAAGATCGAGGACTTTTTTTGTGCCAGTTTGCGTTTGGAGCAGGCGGTGGGTTCAGGCGGTGAAGGGGCCAGGTGGGTTACCGCCCGGAGCGTTGTCGCTGGGGGCGGCGAGTCTCATCAAGTCGCCAGGTGGCCCCAGGGAGATTCGGGCTGCTGTTTTCTTTCCTTTCGTTGAGTCGGTGGCTTCTGTGGATCTGCCATGGCGTCGGTTCTTCATTATATCGGCTGGGCATTTCTTCCCAATGTAGGTGCATGTGCTTAATGCGGAGCGTACGCGCTTTGTATACAAAGCGCACCGTATACTGACCCAGCGCTCCTCGCAGTATGCAACTTCCTTCCTCCAGAGTGTCTATTATGGCGTCACCATTCGCGCCGGTGAACCTCGTCCCATGCCCCAAACGCCACGGTATGAGCGCCACCGCCGTCGTATCTTCATTTTCGTGATTATCAGCTACCTCGTCTACACACTCTACGAGACCTTCCACCAGGTCCAGGTCGCAGGCGACTACTACCAAGTCCTCGGCGTGTCACCGTTCGCCGACGAGCGTATAATCAAATCCCGGTTCCGGAAGGTGGCCGCCCAGTTCCACCCGGATAAGGTCGGGCTGGACAATGGGGCAGAGGCACAATTCATCTTCCTGCGACGCGCCCAGGAAACGCTGGTCGATCCGGTGAAGCGGTTCGCATACGACCGTTTCGGCCCCGACATGCTGACCTGGGGCGACAAGAAGACCATGCGCGACTTTTTGACTGCGTCGCTGTCCCGCGTGATCCTCCCGCAGTACGTCGGCGGCTTCGCGACAATGATCGTGATGAACTGGCTGTGGTGGGCGAATTGGGGGCGCTATGTAAGTTTGGCCACCAGATGGAATGCAGAACGACCCCCGAGCCTCCAGATTGACAATCCACTAACACGCATCGACAACCCAGTGGCGCTTCTATACCTTCGCGGCCATGCTCACCCTCGAGCTCGCGCTCATCACGCACCCGCAAGCCGTCTTCATGCCAACCTCCTACCTCCCCTCCGCCCTCCGCGCCTGGATCCCCGAAGAACAGTCCTTCTACCTCCTCCCCTTCCAGAGCCTAGCCATCGCGCGCCGCGCCGCGATCACCTTGCACATCTTCATCTCGCAAGTCGCGCCGCCCAGCGCCCGCACCGGTAAGGGCGAGATACTGTCCCCGCAGACTATGCAGCGGATGGGCCAGCTCGTGCAGACATCGCGGAAGACAGACTTCGAAGCCACCCGGCTGATGCAGCTTGGCCTGGCGCCGTTCCGGGGCGACCGCGAGAGTGTGTCTGCGTTACGACGGGGGATGAAGGAGGGTTTGATTCTTGGAGGGGTGCGGTCTAGCCCGGAGGTGCAGCGGGCTGTTGCGCAGGTTATAGAGCGGAGGAAGGCCGAGAAGGATGGGAAGGCGGATTAGAAGGGACAGAGTGGGAAGTTGGCTGTCTCCTGCACCGAATTAGAGAGATTCTGTGGATTTTGTACATGATTACCCTGGAACCGGGCGTTCCACGTCCCTTCAAAATGAATAATATTCCAACGAATGGTCTTGGCGGTGTATGCTGGACGTGTATGTAGTTCAGGGTGGGTGTTCAACCGTATAGTGTAGAGCGTTAGAGTGTGGAGTGTTATTAGCCCGGGAGCTCGGATGCTTTCAGCCGTGGCGGGTTACCGTTCAGTTTTTGCCCCCTCGATGTGATGGGGTTTTCCGAGGGTGGCGGGCATGATCAAGTTGGTTTGCTGGAGCGGTCATAAAGGCCGAGCGGTCGCCCGTGACACTTTGGCATGGAATCAAGCCATAGTGGAATTGGGCTAGTCTGTCTAGTATGTCCAGTATCTCATATGTTTGTATTTTCTCGATACGTGCATCGAGTGACGCGCTGAGGGTAAGCGCATAGGTATAGACCGCCGAATGAGCGATTTTCGGGACGCAGCGGAGCTGCGCCAGGAATGATCCATCAACGGGACTGTAGGACAATATTACCGAAGACGGTTCACTAGGGTTGGCGATCTAGCTTGGAATGTCTTGGGACCCGGTTCTTTTGCTCGATTGTACACCCGGTAAACGCCTGGAGCAGTGTGGCATGGCTCATCGGACTCGCAACAGCGAATCGGACCCATCGATGTCTTGCGAGAGATGTTCCCGCAGAGATGTATCACATTAAAGCGAGGAATACTTTGCAAGAGGATATTCGTGGCAGTTGAAGATCGGGGGGGTCTTTGGGGCTGGTATCGGTATTGTCAGGGGCGCGATCACGGAGAGGGCCAGGGGTGCCCGGCCCAAAGTCGGGCGGTAATACCGTGACGGGCAACGCGAAGCCTCACCTCCCTAGCTGAGAACACCGGCGAGACCCCGTTTAGTACCACAAAGTCGCAGAGCGAAGAACCTTTCCATCGCCAGAGACAAGATGAAATCCACGACACATCCCTTGCCCCCCTGCGCCCCCAACTCCCTTTCATCCCCTCTCCCTCCTCTTCTCATCCCACCCCCCTCCATCTACCCCAGACCATGAGACTATGATTCTCTCGCCTCTGGCTACTATTATCGACACTTTCGCCTCACCCTGACCACCGTGAGCTGAATAACCAACACGTCACGCCGCCCGTCCGTCATCCGTCTTTCCCGGCACCTCAATTCATTTCTCCCCCGACCGTCCGCACCTTTCCACCAGCCAACACCACGCTGTCCATCTCGCGTCGGTCCATGATGCCCGGCTCTACCCCCAACGGTCGCTCCAATCGAGCCGGGGCTTCAAAGAACCCGGTCGCGACCCTCGTCGTGACCCTCAAGCTGGCCCCTGAAGCCCTGCAGCAGTTTATGGAGGACTCATCTGACCTCCAAGCCTCCAATCCCTCGTCCAACCTGGACAAGGCCGCCGAACGCTCCTCGCCGGCCTCCTCCACAGAAGTCCCTGCGGCCCGTCCATCCTCCGCAGACGCCGACTCTAACGCCGATGCGAACTCAACACCCGCCACCGGGGCGACCCCAGGCGACACCCCACGACGGAAGGGAATCCCGGGACCCAAGCCCGGCAACAAGCGCGGCAATGGGCAGACGGAGCCCGTCGCGCGAGTACGCGGTCGACCGGGTCCCAAGAAGAAGCCTCGTCTGTAAGTTGCTCTCTCCCACCCAATGCGAATTCCGCTTGGTCCCAGCCCCCCAGAAAGATGAGAGGAGATGGCTCACATATCGTTACATTTCCAGGGAGGAAATCGGCGAGCTGGGTAAGGTGCCCGTCGCCCACCGACTCGGACCGAAGGCCAACACCGGCGCCATCAACGCGGGCCTGCGAGCCTTGGACCGCACCGGCGCTCCATGCCGCAAGTGGGAGCGACAGCCGCTCAAGCTGCGCAGCTTCACCGGTGTGATGTGGCAGCTGCCCGCCTGGGGCAGCTACAAGATCGCAAGGTCGGATACGGATGAAAGCAAAGGGGCCGCGGGCCTAGAGAGCGGTGACAGCGACACTAAGATGCTGGCTGCCCCGGGCACCGACACGGTCAATGGCAGCAGCGCCGTCCCTAGTGAGAAGAGTACTGGCGATGGCGATGGAGATGTTACTCCGGCGCCATCGAACCTGGTCGAGCCCTCGTCGCCGGCTATTGCCTCGGCTGCATGAGCTACGGCTGTACATTACATATTTCCCTTGTGTTTTTCTGCCCTGTTGTTTTTCTGGTCACGATCATATCTGGTTTCGGTTCTGGGGTTTGGCTTTGCTTTTGGCGTCTTGGAGAGAAAAGGATGGCTATTGAAGGGTCCATGGGTTCGCATGTTTACTGGCACCGCCTGGGGTTGCCGTCCGGTCTGATTTTTCCACTGCTGGGTATCCGGACTTGTTTTGTATCATACTTCAATTCGCGCTTTCTTCACCCAGTTACTTGGGATGGGGCTTTTTCTGATTATCTCTTTTATTATTCTCTGCGGTGGCTGGGAGCTTTATGCATGGAGCCACCTCCCTATCATTCTGACTTGCTCATGGCTTCTCACAAGATGATTTTCCCTTCATCGTAGTTCCGAGTATGTGTTGTAGCCCGCAGAAAGATAAAGAGTCGTTTGGGAGCACCACTCAGCCTTCTGTAAAAGACCGTTAAGACTATCCATCCTCGTTCGCATCTTCTCACTCTCATATCGAAGGCTATCTATCGGTGCAGGGCCCAGGATGGGGAGGGTGACCTCGTGACAAAGCGCCGTGCTCTTCTGTAACTCTCCCTCACCCCTCCTTTTTCCCTCTTTACTATGGACCTGCCCCGCAATTTCCCTGAAAAGCGTTGAAACCAGGCTCATCAACCCGCTGACCCCGATCTTGATTTTCGGTTGCTGCGGGACACTCACTGTGGCGTGATCTCAGGCTCCAGTAGTGGGCAGCGTAGCGTGTGGACTGGGCACCCGAGACAATACTCGAACACCGTTCGGCTGGTTCTTTCGTGTTGCGGCCTCGTCGCTGCTTCCGGTCACCAGATGACCCGCTCGTCACGCAACGTCAGCAACACGCCCCTTCAGCGCCTCGAAAGCAAAGCAAAGGGTGGACGCCAGCCAAGCACTCGCCGTTGTTGGGTTGCGCACGCTGCCGTCATCCACTCCGGGTGTGGGAGACTTGACCCGCCATGGCCGATGCTCCTTTCGCCGGTGGAGCTCCTCGAGGAGCTCCAACATACGGCCTCTCCTCCGCCCCACGCCGCTCCTCCTACGCCTCCGTCGTATCGGGCACCGCATTCTCTCCCCCGATCACCAGCTCCTTCCCGCATCTCATCAACTCCAACCCAGTCTCCTCGTACCCGCCGCTCTCACAACCCGACGGCCGTCTCCCCCGGGCCATGTCCGGCCTGGATGCCGCAGACATGCACCTGAACTCCGCCTGGCGGACCTCGGGGTCCCCAGACACCCTACCAGTCTACTCGCGCAAGTATACCAGCTATCTGCGCCCGGCCGAGTTTCCGCACGGCTTGGGCATGCTCGATGGGCCGTCCTTCATCACCCCATCCTATCTCCGCAACTCCCATTACATCTCCCGCCTCGACGCCGCCCATCGAGCCAAGCTCGCCGCCCAGCAGCGCGATACCTCCTCATCCACATCGACGTCGAATCCCCCGCTCTCCGCCTCCTCCAGCAATGTGCACCTCCCCCGGATGGCCCCGTCTCATCGCGGCATGACCTATGAGATCATCGAGAAGGAGCCCCCCTCCTCGGCCGACCAGCTTAGTCCCCTGCCCACGCAGTGGAGCTCGTCGGACAAGTATGCCGGTCTGGAGCTCTCGAACGATGGATTGGATGTGCGATACACGGGCCCGGTGCACAAGCATGACCACGAAGCTGCGGCCTTGCGTGCCGATAATCCTATGCCGCCACAGTGCGGGATATACTACTTTGAGATCAAGATCGAGTCCAAGCCGAAGGAAGGGTATGTACGGGGCGTAACTTTTACGGTGGAGCTGACAAGATGTGTATCGAACACTGACTTTCTTTTTCGTTTGCAGAATGATCGGTATTGGATTCTCGAGCCCCAAGGCCTCGGTGGAAAGGCTCCCCGGCTGGGAGCAGGAATCTTGGGCCTACCATGGTGACGATGGAAAGTCATTTTTTGGTGAGAGTCAGGGACAAGGACGTCCGTATGGGCCGACATTCGGGGTTGGGGATACTGTCGGATGTGGAGTGAATTTCTCCACAGGGTCGGCTTTCTTTACAAAGAATGGGAACTTCCTGGGTAAGAACAGGGCGCAGCGATGAAGTATCAGCATAGCCACTAATAGAATCACAGGGAATGCCTTTCATGAACTGCGTAACGTGAAGCTATATCCATCTGTCGGAATGAAGAAGCAACCGCCGGTCCACTTGAAAGCCAACTTCGGTCAGGAGCCGTTTATGTTTGACATCGATGGGATGGTCAAGGTAGGCGACTGAGTCCACCACGACAAGTCCACCTATTACCGTCTACAGATCCAACTGACAGCACCCTAGGCAGAGCGAGCATTGATTCAATCGGAGATAAACGCAACCAGTACTGATACACTGCAACCCCCGCTGAACGAGTCAACGCTGCTCCAAGAATTAGTAGCCCAGTTCCTCGCACACGACGGGTACGTCGAGACAGCACGGGCCTTCGCTGAAGAAGTGGCCACTGAGACCGCAGCACTGCAAAACGGCCAACAAGAGCCGCTGAAGAAATACGAGGTCGAAGAAGACCATGAAGCAATCAACCGCAACAGTAATCTCCCCCAATCCCACTCCCGACCCAAGCACCCCTCTAACAACACTCTCAGAAATTCGCGCCGCCATCCTCGACGGCGACATCGACAAAGCCCTCAAACACACAAAAGCATACTACGCAACCGTCCTGGAAGACCACCCACATATCCACTTCAAGCTGCGCTGCCGCAAATTCTTGGAAATGATGCGACGCTCAAACGAGCTCAACACCGCCACCGCCCTCGCCGCCTCTAAGCGCGGCCGGGCCGACTCCCCCGGCATCGCAGACGAGCACGCCGTGTTCGACCAGGAGATGGAGCTGGACGACGGCGGCTGGGACGGCGACGGCATGGACACGGAGGAACCGGAGGCGACGGCGCAGTTCAACGAGTTGCTGACCGAGGCGGTGCAGTACGGGCAGCAGCTATGCATGGATTACCCGTCTGACGAGAATGGCGGCGATAAGAAAATGCTGGATGATATCTTTTCACTGGTGGCGTATGCTGACCCGAAGAGCTCAGTGCACGGGCATTATCTTGATCCTGCGGGGCGAGTGGCTGTGGCTGAGGAGCTGAATTCGGCCATCTTAGGTATGTGTGATAACGTCGCTAGCCCCTCCTTTCTTTTTCCTTTTTCTTTTTCCTTTTTCTTTTTCCCCTTAGCTCTTTTCTGTACATATCTATATCTATGGGCGTGTGTCTATTATGTTTGATGGTGAAGCTAATTGCTCCGCTACAGTCTCCCTCGGGAAATCCTCCGCCGCAGCCCTGGAGCGGCTCTACCAGCAAACAGAAGTGCTTGTCAACGAGATCAGCGAAGACGGCGGCGCCGGGGCGTTCATTAATGTTCGAAATGACGTTTTGCTTTGACACTCAGCTTTCATCGGCGTGCGGGCTTCCTTATTCCACTTCATTTCATTCCAGGGGTTTCGTTTCGTTCCTCTTCTTTCTTCTTTCTTCTTATATCTTCTCTCCTCTCCTCTTCTCTCTTCTGCTACGCCTTACTCTGCGTCTTTCTACTGACTAGGTAGGTATCATCTGCTGGGCGGGCTCTCTCCCTGACTCAAACTGATCTGATCCAAGCTGGTCCCAGACCGAACCATATGAATGTCTGTATTGCGTGCTAGCCAGAATGTGTGATCGGTCTCATTACATTACGTGAGACTTGCTTAATTTCTCCGCTTCTCCTGCTTCCTTGGACCTTTTGCTGGTCTCACCTTCGCCTATTATTGTGTGGGTGAATATTGGGCTTTTGAGGACGTTGTCGGGTGTGTTGTGAATTGTCTGGAAGGGACGCATGGATTGGCTGGACGTTCAGGGGGGTCGTAGAGAGCAATATATCGGTTCTGCTAGTTGTATGTTCCAGTGGACTTGAACATCTTGGGTTATGTTGAGGCTGGGTAATGAAGACATGATTTCTGAAATACTGCACTTGGCTGTCATTGATCACTTGGAATCAAGGCGCAGAATCATTGGAATCACCGTACAGAGCTTTATTGTAGAATAACTTTTATCCCACTAGTGTAGAGGCATGGTAGCTTATTGCTGTCACAGAAAATGCAGGGATTGCGAATGTACCCGATAATTGGCTGGCACCCCATACTCGGTACCTAGAATACATCCCAGTGAGACATGCAGCCAGTCTCTGAGGTCAAGCCATATAAATAAGTATCTAGGGCTAGTAACCTTCCATCTGAGCTCATAATTGCTAAGATAGAAGCATCCCTCCCGATCTACGAACTGCCACAGTCCAATATAACCTCTTTCGGCTGCAGTAAATGCGCTTACATAATTCACGTCAGGCACCAATTACATCAGCCATCAGCTGACCCCCATCATCGTTCTCCGCTCTTCGGGTACCTGGCGCTCTTGTGATACATGTACATCTCCTGCAACTCGTTTCCTAGGGGTGCATCCTCAGCGCCGGTTTCTGGACGATAGCTCTCATCCAAGACGGATGAACAGCCCTGCTCCCACCGGCGCTCCGAAGGGGTCACATTCCCATGCTATTCATGGATTCCCATCTGCATACCGGTAGCCCCCACCCGGAGCTTCAGGTACACCTCCCCAGCATTCCGACGCACTCCCGTGTGCCGGCCTCTCTGCGCTGCTGCTGCGGTCGCGAGGACTGCGCCCTACTCGAGCACAATAATGTTGCGCTCGAGGGCCTGGAGAAGGACCTTGAAACGGCAGCTAGATTAGGACAGGTACGTTGAATTTTGTTTATTTTCCTTTTTTCTTTTTTTCGTTCTTTATGATGCTTGATGGGTGGGCCGATCATTGGTGACATGATTGATCGGCCTGTTCCTGGCCTGGCTGGCTGGCTGCTGCATTGTTTGATACATCATTTCCATCATTCCTGGGCGATGGACGGATCTTTTGTCTTTTACCTTTTGCTTTCCACCCTACTTCCGTCCGATTTCCAACTATACCAGAGGGCAGGCTTTGATCTGGTCTGGTCTGAACTGATTTGGCCTGTGCTGTGCTGCGCTGCTCTGCTCTGCCTTGTTCCATGGACACCCTCGTGCTGAGGTCCCCCGTCCTCTCCCACTGCGTTGGCGTCCGTCATGGCCACTCTCACTTTCCACGATTACTCTGCCCAGGCAGAGACGTCTTCTCCAGGCTCGTCATCGCTGACCTTTGCTCTACAGGCCTTACTCCACCGCCATGAAAGCTATATGGCTGAGGCGGAAGAGGACCGCCAGCAGCTTGTAGCGAGCGTGGATGCGCTCGAGCGCGAGAAGCGCCAGGTTCAGGTGGAGAATGCGCGCATCGTTGAGGAAAACCGCTCTCTGCTAGAGCAACTCGATGGCCTCAATAAGGCTGTCTCTGAGTCTGACGAGCATGTCCAGTCGCTTACAGCTACACTGGAACATACGCAGGCGGAACTGCGTCGCCTGACCGTCGCTGCGTCGCGCGCTGCTGAGCTTGAGGCTCAGCTCGCGCTTATGGAGACAGAACAGTCTAGACTGGAGGATACCATTTCTTCCGTGCAGGAGGATGAGAAGTCCGCTGTGCAGCGGTGGAGGAATGCCGAGACCATTCTTCGCGATCTTCATGACCAGGTTGAGCGCATTGAAGCTGAAGCGCGCGAGGAGCGTGAGCAGCACCAGGAACTCATTCAGCGCATGGAGCGGAAACGGGCCGTCGAGCGCGAACTGGATAATGCGGCCGGTCGTCTCAAAGGTGCGGCTGCCGCATCTGAGCTTGGACGGGATCCCGGTACGCATGTGGTTTCGCGCTTCGTCAAGGACATCCTGCAGGATAATGCGAACCTGCAAGTGGGGATCATGGAGTTGCGGGAGATGCTGGAGAGCTCCAACCAAGAGGTGCAAAACCTGCGTGAGCAAGTTCTCTTCCACCAGCCGCTTGCCGAAATCGGCGAGGAAGAGAATGCCGAGCTTCTCCCATCCGCAACACTTAGCGATGAACTCGAGTCGAAGGAACGCCGAGTCTCGCAAGAATTCCATATTCATCACCATTACCACACACCAACAACTTCGAAGAAAGACAAGGGCTCGCTCAACCGTCGCGTTAAGAAGCGACGGCCTGCTCTTGGAAGTCCCGCCTCTCTCCACTCCGCCATGGGCATCAGCTCTCCTCGCCGTTCTATCCACCGCTCTCAATCCTCCGGCTCGTCTATGAATACCATCCTCTCTCAAACCTCCGTCTCTATTCCTCCACCGTCATCCTCCCGCCGCTGGTCGCTGCAATCGCCAGCGACTGATTCATTAGCAAGCTCGCCGCAATCTGTATTCCGCACATCCTCCATCTTCGACCGTGTTGATCGCGGATACGATTTCTCCCAACCTACCAGTCCTGACAGCACTGTGTTTTCCTCGCCGCTCATTGGCGCGCGACATAACAAGGGCTTTGATATGCCATATCGGCCGTTGGCCGCGCTGGATAATCTCGACCAGCCTGACGGCGATTCACCCCGTCTCTTTAATGAAGACCAATACGAACGGCCAGGAATTTTGGACATGAGCGACAGCCGCACAGCACACTCTGCCATCCCCGAAGAATCAGAGTCATCACCATCAGGGCTTTACTCTCACTCTGTAGCAGGGGAGCCGGCCCCTGCCCTCGTAGAAGACATGTTCGCACTGCAATTCCCACCCCTGCGCAAGTCGACCTCGCACGATAGCCTGCTCTCCGTGGCCGGAATGGACATCCATACCCCCACCACCCGCCACTCGCGCATGGGCGACTGGCACCCAGGCCTGCGCATCCCGCAACGGATCGTCTCGCCCAGCGTCGAGCTAGTCTCAACCCCACCCGTCCTCTCAGCACCATTCATCATCGCAGACCGCGCCAAGGGCCCCAGACAATCATCACGCTCGCTCCTCGCGTCCGTCGCCGCAAGCAACAGTGTCCCCTCGGAATCTGCCTCTGTGTTCTCCGCAGACAGCAACAGTACAAGCTCCACAGCTACGCCCGTCCCCCGCAAATCAGCCACGTTGGGTCGGTTCGTGGGCGGCTGGGTCCTTGGTCGGTGGGGTATGGCGCCCCTCTCGGACGAGCATCCCGCCTCAGAGACAGAGGCAGATTCGCGCGCAGAGTCCGAGCATTCTACCCCAAAGCCAGCGCCAACGACAACACCAAACGTCGAACCGATGGCCGCCCTTCATGATCCCATGCCACCGATGCGCTTTAGATTCACGGGTGTGAATCAGAAGGGTCCAATCCTGGGCCTGCGACCCCCGCCCCCAGCACCCGTGAATGTGCGGCCGCAGAGGATCGACGAGGAATTACTGAGGGAGAGTCTTGCTGAGGGGACCGACTAGTCAGTCTCCCATCCTTTCGATTTGATGGGTGATCTACTTCCCTTTCCTCCTCGGTGGTACTGCCCAGAAATCTGGCTGGCTACTGACCCAGTCATACTTGCATTTTCATATATTCCTTACTTTTTCAGCACGGTCTTTACACACACTACTACTGCATCGCGATCGGATTTGATTCGTTTGATTCTGGCTTTGGATTTGGCTTTTGCATTCTGGTGCGGCTGTGTTTTGGGTCTGGCTGTTTTCGATTTTGATTTTTGGTCCTGTCGAGTCCCATCCAGCAAGTAGTCGCGACTGTAGGCGGCGCTGTTTGTTGCATATGATACCCCGACGGAGACATTCCTTGAGATTTTCCTTTGTCGAGCTGATGATACACTCTTTCGATGAAATACCTTCATTGGGACTTGGGCGTTTGTTTATGATGATAATTTATACAATCTACATATTCCATAATGCATTGGAAAGTATAACTTATATTTACATGGGTCTCCCCGTTTACGCAAGCTGGAAATTCACTATTCTTAATTCTCCACTGAGCGTGGGGCGTTTCATAGTGCCTTTGAGATTCTATATGTGCGAATCGGGATATCCGTCGAGTGGAAAAAGCCCGATTGGCTTTCCGAGGGTGTTGATTCGTAGGGGAGGGTTTCGACTTTGAAGGCGTTTTGTTCTTTTCAACAGTTAGATATCTTTTTAGAAATGATGCAGATTCTTCGGCTTACCACATCCGTCCCAAAATGTCTGGAAAGTACGCTCGTTGCGCAGTGTTACAGAGATAATAAATTCTTCGAGATAGTAGTTCTCAAAGAGATCGCGAACTGTTGATAGAAGGGGAGGGATGATGTCGGCATCGTAGGTCTCAAAAGCGATTAACGATTAGCCCAGTCAATATATCCAGCAACTCCGCAGAAGCAAAGCTCTGCAGATAAGAAAGATCAAGACCATACCAGATCCGCGCCCAGCGCAACGTCGAACCTCAATTCCCCCCCCCTCCACAAATTCCTCCAGGTCTCCCGTCTTCTCCAAAGGCGTCCCCCAATCCCACGCAGCCGGGTGGAAAGGAAAAGGCTTCTCCCCATCGTGATTGAACCGCACGCACTCGCGCATATTCTCGATCAGAACCGGTTCCCTATCACTAGCGACAACACCCCGCGCACCAAGATGCCGTGCGCACAACAGCGACAGGAACCCCGTGCCCGCGCCGAGTTCAATCACCCGCTTCCCGCGCACGAGTGCCTCGCCGGCCGGCGAGCAGAGGAATGAACCCAGGTGCAGCGCAGCTTCCCATGTGCGGTTACCTGTTGTGCGGCCGGAAAGGAGGAGCCCGCGCGACTCGATGGTGGTTACCTCACGGTCTCCAGTGAGCGGGGACGGGAGAGGTGCGGTGTATTTGACGTGGGAGAGTTGCTGGACTTGTTCAAGGGCACTGGGTTTTGGTTGAGCGACCAGCGTTCCTAGGCTGTTCATGAGATTGTCGCTTAGTTCCTGTGGCGGTGGAATGGTTTAGTGAAAGGGATTGACTAGACCAGAGTGAATATGGGTTTGATCAAGCAAGACCAAATGGCACGGGGCGATTAGATTGTTATAACAAGCAGTGTGGTCTTAGACTAAATAAAAACATACGTCTTGATCTGGATCGACAATTGACTCTTCAATGCGCGCGGTAACCAGCTTCAGCACTCGTGTCCGATAGGCGGCTGGCGGTAGCGGGGCGAGGGACTCGTCGAACATGCGCTCATACAGAGCATCTTGTACGGCTGAGCGCACTAGGACATTTCCCGGTGGTAGGTCTAGTTGTGCCGGGTCAACCAACTGGAAATATTGGGCTGCAAGCTTTCGCACTTGGTCGGCCATGATAGTGTCATTGAGGTGAGGTTGAAATTCAATTATCTTCATTGTACTTCAGGTCTCGTCAAAATCGGCCCCGCTTATCTTTTATCGATAGGATCCGATAAACACCTGACTCAGCAAGTGTAGATGACATAAGCTGTCCCGAGTTGGCTAGCGCCAAGCCGTAGCCGAGCGCACCGCACGAAAATTGAAAGTCGACATCCACACGCTTCACTTCCTGCATCACCACGACACCACCAAAATGGCCGACACTCCCGTTACCCTGCGGACTCGCAAGTTCATCCGCAACCCTCTGCTCGCTCGCAAGCAGATGGTCGTGTAAGCATTCCCTCTTCTTTTCCCATTTCACCCGGACCGATCAAGGAGGAAATTCGACGCGATGGATTTGAGGAAACCACACATACACACAATCTCCCTGCGACACCGCCGCTACGCCCCAGCACCCATGATGAAGAGAGGCATAGTGGCAGAGCGGGATTGCGAGAAAAACCTACTTGATCGGAATCGGAGAGCACACAATTTTACGCAAAATGAAGCGCGCGACTGACATTTTCTTTCTCCGTTCCCAGGGACGTCCTCCACCCCAACCGCCCCAACGTCTCCAAGGATGAGCTCCGCGAGAAGTTGGCCGACCTGTACAAGTCCAACAAGGACCAGGTCTCCGTCTTCGGTTTCCGCACCCAGTACGGTGGTGGCAAGTCCACTGGCTTCGCTCTGGTCTACGACTCCCAGGAGGCCCTGAAGAAGTTCGAGCCCGCCTACCGCCTCGTCCGCATCGGTGCCGCCACCAAGGTTGAGAAGCCTTCCCGCCAGCAGCGTACGTTTCAATCCCCCGTAGAAATTTTCCCTCAAACCTCGCCCCCCGTGAACTCGGGGTAGAGCCTTCGGGCTCAGGCACATGGATCCTCTATATTGATCCCCGGTCTCTGACTCTGTCCCTACAGGCAAGCAACGCAAGAACCGCTCCAAGAAGTTCCGCGGTACCGCCAAGACCAAGGGCCCCAAGAAGAGCAAGGACTAAGCGTCTCGCTCCATCTGAATCATGGATGGGTGAAACGTTTAGTGGCTTGGTGGTTGCGGCTTGTTTTTGGTGCAGTTACATTTGCATGTGCTGGGAACAGGCTGCGGTGTGCGAGCGATGGAGGATGGGTTTCGCCAGCATGGATGCACTAAAAAAAGGATTTCACCATACTGGTTGCCTGTCCTCGGTGGATGTGGATGACTCCCCCCCCCCCTGTTGACTGGCTTTCTCTTTGATAGTCGGTGAACCTGATGATCTACCTCAAAAGGCGTCAGTGTTGTTTATTTCTATGTGGTATGGATTATCCATTTTCGAATCAAAA
Organism: Penicillium canariense; assembly: GCF_028826845.1. NCBI lineage: Eukaryota > Fungi > Ascomycota > Eurotiomycetes > Eurotiales > Aspergillaceae > Penicillium > Penicillium canariense. The sequence goes on along the minus strand of NW_026622728.1, from coordinate 4,133,292 downwards.
ACAGCCAGGGGAAATGAGAACCGGGCTTCGGCTGTTGCCCCGGAATGAAATTACTATTTTCTGTTTCTGTTCACTTTCACTAGCTTGACGGGACTGCGTAATCATCCCCGTTCTCTAGGTCAGGGTTTATGTCTTTCTATAACGCTAGACTCGACACGGATCCCCGCCGCCCTAGCCCCGTCCCCGCTAGATGGCCTAGAGCCAACCCGGCAACATGTGTAGTGTATCATTCTATCGCTGTATAACCAACCCCTCCTTCCCTAAATAGGCAAAGCAGGTCCACCGGACACTTCCAATGCATACCGATACACATGCTCCGGCCACTCCCGCCACCAACCCAAGACAACCCAGCTTCCCTCCTACGCCCCCTAACCCAAACCCCGTACGCACGATCATGCAGGACAAGAAAAACTATAATCACCCTTTTCGGCAGGCTAGATACACGACCGTCGCACCGGACACCCCGGACCGTCTCCCCCCATACTCAATTCCCCATTCACACATGGAAACCAGGGCCTGCTGGCCACTGGCCGGATTACCGTGTCATGCCGGCCCACCCTTCATCTCAGTCTCAGCGCCAGCCGCTTCCTCTGATTTGTAGAGATTCATGGGTCCCAGGCGGGAGAGGACAAAAACGGTAGTCAAACAACAGAGTTGAGTTGATCTCAAATCAGGGCGGCAGGGATGCTGCTTGGAAGATGAATATATAGTCTATGAGACAGGCACGGTGCCGGACCTGCATGTGGTTTTCATCTTGGTCTTGTTCTTGTTTTTGTTCTTGTTCTTGTTCTTGTTGTTGCTGCTAGAATGTTTGTACGCTGGAGATGGCGTTGCTTCTACGCGGGTGCGATGCAGGGTCTGCTGATTCCAAATCATGGGGTTGGGTTGGGGTTGTGCAGGGAGGGGGAGAGATTACACAGGCTTCATGATGGTAGAGGGTGATTTCTGTATGCTTCTCTTGGCTTGATGTCTCATGTTAGGATCTGGCTGGACGATGGCACTCAGCGGCCACTTGTGCTGATGTATTCTGAGAATCCCCTAGGGTCCTAGTCAAGGCCGGGGTGTATATAGAGAAATATAGAAGGGGATAGACGGGAGAAAGAAGCATAAGTAAGCATTCTATGCTGCGAGGACGATCCTGTTAGCCTGGCATGTGACTTTGTGGCAGGATGTGCCGAGTGCTCTGCAGGTCTTAATGTAGCTACTTGGGCGCCGGGTATAGTCAAAGTACACACCGCGCATTCCCTCAGACCCCTTTCCGATATGCCCTCCTGCCATCGTGGCGATATAATCTGTGACAAATACATGTGCCCAGGTCGTTGCCGTTGCCCCGGTGTCACCATTGTCCAATGCGGGCAATGTGCCTAACCCGAAAATATCAACGCCTCGTGCAAGACTTGTGTCGTGGTTCGACGCGGTACTTCATCTTGGACGTGGAATTAGACAATAGATTCATAATCATGGTGGGGTATTAAGGCATGGCTATGGATGGGGTCAATAGTGAATAGGAAGTAGGGAATGAAACGAAGCAATGACGATGAATCCGCACAGAACCGATCAAACTTATACATTAGTAAGATGATCTATCAGTATACCAGCACAGCCAGCAAAATGCGGATGGAAGCAAAATGTCATCCAAAGCAGACGAGTCTCCCCCAGCGTTTCGACATAGACTAGATCAAAAGTCCCATCCCGTACCATGTCTGGTAGACTCGCCTCAAGTCTCTTCTTCTTGTCCGACGCGGATCTTTTTGTTTTGTTCTCATTTTCGAGCTTGTGGCTTGGCGGTTCAGTAGGCACGGGGTATGAATGGCCTGAATGGTCTGAATCCTCCCACAGAACAACAAAAGATGCGACTCTGACTTGGTTCCTCCAAGGCGACAAGTACCAAGAAAACACATGAAAAATATTAATATAAATGGAATTGAATAATAAATAACGGATAGTGGATATTGCAGACAGGATCCTCCATGCAACACGGCCACACATGCTCTATTGGGTTATTAGAGGAGGTGGGTTGTGCGAATGCAACAAGGAAGGGGCGAAAGAGAAAGGTCCAACGCATTCTCCCTGACTATATCAAATGAAAATAAATTGCACCAGTGCCGTCCTTCTGGCTTTCAGCAGCCTTTTCAGTGAGTGAACCGGGGAGGGCTGCCAGGCAACTCGAGAAAGGAAGAGAGTATTAGAGGAGCATGTAAGAAGAAAGGACCGCCGCAAACCCTGTCCCAAGGGTTTCTTAGCCACGCAAATGCAGGAAAAAGAAGATGAAAGAGAATGAAAGGAAAGGGAGGTAGAAGTAGAACTCAAAAAGCAACCGGGTAAACAGGGAATAGCAAAATCTCAGGAGCAAAGCGGTACAAGGCCGTAATCATTACCAAAATGGACGCGAGAATCAAACCGACTAGAAAAGAAAATAAGCCGCAACCAATCCAGATCCAGATCGTATACCCAGAGCGATATAGCGCAGCTGCCGTGCACTTGCAGTGTCCACGGGGACCTGCCTCAAGGGGTCATCGGCCCGGTTCCCCCGAGGGTTCAACAGGGGGGCTGATGGTTGTTTTGTGGTGTGTTGGACGCTGCCATCCCGGTCTGCAGAATAGTATGGTATGACATGGTTATGGTGGTAGGGGCAAGGACTCGGATCGGCTTAACGGGCATGGCATAAACATACTATGCCATGCAGCCAGACAGCCTAGGAAGACAAGACGAATAACGAAGGAACGAATATGAAGGCACAGAGGAGATAGAGGGGATAGTCCTCAACCACTAGTACCCGCCCTGACTCCCTAATGGTGAAATAGGCGCCCGATGCACCACACCCTCCACAACGGAGCGGTGATACCCCGGCAGCCCATCCGGGAGTATCCCAAACGAGAACGCTGCATGGGGCGTGTGCGCATGCCGTACCGGCGTGTATTCCAGCCCGCCGCTCATCAGCGTGCCGCTTGTGCTCGCTGCACGGCTGTCGCGCGCCTTGCTTTTCTCGCTGCTGGTGTAGCCATAGATGTCTGGCGTGCAGTCGGTGGTTAGTTCGAGGAGACGCTGACCCGCCGTGCCGCGGTCTGGATAGAGGCGGTTTAAAGATCGGTCTGGCGGGTGGAGGGTGGAGATTTGACTTGGTTCTTGGTTTGGGCGGTCGTTGGGATTTGGGTCGAGGGTGTCGAGGGTGTAGGCTTGGGCTTGGGCATGATGAGGGGTTGTTCTGGGGGGCGTGGATACGGATGTGGAGGAGAGGGTATGTGGGCTGTTTTCTTCTGTTGTTATGGGCATGGGGGGACATGCGAAGAGGAGCTCTGAGTTGCTGGCTGTTGTTGTGCACGTTGTAGTTGTTGGGGGGCTGTTGCAGAAGAGGAGGGTGTTTGAGATAGGGTGGGTTTGAGTGCGAGTGTTGGACAAAGGCCCGCAGCGCGGGCTCCAGAAGGCAGGTTTGGAGTCCACTGGGAGAGAGAGTCTGGAGGCGGCTTCTGTTGGTGAGAAGACCAGTCCTCCTGCGGTACTGGGGAACTGCTGGCTATGGCACGTCGGGGTTGGAAGCGTCCGCTCTGGACCTGGCAGGTCCGCAGACAAGACAGCGGCCATTGCCGCTATCGTGGATGGTGGGAGTTCTGTGGAAGGGAGACCCTGGCTTGGAAGCATGTAGGAGAAGGGAGACTGATTCATGGAGCTATTTGCTTCGGGATCCGGGTAAAGTCCGCTGTTAGCGGGTCTGTTCATGCCCAGCACGGAGTCCCAGGTCTTCGGGCTCCATGGGGATGCTCCATAGTCAAATAGAGCCCCAGTTCCAGACGGGGCGTTGGGGTGCATGTAAGCTGGTGACTGGCTGTAGCCCGCAGACTGGCCGTCTTCGTAGTGCATGGACTCCACGCCTACCGGAAATCGCTCCGGAAACACAGATCCATCTGAGCCGAGGTCATAGTCGGATGCCCGCTGGAAAGCAGCCATGCGGGTCTGTGGTGAAGCCATGGAGAGCAGTGTGGGCTTGCCCAGTCGGGGGGAGGACACCATCGCCGCTCCCGGGTTAGGGTATGGCCAGCTATTGGCCTTGGGGGTCAATTTCAAGGAGTTGACCTATTCAGAGACATGTTAGCTGCTGGCTTCTGATCTTTGAGGCTGCTTCTCCCCTCGTCATGGAAGACTGAAGACCTACTCGCAAAAATTGGCAGTCCGTATTACCAGCACTTCGGCAGTTCGAGCAGCCCTGACCATCGCCAGAGTCTCCGCTGCACTTGATCTTCCGCCGTCGGCATCGGCCGCACTGTCATTTCGGTCAGGCAAGAAGCCCAACACTTGTGGTCTAGTAGACATATGAGGCAACTTACTGCTACCGGCACCCGGCGTCGCTGGGGGTTACGCAACTTGGTGTCCATCTCGGCCACTGGACTGAGTTCGTGCTGGTTCATGCTCCGCGTCGAGCGGGATAAGGAGAGAGTACTATCATGCTGGGACAGTTCAAACCCCGCTACTTTCTCCGTGTAATAGGAGTTCATGGCTGGCCACCGTCAGCAAAACATGGACGGCGGGCGGGAGACAGTAGACGGTGAAGCCTTTTGCTTCAACTCACTGCTCGTTGTTCCAAGGGTCCAGAATGGGGCAGTGAGTCCGGAATGATCAAGCCACCGAAGACGACAAGTCTCTGCGGTTCCTAGATGTGAACTGTCATGGCGGATGGGGAGGGAAGCACTTAAGAAGGAAGATGCAGAGGCAGAGAAAGAGGAAGAAGCTGGGTCAAAGAGGAAAGGACTTCGCCCGATTTAAGCCATGTTTTGGTCACAATCGAGCGTGATTGCTGGTGCTCGTTCCTGTTCGACTGTTCATTCTATTTTGTATGCCACTGGGAGGTGGAGCATCTCTGGGGGTTCCCTAGTTCACTTGCTGGGTTCTTTCTCTGGTTTTCGGATTTAAGTTTTGAGGATGGGGCCTCTCAATGTTCCTGGCTATCTCCTTTCTAGATGCTACTGGCTACTACGTGTCTATAAGGTTAGATCGGGGAAGGGGACGGGTGGACGGGGGGAGTGAGGGCCCGTACACAGCCAGGACGAGGGCCAAAAGTACTAAAGTACCGGCGAGATTCCGGGATAGCGCCTCCCTGGCCACCGTTGAGAACTTCCTTTTGTCGGTTTGACTCTCTTTTCTCTGTGCCCTTTTCTTTTTCTTTTCCTTTTTTCTTTTTTTCTGTTCTTCGCTCTTGTTGTCTTCAGGGGAAATGATATGCACTGTTCCGCAGTACATCCAAACCCGGTTTTCCCTGGTCTCTACGTAGACAGGCGTGCAAGACAGGACCGCCCCGGCGTTTTAGAGGCATGGTTCCACAGAGTAACGTCACACGGGACATGACCTGATAGCCATGATGAGAACAAGTCCAGCCGGGGAGATTAGAGCCTGCTGCGAGTACAGCTAATCTCTGAGGGGGAGTTGTTTCTCTCTCTTTCGGCACCTGGCTGGGCCTGTCTTGCTCGTGGTCTGAGTCTTAAGTATTAGTCTGAGTTGTGGGTTTGGGCTCGGGCTTTGACAATGAACCCAGCCAGAAGCCAAGCAGAAGATCACCCGAAGGGTAGCGGTCACGCTGTCAAGTTGTCCAAATACAAAGGACGACCGCTTGGGGACGTTTGCAGAACACATTGCTGGTGCCGATCCGGGGACTGCCTTCCGGTGCAGCGATCGAGATGAAGATCCCCCAGGCGGATTGTTTGCTTCCTTGGGATCGGTCCGGTCCAAAGGCTGATTGGTGTAGCTGCTGCATCCACTGCTCTGGGAGGCAACGCGCCATTCCCAGATGCATCAATTAGGGCGTTAAACAGTCCGAACTCGACTGAGACGTGGGGGCGGGCTTCCCCCGTGGGCAAAGGGAGTAATGGGGGTTGATCGCCTCCCCCCGGCCGCAGCGGCAGCCGGAAACCAACAATTACCAGCAGACGGGCTAGAGACGCGATCTTTAGTCTTGGGTCATGGGTCATGTTTAGATTCTGATTTCTTTCTCGCACAGGTCTCCTGTCCCCGTATCTGAGACCACGGGGGCGCGGTAACTGTCTCAACGTGTCCTAGGGGAGGAAAAAGAAAGGAGAAATGGTTGACACCTGTCACTTCCGTCGGCCCGGCGCGAGCAAGCGCATCGTCAGGTGGGCTTGGCCGGCCCCACAACGCGTGCGCTAGAAGAACAGATAAGCAGCCCTAGCAGCGATCGGCTAAGGCTGTGTCCTGATCGACAGCATGGATAGGCGGTGGATCCGCTTGGGCTTTCTTGTTGCGCTCCCGCAGCCGCGCCGCAGCTAGATGGAAAGGGCAACGACAGAAGAAGCAACGACAGCAAACCATAAAGGAAGATTCGCCAGTAGCCTACGATCGCCTGGCGGGCCTGGAACCGTTGGTGGAGAAAGCCTGAAATAAGCGGATCTCCATCCTGTCGGATTCTTAAAAGGGGGAGGGGGCAGGTTCGGAGAAGGGCTTGCGCCGATGATGCATGAGGTTCCGGAATGCTGACAAGCTTCTTTGCGATACAGCTGGGACAAAATTATCCCGCCCAAAATGATGAACTGGAACAAACCCAGCGCAAACCAGCCTTGGGTACAGGCCTGTCTGGCCCGCCTGGTGGAGTGGGGTGGTTCAATCGTATTCGGCATTGCGGTGATGCCCGTATAGATCTTGTGGGAGTGAGTCAATGCAGCATGTGGTGACTCTCTCTCACACACACTCACTCTCTCCATCTGTTGAGAGGGATTAAACACACAGAGCCCGTGGGGAAGCAGATTAGAAAAGGCCATCTCAGTGGCTGAGTTCCTCCCACGCAGTCTCGGTCTGACAATGCACAAAATGGGGGAATGAGAGCCACTGCAAGTGTTCAGAGAGTCCCAGAGTCCATCCATGTTCCAGCCAGGGGACTATCTCATGAGCCGATGGGCCAGGAACGCTGGTTGGGATTGAGACCAGCCCTTCATAGTACGCCACGAAGGTTCTTTTACATTAGTGCTCTTCCCCCTGTCAACCAGGGCCTTTTGCTAACCGGGGTAAGCCGGGGAGAGGTTAGTCGAGCTCGCTTGACGATGAGGTGTTCCTGATTCATAGATGTCGGTCGGTCTCTCGCTCGCTGGAAGCCCAACGAGGCAGCTGGCACCCACGATGCTCCCGCTGGATCATGCTGCAGGAGGCCGCCCGTTTTCTCCCCACCGTTTTCTCCTGCCGTGGAACAGATCACCGGATGGGAGCTGTAGACGGAAGTTATTGCGCGGGCAATGGCCCGGTGTACACGGCCGAGGATGGAGAGACAAGGTGTCATCCTGATCGTAGTCCTGGGTAACGGCCAGGAAGTAAGATAAGAACAAGAAGCCGCCATCGGCCAGTCCGGGGGTGGCTCATGCCTTCGTGCCTGATCCCTCAGAGTTGAAATGCTTCACTCTTGCGGCTCGGACTGGCTGCTGCATCGTGCCCCGTTCTCAGAAGCGGGTGAAGAAGAGAGGGGAAGTAGCTGCACCAAACAGGGGGATCAAGCAAGCCTCCTTCTGAACCAGATGTATGGCCGGTATCTTCATGGCCAGTGGCGGGCATATCCAACGGGGTCACTCGGAAGATATGCCGCTTGATTGACAAGGCGCGTCGCACAGGCACCGGGTCGCGCATCCGAGATGGCGCTGGTTGATCGAAAATCCTCCCAGCGGTTGCTGTACCACTAGTGACCCCTGCTGATGATTCTGCTGGAAGAAAAAAGGAAAGCGAGCCCAGAAATAAGATGGTTGAAGCAAGTCGCAAGCTGCACGACTTTCCGAGCAGGCGGTGATTGGTCCGAGCTCGGTCGATCCTCCTCGACTTTGCGCCTCGCCTCAACCGCCCATGCGCTGAGCGGAGAGTTGCGAGAAGTGTTGCCCGACGCCATGAGCGCGCTACTCGAAACTTCGCTGGGCGACATCGTGATCGACCTTCTGGTCGATGAGTCGCCCAAAGCCTGTGAAAAGTAAGCGCCCCTTCTCATGCCTGCCCCCCAAGCTCCCCTTCATCTTTCCCACCCCCATCCCCAATGCCTCGTCGAGTGTGCTGAACCCGCAAACTAAGCTTTTCCCTATTCTCTCCCGTCATAGCTTTTTGAAGCTGTGTAAAATCAAGTACTACAATTTCGCCCCGGTGCACAGCGTCCAGAAAGACTTTAGCTTCCAAACCGGCGACCCGCTAGGCCCCGACGCCCCCGAGAGCGATGGCGGATCTTCGATATGGGGATTGCTGGGTGGCCCCTCGAAGCGCACCTTTCCGATCGAACTGCCGCCCAAAATGAAGCATCTCGAACGTGGAACCGTGAGCATGGCCACGGTGCCTGCGGCCAACGATCCCGACCAGCGCATGGCCGGGAGCCAGTTTCTCATCACGCTCGGCGATAACTTGGATTACTTGGATGGCAAGGCGGCCATCTTTGGCAAGGTAGTGGAGGGCTTCGATGTCCTGGAGAAGATCAATGAGTCGTTCATTGATGACCGGGGTCGGCCCTTGAAGGATATCCGTATACGCCACACGGTCGTCCTCGACGACCCATTTGCCGACCCCGCTGGTCTGGTCGAGCCCCCCGAGAGTCCGGTGCCGTCCAAGGCCCAGTTGGCTACGGTGCGCATCGCGGACGACGAGGAGCTGGATGACGATATGGACGAAGCGGCTATGGAAAAGCTGCGCCGTGAGCGCGAAGCTCGTGCCCAGGCGCTGACTTTGGAAATGGTCGGTGATCTTCCTTTCGCCGATGTCAAGCCCCCCGAGAATGTGCTCTTCGTCTGCAAGTTGAATCCCGTCACACAAGGTTCGTTAGCCAATCACTCGATCGACCCGGCCGTGCATGCTGTATGATGTGCTAACTACAGTTTGACATAGATGAGGACCTCCAGCTGATCTTCAGTCGCTTTGGCACTATTCTCTCCTGTGAGGTGATCCGAGACAAGCGCACGGGTGACAGTCTGCAGTATGCGTTCATCGAGTTTGAGAACCAGAAAGACTGCGAGCAGGCCTACTTCAAGATGCAGGGCGTGCTGATTGACGATCACCGCATCCACGTTGACTTCTCACAGAGTGTATGTGTCCTCCCCGCCTCCCTTCTCCTCCGGTGTATCTGCACCAGTATATATGTCGATCACACATCTTGCTGACTTGACGGTCTAGGTCTCGAAGCTGTCAGACAGCTGGCGCAACGCGACCATCACGAAGCGCCAACAGCGAGGCGGGTTCGGTGGTGTCGCCGATCTGGAAGAGAAACGCCAGTACCGAGCGTTCGAAACCCCTCGTGCAAACGAAAAGGACGATGCCTACAACATGGTCTTTGACCGCTCGCGCAAAGATCGGCCAGCGGGGTCCTCCGCCCCTCGTGGCGCCGGCCGGTCAGATCACAACCCACGCACTGATTCACGTCGGGACCGGCGCAATAGTCGCAGTCCCCGAGCTCGAGACACGCATCAAGCCCGGTTCCGGCACCGAGAGTCAAGTAGGAGCCCCGGGCGGGGAGACTCACGGCGAGATCGCGATCGAGGTCGCTACCGTGATGCCCGTGACCGTGACCGTGACCGTGACCGCGGCCGTCGAGATGACCGGTACGTGCGACGATGAGTAGGAGGGGGAACTGTATCAATAATATCCCAAATATCCCAAATATCCACAATATTCTCAGTATCCAACGAAATGTATAAGGCCATATCCACCCGACACCCCCCATGGCACCCGTCGGCCCCTGGGAGAACACACCGTATGAAGTCTGGATCTCGCCCCGCTAGCGGGGCACACCGCGCATTCGGCGGCGGCGAGTGGCCAGGTCTCACTTGGTAACTGGCTGCTAGTGTCGCGCAGTTCCCAGTTGTCGTACTTGGCTCGCACTAAAAATAATCTGTCTGGGCTGTGGCCCTGCGAGCCAGGGCTAGTGCATTCCAGGGCTGGCGCAGTTACGGTGTAAAGCCAAAGCACTTCCCAGCGAAAGCTTCAGCTTCAACCCGCGTTTCATTTATTTACATTTTTTTCCCTCTTGCCACTTTCCCTCCCCTCCCCTCTCTCTTCCATTTCTCTGTTTCCCTCCCTACTCCCCCCCCCTCGATCAAGCAGTTCCTCGCCTCCACACCTCACAATGGCTGCGATCAAGGAAACCGTCTCCAATCTCATTAGCAAGATCTCGGGCTCGGCCGAGGAAGCTCCCCGCGAGCCCTCCGCTGAAGAGTTCCAGCAGCTGCGGAACAAGTACACCGAGGCTGGGCAAGGGCAAGTCTTCGCCTTTGTCGACGAGCTCCAGACCGCCGATAAGTCCCGGCTCTTCCACCAGCTGTCCACCTTCGACGTCGCCCGCATCAACGAGCTGGCCGACCGGGCCCTCAACCCGCCCAAGTCCGAGCAGACTGCCGTGACGGTCGAGCCCCTGCCGGACGTGGCAACCGCCTCGATCATCGACTCCGACCCCGCCGATGTCAAGACCTGGTACGAGGCCGGCCTGAAGCAGGTCGCCGAGAACAATGTGGCGGTTGTGTTGATGGCCGGTGGCCAGGGCACTCGCCTCGGCAGCTCTGCCCCCAAGGGCTGCTTTGATATCGGCCTGCTGAGCGAAAAGCCCCTCTTCCAGCTCCAGGCCGAGCGTATCGCCAAGCTGCAGGAGCTGGCTAACAAGGCTCACGGTGTGCAGTCCGCGACCATCCCCTGGTATGTCATGACTAGCGGACCGACCCGTAAGCCTACCGAGGAGTTCTTTGCGAAGAACAAGTACTTCGGTCTCAGCAAGGACAATATCTTCATCTTTGAGCAGGGCGTGCTGCCTTGTATCTCTAATGACGGCAAGATCATCATGGAGAGCAAGAGCAAGGTATGTTCTAAATCGCCCCATCAGCCTTTTTGGTTCTGTCCCCCTGGTTGGGAGTCATCGCATTGACAATCAACCTCCCCTTTAGGTTGCTGTAGCCCCCGACGGCAACGGCGGTATCTACCAGGCCATCGTCACCTCCGGCGTGCGCGAGGACATGCGCAAGCGCGGTATCAAGCACATCCACGCCTACTGCGTTGACAACTGCCTTGTCAAAGTTGCTGACCCCGTCTTTATCGGATTCTCCGCCTCCAAGAACGTTGACATCGCGACTAAGGTAGTGCGCAAGCGTGACGCCGCCGAGTCTGTCGGCTTGATCGTGCAGAAGAACGGCAAGCCCGACGTGGTCGAGTACTCGGAGATCGATAAGGAGACCGCCGAGGCGAAGGACCCCAAGCAGCCGGACGTGCTGAAGTTCCGGGCCGCCAACATCGTCAACCACTATTACTCGTTCCAGTTTTTCGAGTCGATCGAGAACTGGATGCACAAGCTGCCGCACCACGTCGCGCGCAAGAAGATCCCCTTCATCAACCCGGAGAACGGCGAGGCCGTGAAGCCCGACACCCCCAACGGCATCAAGCTGGAGCAGTTCGTCTTCGATGTCTTCCCCATGACGCCGCTGGACAAGTTTGCCTGCATTGAGGTGCGCCGCGAGGAGGAGTTCTCGCCGCTCAAGAACGCCCGCGGCACGGGCCAGGATGACCCTGATACCAGCCGCGACGACATTATGAAGCAGGGCCAGCGGTGGGTCGAGGCCGCGGGCGGCATTGTTATCACCGAGGACGATAAGTTCGGTGTCGAGGTGTCTCCTCTGATCAGCTACGTACGTGAACCGTCCCCATCCCTGTCCCTCTCATGCGACGCCAAGAGCTATCAGCATCACGCATGGCGCTTGCCCGCCTATGTTGGAATATACATTGTATCAATATATACTAACTCACGGCGTGCAGGGAGGCGAGAACCTCGAGTTCCTCAAGGGCCGGCAAATCAAGGCGCCCGCCCTCCTGGAGAAGGAGGAGTAGATGATGCGACCTCACCGCATCCTAAAACAGACGTATCTGACGCACCCTGGGCACCACCGGGCTTGCACCTCGGGTGTCTCTTTCCCGGATTTTTGGCACGAAGAAATGAATTGCATAGTCGGTTTCTCTCTACCAATTTCTCCGTAGTCCGTACTCCTGAGTCCATATCCAATCCCCATTTCACCTGCTATCTTTTCTCGTCCCTGATCGACAGGAATGAGCCACGGGTTGCATCGGCCATAGCTGCGCTTTTGGGTGCGCCGGACGAGGGGAATGTAGGGGTGTCGCAACCCTCACGGGAGCGGGGAGTATACCCGGTGTACCGTACGGTGTGGTGTATGCATTGTTCTATACTCGAAGGGATCGCGCATTTTTCCCGTCATATTTGGTTATGGAATATATTTGATTTTTCATCGTAACTCATCCTCGAATATTCAATCACAGTATCATCCAATACAACAGGATGGACCCAATGGCAGCGCGGTGAATTAGCAACCTTACGCAATACGGGAAAGCTCGGGAGCTAAACTTTTGACGAGTTTGCACCCACTTTCTTTTCGGCCTTCGGACTCGGTCACTGCTCTCGTCTCTGCACTTGTTTTCTTTTTCGTGTACGGAGTGCAGTTGTGTGAGTATCTTCTTTCTTTCGTGAATCTGTGTCTTCCCTCTTTTTGCGACGTGGTGTTGTGGAACAGAAACCTGCAAGCTGTCCCACTTTTTTGCTCTTTTTTTTTCCTTCCTTGGTGGGCTGTCAAGAACGTGGTGTTTTTAAACGGGCGGTCCCTCTGTTCTCCAAGGTTCTCATGCTGACAAGGTCCGACGTTTTGCTAGATCTTATCGACAAGGATTCGAAGAGTCATTGGAAGGGTGAGTGAGAACCTTGTGCGTTAGTCGGCTCCTCCCCGGCCTGCTTGGATGTTGCGACGTTGGTGTATACCCCCGCGGGATCGACAGTTCCCCCCTCACTATCCCGTGCCGAGGATGAATCTTGGGACCAGGGCTTCAACGACAACAATCGACTTGTGAATCCCTTGGACCGGTCAGCTTCGAATCTTGATATGCTGTATACACCATTGTCGCGCCGTTTTGTTACTCGGGGGCGGAGGGCACACGACCATGGCGCGGGGCGGAGCTTTGGATAGGAAGATGGCGGACTAACGTTGGGGTAGAATATCGAAGATGATGTTGTCTCGTCGTGCGTGCTACAAGTGTGGCAACATTGGCCACTATGCGGGTTAGTTTTGGACGATACGTTCCGGCTATGCCGACGTCCCACTGACAGAGGTATACAGAGGTCTGCTCGTCCTCGGAGCGTCTCTGCTACAACTGTACGTGCATCCTGCTCCCCTCTGTTTGTTGCCCGCTAGATCCTTAGCTAACTCTCATCTCAACCCATAGGCAAGCAGCCCGGTATGTCCCTCAACTTTCCCCCGCAAACAACTCGTCTCATGCATTTCCAACAGGCCACGAGTCTAGCGGCTGCCCTCTTCCCCGGACCACCGAGAGTAAGAACCATCGTCCTGCCCCAGCTCCAGCAACAGCTACAGGGTACTCATACTGACTCGCCCTCCAGCCAAGCAGTGCTATAACTGCCAGGGCCTCGGCCATGTCCAGGCTGACTGCCCCACCCTCCGCCTGAATGGCGCCAACGGCCGCTGCTACAACTGCAGCCAGCCCGGCCACCTGGCCGTAAGACACCCTTCACCGGCCCCATTTCTCACCTAACAACCCGACTAATTCCACCCAGCGCAACTGCACCAACCCCACCGCCCCTGGCGCTGGCCGTCCCACCGGCCCCCGCGGTGGCTTCCAGGGCGCCCGCGGCGGCTTCAGCGGCTACCCTCGCGCCGCGACCTGCTACAAGTGCGGCGGGCCCAACCACTTCGCCCGCGACTGTCAGGCCCAGGCCATGAAGTGCTACGCTTGCGGCAAGCTCGGTCACATCTCCCGCGACTGCACCGCCCCCAACGGCGGCCCGCTCAGCTCCGCTGGTAAGGTTTGCTACAAGTGTGCTCAGGCTGGCCACATCTCCCGCGACTGCCCGACCAACGCCGAGGCTGCGTCCGCCCCGGCCCCAGTCGTTGATGCGGCCGTCGCTGCCGCCCCTGTCGCCTCTGCTGCGGCCGTCGCTGCCGCCCCTGTCGCCTCTGCTGCGGCCGTTGCGGCTGTCGCTGCGGTCGAGGCCGGCGCCGAGACTGCGCCTGTTGCGCCTGCGGCTCCGGCTACCGCTGTCGCATAAACGGCTACATATCGCGTATACTTCGCCTGACCTGACGTCAATGGCACCGACTATGTTTATTTCCCACTTCTCTATGACGGTCGTTTTCTTTTTTCTCTATTTACTTTCATTTCAAGGAGTATCTGCACCATTTCTTCACTTGCATATATTTGAACCTACACTTCCTCCCATATCCATCCATTCCATTCCATTCCTCTCCGATGCCAATTACCCTTTCCCCTTCTCGTGGGGTTTTCTTTTTCTCCCGGTGTCGGTTTCCGGCTTATCTGCTTTTTGACCTTAATATCATGTATACGACGATCAAACAGAAAAAGTTCTTTCTTTTATGTTTTTGATTTGATTCTGATCCTGATTTGATTCACGGATCCTTTTCCCCCTCCTCCTCAAACACCCCCCTTCCCCTGCGATCTTGGGCTTTCCTTCTGGAGCTTGACTTAAGCTCTACTTTGGCTTTTCTTGAGTCGGAGTGACTCTCCTTATGCTAGGAGAGGTCCTCATGATTGGCGTCTTGTCTATTTCTTGCTCCCACACATGAATCTTTCTTGATATGATGGAATCTTGGACTCTGATTGCGGTTTTCCCTGTTGTGGACCGAGCAGGAGATAGAGAGAGGAGAGATGAGAGACGAGCAGGTGGCGAGGATGATGGGTTGATGTGCTGTGATGTGGTGCGATGGTGTGGTGGTGTTGCGTGTGTACTGCAGAGAAGAGATAAACTGGGTTCGAAGTGTGTTGGAATGGAGCCGATGAAGGAGTCCTCGGTGCTGAGAACATGGAAACGCAAATCCCTATTCAATGCTGTCTCTTGGTAGATGTATGGTTTTTGTAGTGTGGTATATCCTGTGGAAGGGGTCATGTGCTGCAGCCGTGACTATCTCGACTCCTCGCCCTCGTCCTCTCTCCTTTCACTGCTTCTCTCCTCTCTCTTCAACTTATCTCATCCCATTCCTTCCATCCGTCAAAATGCCTTCTCCAGACCCTGACGACGAGTTCAACGACGATGTAGGACCCATCTTCACGATATTTCCCCTGGTCGATAGCTCATCCACTTCCATCTGAACAGGAGTTCATCGTGAACATCGACGGCATCCAAGCCCACGGCATTGGCGCAGCCGACATCACCAAACTCAAAGCAAACGGATACTACACGGTGGCAGTAAGCCACTCTCCAGCTCAATGAGCCATTGCAGTATCTTTTGCCAACTGACAACTCTCCAGTCCGTCCACGGCGCCACCCGCAGGACGCTCCTGAAGATCAAAGGCTTCAGCGAAATCAAGGTCGAGAAGATCAAAGAAGCACTACAGAAGTGCCTCGTGAGTTTCTTGCTCCTTGCCCTGCATCAACAAAGATGGACTTTGGTGCTCATCTAAGGATAATTGCATATGCAGCCCTCCACCTCCGGCTTTGTAACCGCCATGGAACTCTTCCACCAGCGCAAGAAAGTCGTCCGCATCTCAACTGGCAGCAAGCAATTCGACTCGATCCTCGGAGGGTAAGTACATTCATCCCCACACACCACCACCGCTATCATCAATGCACCCATTTCAACATCCCAATCAATCTACCAAGTCCTGAGCATCCAACTTACCACAACTAGCGGCTTCCAAAGCATGAGCATCAGCGAAGTCTTCGGTGAATACCGCTGCGGCAAAACCCAACTCTCACATACAATGTCCGTAATCGCCCAGCTCCCGGTCTCTCACGGCGGTGCCGACGGCAAAGTTGCCTACATCGACACCGAAGGCACATTCCGGCCAGAGCGCATCGCGCAAATCGCCGAGCGCTTCGGCGTGGACCCGGACACCGCGCAAGAGAACATTGCGTACGCGCGCGCTCTGAACTCTGAGCACCAGCTGGACCTGCTGCATACGCTGAGCCGCGAGTTTGCGGGTGGCGCATATCGGCTACTTGTAATTGATAGCATTATGAATTGCTTTCGGGTGGATTATTGTGGGCGGGGCGAGTTGGCGGAGCGGCAGCAGAAGTTGGGGCAATTTCTGATGAAGTTGGCGCATATGGCCGAAGGTGAGACAGGGCGCAGAGGCATGTGGATGTTGTGTTCCAATATGGAGATGTCTGGCTTTGCGTTTGCGTTTGCGTTTGCGTTTGCCGGAAGATTTTGGGCTAACCCCGTGTCTCGTGTCTCGTCTACAGAGTTCAATGTCTGCGTGTTGATGGTCGGATAATACCCCCGTTCTTGCACTGGTCTGCCGTGATCCGGATTCTGACTCCCGTATGTTTTAGACGAACCAAGTCCAGAGTGATCCTGGTGCAAGTGCTCTTTTCGCGGGCGCAGATGGCCGCAAGCCTGTGGGCGGGCATGTCCTCGCTCATGCGTCGACGACTCGGGTGCTCCTGCGCAAGGGCCGGGGCGAGGAGCGGGTAGCAAAAATTCAGGACTCGCCTGGTCTGTTTCAGTTGGATTCGGGTTTTATGGATTCCGTCTCTGATTCATGCTGCAGACTGCCCTGAGCGCGAAGCGACTTATGTGATTACCAACGGAGGCCTCAACGATCCTGACAAAGTATAAGGGTCAGATGGGATGGTTCGCAAATGTCGAGGGATTTTCGATGGGAATGTCGCCAAAATGACAAACATGTAATAATTAATATATTTATTTATTAGCATCGTCTGCTACTAGATTCAACAGAAAATACCAATATACAGTTCTGTTATCAGTTATACGGTCGGTCTGTCCAGCCCTAATCCTATAGATGGCCCATCCCACCGCCCGATCCCGCCGCCCATGCTATGGACGGCAAAATCCCACGCTAAACGCAAAACTTCAAAAAAAAGATCCGAACTCCATCCGCAACCCAGCAACCCCAACACCACCTCCCACGATGAAGACAGACACCGTTGAAGTGGCGGGCTACACAACCCTGCCACTGCAACTCCCACCAACATCCACATACCCGACCCCAGCAACACATTATCTCTACATCCGCCCGCACGAGCCTCGCATCCCAGACCCGGACTCCACCCGCTCGCTCTTCATCGTCAACGCTCCCATCGACACAACAGAGGCCCACCTCCGCCACCTTTTCGGCACCCAGCTCGCCGCTGGTCGTGTCGAGCGCGTCAGCTTCGAAGATGTCCCCGTAAAAAAAGCCGGCGTTGCAGCAGCCACAGAACCGAATCTCTCTCACCGCGCCAACAAAAAGCGCAAGCGCATCACCGCCGATGACCTCCAGGGTACCCTGGACGACATCACCCTACCAAGAACCTGGGATCGTCCTCTGCAGAAAAGCGGGGCCCACGCTATCGTCGTCTTCGCCGACAAGCCCAGCATGGAATCCAGCCTCAAGGCCGCCGCCAAAGCAGCTCGCAAGCACACCAGCCTAGTCTGGGGCTCTGGGATGCCCGCCGAGCGGGTGCCTGCGCTCGGTGTGGCGCGGTACCTGGCGCACGAGTCGCGGCGGTACCCGGAGCGGGGGGCGCTGTTGCGCACGGTGAACGACTTCATGACTATCTTCCAGCAGGTTGGAGAGGCGCGGCGGCGCGAGGAGTCGCGGAAGGCTGGGGAGCCGGACGAGGATGGGTTTGTTACTGTTACGCATGGACCGAAGCTCAATTCTGTGGCGAGGGAGGATGAGGTGCGCGAGATTGTGGAGCGCCAGAAGAAGAAGACGGAGGGGTTGGAAGACTTTTATCGGTTCCAGAGTCGTGAGAAGAGGAAGGCGAGACAGCAGCTTTTGCTCAGACGGTTTGATGAAGATAAGCGCAAGTTGCATGATATCAAGATGCGGAGGGGCAAGATTCGGGTAAGTCTAGTCTGGTTTTAGACGGATTGGGTCTCAAGAGAGAGGAGTCTTTTGCTAACTTGTTTGGTTTCATTTAGCCGGAATGAGGCGATGTGTAGCATCAAGCATGGCGTTTTTGGGAGTTGCACCTGGTCTGGACTGATCATTTGGTATTACGTATCTATCGAGTGCCTGGTACAATGCAAGTTACTTACATTGATCTCTATCATTGCTTTTTTTTCATTCCATCCAAGGCGTGTTCTTCTAGGATTTTGCTCTTATGATGGATCCGCTAGGGCCAGTGTAGCAAGCAGCGTCTCACCCGCTGTTTTGCTCATTGCATCAAATACCAGCGATATCCAAGCTTCTCACTTCTTGAGACGAAGTTTCTATGCTATATTCTGCGTTGCAAAGTCTTTCATGCGGCAGTTGCTTCTGGTTAATGGAAGTTTATGTTCGCGGGGCTCTATTGCTTTCCTTTACATATATTTTGGACCATATTATATCAATGGGCCTTTTTTTTAAGGGTAATGCTAGTATGCTGATGATTCAAATACCAAATGCATCCCATATCTTGACCTGGTCATAAGGTTGAGCGTCGATTAGTATCTATTCATTTATTGGCCCTAAATTGGGCTAGGTGGGTTAATATGCATAGGTAAACATACGCAGGCAAAAGCCAAGTTGTACGCGGTGCGGGTACATACCACCGCACCAAACCACCAGCACAACGACCCAAGAAGCAATATCAAGTCGTCCGTGCGGAAAAGGAATTCCTAGACACATCCGCACAGTGATATGGTGAGATTTACGGGTCGTTCTTTTACCCCTCACGCGGAATAAACATCGCAGCCATTTCTTTTCCCGCTGCCTTGCCAAGCCCCATAGTGTGCCCCGCACAGACCAAGGCTTGGCATGACACCCCCCGGCTCACAGTGATAGCTCGATCGTTCTGTTGCACAAGACGCCATTTTTAGAAGAATCTGGGGCAATTCGCACAAAGACCTTGGCCTGTCATCCGCAGCAAGATGACCCGCTCTGGTTGAGGAGGGACACAACGTACCCACCAGCCCTATAAAGAACCGCTCTAGGGGATCACCAGTGAGGCACTGTAATCTCCTCTTCTATCTTCTCTAGTTTGATCCCGTCAGTCGCTCCTGCTATCATTCTCTCTGCCTCTGTGTTACGAGAAAGAACCTCGACTATTCGCATCCTTACCACCACGACCAAGTGTCAAAAATGTCCAACCAGCCTGCAGACGGGTACGACTCAGACGAGGACGTCGAGTTCGAGGATGTCCCAATCCAGCCCCAGCGGCACAGCTCCGCAGATCTATTGGACAGGCCATCCGAACATGCCGGCCCCGTATCCATGATCATACCATGGGCTCCGGCCCTGAACATCCCGCCACAGCGCGAGGCCCCTCTCGCCCCAGGCTCTAACGCAGAGATGCAGCTCCGTGGCCGCTTGAGCGCGGGTATCGACCGGATCAACTCCCGCCACATGAAGTTCCAGCTGGGCGTGGATGGCCGCTACACCGGCATCCAGCAACTGGCGGATGACATCGAGGGCATAGCCGATATGCTCTGGGAGTCGGCGACTCGTGAGTGTCTCTCCTGACTTGATGGTGTCAGATGTCACCAACTATCGGCCTCAGACCAGACCAGTCCAGTCCAGCACTGACTCTTACCCTCAGCCACAATCCAAGTCGAAGGCCTGATCAGTCTGGCCGGCCTCTTGGAACGGAACCTGCGGTCGTACCCGTTCGACCCGCAGCCGACCCTGACCATCCTCAACAAGCTGGACTACTATCTCACCGCACTCATGCAAGGCGAGCACCCGGAGTCAAACGTGCGCCTGCCAGGCGCAGACGCTGACCGTCCTTTGGTCACACCGACTCAGAGGGTGCGCATCCGCAGCATCGCTGAGACGACCCGCACCAGTCTCTTCTCTGTCATGCCCCAGGATGATGATGAGGATGAGGGCGAGGGCGAGGGCGAGACTGGGGATGACGATCAAGAGGAGCCTGAGATGCCGGGATGGATGATGCAGGCGTCGCGAGTTTATGAGCGGGTGTTGATGTTGTTGGGGGATCTGGGGGATCCGAATGAGACGGGGGAGTTTTTGACCGAGTAGGATGGCCTTGTCTTGTCTTGTACGGGAGTTTTGGTGCTGTTATCGGGCACTGCTGGGGCGGGGGTCTTTTCATACTTTGTACCTTATTTGCATATTTTGCAGGACTTCGTTTTGTGGATACTATCTCCTATTGGTGGCACTTGTCATGGATAGTGCCATTTTAGGAACAGTAGGCGTAACAGACCATTGTTATCCGGGTCTTTTATTATTATTATCATTATTATTCATAAGCAGGGAAGCTATGCATGCACAATGCACAACCAGTGAACAAAATACAAACATAAGGGTCCTGCTTGAAATCATTCATCCCATATGGCCTGATCTCAAAAAGTACACCGCGTAGCCAAGTAGGAAGGTCCATGGCCATCGGCTACTCACCAACAGGAAACGGTCCTGTCGAGTATATTTCCTTGACTTTCCATAGTGGTTTCTTCAATAAGTTCTTGAATAGCTATGCATTTAATGTACTCAAACTGGCCATGATCACAGATCACAGCATGAAAGTGGATCTTCATGATCCCAACCCTGGACTATCCAAATGAATCCAATGGTGTTACCTAGCAAACCCCAAAATATCCCAAACCTCATTACGTCCACTGCCCCCCGACACGAATTCCCCAGGTAGAGACAAGACACAAAGACCAGTCCCACTCCCACTCCGCCGAGCCTCTAAAATTTAAGAAAGCAACGAACCTTCTCGAAAACGCTGCGCACCCCACCTATACACAACGACCGCCAAAAAAAGAAACGAGTGGGGTCGTGCAGTTTTCAGGTACCGTCGAATAATCGCGTCCCAACCGCGCGGGCCCAGTTACACAATTCGCAAGGTAGGGTACTGTAGTGTACTGTAGATGGGAGAGGTCTGTATTGTGAATTCTTGTGGTGTTCTGTTCTGTTCTGTCATGGCTGATGCCTGGTGTGCGTCTCGTATGTGGGATACCAGCTCCATACGTGTATCGAGGGAAGCGAGGCCCGGCCTTCTCTTTGGATAGCACGTCGCCAACTAATGTGGATGCGAGCCCTGAAAGTGGAGCCGCTTGGGTCTTGGGGGCTGCTCAGCCTCGGGCCCAAGTCACGGCCAGGTACGCGTAGATCGGTGGGAAGCCATTGCTTGCGAAACTACGTCGAAATTTGCGGGATCGGTGAGAAAGAGAGGATGGAATATTGTTGGAGGCATGGGATAGGGAGCAGCAAGTATGGGCTGTTTTCTCGGGATTGCGCTGACCTCTTTTTCCCACGTTTCCGGTGGTGGGTGAATAAAGCTGTGTTCCATGGTTCGCGGGGGCAATTATTAATATGCCCTTGTTAGGAAATGCGCGTTTTTAGCATAGCCCGTACGAGAACGAGGGCTGAGCTTGTTGGCGACTACGGAGTATAGTCCGGTGTATACTGTACCTGTAGGCTATGGTTGCTTATTCTTTTTTGTTTTGGATGATAATAATGCCGGCTTTTACCTCGGCAATGCTGCAGGGGTCCTGACAGGCCTGACATTCACATAGGTTAATTCCTTAACTCAATGTACCTACGTTCTATGCCAGTCGCGTACTGTAGTTTATATCGACGATTGAAACACATGCAAGGATTCGGGCTTTGCTGGATGGCTGCTCGGGCATCAATTGGTGCCCTACGCTGTCCGGCCGGGTCCTGCTCATCCCCCTCCTCCATCCTCCCCGGCCGCTCTGATATCAATAGATCAGCACTCCCTTGCTCATACCAGAGAACAACTCAGCGGTTGATGTTGTGGTGCACGTGATTTCCCCCCCCCAAGTCCTCTAGTCCTCTGATCCTCTGATCCTCTGATCGCAACGAAAGATCCAAGGCCCCAACACGCGTCGCGTCGCGTCTCGCGCGCACAGCCGGGCCAAGCTAGGCAGGTAGAATATGGGAGCTATCCGCCCTGCCGCCAAGCGTCGGATAGGCAGGACCGGGCCCAATCGCTGCTGAGCAGGATGGAAGACAAATGAAAGCGAGAGAAGCGACACGCACTGGGCAGGACGTAAGCATGAACCGAATGTCTGTAAAAAAAGGCTCACAACACAAGAGTCGGTAATGGCAATACGAGGACCCACCGGGTGCATCCAATGAGACTTCCTGACAGCCACGAACTGGACCCGTAGTTGTGGTTCAGCTTGATGCTGTGCGGACGCGGGTGACGTATCGC
This sequence comes from Penicillium canariense, assembly GCF_028826845.1. Lineage (NCBI taxonomy): Eukaryota > Fungi > Ascomycota > Eurotiomycetes > Eurotiales > Aspergillaceae > Penicillium > Penicillium canariense. The sequence continues at coordinate 4,111,196 of NW_026622728.1, read as the reverse complement.
TGCGGTCCTTGCTTGTTCGACAAGGATCTGAGAACCTTGCTTCGAGAAGGCCAGATATGTGCTTCAAGCGGACAAGCGGACTATCGAGCAAGTCATTTGGACGGCGAGCCAAGGATTACCTGCCGCATCTGCTCTTTCTACAGCATATCCAATGTATAGTACGGTAGCTACAGTCGTTCTCAATGCTAGTAGCACTGCCGTCATGCCTACGTCGTTGACAGCAGTTTCCCCCTCCGCTGGATTCGTGCCCACGGCTAGCCTGATAGCCTAATATACAAGGTGTCAATCCGGTGGACTCTCACGGCAGGCGGTCAGGAGATGGCAGTACCAGAAATACATACAATACAATACCAGTGATTTGGTACCGTCAAGACCAGCTACTGGTGGGCTTTCCATGGTTCTGTGGCGTCGGTGGAGCATGTGCCGTTTGTTCTCTGCAGGTTTGGGGGCTGTTCTCAGCTCGGATTCTGGTCTGGCCGAGGAGGACGTGAGAAGTACCCGCAATGCCGCACAAAAAGCCAGCTGAGAACTCCTGTATCCACTTCAGCATACAACCACTCTCCGTGTATAACTTATACTGTAGTACACTTGGACTCCATACGAAGCACAGGGAAAGGCACTTGACGCTTGACATGCCGTTTCGATCTTCTCGATCTTCTCGATCGGGCGATAAACCCACAGACTGCAGTCAGATTGGGATTTAGATTTGGGGTTATGCGACGAGTCACATTGCCTTGCCAGGAGAGCGACAGCTCCGTCCTTGCAGCATGTATGATGCATGTCCCCTTGCCCTGCTAACTCTGTGCGTGTGTATACACTGCTCGCGAGCCACACACATGGCCCGTGTTGTCTCGGCATTGATTTCGACGTGCCTAGGTTAATTCGTTAATTCTGGGGCGGGGAAGGCGTGAGATCTTCGGATGGGGGCGGAATCGTATAGTATGATGCTTCTACTGGAAGATCATCTGGTATTATGCAGATCCAGTCTTTTGACTTCTGCGTATACACTACATACTGTACAGTAACTCCTCCCAGTAGCTCCTGTATGTATTAATGCTTGACGAAAGTCGGAGGCAAAAGCTTCCCGGGATCCTGGAACGCCGCGAGACGCTCGCAGGTCCCCCGCATATCTGATATCTGATAGCACCGCGCTTTTGACTTTGGGGCAAGGTCCGGGGTCTTGTACAGACGCCGCACCCAGAGAGTCGGGAAATGGAGAGCATCATCATGCTGCAAAGAACAGCCCTACTTCCCTATGCTTCCGACCTCTGATCACCACTTCCTACGCCAGGTAGACTGAGCTCGGTCCCAAGGATGGAGGACCAGAGTTGGATGATACTTACCATACTATGGTACCCTTACCCATACATACCCATACACAGTTGGGTCAGGTAATTTGAATTCGCGCCCCAAGCCCTCTCATTTCCCCCATTTCGCTCTCCCCTCTCTGTCGGTTTGTTTCGCTGTTTTGCGGTTTCGCCCAAGCGGAAAACCGGGCTCGTCTCGTCTCATCCGAATCTGAGATTTCCATTCTTCATCGCTTTCCTTCCCCCTCCTCCAACTTTCTTCCCCTCCTCTTTCCTCTTTCCTATTGTTTCCACCCTGCTTCGTTCTGTCTTGCGCCGTTTCGGGAGTTGTGCTTTTTCAGGTCTCTCTCGCCCGTCTTCCTTCGTCGTTCTGTTTTGAGCTTTCTCGAGGTCTTTCCAGATTCCCCTTGGTGAGTTGGTTCGTTTCGTTTCAGTTTTTCCTGCGAAAAGCCTCTTTCATCATCCACCCGAATCCCTTTCAACCCCCACCCACCACCACCGACCTCCCACTCCATCTTGATCCCAGCACTCCGGCGCATCCATCATCGACTAGCTGCGCGTGCTATCATCTCGGTTGCTCTGCTGGTGGCCGACTGCCGTGACGCGCCCGTGCAGCCCCAGACCAGCTTTTCTTCGGGAGCTGTCGCGCCGCCCCATTCCGCCGCACACTTCCTCAACCCGGTCGCTCACCGCCCACGCTCATCGCCCGTTGCCCGTCGCCATGGTCGCAACCACGATGAGGGTCGCATGGGGTGCCTGAGTGGGTGAGCCATTGTGGGAGAGGGCCGGTAGTGGTGGACGGTCGCAATCGTCGGGGCGATGGGGATGGCCGTGGACGGAAACGGCCGGCGCATTGTGCGGGACCCCAGTTCAATCACCACGACAATCCACTCTCTCATCGCCTGGCGCATCTGATTCAGTTAGATGCGCTGCCTGGTCCGGCGATCGCGCTGCCTGAAGAAACCCTGGTCTTGGGCGATTCCTGGCAGATTCCTTGCTGTCGCGGCCTAAACGAGCCTGCGAACGCACCACGGTCCTCTACACCACATCTCCGTCGAGTTTGCCTTCATCCCACAGTTGACACGCTCTCAATACTTCTTTCCAAAAGCTTAACTGCGTTGCACTTTGCTTGAACTGATCTTTCTCCTCCTCTGCACCTCTCATTTCCCTTCTTTCCACTTCCTCCTATCTCCCATTTGCTCTTTTCTTCTCGCGCCAAAAAGCGCTGCGGAGAAGCTTCTCCGGACAAAGAACTCCGCATTCTAACGTCGTGCCCTTCGGCATTTTCCAGGAAGCCTAACGCCCATCTCTTTGTCCCTGGGTTTACGAAGTTGTGCTCGTTACATTCACGGTCTCTCCTTAACGACTCCACGAAGTTCTTCAGGCCGTTCTATATTCTTACGTCGAACTTTCGGACAAGTTTGATCTTTACAAGCAACCATGTCTTTCCAGAACTTCGATTCCTTCCCCAACCAGGACGCCGCTGCCGCCGCTGGTGCCCCGGCTTCTGCCGACACCACCATGACTGGCCAGGCCGATCCTGCTGGTGCCCAGTTCCAGGGCCCTGCCGGTGATGCTGCTGCTGCTCCTGTTCCTCAGCAGGGCGCTGACGGCAAGACCACTCTCTGGTATGTTCAGTTTGGATCCGGCTTGATGCGGCAAACTTGGTGAGAGCAGAATGCTAATGTGCGCCTCTACAGGATGGGTGAGCTTGAGCCCTGGATTGATGAGAACTTCATCCGCAACCTGTGGTTCCAGATGGGTGAGCAGGTCAACGTCAAGATGATCCGTGACAAGTTCTCTGGGTAAGACCATGAATCTCCCCCCGCTTTTTCGAAAGAACTTTCAAAAGATCCTAATGATGGTAGTAGGAGCAATGCTGGATACTGCTTTGTGGACTTTGCCTCCGCGGCCGCTGCCGCCAAGGCCCTTTCCCTGAACGGCACTCCCATGCCCAACACCAACCGTGTCTTCAAGCTGAACTGGGCTACCGGTGGCGGCCTTGCGGACCGCAGGTGAGCATATTCTCTTAGCCCCACATCTGAAAAATATCAGATGTTCGATATATGCAACGCTAACCTCGTTTTCTTTGTTTCAGCCGTGACGACCGTGGCCCCGAGTACTCCATCTTCGTCGGTGATCTCGGCCCGGAGGTTAACGAATACGTCCTCGTCTCGCTTTTCCAGAGCCGCTTCCCCTCGTGCAAGTCTGCTAAGATCATGACCGACCCTATCAGCGGCATGTCTCGTGGCTACGGGTTTGTCCGCTTCTCGGATGAGAATGACCAGCAGCGTGCCCTCACCGAAATGCAGGGTGTCTACTGCGGCAACCGCCCCATGCGCATCTCCACCGCTACCCCCAAGAACAAGGGCCCCGGTGTCGGCGCTGCCAACATGGGCGGCATGCCCGGCCCCGCCGGCATGTACCCCCCGATGGGTGGTCCCCCCATGGGCTTCTACGGTGCTCCCCAGCCCATGAACCAGTTCACCGATCCCAACAACACCACCGTCTTCGTCGGTGGTCTCTCTGGCTACGTGACCGAGGATGAGCTCCGCTCGTTCTTCCAGGGCTTCGGCGAAATTACCTACGTCAAGATCCCCCCGGCAAGGGCTGCGGCTTCGTCCAGTTCGTTCAGCGCCACGCTGCCGAGATGGCCATCAACCAGATGCAGGGCTACCCCATTGGCAACTCGCGCGTCCGCCTGAGCTGGGGCCGATCCCAGAACAACTCCGGCCCTGCCGGCAGCCCCTACCGTCCGGCCCCCCTCCTCCTCCCATGTACCCCTCCATGGGCATGCCCCCGGCCCACCAGTATGGCGGGTTTGCCCCGATGAAGGTTAGCAGTCACCCCGGCAGCCCGGCACCCGAACACTCTTGAGTTATCAGGCTCGGTCGGCTGACTACTTCTCTTCTCTTCCAGTAAGCGCGTTCTTCTTTGATTGAAAGCACCAGCAGGAGTTGTTTGCGTCATTCCAATGATGGGTCCCTTGTGTCATAACAAATTTGCTCTTCTCCCCCCTTCCCTGGTTTTACACTGCCCAAAGGCTTTGCGCTCTATAGCTCTTGATGAGCATCTTCTCTCCTGTGCTACGCATATTTCCGTTGAGCGCTTTTATCTTAGCAAGATCTGAGCCGTTTTCTTCTTACCTTCCCCCCTATCAACGTTTCTGTGTTCTCCTGGATCTATCTCCTTTATGTTTCCTTTCTTCCCTTCCACTTTCTTATCCCCTGTATCTCCAACCTGACCCAATCTCGTACTTTTCCCCCTTGCCACTTTTTCTTTAACAATCTCGATGCCCCCTCTCCCCGCCCCAACTTTTATGGTTATCCTGCTATCCTCTTTTTTTCTCCCCGCCCTGGGGGTCCTGTTCGCGTGTAACGAAAGTCCGTATTGTTCATGCGTTTCTTTTTACTCTATACTCCATGGGCAGGCCTTCTGCGAAAAGTTCCAACATCTCAGTCCTTCGCAAATCTTACTTCCGTCTTCTTTTCTTATTTCCCTTTGTCTGGTTCTCTTTCCATCGAGCAGCCAAATTGAATTATGTTCGCTTCGAAGCTGTTGCGTTCTGCTGTTCCTTTGTCCCCTTCTCGTTGGGCTTTCCCCCCCTTTTCTAGACTGATCGCGGCTTGTACAACACGCTCTGTTTCGTGCGTCTTTCCGTGCTTCTCGATTTACTTCTCTCGCCTCGCCGCGACCGTTTTCATGCGATCTTGAATCTTGAATCCTGTCTTTGAACTGCTGCTGCCGTCTTTTGATTTACTTGGCTGGCTGTATGAGTATTGGCCAAGGCTTGACATGAGTATCGTCGTCTCCTGTAGCTACGGAGTTCCTATAACCCTGATCCTTCCTTTACCGGTTGTTCGGTTAGCTTCTCCGGCGCATACGCATCCTTGGGGGAGTTTTGCGTCCAGTGTCTCTCTCTCTCTCTTCATCTCTGTGTTTCTTGCATTGGACGTGGGTTTGGCCTTTTCTGCTTCGTACTTGTAACACTTTTGTTGGGAGAACGAACCCCATGCTGGCGTTTCTTTGTCTCGTGCTTGTGCTTATGCTTGTGTTTGGCCCGGATGATTCCCCCATCTCTCTATCGTTTCCACTGTCTTTTTGAAGGGTTTGGTTGGAGAGGGACCGCAATGCGACATATCTCGTTTTTTGATGAGCTTGGTAGATGTCGTCTAGTTATATCGGGAGTCATTGGAAAACAGACATTAGATTGGATGACAACTGGCATATTGGTCCGATGTTCTTCTGTACTGTACTTTGTAGTCTTGCAGTCTTATGGGGCATGCACTGTTTCTCTAGTCTGCTCCTGCCCTCGCCTTTCCATCTGTTCCTTCCTCCTTTGCACCTTCCATTTTGTCTTCCCGGCTCATTCGGTCTTTCTCTCTCTTTCCCCTTCCTTCCCAAGGGCCAGCACTCGACAAAGCCACCATGGTACCTCCGCAAAACATCCCCGTTGTATCTCACCCCATTCTCTCCACCGCAACGTGACCAACCTCCAGTCACGATGCGCTACGAAAACTGGGACATCCTCCTCTTCCCGGAGGGCTGCAGAGTCCCCATCCAGGAATTCAAAACCCAATGCTTCGTCACCAAAGACATTGAATCGCCCTATCTCCAGAACCCCACCATCATCACCCCCAACACCTACTATCCTGTCCAGGGCAGTTACGGCCAGATACCCATTTTGACCACGTTCGTCCCGAGTCTGCCCAGGGACAGCCCCTTTCGCGTGTCGATTCATAGCTGGGAGAAGCCCCGGCCGAGTCGGTTTACTGAGCGCTTGATGCAGCCGGATGATGTGCTGCTGTATGAGGCGCGGGTTTTCGTAGATGGATCGTGTGTTGCGTGAGTGATTGGTGCTGGGAGTGCGCTTGTGGTTCTGGACTGATGAGCGATAGGGGAGGCGTTTTTGGGCAGAGGGCGGCATGGCCATATGTCCTCAGTGAGTCTCAAGGAATGAGTGGTTTGGGTGTGCTGGTCTGACGCTCCTTTCATAGATCTGAGCTCTCGTATCTATGAAGCACCCCGGTTCGGTTTGTGAGTATTTTGTCTCTGACTAAGGCTGCAGATATCGACCGCGAGGGTAATCATGACTGTCTTCGCTTCCCTCCCTTCCACGCCGAGGTCCTGGACCAGCGGCACTGGAATGCTGCCGATACGCTCGGCCGGATTCGAGTTGTGCTTGCGGAAGGCTTTGCTCGTCCGAATCGCTCGCCACCGTTTGAGAGAGTCAAGGATGTCATTGTCTTGTCTTTTCAGCATGCACCTCTGCGTATGAACCCGATGGCACTGTCTATAGAAGCAATTTGCTGACGCCGTGGACAGATATCTTGGAATATTCTAAAATCGCTTGGCCAAACCCCGGTATGTGGTCCGAACTGATTCCACGGACTGCATACAAGTTCGGCCACCACAACAGTTTCCTAGAATTGAAGGAGCCCGAAAACACTCATGGCCACTCGCCCAGCAAGTCTGACATACGTGATCCGGTGACGCTGAGCAGTCAGTCCAGTAGCAGCCAGCCCATCGTCTACAACAACGCATGGGCTTCTGGCCGCGCCTTTCCCGTCCCGATGTCCCAGTGGCACCCGCACACTGCGCAGAACAACCCACGCGATCCCCGATGGGGAGGAAACCAAGAGCGCTATCAGGAGCCGTTCATGATTGAGCCTGCTATTGACCCTTTTGGCAATGAGGCGATCTGGCATCATCGCGGTGCGCGGTCGTCCCGCGAAGATATTCCCATGCCAGACTACTCCAGCTCCTCAAGCAGCCGCGCCATCTCGAGCATGACGGGTATCAGCTACGAACACAGCAAGCAGCCCAGCATGACAGTGCCTATGGATGACGACCAGTATAATCTACTAATTGACGCTCTGACACCCACCAAGCCACCTGCCATCGGCACTCGCGCCCCCTCGAACACACCCTCCACCATGGCCGCGAAGCCATCCGCGGTACCCCAGGCTCCCCGGACAAGCAATAGCCATGGAGCAAGCAGGGGCTCGGCTCTGCGTGAGATCTCCCAGTCCAGCACCCGCGAAGTCTCTGGTTCAAGCTTGACACCTAGCGTGTCCAATACTCCGGCGGAGAAAGATGCTGCTCCTTCTAAGATTGGGGCTAGTCCTAGCGGCAATGTCAAGAGCAGGAAGGAGGGCTCGAAGGAGAATTCGGAGGACTCGCCAAAGAAGAGCTCGCCTGCCAAGGGGAATGACTTGGTGGTTATCAAGAAGGTCATCCTCGCAGATCCGAAAGTTGGCGGCACTCAGGAGGACGTTGGCGAGGACAAGGAGAATACTAATGTTGTGCTGGAAAAAGAGAAGGAGATTGTTGATGGCAATGAGAGCGCCGTTAATGCCGAGCTGTAGTGGTGAGGCTAGAAGGCTGGTCAGCTTGGGGGTATTATTAGTAGGGGCTTCGACTATTGTCTTGACATCATTATATAGCACACTGAGCCTGAGGACTGCAATTCAAAAGATGAGCTTGTGCTTGACCGTTTTATGAGCGTACATTTTGGCCTGTCTGAGCATCTGATTTCCTTAGTGTGGCTGCTTTGCTCATGATTATTAACACATGTAGCAGGATGAAAACCTGAAACTGCACTAGCAGTGTCATCAATCATTGCCAGGTAGAGCTTGAGTGATTCCATTCACAGTGAAGGGTGCTTGGGCATCCTCAGCCACGTGAATCTACCCCGTCCGTGTTGGACTCCCATCCTTCCTATTAGGAAATCATGCCTCTTTCCCTCCAAGCAGCATCCCGTGGTTGTCGCGTTTCTGTCGTGTTCCTCGTTGTCTTCGCCGTCACGTCCACTTTGATTTCCTGTCTCCTCTTCACCCTCGATATCTCCCTCTTAACCTGTACACCACTGTCTTTTTCTCATCCTCTTTGTGTGGCCTCGATATCCTAGCCCCGAATTGTACCTCTCATATTTCCCCCACGGCAACTTCCTCATACTGCTCAACCCACCGCAATGGCTACCCACAACCTGGTAAACATGGGGCATCCCATGCCCACTACTGCGAAGAATGGTTTCAACAATAGCTACACCACTGACTCCTCCTCGTCAACCCTCGTTTCGCCGACCGAGGGCCCGTCCAGTGCGGGAACCTCGTTCAACTCGGCGGGGGCGAACACGCCCCCATTGCAGCTGGAGACCGGGTCTATCGAGTTTCTACAGTCGATGACTGCACTTTTGGGTCCAGTTCCAGGTGTGGGCTTGGATCAGGATCAGGGCTCAGCATACACTTCCTCCGCGACGGCGCTGTTTGGTTCCCCAGCCCGTGGGGACCCTCAGGCTCCTACGCCTGGGCCAGTGGACTCTCAGCTCCTGCCGTTTAATATCAATCTGGCTGGCACCCCTTTCACAGGGGCAACACCTCCTGAAACCTTCTCGTCCACTTTAGTCTTCCACGGGGACTCAGCTGCGCCTGCGTCCCCTAATTGGGGCATTGGCCTTGGTCCCCCCGTTCCAGTATCTGAGTCATGGAACAGCTTTGTGCCGTCTGCAAGCTGTGTGCCCTTCACGCAGATTCCTTTAGGTGATCCATTGAGAGCTCTGGAGCAGGGCGAGGTGTTCAACCCCCAGCCGGAGATAGTATCTGCTCCAGACACCGTCAAGGAGCGTGACCGGCATGATGACGATGAGCTGGTATGTCGTGTAGATCATTGTGATTATGGCGCGTATACTGACAGGTTCAAGTTCTCTTTAGGATCGCTCCCAGTGGAGACCCTGCCGCCCACCCATGTCCTGTTCTACTTTGGAGTCCTGAGCATCATGGCTCGGTTGGCTCCTCAGTTCGTGTTCAAGAAGGGCGGCAAGGATGGACAACAGGTTGGTGCCCGGCTTCTAGTCTACGGGCACACCATTCTAGTCCCTCCAATATCGGAGTCAGTGTATCTGGCCAGAGTGGTGGCTTGTCGCCGGGCTCTGATCAAGATACGCAAGTACAATCCGCAATGGCTGGTTCCTCCGCTACCGAGGAATAGGCCCACTCGACCGGAGTGGAACTGGATTCGGCTGCTTGAAGGTGAGGCCCGCCAAATTTGTCTACTGTTTAATCAATGAGTGGCAACTAACGGGTCCCCAATTAAAGCGTTCTGTGTCGAAGTGGGCTGGCCTGCGCCTTCGTACGCTACGTCTATCATGGGAAACCTGTGGCACGGTGACCTGCTCGTCAACGGGTACTTCTTTCGCACTTTTCGGCAGTGCGAAAGTATGGCCGAGGCTCAGAATACTGTGTCCCATAGTGCCATGTACCAGCTGCTGGTCACTGAAAACATTGACCCGGGCCATGTCTTACCAACGGAGTCTCCCCTACTGACCCTGCAAGAGGTCAAGGGCCATGTGGCAGCTCATCCTGAGGACGATTGTGTCCATATATCACAGCCCTTCCTTGAGGCTACTGAATTCGTGAACTCTCTTCCTGAAGGTGATATCCACAGAACTCCGGGTAGAACTTCCGGAGTGTCTGAGGGCAAGATCGTCAAGCAGTCTGTAAAGTCACCGCAGCAACAGAACCAGAACCAGTCTCCCAAGGCTTCCACGAAGCGAGCTCCCCCGTCGCTGCCTCCTCCGAAGGGCATAGCTCCGCGGCGTCTTGGCCGTGGTACCCGTCGAAAGAGGTCTAAGCCCCAACCTCCGCCTCCGCCTCCCAAGGCCAAAAGGAAGAATATGAACAAGGGCAAGATCATTGATTTCGACAGGGCTTCTCAACGCCCAAATGCGAACCTGGTTCCCTTGCAGAACTCCAGACTGACTCCTGTTGCCATAACTCACGAGCCTGAAGTGGATCCATTGGCGACATTGAAAGCTATCCAGGACGGACTGGGGGCATTAAGCCCCCAAGCCTCATACTTCAGGTTGATGAAGAGTGAGTTTTAGTTTCGAATCATACCATTCCCTTTCCCCACTATCAGATTATCTTTCTACCTTCGGTTCGTTTGGAATAATCCCTGATACTGAGTTACCTCCTTCCTCGCAGCAATCTGCGCCGTCCTGAAAATCTCCGAGCCTGATATCCGCTGCGAACCGATCCCCAACCACACCCTGGGATCCACGCACGTTGTCCGTGCACACTTCCATGACCCCAGCCCGTACTTAACACGGGCCAGTCCTGTGCTGTTGGCCAACGTGCTTGGCCTGGGCGATGAAGATGCTCACTCGCTTGGCGTCAAAAAGGTTATTCTCTTCCTGCTGAAAATGTGTACGGACGAGGTTGGCTTTGGCATCTTGGATGATACTTGGGCTTCGGAGTTGGGGCTGCTATGTAATCTGGAGAAGGAAATTGGACATCGATTGAGGCATGGGAAGTAGCCTAATGCCGTGTAGGTGGACTCATGTTGTCTGCCGGGGTTTCATGGGATGACTTTTTGTGGTGGAGAGTGAAACAACGTGATTGCGAACAGTCGCCAAGCACAGTGGGTTGATGATATTGACGTTGAATTAGGGACTCTTGGTCCGGAGTTTATGCACTTAGGTGAACAAGGTCCCGACTTAATTTATTCTTAGGAGGGTAATTGATTTATGAGTGGGTTCAGTCTTTCCGCTGTCAATCTTTTTTTTTTCATTCTCTTTTTATTGTAAAATGCAGTTAGCTGTCCCTGCATATGCGCTGACTTGCCGAGACAGCTGATTCGATGGCTCTGAGCGCTAAATGAGGCTCATATCTTGATTTTTCCAGCAGGGACACTGCTGGTAGTGGTCACGATATTGAGACTGGCGCTCTGTCGCCTCGCATCTCGGGGGAGGGGGGGGGAAATGCAGATCCGAGAATCTCATAATCCTCCGCGAATCTCACTCCTCGCGGTAGCCTATTTCGTCGTAGAGTCATTTGCCGTGTTGCTATTGAGCATTAATGGCCTGTTCAAGTAGCGTTGTGAACAAGTCGAGATCCTCAGTGTCCATTGTCCATTGTCCAATGTCCATCTAAATCAATTATGTCTCTGTACGAGAAGTTCTTGTCTATTGCCGGTCCAGAGAGCGCTTAGCTGAAATCTCAACCTTACTTCATACTCCACAACATCCTATGTCCAGCGTTGGAAACAACATAGAGCTCGCGTTAGGCTTCCGTATCTCAGGAATTCGCAGTGCATTTCAACCTAGGGTTGGGTAGCTGTGCGGGAAGAAGACAGGCTGGAAGGTCCAGCAGGAGTATCCATATGCGTGCGAATGATCCGCTTTTGGTGCCTCGGCATCGTGATGATTCCATCCCCCGTCACGTCACCCGGGTGCTTAGTGAAGTCCAGTACTCTCTTACGACCAGTCAATCAATCAATCAATTAACTGGATCTAGCTGCAACGAAATAGATACGGCATTTGTCCAGAATGAAGCTAGAGCATCCTCTACTATGCGAAAATACAACACAAAAACCAGTACGCCGAAATCACGGAGTTATAGCAGCATGACAAGAGCAACACACGTCCAGCAAATAGATATGAATTCAATACCAAACACCAGAAATCACTTTGGTCCAGGAATAAAAAGGTCAAAAGGGAACAGAAACGACATAGCACAGCCATTGAGACGTGAACCGCGGTATAGGTATCTCAATCCCATCCCATCTCCATCTTCATCTCCATCCACATCACCAACAGGTCCAGAAAACCAAACAGCAGCAAGGTCGATACTCGCCCCTACTACTCAGATGATTCCCGTTCTAATCTCGTCATCCGCATTGTAATTCCAATAGTGGGCTATTTCTAATCACAACCACACCCATACCTACTGTATCCCCCGCCCCATCCTCACACTCAGGTCGGGACGTATATCAGAAGGGAGAGATTTGATCTGCTCCGAACAGGGAAATGGTTATGGTCAAAGGCGAGGCTAATGCCAGAGACTAAGAGAAAAAGGTCGAGAATGGATAACGAAACTGTAGATTTCCAAGATAACGCCCGGCATTTGAATATAAGTAAAAGTAGAAGGTAGAAGGAAGAAGGAAATAAGAAACGAAAGACAGTCAAGTCAGTCACACGAGAGAGAAAAAGAAATTTGAGGATAGAAGTAGATCAAGGTAAATGATAATGAAGAGAAAAAGAAAAGAAAAGAAATCGACAGCTGCATAGCACGGCTGGAATACTGGGCCAGAAGTATCGAGCACTAGATTCTTATCCCATGTCGGGCAAGCAGGGGATTAAGTAACCAGACAAGTAATAAGGTAGTAGTAATAGAAAGAAACGAAGAGAAACGAAGAAACTCGTAGGTCACAGTGCAACTAATCTCGAATACAAAATGGCGTCTCCAGGGTCAGTTCAGGTCAGGACAGGGTAGGTCAGTCCACTCCCGGCCCAACATCTCCATGAGTTTATGCGGGATTTTCGAAGGGAAGGGAGAATTCATTTGGTTGGAAAGGAGGGCAATAAGGGGTAGGTAATGCTGCCACACACAGAAAATCGAAAAGGAGAGGTACACCAACGCCAATCGCACAGCACATGAGCGCAACACATATCCAGAGTGGGAAAAAAAAGGTTCCAAAGAGAGGTCCAAAACAAGAATAAAGGGCGAGAGTTATCCGCAGGGAATAGTCAAAGGACGCACTATAACGAGGAAAAATATCAAATGTACAAAAACAAGGGTATATCGGAGGTTTAAACACCTGAAGAGAACCGTCAAGACTTTTCAAATCATTCACAGGGTGTCGCCAGCCCCAGTCTCAACACCGTCAGCCGAGTACCCCATGTTGGGATCGAAACCGAAGCCGGTGCCGTCTCCGTCGGTGTTGAGGAACGTATCAAAGTCGAAGCTCTCCAGGATATCAGGATTATCCAAAGCGCTGAAGTCCAGGCTGAAAGCGGAAGCCTGCAGGATTTGAGGATGAGTGGTCTGGGTTGCAGTGAACGGCCTCGGTGAGACTACTTGACTTACATCAGGAATGGAGAGATCATTGAATGTTTGCTGGCTCGGGTCCGGAGTGGGCTGAACCATTGGGGGGGGTGCAGGGGCCGAGGTCGGCTGGGGCGGCGCGCCTGCGGTGGCATTGACTCCGCCCTTGTTGAAGGAGGTAGGAGGATGAGGCGTGACAGGAGTAGACGGAGTCGGCGTTGGTTCATTAGCATCGGTAGAGGGGGTAGCGCCAGCAGCAGCGTTGGCCGCGGCAGCATTTTTCTTGTTGGGCCGCTATTAAGTAATGTGAGCATAGTGTTCAGCTTGGGACATACATATGAAATAACGTACCTTGCGAGTGTTTTCCTTTGCGCCCTCCTTCTTACCCTTGGGTGCGGCCTTGGTAGACTGCTGAGGTGTTGGTGGCGCATTGCCAGCAATCTGAGGAGACGGCGGCTGAGTGCGGCCCGCATTGGCGCCAGTCGGTGGCGCCTGAGGTGGAGGCATGTTGCTCCGATCCTGCGGGGTACCGACCTGAGGCTGATTGGCAGGCGAATGCTGAGGCATGGGTTGTCCGGGTTGCCATTGTCCACTCGGCACACGATTCGCGGCATTGGCGGGGATGGGCTGGCCCATCTGAGCTCCAGTAAAGGCCGGGTTGGAGCTCGGGGGTCGCATGGGGCCACCAGGTCCGGGGAAGAATCCGGCCGCCGCCATGTCGGGCGGCATCTGACCGCCGTTCAGGTTCATGGATCCTGGAGATCCACGGTTCTGAGCCATGTCGCCGGCGCTAGGCGATCCAGGTAGACCGGTTTGAGGCATCTTGGGCGTGCCTCGTTTCATTTGATCGCTGGGGTTCGGCGATGTACCCGCCCTGCTGCCCTGAGGGGAGGTGCCCGGTGGCAGTCCTCCCTGACCGGGCATCGGGGGCTGGCCATCAGCACGGGACATGCTATCCTGCTCTTGGCGAGCCATCATCAGGCGACGCTTATTCTGCTGTTCAAGCAGCATAAGTTGCATTTGATAATCCTGGAGAGCATGGTTGCCATGCTGACCACCAGGTGTTTGCATGCCAGGCCGAACCTGGGGGAGCTGACCGTTTGAGCTGTAGTACTCTGGACCCATTGGGTACATTCCCCCTTGCCCATCCGGCATCGGCACCAGATCCGCCTGATTCGGCATAACACCGGGATTCATCATACCACCATTCGGGAGACCCTGGGAATTCAATGCTGAGCGAGAGTGATGAAGGGCCAAGTTTTGAGCATATACCTGCATGGATTTCTGTTGCGCAGCTTGCCCCTGCTGGAACTGGTGAAATTGCGCCGGGTTCATACCCCTTTGCATTCCGTTCGGCATCATCAGCTGGGGGTTTTGCTGGCCTTGCATCTGTCCCTGTCCACGTCCATTGGGAGCCAATTGCTGTCCATTGACGGCGCCACCTTCGAGGCGCGGGCGTTTCGACGGCGAGGGGGCGTTGTCAGCAGATGCAGGCGACTGCGGCCTATTCCCGTTCATGTCCATTTCGGACTGTTCACGTTGCATCTGCTGCATCATCTGCATCTGCTGGTTCTTCTGATATTGCGCTGCCAACTGCTGTTGAGATCTATAGAAGAGAGAAAAAATGGTTGTCAGCATCACTTTCGCTTGATGGCACGGTGAAATGCCAAGGTAGAGCATACAGTCCGTTGTTCAAAGCCGCCTTCTGCAAGTTGGGAGGAACCATGCCGTTACCGCCACGCCGCACGCCAAGCGGCACTTGGCCCTGCATCATCGGCTGTTGTCGCATAAGCTGGTTATGCTGCTGCTCTCGAATACGCATCATGTTCTATTTAGCCAATTATATTAGACTCCATGTTTGGGGAAGTAGAGGGAGGGGGTGGACGCATCGCAGAGGACACCAACACATCCTCACGTACCTGAGTGTGTTGGAGGTATTGCCTCACGTCATTGCTGTTACCTCGTTTCCGCTGGGCCCAGAAGAAGTCCCAGAAGAGGCTAAACCAGTCCAACAGGAAGGAGGATTGAAGACTTTCGTTGGGAAGGCTGGGCCGAGGAAGATCGTCGGGGATCTTGATCTTCTCGCCGTCCTTTCCATCAGTCATCATGGGATCGCCGTCGACACCGTTCACGTCACGATTACCGGGGCTGGTCTTGGTGCCATTGTCGGTATTGATCTTAATAGACTCATCCTGCACGAGTGCACGCGCGCAGTCATGGTAGCCACGTTTCAAAAAGTAGTCGTAAATATAGGTGTTGAGGTTGTTGATCATGATCTCAGGGTTATTCATGTTCATGTTGCCGTCATTACGAGGAGCCGTGGAGCCGTTGTTCATCATTGGGACACCACCCACCGGGCCTCCAACCCCAGGGTTCATCCCAGCGACGTTCATCTGGTTCATGGTGGCGAATGGTGGGACTGCAGCCACCCTTGCCTATGTACTATAGAGCAATTCAAGTCGAAAGATGTTGTCGAGTGCCGGCGCGCATCCACCAACTCAGGCGATAAGGCCTAACGCGGGTGGGGGGAGAGCGGAGGTTGCAACGCGTGGAGGGGGGTGTCAGAGAGAAGCGTTCAGCGCTTCGTGTCTGACGAAATGGGGCCGAGATGTGGCTTTCGAGGTAGAGAGTACGCGTGCGAGGCAACTGCACTAGTCCACCGAGTTCGATATCGACCAAGGTGTAATGTTGCGATCGAAGATCTGCGGCAGCCGGAGGCGTCTTCTCCGGGGGCGGACGACGCGACAAGAGCGACAGGAATCGAGAATCGGGAGGGCGCAAGTGAAGAGAACTTGAGGAATCCCGACAGCTAGAATATCGAACGGCGGTCAGAAAAGGGCTCGGCTCACGGATGGGCCAGAGGCAGGAGCGATGCGCGGTGCGATAGGGTTTGGGCGATGACGGAGGTACAAGGAGGCGGAAAAAGCCCACAAGTGAGGAGGTTGGGTTGGGGGCGGCGCCAAGCAAGCCCGATCGGGCGGATTCGCAGAAAGAAAATAATTTGACATGCAACAGGAGAAAAGAAGGGAATCAAAGGATGGGAGAAGAGAATATAGCAGGGGGCAAACTAGGTGGATCTCACGGTGGAAGGGGAGAGGAGCGAGCCGGGGGGTACGGCGACAGGCGCTGCGCTCGCTGCGGGAGAATCGCTTGTTCGGAGCGGATCAACTCACTCGGAGCCCAGGGCTGGCGATGGCGCTGTCAGGCGTATTTCTGGGCATGCACCGTCGAATCGCAGCAGAGAAGAGCAGAGAGAAGCAGGACAGTCGACAACTCGAATAAACACGGAGAGGATGAATGCGAATAGAGAAGAAGGTCTTGAGTTCCACAGTGAAAAGAGGAGAAAGGGAAAAGTTGGGCGAAGATTCGATCAGGCGAGAGTGATTAGGTATGGTGATATGTTGCGCGCGATGGGCCCTGCGATGGATCCCAGCGGGAGTCTAAAAGATCGGGTGTTCCACGCAACGAAAAGGCCCAGGGGATCCGAAGAAGATCGGCGATCGAGCCAATCGGACAAGAATCAACAGGACGGCCACAGCAGAGCGCCAGGGGAAGCAGAGTGCGATGAGAAAAACTGAGCAGAAGGAAGAAGAAATTCGATCTGTAGGAAAACGGAGGGGCGGAGATGGTACCCCAATAACCGTATCGTTACACCACGCCGCACTCTGCCTCGACGTCAATGGCAGGCGGGTACGGAATTGGCGGTACCTGCCGTATCGTATGTTTAAATTGGATGGGCTTCCAAGCTGTCCACTATACAACAAAGTATACTTCCGCGACGGGCCATATTCTATAGATCAAGATCCCTCCCAGTAATTGGGGCTGGCCCGCCATCGCAGCCTCTTTGTCAAGAAAATTACCCCTGCGTAAGTCTAGAGAAAATTCTAATATGAAACAACCCTGGCGATGCCGGTGATAAATCGCGTGGCGGGGGCCTTCCTTGTTCCTACAGGATGATGCATCAGAAAGCCTGAAAAGCCTATTCTTGCATCCAACCGAGCTTGCCACGCAGCCAGCCAGCCAAGTAGAGAAAAAATAATTTGGATCAACCAGATACACACCAAGAAAGAAGAGAGAAACATAAAATAAAGGAGAAGACATCATAGTTCTCGCAAATCATAACCAATGGAAGCCTGCCGTGAAAATCCAAAACGCCGTGGATGCTCATCGTGATCTAATCCTCCTCCGGCGGCATCTCATCTTCGATGTATCGGACCAGTGAAACCCGCATCTCAGTTGTGTCGTCACCCCGGAGCACATCGCTCACAAAGTGTGCCTCGATCTGCATTTGAACCTGGAAATTGGGTTAGCGATCGGGACCCGGCACAAAGGAACCTGTTGACCAGGGAGAAAGGAAGGTGGGTGCCGGGAGAACATAAAACTTAGCTGGGCTAGTAAAGTTTCCTTACCATCTCTAGCGCACCTCGAAGCACACCGCATAGAATATTCGAAAACCAGAGCTCATCCTGTGCTCGCCCGTCGTCGGGCAGCTCCACAAAGTCTGCTAGGGGGTTATCGTCGAAGATAAGGGAGAACTGGTTATTGTCGCTGGTCCAATTGGTGACCGTCGGCGCGACATTCAAGAAGATCTTGAAGCCCACCTGATCGGAGTGTCAGCCATCAAAGCCGTCAAGTCATCAAGTTCTCCTCCTTCCCAGAAAACCTCTTCCTTATTTCTCTCACACACACACCTTCGCAATCATATCGGCCGTCTCGCGGAAATTGGCGCATCGCCCCACCCCGGACTTGGCCAGAAAGTCTTCAATCAGCCGCATGCCGATATTATAGCCCATCTTGTCCAATTGCTTGTTGACTTCCTGGTAGTCGCTGTCGTAGTCTTGGCATAGTTGCGCAACGATTGTGCCGTACGTTAATGTAACCAGCTCTGCGTTGACTTTATCGATTCTCGTTCTGGGTAAGAGAAGACAGGGTCAGCTTGAGCGAGATGAAAGAGGATATATCGTCGCATGATGGGATCATCGCGTGGAATCCCAGTGCAAAAAATTCAGCCGCTTACTGACTTCCATATTCTGCGGTGATCCCATACATTAGCAGAGGCCTTCATGTAAGAGCTCATCTTCACTTACTCTTCTCCTATTCTGGAGGCTTTGGAGGATGACATGGCTGCTTGCCGGGTGCTCTCTGCACTGCAAGTCGTGGATGGAACCGTAGGAGCCTTTGATGCAAGTGCCGCACAAATCCAGGCAAACGCGACAGTCGGACGTGGATCCCTGAGTTGATTGCGGGGAGTGCGAGATGTTGGAGCTGTCGCCGTACACAGTCGAGCTCACCGCCTGGGATTATCGTTCTTCCCGCAGCTCCAGGCTCTCCCCAAGGATTCTTTCGCTCTCCACGGCTAACTCACGACTTCGACTTTAACTCTCTCAGTCCCTTTTCTCCCTGTGCGGCTGGCGACCCTGAGGTTGTCCTGCGTCGCAATGATGTCCGGAGAAAAACGTCCTGCCCAGGAGGCCTTTGGGTCTTCGAGCCAGCTTGTGGTTAAACGAAAGAAGTCCGATGCCGACCTCAACCCCGGTACGGCAGTGGTAAAAAGCTCGTCGCAAAATGGCGCACTTGTTCAATCGGTAAATGGCTCTCTCTGGCAGCGTTTGAGCTGAAAACATGGACCCTAGACATGGGGGATACTTGGGGGACTACAGCTAACGTCGGCGGGCGCAGATTCCTCGCACTAGTGGACTCGATGCGCCGATTATGGAGCTCACAGGTAGGATATTTTCGTCAAATGATCGATGTGGACAGTCTCTGACACGCGGGAACCAGGTCACTCTGGCGAAGTCTTCACAGTTCGATTTGACCCCACAGCCCAGCACATTGCATCCGGGTCAATGGACCGATCCATCTGTACGTCTTGCACCAACAATTACCCCTTTAAACACGAAACCAATGCTTATTCTATCCCGATCTAGTACTTTGGAACACATACGGACAATGCGAAAACTATGGCCAATTGACCGGTCACAAAGGAGCCGTCCTCGACCTCCAATGGGCGCGCGATTCACGAGCACTTTTCTCCGCATCAGCCGACTTGACATTGGGGAGCTGGGACGTGGAAACCGGAACACGGGTGCGTCGCCACATGGGCCATGAAGAAATCATCAATTGCCTCGATATCAGCAAGCGCGGGCAAGAACTGCTCGTCAGTGGCAGCGACGACGGCTGCATAGGCATCTGGGACCCGCGGCAAAAGGATGCGCTGGAATATCTCGAAACTGAACTGCCCATCACGGCAGTCGCGCTGTCCGAGGCAGGAAACGAGATTTACAGCGGCGGCATCGATAACACGATCCATGTCTGGGACCTACGCAAGAAGGCCGTAATTTACTCCATGGCTGGCCACACCGATACCATTACCTCGCTCGAGATCTCGCCGGACTCTCAGACTCTCCTGTCGAATTCCCATGACTCGACTGTTCGGACGTGGGATATCCGGCCGTTCGCCCCGACTAACCGGCAGGTCAGGACTTTCGATGGCGCCCCCGTCGGGCTCGAGAAAAACCTCATCCGCGCCAGCTGGGATCCTAAGGGAGAGAAGATCGCCGCTGGCAGTGGTGACCGGAGCGTGGTTGTCTGGGATGCGAACACCGGCAAGCTGCTGTACAAGCTTCCTGGTCATAAGGGCACAGTCAATGATGTCCGCTTCTCTCCTAACGATGAGCCAATCAGTACGTTACCCCTCCTTACACCGGGATCCAAGGGAATTCTAACGTTCTTTTGCAGTTGTTTCTTGCTCATCGGATCGGAACCTGATGCTTGGAGAACTGGGCAAGTGAGCGCGATACCTAAAACACTTGTAATGACGGATAAGCGGGCGTTGATTTGATCTACATAACCATATATTCTCTCCGGACTGCCTCTACTAGTTCCATGATTGCCAGCTCGCCCAGCAGGGAGAACTGAAAGTTCTCCATTGCCAAATGGCCATGTCGCCATGGCGCTGCAGCTTTAGCTTCGGTTTTCCTCCACAGAAGTGCAGAATAGCACCTGGGAAGGCCGATCCTCGACGAGACCTTATGTATGAGCTGTACACTACCTACTAGTCTCGAATAACCCGAAATGGCTTTCGCCGTATGTTCCTTCGTCCTTCCTTGCTTGGGTTGCAAATCAGCCAGATCAGCTTTCGGGTCATTGTTCAGACGATGGATGAGACGACTGTCTCCGATATGGTTCCTATCTCTATTCTGATCTTCACACCTTCTGCTTCCTTTGCCGTGTTCATCTCCACGATTCGCACGAAGGTTACTTCATGTCATCGCCATCAATCTGTCTATCTACTTTTCCTATACACCTTACTCTGGGGCAGATGTCACAACGCCAAATTGGTTTCTACTCGTATAGAGTACCATACAAAGTAGCTCGTTCGAAATCATGTTTATAACTAGTCGATCCTTTTCCTAGTATCTTTCGAACCGCTTTTGGAGGCCTTATTGGCCTCTTTAAAATGCAACAAACAATAATAATTGAAACACTGCAGGGCTCAATATTATGGTCTGCATGTGGGCCCGCTAATGATGCAATGCGCGCGCGATGCGCCAAAAATTTCCCCGAACTGGCTTATCTGGCAGTCTCCACCCCCGTCCACTTCTCACCTCACTCCGCAAGTCCAGGGCGCCGAATATTTCCTCGATTCACTCGGCACGGGCCAGATCGCGACCTTCTTTGCCCGACAGGCCCGTCTCGTCTGCCGCCCTTCCATGCCCCCCGGCCCTCCGCTGTGGTGATGCGCACGCGATGTTGGAGCTTGCAGCTGTTCCACCCCCGTCACGCGTGGATGATGGTGGTCTACGCCATCCTGCTGTCGCTATGGCTGACCGCGGCACACGGGATGCGAGACTATCAGGTTAAAGAGCTCAGGTGAGTCCGGCATGTCGTGTCGCTGCTGCACCACGTCAGCCAGCATCCCCCGGGGCCGGTCCGGACTCAACGCTAATCCAATCCCTTCCTCGCGGTCCACAGGCAAGAAACCGAGCGCATGTTCTACCACGGCTTTGAGAACTACCTCGAGCATGCATTTCCCGACGACGAGTTGCGTCCGTTAACGTGCGGCCCCTTGACGCGCGATAATAAGAACTCTGAGCACAACGACGTCCTTGGCAACTACTCCTTGACCTTGATCGATAGCTTGTCAACCCTGGCTATATTGTCATCTAGTCCAGAGAGTAGCGATCGAGCGTTTCGAGGTTTCCAGGATGGCGTCAAAGACTTTGTTAGACTATACGGGGATGGCTCCCGAGGTCCTGCTGGTCAGGGCGAGCGGGCGAGGGGATTCGATATCGATAGCAAGGTGCAGGTATTTGAGACTGTTATTCGGGGATTGGGTATGGCCTTCCAAGCTCTGTCGAACTGCAACTGTATCTCCTTTGGATATACTGTGCTAACACTGCACCAGGTGGACTGCTCAGCTCACACCTGTTCGCCATCGGCGAACTACCCATCATTGGATACAACCCGTCAGAACCAGAAGTTGCCTTTGCGAGCGCGTGGGATAAGAAGGGGTTCACGGAGGGTGATCATGGTATTGTATGGAATAATGACTTTGTCTACGACGGCCAATTCCTTCGCTTAGCCGTCGATCTTACGCACCGTCTCCTGCCTGCATTCTACACGGAAACGGGCCTCCCTTATCCACGTGTCAACTTACGGCATGGCATTCCATTCTATCAGAATTCGCCATTGAATACCCAGAACAGCAAAGTAAATGAACGGAAGTCAAAGTACTCGTACAAAAAAGCGGCAGATGAGATCACCGAGACTTGCAGTGCAGGTGCGGGCAGTTTGGTACTTGAGTTCACGGTCCTGAGCAGGCTCACTGGCGACGGCCGGTATGAGGAATTAGCCAAGAGGGCTTTCTGGGCGGTTTGGTCCCACCGCAGTGAAATTGGATTGATTGGATTTGGAATTGACGCAGAGTCAGGGAAGTGGGTGGGACCATACTCGGGTGTAAGTAAACACAGAAAGAGACGAAACATTATCGACGAAGACTAACAAGATCTTCAGATTGGTGCCGGCATTGATAGCTTCTATGAATACGCGTTCAAATCCCACGTTCTCCTCTCGGAGGGAGAGCGACCACCTTTCGACCCGAAGAATCCCTGGAGCATCTTGGACAATTATTATCTGCCGTTGACCCAGGACCAGCACTCTCCCGATGCTTTCCTTCAGGTCTGGGAAGATTCGCATACGGCAATCAACCGCCATCTATACCGCGGCGAAGGATATCAGCATCCCCATCTCATTGTTGGCGATGTGACCACTGGTGCGACGCGAGCCTTTTGGATTGACAGCCTGAGCGCGTACTATCCGGGCCTGCTGGCTCTGGACGGCAAGGTCGATGAAGCCATTCAACTCCACCTGCTGACAACTGCCGTCTGGACGCGTTTCTCGGGTCTTCCGGAGCGGTGGAATGTGGCTACGGGTGATATTGACGGCGGCCTGTCCTGGTATGGAGGTCGGCCGGAATTCATCGAGTCCACTTACTATATCTACCGTGCAACCCAAGATCCATGGTATCTTCATGTTGGCGAGATGGTGCTGCGCGACCTCAAGCGGCGATGCTGGACCAAGTGTGGCTGGGCAGGTTTGCGGGATGTCAAAACTGGCGAGATGATTGATCGGATGGAAAGCTTTTTCCTTGGAGAGACCGCCAAATACATGTTCCTACTCTTCTCCCCGGACCATCCACTGAACAAGGTCGATGCACCGTGGGTCTTCTCTACGGAGGGCCATCCTCTGATTATTCCCAGGAAGACGACCGCGAGGTCGAATACCCGGCCCAGTCATCGACCCAGCCACGAGCAGCAGTTGGCATCTCCTCAGTATCTTCCTGATGACACTTGTCAGGCGCCTCCTACCTCACCGATATTTGGCGTCTCATTCACTGCGTCGCGTTCTGACATCTTCCATGCCGCTAGCTTGGCGCGGCTACATCTTCGACCTCATCGTGGTACGGGAGAAGGTCCCATCTTGGCGGACTCCCCCGATCACCCCGGCGTGTCTGTGTCCGACCTATCCTCACCAACCAACTATACTTTCTACCCATGGACCTTGCCACCCCAACTCGTCCCCTTCAACGCGACCAGCGCGCCAATGGCCCACCGCCCAACCCTCGACATTTCCTTCCCCTCTCTCCCGGGCGGCGTCAACCTGGGCTCTGGCGCCCTAGAGCGCGTGCGCGACGGCATCTTCGTGAAAACAATTGGCGGTCTCCGGCTAAGCATGATTCAGGATGTCCCACTCCTCGAACAAACCTCCGGCATGGGGGGCCATGAGAACGAAGACGGGTACCGGGTGCAGGTGGTCAACAACGTGCCGCTGGGCAAAGATGAGAAGGTATATCTCTCGCGCCAGATCACCTTTGATGTTGTCGATCCCTATGACCCAAACTTCACCCGGGTCCGCGACGCCGCTATGCTGGACCTCGTCATTGACGTTCTCGCAGACCCCTCTCGCCGCAGCAGTGGCTCAGCTGCTCCACGAGCTGACCAGCCTGCAGCAGAACATCCAGCACAGGCAGATGGCCAGGAGCCTCACACAACCCGCCGGCAAGCTGCCCTCGCTCCCGACGAGAGCGATGCCGTCCACGCCCCCGACTCCGCCGTGAGAAGCATGCTGTCGAACCTGTTCAGCTCGGTGTCCGCGCTGATTCGAGACGACTCCACTGAAGCTGAAGCAGCGCCGCTGCGACTCAGTCTGCCCGCGACCATTCCCACTGGCATCGGGGCTGCGCCGCTGCCTGACGTTGAGGATGCTTCCACCATGTCGCTCTTCAGCAACCCCTCCACCAGCCGCCTGTCATGGTCGACCATCTACTTCGCCGGCGACCTCTGCTCCGAGCGCATCCTCCGCGACGTCGCCCAAACCCACGAAGTCCTCGTCATCAAGCGCGGCGGCTGCACCTTTTCCCAAAAAATGCGAAACATCCCCGCCTTCCGCCCCACCCGCTCCGCCCTAAAACTCGTCATCATTGTCTCCTACGACGAAGACCCGCCCACTCCCCACGCCGACAAGGGCCCCAATGAAGGCCCAGATTCTGGTCCTGCCCCAGCAGCCGCCCTCGCCGCCCTCGCCGCCCTCCGCTCCGAAGGCTCCCTGATCCGCCCCCATCTAGACGAGCCCCAGATGACCGCCAGCGGGATCCCGCGCAATAACCCCGTTAGCATGGTCATGGTTGGCGGCGGCAAGGAGACCTATGCGCTGCTGCGGGCCGCGTCGGGCGTGGGGGTTAAGAGGCGGTTTACGATGCGCTCACGCGGCGTGCCTATTACGAATCTATATATCATTTGAAAGCATTAGAATACCCGGTGATGGCAACGGTCTCAAGCGTTGGGAGGTTGGTCTTGCGGTGCATGTGGGCAGATATTTGCTCAACCCTGCCTCACCGAGGTGATTGGGGATCATTTAAGTTTTGGATTTAGATGATCAAAAGGTAGCTCGTGTAGTAGATGAATCGCCCAGTCCTGCGCTAGCAACGGGGTGAATGCCGCAGGGCAGGTATGAAATCAGATCGACAAGACCAAGACCAGAATACAACTACCACAGGCAAATCCTAAATCTTCAATTACATTCGATTCATAAGGCCATTCCATTCAGTTCATTCATTTTTTTTCTTTCACTTATACTACATCCATACATTCTAAGTCCTTACTCCAGAGCAATGCACTCAATCTCAACAAGCACACCCTTCGGCAACTGGTGCACAGCAACACAGCTGCGCGCCGGCTTGTGCACAAAGAACTTCTCGTAGGTAGCGTTCATCTCTGCAAAGTTGGCCATGTCCGTCAGGAACACGTTCACCTTGACAATCTTCGACACGCTGGAGCCGGCCGCGGTCAGGATTGCGTTGATGTTGTTGCAGCAGGCTTGGGTCAGCTCGCCGATGGTGCCTTGCACCAGGGCACCGGTAGCGTCAGCGGGGATTTGGCCGGAGACGAAGATTTGGCCGTTTGCGCGAATGGCTTGGGACTGTTGTTGGGAGCATTAGTTGGATGCAGGTGGAGTGTGGGGTGGGAGGAAGGAGAGTGTGTAAGTGCTGGTGTTCTGGTGTTCTGGTGTTCTGGTGTTCTGCTATTCTGGAGCAGAGTTTGAGAGACGTACATAAGGGCCGGCAGCTGCAGGATAGATAAAGTTAGCAATCTTGTGTATCCAGGTCTTGCTGGAGATCACGAAACGCGAAACGGGCAGAGCTAGGGATAGCAGGGTATGACTCAAGTCAGGTCCAGAACTTACGAGGGCAGGCATCCTTGGAAATGATGGAGGACATGTTGGCAGACATGTTGTACGGTAGGAATTGAGGGCGCGACGGAGTCGTAATACGAGAATTCAGGGTGCGCGAGAGTGCTGAGATGCGAGAAGTGATTCGCAGCATGGTGGGAGGTGGGATATAAGGTCGAGTACTGCCGTCGGGCCCCGCTCGCTTTGGTGGGGTTGGTTTCCCGAGGGGAACAATGTCACTGACTAACGCGTTGGGAGAAGGTTCGGGAAAGATAAGGCTCCGGTTACGGAGGGCTGAGATAGGAAAGAAGGTGTTTTAGAGTTCAAATTGCTTCTAGAAGTACAGTTTAATCAAAAGAACGGGGGGAAAGTATGGCTAAGCTAGATGGTCGTCTCATCGTCAGGTGTTGCTGTGCTCGCTGTGCGCCGGGAAGAACATTTCAAGGATGGTAGTCAAACATGGATATCCAGGAGAAAGAAAGAGGAATTCAAATTCGGGAGGTGTGGATGGTTAGGACTTTCCCAGGTTCAAATGCCCCAGTTGCTGCATCAGGCCGGCCGTCTGCTCGGCGGAATATCCGAAGAACACAGGCCCGTTGAAGGTGACATGCGTCGGAAGGGACTTGGTGTCGGTCTCCATGGTGGCATCCTCGGTCTTTCCAGCGCCTGTGTTAGCTGTCTCGCCCATGGCGGCATTAACAGCATTGCCCCAGTTGGACCAAGGGGGTCCGAGTTGGGCGGCGGGGTCGGAGTCGGGGACGGGGACAGGGACAGGAGGGCTAGGAGCAGGTTCTGCCTTGGGGGCATCATGTCCGAATGGACACCGGCCGGCTGGTTTAGTTGATGCATCGCCAGGCGACTTTGCGAAGGGGTCGGCAGGATGAGCGCCTGGGACTATCGGATCAGACGGCGATCCGGAGAATGGTACTGAAACGGGGGGTTCTTGAGTGATGGGTACGGGGATGCCCCAAGGCCGGCTTGGGGACTCGCCTACCCGGACTTCACGAAGGGGACGGTCGAAACGGCTCTCGCGATTCTCGGTGTGGTTGGACGGTCCTGGAGTCTCGGGGTCGACGTTCTCGGCCCATTTCTCAACTCGCTCTGTAGACGCGGAAGGGTCGGACCCGCCCTCGCCGTCACCGTTGGCCTGGCACCCGGGCAGGAAGGCCTGATGTTTCGCACTGAGGCCACTGATCATATTAATCAGACCGCCGTACTTAGCATCCAGCTGCCGCATATTCTGGGGGTCCTTCTGGTATCGCTTCACGCAGATGGCATGGCTCCGGGGGATTTCGTGCTTGTGTCGTTCGACATATTCAGCGATCTCCTCCGGTGAGTGTTTGTCCAGGTACCGAATGGGGCATCGGGATACAGGACATCGCCCTTGGGAGGATTGGCCGACGGACGGGGTGGTACTGGAGCGCCGTTCTTCTTGTTCCGCCTTGATAGGATCCAGATGATTGTGTCCGCAAGAGTCGACTTGAATCTTGGGTCCATCATCCTTCCCGTTCGGCGCATCACTGCCAGCACGGGACGACTTGGGTTTCGAGAAAGGGCAGTGCAGACTGCCCTGGGTACCATTGGTTGTGAAATCTTGCTCCAGGGTCACCGAGGGATCGGGCCCGCGTGCGAAGAGGCACGAGTTCGCGGAGGATATTGGGGACAGGCCATCGGAACGGAGCAGGGCCTTGTACCCCTTGACCCCGTCCAGAATGGCCCGCATGGAATTTTCGTCTACATTTTGGTGCGAAACGAGCGTCTTCATTATTTCCATTGAATTCAACGACTGTTCTTCGACTGGCGGCTTGTTGTGAACAAGGCCCTGACACAATTGTTTCTGTTGATCCAGCAACCTTTGCTGCACCTCCATCGCATGAGGTCTATCTTGGGGCGACAGTAATCTTGTCACGTTCGTGTACTGGAGAACCAGGTGCATGTCAGCATTCAAGTCCTGTCCAGTCAAAAGCAAGGATAAATCCAAGTGAAACAAAAGAAAGCAAGTAAAAAGTCTCATCGGATAATACATGTTAATCCGTCACCGCCACAAAAGAGTGACTACTGATCTAGAGCTAATCAAATTTTCTCGTCATTTGAGACAGGGGAAGGGGAGGGGAGATGCAAGCGGGAAAGAACGAAAAGGGGGGTAAGTACCTGCTTCGAGGCCTCCTCTGTATACTGCTTGAGGTCATTGTGTCTGTGGGTAAGCCGGTAGAGTGTTAGTAGCAGGGCATCGAAAGCTTTGCCCACTGCTTGTAGCTGATCCTGATGCAGATCCGACTGCGTCTGCAACTCCTCGGGAATCGCGGAGGGCGACATGATCGCAGAGTTGCATCAAGTGATTACAGAATAACGAAGAGCTTCATTGGGAATAGGGCAGGGCCAGGCTCTGGGGACGGTGTAAACACCCAAGTGAAGACGATGGAGAAGGGAAAGATTAAGGGGAAGATATTTTATAGCTGGATGGCGAGACGCCGGAAAAACGTTAAGCGAGATGGTCCGTGTGTCTGTCACGTGGTTGTTAGCCGCGGTCGGGTGATCACTGGCTTTGAGCGTCGACCGGAAGGCTCGATCAGGTCGTGATATTCAGATGTGTACTGTGTGAATCTCAGGTAGAACAGGCTTTGGGGTCGCTTGTGTGGTTGTCTCTGACTTTTTTATGGATGATGTGGAACTGTCTTGGGTATGTTCTGAGGCAGTAATAGTATTGAGCATTTTGCTGCATCCGCAGTACCCATATTATATGTATATAGAGAGAATGCGCAAGCAGTCCGAAGACAGTTCCAACAGATTTATGCCGACGTACCTTGAATATCGGCTCAAAGGGCTCACTACCGACGAGCTCGCACTCGGGCGAAAGAAACAAAGAATAAATGCAACCTGACATCTGCAAGCAATAGTACAATTTCCGCTCCTCCGAACACATGCTGTCCAATCATCCCATCATGCAGATCAAATTTGACTGCTCTTTATGGTCGTTCCCCTTATGAGCTCATAAATTGCCACGCTTTTCAACCAGCCCTGCCGGGCTAGCTCAATCGGTAGAGCGTGAGACTCTTAATCTCAAGGTTGCGGGTTCGACCCCCGCGTTCGGCTATTCCTAAAAAAAAACCTGAGATCCTTTCTTTTTTTGCTTCCGAGCAGTACCCACCCCTATACATAACCGGTTTTTTTCCTCTACCCGCAAAGAAGTGCAAAACGAGATCAGGGAGCTTCTGCCTTCATCTCTTACAAATCTCTCCAGCTCGGACTAGCCACTCCCTGCGCCGTCCGCTGGAGTTGAGAACGTTGCTGCTGCTACTGCAAAGGGAAATGAAAAGCTTCTTGTTCTACTGTGAACACAACACTCTGCGGAAACAAGTCTGTCAACGGACCGGAATCCCTACAGAAGACGGACGTATCGTGGGCTTAAGGAGCCTCCGTGATGGCTGGTGGACCATTGGCTAGCCGTGTGAGAAGCAGTCTATGCCAACTTCTTACACTCCGATCACTGTCCCTGTAGTGACAGCGATAATAATACAACCGCGGAAGAAATATACCTTCACCCACAGGGTTTCAGGGTCCCAAACTCATACAGGATCACTCCATCTACTATCCCCTCGCCTATTCTTTGTCGGTACGACAGGATGTATGTGTTTATGCTAAATTTATGTCCCTCATCCAAGTTGGTCTTTTTATCTCGGGATTTATCGTCCAATGGGACCGTATGGGCAGCTAGAGTTTGGCTAAAGAACCAGCTTTATAGTAAGGCTGGTTTATGGTCCTCTCCCGGGTGGTTTTTTCCGCTGTGTTATTCCTGCTTGGAGGTGAGAAATGAAACCTACTGGTAGTTGCGACGAGCCTGTCTTCTGCTGAATCTATCTTGAGGTGTGTTTATATATATATCCCTGAGTCGACCCGATTTCCAACCTAAATCCTCCGTGACTTAAGCTGTAGCCCCGGTCTCGTTCTCCATATGTTCTCTCTCTTCTGGTCTGTTCATCATTCGATGAATTTAATTCTGTACTTGTAATTCTGTACTTGCGCAATATTTCATTTAGGTTAGTTGCTCTTTTCTTTCGGTTCTCAGGTACCCCGTACTTTAAACCACACGCCCCACTTCAGTCCGAGCGTATGCAATTTCTCCTCATAAGTATCTTTCTACGTAGAGATATGGTAAATAGCTAAACCAGGCCAAAAACCTAATCCCCTCGGACTATCATTATTCATCCCGTTGCCTTTTCATTGCGATCGGAAATGCAATCGAAAACTGCAGTTCGCCATTTCCCCTCCTTGTAGCGCCACTAAAATCGCCCCCCCACTACTGCGCCCTGCCTGCAGAACAGAACCCCCCCCTGGTCCTAAAGTTGTAACCCTCCAGTCGATCCACTCACTAGCCCTGCAGGCCTGATACTGCAGCGTCAGAACGGCTGCTGTGACGAGTCTCCGGATCGAGATCGCAGTGCGCCGCCGCTTATTCGCGAACTGCCATCGTCGGAGGTCTGCACGATATTTCCATCCTGCAGGTCTTGGTGGGTTGCCTGGAGCTCTCAGACCTCAGCTCAGACCTCAGACCTCAGACCACCGATGGTTTGACGGAGCTAAGAGCCGCCTGTTCCCGGCTGCCTGTTGGGCTTGTCCACCAACAGACAACATTCCACTCACGGGGGAGGGGCGGGCCGCCCGGTCTGGACTATCAGAACCAGTCTAGACAAATTCCCAGCGACCAGGGTTCTAGACGTGGGAGACGGCGATTTCGGTATTGTGTCGTGGTGAGCCTTTCATGAGTCATTCCTGACTGTCAATATTAATACAGAATAATGGGGGATCCCAATACGTACGAGGTACTCGACGACCTCGCAGGTAATCATCGCAGCCGAGTATGTACGCGGTATACACTTGCTCCGCCAAACCGTCGCCAAAACCAACGTAGCTACTCGGCCGGGTACTACTCCTACCCAGACTGGATCAGAGACCCAGAGTTCCGACACTACTCCAGCCGCTTGGCCTCGTATGGTGTGATGGGCAGAACCTGTTCGCAGGGCAGCCGCTGATTCGCTCCGAACGACGTCCGTTAGCCGTAAGGCCTAGTGCTAGCAGGACCAGCAGGACCAGTAAAACTAGGACACTAGTCTCGACCAGCAAGTCCTTACGGAGGACAGCTTACAACATACACCATACAGTATTAGAAGACCCCTCCTGCATAGTGCAAGCGGCCGATTCGCGCGGATCAGCCAAAGCGACTGCGCCGAGGCCCGCAGCGGGACGGGTCCCCAGCGAGACACCTCACCACACCTGGTTCATTCCGGGTAAGGAGCTACATGTGCGGGTTCTAGAAACTGGCGAGAATGCATGGCGCGATGGCTGCGGTGCCGCTGGTGGAGAGGGGAGGTCACCGCTGGATTGCACGGTACAGAGTATACACGGAGTACTTGAGATCCTACGGCTTCTGAGAGAAGGCTGCCATTAGACCGAGTCTATGTCCATCCGTATTGTATACTATGCACTATACTATGTACTATACTATGTACTATGTACTACCCTGCGGGGGTATGGAATATAGACGGCAAGGGTGGCGTGGTTATGTCGTACTTCTGCGTTCGCGCCTCCTACCTCTCTCCGATATTGTACGGAGTACATGAACTGCCCTAGAGGGGCGCATTTTAGAAACCAGACCCTAGTCTCGCCCCATTGAGGTACCGCCAGTAGCCCGTCACTGACTGATCTGCATCAATCACAATCTGACCGCTGGTTGATCCGGAGTCCGTTTACGTTCCTGGCTTCTTACTCCCCGATCGAGTCGTCGAGGTCCTCAATTGTTCTCCCATATTCTCTGATAGGCCAGAGCACGTCCCCTTGGTTCTCCTTCCCATTTCAGTATGAACGTGTATCGGTGGAGGAGTCAACCGCCACGAAACCCGCCCAAGAAAGTACAGGAGCAGGGCGAATGCAGCAAATCTAGACTTTCAGGCCCCGCCGAGGGGCAACCGGTGCTTATCAACCCGGACCCGTAATTTTACCCAACCTACCGAACTTTTTTTAGTTTTTCTAGGTTTTTTTTTACAACCGTTGTTACCATTTAGAATTTTTTTTTTTTTGGCGGTTTTACAATTTCTAATTGCTATCTTTACACGAACTCGACCTTTTGCACTCTCCCCTCTTTCCAGCCTCTGCCTATCCTATCCCACTTCTGCTCCCCTCGCATCTTTCCCCCTCTTCTTCTCTCCCCTCCTTCTTTCCTTCTTTTCTCACCATGTCCAACTCTTCCACCCTCGATGCCTCCGCCCAAGTCCCCGGATACGCCTCCGCCCATTCCTCCAGCGCCGCCGAACTCGCCAGTCTTAAAATAGGCCTGCGCGCCGCCCTGCGCCAGTTCCCGGACTTCCCCTCCCCCGGCATCCTCTTCGAGGACATCCTGCCTATCTTCGCGGACCCCGCCCTGCACGAGTCCCTCATCCGCTCGCTCGAGCTGCACATTCTCGAGGCCTACGGGGGCCAGAAGCCTG
The DNA here is from genome assembly GCF_028826845.1 of Penicillium canariense. Lineage (NCBI taxonomy): Eukaryota > Fungi > Ascomycota > Eurotiomycetes > Eurotiales > Aspergillaceae > Penicillium > Penicillium canariense. The sequence continues at coordinate 4,079,354 of NW_026622728.1, read as the reverse complement.
ATGTCATCGTCGGCCTGGAGGCCCGCGGTTTCCTGATGGGCCCGAGCCTGGCCCTGCGTCTCGGTGCTAGCTTTGTGCCGGTCCGCAAGCAGGGCAAGCTGCCTGGTCCTTGCGTGACCCAATCGTATCAAAAGGAGTACGGCGAGGATTACTTCCAGATGCAGGAGGGCGCCATCAAGCCCGGCCAGAAGGTTATTGTCGTGGACGATATCATTGCCACTGGTACGTTGTCAGATATCTACATATATTCTGTGATGTGATAAGATCCGGGATGCTTCCCAAACGACGACCTGTACGTATGCTCACATCTTTATCTAGGTGGCTCCGCCTGGGCTGGCGGCGAAATGATCCGCAAGATGGGCGGCGACCTGCTGGGCTTCATCTTCATTCTCGAGCTGGAGTTCCTCAAGGGCCGCGACAAGCTCCCCGCCCCGGTCTACACCCTGCTCTCCGGCCAGGCTTAAGCAGCTAGCTTCGACCTCCTAGGGGCCGCCTCCAATCTCTGGCATGTCCATCTCGTATCCCGCATCATCCGTTTCACATGCGCCCGATGCACGCCACACCCAACCCGCCAAAAAAAAAAGTGCAATTGTCTCTGTTCTTTTTCAATCTCTTCTCGTTCTCCCCCGAGTACCGCCCGATCCCGCCAATACTCTCCCGCGGCATTTGGCAGTGTACTGACACCCCGCCCAAAGTCACCAGTACACTCGGCAGCCGCCACTCCCGGAACCGGAACCGCCGACCAGATCGCTGGCCCCGAGACAAGCCGAGCTATAATGTTGGAGGATATGTTTATTTTCAAAGGGCCTGTTTGGTATTTCAACCGGACTACTCGATGGGCCTGTCTCCCTGGCTTGTTCTTGCGGCTTGTTTGTTTCTTGCTACGCGGAGGTGTACCCTCCTTTTTAATACAATTTTTTTTTAACTAAGGGCGGGTGTAGAGCAGGCTCATACGCCGCGCCTCTTGGGAGAATCTGATTGTTCCCTTGCGCCGTGTCGTTTTTTTTCTTTCCTTTTTCTCTTTCTCTTTTTATAGATATACCTCGTGGTTCACGGGCATGCCATTGTTTTCTTGCATATTGAACCCATTGCATATTGAACCCAATGCATCTACTAATATGGCTACTTGGCTAATGCTACCTTGCTCCGCTACCACATTTGGGTTTCATTCCGTGCTCGACAATGAGTCTCTAGATTCTAAATTCTCGATCTAATATCTGATATCTGTTATCTTATACTGATACTTCTATCCTCACTCCTCCGGAATAGACCTCCTCAGCACCTCCCCCAACCACCTCTTACTCAGCCCCAATTCCTCCGCCTCGCGCATCGCCCGGTTCATCCGCGGCACATACTCCGTTTTAGGCGGCGACATCACCACCCGCTCCTCATCCACATAGACCAGTACCCTGACTTCCTCTCCACGTTCACTTCCACGCTTCGCCGCCCTCGCGCGCTCTTCTCCCCCCATCAAGCCACTTCACAACCCGCGCACCCAAGTACCACTTGTTATAGTCGCCCTCCCCCTGCTCCCGCGGCCGGATGTCAACGCCCACCTCACCATCCGGTTCCGCACTCTCCGCAGTGTGATCAATACCCTCGAACCCATCCAGTCTCCGCTCGTCGGCCGGATCCATTGCATACAGAACACCGTACACCGTGTCATCGACTCCGGAGATGGGGACTTGGTGCGCGGCGGGGCTATCCTGGGCGCCGGTGCGTAGGCCTGGAGGGGGAGCACGTTCGCGTATCCCGCTTCGCAGATTAGCCAGCGCCAGTGAGGTAGCGAGGCGATTGCGACGGGTCGTGCAGATTGGGCGGGGTTTGCGGTGCAGCGTTGCGCCATCTGCGTTGGGGAGAGGTTGGAGCCGTAGGCGAAGTAGAGGTGTGCTGGTCGGATTGGCTTGGCTGGTGTTGCGGCGCTTGCTGGTGGGTAGCAGGGGACTGCGGCGGGGGGGGAGGAGGGTTTCTGAGGGCGTAGAGGGGTCTGTGGTTATGTGCATGGTTATGTGCATATTGGGCGCGTTGACGTGGGTGGGGTTCGTAGTATCGGACGGGATGTTGCGACTCGGTGCGGGGATGGGAGGGTTGGAGACTGAATGGCGCGGGCGGTTAGGGTTAGGCTGGGCTGGATATTCGGATCAATGCCTAGGAGATGGAAGGTGTCATACGCTGGAATTGACGGCGAGAGGGGGTCGTTCTGTAAATTCGATTGAGGAGGTTGGGTGGAAGATGTGCGACTGTCAATGGCAGCCGCGGAGACGGATCGTGATGGATCTAGTGAGTCAGCTCTGCATGGGCCATTGGGGAGGGGGTTGATTGTGGAATTGGTTGGGCCACATAATATATGCAGAATATGAAATATAACATACAGAACACGCTAGCGGAGTATATGGTTGACTTGAGTTTAGTTGCCATACGGTTTTCGAGTTAGATTTATTCTGTGGCGCGCACCGTGGTACCTTCGCCACCTACTGGGGGAGTTCGTAAAGTATAAAACCAAGGATCTCCGGGGAGGAGTTGAGCTACTATACCACTCCAAGCCACGCTGTTGCCTGGTATACTAGCTAGGCCTTTAGAGCCCCAGGAACAGATTCTGGTCAATTGGAAAGAGATTCATTGCTAATTCAGTCATATAGCAAACAAAATGATATTACGAGTCACATCATGCGCGGTATCCTCTGACCCTTCGATCGATCGCTAGCAAGACAAACAGAACAAAGGGAATAGAAGGAGAAAGGAACAAGAACATTTCAACAAGGACACCTCAATTGCCCTACCCTCCACTCCCATCCACTTCCCTCCTCTCAATCTCATCTCACATCCGCTCAGCGCCGGGGAATCGTCCCGCTCATCCGGCTCCCCGCACCAGCCATTAGACTCTGTTTCACGATGGCATCCGCCGCCGCCGCTGCCGCAAGTCTTTCCTTCTGCCGACTGCGATCCCGCAGATACCCCGCAGCCTCGGGCCGCATGCGCAAAATACGCAGGATCATATCGTCGTTCGGATCGGCCTGTGCCTCGCGGCGCTTCTCCTCCTTGACCTTCTTCATGGTGCCCAGGTTCCGCGACAGCATGATGCTCTTCGCGCGGCGCGCAGCAGGTACGCCGAGCCCGCCATGTACGGATCCCGTGGCACCCAGATGTGCGGGCGCCGAGAGGCGGTTCCGGTTGGCCTGTTGGCGGTTCACGTTCGCCGAGGCCATCCGCTCCGACGTGCGGATCAGGTTCTCCGTCGGCTCGAAGTAGAAGAAGTTCAGGCTCTGGATCTCGTGGTACTTGGGGGATTTGAGGATGTCGATTGCGATGCCGCCGGCTTCGCCAGTGTCTTCGTCGATGGCGTGGAAGAAGTTGAGGAGGAGGACGAGCCAGCGGAAAACAATGTCGACTTCTTGCATTGTGAGGGGTTTCTGGTGCGAGGGTTTGTCGGAGAGTGGGGGGACGAGGAGGCTTTCGATTGTGGCGAGGACTTCTTTCCAGAGACGTGCCATGACCATGCGCATGGCTTCGCCGGTGAGGGTCTTGTTCATTATTGCGAAGTTGTCATTGAAGTAGTTGAAAAGTGGGTCCAGGGCATTCTCTACATCGGCCGGTGTAGGGCCCGTGGAGGTAGGTTGCCCGCGGTTGCGGTTCAGGAAGTTGGACACGGTCGACATGCTGAGACCGCGCGAAAGGAGGGACTTCAACGTCCGACGAGACAGGCAATGGCTGATATAGGCCGAGAGCTAAAAATGGGAAGGTCAACCTACAAGCATCAAGCTTTGTATCAGGGAGGAAGTAACGTACCTTCTCGGTGATCCTCCGAGTCATGTCCCTCTCTGTGCGCTTGAGGGTACGGAAAGCCTTGCCGAAATAAAACTGGATGTCGTCTCGCTCGCCTTCCATACTGACACGCAGCAGGAGCCGCCCTTGAGTATCCAGATCGAGCCAGTACTCACGCGGGAGGAAATCACCGAAGTGAACGGGGTCAAGTTTGATCGATGTCCGGCCAACATAATCGTGATCGCCCACTGCATCCCAATCCCAGATCGTGGCAATTATGTTCAGCGGGCCCTGTGTTGTGATATCTACTGCATCCTCCCACCGAGGGTTGAGGTTGTTATAGATAATGCGTGTTTTGGCAATCCGCTTCTGGTACTCGTCGGTCAAGACGACATACGGATCGCTGCCACCGTTCATGTCGCATGCCTTCAGATCTTCTGCTTCCACCACCTTGATCGTGAAGACGTAAGTGGTGGACTTGCGCACCTTCTTGAGCTGCGGAGGAGTATTCTTTGCGATAACATCGGCACATCCATCAACGTTGATTTCACTCTCGAGCCTGTCCAATTGGGACAGCGCATACTCGACGTTGTTCAACTTCACTAGGGACTATTTCACGGTGGTCAGAGGCAAAAACCCTTCAACATGAATCAACAGCGGGGGTGGGGTGCATACCTCAGACGAAAACTGGAATGGCTCGATCTTGACCTTATTCGTCCATGTGTCCTTGGCGAATTGCATGAGTTTCTCCTGAGTGGTCTGGTTCAATACCGCTTCTTGTTCCGGCGTGAGACGGTCCATCTCACGGGCAAACATCTGTTCCAAGGATTCGCAGTATTTTGCAACACCCTTGCCAATGGAGTTCGAGAGAGCGGTCATGAATTTCGCATACTGAAGATCGTCGTCCCATTCCAGCCCGATCAGGTTCTCCACCACCTGATTAAAGGACCGGAAGATATCAATTACCGATACACTGTGTCGGTTGTCCTCTGGTACGACCGCGCCTGTCCCACCTCCGCGAACGGTGAATGCATCTTGTCGAATAGACTGGTCAACCCACTCCATGACACTCTGGTCAGTCAGACGGAGCCATCGCCAGACAAATTCTTCCAGTAGACTCTCCACGTGGAACGGGAACGGGGTGCTGTGGGGTTGGTAAGTTTGGGGGTCTTCGAAATAAAGGGGGGGGGGGGAGGGGCTCGTATGTTCTTACTCAGGAATAGTGTTCGTGAAAAGACGTCTGATCGTGGCAAGCTGCCTGTACAGATCAAAGCCATCTTCAATATCGATCTCCTCGCCCACAGATTTGGCATGCTCAATGATTCGGATGACCATTTCATTCGCATCCTCCGCAAACATCGGGAGTACATTAAGACATAGGGTGGTATAAGGGTTGACGCTACTGACGATTAGAATTATTTCCCAAGAAGAATGCTGAGAGAAACGTACCCCATAATCTCAGGATTATTCCTGTACCGCTTCTGAATCTTCTGCGCCAGTTTCGAGATGGCATCACCCAGCTGAATTACATTATCAACCTGCCACGAGTCCTGATCGACGGGGATCAGTTGGCCAAGAAGACTCTGGTATTTCTCCGTTGCCTTCTGAGCAAGACCATCCTGCACATACGAAGAGAAGCGATCGATGTCCTCCGGATCCTCTGTATAATTTGGGTCCATCTGAATGTGATTTTGGAGGACGTACATTACAGGCCCAATTGGGCGGGGCTTCGCCTCGAAACAATCCATCATCACGTCGTAAAGTTCACGCAGAAGGGCCTCATGAATTTTGGACAGTAGCTGCTGCATAGTCTGCAAATCATGCACGCTCCATTTCCGCCGATCAAAAAGGGAGGAGGCCATGAAGCTGCTGCGCTTGACCCGCGGTTCATTGCTGGGCGCCTCTTTCACAAATGTGAATGCTGAGTCCAGGGTGCCGAGGTCGATCTCCGAGTCCACGTACTTGGACTGAATGACGTCGAGGAAGAGCACGATGCGTGAGAAATTAGGAATCCGCCAGCGGAGACAAATTTCGTTGAGCATTTCTGTGGACTGCTTTGAGAGCAGCTTCATCGACGGCGCATCCGATGTGGCTTGTGAAGCTTCAATTTCCCGATCGCGAAGGTCATGGGCTAAAGTCTGGGCTAGAATGAACCTGTACACGGCCCGGGGATCCGATGGTATGAAAGTATATGTGTCAGATTCTTCAGAGTCGCCATCCGCGCCGCCCAGGGAGAGCGAGCTGAGATCAACCGGTTGATCAATGGCATAGGATGTTCGGTCTCGAGGAGAGGACAGGTCGTCCCCGGCAGTAGCGTTATATTGGGGCAGAGCTCCAGGAGTGCTCTTGGCAAGCTCTGGGTTGGACTGTACAATTGCAAGCATCATCTGCGACAGATCGGGACCCTCGCTCTTCTTCCAGCTTTCAAAGGCCTCGTCTGTCTCGAAGTCCTCTCTGCACAGCGTCTTGCGGGTATGAAGACTCAGCTGTGTTTGATAGGTCTTGAGATCCTGAAGAGCTGCTCTCTCTGTCCAAACCGATCTGTTTTTATCAATCTCAGATTGGGCTTGGAGGGTCGTCATCCCGAAGATCTTGGCCACATGTTGTACAAGAGGCATGTCCTTCACGTCGTGGCTCAGGGGGGCCAGAACCTCTGTTGTTGATGCGGGGCCATTTGAATCCATCAAGTCCTGATCCTGTAGAAGAAGCTTGTTCTCCAGCACCGACAATCGGTTTGCCAGCTCTGGACGGTCCTTAGACCAGTCATTGCTCTTGAGAATCAGCGCCAGGAGACGGACAAAAAGCGCAACGTGGCGATCGACCATGAGCTTCCAGCTATCGTCATCGTGTTCCTTGCCCTTCCCCAGCTCCTTGATGGCGTTGGAGTAGAAGATAAGGAGTAGATCTTCGGCACGGCGGTCTTTCTCCATGCGGTTGCGGAAGGAGTCTTCCTTGAGCACATTGAGAAAGACGGCAAACGTGCGCACCACCAAATGATCCTGGTATTCCTTCCTTTTCTCCTTCCCCATCAACACGCCGGTCAACCGCTTCTCCAGCTCCGACAGAAAGCCATGCGGAATTCTGGTGCTCTTCGAGTCCCTGACTAGCGAAAAGTCACTCATCAAATCATGGATCGAGGTCGATGATCGCTTGGGCCGTGCCGGCGCGGCCGGTGCATTTTGGATGCGACGGGAACGAGGGTGGAGGAGGTAGGTGAGGTAGGCTACGCGCAGAGCGTGGCTGCTTGCGATGTTGGCCGTGAGAGGCCGGCGGCGCGAGACAGACGAGTTGCGCGAATGGCGACCTTCATTCTGAAGGCTGTTTATCCGTCGGTTGACTCCTCGGGATTGACTAGATGCCGTCGACATGAGGCGGTTCTCTGGATTCGTGCGAGGGGAGAGCAAGTGGAATGCGGGACCATGGATGATGGACGCAGACCACCAGCCGGCGCGGGTTGGAAGAAGTGCTAAATTTGTTTTTGGCGGCAGCTGCTTTTAGTGTTCGAGAAGTGGGACTGCCTTGGCCGAGCTGGAGGGGGGCTGAAATGTTTCGAATGTTTACTGAAGGGGAAGAAAGGAGGGGGGGATAAGAGGATGAAACACACAAGCTGCCGAACCAACTGACGTAGGCGCCCGGACCAAAACAATACCCTGAACTATGAAAGAGCAGCGAACCGCCCGCCACCAGGGTGTGGTGTGTGTGCTAATGCCTGTTACTAGTTTAATTGTGTTGCTGGGTGTATTTTATGCATGTTTGCAGCCCTGTCCTCCCTTGAGGGCCCGATCTACGGGCGCTACCGGGTATGCGTGAACCAGCATGCAAGGGCGGCTGGTGCCACTCATACTATTGAATTGGTACGAATGTCCACACCTCCCATGTCCTTTGCATTGGCAACAAAGCAGCCTCTGGTTCTTGTGATCCTCTGATCGCATTGTCTACGGTCGTTGCGACAACCGTCTCAGCCTGAGTCGGCGGTGGATGTCAGATCCCAAGGTAGCCAGCCACTGTGGCTTCAGCCCCGATCCGCCCCACCCGGACTCACCAGTTTTACAGCATGATTGACAATTAAGATAAATGGTCATTGAAGAAAATGATCGGACTTCATTTTTCTGAGGCTGATCCAGCATGTGTCAAAGAGCCAGAAACACTTTCTTGGCTATCAACCATCAGACCCGCAAGTGACGCCGAATATAGGAAACAAAATCGGATTGGTATTTACACACACAACAACAAAAATAAAAAGGGCCAGATGTGCATTACCACTTGTCCTCACTAGCCTTGCGAGCCTAGAAGCCAGGGGTTTGGTTAGCTTGGTATCCACACGTATATTATATTGGGACGGCATATGTAGGGGTACAGTGTGTATACGTACCGGCACCGCATTGGGACCGCCCAGTTCCTTCTCCAAACCATCAACGTAGGTCTTCGGAGCACTCGGCTTGTCGGGGTAGTAGAGGCTGACAACTCCGCAAAGGCTCAGGAAGGTTGCGACGAACACTCCCAGGTGGAAGAAACCCTTGCGGGAGCTGACGTGGGTGTACTGCTCGGGACTGAAGACACCGAGAATCTCGTTCTCCTCGTGGACCGGCTCTCCGAAGTTACGCTTCTCTTGCTTATCCCACCAGCCACCGTAGGGATCTCTGAACTGACGCTTCACACGGGGAGGGTTCTGGTAGCCGCCATTCTAGAAAAGCCTATTAGAACCCGCCAATTCATCGCCCAGGGATGCGGCGGAATAATCGCCACTTGTTCATTCGTACCTGGAGAGGGTCCTCGATCTCAGCGGCACGGTGGGCCGGGACCTGGGAGAAGGATGCGCGGGGGGCAATGGCACTGCGGGCAGCAACCTGGGGCAGGCGCCGGGCCAGGATCCGTTGGGACAGCATCTGTAGGAGGAATTGAGAGTCAGTCAGACTGTAGAGAGGAGCCGGATGCCATTACGGGTAGAGAAAGATACTCACAGCTCTGCCAAAAGACCGTAAGAAGGGGAGGGTGGGAAGGCAGGGGACTTGGAGGGAGGGTTGCGAGGTCGATGATGGAACGGATGGAGGTTTGTGGCACGGAAGCCTGAGGCAGCAACAGGCATCCACACGCGGCGCGCTTACAAGTGCAAGTCTCGCCCCGACGAAAAAACCACCTCCTCACGCAATCACCCCATCGTGCTCGTTTTCCGGTCTCCATCCGCGCTACCGTGCCGATAAGCATGCCAAACTTCCGGTGGCACCTTGACTCGATCAGCTCTACTCATTGATGCCCAAATCGTCTACTCCGACCGCGCCATCGTTGGGATAACTGGGGTCAACTGTCCAGAAGGCCCCTGTCGTCCGCGGCTTCAAGTCATGCAAAACGGCAGCCCGAACGGCCCATCACCCCAAGATGAACTTGCAACGCCTGTCTCCAATTCCCAACGCCTCGAAGTAGCCGTGCTGGAAAATCCGCCTGATTCGACGCCCTACGAGTTTATCCCTTCGGACTCGAAAGACGATGAAGCCACCCATCAACTCGAAGGCCCGCCATCCAAGAAGCGAAGGCTCACAGACACTACACCGTCGCGTTCCTCCACGCCCCGTCCCCCTTCGCCACCATGGAAGAAGGTCGGGGTTGAGGGGCCGACTTCGTTCACCGTAGAGGGCCGGCGCAGGTCTTCGCGGACCAACGCGGTCCCGCTGGACCTGCAGCCCCAATCTGGCAAACGGCACACGCGCGCAGCACAACATCACCACGTGCAGAAGAATTCTCGCGATGGTGCGAAACCTGCCACGTCTTCTCCGCTGGCTGCGACGCAGTCGCGCGCCCATGTCAATGGGAAGGTTGGGGGCAAGGCCACAGCTAATGGGTCACCCAGGACGGGGTCCACGAGAAGCATTACTGCCGGCAATAAACCACCAGTATTACCGTCCCCAGCGCCGAAATCGAACCACTCTCGCACTCGATCACGAAGCTCCGGCAACCCCAAACGTCCTCGTCCCAGTACCAACGGCGCCAGCCCTCGTCAGCTTCGCGACCGCTCCTCCCTTTCGACAGCACCCGCCCCAGTCGGTGATGGCTTTGATTATTCTCATATAAATAACGGGGAAGGCGAAGAAGGGTCTACAAAGATTCCGCGTCTTCGAATCAAGGTGAAGAAGCCGGTTCTCCCGATTCGGCACCCTGGCCACGTGGCCCACAAGAAATACGAGTCGTTTCGAGAATGGATGGATCATGAGGATGCCCCGAACCTATTGTCTTCGGAGGAGGCTCGGCTGGAAGCCCGGAGGAGATGTGAAGTGGTTGATGCCGCTGAGCCTGGCGGGCCGTTGAGCTCGGAGGTCTGCTCGGCATACATTACAGACCAGCAGGAGGAGCCGCCTCCACAATATTCTCATCAAGATCATCTTGTGTCGCATGCACTGTACTTCCAGAAGCTGCTGGACAAGGAACATAAAAGGCATCGGCAGATGGCTAAGTTGGTCGCGCAGTGGTGCGCCGACGCGTACCGGAAGCGCCACAAGAATCCGGAGGATATCCTTCGCGAGCAGCAGGAAGAAGTACGCGTGAAGCGCAAGCAGGTGGGCAAAGATCTTCAGAAGATGTTTGACCTGACACGCGCTGAGATTGACCGGGTACGTCTCGCTCGCTGGGAGGAAGAGCGAAAAGTGCAAGACCAGCAGGCCCTCGACCGTGCCATTAAGAAGTCGACCATGCTTTTCGAGAAACGCCGATCTGAGATTCTGGGTGAGGTTCCCAGCGATGCCGCTGCTACGAGCGACGATGAGGAGGGCGATGGCGACTCGGATTCTGCGTTGGACTCGTCTGGATCGGATAACGAGAGCAACATGTCAACATCTGAGTCTGAAACTGACGATGAAGCCAATGTGGACGACGATGCTACATTGACTGCCGAAGAACTCCGCTTGAAATACGCCAACTTACCAGCCGAAGACACACTAGACGAAGTGTCTGTGACATCTGGCGTACAGACATCAGTCATTGATAGTGAAGCTGTTCCAGACGAAGCTGATTCCGTAGCTACTCCCGCTCATTTGGATGACGTTGACTCTGTCTTGATGGATGATAGCGACGAGTCGACTGATATGGATGATGACATGGGTGACAGCGACGAGGAGGCAGAATCAGATGATGAGGAATCTGAAGAGGCCAGTGATGACGACGCCCCTGGACTCCTTGGCTTCTTTTCGTCCAAGGATATTCCTGCGTCAAAAGATGACGAGGGAGATGGCGAACCACTCGATGATGAGAAAGATGAAGATGTGCACCTCGAGGATCCTGACGAGGTGTCTCTCATTCCTACCGGCCATAATTCCTCGCGCGAAGGAACGCCCCTGGAAGTTGTCGAGGCCTCTGCCGAAGCCACTCCCATTGATACGGAAGATGCGTCAATGGTTGACACCCCGATGGACGACCTAGACCAGCCGATCGAATCACCGGCACTTTCTGAGCCTACCATCGCTACCGACACTCCAGCTCCATCTGAAGAAGTCGACCACACTCAGTCAATGGAGGTTGAGCCTATCAACGATAGTCGACCCGGTGGTGAGATATCTAGCGAAGCTTCACCTGGCACATTCGCTACCAAGCCATCAGAGCCAGAGTCAGTCTCTTCATACGAGCCAGCCATAGAGAAGTCATTGCAGGCAAGTTACTCTCCTGCTCCCGGCTTGAAGACACCGATCCCCCACCTCTTGCGCGGTACACTACGTGAGTACCAGCATTACGGTCTGGACTGGCTTGCCGGCCTCTACAACAATCACATCAACGGTATCTTGGCCGACGAGATGGGTCTGGGTAAAACCATCCAGACTATTGCCTTGCTTGCCCATCTTGCGGTGGACCACGGCGTCTGGGGTCCTCATCTCGTCGTTGTCCCGACCAGTGTCATGCTCAACTGGGAGATGGAGTTCAAAAAATGGTGCCCGGGCTTCAAGATCATGACCTACTACGGTAATCAAGAGGAGCGCAAGGCGAAGCGCCGTGGCTGGACCGACGACAATGCTTGGAATGTGTTAATCACCTCATATCAATTAGTCCTGCAGGACCAGCAATCTCTTAAGAGGAGGAACTGGCATTACATGATTCTTGACGAGGCGCACAACATCAAGAACTTCCGCTCTCAGAGATGGCAGGCTCTTCTCACGTTCAGGACCAGGGCCAGGCTTCTTCTGACAGGTACACCGCTTCAGAACAACCTGACCGAGCTGTGGTCCCTTCTGTTCTTTCTCATGCCTTCCGATGGCGATGGCAATGGCATCGAGGGCTTCGCGGATCTGAGAGACTTCTCTGAGTGGTTCCGGCGGCCAGTGGAACAGATCCTGGAGCATGGAAGGGAGACTATGGACGACGAGGCTAAGCGAGTGATCACCAAGCTCCACACCGTTCTCCGGCCCTATATTCTGCGTCGACTGAAGGCCGATGTCGAGAAACAGATGCCCGGCAAGTACGAGCATGTCGTCTACTGCCGACTTTCCAAGCGTCAGCGATTCCTCTACGACGGCTTTATGTCCATGGCTCAGACGAAGGAGACCCTTGCATCCGGCAACTTCCTCTCCATCATCCACTGTCTCATGCAGCTCCGCAAGGTCTGCAACCACCCGGATCTCTTCGAGACCAGACCGGTCTCCACCTCCTTCGCTATGCCGCGGTCTGTGGCTACAGACTACAACGTCAAAGAATCCCTGGTCCGGCGGCGACTGCTCTTTGACCACCCCCTCACCAAGGTCGATCTGGACTTCCTCAATCTCGCACCCGTGTCGAGAGAAGATATCTCGCGGAGATTGGCGGACGATAGCATCCGGCTGATGGCCTTTGGGCCGTTCAAGACTCTTCGCGAACGCCAGTACAACCGAACAAACTGGCAGATGAGCTTCGACGGCTCTAGCATGGAGACGATCCTAGAGTCTTTGGAGAATGCCAGTCGGAAGAGGAGAATGGCTGAGCTTGAGCGGTGTCTGTACTTCGAATCCAAGCGCCATGGTCGCCGACCTGTGTACGGCAGCAGCTTGATCGAGTTTTTGCGAGCCGGAACCAACAAGGAGCATGCCCTGTCCAACGCTCCCTTGCGAAAGAGCAACATGGCCGACTGGCTGTCCAGTCGGTCCTCAGTTCTTGCGTCGATGATTCTGACGCTCGAGGAGCGGTCTCTCGAGATGGATGGCTACGTTCAGAGATTCGCTTGTGTTACGCCTGCGGCCGTCGCAGCCGGGACCACAGAGGCCGCGCTGACTCCCGTGGAGACTCGCCTCTTGACTAATACCTCCAAGGACCAGCCCCATGACCCCTTCCACGAAGCCCAAATGCGCCTCTCCATTGCCTTCCCAGACAAGAGGCTGCTCCAGTACGACTGCGGCAAGCTCCAACGTCTGGATAAGCTGCTGCGCGATCTCAAGGCCGGCGGCCATCGCGCCCTGATCTTCACGCAGATGACCAAGATGCTCGACATCCTGGAGCAATTCCTCAACATCCACGGGCATCGCTACCTCCGGCTCGATGGAACTACGAAAGTCGAGTCGCGGCAAATGCTCACGGAGCGATTCAACAGCGACCCCCGCATCCTGGCCTTCATCCTGTCCAGTCGGTCCGGCGGGTTGGGTATCAACCTCACGGGGGCCGACACCGTCATTTTCTACGACCTGGACTGGAACCCGGCGATGGACAAGCAGTGTCAAGACCGCTGCCACCGTATCGGGCAAACCCGGGACGTCCACATCTACCGCTTCGTCTCCGAGTATACCATCGAGTCCAACATCCTGCGGAAGGCCAACCAGAAGCGTATGCTGGACGACGTGATCATCCAGGAAGGCGAGTTCACCACGGACTACTTCACCAAGCTGCGGGATGTGGAGGGTATGATCGAAGGCGAGGACGCCCGCGACGGCCACGACGAGGCCAGCGCCGCCATGGACCGGGTTCTCGGCAATCGGGTGGCCAGCGGCACGAGAGCCTTCGAACAGGCCGAGGATAAGGAGGACATCGATGCGGCGAAAAACGCGCAGAAGGAGCTCGAGCATGCCGACGATGGCGACTTTGAGGATCGCAGCCCTTCGCATGGCACGCCTGCGCAGGCTGGTACGCCTCTCACGGCCGGCGATGGCGGCACGTTGCATCCTGCTGCCGCGACCGAGGACGCCGTAGCGACGGAAGTCGAGCCGGGCCATATCGACGATTATCTGCTCCGCTTCATGGAGTGGAACATGCGTGACGAGCCACTGGTGCTCCCGCGGGACAAGAGCAAGAAGAAGTCCAAGAAGGGCAAGGAGCACCGGCTCAAACGGCGTCGTTGAGGCCCAGACTTTGGGTCCGCGGGGGAAGTTGCCGTACTTCAAGTCTCTCCCACGTCTCCATCGTTCCACCGGGTCCTCATGTTCCCAGTTTCTCTCGTCGTCGGCCTTCCACCTATCGTTTGCGACCCACCGGAGGTGACTGCCGCTTTGGGGGTTGGGGGGGGGGCTCTCTCTGTTTTTGTGATCTCCTCCTGTTCCCTATTTCCGGATCGTCGCGCCCTGGCTCGACCTCGTGGAGTGTGGAGTATACTTGTTTGTACTGTAGTAGTCTCGACCAAGTGGGGGGCCGGCAATGATGGTGAAGAAGAGGACTGTGCGTGGAGGTGGTTGCACCCTCCAGCGCGATCACACAAGAGACTCGCATCGTGTACATAATCGTCAGGGCACGGAGTATTACGGAGTTGGGAGTCCTCGATTCTCGTCCCTTTCACGGTTCAGAGTACTTGTTTGTCTGGCTGTACCTGTGTATCATCCGTCTGGGCGGGGAATAGCGTTGTGCCTTTTTGTTTTCTCCCCTTTACTTTTTTTCCATGTCCTTCTAGTGTGTTTTTGATAATCTCCACCTTCTACTCCCCATTTTCCTCTCTACCTATTACCCTATACAGCCGGAGTACACCTGCACTCCCCGTCGGGGAGCAACGTAGTTACTCTCTCTCTTTCTCTCTCTATCTTTTTTCTGCTCATCCTATCCTGTCCGAAGCACTGTAAACCAACCCCCAATGATAGATTGTATGACGCAGGCATGATGTTCCTGTTGATATTAATCTACCTCCGACGAACCCCCTCCCGAACCCACCCGCTCCCAAGGACCATCGTCCTAATCTCCGTCCCTAGCGCTGGAGATCCCAGAAAATCAGTCCCACCCCAGGCCCTATCCTCCAGCCTTCTTCGGGGGGAACCCAAAAGGCCCAGCTTCGAGAACTTGACTCCCTGTGGTGTAGGCGGGGGCGAAGTCCTCGCGAACGCCAACACCATCTGAAACGCGCTTTCGTTCGGATGGCACCACGCTGGACATATCCTGCAAATAGATTGATTACTCCGTACGATGCGAGCTAGATCGTCTGCGCCTCCCAACCTGCGTACTTGCGCCGTACTCGATGGCTCAGATGGCTGCGCCCTGCGTCGGCGGCGGCTGACAAGAGTCCCGTGAGGCAAGAGGTGGGGGTGTGCCCGCATCTGCACCCGCTGCGTCGGGTTCTCATCCTCTTGGCACTTGCTGGGCGATCTGCAATGCGCCTGAGGGGTGGCCGCTGACGAGCAAGCTGCACGGAGCCATCTTTGCCTCCGTGCAGGATCTTTGCCTCCGTGCAGGATCTTTGCCTCCGTGATGGGGTTTCCTGGTGGGCTCACGCTTGTGGTCGTACAGGACGACCGGGATTAGTTAGGTTAGTTAGGTTAGTTAGGTTAGTTAGGTTAGAGTTGAGCTCTAGCGTGGTTGTGATGCTGTGAGGAAGGGCTGTGGTTGGTCGGTCCGTTTATACTCTGTTTGGTCTAGGCGTTGGGTGAGGGTTGCGGGTCGAAGTTGCCGGGGTCTGCACCGCGACACAGAGCGATTGTGCGGAGTGACCGCATGGTGGTAGGTGGTCGTGAAGTTGAATGCGCTTGTCGGGAGGCGATGGTCATGGCAAGAATGAGGACTCCGTATTCCGTACTCTGTACTCCGTACTCGTAGGAGGATGCGCCTTGCTTCCAGGAGACCGGATCGCAGCAACTAGGTACGCCATCCACGGTAGTGCCAGCCAGTAGTGCCAGTCGTACCAGGCCCAGCGGGTACGAAACATGCCGACATCCACTCCCGAGTCCACTTGCTGGTGTCCACGTGCGTTCCCCCGTCCTCATTTCAGCGCGGGCCCGGAGAGCAGAGCACATGGAACGAGGATCAGGAGGGATTGGAGTTGGGAACCCGGTCGATCCTCCTCGGGACCGCGTCGATCCGCCTTCCCCCCATCGGTCCACTGCGCCTCAGCCTGCTCCAAGAGCCAATTGCGCTCCCAAATGCCCATCCTTGAAGGAGTGCTCATTTCTCTTGAGCTTGCGAATGCAGATTTCTTGGCTCCTGGTGAACTTTCTTCAGCGCGCTTGGTCCATTCGATCCTGATGGGGCCGGAAAATTAAACATTTGGGCTAGCGCGGAGGTCGGCGCGATAGGGGCTATACGATGGGGATACGATGGGGATACGATGGAGGCAGTTGGGGTAAGCCAGCATATCTTCCATGGACCCCTCGCCGGCGAGGGGGCAAATCCTTTCCACGGTTGAGTTTCTGCAGCTCCCAAACTGCCGGGAACGGAGATAGTTTCAGGCGTTCCGTTCAGGCAGTGCGACCGAGAATTCGCCGGTTCCAGTAGTCCTCTCGCCATCCTCTCGTCCCTATCGGCCACCGCTGGACGGTGCAGTGCTGAGACATGGTTAGCCTTTGGCGTGGAGTTGGGGAAGCATCGCGCGGGTGGAGATGGTGGAGCAGCGTGACTGGACACCCGTTTGGGTCTCCCCGACACCTTCCCAGGTCCATCGGGAGGGACTGCCGGCAGTACGGAGTAACCACTCCGTGATGAGAAGACACTCACATGGGCTGTCGCGGGCCCATGGAGATCCGGAGGATCCTCTTCTTCTCTGTCGCCGTCTGGCGAGTCGGTGGATGAGCTTGCGGAATCCAATCCCATCCAATGCCTCGCTGCTCGGCGGTTGAATATCGCATGTCGCTTCTGATTGTCCAGGTTTCGTGAACAAAGTGGCGCCTACGAGTGGATCGGAGAAAATCGCGCGAACGACAGGAGGCGGCGTACGAATTTAGAGATTAGGTTCGCGCAGACCGGGCTAAGCTCTCTCGAGCGATAGCTAGTTCGTACCGAGTACGATGTACACGTAGGAGGTAACCGTAATGGAGGCCCTGCGACACGACGAGAACCAGCGCGCCGTCGAACGGCCATCGAGACGATAGCTGGTGCCTAGGATGGACCTGTGCGGTGTATGCCGCTTTTCTTTTGCTTTTCCCTTTGTTTCGTTTTTGGGTTTGGGGCATCTCTCCCCTGCGTTCATTGTATGTACGTGTTGGCCGGCGACGAGTCAGGTCGAACTGTCGGCGCGATCCTGCTCGTGAATTGCCGTGATGACCCCCCAGGATTGGCCCGCGTGGTGCGTGGTGGTGCAGGGATCCAGACTTGGTTCCGACTAGGTTCCGGGTAGACAGATAGCGGCCTCGGTCCCTTGCTGAGTTTAACTTTCCATTCTCAAACAAAGAATCTGTGTGGGCGTTTCGCGGTTGCGCTGCCCGGTGGCCATTGATTGGATGTTGACGTAGGAACCTCCAATAGTCGCGGTACTTGAAGCAGACTCCTATTCCCGAGAACAACAATCGAACCCTGGAAGAAGAAAGAAACGGAGACCATGAGTGAGGCGAACGGGGTCGGTCAGTGGGTAGTGGACCGCCAGTACTGGGCGCGTATGCTTATTTTGGCGATCGCACTTTGCTCACAGGGACATTTACGGGGGTGCTGACCGTTCTGCATTGCATTGCGCGCCAGGCAAGTCTAAAGTGTGACAGATGCAGCCGCGAGAGACCGCACACTGGATTGATTGGCTGGAAGCTCGGGGGGAAAAGAAAAGCATAGGGGATACTGGCCAGGAGGCGCAGGGTGGCGACGTCGGCCGAGTGGGGGTAGCTAGCCTGCTTTTAGTGTTTGGTCTCCCTCTCCTGTTTCCGTGTTCTTTTTACGGTGCTCTCCAGGCGTTCAACGAGCATCCTTTCCGGCGATTCCCCGGCAAACGACAATGCCCGGTGGTGAGCGCGACCCGGCCTAAGGGGAGGCTCTGTGCTCACTGGGCCGAGCGGGCTCCATTCTATATCCACTATTGAGGACCCGGGCAGATCGTGGGTGATCCACAGCCGGATCGATTGGCGCCCTCACGAACTACTGCTCCATGAATCGCGTCATGATTGGTCTCGTCTGAGAGTGGCTTTCCACTAGGCCTGACACCATCCCGCTTTCGCGTGGCGCTGCCTAGCGGCTTCGGCCCAGGGCGCGACGACTGCTGACCGCAAGGGGGAAGTGGGAAGCATAGAACGGTTAAGACTAACCGCCTGCGGCATGGAAATGGGAGCATGAGAGGGGCGTGGAGTGGATGCCGATTGTCTGTTAGGCTCTTTTTGCCAGCCGTTGGATGCTCCATTCGATCGATAGCGTCGTTGGAGGGGGAGGTTCGGAGCTGCTCTGAGGATCCCCTTTCCCTGCTCCCCTTTGTTCCAACAGCGACCACAGGTCGGCAGATGGTCGCGCACATGCGGATCTGTGGATTGGAATAGGAATTCCATTTCGAGAAGGTTTGAAACGCCCAACGGCTCTGATCGACTCCTTTGGGGTAGACATCCGTTGCAGACCACAGCCAGCATCACCGCGTGAGGGAATCCCGACCGGGCGAGGATCGGCAACTTTGGCTCTGAGATCCAGCCGGGCCAGCATGCCCCTTGGGTGGAGCCCGAACTGGGGCAGAACCAGGATGATGGGAACAGACCCAGAAACGGTCAAGCGTGCCAAGCCATGAGGGGAAAAAGCGAGGAGAATCAGGCTTATCTCGTCCTCCCGGTAGTTTTCCTGGTGGTGTCAACCCACTCCACAAGGCTAGCCCAGGTGTTTCCCTCTCGCATGACCGGAGTGTTATTCCCGTCTTGGTACAGTTAGCCGTTTCAGGCAGTCCCATTGAGAACCCTGCCTGCATCCCTCCATGCGAAGGAAGGAGGAGAGCGAGTGCACGAAGTACCGGCGGGATGAGGGGATTGTTGGATCGGGGATCGGGGATCTGGTCTCCCTGTTCTTCGATAGATCCATTTCCGAGTGCGAGGTCTGCGAGGAACAAACAGGAACGGAGCTGTCAGCTGTCATCAAAGACCTCCTGGCCCGCTAGATGATCAGTCGGATCTGGACTTGGGGATCCGCCATCTGCCGTGGACGTCTGGATGGGGACGGCTCTATAGTAGCTCAGTAGTGTAGCCTCAGCCGTGTCTTGGAGCAGGGCCTTTGTCCCGCGATGAATGTCCATGCGCCAAGTGCTTCATCGGGGATAGCGACGGCGTCGGAGTTTCCAATGGCTGGCGATGGCGCGACATGCCGATCCACCGAGGATCGTCGTCGATCCACCTGGTCGAGCACGTCGTGCACCACGTCATGCTAATTCCGCGATGATCGACCATGCGTGTTGGTCCTGACGCCACGGAGCCATGGCGGCAACTCTGAAGGGGGCGGGGGCAGGGTAGCAAAGGACGGACGTTGACAGACCCAAAGCCATGGGAGATTAAAGCCCCCCCGGAGTGGAGTAGATCCAGACCCTAACAATTTAGACTCTGGCTGGGTTGAGGTTCAAGAGCCGGGCACGTTGAGAGGAAGGAGGCGTCTCGGTTCATTTGGCCCAGTCTATATCGCGCCTCCCCGGACCCTCTCTTTCTTCTTCCTCTTCCTCTTCCTCTTCTTCATTCCTTTTCTCTTTCCCTCACTCTCCCCTCTTTGGTTCCCTCGTTTTTAGTCTCCGCGGACTTGCACTTGTGTCGATTGGATCCCAAGTACATATACTACTGCCCTGCCCACCACCTCCGGTTCCTTCTTCCCCCTCCCCCCGACTACACTTGTCTCCTCCCTTGGACGCCAGTGCTTGCCCCCACTCAACTGTCTGTCCCTGCATACTGGTCTCCAGTTGCATTTGACAGCATGAAGACCTCCATATCCTCCGATGTCTGGGAGAAGAAGAAAGCATTGATCGCCAAGTTGTATATGGAGGAAGAATGGCCTCTCAAGCAGGTGATCAAGCAGATTCGTTCCGACGACTTCAATCCCAGGTATGCCCTACGTTGATCTCCCTCCTCTCCTTCAAATTTCTATCGTGGGTCTCAGCACTAACCGTGTTCTCAGTGAAACTCAACTGCGCAGCCGTCTCAAGAAATGGCGCGTCACCAAACCATCCCGCCAAACCCGCAAGAAGCCACCAGGCTCAGAGGATCCCGAGTCCGAGAAGGACAGCCAAGGCTCCTCCTCCACATCTCCACAGAACAGCACATCCTCTCCCGTGATGAGGAATGCTTCTTCCTCCACCACGCGCTCAAGCTGGCCTGGACACTCCCTCTACGCCCCGGCAGATGTCCCGCCGTCGGGCAAGTGGAACGCCCCTCTGGCGCAACGGCTGACCCCCAGCCCATCGGCCGATCACAGCCTCATCTCCGAGAGGCATCCGACAAGCTACTCCTTCTCCGACCCCAACCCAACCACCACATCCTTCGAGCCGTCTGCTCAGACCTCCCCGGTGACCGAGGGCCTCCTGCACAGCACCACCTCCGCCGCGACACCCACCTACGCGGCATACCCGCTTTCGCCTGAGTCGTGCATCCCCAGCCCAGGCTCGACGACCACGCCCACCATGGGACAGTGGCCGCCGCGCTCAGTCTCCGTCGACCTGGGCCTAAACCCAGCCCTGCATCCCGCGCAATGGTACGGCATGCCCTTCGAACCCATGACTCCCCCACCAGGCGTTCCGCACTCGACACCTCTGGCCCCTCCGCCTCCTCCCGCTGGCCCCGCAGGCTATGTGGTTCCTTCCGCCACAGATCTCTTCTCACCCGAGTATTGCTCTTACGATGCTCCTGAGTACCACGGCTTTGATGCCAAGCAGTGGAAGCGGGCGATGTCGCTGGAGTATGGGTTTGCCGGCCACCACGGACGGTACGGACAGCATGAGAGGAAACACATCCCGCACCATGCATATCCTGCTCCGGGAATGGTGCCGATTCCTGCGTCCCAGGCTGGTCCACACGCAGTGATGTGTGCGCCCATGGTCCCGTATATGGGCTAATGATACCCTTCCAGGCGGAAGCCGAAAAGCACCCGGCTGTGGAATGCCATTAACGGACTCTTGACCTAGATTCTCTTGTGATACCTATATCTTTTATTCCCTTCATTTCTTTCTCCTGTCTCATTTTTCCCCCCACCACTTGATTTCTTTTCCTGTGAAAATGGGCGCTCGATCTGTACCTTATAGATCTCATGTACATATACTTGGTGTTGAACCTACGGAGTGGGCGGTCGATCTGATCTGGGTTTCTGCTTTGGTCTGTTTTCTGGTGGTTTTTGTTCTTGATCAGATCTGAATTTCTGGCGTTGGCATGTGGCGGCTGTTTTGTCTCTTGATACCTCTGGTGAATTATTCTGGTCCTGTATTGATGTACCCTATGATCACTGATAGTGTTCATAGCTCAGCAAATTATTATCTATATTCTGTGGAACTTTCTCTCCAGTCCATTACTCTGTGATTGCGTCGGGGATGCAGTGGACGAAGAAGAGCAAGAAGTACGGCGCAGGAGCATCCTGCGGTGACTCATTCACTCACACCCTTGAATGTCTTTTCCAAGTCTGTAAAGGCTCTTTCTCGATCGAAGCACCACCGATGGCCAACTCAAGTGTCCCAGAGGGAGGTTATGAAAGGCCCTCCTCTCAATGCTAATTGAGTACGACAATCGAGTCTAGAATATCGTACGGGTCACTAAGCAAAAATCTACAAAGCTAGAAACAAGAAATAGCTCGACCAGCCGTTTGATCCAGCCCTCCTCAGTCCCACATTCAAGTACGGGATTTTTTTTGCCAAAAGGCTCGACTGGAAGTGGCTTTCTTGTTTCTTGATTCCATGGCTCGTTCATCCGTTTTCCCGCTAGTCGGATGCGACTGACTATGGAATTATGACCTCGTTTGGTGCCTCGTATTTCAAAGTCCCTCCACCTCTAAGTCACCGAATTTTCGCGGTGCAGAACATGGTGTAAAGGGGGCGTTGATCTTGATCTTGATCTTGCTTGAAGCAAACACACATTAGCAGGTTGAATGGTTTTATGGAGACCTCATCCGCCTTCCTGTGGGACTAGATCTGTACATGGGGCTTACCAAGTTACCAAATCAGCTGTCTCAATCCGCACAGTAAGAGATCAAGCCTAGATCGTAAAAGAACTGTATCATGCACAAGTTCAATAATAAGCTAGGCATTACCACTGCATTGAAGAATACAATTACAATGTGTACCATTACACTTGCAATGGCCTGTCTACCGATATTTCTCTATCCGTCTCGGCGTCTGGCCAGTCTGCAGGTTATCCGAGATCCAACCTCGGCATCTTCCACGCGGGGAAGTGAAACCCCATACTCCGTACTCGGCCGTCTCATCCTCAATTTCTCTTCCTGACACTCCCAATCCTTGCACTTGCACTTCTTTTCTTTTCATTATCGTATAATATTCTTGCAGCATCTCACTTCCTATTCATATCTCACCGCCATAATGCGCGCTGTCCAAGTCCGCGAATATGTCAAGGTGCGCTAACTGATTCATCCTCCTCCGATCCTACCATCCTACCCCGGAGCTCGGAGCTCTCCTCTCCCCAACTCCATCCATTCAACACCGCCAGCTTACAACCTTCCAACCTTCCAACCTTCCAACACCACCACCCCCCGCCTTGCCCCCCATAAATCGCACACTAACCCCTTCCCCACAGGGCCCTCTCGATCTCACAGTAACCGAAGTCCCAACCCCAACCCCCGCCGCCGACAAATACCTGATCGAAATCCACTCCGCCGGCACCAACTTCTTCGACATCCTCCAGATCCAAGGCAAATACCAGCACCAGCCACCCCTCCCCTGGATCGGTGGCGCCGAGTTCGCAGGCACAATCGCCGCCGTCCCAACGTCCGCGTCATCCCCGCGCTTCCGCGTCGGCGACCGCGTCTTCGGCGCCACCCAGGGCTCCTACGCAACCCACGTCCTCGCCCCGGAGACGACGCTGCTGCCGGTGCCGAAGGGCTGGAGCTTCGAGGATGCGGCGGGCCTCTTCGTCACCGCGCCGACCTCGTACGGAGGCCTGGTGCAGCGGGCCGGGGTGAAGGCCGGCGACTGGGTGCTTGTGCACGCGGCGGCGGGCGGCGTGGGTCTCGCGGCGGTGCAGATTGCCAAGGCGAAGGGGGCGACTGTCATTGCGACGGCGGGAACGCCGCGCAAGCGCGAGATCGCGGCGGAGTTTGGTGCGGACTACGTCGTCGATTATACGGATAAGGCGTGGCCGGAGCAGGTGAAGAAGCTGTGTGCGACGCACCGGACGGGTAATGGCAAGGCCGGTGTGGATATCGTGTATGACCCTGTCGGCATGATTGAGGCGAGTCTGAAGTGTGTTGCGTGGAACGCGCGGCTGCTGGTCATTGGATTTGCGGCGGGCAAGATCGAGAAGGTTGCGCTGAACCGGGTGCTGCTGAAGAATGTGAGTCTGGTGGGGCTGCACTGGGGACAGTATGCCAAGTTTGAAACGGAAACGGTGGGTGAGGTGTGGAGGGGGATCTTTGAGCTTGTGGCTCAGGGCAAGTTCCGGGGAACTGCGTTTAGAGATGAGAGTTTCGTCGGGCTGGAGAGTGTGCCGAAGGCGTTGCAGGCGCTTGGTGGGCGGGAGACGTGGGGGAAGGTCGTGGTGAATGTGACGGGGGATGAGACGGCGAAGAGTAAGCTCTAGGGTGTCGAGTACTGTCCTAGTATACTGTAGTCATTATGATACTACTACTGTAGGAGCCTTGAAACAAAAATCTTAGGGGAAGGTCACGTCCGGCAGATATATAGGGTTATGGTTATCTTCAACGAATGCAGCATGACATTTCTAACAGCTGGATTTGGGAACGGATCCTGGTGGATCGGCATCTGCTCCAATAACAACACAATGGATAATATAAGTGACAGGTCGATGTAGGTGCGCAAGGAGTCATGCTCTGGTAGAACACAGTGAAGCCTCTGCCGAAGCAGAGGCACCCGAGCAAGTATAACATGAACTATGAAGGCCCTTTTTCTTGTTCTAGCAGCCCGGACGAATAGCGCGAGACAGCCCGAGGGCTCTCCCGGCTCCCAATTCAGCTCCAGTCGGTCACAGCCACAATACGCGGCAACGTGGTGACTGTCCTTCAGAGAAGGGTCCGTGATGAGTGTCCGTGAGGACTGAGACAGCTGAAGTGGGGGGTTGCGATGTATTATATTGGTTGGTGAGGGGAGAGGAGAGCTGCATGTGCAAGTGCAGGTGCAATCGCGAGCGCGAGGTCGAGATAATGCCGTCGATACTGTAGGTTAGTGGTCATAGTAGTGCATCATCCACTGAATGGAACTGGTGCGCAGAATTGGCATCTAATTCTGGCACGCAGCTGCCGGTTGGGGTGTGAAGCGGAGGGAAGATGGAAAAATCCTGGCGCAAAAAGATAGTTTCAGGACGTTCGCTTAGATCTTAGTCAGCGCTAGCCGGGGCCGGTTACCTGCAGGTAGACAGACTTGGCAGGACCCATCGGCCGTCTATCAGTTCACTAGAGGTGGAATGAAAAAACGATAGGGAAACTAACATCATCCGTAGTAAGTGGTCTTTCTGACCACAGTAGCCCGCTTCCTTTCATCTAACATTGTCCTCCGTCTGAATCTGACCCAAGCGCCGACCAGTGACATGTCCTTGAGTAATTCCACCAGCCATGAAACAAACTACACCAACATCTTTCCTTGCTGCTGGCGCAACTACGGTTTTTGTTCGGGATGTTTCGAGCTGAGGAGGCATCCCTGAGAATGAGATGGTTGAGCTTGTTAGTGCGTTCGATGAACGCACAAACGATTTGAAGGCTTCGACAATTTGCCTTCTACAAAGCAACTGGCCGATGATGGAGTTGCGCGGATTAGCGTGGCACCTACGCTCCAGCTCAGGGCCGTAGAAAGGATCCAGCATGTCGCTAGGAGGCTGCCTACGCTTGGAATATCGGCTACTCACCCCCTACTATTTTGCATTTAGATGCGGTGGAATCCTCGGGACAGCCATTCGCAATGAGATGATCAATAGTGATCGTCTCGTCCCAGTACGGACAATGTACAATATCACAAAAGGGGGGTAGAGGAGATTTCCTTTTGCTTTTACAGATATTCTGTCTCGTAGGAATTCAACCAACTAACTAATCAACTTCCATTCACCCGTTTAGGTTCCTTGCTTTATACAACTATATGATCGAAGGTAAGTTGTAGACTTTCCGATCTGCTAGAGCTGTACTTCCAATACAACGATTACACGCGTATGGACAGACACCCACATAAGAGGAGAGGACTCAACGATCTGTCTATCTACTTCATACCTAATAACACAATGGATGGACTCCCACGGAAGAGAGCCAGTATCATACAGAGAGCACCCAGAACTTCACCACCCCCAACTAAACGAGAAGGGTCCTACTCCGCCTTGAAAGTAGCCTCGTATCTGCAAACGAAGTGAAGTTAGCAGGATGTTTCAGATCAACAGACCAGTCAGAGACAGAGTCGGAGGAAGACGCAGGACTCGACATAGTAACATACCTCTTGCCACGGAATCCCCACACCCCCCAGTTCCCGCAGGACACATCATGAGGATCCATATCGTTCAGATCCCAGCGCAGACTACGGAACACATTCTCGCCAGGTTCGAGCAGCATGTCGAACTCGCCGGCACACTTCTCGTGCACCCAGTTGATATCCCGCTCCATGTCCCACTGCGTATACCCGGTGCACAGAATCGGCACCTTGGTCTCCAGCAGCTGTGGCAGCGTCGCTGCCCACTCGTGCGACGACGCCGGGTGGCCCAGGCCAGGGTGGAACAGCATGAAGCAGTCCAGGTACGGATCGAACGGCTGGAAGTACTGCGCTTCGTACATGGTGTGGAAGTAGTCGACATAAGTAGTGATTTTCATCTGCCCACCGAGCCGGTCCTCGACGATCCCGCCGAATGGGTTTTCGGGTGTGCGCTCGGGGAGTGGGAACTCCGCGTCGCGGTTGGCCATGGCCTCGGGCCCGATAAAGACTAGGTGCAGCAGGGCGCGGGGGAACATGTAGGAGAGCTGGAGCCAGACGTCACGGGGCAGGGAGGACTCAGCGCGGGCGCCAAGGATGAAAATGCGGACGGGGGGTGCTTTGAGGCGGAGGCCTTTCACGTCGATGTCTTCGCCTGTCTTGGGCGGGTGCAGTGAGTAGCGGAGGGCTGGAGGAGAGGGCAATTGCAGTTAGTCGCTGTAGCTTTCAGGCGAATATAAAACTAATCAAAATGAGTCTTTGATGCACATCCAACATACCACTCAAGCTCTTCAATCCCTCGGCCGTCAGGCGGTTTTTCCCACGAACACTATACGGGCTCAGCTCATGCAGCACGCTCGCAATGGTCTGCGGGTACGTGAGCATCCGGGTCACCTGGCGCATGGAGCGGTCCGAATTGATAGCCTCGAACTCGCGGGTATACATATATGTATCCCAGTTCGTCATGTTGATCACAAAATTGTCATCCTGCACCCCGGGGTACGAGAATTCTGGGAAGAAGCGGCCAGAGTGCAGATCGTGGTCATCCTCGTTGATCTGCCGCAGCGTCTCACACACTTCCAGATGCGCCTCGAAGTCGTCCATCCAGTGGCCCTCCGAGCAGTAGATCGGCACGCCGCAGTCCGGGCATTCGAAATGCGAGTGTGCTGGCGGCGCGCTGGTTTCGGTGTCGGCCGTCTTCCGGGCTTCCGGGTCGTGCGGCGAAGCCGGGGCGCGCGTCTGTTGATGGCTTGGGTGCGGGCAGAAGGCATTTTGTTTGATAAAGGCGGCGCGCTGGCGAATTGCGGGCGAGGGCGAGTTCGAGAAGGAGTGGAACAGGTTGTTTGGTTTCAGGAGGGCGTTCGAGTCGACGGAGGTCGAGGCTGCGCGCTGCGAGAAGAGCTTGGAGGAGGCAGGCAACTTGGGGAGCTGGGCTGGTTTGCTAGACACGCCACTGCTCTGCTCTGCGGCATTGGGGCCCAGGGAGCGGGTTGTGCTGCGCTCGGAGCCGAAGCTGCGAGTCCACGACGGGGAGACGGGGCATCGTCGGCGGGAATGGGCCAGACTCTGCAGGCGAGCTGGGGAACCGGCGGCCCGGGCACCTTGCCGGAGCACCTGAAGGCACTGGGAACAGGTGTATCCTCCTGCCATTGTTGATTCGGATGGTGGACGTGGAAGTGAGCGGACTGGCCTGGCCGTTTTTCCAACTCAGGTCTTCTGCACGTGACCGAGATGTGGAGAAGTTGCATGATGGGGGGGCCTATTGAACTATATAACTGATGTGCGGACTCCCTCCGTACTGCTGCCGCTCCATCTACCACGATAATCATGGCTCAAACGCTTCAATTGGTCTTGACAATACACAGTGATATCGACAAGCGCTCGTATATTCGTCGTGTATTCGTGAATTGAACACAGCCAAAGAGAGGGGGAAACAGGTCTTGTACATAGCATAGCAAAAGTACGCATCCAACAGTAACCGAAACAAATTACGCAGACATGAGATCCTGCGGAAAGAGAGAACCAAAAAAAGTCACACGCCGCAGAATCTCCAGGCAGATCGAGAACGCTGATAGCTCGCTGATAGCTAAACCAATCCCACCCCACACTTCAATTCCTTAGAAGATATCTTCCGAGCTCCTCCAATCCTGCGTATCCCGGCTGGCCCAGTACTTGCCATTGTGAGCCCAGAATTGCTCCCCAGTGACGGGGCACCTGTCTCGGACGAACCACTGCGGCCGATAGATGTCGCCCCTAGCCTCGCGATCTCTTCGCTTGGCACGCTGCTTCTCCTCGACACGGTGCTTCTCGGTGGCTGCAAGGTCATATTCGCCGTCCTCCATCGCGCGCTGGTCGGGGCGCAGGCGGGTATCCGTGGGGGGCAGCCAATCCTTCAGACCATCGGGTAGGGCATTCAGGGTGATGACAAAGGGAGTCAGGTTGAACGGCACACCGGTCGGTCGGGCGTGGGCCTGCCAGACCAAGAAGGTCTTAGCTGACTCGGGATCTTGGCCGGAGACCGGGGCCTCGAAGCCGGGCGTGTGGCGGGCGTAGATCTTGTCGTTCCAGCGGCCGCCGATACTCCACTTCGGAGAGCCGGACGGGTCCACGATCTTGCCAGTGACTTGGTAGGCGGACGAGGCCTTCCAGCCGCGAGGCTTGAAGTCGAGGTAGCAGACCTCGCCGGTGGTCCAGTTCTTGATTTCCATCAGACCGTAGTTGTCGACCGTGGGGTTTCCGGTGATGATGCCAATCACAGAAGACGTGACCTTCTTCCATGTGTATAACTCCTCGCCACCGGTAACAGGGCGCAGCTTGAGGAACCAGGTACCCAGGAGGTTGATGTCGAACGACTTTCCGTAGAACTTGGACTTGAGAGAAGACTCGCCCTGTGTCACATTTGTGAGCCTTGAATCTAGATCACCAAGTAATAGCAGTCCCTAGAGACGCATGAATGAAACGTACCCAGTAATCCCACTTAGGCGACTCAGCCCACGCAGCACCAATTGGCGGATGGTGGCTAACCTGCTCCACAAAGAACCGGTAGCCCTTATCGGGCCGCACGTACTCGAAAGTCTCACCAAGGAGCGGGTTGAACGGCTTGGCCACACGGCCGATGGTCGAAGCATACTCACTGGCGGCGTATGTGGCGACATATACCAGGCGCTCCATAGAGTCCGAGCGGTCCGCAGCGATATCAAGAAGATCAGTGTACTCCAGGTCCTCGGCGACACGCTGAAGCAATGAAGTGGGCTCGTTGAAAGACACAGGCAGAGTCATCTTCGTCATGTCTTTCCCAATCATGGATTTCAAAATACCCTAAGGAGCCGTGAGCGGACGTTGAGCAAAAGCAGAAAAGAAAAAGAAAAAAAAGAAGAAAAAAACTTACCCACAGAGAAATCTTGGGT
This sequence comes from Penicillium canariense, assembly GCF_028826845.1. Classification (NCBI taxonomy): domain Eukaryota; kingdom Fungi; phylum Ascomycota; class Eurotiomycetes; order Eurotiales; family Aspergillaceae; genus Penicillium; species Penicillium canariense. Next base: position 4,050,572 of record NW_026622728.1, on the reverse strand, counting down.
CGGTCATCATTGTCCATCTTGAGTCGCTGGCGCACGGGTTCCTCATAACCTCTGAAAGAAGGCTTGACCAAGGCGAGCTTGTCAGCTCGAGCCTGCGCACTTTCATCCTGAGGTTCCTCCTTCTCGATGCTATCCTGCAATTCCTCCACCTCAATCTCACCAGCATCGATGGCATCAAAGAACTCGTCGCCTTCCGACTCGGAGTCATACAGGCTACTGATCTGAGACAGAACAGACGGCTTGCGAGATAGAATAGACACAGGAGGCAGCTCCTCTTCCTGGACAGTGCTCGGGGCGCGAATCTCGGGCAGGCCGGACTCCAACGTCGTAGAATCGTCCGTCGGCATGCGAGGCGGTGGCCCATAGATGGAGCGACTGCTTGCCGTGGCATTCTCGAGTGCTTCCTTCAGCGCCTTCTTAGTCCGCTTGCGCTTCTCCTCAGACTCGCCCATCTTGGACTGCAGTTCCTCGTGCTCTTGGGCAACGCGGGCCATGCTCTCTTCCCACATCTGACGGAGATCCTCCTCCCGGGTCAACCGGTACTGCCAATAGGAGTCGCGATCCCGCGAGATCTTGATGAGATTCTGCAACAGGCCCTTGAGGCTATTGACGGCAGCTTCATAGGCGCCAAGGGCCTGCTCGATAGCTGGGTTCGCAATCGACATTTCAGGGTTCTTGGCTCGTTCGGCCTGCAGAGACGCGGCAACATTTGCAAGAAGATCCAACTGGAGCTTCGCTGACTGTGCGGTGATGTTGAGGGCATCTTTGTCCTCAGTAGGCGTCTCCTCGTGACTGGAAGCATAGTCCCCATAGTCATCGCCTTCGCCTTCGGCGTCGGGCACACTCGTGGCATGGCTGACCACGCGGTTCACTTCATTCGGACTGGTACTCCGGTCGAATGAGCCATAAGGGGAGCTGTCTTCATCCCCAGGCAAGGTTTCAAGGGTAGTGCGCGATGCGTGGGTACTAAGCCTCGTCATGCTGCCACTGGGAACCGCCAGAGACGGAGGAGCCAACCCCTTTGTACTCGGCCTGTGACTCAGACCAGATTCGGAGGGAGTTCCAGTCGAACGTCCCTCAACCTGATCCATTTTCGCCTGGCGCAGAGCCTCCGCGTTCTGCGAACGTTGCCGCTCCTCCTGCTTGGCTTCATCTTTTGCCCACTGAATGGCATTGTTCAAAGACCAGAACCAGCGCTTGGCCTCAACAACATGGTTCGCCTTAAGATGATACTTGACAGACGATTTGCCGTGAATCTCGAAGCGAGTCTTATCTTGGGCATCCATAGTCAGTCTGGAAATCTTCATGTTAATAGCGCCACGGCAGGCAGAGCCGATATCATCTGGAAGAGAAAAAAACAAATCAGCCAGAGTCCAGACCACAAGACGGCGTTCCCAACAACAGTGTTAAAAACACACAACCAGCTTACCTTGATGCTTATAATAGCTCAAAACACCATCCTCGAGAACAAACCACCGCAGCTTATAGCCACTCGTGTAATTCGTCCATTTCTTGAGATAACCCTTCATCTCGCGGGCATCCTTGCCAGCCAGGGGCGTCGCCTCTCCAATCGAGACACGGCCAGACAAGCCCTGGGCGTTGCTATTTCCAAGAATCGCCTTCTCCTGGATGCCGCGCTGAGCAATCGCAGCGGCCGGGGATTTCTTCAACATCGCCCGAGTCTTGTCATCCTTGGTGACATCCTGCGGCAGTTTCCCCTTTTTATCACGGCGGAAAGGATCCGCACCGTGCGTCAAAAGTAGCTCAATGAGCTGCACATTCTTGTTGCGGGCGCCCTCGTGAAGCAGGGTCCCACCAGACTGCATGGTTGTGGGGTCCGTGACCAAGTCTAGGCTGTTGACATCGATGATACCCTCGACCCGCGGCTCCTCGAGCAATTTCTCCAGGCTATCGTAGTCACCCTTTGCGACCAGGGCCTGGATCTCTTGCGTCTTGCTGTCGATGAAGAGGGAGCGGGCCAGCTGGAGCTGCTGGAAGATCTCGGGGGTGCGGGCGACATCGAGCGCGGTCTGGCCGCGGTAGTTGACGATCGCGTCGTTGACGGAAGGCCGGCTCAGTAGCTCCTTGACAAGGGGGACCCGGCCAAGCTGGGCAGCCAAGTGCAGTGGGGTGTTTCCATCGCGGTCCCGCGCATTAATATCCAAATCCTCGCCGGAGGACAGGATGAATTCGACAACCTGGGGCTCGGCGCACTGCAAGGCCAGGTGGAGGATCGTGGTGCCGTACAAGCTGTTCGCCTCCTGGGGGTCGCTCGATTCCCGGATGGCCTTTGAGATGGCGGTGGTGTCGCCGCTGCGCAGGATCTCGAACAAGCGGAAGGTTCGCACGGACTGATCGAGAGACAAGCTGCCGCTCTCAGTCAGGGCGCTGGAGGGCAGCTTTTCCATTGCGTCGGCGCTCTGGTGACTGGTGTTGGAAGGAATATGATCGAGGAGGGGGGAGGGGGGGAGGGAGGCTTCCTCCGACTGTGGCGGCTGGTGCTGCGGTGGTGAGCTAGTGGGAAGGAGCCATTCGAGGAGTTCGAGCCGATAGAGGTGTCAGTATTGTCGTCGCCTTCCTTGTCGTCGCCCTTGGACTTGGCACGGTGCAAGAGGGCAAGCGCCAGGGCACTCCGAGAGCGCTTGTGCCTGGGAGACGGGAGCATATGTCAGTAGCAATTCACGTGTGAGATTGGCTCGCAATTTGGTGCGCAGGGGGAGTCGCAAGTCGACTCCGATGCCCGAGTCATCTCCGGCCGGACATTCCCCAGAGGGTTGAGCTGGCTGTCATGCTGACTGCAGGGGAGTGAACCATGGGTCCGTCCAGAGCAAAGGGTGTGGTGTTGCAGTGCACGATGCAGAGTACTCACCCTTCAAGTCTGTCAGACATGTTTAACCTCTCAGGGGCATGGACAGATTGAGGAGGATTTGGGATTTGGGCCACGAAGCCTGGGGAGAAATTTGGTTTGCCACGACTTGTTGAGGAGGGGGGGAAGAGGAGGGAAAGCGACCCTGATCGCTGCTCCGCCTTGGCGCGGCGCGGCCTATACAACCACGACTTGGTCCTGAGTACTACTACTGCTGCTGCTGCTGCTGCTGCTATGCGACTGGCTGCGATGGCCTCATCCCATTCCACACTCACATCATTGCATAATGCCAATTTGTATACAGTTGTATAAGTATAAGGTTGATAATGGTACAGGGGAGATTCTTCTATCTCCAGTTTAGGGGGAGTAAGTACTGATCCGATATCATAGCGACCATTCCCCCCTCTACCTCGTCTCGCCGCTCACCAGCACCACCACACTGCCCAACTGCCTCCGCAGGTCCTCCCGATTAACATCATGCGTATCCTCCACCTCCCCCCACATATCCGTCTGCCACTTCACCTCCAAATTCGCCGCATCAGCCGCCTCCACGAGGCCGAACTTCTTCGCGCTGGGCGACTGGATATGCCGGAAGTTCTCACTCCACTCCACCAGCAACCGCACAGCAACCAGCAAGCTCTTCGTGGCGAGAATGCCGCGCTCGAGTCCGGCCAGGTCGTGCGCGTCTAGCTCGGACACCCACGTGCGGATGCTGTCCTTAGTAGCCCGCGGCTGCGACACGGGAACGATACTCTCAGTGTCAAGGATGGGCACGATTTCCAGTCCCGGCCACACCTTGGTCGACAGGAAGCTCATGATATCCTTGGCTACGCGCATCTGGATATCCCGGAGGCTCTCAGTCGGTGCGTCCTCGCCTACCCGCTCCAGCGCGTGCGCGGACCGCTCCGGCTCCCAGCACAGCAGCGTGTCCGTATCCAGGTACCGCATCGCCGTGACGACGATCTGATCACGAGTGGTGGTGTCGCCCGCAGCATCTTCGCGGGCAATGTCCGCTGCGCGCGCGGAGAGGGAGGTGAGTGGGATTAAGTGGCTTTTCAGAGCCTGCTGGGCGGATGTCATGACGTCCCATTCGAGGGCGATGGCATGGGCCAGGTGTGGCTTGGTCGGCGGGATCGAGAGGACATCCTTGCTGGGTGTCCGCACAGGGCGCTTGTCCAGCAGGACTTGATATTCACCTATTCAATAAATCCAGATATATCGTTAGATTAGATCCCATGCGTGATCCAAGCCCGTAGCGAGCCTGGCGACTCCGATACTTACCGGGCTTTCCGTGGACATGGACGTCCTTCCAGAAACGCTTCTTCAGCACGGAAGGCCTCTTCAGTGGTAATGATTGCTGACCCTCTTCCGCCGGCTCGGTCACTGTATGTGTCGCGGCATTCGCCTTGAACTCGGGCGCAGGCGCAGGCGCCTTGGGCGGAGGGCCATGGGCCGTGACGGGGTGCGCCACGGCAGCCATCCAGGGCGACGAGTGGAAGTGCCGGCACAGCGGAGCATTCTGCTGGGTAGCAGCGAGAAGCCGCACCGGGAACGCAGCTCGAGAAAGACTAGCCATGGTAGGATTGTCGAGTGCAGTCGCGAGTCGCAAGGGCAGAAAGCTCGTCGGGTTTGCGGAGAACGCAGAGCGGAACTTTTTTGCCAGCTCTCGGCCCGATGACCGCTGCCCGCGCCACCAAAGTACTACAGAGTACGGAGTACACTCTAGGAGGATCGGATCTGCGGGCCCGCAGCCTTGGCTAGCTCGTCGAGACATATCCTTTATACTTCGATGTACACAGTCTTTCATTTACATTCGAGCCATTGACACGCGGATCAATTGTTAACTGTCCAGACTGCCGATTGCAGATCACCAGACCTATGAATGTGCCCAAAATGGAGCCATTGCTCGGTCGTAGGCTCGGTCGTACGAACAGTATACGTACTGACCCCAGGGGATCTGGCGGGGTCGACTGCATATTTGCCCGCAGGCAGAGACGCTCTGATAGGCCGCTACAATGGACACCAGTTTGAGCCAGCCCGGCCGAGGCTGAGTGCTCTGCGCCGGAATTCGACTGTTGACTCTCTACTGCGTTCTGAGTACTTGCTTGAAGGTAAAGCGGAGCACCGTTCGGCATATAATCCGGCTGATTAGAAATTACCAACAAACACAAGCGAAAATGAGAGAAAAAGGCCGGGAATGTCAGAAGATCAAAAATCAGATAAGCCTCCCATCTGGCATCTAAAGCCCCAAAAAAAGAATTCAAAGAGGGAACCCAATCCCAAAACATTGCAATGCTATCACCGGTAGTAGAAGTCGAGGTAGAACAAAGACGAGCGAAGAGTCCACGATAATCACACCAGCTGAACAGCACATCGAGATGCAGAGCACGCGAGAACAAGTGCAAAACGACGAATCCCCCCCATGCTTTTGTAATTTACACAAGAAGCGAAAAAGAAGAAGAGAAGAAGAAGAGAAAAGTCAAAGCCGTCAGGGCTCGAGGTTGATCAACCTTTTTGGTGTTGAACATCAATCATGTGCAAAGAAGGAAAAGGACGAAATCAAGCAGTGGGCTGTCGACCCAAGTCGAACTACCACACATCAGGGTCTGTCGAAAGTCATAAGGCTGCACACGAGGGGGAGACAAAGTCTCAGCGGACCTGCAGAGACTATTGCTCTCCTCCAGTCCGTGTATGGCCGAAGGCAAATCGCCACACGCTGGCCACCCGGCAAGGGAGAAAGAGACGACCAAAAACGAGGATGAAGCAAAGAAAAGAGAAAAAGGACAAGCGCTGGACGCATCTAGAATCGCGGACCGAAACACATAACAGAATTTCAAGTCGGACATGGTCGAAACAATGGTCGTCACGGCATTTCATCGTCAAAATCACGAAAAGAAAAAATCGAGTACGGAAGTACTGCACGGAGAGTGCCAGTAACAGTGCTAGGACCCCATACCTAGGGAAGTAGAGTAAGTAGATGGACAGATGGGCTGGGCCACGAGCTGCCAGCGTCCAGCATGCATGCTGGAAGACGAGAAGACCTCGATCTCAGAGACGACCCAGGTCCCTGATTGAGCTGGGGACATGGAGAGAGAAGGGTCGCCGGTATCGAGGCGGCACATGTGATTTGTGCGCGTGCAGGAGAGAGGGAAGATTGGACAGAGAACGGATCCCACCCGGTCCACAGACGGAAGAGGCGGAGCAGGTGGAAGAGGACTCGGGCAGGCGTTGCAGTGCGCAAGCGAGGGTTGCTTATTTGGTGAGGTAGCTGGGGTAGTAGGGCTCCTTCCTGCGATCGGCATCGGTGCGCTTCTTCATACGCTCGGCGTCATAGTCGTCGGCGCCATCACGGCTACCCCATGTAGTCTGTACAGAAAACGGCACATGCTGGGTCAGCTGAGAGTCCTGGAATTGACAGACGCAGAGAATGTGCATATCGCCACGGGTGATGGGGGAAATGGCCAATCAGAGGGGAGGGGAGGGCCGACCACGGCCGCCATGGGAAGTTGGCTCGCACGGGAAGACGGTGGATAAGTCCAGCTGCAAGAGGGAGGAGTAGTGATCAAAGCGTTGTGATGCTGGCGTGTCATAGGAAGGGGGGCCCGGGGGAAGGAGGGGCTCGGCGAGCGAGGCCGCCCACCCGGCCAGAACACTCGCGACCCGCAGCACAAAACAGAAATGTCCACGGAACGAATAACCGGAGAGAAAAGGCAAAGCAAAAAACACAACACAACACAACTTACCACATTGAGGGTCATCACCGCGTACACCTTGATGGCTCCGTGGAAATACCCAAACAGCACCGACACGGGCAACAGAAACACATCGACCGGGTAGCGGATATAGTGGCCCAGCAGTTTAATCCACTTGCTCGTAAACATCCACAGGTAGAGCGAAGTCATCGCGCGGTCGTGCAAGACCTCCCCCCAACCTACACTAGCCTTGTGGCACAGCCAGACGAGGAGTAAGTCGCCGAGCAAGGCCGGAGGCGACAATGTGGTTAAGTGCACGGCATAGGCGCTCCAGGGCTGGCGGCTGCAAGGCGGGAAAAAAGAGGGATGGTTAGCTTGCGGCTGAAAATGAGAAGACGATCGGGAGAGAAGGAAAACATAGAAATCAAAATAGAAGAAAGAAAAGAAGAGAGAGAAAGACCGGCGACAAGGACAAGAGAACAGTATCGATCGTTTGATCATAACCAAACGTGATTATGAATGGGATGAATCGGGGGCAGCCGGTGTCCTCGGTCGACGCGAGGTTCTCACCCACCCTCTCGCGCAACCCGCGGTCCTTTTGTTTTTTGCTCTTCCCATCGAGTCTTTGATCACGGCGGGGACACAGTTCTCGTGATAGGCCAACAAGGAAGCTTTTCCTGTCGAAGGATGGGAAATTCCGCCGGGGGAGGAAACAAAACACAAAGCGCGGAGACTCGACGCGAATCGAGTATAGAATCTCTCGAGGCATAGACCAAGCAGGGAGCAAAGCACAAATTCAAGAACACAGAGGTGGAGCTGGGTATGGAGCTGGGTGCGGTCGTCCCACAGGGGGAATGCGCGGGAAAGAAAGGGTGTCACTTACTACCAGATGTGCTTCTCGTGGAACATGCTGGTGAGATTGCTCCGCCAGTTGCTGCGGGACCAGCGTGCGCATTGCTTCAGGAATCGGGGATTATCCTCTAGCGTGGTGAGCACCTCGGCCTCGGGGTGGTACTGCATATACGTCTCCCAGCCATGCGAGACCATCCAGCGGGTGATAAAGTTGTCATCATCGGCGTTGAGCTGATACTTTCCCCACCACCACTCCTCGTTGGTGAAGGCGTAGGTGAAGCCCTCGTCCTGGAGGATCTTCGTACGATAGGCCACCGTGCGGCCAGACATGCACGGCAGCCCGCCATCGACATTCGTGGTCGCTCCGCAGTCAAAATTGCGTCGCTCGAGATACAACGCGCCCAGGAAGCCCCAGACGCGCTGTGAGAGGGTCGGCGCCGCCGCACGCCGCAGGCGCTGGCAGGTTACCACCCCGCCATAGCGGTCATCCTTCTCAAACGGGGCCAGAATCCACGGCAGCACCGTCGTCGGCCAGCTCACGTCGTCGTCGGCCAAGAGCGTGATGGCGGTGCGCACCTCCGGGATGGCGCGCGTCATCTGGCGCCGCTTGTTAGGGTGGGTGACGGTGAACAAGCGGATGCGCGAATGCGAGGCGGGCATCGCACTCAGCATCTTCTCGGCGCGCTTGCGATTGGCCTCGATGGTCACCAGGAGGACTTCATAGGGTTGGTTTTCCAGAATGGACCGGATCGTCTCGACCAATTCCTCGCCACAGCCCTCCAGCGTGGGGATGATCACCGTGACATCCTGGGAGGTGAGTTTGGGCGTCTCTGGTGGGGGGATCGGCTTGAATGACCAGAATGAGATCAGGTTGACTACGAGGCGGAAGTAGCGATAGCAACTATTGCCGATGTTAGCTCACAATGCCGGTCTCGGGAGCAGTCTGACTAACAATAGCGCGACGAAGGCCCGCACGAAGGGAAATGCCATGGCGTCTCCGATCGAGCAAGGTGCCTCTTTCCCGTTAATTGACCCTTGTGATTCCACCCCCAAAGACACGCGATTTTCTTTTTGGTGGGGCGGGGGCGGGGTGTCCTCCTCTGGCAATGATTCAACTAGATTTCACCGAAACCACCTCATTAGCCGCGACGACGCCCCGGTCCACTCGCAATTGTTGGCTTACCGGGAACCGTCCAGGTCAATTTTCCAGAACACCACAGGGGGATGCACTATTTGGCGGCGGGGAAGGGGAGGGAGGAAGAGCGATGGGCTGGTAGGAAAAAGGGCGAGGAAGCAAAACGAATGTCGGGGAAGACACAGCTTCCTCAACCAGCCCACGAGAGGAAGAGGGGGAGAGAGAGAGAGAGAGAGAGAGAGAGAGAGAGAGAGGAGAGAGAGAGGGAGAAGGGGAAGAGGGGAAGACGGAATAGGAGTTAGAAACCAAAGCAGAAGGCGTGGAAGGCGAGTAATTTGTAGGCACACGCCTACGAGCTGATACTAACGCTCGCGAACAATTGAACCATAGAAATATTCAATCCATAAAAACCATTAAAAATGTAAAAAGCAAAATCCCGAGCTAAAAAAAAAAAAAGCCCCAGTCCCCGTTGTCGTTTTGAGTGTGCTGCAGGTGTAGTTGTGCCTCGTGCGTCAGAGACCCTGGATCTAGATGGAGGCGAGGGTGGAGAGGGATTGGCGGCGGCCCATGCAGCGCAGTGACATGGAGTGGGGATCCGAGTCCGAGTAAGGTACGTATTACGCCGTCAGATAATCCTGGAAATAAACGACTCGGTCCTGAAACCCGCCTTCGAGAGGCTACCTCTTGCGAGTGCCTGCCTGGTCTTCTGTTTGTTTGCCTTCGCATCATGCGCCCATTTCTAGCGGGAGTCTGATCACTCACCGAGTCCTGCACGAAATGCCCGATCGTGACCAGATGGGGTGATAACGATGCGCATTCCGACGTGGGGGGGGGCTCCGTCCATCATACCATTCCTATACTCCGGAGGACGACTGTATATAGTTACCTGCTCATGGCACCAAAAAGAGTTTCGCCTGCGAGCCATAACCATGGATGCGCGACCAGGTGTCAGCTGCGCCGTTGCCTCCGCATTCTCCAGGGCGAACGGACTAAGCGCCTTCAACACGAACCATTGCCTTTCCCATGACAGCGTCTTAACTCGGATCATGGTCCCGATTTTGACTTTGCATTTGACACTTGCCTCTGGACGCGTCTCCCTCCCCCCCCCCCATTCAGCCCCCGAATGACGAGATGTCATGAACTATATTTCCGCGTCTATTTATATTTCGTTCAGGTTCTGTTCCCTTGCTTCGACGGACGCCGCTCGGCATGGAACCCTCCCGCAACTCATTGGCTCTCTGGCACTGTTCTGTCGCAGGTACGCCGCGATCGACGAGGGTCGCTTTAGCCTCTCCAGTGGCATGCAGCCGAGGCGGCCGATAGACCGTGAACGAGATCAATTTGAGATACTCAGTTATCACATTAAATAAATTTTTAAAAAAAAATAAAAAATAAAATAAAATAAAAAAAATGAAAATGAAAATGAAAATGAAAATGAAAATGGAAACCAAAGAAGGGCCGAGAACAATAGCAATCAAAGAAATGAAAACCCTGCAAGACAGAATGCCAAAAAAGACCATCTCCGATCATGCACGCAAGATTCCCTTTCCAGCCTCCTGCCCCCGTGCGAAAGGAGTTGCATCTCGGATGGAGTTGCGCCCGTGGGGCCCATTGGTGCCCAGTCCCAGGCCGGGAAACCTTCTGCTGCACGGTCGGTTAGCCGGACTCAGATCGACATGATTATTGATGGGGGGATCCCGGCTGCACGCACGCATGCTCTGTGACTGGACCGTCATATTATCAGAGCATCTGGACTAACTCGGTCGAGGCGGGTGCAGGAAGCACGATGACCACGAAGTCTGGCAGCGATCAGAGATACGAAATACTGTACATATCCGCCAACCGACACTATAGCGACCCCCCTGCCACGGCCCCGAATCACTCCATAATCGTGCAATCCGATGCGTCCTGCTTCAACGGTCCGCTCGAGACGCGTTATCGAACCGGGCCTGGCCTGATTTGTGGAAGAATCGGCTCAAGAAGCCAACCACTGCGAATCACCTCATCAACTAGCGCCGCGGTGGACTCGCCCCGTTAGCGCGTTCATGATCCTCCTCCCGTACCTTTTTTTCTGTTAATTTCATTGATTTTGATTGCCCTCTTCTCTGGTCTCGCGACTCCGGACCTCCACCACTGGTGGAAAGGGCGGGGAGCCAAGAAAGGTGCATCCACCGTGTTTTCTAACCGCCTCTGGGGCTGCATAAGATCGACCGTGATTCGCAGCGCCTGGTGGCACAAGATGGATTCCTTAATTTAAGCGTCGTTTTGGAGCGACAATGGCAGAAGGGCCGGGACCCCCACTCGCGCGCAGTAGACTCGACCTGGCGCAACCGGGGCATGTAACCGGCAGGCAACCACGAGTCAACAACCGCTTCGGAAGCCCACGAACCCACTGGAGGGGAAAGCGGGAAATCCTAGCGGTGATCGCCGCACAACTCTCCAGCTCCTCCAGCTCCTCCAGCTCCAGCGCGAGGAGCTCAAGCTCAGCCGAGGACCAGCTAACGCGCTGGGTTGCTCGTGGGTGCGAATAGCTTAGGTGGGGCGCGAGTGCGCCCGAAACCAACACGGAGCGGAGGGAGGAGTACTCTGTTCGTTAGTGAATCCTGGGACGGAGAATGGTCCAGTCCGATCGTAAGGAAAAAGTACGAGCAAGCGGTAGAAAATACGGGCGTCCCGTTTGCGAAGAGTGCGAAATCGAACTTTGGAAAAAGTATCAGACGGGGGGGAGCGACTCGAATCGCCTGCGGTCGATGCCGCCGCGCCCCAACAGGGTTTAGGCGACCCAGCGGGGTGGCGCGTAGGAGGGAGGACGGGGGGACGGACTCCGTCCCTCCAAGGGTCGTCAGACGAGGCGGCTGACCCTGGGACCACCTTTGCTGACTCCCTCGAGCGGCCCGTTAGATAAGGGCAACTCGACTCCCTTGTCGGCCCCCCTATCGCCGGACCTCATCAAAGGATCAAGAAACCCCGGGGCCAGGGCCCGGGCCCGATTGGCGACTCTTTCCGTTTTGGTAACCGGGCTCTGACTCGCAGGCGCGCCAGTATCGCTTTGGCGTCTAATCGAGCAAGGGAGCTCGTGCTGAGGAAGACCAGCCTTAGCGGCGCATGCAGCTGCAGCCGGCCGAAAGGGGAGAACCGCTCATTATCCATGCACTCGGGCTTGATCGTGCAAAAGTATATTCTCTGTTCACCGGACGAGCTTTCTCTCTTCGTCTATTCCCCTCTCCAGATCTGATACTCGGAGACTTGACGTCGTATCTCGCACCTCGGCTCCGGAGGATGGTGATCATGCTGTACAACGATTCGGATCCTATCTACCGTCCCGAGATCAGACCTGCAGCGGGACACGCGCCAAGGGGTCGCCTGTCCACGTAACCTAGTACTTCGGTTCTGGTCGAGCAGATGGTTCGCCCATCCACGGCCAGCACAGGCCGTTTCTCCAGTGGCGACTCCCCGACGAACTTAGTATGACTTCGGTCTACGTACAAAGTGGACGAGTCCCTTCATACCGATGACATACCATCCAGGATGGTATCAAACGATCTCCTCCACGCGGATGCTCATGCGCCTCGGCGTGACGCCGAGGCGGGGTACCACCCTTCCTGCTGGCTCGCGACACCCATGGGACGGCCACCACGAGAGGTCTTTGTTGATACGGATCTATATAGAGGGAGATATAGAGATATAGAGATATAGAGATATAGAGATATAGAAATATAGAGATTATAGAGATTATAGAGATTATATAGATGTAAAGAGATGATATAATAGACCGATCCATACATAAATATATGGATCTATGTATGGATCTGTCTATTATATCATCTTGTGAGGGCTCGTCCAGCTGGGGCTGAAGGCCGATTCGTCGCGACGGGGTGAAACAGACGCGTATCGCTGCTCCTCCACTCCTCTTTCGCCCGGCTGCACGGACGTGCCCAGACTCAACTTAGCTCCGAGTCCACCCAAATCCCGGTCGCTCCCGGATCCAGTCGTTTCTTTTTCTGGTCTGCAGAAAGTCGGCTCCAGGATCACAATATGGTTGAAAAGGAGTATGGAGTACTTGCTATCAGCTGGCGCCCCCCCCCCCCCCCCCCCCGATTTACGCCGCCCCCATGCACCGTTGCGAGTGCTCTGCGCCTGTCCGGATGGATGCTCGGAACTTTCAGCCGTCCCCCAGAACTGCTGGACAGCCACTACACTAGCCCAGTTCTGACAGACGGGGCTACGATGACATGCAGCCGAGGAGGAAAGAGGAGGGGCAGTACTCCGTTGTCCGAGGGTCGATCCGTCGGCGTTTCTGTCTCGTACCAATTTGGATTTTGGCGCAGACAAGCCGATTAGTGAGCGGGTCGACTTGGTGACGGAGTTAACTGGAGAGGTTGGAGTTCAACCCCCTCTGCTGCTTCCCTTTTTGGACGGGTTGGGTCTAAACAGGCCCATCTTACCCGTTTATCCTTTCCGCTTGACCCCGCCTACTCGCTAGTCACCCTGGCTAACTGGCTAACTGGATCACATCACTCTGCTCCTGGCCCGTGGGGCTCTCGACGGCGCTACAGTGGGGGAGCCCCGATATTTTGAACCACGTAGCGCCCCCATGCGCTCCTTCAATCCTTCCTCCAACAGCAACAGCAACATCAATCGCACACGCGACGGTCGACTCCATCCTTCCCCCTCAGCCCGTCCGTCACAACTCCACCGGCCGACGTGGTCAAACCGCGACCCACCACATCCAATTCCAATTTCCACCATTATCGACGGGATTCACACGTAGCGCGCGATCTGGTGGCAACGGCCAGCCTCCACCTTGCACGGCAGGGGCCCCATCTGCGCACTGTCCTGTGCACGGAGCACGCCGCACAAAGTACAGTAAGATCTTCCTCTCCTCCTCCTCCTCCTCCTCCTCCTCCTCCTCCCCCCCCGGACCGTTCTCTGGAGGCTCAGGAGGGCCTCCGTGCTGGGGCCGTCAATTGGGGACATGTCCAGACATGTCCAGACATGTCCAGACTGTCCAGACAAGAGCAGCGCGCCGCGTACAATACAATGACTGCGACGCCGAACGGGCATTCACACGAGCGGCACTCCCACGAACGCTAACACTAAGCTAACTGCACTAATGCTCGTCAACCCCTGGTCCTGCCGGCCTTTCCTGGGTTCCCCATTCCCTAGCTGCAGCAAGCCAGCCTAACTGGGCGTCCTGCTGCAACCCGCAAATGGACGGGTGAATCACCCCCCCTCCGGCCCCCCACCGGTTGGCCTGGTCTGGTCTTTTTGGGCCGGGCCCCGGTAATCCAGATACCCCGGTGTATGGATGTCGCGAGGTCGGGATTTGGGCAATTTCGAGATTCTGGGTTCTTCAGGCGAAGTTGCCTGAGGCTGTTCCGTGTGCGCGAGATTAGGGCTCGTGTCTGTGACGGATGCCCCGTCGGGGACGATGATCCACGGCCACTGAAGCAGTTGGCTCCAGGGGGAGAGCCAACCTCGAAGAGAACACCGAGAACACAGGAGATATGCCATCAGGAGCTGCTTGGGGACGAGGACCTAGAATCGAACCTGAAAATAGACCATCATGAACGAACTGTGTCATTCCATAATCCACGAATCCAATCATTCAATCCTCCAATTCGTATCCAATGTGGTCCTGGCACAGCAGCGCAGGCCCAGTCAAGCTCGCGGTTCGCAAGGCCCCACCCTCGGGTCCTTTGCAACATTGATATCAAGTCCCAATGATCCATGATCGAGACCGTCAAACAATGCTTGATCGTATCATCCGGAGGTATACCGCGCCCACAACATACCACAACCCCCCCAAACATCCATCGAACGCGTCTAGACTCGGTATATGTGAGACCACCATAGCCTCCGCCAGAAGCAATCACTCCTCGGTCTCATCCGCCTCGGATAATCACGCATCCTGCACGGCCGGTGGTCGTCGCGCCATGACATGCATCTGCTCCCGGTTCGTGGTCGATGCGCGTACCAGGAGACCAGGACACCAGGACACCAGGACACCAGACCCCGGCCGACACAAATCAAGCGTCGCAAGTGACATTGCCCTTTTCTCCCGCGCTGCATGGCTCAGGCCCCTTCCTCCATTGCTGAGTTCGTCCACCAGCAGCATGCGGTTTGAGTTAGCCCCGTCCACTCGCCCGGGTTCCTGGCTGCAGGTGAACCAGATGCAGAAAAAGCAAAACGGAGAACTAGAACGAGAACGCGGAATGCAGAACGCAGATAAGATGACACTCAATGAGAAGAGACCCTCCATCGTGACATCCCTCGTCCAAGTCCAGTAACTTCCATTCGATCCAATCACAATGCTCCTAGTCACACTGCATTGCATGCGATCCGGCAGACAGTTTCAGGGTCTCCCCTCGTCGCCCAACCCATCACTATGAACTATGACACGCTATTCCCGGTCTTGGCTTTTGTCTTTCGTACCTGGAGCCCGTGCCTGTCCCTGTACGTCCCCGCACTGCCTTCCCTTCGGATCTTTCCCTCGTGTCGAGGGAAAGACAGTTGCCGATCCGTCCATGTCCATGTCCATGTCCATACACAG
Source organism: Penicillium canariense (assembly GCF_028826845.1). Taxonomy (NCBI): domain Eukaryota; kingdom Fungi; phylum Ascomycota; class Eurotiomycetes; order Eurotiales; family Aspergillaceae; genus Penicillium; species Penicillium canariense. The sequence continues at coordinate 4,035,474 of NW_026622728.1, read as the reverse complement.
AGACATGCAATGCACCCAAACGGTCCGGCCGACGATCTCGACCAAAGAATCCCTGTGACGTCAGATAACATGTCCCCATTGCGCTGCCCCGTTCATGCCCTTCCTGCCCTTCCTGCACCTTGACCGACGGGGAATTTGGACCTCGGGTCTGGCCCTGGCCCCGGAAACGCCCTCCAGCCCCGGGGACGCGCCATGGAGCGGCAGGGCGCCGACTGCATTGCCCCTGGTCGCGCCGTCTCGGCCGGTCCTCGGCGTGGACGGCGATACAACCGTGCTGCAGCTGCGGTCCTGCGGATGCATGACCTGCGTCCCCCCGAGCCGCTAATGCGTGTGAGCGAAAGAGTACTGCATGGTGATGGTGGGTGGTGCGTGGGCGATATGCCTTTCTAGAACTCGGAACTTGGGCGTGCAGGGGATGTTTAGTCCGTATGTGGAGATGTACGATAGAGTGCAGGGCTGGGCAGAGGGCTTGGTAAGCCTGCATCGTATCGTGCAGCGCAGCGCAGACGGGTTCGTTCTCCCGCGAGTCTGCAGGGTGTCTATACGTGCTGTGCTCTGCATTATATATATCGAGTTATATGAGTATGGCCCCGGCGAACGGCCAGATTCCGATGATGGGTGATGGTCAAGGGCTCTAATATGCCGGGGCTGAATATCGTACGAACATGGCCGCTATGTCGAGCCGGGGGTTCTATTCGCGATCGTGATTTGTGATCGTGATCGTGGCCTGTAGACAATCGAGATCTCCGATCTCACGAGGCTGGAACGGGAAAGCAGGCACATGGGCTCAGCAAAGAAGACGTGCATTTCCTGCCTGGCTGTGCTAGTTTTCCTCTTTTGCCTGGCGCTGTTCCGGACAAGCTAAATTAAGAATAATCTCCTCCCCCCCGGCGCCAATTGACCTGTCACCAACCCAATCTCAGCCCTATGCAAATCCCCCATCCAAGCCAAAAAAAAAAGGGCTCATCACCCAGACTTGGCATTCGAGCAATCCAATGCAATCCCAAGACCAGCCAGTTAAACGCTAAACGCCAGACGCCAGATGCCAAGGGCCAAGCTAAACTGCGCATATCATGCCCCCCATCTACTCAGCAGGCCGCCATCGCCAACCCGCCGGATCGAAGCAAACCTCAAAGTCCACGCCCCCAAACAGCCCAATAGCCCCATACAAATCAAAATCCCCCTCCAGCCCGCCCACCCCACCAGACTCCTCATCCATCTCCTCATGCAAGTCCCAACCACCCGCCAGGGCCCCATCCCGGGTGAAAAACACATCCACCTTGCACGTCTGCTTGGCGCCAAACATGGCATCCGCCAGCGCCAACGGATCCTCCGACGGCGCCATCGTCATCCCAATCCCCACGGTCTCGCCAACCCCAAACGGCGCGGTGAAGTCGCGCCCGCCCCACGAGTCATTCACAAACCGACACCCATCGTCCGAAAACACCCCCAGACTCCCTCGCTCCCACCCGGGCGAGCGCCACGCCGGATAGGGCTGTGCGGCAAAGCCCAGCGCCAGCCCGCTGGCATCGCCGCCCGGCCCGGCGCGTAGCCCGCGCAGCGTCACCTCAAAGTAGATCGTTTTGCGCTTCTCCGTGACGAAAGGCGAGTCCCGCGCGGCAAAATATAGCGGGAGATGCGTGAGCACGCAGCAATCGCCGTTGCGGTCGACGGTGCGGCCGAGCCAGCGGCCAGTCGCCGTGGAACCAAGCTCGCCGGCGAATTCGCGCTGCTGGACGGGCCGTAGGTCGTGGGTTGCCACGGCGGTGTAGACGGTGGATGACGGCATCACGGGTACCCAGAGCGGCGTGGAGTCGCAGAAGTCATGGGCGCGCTGGGCGTCGTCGCTGGAGGCGTTGCCTGTGCCGGAGCTGAAGTGCCCAGAGATGGGCGGTGGTGGGAAGACTGATGTGTCGGGGACGGCTTCCTGCCAGTTGTGATATGGCGGGGGGTCGCCCGGCGGGTATTGATCTCGACGCTGAGGCGGCGGCTGGGCCAGGTCCTGTTGCGGCTGATTCTGGGGTATTCCGCGCGAGCTTGATATCCCCGATGATGCTGCTTGGGAATCGTCGTAGCTTGGTGGTGCCTCTGGGATTCTACGGTTGGCCATGGCCTTGGTTGTTCGTGCCCGAACGAGTTGTGGCTGCTCTGTCGTATCAGTGGCTCAAATCCGCCGGGGGGCTGAAGGCTGAACGGTGTCCAGGTGATGGTGCTATGCGGATGGGGAATCCAGCTGGGCTTGGATAAGGTTGTCGTGTCTCCATCTGGTGCCAAGCGGGGACTGTGCGGGTACGAGCCGTGGGTGTCGTCCACCAGAATGGAGTAGTCGATGTTGGCTCCGTGGTATTTGGGTTTAGTCGTTCACGGGGGCTGTTGTGCGTGGTTGCAGTTAACTTCGAGACTTGACGGTGCGAGATGCACGGCCGCAGTGCATTTGCAATCCAGTCAGCGCTGACAGGCGCGCCGGGGGCTGGCCCTAAGGGATCGCGAGCATCTCCCATGATTCCAACCCAAGTATAAAGGCTGTCGCCGCGGTTCCCACGCTCGCATCTGTTTCGGAGCAGTCACAAAGAAATGAGAAAAGGGGAAAGACCGGCAGGCTAAGAATAGTCGGGCTGCAGGTCTCAGATGGGCCCGGGCTGCAGTCAATTCCAACAGCCGATGCAACACACCCAGTGGCGAGTTTGGAATTTTGCTCTTCGATTCCGACTGCTGTTCAACCTCCAACCTTCGCCCTGCTGGGCCTCCGTTGGGCTCCACGGATCTCACCAGGGGTTGCTCTTGTACCGCTGCACTCACCGCGGTACTGCTCACGGTCGCCGGGCACTCCCCAAAGCTTGGTGCACTTCACGCGCCCGCCGATGCCTCCGCGTGTTCTGGGAATTGGAAGAGTGGAAGCACCATGGCAGACGATTCTCGTCAGCCCTGCAGGCGACGTCGATCCTCCATCTCCGAGCGCATCCAGCGTGCGCTCCACGGCGATCGGTCCGACAAGGTACGTAGTGTACCCACCAGTATAACCATCTCTGGACTAACGGGGTCAAAGAAACACCAGCGCTTCACATCAGGCTACAATACCGCGCAGCAGCAGGGCAGTCAGTCGCAGGTACAGCCTCAGACTCGAGACGGGACGCTTCCCCAGGCCGAGGCAGCCAACGCCCACGACACTTCAGCAGGCTTCTCGCTGCAGGATGAAACGGTGCGTAGCTCGCGCACATACTCGTCACAAACCTCTCGTCTGCCTTCGACAAGTACACCCGGCTCGAGCCCCTCGGTTCGACCAGTACGCTCCAAGGACGAAGAGACAGCACTCCAGCACCCAGCGACGCCGGAAGCGAAGAAGAAGCTCAAGGATGAGGACAATACCATCTGCTCCTCGCCCACCTGGAAGGACACCGTCCACCAAGAGAGGCGAGCCACCAAACGACTGGAAACGGAGAGAAAAGACCTGGAGAAGCGTCTGATTCAGCTGGAAAAGTCCCAGGCCAGACTGGAAAGTGGCATTCATGAGAGAAACTCTCGGCGCTTGACGAAGAAGCAGCCCCTGGACGGCTCCCAGCGATCTTCCAGTGCCAATTCCGACAGACCTCGGTCAGCGAGGTCTTTCACAGCTTTCTTCTCGGGATCCCGACGGTCATCCCAATCGCGAGCCAGCTCTGCGAGTGGCAACGACCGGCGCCGCTCTTCTGATAGTGGCTATCAGGCTGAAGGAAGCCCCCCTACTCTACCGCTATTGTTACCGGAGCGATTTGGCACTGCGGTATCTCGAGAGCTGGCAACTCGACATGGAACAACGCTCATCCCGACTCACCAGCTGCAACACTCCCCTCGCCCATTGCACCATACCCCAGCCAAGTCGGACGATCTTCGAGAGAATTGGAAGATGGCGGAGGCGTGGCAGAAACAGAACGGTGGCTGGGAATCGGGCGATAATCTGACCAGCTACCAGGAGGACCTGGGTGCGGCGGCTGGTGCTCATCCAGTCGCTGATACCTTCCGGGGGAGAGACAACCCTCACCCGTACACGCCACCGACCCATCCTCCTCCTGGGGACCTCGACCGCGAGAGGTTCACTGCGAGTCTTAGACACGAAAGAAAGGTCTCGGAGACAGCCCAGCCTCCGGTTTCTAGGACTCCACAGGGCACCGCAGCAGACCTTTCAATACCGCGGCTTATGCGAAAGTCTCCACAAAGCCAGAGCCATCCGCAGTCTGCTGAGCCTTCTTCTACCCGAGTGGCCACCGCTCGCCAACTGAATGACCTTGCACATGCACACCCGGAGAGCGCACAGAGTCCATCCAACGTGAAAGTGCTTCCCCTCTCTGCTTCTGTGCCTGGGAACTCGATCGGCGCCGTACCCAAGAAACGCCGTGGTGATCCCAGTCTACACGTGCATCAAAAGGGATACAAGTCTTCTCCTTTGTCACTGAATTCTTTTACAACCAACGACATTGACTGGAAGAAAGAGGGCAAGACGCCCGCGGCCCCAACGCCACCGCGCTATAACTATGAGCTTGTGCCGCAGCCCCTTCGGGTAAACAACTATGACGAGCCCCGGGGACGGAATCGACAGCATCCATCTACTTTACCATCAGAGATGGTTCAGACCCAGGCTAAGGAGAACACTCGCGATGACCACCGACAGTCGCTCAAGGGCCCGATAGATATCCCGGCTGGCAATGTCAAACCTCACCAGCAACGGTGGAATCCCAGACCCATGGCCTTTGACAAACCACAGCCAATAACAGCAGACGTCCGGCCTCCTTCGACTGTAATTCCCCCACAGAAACATCCAGGCCGGCAATCCGCACTCTCGGAGAACTCTCCTTATGGCCGAACAGGCAATGAGAGCCAACAGATTCCAACTATCCTGACGACAAAGGCACCCGCCACGCGCTCGCAGGAACTCGTGCCCTGGGCTCATCATTTGGCCACTGAAATGCCGGGGAGTATCTCCTCACCCAATGTGTTGAACGGCCGAGGCCACAGTCGCTCCTCGTCTGGTGCTTCCAGCTATGACACCGCCGACGAAGAAGTCCTCGACACACCCAACCACCCAGCGGATCGAAAGGGACATTCTCACACCATGCCCCCTCGTGAGCCCACCCGCCCATCTCCGCCTACGCAATACTCTCCTCCCCCGACGAGAGAAATCCAAATCACCCCGCCTAGCCTGTATGGCAACCCACCTGTCGCCCGAGACGGCGTGATAGCAATGATGCGGCGGACTCCGGTCCAGGAGGTAACGCAGCCCCAGCAAGACCAGCTCGTCGCCAAATTATTCGTCATCTGCTGCCACTGCCGGTTCTGGCACGACCTCCCGTCCGAACTGTACGCCACACTCGCCTGTTCCGAGCGTCTCCCATCCGAGTCCCGTCTCGTCCGCACGTTTCCGCGTCGGAGCTCACTCGGCCGCCGCACTTCGCTTCGAAAGTCTGTCTTTGGGGGAATTTCTGCGGACCAGGCGGTGCGGCGCTTGTCCAGAGGGAAGCAGGGTTCCTCGGCTCATATGCAGATTGCCAAGGGTGGTGCCCAGTCTGGAGAGCCTGCTCTGGCTCAGGTGGCCCCTCTGCAGTGCTGTTGGTGTGGTCATAGTATGACGAGGTCCTGCTGTCAGGGATGGACGACTCTTGTGCAGATGCGCGAGAGGCACCACTAGATGTGTGGTGCATGATGCATAGGGCTGGCGCTGGTGCTGGTGCTGGTGCATGGTTTCTTACTCGATGAAAATACGACTTTGATGACCTGAGCGATGCTATCGGTGATGAGCAATGGCATCACGAATGGACTTGATCTGCTGACCCACGAAACCACTGATCGCGAGGATGAGCACTGGACTGGAATGGAATAGCGAGCATCAGCATGAGCGTGGGCGCGGGCGTGGGCGTGGCCATGGCCATGAATGCTATAGTTTCTTTTCTTCATTCCTACATTCTCCCTTTCTTCCAGGTTCTTTTTCTCCTTCTCTACGCCGTGCAGTCCGTGTGGTAACACGAAAGAAAAAATTTCCATTTAGGTTCTACTAATATTCACACCAATGATTTTCAACTGAGACGCGCCTGCCTTGCCAATGCACTATTCGTTCCGGGTTCAGCCCTCGGAGCTTGATATTGTGTATTGTATATACGGAGTAGAGCTAGTGGACAACTCCATCGCTTGGGAATGTCTGCATCTGCAGGCTGCTGGGGTACATCACCTCCGCGTCACGTCCGTAACTTCGATCCGCTCAGCTCCCGAGAAGCGCCTGCCAGCCGTGCAGGAGACACGGGCCTCATACCGTCTCGTAATATGGGATTGCTTGCGGAAGGGGATCTTCAAGCGTGGTCCTGGTTCTACCTTGACAACTTCCTTCAATGGGTTGGCGGGCATTGTTTGAACCATGACTCGAGAGGAGGACCCATACATGTGAGGGTTGAGTTATGACCAGGATAGAATTGCGAGATACAAAGTACACATCTACAGTAGACAACATCCTACACGCAGCACAAAATACGAATACCAAACGACAAAACCTGGATGAAGCTCAAGGGCAGGTAAAGACGCGTGCATCTCGCCGTGAGAAAAAAAAAAAAGGGATTTCAAGTTATGAAGTTTCCAAGATCGTCAATCCAAGCGGTCATAGGACACAAGAAGAAGGTAAAAATAGAAGATAGAAAACAAAGATTCTTGGAAGACGTGAAGAGGGCCGTTAGGAAAGGCAAGAAAATATGGGTCAAAAGTAAAAGGGTATAGGCATCAAGAAGTCGGTGGAATCATCACAATAACCGTGATCGTTGAGAATGTGGGGGAAAAGGAGGAAGTGGGAAAAAAGGTGCATCGGAAGAATATGTAGGAAGAATGGAGAATAGAAAATAAGAAAATAGAAAAACGGTTGGGTGTTCAACCCAAAGACTTCCCAGGACATGGGGCATTGAACAATAGGATGTTGGCGTCCGTCATCCACGACAGTGTTCTCTGTGCGCGCTAGCCAGCGACTAGGCCAAGCTGCGCTGCGGATCCTCAAGATCCGATCCCGGCGCGTGCTGTAAGCGCACACTAAAACGTAGCGCTGCCGCCTCCTAAACAAGTAGCAGACCGGCAACCGCAACCACACCGGCCGCAACCGCGCCAGGCAGCTGGCGCGCCGCAGCACCGGTGGCAGGCGCAGAGCTCGACGCGGGAGCAGCAGCAGTCTCAGTAGTGACCTCGACGGCGGTCGAGGTGCTCTTGACCAGCGGAGTCGAGCTGGGGGCGCGGCTGAAGGAGGCGCTCGAGGAGAGGGGAGTGCTGGTGGGCGTGACAGTCGGCGTGGGCGTCACGGTGGAGGTAGGTGTTGGGGTCGGGGTCGACGTGGGAGCCGTGTAGCCAGATGGCACCAGAGTCAGGGTACGGGTCACGGTGGGCGCCGTGGCGAGCGCGAGAGGGGCCAGGGCCGAGGCCAGGAGAAGGAGAGCCTTGGTGAACTGCATTGTGGATTGGACTGGATTTGTGGGTGGGTTGATGGGTTGAGTAACTCCGTTGTTTACGTGTGTTGATATTGGGAGTCGAGGTGGGTGGGTGATCCGGTAAAGAGAGTGTATGGAGCTGGGAGAAAAGAATGCGACAGCCCGTGCCTGGAGGAGAAGGAGTGGGGATCAAAAGAATGACACTGCTTCAGAAAAAGACAGGAGAGGTTGAAGAAGGGAAGACGGTGAGGGCGTGCGAAAGGGAAAGGGACAGAGGAAATGACGGCCCAACTTTGAGGGGCCGCTTGGCTTGTTTAGGGCTAGCGCGCGACGCTGTAGACGTAACCCGCGCAGCGACCGGCGGAATGCGAGGCTCCACTCGGGCGCTGGAACCATGGCGGGCGTTGATCGTTCATTAAATTTATGGAGACTTCAAGATAAAGTCATGGGGCAGATTGCTCCCATGAACAGCTATGGTACAGGGGTTTTCACGAAGGATATTAGAGCATCCCCAGGCAGGGGAGCATACAAAACACAAAAGCCATCCCAGTCATCGACCGTCGTCTATCCCAAACGCTCGTCAGATACGCAAAGCTTGGCAAGCAACCAGCTGGAGCCCAAGAGCAGAGCGAGCAGAGCAAGCAGAAAAGGAGCAAAGTGAAAAAAAACAAAGCTCGCTGGGTCATAAAAAATACAATCATACAAAGCTGTCGTCGTCCGTCATTGCTGGCCCGACTTCTAGACGGACCACACAGCCGCAGCAACCACTGCCACCGTCACCCAGTATCCGCTGGCATGCACCAAGGTCACTAAGGGGCCCGAGGCCCGCGAGGTGGTGCTCGAGGAGGAGCCATCGGCGGCGGTGGTGCCGTTGGCCAGGGTGCCATTAATATAGATCCCCTCGGTTCCGTTCACATTGACCACGCGCACAGCGGAGGTATTGCGCGGTTGCGTGCCGTTAAACAGGGACTCGTAGTAGGTACTGTTGTTGTTATCGTCACAACCGCACTCCTGGTCTTTCTCGCACAGGCACGTTACGGGCAGCGACTCGTTCTTGTGAGTGTTCTCATCCTGGTAGTAGTACGGGTGGTGATAAGGGTAGGAGTAGGCCCCTGCGAGCCAGATGCCGGGGAAGAACGCCAGCGCTGCGACGGGTAGCAAGAACGGCGTGATGCCCGACGAGGACCGCGCGCCGGCCGAGTAGGGGGTCCTGGCGCCGCCGGCATAGTAACTGGTGGGGCCGAATATGTTAGCATCTGTCATCGTATTCGTAGAACTGCCCCGTCCACATTCCTGGCCAGGATGATGCTCCCCTGATGTTACGGCCGGGAAAGCCAGAAGGGGGTGCAATGGGAAGAAAAGCCGGAATCATACCTGCCGCCGCCATAGGATGGGGATACCCCAGAGCCTCCGCTAGAAGAACCGCCTCGGTTGCTGGAACCACTGGAGGAGCCACTGCTGCTGGAACCGCTTGAGCTGCTTCCACTGCGGCCGCCACTGCTTCCTCCGCTGCTGCTTCCGCTGCTGCTTCCACTGCTGCTTCCACTGCTGCTTCCACTGCTGCTTGATCCAGCCCGTCCGCCACCGCCGCGCCGCTTTTCGAGATCCACCATGTCCGTATCGACCGGAGCGGCATCTGTGTCGCGCTCGATGAGGCCGGTCTGAGGAATGGACAGGGAGATCACTCCGGTGGAGCCCAGCAGCAGGAGAGCCGTCGCCCAGGTCCACTTCATGATGAGGTCAGATCTCGGATCTCGGGAAGATGGCAGGTACTTTTGGTCTGCGCGGGAATTGGAGAATCAGATGTCGAGCGGAGAGGAAAGAGAAGAGGGAAGGTGCAGGGACCAGAAGCAAAAAAAGAACAGTCAGGGTCCTGCGGCTTAAAAGGGAGACTAAACTCCACTGAACCCGCCGCGCCCAGGCCCAGTTGGAGCGGAGCGGCAAGCACCGCCCCCCAACCGTGCGAAATACGAGAGAGAAGCGTGACAAACAGGCTCCGACGTGGGCTCCGCCACCATTTTCTTCCGATGATGTATTTAATGCGGCACCACGTGGGCCCTGGCAGGTCTCTGCACTTCCCAAGGCGCAGATGATTAGGTAATGCCACTCTGCAACTACAGTGTATGTACGGAGACCCTCTGTAACAAGATCTCTGTCTTTACTCCGTACAAGAGTCCAACTGGTCCCCAGACTGATCGGGATCGGCACCGACCTGGCAATGACGGCATTTCAAGACCCTTGCACGACTGTTCGTCTCCTGTTCGGATTTGGTCATGAATAATGATCGCGAATCATTATGGTCCCCAAACGGCCAATGGATCTAGATACACCCTATCATCAGCATCCACGGCCCTGGCAGTCGCCATCATCTCTCCCTGAGACGTCAGAGTATTCCTTCTTTGCCTCGATTCGGGCACACAGGCACATTCGCCCCAAGCCACGTTCCGTTCTTTGTTGGCTCCAATGAAGCATCAGCCACCCTTAAGTGGATCCAGACGAGGCTGAGCTGGATGTCCACCCCTTTAATCGGCTGAAGGGCTTAGTAAGTGGTGGGGAACGAGGACTTGCTGCGGGCGGCGCATGGCGGACCCCTGGTCGCATTGTTGACCGACTTTTGGGACGGCGGGGAGCAGCAGAAGCAGTGACACATTCCAGATTTCATCTGGGTGAGGGTCAGAAATCTTGAGTTGGAAGATGGCAGGGAGACTCCCGAGTATTCTAGCTGCTATACGGAGTAGACACTCTCGACACTCTCGACACTCTCGACACTCTCGACACTATCGATGATAGTCTGATCGCGTAGTTCCACATGCGAACGCCGGCTGATCCTCGGTCGGCGCCTTCACTTTCGGGCACCCAACCGGCCAAATGAACTTCCCCAATGGGAAATTGGGGAACCCTCAAACCTCCTTCCGTTCAACCACCACCGGCTATTCCTTCTTATCCAGTCCAGCGCCATGGTGCGCCCGAGGGGTCTCTCCAACTCCTCCTCCGTCTCCTCTGTTCCCGACCAGGATCAGGTATGCCGCATCCTCCTCCCATGCCCCTGGGCAAGCACCCCCCCCCCAAACACCCCCCCCCCCCCCCCCCCCCACCCCCTCACGGCGCCCGCGTTTAATTCAGTTTCTCTGGCTAGGAACTGGGGAGCATGTATGATTACCTCGCCAAGGTGATCCTGCTCGGCCCCAGTGGTGCTGGGAAGTAAGTGACACAATCTCCCCGGAACAGGGTCTGACCAAGATGGCAGAAGGGAGGTCGGGCATGTGCTAATCGTTGGCCGCAACGTCAATCAGGTCCTGCGTGCTACACCGTTTCGTGATGAATGAATGTACGACCACCCTTTAAGCCGCGCTCTTCCTCGCTCGTGAGATATCTCTTGTTGACTTCCTGCCTGATCCCCCCAACAGGGCGAGTACTCTCCTCGCAGACCATCGGCGTCGAATTCTCCTCCCGCATCGTCAAGCTCGGCACGGGCTCGCGCCGCAGGCGTATCAAGCTCCAGCTCTGGGATACCGCCGGCACCGAGCGCTTCCGATCCGTCTCCCGCTCCTACTACCGCGGTGCCGCGGGCGCCATCCTCGTCTACGATGTCTCCTCCTTCGCCTCCTTCGCGGCGCTCCCGACTTTCCTGATGGATGCCCGTGCCCTGGCCTCGCCGAATCTGACCGTCTTACTGGCGGGGAATAAAGCAGATTTGGCCGATACGACCACTTCCGCCGATCACCCCGATGATGCGGGCCGACCCCCACCCACCCCGTCTAGTACCTCGAGTAAACAGTCGTCAATGCCCTTCGATGCAGGCGGCTCCGTGCGCTCAACCAATTACCTGGGTCCGGGGACGAGAATGACTGCGTCCTTCGCGGAAGGCCGCGAGGTCAGCAAGGAGGATACGGCGCGGTGGGCCGCGCAGTCAAATATCCCCGTGGCAGTCGAGGTGTCCGCTCTGACGGGCGAAGGCGTGGAAGAGGTCTTCCAGCGGTTAGCCCGCATCATTCTGACCAAGATCGAGCTCGGCGAGATTGACCCGGACGACCCGCAGAGCGGCATTCAATATGGTGATGGTGGTCTGTACGGCCACGGCGCCAGCGATGCCTCGAGTATCAGAAGCCGAGCTACGCTCGATGAGAATGCGTTGCCGCTTCACCGGTCATCGCGCCGCCGAGGCCGGCCCAGCTCCGGCTGGAAGGGCGGCATGAGAGAGTGGGAAGATGTTTTCCGCTTAGGCGGTTCTTCGTCACGGAGAAATCGAGGATGTTGTTAGACGCCTCGATCGCCTGGATTCAGTACTGGATTTTGATTTTGGTTTTTTGGTTTTTTGGTTTTCTTTCACCCTCTCTTTCGCTCGATCCCCGCACGATACCCCCTCTTCTGACGTTCGTTCTCTGAGATTTCCTTTCGACAGATGCTTCATTGAATGCATATTTCCTTGTTGGCCCCCTGTACATTGCCTAGATGCCCCTGGGGCAATCTATACTTTTCTTCCTGGTACACTTGCTGCTTTTGTTCTTTTTACGCCATCATAGAAACCGAGAATGTGAACATGGGACAACCATGTCAAGACTAGTGGGACGAGACCTTCGTCCCAGAACCCCCGAGGCATTCGCTCTTTAGAACAATCGGAAACATTCCAAGGAATCTCTACGGTGGCTTCAACATCATGAACCGATCACTGTGCTGACTAAACTGTAAGCCAGTCACTTCAGTTACTCTAATGCTCATGAATTCTGATTCACATTGGAGACCACTTTGTATGCTCAATGTATCAACGAATCACCCCGTCTCGCTCACTTCATTTCTTGGGAAGGGTAGCTCTTCTTCCCTTGTATTATTGTGCCTATCGCGCCGGTTTCCTTGTGTATCCCCGGACAATGGACAGTCAGCAGCACCCCTAGCCAACCGGGGGCCTTGATGGGTCTTCTATATGACAGCCGAGAAAGAATACCAGAGCACTTGTTTGCCGTTGACAAGACATCATCTAAATCTTTTCATCGAAACATTTCAGGTAGTTGCAAATTATCGAGGCACCACTCTACGGAGTACATGGGAAACATGACAATTTCGGAGAGGTCGCTATTCCTCACCGGAAATATGTAGCTCGATTAAAGGACGACATAGCATCTCGCCAATGATCTTTGTATGATTTCCGTTCCATCATTATCTCATTTCACATCTCGGAAGCCCTCAGGAGGGCCAGTATCGCTCCATGAACCAACCCAGAATCATAGCCAAGGGCATTCTTTCTTTTTCCCTGCGCACTTTTTTTTTTTTAACTGTCAAAACCAGCAATCAGGGTCTTGATGCCCTTGCCGGCCTTGACCTCCTTGAACGCGCTCTCGGCTTCCTCGAACTTGACCGTGCCCGTGATCAACTTCTTCACATCCACCTTGCCGGACGAGACCAGCCCGACGGCAAGTTTGTAGTCGCCGCTGCCGTAGCGGAAGCTGCCCCTCAGCGTCAGCTCCTTCGAGCAGGCCGCCATGATCGGAAAGTGGATCTCGCTGCGGCCCATGCCACCCTGCACGTACGTGCCGCCGTTGCGGAGGACGTGGATGCCGGTGTGGACGGAGGGTTCAGCGCCAGAGGCGTCAATGGCCACGTCGGCACCAGCGCCGAGGTCGTTCTCCTGGCGCAGTCGCTCGGCGTTCTCGATCGCAGATACCTTGGACGGCATGAAGGTCGACGTGGTCGCGTACTGCTTGGCAAAGTCCAGCCGTGGCTGCTGGATGTCCACGGCAATCACCTTCGAGGCCCCAAAGGCCGTCGCCACCGCGCAGCACAGCAGTCCCACAGGGCCGGCGCCAAACACCACCACGGACTGCCCGGGGCTGACCTGTGCCTGACGCACGATGTGCACTGCCACGCTCAGCGGCTCCATGAGCGCGCCCTCCTGCAGTGAGAGATGCTCCGGCAGCTTGTAGCAGAAGTCCTCCGGGAGGACGTAGTATTTGGCCAGCGTGCCGTCATAGGGCGGGGTGGCGGCGAAGGCCATGTTCTCGCAGAGGTTGTATTTGCCGCCCTTGCAGGGCTCGCACCGCCGGCAGGAGATCCCGGGCTCCATTGCGACGCGGTCGCCCACCTTCAGCGTTGTCACAGCCGAGCCAACCTGGCTGATAACACCGGCGGACTCGTGACCGAGCACCATCGGCTCCTTGACGACGAATTGTCCGATCGAGCCGTGTTCCCAGTAGTGCACCTAGTTCCCGAGTGTTGCCCATCGGTCAGCTTCTGACGAGCTTTCTTTCTCTTCCCCGCGCACCTCGAATGGGTGCCCTGCATTTCGTGGTACATACATCGCTGCCGCAGATTCCGGTGTACTTGACGTTGATGAGGACATCGTGAGGGTTCTTCAGTTCGGGGACGGGGCGATCCTCAAATTTGACCTGGTGGATGCCCTCCAGGACAAAGGACAAGTTCTATTGCGGCGTTAGCAGCGGGTGTTCCCATTGTGGCGGTGGGAGGCGGGGCAGCATATAACCCGTACCTGGGCCGTCGCGGTAGAAGTCATGATGACGGAGACGAAGGAGCGGGAAGACGGAGAAGGCGAGCAAGAATATTGGAGAGAAGGGGGACTGGATTAAAAAGGACCGGAACAGAACAGAAACCAGGGAGACTCTGGATATAAATAGGCAAAAAAGCGAGGAATGGACCGAGCTGAGCTCCCCGCAAGTCTGTTTACCGCATGGGCGACCTTCGGGTGGATCCAATGGGGATTTTAACCGCGGGGGACTTTACCCGATTTTGCCTCAAAGCGAGATCCACGAGTCCATTATTATGAGGTCGGTGAAACAAGATGTCACTGCGACGCCACTGGACGGTCCACCTGACCTGAGCTGTTTCGATCCGGAGTTTGGTGGCACTGTGTACTGTACAGTTGGAGTTGGAGTTGCAGGGGGGGGCCGATAACTTCGCTGCCGTCGCAGTATAGTCGCAGTATACACCCGATACTCCGCTGTCCTAGCCAACGTCTCAATGGGGCCGATAGGAGCAGAGGAAAGCTGCTTGTCCCTGGTCAGCCACCACTAGCATCCCTCCGAGCTACACGAAGCCTGCCGCGGCCTCGCAGCCCAGACGCACCCCGTCCGACCCGGCCGAGAGTTGGGGCCGTGCCACGCCAAGCCCGTGCCAGCTGCGAACTTGCTCTCCGTCCGCTCGAGCTGGAACTCTTCACCATCACCAGCCCGCCATGGTCCGCCCACACAGCACCGCCCTCCGCGGGGCACTACGCACCGTTCAGTCGCGCCCGTCACCAGGCCTCACACACCAGAGACTCTTCGCCGCCGCCGCCCGATGCCGCACCAACGACAAGCAGCAGTCGTTCAAGAGCCAGCTCTATGAGAGCACCCAGCAGCGGCTGAAGCGCGAGCGCGCCGAGCAGGAGCGCTTCGCCCAGTACCAGACTCAGTCCTCCGGCGGCCGTTATGCTGCAATGATGTTCGGTATGCTCGCAACCCTGGGACCCCGGTTGCGCTCATCGTCTGGCAAGGCGAACGTTGCTAACTTGCCTGTCGCTCCATAGCGCTGGTCTTTTTCTCGTCCGGCGCATACTACCTCGGATCCCTCAAGCCCGCCGCCCTTCCCACCTCATCCACCACCTCCCTCGCCGACCTCGAGCCCCCCAAGCACAATGTCTCCCAGTCCAACCTTCAGGCGGCCTGGTCCGACTTCGTCGACATCCTCGGCAAAGAGAATGTCTCGACGGCCCCCGAGGACCTCGACACCCATGCCGGCTCCGACTGGTCGTCCTACCCCCGCAAGGCGGACGAGACACCCTTCCTCATCCTCTACCCCGCCTCGACCGAGGAGGTCTCCCGCATCATGAAGATCTGCCACCAGCGCCTCATCCCCGTCACTCCGTACTCCGGCGGCACCAGCTTGGAGGGCCACTTCGCCTCCACGCGCGGCGGCGTATGCATCGATTTCCGCCGCATGAATCGCATCTTGGACCTCCACAAGCATGATTTAGATGTCGTGGTCCAGCCCGCCGTGGGCTGGGAGGACCTGAACGAGCAGCTGGCCCAGGACGGGCTGTTCTTCCCCCCGGACCCGGGGCCCGGGGCCATGATTGGCGGGATGGTGGGCACCGGGTGCTCGGGCACGAATGCCTACCGATACGGTACCATGCGCGAGTGGGTTCTCTCGCTAACGGTCGTCCTGGCGGATGGAACCGTCATCAAGACCCGCCAGCGACCGCGCAAATCCAGTGCCGGCTATGACCTGAACAAGCTCTTCATCGGCAGTGAGGGCACGCTTGGTCTGGTGACCGAGGCCACCCTCAAGCTGACCGTGAAGCCGGCGAGTCAGAACGTGGCTGTCGCGAGCTTCCCCAGCATTCAAGATGCCGCCGAGTGCGTCACCCATGTCGTGGCGGCTGGCATCCCCGTTGCCGGCGTCGAGATTCTCGACGACGTGCAAATGAAGTGCATCAATGCGAGCGGGTACACCAGCCGCGAGTGGAAGGAGTCCCCCACCATCTTCTTCCGCTTCACCGGTACCCCCGCCGCCGTCAAGGAGCAGATTGGTATGGTGCAGAAAATTGCCTCAAAAGCTGCTAGCAAGTCCTTTGAGTTTGCCCGCGGCGAGAAGGAGATGGATGAGCTGTGGAGCGCTCGAAAGACCGCCCTGTGGAGTGTCATGGCGATGCGCAACAACCCCGAGGACCATGTCTGGACCACCGATGTCGCGGTCCCCATGAGCAGACTGCCAGATATCATCGAGGCTACAAAGGCCGATATGACCAAGAGTGGCCTCTTGGCTGGTATCTGCGGCCATGTGGGTGATGGTAACTTCCATGGTAAGCTATATTCCACGCCCTTGAGAAGGGGGTAAACAAACTCGCTGCATCCTTGGCAACTATAATCTAACTCCCTTTCCAGCTATCATCCTGTTCAGCGACAAGGAGAAGAAGGTCGCCGAGGGCGTCGTCCACCGCATGGTCAAGCGTGCCGTCGAGATGGAAGGCACCGTGACGGGCGAACACGGCGTCGGCCTCGTCAAGCGCGATTATCTTGCCCACGAGCTGGGCGAGTCTACCGTGGATGCCATGCGCAGGGTAAGTCCAAAAACAGAAGATCCTGTATCCTCTACCTGCTACAGCAACAAAAATTAACATTCTGGTGGCGTACTCTAGCTAAAATTGGCCTTTGACCCTCTCTGCCTGCTCAACTGCGACAAGGTCGTTCGTATTGAGCAGCCCGCGCCGGGCGAGGTCAAGGAATGGTGAATCCGTCCTGGCCGTCTCCTTGCTCTTACGAGCCCGTAGGTGTCTAGACTACACCAGAAATGGACCCGGGGCCGTTCTAATCCGAACCTGAACCTGAGCGGCGCCGGTGGTGATGGTGTCGGCGGCGACGCCGCTCGTCATCGCTGCCACTGCCGGACCCAGACCCGCCGCTGGAGCGTCGCTCATGGTGAGGCCGGCGCTCGACGATGTCAACGCTGCCGCTGCCGCCGAAGCTCTGGCCACAGTTCTCCTCGCGCGGCTGATAGCTCGGTCGCTCATATCCCCCCTCGTATCCTCCGCGCGGCGGTGCTCCATAGCCGGACGAGTACTCTCTGTTATAGCAGTGTGATCAATACCATATACCGATGTACAAAGCAAGAACAAAAGGATCTCTAGATATCTGCATATCTGGATCTCTAGATTTGGAACTTACTGTTCAACTCTTCCGCCGCCGAAGCTGCTCTGCTGCACAGTCTCGTAGGTCGACTGGGGTGCTCCATAGTCGTAGCGCGTCTCGGTCCGCTGGTACTCGGTTCGGCCGGACTCATAGGTTTGCCGGCTCTCTTGCTGGTAGTAACCTCCATTGTCCTGCTGGGACTCCCGATACTCCTCGCGTCGGTAGCTCTGGACCGGAGGAGGGTTGGGAGGGTAGTCGTTGCGAGAGTAGTCGCTGCGATATTCCTCACGGGCATAGTCATCATTACGGAGGGCGGGCGGCTCGCTGTATGCGGTCGAGCTACTAGACTCCTGTTGGGGGTAGTCATTGCGGGAGTAGTCGCTGCGGTACTCATCGCGACCATAGTCATTGCGAAGCGCAGGGCGTTCGCTGTACGTAGACTCGCTCTGATGCTCGTATCCTGCCCGAGGGGGCGGCGGCGCATGGCCAGATGACGGGGTTTCGTACTCTTCGCGGCGCTCATGGGGCCGGTGACGATGCTCGTGCTCTTCATCGTCACGACAGTGGCTGCGTGGCTTAGGGCTCTTCTGCCGTTGGGGGCTTTCCCGGCGCTTCGGGCTCTTTTCTCTCTTGGGACTCTTCTGTCTCTTCGGGCCGCTGCGGCCGTCGGAGCCGCCATCCTCCAGGACCATCGAGCCCACGCTACTTACGAGGCCGCCGACGAGACCACCAAGGGCGCCTCCGCCCACGGCCTGAGAAGCAAGGTTTTCGAGTCCATTGCCGCTGGGCTGGTGGTAACCTCCACCGTCACCGCCACCGCCGCCACTCTTGCCGTGTTTCTTCGGCAGAGCGAGAGGCTTACCGCATCCATGGCCGCAGTCCTGAACGCCCTCCTTGTGGTTTCGGCCCTCACGAACACCATTGCGGCTCAACTGGTCGCGAAGACCCTCACGCTCTCCTTCGCTCTTTGCACCCCACCAATGCTCCACGGTGGAGAACATGATTCCACGCATGTCAGCCGCGCCATCGTCGCCATATCTGTGCAGCGCAGGGTGATGGAACACTCCAGAGATGATTCTGTTCAGGGTACGGTCGATGTCGATGTTCTCGTCGTCCCAGCACTGCATCAGCTGCGGGACCGTCCACTTGACCACCTGCGACGCAATCTGCCCCGCTGGCTCGTTGAGAATGTTCGAGAAGTGGTCCTTGGACAGCATCGAGTGTGTGGGGTTCGATGCGTTGTCGTCGTTGAATACAATGTGCTGCTGTTGCCGGCTGGACTGGATCACTTCCGAAGAGCCCGTCTCAAGCTCCGACTTGGCCTGCTGGATGATGGGCAGGATGTATGGAGCGAGCACTGAGAACACAAAGACAGTGATCTCGTCCTGAACCTGCTCGATCAGGTCGGGGAGCACGGGGATCGTCTCAATGGCCTCGTTGATGCTCTTCAGCAGCTCGTCGTGCCACTCGAGGACGGGGTAGATCTGCTTCTGGACATTTTCCAGGTAGCGGGTCCACTCCTCCGGCTGGCGGGGGCTAATGTTCTGGCCGTTCTGGCGAGCATCGTCCGCCTTGGCCTTGAAGTCGTCCATCTTGCCCGCCTGGTCACTGCTGCTGCCAATTAGTCCACTGGGGATTTTGCTCAGCAAATCCTGCAGCATGCTATTTGAGGGCCCATCGTTCTCGGACTCCGAGATGACACCCTCCAAGGATTGGAGCTCCGACTGCTTGGTCTTGTCGGAGAACTCTCCCAGCACCGAGTGGAAGAAGTCGACGCCACCAAAAGTGCCCGTCACAATGGGATAGACCTCCTCGCGAGCTCCACGGATCTGGACCTTGGTATTGCGGCCTACGTGGGGGAAGACATCCCTCTCGCCGAGCTCGATCAGACTCAGCTCCGTGTAGTTCGAGTGAGCAGCGTAGTCCTCTAGACAATGCAGGCCAGTGCCCAGAAGTCGCAGGGCCTCGTGCAGGTCATCGTCGTTGCGAGATCGGCCGTAGCGACGGCCCAGTTCGATGGAGCGGCCCAGAACACGGCGGATGAGAGCCGCCGAGGTGTCAATGCCGACGTCTTCCGAGGCGATGTAGTTTTTCAGGCCTGGAGAAGAGTTGAGGCCTCCGGTTAGCGTCACGCTTTTAAAATACATGGAATCACCTACCAGTCCGCGTGTCAATGGACAGCTCACGCTGCTCGTCGACCGGTCCACGGAGACGGCGGTCGTAGCGGCGTGCATCATCACCCTCTGCATAGCCCAGCGGGTTGTCGATATGCTCGGTGGGCTGATAGCACCCCAGGCGCTCGGCGGTGACCTCGAATTCGCGAGTGCCATAGCTAGCAGGGGGGAACCTTTTCTTAGTCCCAACCTTTTTCTATCCTGAGGTCGGCGATAAACTTACCCAAAGCTCATGAAGCCCAGGACCCAGATGAGAATACGAATTGCCTCGGCACTGACGTGCTTGACGGTGCCGACATCAACCGCCTGACTGTAGTCACGTAGCCAGTTGCCAAAGTATACGCGCTTGACATCGAGCTTGCTGAACTTGCGTCCGCCAGCGACGCGGGCCAGGAAGAGGGTCAACAGGGTATCTTCGATATCGCCGTGGCGCCAGTTCTGCCCCTCAATTTTGGAGAGGGTGGCAATGTTGCCCGCACCGAAGCCATAGGCCTGGCCAGATATGGCAAGGATAATCAAGAGAGAGAGACATAGGCTCTGCAGCGACAGGCCCATGGTGGAAGAGGTGGAAGGAAGACGATGTAAGGCTGAAAAGATAATCAAGCTCTCAGGAGACACAAGGAGGATAAACAAAGTTCAAGTTCCGATTTCATATTATTTCAGGCCCGCCCAACCGCTTGTTGTGCCCGTCCCTCCGGTGGTGGGGGTGGGTGGCTCTGATGTGCTTTCTTGGCTCTTGGCTGCAACCCGCGTCGCCAATGGGCCGCTTGCCTCGATCGGCAGGCTTGGCGCGCCGGTCTGCCCGACGAGCAGATTCCTTGGGGTTGACATGACTGACTTTGATCTGCTGGGTTGGAAACTGGCCAGCCCTCGGACAGATCTGGCCGAAGATCAGCAAGGGCAGAGGGGAATATATACAGAGATTGGGGGGGGGGGAAGCTGCCATGGACGACACTGCGATAGGCTAGACTAGATGGAAAGAGAGGAAGAAGGGGAATCTGAATAAAATGTTGTATTGTTGTATGTTGATGTGTTGCCCACGCGCGGCAGTGAATACTCCGTACCGAGGCGGGTGTTGCCTCCGTCCGGAGGATTCAGAATGTTCCTGTCGCGCCGAGCCGTCCGCATGCGTCCCGACAGCCTCGCCCTCACCGCTCCCCGTTGCGTGGAACTCTCGCGTTTTCTGGATTTTCTGGATCTTCTCGATCTTATTGATCTTCTCGAACTCTCCTCCTGCTCAATCTTCTGGACCCCCGTCCCTCTCCGCTGCCTGGACCCTTGTCTGGGAAATCAAACCCCCCTACTCCTGCAAGGCAGACAGACTTCCACGTGAACCGGGGAAACTAGACCTGCTTATCGGATTATGCGCCCACGCAACCCACGGTCCTCAGCTTTGTGATCG
Source organism: Penicillium canariense (assembly GCF_028826845.1). NCBI lineage: Eukaryota > Fungi > Ascomycota > Eurotiomycetes > Eurotiales > Aspergillaceae > Penicillium > Penicillium canariense. The sequence continues at coordinate 4,014,857 of NW_026622728.1, read as the reverse complement.
TTTCCAAACCCCCCCCCTTCTCCGCGCTTACGCTTTCCTCCTCTTCCCCGCTTCATTGCCCCATGGTCTCGCCCTTTCGGCAGACTTGTGCATCCTCTTAACCCTCCTCCCCCCCCCCCGGCGCGACTCGCCGAGCTGGGCCTTCTGCGCTGATCCCCAGCTCACTCCACGTTCCTCACATCCCCCCGTACCCTACGGTCCTGGCGCCCGCGGCCACCATGCGCAGTGCGACTCGTTGCTAAGCGTCCCCATTCACAAGAGTTTGGAGGTCGTGGTATCCCCCATGGCACGCTCTGACAGTCAATACGGGCGGGAGCCGGCCTTCGCGGCCTCAAAGAATCGCCGGTCCACCGATTCTGCGTCACTCTCGCGCTCCAAGAGAAATATCCGGACTGGCTCGAGACCCTCGGTTATGGAGGTTCGGGGGACTCCCCATGACGGCGGGCTGGCCCCGTCACAGCTCGATTCAGATACTACTCGAGAACCCTCTCCCTTTCCGGAATACTCGGACCAATCTCTTTCCTCAGAGTCCAAGGGACGTGGCCCGATGCGATCGGCCAACATCATCCCAGGAATTTCTCCGGGCGAACGCCCATGGAACCTTGACCCAACCCACTCAATGTCGAGCATGGGTCTAACCGACTCCTCGGAGGGCCTCGACTCTCGCCCTCACAAGAGCAAGCCCATGAAACCAAAAGTACATATTAAGCCCATGCTTCGAAAGATGTCGCGCGACGATGCGGTGTCCCCGTCCATTGACCTCTCCCGCTCTTCAACCGAGCAGGAGGGCTTGGGGATTTACTTAAATCTTGAACAGGACCGGCGCCGAAGTGAATCGCTGACGGGCGTGACGTATCGTCGAACGACGTCTGGCATGCACCACCGATCCACCAGTGGGACTTCGCAGCTCTCGACCACGACTGGGTCGAGTGCGGGCAAGCAGGGCTCGCAGTATGTCTATCCCATGCGCCCGACTCCCAGAGCATACACCCCCCCGTTGAGTCAGTCGCATCAGACCTCGGGCAATGACAGCGATGAGCTGGACGATGGCAGCCCAGAAACCCAGACGAAGATGCTGCCGGATGCAGAGACTCACCGGACGGTTCGTGCTTCCTCAGGACCGGTTCCACGGCTGTCATTACAGATCGAGGACGACTCCTTCACTCGCCTCCCGGGAATCTCACAGACGAATGTCTCGGGCCGGCCGTCGTTTGGGTACTCGCGGGACAATGGAAGCATGGTGGACACTGCATCGCCCGTCTCGCGTCCCTCTCTCGACTTTGTCTTCCGAACTCGAACCAGGACCAGTACGGATCCGGTCTCGCGAGCGGCGACCATTCAGGCCGCACGGCAGGCATTCGAGGAGAAAGAAGCCGCCAAGGCTCGTCGGCTCGAGAAGCAACAGATTAAAGCCGAAGAGAGGCAGACGCGGCGCCGAGGAAAGCATAACATGTCCGGTGGCCAGGAGTCTCCCATCGGTCACTCCAGTGAAGAACTGTCTGAGAAACCGGGGGATCCCACGGTTCCCAAGCGGGCGGATACCAAACCAGTCGGCCAGCAATGGAAATCCCAATCAAAGAGCACCTGGGTGCTCTTCATGACATGGCTCCGGACTCGAGTGTTTAAATTCCGCCGACGAATGCGGAAGATGAGTTGATCCTGATTCTTTTCCATTTCTTTTCTATCTGGCCACCGGCCATCCGTGTTTATAGGCCAATCATCTAGCGATCTTGTTTCTGCGCTTTGGGCAGCCGTGCAGCTTCCAGGAGTTTCTGGACCACACAGTTTGGATTGTGGCCATGGCGTCTGGGGATTTATGAGCGATACATCTTCTTCCGAGAGTGATGTGCTTGAATTGATAGCAAATGTGTCCATTCTTCGTACTTTTCTTTTGCCAAGTGGTTCATCTGGTGGGAAACGTAGACGCGATCATGATCCCTGAACATTCGGTGGTCTCAGCTACTTTGAACTTAGGGACTAATTGGAAACAGCATTCCTGCTTGACCCAACCATACGCTCTCAACGAAAAAAATACCCGATCGATAGTCGGCTGATCGAAAGCCGATGAGCCGATCCACGCCCGAACACCGTAACTTTCCCCCAGGGAAGCGGGTCCCACGTGACCAAAGTGCGCAAGTGTTGCCTCTGCGCTGCCATCTTTCCTCACAGCTTCGCTACGGCGCACAGCAGCGACAACAAACGTCCGATAAGAGCTCCCTGCTTCTCGGGTTTCTTCTCCCCCGCCAGACGCACCTCCACCAGGGGGGAGCGTCTCTCCCGTCATGGTTTACGACTGGGCTGGGAAGCGGGACATCTGCTTCCAGATGTACATCCAGGAAAAGAAGGCCCTGGAGGAGATCATGGAATACATGAGGACTGCTTATCAATTTGCGCCGAGGTAAGCTTCCAAGCCGTTTCGATTTCTTGCCTGAGCTGCGAATTACCCATCTGATCCCCTGAGGCTAATCTTGGCCGGTTGGTAGTAAGCGTGCCTTCCAGACACAGTTCAAGCGATGGGGGTTTCCCTCGAAACAGAACCCTGCACACAAGAATGTCGAGCTCGTCGCCCGGGTCAAGGAGCTTTGGGAGCATAACACCAACCAGCGTGATATGCTCCGCATTTTGAATGATGAAGGTTTCGCGATCAAGGAGAGGGAGCTGATGCGCGTTCGCGCCAAGAACCGCTGGCTACTTCGCGTCCCCAATGGCATGAAGTCACAAATGAATGCCGACGCACGAAATACACAACCAGAGGACGAAGGACTCCTCGCGCTCCAGCAGGAAGTTTACAAGCAAGACGAGTCCTTTGACGGTGCCGACTCCATTCCTCCCGAATCCGGTGCACCCACCGCAGCGCGTTCCTCGTCGCCTGGTCTGGCGCCTGAAGTTGTAGCGAAACGCAAAGAGCGCCTGGACCGCCTGAAATCAGAGAGTGCAGAGCGATGGGCGTCCAGAAAGCGACGGCGCCGTACTCGTGGGTGGGCTGGGTTACCTGCTGACCCTCCAGGGCCCCCTCGCTTTCCCTCGGAAACCACAATCGATGAGAGCAAACAGTATCTCAGTCTGGACAATACAATGTATCGCCAGCTGAGAGAACACTTCCAGCGGATTTGTGAGGAGGCAGGTTTCATTAAAAAGACAATTGCTGGTCCGGAGCGATGGCAGGCAGCGAAGGACAAATTGATTCAGGAATCTCCCCATTTACAGCACGTGTTTAACACAGAGCCCACCCAGCGCGATGCGAAAGCCCTGGCTCTTGATGTTGTCTGTACAGACGTGACAAAACGAATGAGAACTCTGGAGAGACGTATAACCATCGCCGAGGCTAAGAACGCCTTGGGGGTCAACCCGGAGGAAAGTCGGCAGATCCGTAACGCCTTCTATGATACCCTCAAGGCAGATCATTTCACCAGCAAGCTAGAAACAGGCGATGAACATTGGGGGGAGCTGAAGGCGCAATGGATCCATAATTCGCCACTGCTTCAGCGGATCCTTGAACCCGGACCGGCCGACCCAGAACACGCAACCAAGTTGAAAGCCTTGGAAGTGCTATGCCGGGACGTCATGAAACGGCTTCGAGACGACCAGACTAAGCGAGACCCAGCTCGCAAGAGATCTGCACCACGTGCCAGCGCGCAAAGCACTGCACCATCCAGCAGTACTCCCATGAATAACATGCTCGAGAACGGTATCAGTAATGGGATCAGCACTCTTGCATCTCAAGCGCTCGCCAGTGCCCCAATTTCCGCCAGTGAACTTGGTGATATGCAAATCGATCCTTCGCTGCTGCAGGCAGCTAACGACCCATCTTCGTTCTCGGCAAATACACAGCACGAGGCGGGCAGTGCTTTTGAGTATATGGACCCCATGCTTCATTCGTCATTACTTAACACCACTGTCTGGTTTCAGAGTAGCCCCCAGAGTCAGCTCCAGGGGGCACCAGCCAAACCCTGGATAGATAAGCTGGCAACCCGATCCGTGGAAGAAGTACGCCAGATAATCACTGGCCGTTATCCTTACTCCATCCTTAGCAAGATCGAGGGCATGGATAAGGATGAACATGAGAATGAGACATTTTTCCCTATTGACGAAGATCACGAACTGGATGCCTACTTGACGCACGTTCACGGGAGAAAGGCATTACTTGTCTTCACTATTGGCCAAATTTAATATCAAACCGCTGAGGTTTTTCTGTATCACTGAATCACTTGGTGCGGGAGAATAGGGCCCTTTTTGAGATGTCATTTACGAACTAGATAGGAAAGGGGCTCGGGGAGCATTCCTGGCGTTTTACATGGTCTTCTGTATCTTGAGGGAGAACTCTTCCACATCCTGCAAAATTGCAAAAGGCGCTATTGAATTCTGAGCATGCAATACCTCGTTAACCTTCGCGTAAGCCTTCAGGTCCCATCCATTGATCTCATCACCGAGGGGGGAAAGAGGGAGGGGATTTTGAGCTGAGCCCTAGCCACTCTGCCCGACCGAATTCTTTACCGAAACAAACTATACAGCTAGTGTAAATTTTGACTATCATGTACCCGGCTCACATACTCCTCATACCTCATTGGTCAGTTTGATTTTGAACTGGCAGACCGTGTGTCTTTGAAATCTGGGATGGGATCCGGGGTCTGGAATGTCTTCCTCTTCCTCCTAGAATATCCTCTAGTCCGGCTGTATGGTGGTCCTACCCTTCTGATAACTATGAGGTGGGAACGTCTTTATCTAAGCAAGTTACTCGATTAACGTTCGCAATAAACTTGGATAATAGACTGGCCGTAATGTCTTCTTCGAAATATATGACGAATCGCAAAAAGTTGCCAAATTCATGTATAGAATACACTTGTCCCAATGACCGCTTTAATTCACAAGTATATCACATTGGCATCCACCGTGAACTCCCCGTGGTACAAAAATCTAGCCTAGCTAGAGCCCAGTGTCTGGACCACCTTTCTGAAGAGAACTCCAATGGAAGGCAGCGCGAAGGATGGCGTGTCCCCAAACACGCTAGCCAGCGCCTTATTCTGAGATGCAGAGGTATCCTCATCGGCGGGTTGTGTGGCAACTCGCTCATGGCCCCGGCTAAAGATGCTCGCAAGTCCTGAATTCAGTTGGCTGGTCACCTCCTGGGGCTGCAGGCTCTTTTGCGATGCCTTGTCCAAGCAGCCAAGTCGCTGCACACTGGCTGTGGAGTCAACAACAATGTAGTCGCCAGAATATGCGTCCGAAAGAAGAGCCAGCGGGTTGCTTCCCAGGGTTTCCTGGAAGACCAGGTCGAAGGACGGGACGTCGTAGATTCGGATATGGTAACGAGCCTTGCGTCGTTTCTTACTGGGGTCGGTGGTGGAACTGCCACCGCTGCGGAGAGCGATGGCAAAAGTCTGAGTTCGAGTGTTCACTGTAACCAGCGGTTGGTGGGCTGGATCAACAGAACCAGTGTATTCGGTGAGTTGGATGGGCTTGACGACATCGTCAACAGTGTCCCAACCAGCCACAGAGCCGGAAGAAGCGACAATAAGATATTTTCCCAGGAACTTCGCGGAGTAGGGCTTGCCAAAGAAAACGCCGGTCCGGCGGTAGTGCACAGTGCCATTTCGTGCGTCAATCAAAAGAACGAGTCCCTCATCCGCCCCAGAACGGGAGGGCAAGCAAACGGCAAGGACGGAGCCATCTTCGGAGAAGCCCATACAGGCTGTCTCCAGTGCTGGGCTTGCATTGTCCAGCGATGCACTCATGTCAACTATGCTCCGGCACTTCCATGTATCGAGGTTTTGTTTGGATGCGTCGGTCTTGAGACCACTTCGGTGTCGGGCGGTCGGACACCAGAAGCGGAGGAATGCATCGGCGCCAAGAGTCACAAACTCATGGGAGCATGGGCGAGCTGCTAGCCCCAGGACCGTTGAATGACGGGAGTCACTGAAGTGGGGTCCGTCAATACGCGTCACCAATTCCCAATTGTCGGCGGATGCGTTCCACTTCCAGAACTTGAGGAACACCTCCGGACGCGATGAATCCGGGTTGTCCTTTGAAATATTGGTGGTAACAGCCTCCACGTCCTGAAGATTCGGCGTCCACGAGTCAACAGTAGCCAACCATTTCCCGTCCTCCACAATATCCATCTGGCGAACATCGGGAGCAACAATCGGAGTGCCCTCCGGGCCGATGTCCAACGTTGTTGCGTTGGTCCGTGCCAGGGCCTGGCGAGAGATATGAGAGTTGGAGCGAATATCAAATGTCTGCAGAACGGCCGAGCTTGGGCGTTGATGCCCTTGTTGACTGATATGATAAGAAGCGGGAACGGTAACCAGCAGTCGTTCGGGGTGTTGCGGGTGTAAGGTAGCAACGGCACCAAACGGTCTTCTTGAGGAAGAGTCCTTGTAGCTTGAGATCTCAGTGCTCAGTTGCAGTCCAGTCACGTTGGCAGATGGCTGCAACTCTCTCGCAGACAAGACCATGACCGAATTGTCGGCCAGTTTGACCACATAAGAGTTGCCATTCGGCGAGACGACAATATTACAAATTGGGGAGGAAAGATGAGGGAGGAACTGCTTTCGCCCAGTATCCAGCTGCCACAGCACCAGAACCGACTCCTGGCCGCCCGAAATAAGGTAGTTGCCTAGTGAAGGACGGTTAGATAAACCGAGACATCAATGCACTGAATGAGATCAAAACTTACCGTCTCTGGACCATCGCACAGAGCTAACAGCACCTCGGTGCCAGTGCAACTTCCGGGGGGATGATTTCTTCTCCGCGTTGCGACAGAACAGGGTATTCAAAATGTCCTGGTAGATCAGGATATATCCGCCAGTCTCGCCCACCACCAGATCAACTGCGGTGTCCGAGGGTTCCGAATTTTCATTGGAACTCTCTCGCAGGTGGAAGCAGGTGGCAGGAGCTGGAAGAGTAGTCGCCCTCCATGTGTACCGGGTAGACTCAGGAAGCTCATGGTCAACACCATGAGTAGTTCCCAGGAAAAGATGGCTTCCATCACAAGCGACAATGACTCGCCCTTCGCAGGCAACCCTGATAGTATTGATGGGTTCGGCGGTCTCCAGAGCAACGACACCGGCGAGCGTTTTGTCGCCCAGTGTATTAACCAAGATCTGTCTCTTTCCGTCCTTTCGAGATACGATAGAGTATGATGCAAGTCGATCCTTCTTCTCGACTGCTGGCAAATCAACCGCGACAGTTGGGGCATCGGCACCCCAGCGTGCGAGCCGCTTTCCTGAATCCCAATCCCACTTGGTCACGAAGCCAGAGGTGAAAATGTAGAGAATACCGGGTTCGATGGGGCACAGTTGGTACCCAATGACCTTTTGTCCGGCTTCCATCTGCAACGTACGTAGGAGGCGAGAGGTGGAAGTCGCGAAGACCTGCACCGAAGTGTCAAGTCCCAGGAAGAGATATCTGGAAGTAAGGTGATGTTAGGAGCGAGTCCCACTGTGGGACCAGGGGGGGAGATCTCTACTTACGCCTCATCTACAGTCATGACAGGATCCAGATTGCTGTAGCGACCACCCACGGGACGTGAGAAGGACCATGGCGCGGAATTCTTTCGCTTTCTCACTTCTTGCGACGGAATATCGTCATTGGATACGTCCTGGGCAGTGCTCGCAGGCTTCGCTTCTTTCGGACTCTGGACATCGATGACATCGGAGGTTCGGCGTCGTTTGGTTCGCTCCTCGCCTGGCCGCGATACCTTCTCAGCGGCATCGCTGGCCCGAGAGCGTTTTTGGTGTCGTGCCGACTGGTTAGGAGCCATTGCGCAGGTTCCTTCAGATCGACGAATACGCCGACGGGTTGTTTGGTGAAGATGGCAGAGCTTGTGGAATTAATCTGTCATGCCCGAGAGTTTCGTGCAGACAATCAAACCAAGCCAGACGAAGCTCGAGAGGCATGTCGCATCTTTTTTTTTCTCTCGCAAATACAGGGCGGTGTGAATAGGCAGAAATCAGGTCCCGCGCTGACCGCCGTCGCGGGAAAAGTTTCATCGCTCCTCACGGTGAACCAATTGATCCGCGTTTCCTCGCCTGATCACTTCTTCTCACTCCATCGCACATCCTTAGCAAACACACCATGATCATCCCTGTGCGCTGCTTCTCCTGTGGCAAGGTATGTGGCTATCTCCTCTGGAGCTGGATCTATAACTCTCTTGCTGAAAGCCGTTTAGGTCGTCGGTGACCTCTGGGAGCGGTATCTCGAGCTTCTCGATCAGGGTGTTCCTGACGGGTAGGTGATCCTCATTGGTGGAATGTGCGCTTCTTCTTTGCTCACGATCTCTTCAGTGATGCCATGGACCAGCTGGGCTGCCGGCGCTATTGCTGCCGAAGAATGATCATGACCCACGTGGATCTCATTGAGAAGCTCCTTCGGTATGTATCGAGCCTTTCAAGACCCCCGGGGGTGCGGTTGGTTTAACTGACTGGTTCCTATAGGTACAACTCGGCGGAGAAGGATCGTTCCAAGGCTCAGGTTTAATTGCTATTCGTTCTCTCCTTCGACGATGTTCTTCTGCGATCTACTTGGGATTCCACGTCCAGACCCCTCTTCCACATGTGCGCATGCCATACACTAGCCGCGCCGGCAAACCCCCGGCTGAATCACCGCGGTCCCCATCATACAGTCAACGTATCAGCTCAGGAGGCGAGGTTAAACCGAGTCATTCGCCGTCTCCCGGTCCCTAGCGGATGTTTCGACGAGATTGCGATTGGGATGCCGGACTTTGCTGGTTGCATCTTTTCTTTGGACCCCACTTGGGCTGGACTGGACTTGTCCGAGATTTCTCGAGACGGGATGCGTTTTCATGCTCGTCCACTTGCATTTGGGAAGGCGTTACACATCACACTGGATTTCGGCGTCTATGGAGGCCCCTGTACTTGGTGGACAATTGTCTGTAACTTGGATTGCAGCCGCCATACCACGGTAGATTATGACAATTTCAGCTTTCTCCCGTTTCCAATGTTTATAGTGTGGGGAGAAGTAGTTCATAACTCCTTGAGACCGCAGTGGAGCCATAGCTTATCGTGCACCAACCTCCGGCGACTGTCCTCGACAGAACAGCCGGAAGAGCCTCCGCTCCGGTGGTGCTGCCGTCGCTCACACAATTGGCCCCAATCTGTTTTCCTGTTGGGCTTTTCCGGTGGAATCAGAGGGTTCAATGTCATTCGTGGGTTCGAACTGTGCAAGCGCCCTGCATCCCCATGTGGCCTAGCCGGGGCCCGCTCCACGGCGTCTGAGTGGGTACGAAGAACCGGGATGCATGCTCATCACGCCCCAGGCGCCTAGCCCCCCCCCGAACACTTGGGATGGCACTGCTAGAGAGGGGGTCCAGCTTGTCCAGCTGGGTCTCGTTCGCATTCCTCGCGATCCTTGGGCCGTATCAGAGACTGCGATTCGAACCAACAGCGACTGCAGTGGTATGGGAATACCCAGGATCAAGAGGCTAATACCGATGGGTGTCTAGTCTGACGGTGACCTAAGCTCGTCCAGAATCACTTGCGCGGGGATCGCACTCCATCTTCTCCTGGACTTCCTGGACTTCCTGGACTTCTTCACACCTTCCACTGCGATCCTCTGCCTACAATTTCGGCCATGATGGCCGTCAGGTCGCCGCTGTCCGTCTTGCCGTATTGCGATACCTCCAGTCCCTTTGTGCGGCCTGAGTCTATGTAAGCCACGATTCGGAATTGCGCAAGCGATCACTGTCGTTTCGGTCACTGATCTGCGTGTAGGTCCCTAGAGGGTCCTTCCATCTCGGGGGATGCGAGGAATTCGACCTACTCGGCCCCCAACCCAGCTTCGACGAGCACGACGGACACTGCATTGGTAACCTCCAATTACCCTCAATCGGCAGGGACGGAGGAGGCCGAGGGCGATAAGAGAGATGAGGCGGAGGGAGTTGGGCCAGCGACGCTGGTGCAAGGACCAGGAACGGGGATGTCAACTCCGCTAGGACTGACCGTATGTATCGGTTCCAGAGTAACGACTCTTCTGACGGCGTCGAGCTCAGATCCTAGAAACTCGAACCTCGTGCTGACCAAGGCAGATCCAAACCTCGCAGATGCATCACAATGGCTCCGTCGCAAAGTCTGATGAGGATGAACCGCCTCAGTCGGTGATCCATGCCCCGCCAGGGTTTGGCGAGTTTGTCAGGCTTCCTCCCTTAGAGCATTGCCTCCGACCAAGAGCACGGCTGATGATCCTCCAGGTCAGAATGCAGCCGACATCTGAGGAGCCATGTGAAGATGAGGAGTCATCAACCTCGGCTGGATCAGAGCATATCCAGTCGATAGAGATGGAAATCTCGGAGACATCAAAGAAGGTGCTCAAGCCCTCATGCTAACGCACGACTACTTACGCTGGATCTCGCTGACCATTGGACGCTGGGAAAGATCGGCGCTAGTCCTATATCGCCGCCTCCCTTGACTACGAGTGTTTCGCCAGCGAAAGATTGGTCGGATCGAGCAACTCCTCGGGCACAAACACGACAAGAGTTTGAGGAATCCGAACGACGCACGCGTTCGAGCAGTTTAGAAGGTACTCGCGAAATCGGAGCTCTGTTCATCATTCTCCATCCCTCCCACCCCGGCCCTCTTCCCGGGTCCACCGTCGCTAATCGCTGTACCTTTTTTCCAGATATACCTGAAGGTAGTGAATTTAAAACATACATGGAGATGTTTCCGGGCATGGGAACTAACTTCCCGCCAGGTTATTTCGGCAGTAAAGAAGCAGAGCTCAAAGCTCTCCGAGCAGCGCTCACCGAATGCTGGACCCTATGCAATACATTGGCTAGTCTAAGCTATATTAATCGTGAACGGCTGCTGCGGTCCCACGACGACGGCATGCAGGAGGATGCCTGGCGATCCTGCTGGCGACTATGCCAAAAGTTATACGACACTCGTGATGACGACTATGCATCGCAAGTCCACCCCACTCTCGACTTGTGCCGGGACTTCTGCCAGGCATTGTTCGAGGTCCGCGTTTGTGACAGCGACCTGACCGACTCAGTGTTGCGAGTGAGTTTTGAACTAAATAATCATCTTTATAACACGCACGACCGCAACCTCCCCGACGCGTTCCGCGAGCGGACCTTGGATTTCTACATCACACTCTGTCACCGGCTCATGAAACAGCGCACCCGTCTGACGGAAACGGACTCTCTCCTCAGTGCCTGCTGGGCGCTGGTGGAGATGCTCTTTAGTATTCGCCAGAGTAAAAGAGAAGGGAAGGAGTTAGACGAGGAGCTGCTGGGTTCGGCGGTGCAGGCCTGTTGGGAACTCTGCGATATCTTCCGTGAGGGCTGGACTCTGAACAGCATGCGCACTTCGGATCGAGGAACCCCCCGACCCAGCCAGGCCACCTTTGCCCCGGGATTTCAGCAAGCTTCGCTGCAGTCGGAGCTGGAATTCGTTGATGATTCGTTGAGTCAAGCCCCAAATCCGGAGACGCCCACCACCATCTTCGAGGACACCGCCACCGCCTCACCAGATGAAGCCCCGGTCCCCAACATCCTCGTCCTAGGTCACAGCACTGGCCATGCAACTCCCCATTCCAAATGGCCTTCCAATGCATCGGGCATCTCCGAGAAGTCTCGGTCGTCGGGACAGACCGCATCCTCCGCCAACACCGTCACCACGACCTCGGAGGATCCCAATTTCACCCGGCTGAAGGTCCTCATCACCAAGGCCGCCATCAACAGTGGCTATCAACGAGGCGGCACGCAAAACCTGGCTGCATTCGTGAAATCACTCCCTTCGGATGCCTTTGGCTCGGCACCATGGCAGTCATCCCTGCTGAAGAACTATCGAAAGCTGGTCACGTTTGATCCTGTCTTCCGCAATGTTGGGCCCCAGGCCCGCGTCGGCGCCATCGAGGTGGCACGCGCATGCCAGGCAATGGTTCAAAATGGCCAGTACGCCTGGCTGCGTGACCTGTATCGTCTTGTCTTTGGATTCCACCTGGAGGAAGCGATGGGCCGGAAAGGCGTGACTATCCAAACATAGTCCCGAGGAATGTTCCCGCTCGGCCCCCACATAATGGCGTTCCGAGCCGGCTTTGGCTGGACTAGCCGCGCTCCTGATCTGTCGACGAACGGGCAGAGTTGAGGACGGCTACGGCGCGGCTCCGTTGGGAATGGGAATGGGAGTGGAAGTGGAAGTGGAAGTAAAAGTGGAAGTGGGGATGAGGTCGCGGCCTTGTGAGGATTCACCTGCAGGTGTGGATTTCTTTTATTTCTGTTCGACTTTGATATGTACCGCTTCTTGGATGGAGATGGTTTCCTTGTTTTCTACTGGCGTAGCATTATTCCCCCTTTCGCCGCGATAATTTGGGAGGTTGGATAGGACTCTCGTTACGACCTGGCAATAGCCGACGATCCTTGTGAAATTCAGATATAAGGCTTCTTTGGATTGATTGCGGGTTCCTGATCTTATGTATACAGTCACTTGTGGTCTGCCATAGTTCATATGTGTTTGGCAATCTCTGCGGGGGTTTTCTATCTACAGTACTGCTCCTCCTGACTCCGTTCGCCCATGGTGGGGTTCGGGCCAAAACAGAGCAGCTTGTGCTCGGAGACACTCCAACTCCAGCGTGGACGTTGGCTCAGTGGGCTTTCCACCCACCCCCAGCGCAGCGCCACCAATTTTGAAATGAAAAATAAGAGCCCAATCACTTGAAGTCAATTAGTACGGCACTGCAGAGCGGCCCGCATAGCTCCACGGATACTATTGGTATGTGCTGGGCTTCGTGGATATCGAACTATACTGCCCTAATCTCCGCGAGTTGCCTCTATTCTCGTAACAGGCCCATACCTCGTTCATGGACAACGATAGACGACACCGGGATTGCGTTACGATGCCGCGGCCGCCCCGGTTGCGCCTACATTATCGACACGCTCGTCCTCGGCTCCCACCTTCTCCGTGTCATCGATGTGGGCTAGGATTTCCGTCTGGAAGGGCATCTCCCGTGCCACGCGGACAGTATCGAAAACCGAGTCCGACAAGACAAAGATCTCATCAATTTCCTCCAAAGTGCGACCCTTCGTCTCCGGGCAGAAAAAGTAAAAGTTGACGCAGGCAAAGGCGCTAATACACGCGTAGACAATATAGTACCGCCACTGAATGCGGGCAAATCCCACCGGGGTCACTTCGGCCAAGAGGAAGTTAAACAACCAATTTGCCGCTGCCGACATGGCCGTCACCTTCGCACGGGTGCGGAGGGGCGCAATCTCCGCGGCATGAAGGGCACCAAGAATAACCCAATGGGGAAGCAGAACAGTGCCATGAAATAGAAGAGAAGTGATGCCCCGGCGACGGACGTATTGTGGATGTCGGATGAGAGGCCTACCAGGCAGGCCTGCGCAATGGTCATACCAGCCGCCACGGTTATGAGCAGTGGGCGACGCCCGACACGATCAATCAGCAACACCGCCAGACCAGCGGCCACAAATTGCCAGATCTGCAGGCACCCGGTAATAATGCGGGCTATGGTACCGGAGAAGTTCAGGTCAGACTGGAAAATGGTGTCGGAATAGAATGTAATGATGTTGACCCCCGTCATCTGGGCGAGGATGTTGACGCCGACGGGCGATCACCGTTCGGTGTTAAATGACGATTCTTGGTCAAGGCGAAGGGAGACCCGGACCCGGACGACTCGTCCCGCTCGCCGCTCTGAAGGGAGTGTCGAATAATTTCAAGCTCCTGTGCGACGTGCTCGGACTCGACAGGCACATCTTCCAGCCGGGCCAGTACCTGGGCGGCCTCTTCGAACCGGCCCGACCGGGCTAACCAGCGAGGGGACTCGGGCAGGAACATGATACATAGCACCACCACCATGGCAAAGACTCCTTGAAAGGCAATCGGAAAGCGCCAGCTCACGGAATTATCGCTCACATAGTACAGACCGAACTCGAGCCAGGTCACATGGACAATGCAACCGATAGCAAACCATCCCTCCAGAAGAACCATCCGCCCACGCGCTTCGGGCCCCGATGACTCCGAGACAAAGATGGGGATCGTCGCCGTGAATCCACCGACTCCCAATCCTGGAGGAAGAAGAAAGGGAATCCATTAGCATGGTGAATCCTTCCGCCGTGAGAGGGATATTGGGATGGGAAGGAGGGGGTAGGGGCTGTATATACCGGTGATCACTCGCCCTGCGATGAGCTGACCCAATGCACATGGGTTGCTTGAATGGCAATCCCAACGAGCGCAACACAGCCTGCGAGGAAGATGGTTTTGCGTCGACCCAGCAGATCTCCCAGGAAGACGCACCCCAAGGCACCGAGGGCGCAGCCCACTTCATAGATGGCAACCGTCGTACCTGCACGAGGTTTGAGCACCATTCGCATCCTCTATGAACCGTTGATGGAGGATCGGCGGTGAGACATACCTTGAATGGTAGAATTATGAGACTTCTGGCTCCCGGTGGTATTTACCGTGTCGACTTGGGGGCAGACGGTGATGAATGAGCCCAGGGTCAGTAACCCATTCGCAACCGCCTGATCATAGCCTTGCAGCACGAAACCGAATGCACCGACTAGGCCGATGGCGCGGCTCAGAGATTTGCCTCGGGGTTGCGTCCATCCCACCATGATGAAGGGGTGGATTTGTTTTTGCAAGAAGAGAAGGTAGAAGAGAAGGTGGCAGTAGTGCGACCGCCAGAAAATGCCAGCGACGGGCAGGAAAGACTGGAGTATTCCTAAAGGGACAGGATTCAGGCCGAGCCGGGAACGAGACTCAGAAACAGAAGAGGACAAAGGAGGAGGGGGAAAAAGAGGAAAACGGGGGCTGACTGAGTGCGAGACCGCAGGTTGTCCTCCTCCCACTCCTCCTTCCTCTGGTGGTGGTGCTTCTCCTATCCACTTTTTCCCGCGCTCGGCCCAGTGTGTATATCTCGGTATCCCCGAACCGGGCAGTCGGTGCTGTGGGGGCCCCGGACCGGGGAATTCAGGGCCGCGGCCACGGAAGTTGACCGAGTTGACCGTGACCGAAAGAACAAGCCTTGCCCAGACGCAACGAAGCATTGGCGCACGGACCCGGTACCGGCGGGATGGCCAGTCGAGGGCGTGGGGCGTGGGGAGTGGGGCGTGGCGCGTGGCGCGTGGCGCGTGGCGCGTGGCGCGTGGGGACCCCAGTCTGCTAATCCGCTAATCCGCTAATCTGCTAATCAACTAATCAACGCAGTCGCCCCCGCGCGTAACCGTAACCGACACAGTTCCGAGTTGCGACTTTCCCCGGCCATCCTCTGGTGTTGCATCATGTGCCCACGCCGGCTAATCCCTCTGTGCCAGCCATGTCACGTGGGCATGCCGAAAACCCCTGCAGAAAATTTGCTTACGATGCCCGGCGGTGGTGGGTAAGTTTGGTATGGTCTCTTGTCTCTGTTATGTCCGGCTTCAGCCGGATGAATGACGAGCCAGGGGCATCGAGGCGGACAGATCAGAGCCGATCGATGCGCCAAGGCCCTCGTCAACTCTCTTGCCCGGGCATGCTAGTTTCTGCGCCCTCGGGTCTGAGTCATTAGTATCCTGTAGGCACTCCGGAGGACGACTGACCAAAAGGTGGACGCAACACCGTGCTTCGCTGCGGAGGCTGACGTACGCTGGGACATCGAATGCCTAGGTTATGTTTTCCCGCTGATGGAAGATGGTATATACCCGCTCATAGAGTACGCCAAAAACCGTAAGTCGCAAAACCAAACTAAACCAAACTATAATTAGGGTTGTTTTTAGGATTAGCTTCGGAAACTATCCAAACCGATTTTCGTGTATAACTCTACGGTCTGGTCCCTTGCGGTCCTTGCCAAGTTCCAATCGTGACTGGCTCAAGCTTCCAGAACGTTACACCGGCTGGCAGAAAACAAAGCTACATAGATTTAATATCTACCACTGTGAAACGTACATATAAGTTTCAACTTGATCTTCTTTGTGTCTAATGATATAATCTTGTTAGTAAAGGTAGTTTAAAAGTGATTTAGCCTATATTTAGTAAAGTCGTGGAGTATTATCTTTAGTATTATTATCTGTATCCCTAAGGGGTGAAGTCCTGATCCTAAAGTGAAGCCGGGCCTAAGCCGCCCGTTTCCATGGATGCTTCCCCTCCCCCTTTATAGTATATGTAAGGAAGCTTTCTAAGGTTAAATTTCCAAACGGGTACAGTAGGTAAGTAGCTCTGTTATTGAATAGTTTATACTCCAACATACTTACAAGCAAGATACTTAGCGCGTTAGTATTTCTAAGCCCTCGACTCGCTAACCCCCGTGGACTTAACCTCAGGCGTTGTACACGTAGGATTCAAAGGCGGTCTACCTGGCGGTCATTTGATGCCAGTGGAGGTCACACCAGCCTAGCGAAATTCTGGAAAGATTTGATTTCATTCAATTTTGACAGTACTTGCTTGATTGGTTTGTGCTGTTTGCACGAGGACACATCATGTGCATTCGAAAATTTCATTTTCTTCTCTCTTATCTTTACCACAGACATTGACAGAATGGAACCATCCACAAAATCCTCCAAATGGCCTCCAGTGGGGCTCCCCCAGAGATCTGGCATCAAATTCTGAGTATAGTATGTCTCCCAGATGAAGATACACCTACCCAGAAGCATTGACTCACAATTCAACTTGGCTGGATTGGGTCGATCGTCCCTCTCTCAAAAATGTTGCGACGAGCAGCCAAGAAATGTACAAAATGGCAACCCCAATCCTCTTCAGGACTCTCAAACTAGACTTCGGATTGCCCCCACGGCGTGCGTAGCCTGTGAAAAATAGACCCCGTCCTACTCGGTTCTGTAGATACGTAAGATCCATTATCGTCATGGGTCCTGGTTGGCAGAAATATGGTTCGGGTGATCCCTTTTGTGGTAAACTTTCCGAATGGGAGGTCGGATTGGTCTCTAATCTATTTGATTTAACCGAAAGACTTAGGGATTTCTAGTATGTGACCACCTCTAACATTTTCCAAGGTTGGCTTGCGGAAGCTAACACTAGTGCCTGCTGGTGGCATGAGAAATATATACCTGGGGTAATACGATATCGGCTTTGTAAACACCGCCCCGGAGCAAATGTTCATATTGCTAGCTCCAAAATCACGCCATGTCAAAAGATCCACCGAAAGCGCACATCAGCCCGCCAACTCTCTCTTGTTCGCTCCATTTCCACCCAGTGGTACCTAGGGAAATACGACAGCCCAATTAGGCCATACTCAGCTGCGGACTACCCAACCCACTTGAAAGATATCATCTGCCGGAGTCCAAATCTCGAAACCTTAAGATTGATCCAGGAAGGAGAGTGGCGACGAAACCCCGGGATCACCCCTTGTCTGGAGAAGAAGAGGATGAAGGGCAAAAGACTGACAGGGGGCTGATAACTCTCAAGGAAGGAGATGTTCTGCCTCGAATCAAAAGCCTCCACTTTCGACAAATGAGATTTGGACCAACGCAAAGCGTGCTATAGGCCACGCAGCTGCAGTGGCAGAGTCTCAGGTTCCTATCTTTAATAAATATAGATTGGACTCACCTACTGCCTAAGATCACTGGCCGCTTCCGCGATTTAAAATCTTTGGAGATTAGCATACCTAATCCATATGCGCGATACACAACAGATCATCATCCCCCTGCATATTTCGAGCAGATGGATCAGCTTCGCACCTTCCTAAGAGCGCACCCACCTTTAACAACGTTCATAAGCTACGGTCTTCCGCAAGCATTCTTAGAAGTGTTAGCAAGTCATCACGCCAGATCCTTGCAACACCTCCGTTTCAGAGGACCATTGAGAGAAACTTCCACCATTTATAGAACGGCAATACGGACCTCAGGGCCTACACTCTGCGCCAGTATCGAGGATCTTGTTAATTTAACCCATCAATTTCCAAACTTACAACCCCTTAGTCTGAATATTGGGTGGACCAGCGATGAGGGATTGCTAGTGGTAAGTCTACAAAAGTCAGCATCTCAAACCACCCCAGTGATAACAATCCTCTGGTTCTTCAGCCATATGATTTCCTCCCTATATTTCTCGCCTAGCCAGTATCAAGCATTTTGAGTTGAATCACCGCGACCTACACCTCTATGCTAAGGATTCCACTCCCTGGCCGTACACTAACCTGAATCCCGCCTGATCGCGTTCCCCAATAGTGAATGCCTCAGGGCCCTTGGAATAGCCCACGGAGGACCCAAAGGGGTACCAAGGGCCTATCACCATATCCAATGAGAGGAGATTAGTGCCCATAGCATCGAGGGATTGGATAAGGGCATTGCAAGTGGCTTCATACATACAATTTGATAAGTTCCGCCAATTCAGGCCAAACGGAGAATTAATATACACTAATAACCTGGTTCCGCGGGTATCGCCGCGATTTATGAACGAGGATTGCTCAGATGATTTGCGGCTTAATATAGAAAGCAGAATACCCCGTTTATTTTATGAGAATGATGGTGAAAAGTGGGTGGACTAGGCCGAAGCAAAATAGACGTCAAATTTTTAATAATGTCAGTTGATACGCGAGAAGCTTTTATGACAGATGTGAGAATTTTGCCAAGCAGGTATTTAGCATCGCAACCATCAGGAGATGGGCGTTAATTTACCGAAGCCTCTGCATCCCAAACCAAACTATCTTCATGCCAGTGCAACCTTGTACGATCCCTTGTCACCTACGGAGCTGATATCATAACATTCGTTTGATATCAAAGTGTCCAGGAGGTCTGCCGACGCACAAGTCTCTCCCGTGTAGACGGTGACCGTATAGATAGAATCGTCGAGTTTAGCTTTGATTCCGTCCAGCGCTTCGTCCCAAGCAGCGCAGCCCAGGGAGACGGATTCATATCATTCTCCCGTGTTTTCTAGGTCACTATAAATGCTATCCAAGTAAGTGTAGATACAAAAGTCCGAGGTAGCTTCGGCAGTAGTAGTGCCAGTGGCAGTTTTCTACTTTCTGCGGATAGATAGACGCTATAGTTGTATCATCCGTTTCGCGTTTTTATACCGGGTTTTCATCCGCCTGAAGTTCCACGTAATGGTACCTACGCAGACGCTGTTACTAGAACCTAAGGACAACCCGTATTTAGACTTCAGGGCCTTATATATACCCTTAGACTATGGATGTTGCTAGACCCGGAGTTGTGGGATCGGAAGATTTGCCGGCAATCTGAGTTAAGACAGCCGCCTTAAGTGTCCATCACCTTAACCCGCTAGCGAATCAATGTATACTTGTACATTCGTCGTAACCGCCCCTCTTTCCTTTATGAAGGACTTGATCTCGTCTGCGAATTTTTTGGTAACAGTGTCGGAATCGCTGCTAGGTAGATTGGCACCAACCCAAGTTTCCACAGCCAGCCTTTGGAGAGAGCATATAAATCAGTATCAAATGTCCTTTTTAATCCCAAGAAAGAAACTCACCTCTTGTTACACAGTCGCGCATTGGTCGATTGTATGTAATCGTTGATCTCGTCATTGGTAATAATAACACTAGACAACGGCATATTCTCGAGCAATTCCAGCTTAGATCGGAATTTGGAGCGCGTTCCAATAGATTTTAAGTCTTTTGCGATTTCATTTTTCCTCACCCACAAGGTCTTTCCCATTATGAGACCTCCGCCTTGAATGAATTTATTCACTCTCTTCTCGGAAAAATCTTGCGTAGCGATTTAAGCCTTCCAATAATTGGCCCCCTTGACTAATACCAATATCGTCGAAGTTGGTATCCGAGGCAAGCGCATCATAGAGCTAATTAAAATTAGGCGCATTTTTGATAAAATACTCAAGATCACTTACACACTAGAGTCGATTCCCACCATAGCCAAAGAAGATATACTACTAGTTAATAAGTCTATACACACTCCCCATTTTGCCTATTTTCCCTACCTATACCTATCATCTCTAAATATATATATCTCTAGTAGAGGTCGATAAAAATATATCAAAATCTAGTATATATTAGTTTAATAGCTATATTTTGTCAAGATATTTTAATATTTCAAATACTACCCATATATGTATCTCAACCCATATATGTATCTCACTATATCAATTTAACACAGCATCGACCTAAGCAGGCTATTGATTTTGGCTTAATCTAATATATCCTATATCTCTATAATATATAATCGAAAATAGTCCTAATCGCTCCTAGAGCATCCTATATCTAATAACTTAGGAAATATATTGAATAATTTAATCTTTAGTATTTACTATATTGGCCTTATAGGGTTTAAATTAGATAAGTATATAAGCTAATCTATTATATAAATACTATAATATTTTAACTATTATTGTATAATATTAGCTTAATAAATCTTTATATTATCTTATTAGAATATCTTCCTAGATATATAGTAAGATATAACTCTTCTTAAGTATATTAATATATAATTTTACTATATAATCAATCCCCTTAGATAGTTTTAGGATTTTACTCTATAATAATTAATTTATATAACTACTAAGCTAAATTTTAGCCTAGACTATTTATAATATATCTTTTATATAAGGCTTAAGGTTTATAAGATTAGACTATACTATAACCTGTAAATATGCTCTAAATCTTCTAAGATTAAAACCTAACCTAATCTAATATAGGGTTTAGGTTATATCTAGAACTTAACCTAAATTAATAGATTTCTATTACTAGAATAAAAATCTATTTCTAATCTATTTTAACCTATTTTAATATAAAATCTCTTAAGATATTTATAATACTTCTGAGCAAGCCAGAGGATGTAGTAGGAAGATAAAATAGATATATGAAGACTATTGGTGGTGTAGGATGAAGAGTGGAAGAAAGATGATGAGAAAGCTTGATGATGATAATATTTAGCAGGGGATTTGCTCTATATTTATAGCTAAATCTTAGTTAGGATATAGCTAGATCAATATTGATCTATATAGTTTGTTATTGATCCAATTATAGTAGGTTAGGATTAATTAGGTTAGGCTATATAGCTAGTTTAGCATGTGTTTGGTATATTAGATTATATTGGCTAGCTTAGTTAGCTAGCCCCTATGTATTAGCTATATTAGCTAGTATTAGTTTATTTAGCTTTATTAGCTATTATTTATAGTATTTATATTTAGTAATATCAGGGGGTGGTAGTAGGATAGCGTATACTCTAGATAGGTAGGCCCTATTATAGGCCCTATTATAGGCCCTATTATTAGCCCTATTGGTAGGCCCTAATAGACCTCGCTAAAGACCACTTAGGACTAGACTATACTATATAGGGCTTGGTCTAAATATAGTACTAAAATAGGCGATTTAGCTTCTTTAGATTCTTATAATTATTACTAATCTCTTTAATATATACCTACGTATCGGATATTACCTATAGTACTTTAGGGAATCTACTACTATAGTTATTAAGAAACTAGGGAAGCTAGACTATTCCTTACTAAAGGCCTAGCGACCGATTTCCCTACTAAGTATACTTAGCAAAACTATAGAATTAGTAATAGCTATATATAACGTAATTCCCGGCCGTTCGGAACACCCGGCCGTTCGGAACACCCCATCCAAAAACGCGTCTTTCTAACTACCTACCTAATTCAACCACCTACCATGCCACTAAAACGCACCGAATCAGCGCAGAAATCAGCTAATCAGGAGGGCAAGGTCTTATTAGCCCTTGATAATATCAAGAATGGCCGTATTAACTCTCTTCGCGCTGCAGCGAAGCTATACGAAATACCACTTACTATACTACACTCGCGCGCTACCGGCCAAACCTTACGCGTCGATAAGCGCCTAACAGGCTATAAATTGACCTAATTAGAAGAAGATACGCTTACTGAATAGATATTATCTATAGATTCACGTAGAGCAGCGCCTAGGCCGTCTACTGTGCGAGAAATAGCTAATATTCTATTAGCTACGCGTAGTAATAACCCTCCGGCTACAGTAGGCAAGAATTAGCTAGCAAGCTTCGTTAACCGACGAGACGAGCTTCGTTCAACCTCCTTACGACGCTACGATTATAAACGCGCCTAAAACGAAGACCTAAAATCACTACGAGAGTAGTTTGCGACCGTCTAACGTATTATTAACGAGAAAGGTATCTAACCGGGGGATATCTATAACTTTAATAAGACCGGCTTCGCTATAGGTCTTATATCTACACAACGGGTAGTTATAAGGGCTAAATATTATAGTCGGCGAGCGCTTTTATAACCGGGTAATCGTGAATAGGTTACTACGATCGAAGCAGTAAGCGCTAACGGCTATTCGCTGCCGCTCTGTGTAATATTTAAAGGTAAAAACTTTATCACTTCTTAGTTCGACGAATAGCTTTATCTTCTAAAAGACTAGCGTATCGAGGTCTCCCCTAACGGCTAGATAACCGATGAAATTAGCCTTCGTTAGCTACAAAAGCTCTTTATTCTAGCGACTATAGCGTATACGAAAGGGGGATATCGGCTATTAATTCTTGATAGCTACGGTAGCTATCTTACACCTTAATTTAACCGAATCTACGCTAAAAATAATATAATACCACTTTATATACCTCTGTATAGTTCGCATCTCTTACAACCGCTTAACGTTAGCTATTTTACTATACTAAAACGCGTATATAGCCGCTTCGTAAGCGATCTAGCTCGTTAGTTATATAATAATATCGACAAATTCGACTTCCTTAATAATTACCCCCGGGCGCGGACGGAGGCCTTTCAACCACATATTATTTAAAGTACCTTCGCAGCTACTGGTCTTGTTCTAATTGACCCCGAACGGGTGCTTTCGAAGCTTAATATCTTACTAAAAACACTATCACTACCGAATAGCCGGCCAACCACTAGCGATAGCTATTTCAGCCCAAAAACACCGAGAACTATCGTTTAAATAGAAAAATCAGCTTTATTGATCAAAGATCTATTAAGATAACGATTAATCAGCCCTCCGAGCCTAATACAAACCATTCTAGATTAGCTTATTAAGGGCCATTACGAATAGCTCTATAAAATAGCGTAATTCGCCCATAAAGTCGCTAATCTACGCGTAGGTAACGAGAAAATACGCCAGAAACGCATACGATCGAATCGACAGATAGTTCACGAAGGAGGCTTAACAGTTAAAGAGGGTCAATAGCTAGTTACGCAGCTAAATCAGCTAGTTAAAGCTGATCGGGTCGTTTCGTATGAGCAGGCCGATGAGGCTATTCAGCAGGCTCAGCCAGTAACTAGGGCTCTACCAAGGTGTAGTGGGTATAGGGGAATTGGCTATAAGATTAACCAATATAAAAATCGTCAGATATAGCTAAATTGATACGTTTTGGTTAATATATTTTGATGCAAAAATTTCTAATGGGGGTGGGTGTTCCGAACGGCCGGGAATTACGTTATTAGCTACCTAGTAGAAACCTATAATCTACTACCGAATATTTATATTAGTAGCTATATAGGCCGGTCTTACGACTATATATTATACTTACTTATTAAGAGAGTATATAAAGGATAGTGGTAGGGATATATCGTAACGTTACTAATACTAGATATATTAGGGGCTTTCGATAATATATCCTACCTCCGCCTAGCGTATAACCTAAGAAAACAGAGAATCCTAGAGGCTATTATCTAATAGATTATTAGTTTCTTTAGCGAGCGATATACTATATTTATTATATAAGAAGGCCCGATAGGATAGATACTAGTAGCTATAGGTATCCCCTAGGGGTTACCGCTATTACTAATCCTCTATCTTTTCTATAATATAGACCTAATCGACTATATATACTATATAGCGATAGGCGGAGGTAGCGCCTATATAAACTATATCGTCCGAGCTATAATTACTAGATATATCGATAATATATATATACTAGTCTAGAGTAGATATATAAATACTAATATTCGGCTACTAAAGTAGCTATATAGTATTATAGAGAGGTAGGATAAATAATATATATCTAAATTCTTACTAGCGAATTATAGCCTAATATACTTATAGAAGAAATATAGAGGGATCTTATTACTAGAGGGGCCTATAGATATACTATTAATCCTCCGTAACTAGGAGAGTACTATAAACGTATCTATTACTATTAAGCCTACCAAATCGCTATGATATCTTAGTATCTAGATTAATTAGTATCTTACTAGCTGTTACGGTATAAACCGTTAGGGTCCGTAAGGACCCGCCAAGACTGATAAGGAAGATTATAGGTACGTAATCTTTAAATTATTTATCTATATTTCTATTCTTGATCCTATTATAGCTCTTCGAGCTACGTCCTATAAATTAGCTTAAGCTAGTCTACTCGCTACCTACTATCTAATTAATTAGAACCCTATCGAACCTATTCTAATCTTACCGATCTCCTCCTATTATAACCCTACTAGTCTATATTTTAATACTACGTAGCTCTACTTTTTTAAGAGTTAATTATCTAAGGATATCTAAACTAGTCCTATAGCCTCTATTCCTACTAAGTAACCTAGAGTAATTCGCTAAGTATATATAAGACTACCTTAATTAGTAGTTTAAATATTACTACTATATATATAATTATATTAAAAGTATCTAATCTAATATAGTTAATATCTAAGAGTATATAAACTAAGCTAAACTATAGCTATAGACTATAAAGATAGAGATTACTTATCTTATAGATAAGCTAGCTATAGCTAAATATAACTATCTATAAAATACTACTATCCTAGAATACTAGAAAAAGCTCTATAATAAGGTATAATAGAATATTATTTATATAAAAGCTATATAGATATATATAGTTAAACTTACTATCTTTATAGTAAATACTATATCTATCCCTATCTAAAAGCCTATTACTAAGCTTAATATAGCTATTATTATAGGAGTATCTCTATTACTTACTCCCGAATCTTCTAGCTCCTATATATAATCTAAATTAGACTACGCTAAAAACTGTAAAACTATAAAACTGTAAAAAACTAAACTGTAATTAGGGGGGTTTTTAGGGCTAATTCTAGAAACTGTAATAGTTTTTAGTTTCTAGGTTAGAAACTATAATAGTTCTTAGGGCCCTAATAGTTTTTAAAGCGGGGCTAAAATATTATATAGATAATATTCTATCGATATTTATTAGCTATATCTTAATTACTAAGCTATTTTAACTAGTTTATAACTAGTTATTATATAGTTTTATATAATTTTATATAAAAATAGTTTTTAATAGTTCCCTAATAGGGAACCGTAATAGTTTATAGTTTAGTTCAGTTTTTAGTTTTAAAAACTATAACTATTATAGTTTAGTTTTTAGGGGTAAGGTTTGCCCCTAATTATAGTTTTAGGCGTAGTCTAATCTAAATATCTTCCTAACCTTAATAAGTTTAAAAAAGAATAAAAAGACCTTTACTAATTTATTTCCTAAATTAAAGAGAAACTAAATATTAACTATAAATATTATCTAATCTTATAGTCCTAAATAATCTATATAACTAACTATCTAAAAAATATTCCCTATATCTAGATCTTAATATATATCTATAAAAGTATCTACTAGCTAAATAATTTTATTAATATCCTAGATACTTTAGAATAGGTTTTTAGA
Source organism: Penicillium canariense (assembly GCF_028826845.1). NCBI lineage: Eukaryota > Fungi > Ascomycota > Eurotiomycetes > Eurotiales > Aspergillaceae > Penicillium > Penicillium canariense. The sequence continues at coordinate 3,989,347 of NW_026622728.1, read as the reverse complement.
GACCTAAATTATACCTAAAATATCTAAAATAAATTTTACTATCTATAATAGGAGAATAAAGAATTTAGCCTATTTTTTACTAAATTCTAATATCTTACTATAGAAAATAAAATATATAAAAAAACTCTATTTATAATATTTAAATAAATAATTAACTAAGAACTAAAGAGTATATTATTATACTATAAACTACTAAAAAGAGACTATTTTAACCTAGTATAATTCCTCTAGAATTTAGAGAATTATCGAGCTTAGTATAATAGTAACTAGTTAGCTATTTCTTAAATCTTTATTATAGCTATAAAGACTATCCTAAAAGCTACTAAGCTTAATCTATAAAAACTAGGCCCTAAATAAATCCTAATTCTTTTATTTATAAACCCTAATATTATAGATCTATTTACTATCTATTACTAATTCTCTTTTATTTACTAGAACCTATCCTATTATAAATAGAATATATATTTCTATTATAGCTTAAAAAAATACTTTATCTAAAATTATCTATAAGCTAATAAATATTTACTAATAGCTTACTAGATAATTATCTTTCTCTATTTATCTTTAAATAGACTCTATTTTTTTTTTAAGTAATATTTTTTATAGTTACTCTATTTTTAGCTATTTACTATTCTCTAAAGACTTAGTAAAAGATATTAGTCTAGCCTAAATTATAATTAGATATTATAACTATATATTATCTATCTATTTACTATTATCCTAAATAGCCTTTTTATTAAAAAAGAAACCTACTAATCTAACCTAATAATATTATTTATTATACTATACTAAAAAAAAAAAAAAAAGAAACTCCTAAGTTATATTATATTAAACTCTAGAGCTAAAAAAAAGAGATTTATTAACTAAGAATAGGCCTAAGAGAATAGCCTTACTTTTTTACTATTTATAAATCTAATCTAATTAGAGAGATTTAATAGATAAAAAGCTAAAAATAGGCTAATTATTTACTATATATAGATATTTCTATATTAATAATTACTAAAAGAAAAAAGTCTATTTCCTAGTTATATAGCTAATATATTATTTAATTATACTAGGTTTACTATAGCTAAAAATATATAATCTCTATATCTACTTCGCTAAATATACTATTAAGTTTAATAGTAATTACTACTAAAAGAACTATAATACCTCCTAGAAAAATATAAAAATCTAAGTATTTTATAAAATACCTATTAAGATCTATCCGAAATTCTTACTAATATAATCTACTAATCTCGAGAAGTAAGATATAGTAACTATATTATTATTTATATATATTATATATATTAGAAAGAACTACTAAATATTTACTATTATTAAAAAAATCTTTAGCAAAACGTAAACTATTGAACTAGTATACTACGCCTATCGTAGTGCCCATCAAATTGCTCATCAGACCAAGACGAATCGATTGATCCTATTTTTAGCCAGTTTCCGTTCCGTAGTCGACTATAGTAGGCGGAAAGGGCAAAAAGGGGTCGTTATAGCTATAACCGCCCGATAGCGACGGCCTTAAACTATACGCCTACGTAGGAAAACTCCTAAAGATAACTTAGTAGTAGAAAGCGCTCTATAGCGACAGCGGCCTACTATTACTAGAGCGATTCGCAGCGTATCTCGACGTCGTAATCTCCCTGACTTTAAAGATATACGACGACGACGTACTAGTAGAGCTTTAGCGTATATACGCCTTATTAAACGATATTAATCAGAAATATACCGATATAATTAATAAACTATAATATATAGTTACTATATAAGCTGTATAGATAGCTAGGCCTAGCGGCCCTCTACCCCTTACCCTTAGCTGTACGACCGGATATCGTAACGCTATTATAGCCTATATAACTAATAGCTAGTCTTTACTTATATTAGGATAGCTAGCGAGAGCTAAGACTAATAGGATAATCCCTAGTAACAACCTAAGTAATAATAGTAGCTATATAGCGCTGTTACTCTACGAAGACCTCTAGATTATCGTCCGTTCGACCGACCTATAGGTAGTTAACCCTCTATAATACTAGGGAGCTACTAAGGTTATTAGCTACGCTAACCGGTCTATCTAGGAGACCGGCGTAGCCGATTACTCTTTTATATTATCTAGTAGAGTATTCCCGAGTAGAGATATTCTAGTATAGGTTAATAGGCTAGACGCACTCTTTCCGATTTCTAACGCTCCTTCCGACTTCTAACTATATATAGAGTATTATCTATATAGGTTTCTACGATACTACGTAGATCGGCGTAAGTATATCTCTCGCTTTTAAAGTACGTAGATCTGAGAAAGATACTATCGTAACCCTACCTTATAATCTAGATATACTTCGCTCTAACTTCGAAAACGAGAGATATAATTATACCGATCTATATAGTATCCTAGAAGAAATAACCTATATAAATAATACCCTATATATAGTTATTCGATAAGAAGTACAGAAATATATAGTAAGATGAGATAACGGGAGTGTAAGAGCATGTTCTGTTATTATCGTAAGCGAATGTGTCTATAAGGACATAAGTGCGGTCAAACATGGCAGAAAGTACCCGTAAGGGGCCGAACATATAAGGTTAAAGGAAGGTAAAGTACGCCTAGGATTACATCCTCCCCTACTTAATAAGACTCGACCCGAGTCTACCGTACAAAATCAGTCCTTGTCGGACCCGAAAGTGTGCTAGCACACATAAATGTATACGTAGACAAAAGAAAAGTGGCCGGTCGCGGCTAAACTGTGGTTAAACTATAGTGTGAAAGCACCCTACTAAACTACCTAGGGCACCTATCCGTAGGTAACCCGACGTATTATATAACACCCTAGTAGTTGCGGAGGTGTTATGTAACGTATTAGTACGTAGAAATACCCCCTATAGCAGATAAACGTAAATAGAGGTAATATTTCCGTTTTCGGATATAAAGGGACGTATTAGCTAAAAATATTAATAAAGATATAGCGTATTAGGTGAATAAACGGCTTAAATAACGGCCTAAGGCTAGTAGGCGCCCTAAGGCTGTCTACGTATCCGATATAAATATTATTAGATCCCCTACCGTCTACTGTCGCTCGTTAACGTCTATCTTATCTACCCTACGTAAGTTTCTATTAATTTTATTAGTCGTCTATCTCTAAATATACTAGAATTAGCTACCCTAACGTATTCGGCTGCTAGATACCTTAGGGAGAGCCTTCCTAACGTATACGGCTAGTAGATACCGTAGGGATAGCTTTTCTGACGTATATAGCTATTAGGTACTCTAGGAATAGCCTTCCTATAGTGTACTATTGTTAGGTACTTCTAGAAATAGCCTTCCTACTACGCCCTGCTATTAGTACTTTAGAAATAGTCTTACTAATACTTCTATAACTAGGTTCCCTCCGAAGTATCCTTTCGGTCGTAATTATAGCCGATCCTTCCCCGACTCCTACCGCCGCTAGTAATAATAATTAGCTTTCTGACGCTGCCGGCTCTGCCGGCCCCCCTACCCCCGGGGACCCTTCGCTTCTTTTTGTGCTCGATAAGCTAGAAGAGGACCTAGTTATAGCTCCTATTTAAGCTATACCTGTTACTGTAGCTCCCGTTTAGGCTATACCCCTTGCTATAGCTCCCGTCGCTGCTGCTATTTCTCCTGTCCCTGTCGCTATTATAATTCCTGCCGCCCCCGTCCCCTCTATTCCGGTCTCGAACCCTCCCGCTTAGGTTAAAGGGCTAGACGACTATAGTAATCCGGATACTTCCCTTTTTTATACTACGCTTAATCTAGCCCTTTTAAAGTAGCCTACCTAACGGAATATAGACTAGCGTAGGGGAAAGCCTAAGAACTATACTACGCCCTCCTAAATACGCTCTGCCTTTATTTAGTAGATCGGGTTCGTAGCCGAATAGGCCTATAAATAATACGTAAATAGGTATAGACCGTTCGCGACCTACGTTATTAATATTACGGACGAGAAAGGTACCTTTAAGCCGATTTTTAATAGGTCCTACGCCTACTATAATTTTAATATAGCTAGTAATTACTATAGCTTCCGGTAGCCCGGTTAGATACTGCCGAAATTTATCTTACGGCCCCTAAAGGACCTAAACCCTTACTACCCTACGTTAAAGTATCCTAATAAAAGTAGTCCGGGTAAGTCTAGTAAAGGTAAACGTACCCGTAAGGCTCTTACGGACTCCGATATAGAGGAAATTAAGGCTCCCCCTCCTAAACGGGTAGTTTCTATTAGGCCCTCGACCCTAACTCGTAAGTACGTAGACCGCCTTTACTAGAAATACCTTAAACTCCCCTATACTCGTATAGAGTTTATAACTAAAAGGATCCTAACTGACTCTTCTATATCTAGTAGGACCCGCTCCGCTATCGCTACCCCCTATAAGGGTACTTCTAGTACTAGTAGTATATCGTATATTACTATCCCGGCGCCTAGTACTACGTCCGTTCGAGTATATATACCCGCGACCTCTAATAAGGGGAAGGGTAAAGCCCCGGAGACTTCCTAGACTAGACCTTCTGCGGCCGATATTAGCCCGGCTGTTATCCCGAACCCGTCCTTCCGTAACCCTTGGCTCGTCCTGCCTACCGATAATCTACGTATATAGGTAACTACTGCGGATAATAACTTTACTGTTACCTGTACGGCCTATCGGTCTATTCCTAGTATAATCGAGGCCCTATAGAAGTGCCGACGTAAGATAAAGGGCCCTTTAGAGAAGTTCGGCTAGTTAGACACTCCCGTTCCCTCCCCTATCGAGTCTAAGGAGGAGGAAGAGGAGGGTATAAAGAATCCCTACCTCTCGGACTAAGGTAGCTTCTGGCGTTCGGGGGCGTTCGGACAGGGATACCTAATATATTATTTTTCGGCGGCCGATATAGCCTTTTTATTAAATTTTCTCGATCGATAGTACCCGTTTACTAGTAAATAGCTCCGATCTTTCGTAATTACTTACGAATTAAATATACTTTTTAAGAATTTTCTTTTCTAGGTAACTGTAGTTTCTAGCTGTAGGCTTATATATATAATCTTATTCCTAAAAGGACTATAAATATGATTTAGCCTTTATAGAGGTAACTAAGGTGACTAGTCCGAAGACGTCCGTAGCCTTTTAGTTACTAAAGGGACTATTACTATAAATAGCCTATTAAATAGTGTCCTTTCGTGCTTATTAGCGTCCCGATAGCGCTAGATACCTTCCCGAAGAACGTCTTCTTCGACTGAAGCTTCCGAATCTGTAGTAGATTCGTCCCCTAAAGCTTCCGACTAGAGTTCCTCCTAGTCTTCTTCCGTAGCTTTATACTATTTCTTTTTCTTCCGTACGTTTTTAGCTATATTCTTAGCGATAATACGCTAAGCGATCGCTTCCTTCCCTACTTACTCGTAGTATATACCGTTACGCCTAAATTCGTCCTATTCTTCTCGAGTAAATATAGATAAATCCGAGTAACTAGGTAGATATTTATCTACCTCGAGGATCTTTCTAACCTCTTTAGGTCTATTTAGGCGTAATCCGGCCCTATAAAGGGTACTATACGCTGCCTAGGATGTCTATAAACGCTTAGGATTATCTACGTTAGCTTCTAGAAGTCTTAATCTATTAATAAGGCTTCGGAGTATACGACTATTCGGCTCCTCGAGAGCGTATATTCTAAGTAGATAGGCTAATAGGACCCGATAGGGCCTAAACTACTTACTCTCGAATTTCTATCTACTTTCGTTACAAATAAGAACCTAGTCTCCCTCCTAGAAGCTTATCTTCGTAACTAAACTATTATAAATATAATTCGTCCTAATAGCTCTAGCGAGTAGTAACTCGTTTACCTTCATCCGGGTATTATTAAGATTCTAAAGCTTATCTAGCCTTTCCGTAAAGGGTTAAGCGTTCGTAGACGAATCGTCACTAGGGATTCGCGGATATATACTATATACTAAGAAGAACGGACTAAAGCCTATAATAGTATACTTATAGAGCCTTATAGCTAAGAGGGCTTACGAAAGGTATAGATCCTATACTTTCGTCGGCTTATTTATTAGATACTTTATTAGTATCCGCCCTAAGAGTCCGTTTAAGTTCTCTACCTTCCTATTCGTTTATAGGTAGTAGGGTATTATTATCCGGTATTTTATCTTTAATAGGTTTAGGTAGTAACGAACGGTACCGGCTAGGAGATTCTAGCCGTTATCGGAAATTAACTCTATTAGCGTACTATAGTACGTAAAGATTTTATTATATAAGAACTAGCCTAACGCCTCCTCTATTACTTCCGGGATAGCTTTAGCGACCGGCTAACCGGTCGTATAATCGATGGCCGTAATAACCTATCTATTCCCGTTCGGAGTAGTTAGTAGGCGTCCGATTAAGTCGACACCCTACCTCTAGAAAGGTCGGATCCCGGTAGTAACTATATATTAGGGGGTTTCCCGCTCTAATCCCTTCTTAAGGCCCTATAAAACTTAATAATTCGGATATAATCGTACGAGATCTTCTATATTCTACCGTATCTACGGCTACTATACCTATAGGCGAATAACTCTATTTAGGCCTAGATAGCCTAAATAGCCGAACTCTTTATATAGGCGGGATACTAAATCGCTACGAAAGACTAGCTCTAAATAAGGTACGTAAAGCCCGTCTTCGTAGGTAAAGATTAGTTACCGTTCCTTTACTCTTACGCCTTTCGGTATACGGAAGCTTAAGTTCGGAGCGAACTTCTATATAGCCTTTATAGTAGCTTTATTATTTAGTAGCTCTTTATAGTTAAGGAAGTATATAGTCGTAGCTAACTAATCTTCTTCTAGGACTTTATTAATAGTCTAGCGGACTGCTTAAATTACGGCTAGGGCGACGTCCTAGACCGGTCGGGATTATAATATATTTATAGGGCTATTATAAACGAAATTAGGCCTCCTACTAATTATATTAGGGACTATAGCGTCCGATCCCTTACGGTACTGAATTTTTAGGTCGTATTCCTAGAATTCACTAACCTAGCGAGCTAAACGCTTACTATAGGTCGGGGTTATCTATAAGTACTATAAACTTACGTAATCAGTAATAACTATAGTCTAGGTACTATTCTCGATATATTAATCCTATAGACGTAGCGTTTCTTTAATAGCTAATAGCTCCTTCTTGTAGACGGGGTAGTTTAATTCCGCTCTAGTTAGCTTACGGCTATCGAATACTATTAGATATAGCTTCTTATCTTAATTAGCTTAAAGTAATACTATCCTAATCGCCTATTTAGACGTATCTGTTTCGATAGTAAAGGGCTTTGCTCTATCCGCTTAGATTAGGATAGGAGTATCTATAAACGCTTTCTTGAGCTTTCGGAAAGCACTCTTATAACCGGTCGTTTACCGAATCGGACGGAACTTCTTTTTACGTAAGTCCTCGTCTTTCTCTTTTAGTAACTTATATAGCGGTACGTAGATCTATACGAAACCTCGGATAAACTTACGATAGTACGTAGCTAGTCCGATAAACTAACGGACTTTATATACGTTCCGAGGGGTCGGCTACTTCTAGATAATATTAACTTTAGTAGGGACTAGACGGATCTAACTATTCCCGATAATATAGCTACAGAATTCTAACTCCTTAGTCGCTATCGTGTATTTACCCGGCTAGGCGATTAGCTACTATTAATCGAGTACGGAGAGGACCTTTTCTAGGTATTAGTAATACTCTTCTATCGAATTAGAGAAGATTAAAATATCGTCGAGATAGATAACTACGAAATCTCCTAAAAACGGCCGAAGGGCCTTATTTATAGTCGTTTAGAAGGTAGCGGGGGTATTATAGAGTCCGAAAGGTATAGTGAGCTATTCGTACTTACCCTAAATCGTGTTAAAGGCGGTCTTCTCGATTAATCCCTCCCCTATCCGAATTTACTAGTACCCCGACGTAAGATCGATCTTTAATAGGACCCTAGCGGTACCTACCTAATCTAAAAGCTCCTAGATGCGTAGTAATAGGTACCCGTTCTTAGCCGTTAGTTTATTTAAAGCCCTATAATCTATATATATACGCTAACCGTTATTAGGCTTCTTTATAAAAATAACAGGGAAGCCCTATACGCTCGCTGACGGGCGGATTAAGCCTTTTTAAAGTAGGCTTTCGATCTATTATACCTATTCCTAGAGCTTTTTATCCGATATAGGGTATAAGTTAATATTAACTAGTCGTATATTCCTAGTATTAATTTCGTAGGCGATAATACGCTCGGGCGGGAGTGCCTTAGGGAGTTTATCTTTAAAGATATACTTAAATTTATATATAATCTTCCGGATATATCTATTCCTATAATCTAGCACTAATACCGGTACCTCGTCCGTTTTCTCCTCTTTTAATACCTTTAGGACTAAAAGGATAGCCTTAGTACTCTTCTTCTGTACCGCCCGCAGAACTTATTTCGCTCTTATTAAGTTTAGATAACCGTCGTCTACTTCTAAGGTATTCTGGCGGTCGATTAGCGCGATTACGTAGGTTCGCTTATAATCGCGTAATTTTATCTTCGAAGTTACCTAGTCGATCTTAGGATTTTAGGTAGTAAGGAAATCTTTACCGAGGATGAATTTATAGTTAGGAAGATCTAGAATCTATACTATTAGATATCCCCGCTATAAACCTATAGTAACTAGTAGGCGGACGGATACGTTAGTAGCTAAATAGCTACTATCGGGTATCTGTACTCTTAACTTATCTATTTATCGGCGGGTTAGTCCCGGGCCCGAAAACCTCTTTATAACGTCTATTAAGATAAAGGTATACGATATACTATAGTCTAGAAGAGCCCGTACTATTATATTTCTACCGGTAGCTCCTAATACTATCTTATAAAATAATAATAAATCCCCTATAGTAAAGAGAGAAGCTTTAATTCTAGGCCTAATAGGGCCGAACTTATACGCTAAGGCGTTTAAGTTAGCCTAATTAGCTTACTCCGGATCTAATAGGTCCTAATCCGGTAGTTTAGGTACTACCGAAGCTTTCTTTATACGGCTAACTACTACTTCGAGAGTAGTCGGCCTCTTTAGTTTTTCGAGTCCCTAGGTATTAGTAGGTTCTAGTCCCTTTTTAACTTATCGGTTTTAGGATTAGGGTATTTACGCTTAAAATAACCCTTTTTACCGTAAGCGAAGTATTTAGTATTATTCGATTTCGATCTTTTCTTATCCTTCTGCTAGGATTATACTACGTTTAGATCTATCTCGTCTAGGTTACGCTCGTCGCTAGTAGTCGTTCTGCTAATATAGTTTACGATTATTAACCCTCGCTTAAAATTAATAAAACGGTTAATAACGTCCCGTAGATCGGTCGGAGGGTTACGTTCTTCCGCCTATCTTTTCTATAAGTTAGTATTTACGCCCGTTCGGAGGTATTAGATAATAATATCCTCCTATATCTTAGGATTATACTCGGATACGGCCTACTAGAGTTCGGCAGTATACCGTATAAAAGTCTTTCGGCCCTATTTATATAATACGAAACGGTCCTACTTCTTCGTACTACTAAGATACTCCGAAAATTTATATAAGATCTAATCCTAGTAGACTTACTAGATCTCGATCTTTTTACTATATAAGTTCGCGAGCTATCGCTCCTAGCGATTATTAGTATAGCCGGTCAAGGCTCTACGAGTATATATAACCTTATCTTTATTATTAGGTTTAATACCCGCAAATCTAGCCACTTCCGCGAAATAACGCTCGTAATCACGAAGATAATAGCGTATAGCTTTATCCGGAATATTGCTATCGTACTCCTTAATCTTTCTGATATATTTTAGAATAGTTTTTTTTATCTCCTATCGGGCCTAATTAAAAGGTACTAATAGTCCTATAGTAGCCTACGGTAGAGGTATAGGTGCCTACGTAGCCGGTTACGCCGGAACGGGCGCTTACGGCTAGGTAGCTACTTTATAAATTACCTAGGTAGTCTCTTTCGCTATCTCTTTATAGATACTAGGATTAGCGTTATTTATAATCCGCTCCCGGTAGGAATCGGCTAGGTTCTTTAGTAGATAACTAAGGACTTCCTCCGTAACGGGAGTAATTAGACGTATCTATCCCGGGCTAGTAGCTACGGTACTTTCTATAATAAGATAAGTTCTTTAAATAAGGGTTCTGGATTAAATAAAATTTAGATATAGTTAAGGTATTTCTAGTCTAAACGTTTATATTCGTAGCCGATCGGGGTCCTTAACGACCTCTTTTAATCCCTTATCTTTTACTTCCGATCCTCGGTACGGACTAAGTCTACGTACCCGAGGGTAAACCTCCGGAAGGATGCCTTATTGCGGGGTAATCTAAAGTGATTAGACTATTCTATCCGTTTCTCTATCTTCCTATTATAGTCGGGAGGTATCGCATACGTACTAACGTAATTACTCGTAGATCCTTACGTAGTAGTAAGGGGTTTCGGTTACCGCTACTTTCCTAAGGACCCCGAGGTCGCCGGTGTCGCCGACCGTAAGCTATCGCTCGCTAGGTCTTAATACTATACTACTACGCTAGAATAGATAGAAGAAAGGTTCTTAGAGCTCCTAATTAACCTAATTTTTCCCCTACTCTCTCCGTTATACAGAGATCGTTTTAGGAGGACCTCCCGATAGTTAAGATTTACTATACGGTTAGGCCCTCCCGTAAGCGGCCGTAGAAGGCTACTCGGTTTCAGAGGTTTGCTACTATATAAGATAACGGGAGTGTAAGAGCATGTTCTGTTATTATCGTAAGCGAATGTGTCTATAAGGACATAAGTACGGTCAAACATGGCAGAAAGTACCCGTAAGGGGCCGAACATGTAAGGTTAAAGGAAGGTAAAGTACGCCCAGGATCACAAAGATATAGTTTTAAGCTATATATAGGATAGCAGAAATTATTACTTCTAATTAATTAGTACTAATCTAATAGAACCTAGCCTAACTTATTACTAGTAATACTAGGCTCGCTACCTTTACTACTACTTTCTCTATACGTATACTCTATCCCTTCCGATCTATATATACTACCCTCTAGCCCTTTTTTCTACTATTATTCTCGATATTCCTACCGCTACCGTTTACGTTTTTATATATCCTACTCTATAGGCTCCTCTTAGAGAATATAGGCTATTTCTTTATAAGCTTTATAGAAACGTTCCCTTGTACTATCTATACCTTGATCTATCTTCTGCGCTATATCTAACTCCTTTTTTAAGGCTATAAGTTCCCCTATATATATAGATAGAATCTAGATATATATTAATAGCTATATCTTTTATATTTATTATTATTATATACTTACTAGTATATATTAACTCCGGCGCTTAGAGTAGTATTAGTATTTCTTCTACCGAATCCCTTCTAGTTAAACGTAGTTAGGGATATCCTTATCTATATTAATATATAACTTTTACTAGCAGAAATATCGGATATATACCTTCCCCGTAACTATATACGAGTATATAGTCTTTAGGCTAGGCGCTCTCTTTATATAACTCTCTCTTAGGATTACTATTTATATCTATAACCGGTATATTAGTATACCGGAGGTCTCTCTTAATCTATAAGGTATATTAGAGGTCTCTCTCTATTAATAAGATATACTAGAGTTATCCCTTATAAAATCTCCCTTTTTTTAGGTATATTCCGCTACTAGCTCTTCGAGGATCTCTATTATCGAATCGATAAAGTCCTATACTAATTCCTATAAATCTAGTATAAACTTCTATACTATTTCCTATAACTCTAGTACGAACTTATAGGCTATCCTTCTTATATATCGAATTTAGTCTTTCTGCTCTATACTATTAATTTAGTATATATTTAGGGTTAAGCTATTAGGTAGTAAAGGTTAGTAGCTATTACTATAGTAGATTTCGCCTAGGCGGTTAGTAATAGTAGTTCTTTAGCTAATTTATAGTAGTAAAATTACTAACTATTAAGGACTAATATATAATAAAGGTTTAACTTAAGGCTAAATTTACTTACTAGGCCCTCCTAATTAAATATATTTAATACTAATAAGGAAATATCGCCGATATTATATCTTCTATATTTTACGATCTACCGATACTATATCTTCTATATTCCGTATTTATACTATAGATCTTCTACGTTTCGTAGTATATCTACTTCTTCTACGTAATATAAGATAGAAATCGAGGTATATTTATTTTATATTACTTTCTTAATTAAATCTATCGATTCTAATATACTATCTATCTTTACTATAACTCTTTCGGTTTCTTACTACCGGCGTTATATCTACCCTATCCTAAAGACTATTTCTTCTCTGTAATACTTACCCTATATATAGGCTATAAAGAACAGCGCTAAGAAATTTATTAATAATATTCGTTACTATTAGGTCTATACCTATTAACTTCGAGGTAATCGATATAATATAAAGTATATTCGGTATAAATAAGCAGGACCTATACTAATACCTACCGAGTAGCTTCTAACTCCGCCCTCGATCTAGGATATAGTCCCGGATAATATATCTTAAGGTATATATTCTATCCTATTAGATAGCGGGTAGGTACTTAAAACTAATATACTCTCTTAGGTAGCTTCTCTTTTACTTTATACCTTAACCTCTAAATACGCCTTTCACGGTTATTATACTTACTAAATTATATTCCCGGATTCTACTTAAAATACCCCTAAGTACGCTATATATATCTCGGCTACTCTAAAAGATAAAGAGGAATATCTTAGTAGTACTTACTACTACTAGGGATATAGAAAGTATCTCTCTTTACGTAGGAAGTTTACGAGGTATAAACTATACTATAATACGCCGATAGCTACTATCCTACTTAAAGGTAACCTTACTAATCGAGGAGGGTATAAATTACGGCCTATTTTAATTTTATTTATATTATCTTTTCTTACTATAGTTTTTTAGCGATAGAGATCCCTATTTCGGAAGTAGGGGAATCCCCCCTAGACGTAGGCCTAAATAAGCGTTACTTAGGTTATCGGAAAGCTCGCGTATATTACCGACCTAGGGACTATTATAGGTCCTATATAGCGAGCGCTCGGTACTCTTACTTACCTATCCTACGTACCTAGAGTTCGTCCTAAGTTTATTAGGTATACTTTAATATTAGCTATATAGATATCGAGTACCTTTATTACTATACTCTCTTTTAGAGATATAAGGTCTATACCCGCTCTTCTAATAAACTATTATAAGAGAAATATTATAAGATAGGATATATACCTAGTATCTATTTACCTAACCTATCTCTATAGTTAAAGCGACTTTTCGATATAAATTCCGTAAATATAGTCTATTTCTATTAATATATTCGGCTTTTTAATAATATATTAGTCTTTATATCTATTAGCAGCCGCCCTAATCCCTATCTACAATTATAGGAGAGAATATATATATTTTAGATTTAGGGTCTCTAAGCAAGCAGTAAGGCTGCGTAGGAAGTTATATTAGGATAGTTAATATAGGTAGGTGTGATATAATAAAGATACTTAGAAGGGGAAGAAAAGATGTGAAGGAAGCTTTTTTTCAATTATTATTTGGCTAGGGATTTGATGGATATTTATATCTGATTCTGGTTGCCACTGGTTGTCACCAGTTGCATAGTATTGGTTGCTATTGTATGGTTATGATATAGCTTATGATATCGTTATGATATAGGTGGCTGCTATGTAGTAGCTTATGATATCGTTATGATATAGGTAGCTGCTATGTAGTAGCAGGAGGTAAATTCATGATAAGATTTCTGGCCGAGATATCTGGCCGAGATATCTAGCCGTTTTGACCACATCAAATATATCTTATAGGTAGGCCCTTGTAGGCCCTATATCTTAGAGGGTCTAATATACTATCTTATTAGGCTACTATAGAGGGATTTTCTATCTTATACCTAGTTTTACTTTATAGATAGAGCGACTATATATCTCTACCGACTCGATAATACTCTATTACTAGCTAAATATCCTAAACTTCTATAGATACTAGAGGACCTTATAAATATACTTAACCCTTATTCTAAGGTATTTAACTAGATAGGTTATATTCTAGAGATATATTATAAGCCTAATAATTATTTATATATTACCCCCTAGGTATATATATTACTAAGGCTATTACTATAATTCTTACTAATTATCTAATAGCTAGAGTTAGTAAAGAACTATACCGGTAGAGGGCTATATAATTTACTAACTAAACTTAAGGTTACGGCCTTTCTCTTAAAGATTAACTATAAGTATAGTTAGGTTAGATACCGTAATATCTAGATCTATCTTAAAGAGTATCCCTCTTATAATATTAATCCTTATTCTATCCTTAATAGGGTAAATATAGAACTCTCGGATACTATTTCCCTATTAGGAGTAACCGATTACTATAATTTAGATAGTCTCCTATCTAGTATCGAGTATATTATTAAACTAGGTCGGGTAAATCTACGCTAACTTTTATTTATTTACCCTAAATATCCTCTATATTTCTTTCTAGTATACCCTCTTTTCTAGGCTACTAGTAAAATAGATTATCCCTATTATATAACCCTATCTAGTAGAACTAAAAGAGGTATAGACTATATTCAGACGAATATTACTCTAGTAATAGTCTTTCGGAGCTATCTTTATATCTATTCCGATAACTTTAATATCTTATATCGTAGTAGAATATTATTCTAATAATATATTATTAATACCTTCTTAATAGATAATATAAAGAATATAGAGTATATCTACTATAACTAAAGAAATCTTTATACTAAGAAATACTCTATACTCCGGTAAGCTCGGGCTAAGGGCGTTACCCCTAATTAAGTTAGTCGGCGGTTTATCCTACCCTTAAGTATTAAGAGTAGTCCTCGGTTTATATAATAGCGATACTAAGACTTAATAGCGTTAGTTCGTAAGTATAGTAAGCTATATATATTTATTATAATAACTAGGAACCTATACTAGGATAAGATTTAACGTAAGCTATTCTTTAACGGTTTTAGAAAGCTAATTTAGATTTAGCGTAACTAGCTAGACTTAGTCTTATAAGTCTTCTAGGCGAAGCTCTAGGAGTTTCTATAGGATATTACGGGCTAAAATAGTATATTTAGCCTTTACTTTACCTATACTTTTATTATCGAGTTCTAGAAACGAGGGATACCCTATACCTATATCCTTCTTTAGTTAAAAGGCTTTACCTATAATATCCCTATAATAGTTAATAAGGTTATATCTACCGAGTTTCCTCCTCTTAATAGAAAAGGTAGCCTAGTTCTTTATAATATTATTAAAAGATATATAATCTATCGGCTATATAGCAAGTATAACCCCGATTCTCCTTATATAGAAGATTATAATAGTATTTAACGTTACTCTAAGGGGTTTCTAAAAGACCTACGTAAAGAGACTACTATATATTACGACGGCTATCCTCTCTATCGCTACTCTATATATACCTAGGTTAAAATATACTATCCTAAGAGGAAGGGCTAGAAGATAACTATTAGAAATAAGTAGATAGTTCTATATAATCCCTACTTAACTATAAAATATTAGGCCTATATTAATATTAAGATCTATAGTACTATTAAGGCTATTAAATATATTTATAAATATATTTATAAGGGTACTAACTATATAACTACCGAGTTTAATATAGATAAAATACGATACTTTATAAATAGGCGTTATATTAGTATATCTAAAGCCTACTAGTAACTCTTCGAGTTTATAGTAAATAGTATATATCTAGTAGTAATAGCTTTAGTTATTTATCTTCTAGATAAATAGTAAGTAATATTTAATCCTACTTCTATACTAGAGCTTTATAAAGAGATCTTTTCGAAAGTTATATTACCTTTACTTAGATTCTTTAAGTTTAATAAGGCTAATCGAGAGAACTATAAGGTACTAACCTACCTTACTTTCCTTACCTACTAAGATACACTAAAGTACCTTATCTAGTAGAAGTATATATAGTAGGTTCGGGTAAAAAGTAATTAAAAGATAGGGTGTATATATCTAATTAACCGTTCCTAGAGTAAAGCCTTCTTTCTTCGCTACCTACTTATAATTATTAAAGGCCTAATAAGCTTTAAAGACCTTCGGATTATCCTACTTCTCCTAGGAGAGATACCTATAGGTAATTATACCTTAGGGACCTAGAGGGGTACTAATAGTATAATCTACTAGGTCGCTATCTATCTAATCTTTCGAGATACCTACTATAGTCGGCGGCTATTCTAAGATAATTAAGAATAGGAGTTATATTTTTATAAAGCGTCTACTCTTTATACTAGCTAGGTATTACACCGGGCGTTTATTAATATTTTAGTCTCATACAAGATTAAAGATAGTAGCTATATATAGTCTAAATTCTATAAGTAGATATATAAAGGCCTTCTACGATAGATTAAATAAGAATACCTCTAAAAAGTAGTTCTATTTAATTTTACCTCCCCAGAATTTAATTATAGTCTCTACTTAATTTCTAAGGATCTTCGTAAGGAGGGGTTAACTTTAGCGTATTTTTATCTCCTATCCCTAAAATTAAACTAGGGTAAGCCTATTAACTATCTTATTATAGAGGAGCTAAATTATAATCCTAGAGAGTAGGCGAAGCTAGTAAATAATATATAGAAGAAGCTTAATAATAATTAATAGGAGGTATATCGAATTATACTCTATAGAATTCTCCGGAAACTATCTAAGGCCTAGTTCTTTTTATATAGCCCTAGAGGTACTAGGAAGATATTTTTATATTACCTTCTATATACTAAGTTATAGAGTTATAGCCTAATCGTTCTCTATATTATATCGATAGGTATCGCCGCTCTCCTCCTCCCTAGGGGCTATATAGCCTACCGGCGGTTTCGTCTCCTACTTAATCCTACGATTAGCTAGGTAGGGAATATATTAGGCTATAGTTAGGAGATAAAACTTTTACGCTAGGCAAGCCTTATTATCTAGGATAAGATACTAATAATATATAAAGAGTACTACGATATTATAGACCGAAATCTACGAGATATTCGGTAGATTAATATATCTTTTAGAGGACTACCGGTAATTCTTAGTAGTAATTTTTAATAAACCCTTCTAATTATTAAGTATAGTAATAGTACTAATACTATTAAGGCCTATTTATAGAATTTAAATATCTAGACTAGCCTAAAGTACTTATACCTACGCTAGAATATATATTTAAAAGCGGATACTAATCCCGCTAATTAAAAGCTAGGCGCCTAGCTTCGGGTAATATCCTACTAAAAAGAGTACTATAATCTGCCTAAAAAGATCGATCTTCCTTCCTTTCTAGATCTTTCGACTAATCTAGGTAAGTTTATCGATTAAATTTACTCTTAGGATAAGATACTTTAAGCTATAGTAAACCTAGATTTCTTCTATAGGCGTATAATCTTAACCCCTCGAAACTTATATATATATAATTTAAATAATATACTACTAGACCGACTTCCTAGGATAGCTAATACTCTATACTCGACTAATTCCGTCTAGTCGGATAAGAGTAATATATTAGCGAACTCGGCGGAAATAACTCCTAAGTTCCTTAATTGTATTATAACTATAAGCTTACTATTAGCCTATTTTTATATTAAAATTAGTACTCCGATAATACTAATTTAGAATATCAATCCTACTAATAGTCTCTATAATAGTAGCCGTTATATAATTCGCCGATATATAGCTCGATATATTAAGGTTTAACTTTTAGACCTAGTATATAAGATAAATCCCTTCCGCTTACTCTATCGATTTACGCTTTCTACTAACCTATTAGAACTCTTATTTATATTAATTCGCCGCTAATTTCTAATTCGTTTAGCCTTTACTATAATAATTAATAAGGCGTAAGGCTAGTCTCTTAGCTATATAGGTATTAACCTACGAATAGACCTCGGCAAGGACCGCCTAGGACCGGACCGGGACCGGGACCGGACCGTACTATACAGGGCTTGGTCCTTACTTTTAGGACCGCACTATTGCGGTCCCGGTCCCCCGTACGGTCCTGTAAACAAGACAAATATAGGAAACCCCGTAATATGTATATTTTATATAGAATCAGTTAGTATTTTTCAGTATTCTACTTTTATTCTTTATTTGTATAGGCTAATTTTAGCTTAAAGAGGATTTCTACAGAAAAAACTAATAATAATAATTTCGGCCGAAAAAACCTGATTCTTTATCTCTACTAATTATATATAAAATCTGTATTATATCTTAATCTCTTTAGGATACGCCCTAATAAACGCCTCTAGATATCAAAATCAGATAGAGGGATCTTATTATCTTCTAGCTTAGTAAGCTAACTATTAATAGCCCTTCTCTTCCTTAGTGCTCGTTAACTAGGCTACTAAATAGATATTTCTACAGAAGTATCTATTATCCTACCTTCCTTATTATTACTAATAGGATTAAACTCTTTATTATCTTACTTAGTATTATCTTACTCCTTCTTCGCGTACTTCTCTTAGGTAGAGAGAAACTTATCTATTAGTATAAGCTACTCCGACTATATATTAAATCTTATTATATATATAAATATTATTAGATCCTAAATAGTCTATAGTTTTAATAAGCTACGGCGATAGTAGTATATATCGCGAGTAGAGTTAAAGAGCCTCTCTACCCCGGAGCTACTAGCTAGAGTTATAAGGATATCTCGAGTAAGGCTTACTAGGATAGGATACTCTGCCTTATAGGCCTTCTAGAAGACTAGGGGTATTAATTAAATAGTACCTAGAGAGATATAATATTAATAAAAGCTAAGATATATTAGTATAAAGGAGTATTATTAGACTTACTACTTCTAAGATATCTTATAACTTTATTTAGAGTAGTTAGCGTTAACTAGAGAGAGGTAGTAAGTCTTAGAAGTATATTAATATTAGAGATATTATTATTTAGTAACTAGATAGTTAATATTAACTATATCTCTATATAGCACTATTAGTAAGGCTCGATATAAGTCTTAAGGGACTCTTAATACCGTAGTATCTAGTATTTCTCCTATTCTAATATCCTAAAGAACTTAAGCTTATTTCGTAGGCCTAAAATAGTCCTAATTATATAGAGATTATTCGGATTATTATTAGTCTAGCTATAATACTCCGTAAGCTTTTCGCGCCTATACTCTAGCGCTAGCTTTATTACCTTCTTCTACCTAACTCTCTTTCGTACTAGCTACGCCTTTACCTTATTAATATAGGTAAATAAAGTATTATAAATCCTAAATATATTATAGATAGTTATATTAGTTATCGCTAATAGAGATAAAGTAAACTTAAAGAAAGGATAGGTAATTAATAGTAGATAGTTAATCTATCGCTATTTATCCTTATCTAGCTTTATATTAGTTAGATTAAACTAATTATAAAATCTATTAAATATAGTCTATAGCCGACGTACGTACCGAAATATTAGAAAGGTAGAATTCTAGCGTATTCGAATATCTTATATTAGTATAAGCTTTAGTTCTTTAGTCTAAAATACACTAAAGCTCTTACGGCGCTAGGGGCTTTTATTAATATAGATAGTAATCTTTCGAACCTAGAGGATATTATATAGTTAGTATTAAATAGAGAAATAATAGTAGAAAGGAGGTATAGTATACTTTATTTAGGGTCTATATAATCTTCTAATTCTCTTACCGGGTACTATCTCCCCGATCGGCCTATTCTATCTCTTCCCTATTATTTTATAGGTTCGTATCTATCTAGCTAAGAAGCTCCTTAAGACTAAGTTATATAATATATATAATATATAGTATACGAATAATTAGTATATAACTAGAAAGCTTAAGAGACGAAATAGCCTCTTTAAGAGTAGTTAGTAATATACTATTATTTAATATATTATTAGTTATAACTATAAGTATATAATTAGTAATTTAATACTTCTTAAGTAGCCTAAGTAGAATACTACTTAGATAGGCGCTTATATAAGAGCTATAGAGAGGTTTAAAGCTAAGTAGAATCTTACGATAGTTCTACTTAAGATTAATAAAGTAGCTAATAATTACTATAAACGCTTAGCGAAAGGGAGAGATCTAGTAATCTAATATAATAGAAAGCTTAGTACCCTCTAGGAGTATTTAAAATAGAGACTCTTAATGTTCTATAACTATCTTCTAAAAATACCGACGGATAGTCCTAGCACTTAGTATTTTAGGGATAGATAGGGTAGAAGAAGCTATCTCGATAAAGGTACGAAATTTAGGATACTTAATAAGCTAAAATAGTAGGTATATAGTAACGATAAAGGTAGTTAATCTATCTATCTAAGCGTTTACTAAGAAGCCTTTTTTACTAGATAGATAATTTACCTAGAGATAATTATATAAGTTAGTATAAATTAGCCTTATAGATAGTATTTATACCCTATTTAAGATTATCTTTCTAATATCTTATATCTTATCCCTTCCTTTTTAATAGGTAGTAGCTTATAAGTAATACCTATTTATAGTCGATATTCCTCGGTACCGGTCGGTAGGATAAGTAAGGATATAATTATACTACTTATATATTACCTTAGGAGACCTATTAGAGATAGTAGTAATCTAGTAGAAGTATTCCTAAACGCCTACCTAGTATTTACCCTTAAAGATATTTCATTCTGTTCGGCTTCTATAGTTAGTCCTTCGTTACTAATCGATAAAATCTTCGTTAACTATCTCTATCTAAAGAAGAAACTACTTCTTTCCGTATAGACTAATAGGCTTAAGGGTCTCTAGAATTAGGATAGGTATCGCTAGTCGTATAAAGATTAAGCTAGGAGTTAAAGTTAGTATTTTATCTTCGTCTAGGTTAAATAGCCTATCGGATATAAAGAAGGAGAGTATATCTATAGGGTTATCCTTAAAGACTAATAAGGGATAGTTATTAGAGAACTAGGATATCTAGCTCTATAATATATTAATAAGTAGTATATAAGAGAAAGTAAGAAGTAAGGCTAGGGGATAATAGGAAAGATATATAATTATCTTTTTATTAAGGTAAATAAATAATTAGGGGGATTACTATAAGGGAAAAGTAATTAATAGATAATTTAAGATAGAACTAGCTAGATTCTAGATAGTGATTAGCTAATAAGATCTACTCTACTATAGTCCTTACGGTCTAAGACTGTAAGGACCGCTAAAGGACCGCTAAAAGACCTCTAGGACCGCTAAAAGACCGCTAAAGGACCGTAAGGACTGCTAAAGGACCGCTAAAAGACCGCTACTCCCGCTTAAAGAGCGCTACCTTAGGGATAGCGGATTATATATAGGTTTCTAATAGCTATAATAGCTATTAGAGATCTAGGCTAAGGATATTAATAATATCTTAGTAGATAGCCTATATTTCTAACGGCCGTTAAGTATTTTATAACTAGGGAAATTAATAGTATCTAGGTAATAGATAGTATTGAATTCTGATAGCTATCGAAATTTCCGATAGCTATTAGAAATTAACACTAAGAATATTAGCTAGCTAATATATATTTCTAACTATAAAACTAATAAAACTCCTACCTCCCCCCCCTAACCTCTCTACTAGAGTAGTAAAATACTTAAATTTTAGTTAGTTCTTATACTTTAATAAATAAGATTCTAATATATAAGCTTATTTTACCTATTTTATTAATAATTAGGCCTAGTTTATTATAAATATTAGTGTATATACTAAAATAGTATTTAATAACAGTAATAAACGTAGCTAAATCATTAGTTTATGCGGCCGAAAATAGAAGGTCTTAGCAGAATTATAAACATACGGGGGACCGTACGGGGGACCGTAAAGGACTATAGGGGACCGTAGTGCGGTCCTGACTACTTCAAAAAAAGACCAAGGACCGGAGGTCCCGGTCCCGGTCCTAAGATTTGGGACCGGACCCGGTCTTTGCCGAGGTCTACCTACGAAGTTAGGTAAGGCTTTAGCCTATTCTATAGTTTATTAGTACTAATTACTACTCTCTATTCTAATACTTTAGATATAGTTAGCTCTACGTTACTTTTTCTAGAATAATAAATACTAAAAATATTAAAGTACTACTTACAGAATATAATACTAGGAAGAAGGTAAAGAATATTATATATAAAGAGGTTCTAAAGGCTTTCCTTTTAGATTAGTTTATTCTTTTAAAACTAGAGTCTACCTACTATTATATATTTCTCGCGATACCTTAGAGGAAACAGATAATTCCTAAAATAAAGAATATATACTTAGAGAGTACATATATTCTTTATTATAAGAATTATCTTTTTCCTATAGAGTTTTCCTAAATTAAGTATATTAGGGTAGATATAACTAGTAGATTTAATTTAGATAAAGATATCTTAAGGAACTAGTATATAATATAAACCTAGATATATAGCTAATTTATAAAAGGTTACCCTATAGGATACCTAAGCGAGAGGTTATCGATAGGGTATCCTATAGGGATACCTAAGTTACGACTAAAATTTAATAGATCGAAGATAAAGGGTAATTCTACCTTCTATTTTAGGCTACTTATAGGCTATTTCTACTATATTTTACCGTATTTCTATAATCTATATAGATATATATATATCCTTAGAGTCCTATTATTATTATTTATTACTCCTTATTACTACTCCTATAATCTTATATATATTCTACGAAAATAGCGCCTATCCTACTTTAACGGATCGAATCGATTAGAGAAGAAGTTAGCGAACTTTATAGGGAGATATAAAAAGAATAGACTAATATAGTACTAGCTAACTATAGCGAACTATTATAGTCTATTAAGACCTTATATAAGTAAGGTCTATATATAGTTTATATAAAAATAATATTACTATCTACTATACTCTAACGGCTCGATTTTATCGAAAGGTAAATTAGGGAATTTCGTAAGGAGATATAAGAAGGATAGACTACTACTATACCGATAGAACTATTAGTAGAGCGAAAACGTAAAAATTAGTTAGGTTCTAATATAATACTAATAAAGAATACTAATTAAAGCCCTAGGTCCCGATATATATTCGCGAGTCGATTATAAGTCCTAAGATACTAGAGTATATAATACTAGAAAGGGATCTATACCGTTATCTAGCGAAGAGCGGAAATAATAAAGAAACCTAGCTAAGGGGTAGAGGGCGGAGTAAAAGATATAAGACTTAGAGGAGACGACGATATAGAGTATAATAGCCCTATAGAGTATTAAACGAGCAGAGTAGGTAGAACTAGTAGAAATAGGAAGTATAAATAGTAGTAATAGAGGCTAGATATTAAAAGAAGATATAAGTAGCTAAAACGAAGTAATTATATATTAATAATTAAATAGCTACCCCTTTATTAAACCTCGGCGGATCTTAAATATCGGTATATAGTATACCTAACTTCGGCGAAAATATAGTAGATCGGGTTAAAGCTATAGTAGATAATAAAATTCGGTAGACTAGCTATCTAACTATAGTAAAGCGCCGGAGTTCTATATAAGAACCTCGGTAGGTCTTTTAGATCGGTAGACTAGCTACCTAACTATAGTAAAACGCTAAAGTTTAGTATAAAGCTAATAGCTAAATTTAGCTCTATCTCGCTATACTATACGCCTAATATTACTAAATCTCGATAGGTCCTAAAGATCGATAGAATATATACCGAACTACGATAAAATACTATAGATTAGCGTAAAACTAATAGCTAAATTTAATACTATCTCGCTCTACTATATACCTAATATAATTAAACCTTTCTAGATATCTATACTGCTAGTTAAATAATATATAAAATACGATATATTCGTTTAAAATATAGTATAAAATACTACTAATTATAGTTTTATCCGAAATCGCTATTTATATTATACTATAAAGTATCCCTCTAATATATATCTAATTTATTTAGTATCCTTCTTCTTTATTTTACCTAATTTATATAGTATCCTTCTTTATTTTACTATATCTACTACTAAGAGCTTATACTATAATATTAATATATTAATACTTATCGATAAGGATATCCCTATATATTCCTTAACTAGCTCTATTATTAGGATAACTACCTTCGCCGATGGTCCTGTCTACTATAGGCTTAAAGACTTAGTAGTACCTAAGGAAGTTCCCTACCGAATTTACTTTTAGAATTAGTATTTACTCTAGCTACTACCTAAGTAGGTACTTATTATTAATAGTACTCTAATTATAGAGGAGAAGAAAAGTACTAATCTAAAGCTCTTTATCTATATAGACTCTATTATTCTATATATATTACCCTAGTAATATAATAATAGCGTAAAGACTAACTATACCTATTTTAGGGAGCCTAGTAATCTAACTAATAATAGCTACTATAATAGCCTACCCCTAATATAGTCGCTAAAACTATCGACTATAGGTACTATAATAGCTTAGCTTATAGATCCTGACGGACATCGAATTTTTATTCTCTACTAGATAATATATTATATGGTTAATAAAAGGTCTTTACGTTACTCTACCTTTCGTATCGCTGTCGCCCTACCCTAGTTAGAGAGATTCGGGAAGTCTCTAATACTATATATTAGAAGATAGGTATTCGCTTCTAGATAATTCGTAGGGTTCTACCTATTCGAAAGTAGCTAGATTATCTATATTATAGCGTCAAACTACGACTTCCTACTAATAGGTAATAGCAGTAATAATAAGACTACTTCGACTACTATTACTACTACTATACCCTACTATAAGAAACGCCTATAGATACTTAGTAATATCGGTATTAATCCCTCTCCCTCGACCGACCGCTACCGTTAAGTTTCGCCTATCCCTAAGAGCTTATAGAGCTAGGAAGGCCTCCCTAATAATAGTAAAGGTTCGTTATAAGGCTTTATTCTTATAAGAAATAAAAAAAGATATATTTAGTTTTTACGCCTCTTTTATATAGGTTTACTTTTATTATACAGTTTTATTAAATAGTATTATTAGAGGCTTTTACTAGAGGCTTTGATTTTATTAGAGGTTTTAGTATTCGCGTTCGGCTATATATTAACTTATTATTTTTTATAGCATTTTCGTTAACTATTTAATCATACGCTATACTAACCTTTTTTTTTATATAGAGGCTACAGTTACTACCGCTACGCTATATATAGCCGAGCCCCCTAAGCTATATATAGCCGATAACTAACAGATCAAAAAAAAAGGAAGAAGAGTAAAGAGAGTAAAGGAAAAGAGAAGTCTAATAAATCAGACTAACAGATCTATATATAAAATTAATTAATCAATCAATCAGACTAAAACAATATTACTAACTATAGAGTAGTTTCACTTCTTTATAAGATGCATAGGACCGCACAGCGCATAGTCCCAAACTACTTATATATATATATATATGTAAATATATCGACCCGAAGACGTAGTCTATTAAGTACTACTCTAGAGACTATAGTATAGTAATAGTTAAAATATCGATAGGTAATATCTACCTATATAATATATATATAGTAGGGAAGATATATAGTAAGAATACTACGAAAAAGGCTAGAAGTATAGTAGTAGCGAGACGAACGCTAAAGCTACTAAGAGAATAGTTAGGAAGTATAAGAAACGCTAACTATTATACTATCGTAGGGGATTTTAATATATACTACCTACTATAGTCTAGTAGCTATATTAGTTAGGCGTTCTAGTTTAATTAAGATATAGAAGATATAATATATTCTATAAGCGACTATAGTATATAGCTACTTACCGAGAAGAGAATAATAATATATAATAAAATAGAGATAATAATTAATCTAATATAGGCCTCTAGTATACTTATAGAATAATATAAACGTAACTAGGACTAATACTAGTAGCTATTTACTAGGGACTATATCCTAATATTAACTAAATTCGATATCCGATAGGACCTAGTACCTATAGTAGAGAGATAGTAATAGAAAAACGTAGACTAGGAGGAATAGGATAAAGGTCTTATATCGATTAGCGAGTAATAGCTAGTACTACTTAGCGAGGCTACTATAAATACTATAAAAAGAATCGATATATAGATTAATAGACTTATTAATATATTTACTAAGACTACCGACGATTTAGTACCGAAGAAACGTATCTATTACTATTTAAAAGCTATATATTTACTAGAACTAGAAGAGCTTCGGAGGAAGGTTACCTAGGTATATAATAGGATACGTTCGGGGGATACTAACGACTAAGAATACTTTTATTAGCTATACTATAAGCTCGGACGGGCGAGCTAGAAGATATTAAGATAGGTATATCGTAAAATAGTAAAGAAAGTATCTAAAACGAATAATATTAATAATTTCTAGCGCCTAGCGAAATAGGTAAGGACTAAGGGTACCCTATAGTCTATATATATATCTATACTTTACCTATTAGATAGTAGCGAGTATATTATAGTAGAGATAAAGGTAGAGATATTTAGGGAGGCCCTTTTTCTACTAGCGCTAGAAGTAGACCTATATAATACTTAGAGAGATATAAGATACCTATAGCTAGTTAATATATTACTAATTATTACTAAGGAGGTTATTAACGCTATTAGGTATATAGTACTAAATAAAGCCCTAGGACTAGATAGTATACCGAATATAGTACTAAAGTAGGTAATTCGGATCCCTATAATCCTTACTATTATTACTAACCTCTTTAATATATATCTATATATTAGGTACTATCTATAGTACTTTAGGGAATCTACTACTATAGTTATTAAGAAGCTAGGGAAACCTAACTACTTATTACTAAAGGCCTAGAGACCTATCTCCTTACTTAGTACCTTAGATAAGGCTATAGAGTTAGTAATTACTATATATATTAGCTATCTAGTAGAGATATATAATCTACTACTGAATACTTATATTAGCGGGCGTATAGGCTGGTTATATAACTACGTACTATACCTACTTACTAAGAGAGTATATAAGGCCTAGCGGTAGGGATATATTATAATATTACTAACGCTAGATATATTAGGGACCTTCGATAATATATCCTATATACGCCTAGCGTATAACCTTAGGAAGCGTAGAATTCTAGAGGCTATTATCTAGTAGATTATTAGTTTCTTTAGTAAGTAATATACTATATTTATTATATAAGAAGGCCCGATAGGGAGAGTACTAGTAGCTATAGGTATCCTATAGGGGTTACCTTTATTACTAATACTCTATCTTTTCTATAATACCGACCTAATCGATTATATATACTATATAGTAATAAGCGGAGGTAGCGCCTATACCTATATTATCTATACTATAGTTACTAGATATATCGATGATATATATATCCTAGTATAGAGTAGGTACGTAGATACTAATATTCGGCTACTAAAATAGCTATATAGCGTCGTAGAGAGATAGAGTAAGTAGTATACGTCGAAATTTACGCTAGCGAAATATAGACTAATCTATTTATAGAAAAAGTATAGGGATATCCTATTACTAGAAAGGCCTATAGATATACTACTAGTCCTTCGCGACCGTAAGAGTACTAATATATATATTACTATTATACCTACTAAATCGCTACGTTACCTTAGCGTTTAGATCGATTAGTATCTTACTAGTAAGGCTTATATCGACTACTATTACGAGAAGGCTATATAGCTTATTATAGCCTTATAGTTAATTACTAGTATAATATAGGGCGTAACTACTCTATACCTACGATATATATAGACTATAGTCCTCTTACCCTAAATTACGTTCGGGTATTTAATATAGTATATATAAGGTATATATAATATAAAAACTATCGAGAAGAAAGCTATAGATACTATTAGATCCTTCTAGTTCTAGGTACTTTATAAGATAGCTAGAGCCTTCTATATAATATCTAGAGCTACCCTAGAGGTATACCTCTATATTATACTAGCGCTACTAGCGATATAAAAGCTAGCTAAGGAAGTATACCTATATATCTATACCTTATCTCTATACTTAATAATTATTAATATATATTACTAATTAACGATCAATATAGTCGCTAGGCGCTAAGCGTTAATCTTATCTCTCGCCTATATTAAGTAGAGACTCGGTAGGAATAACGCCCTATTACTTAGTAAGCTTAAGCTTATCTAACCCTTTATAGTAATACCTTAGTAGAGACCGCCGATGACTAGGATTATCCTAGATAAAGATATAGCTATTAAGGAATATAATATAATTATATATACCGAATAGGGTATAAATATAGCTATCGCCTATACTAATAGTAGTAGATCTAATAAAGGTATTACTATCGCTATAGCTATATCTATCGGATACTATAGCGCCCGCCTCGGTACCCTTCAGATATATATAGTATATATAGTAGAGCTAGTTAGGGTCGACCTTATACTATAGATTATTAAGGAAAACTATAAGTCTAGCCTATAAACGCCTATATAGAAGATACTTACGATCTTTATAGATAACTAAGCGGCTATCCTAGCGTATATATAGCTACGTAGAAGCTCCGGCTAGTTTATCCTATATAGTATTACTAAAAGGTTAGATCGACTAAAAGAGAAAGGATAGAGTATCTAAATATACTAATACCCTAGCTATATAGATATCCTAGGTAACGAATAGGTAGACCTTCTTACTTAAAAAAACGGCCTATAACCGTAGAGAAAGAGGCCTATAGGATATACTAGTAGCCTACTACTATACTAGGTAGCGTAAGCTTACTATAGAGTAATAGAAATATAAGTAGATAGGTAACGCCTATAGTAAAATTATATATAGGATTATCCTATCGCTAAGGATATATTTACCCTATATACTACTATATAATAGGCGGCTAGTACGGTCCTTATTTAGATATAGACTAGTAAGATCGCCCTATATAGCTATCTAGCTATACTATAACGCTAGCGGGACGAATAATTAGAAGAAACCCCCGACCGACCGCTATAGAGATATTATCTATATAACTAAGAAAACTAGGATATATACTATATACTATTACTCTATCTTTACCCCTATCTTATAGACCTACAACGAAGGATATTAGGCTTTGATCGCCCTTAGTCTCTCGTAAACTAGCTAATATAGCTAGAATTAGCTACTAAAATAATTAAGATAATATTATAAACTAGGTTACTAGATTAGTTTAGAGCTTTACCGACTATATACTATATTACCCTAGGGGATATATAAAACGCTAGCTTAGTCCTAGTATCTACCTACCTATAATAGTAATAGGCCTACTTTTATAAGCTACTATCTAAAGCCGAATTAAATTAGCCTATATATCTTTAAATATATAAAAATAACTAAGGGATATATAGGTACTACTAGGATTAAATATACTACTACAGTCGGGGATATAACTATCCTTCTATTTCTACTAGAGAAAGCCCTATCTCTATATATCCGTTTTACGTATACCCTATAGCCCCTAATAGCTAAGGGTTAGGTATAAGACGGTAGGTAACGTCCGAGCGCTTCGATTCGTTAATAGAAGGGGCAGAGCGATCGGGAGGACGTTCGGAGGAGGGATTAACTTTATACTAGTTATACGTAGAGATAGGGTAAAACTAATAATAGGAGGAGCGGAAGTATATATAAGCGGGTATATAGGAGAGGGGGTTAGGGAGCGGAAGGCAGTCAAAATCATATAATCTAGTTTACCTAGCTAGCTATAGTATCCTACCGGCAAATCGGGCTCACCGCCTAATAGATCCGTGTATAAATTCATCATCATCATCATCATTATTATATTTACTATTATTACTAAAGATATTAAGACTATACTAAACTAAAAGACTATTACTAAGCCTAATCTTATTACTATATTATCTAAAGAATTCTAAGATTTTACTAAAGTATTCTCCCTAAAAAAAACTAATTACTTACTACCCTATTAACTATATAATTATAAGATTATACTATAAAAAGATAAACTTTTATTATTTAGATTTCTATATCCGATATCCTAGAATAAACTAGAAATCCTAAAAAACTAGATTAGAGATAATCTAAAAAAAAGATTTATCTATCTAAGTTTTTTATCTATAGTCTTATCTATTCTATTTATTAAGAAACTAAATAGAGGCCTTTATTTCTATATAGATTACTATATACTAAATATAATTATTATTAAAGACTATTATTTATTACTATTTATAAAAAAAACCCTAAATAACCTAAAAAGAATAAAATATTTTATAAAGATTAATATTATCTCTATTTTTAATAATCTATAGATTATAAAAAGATAGGAATATCTAATTATCTTCTATATAAAACTAGGATTATTTAAATCTTTAGTAATACTTTTTAGCCTAACTAAGATATCTATATCTTTTTAATAATTTATAAATAATATTCTATAAAAATATCTAGACTATTTTTATATTATCTATCTAGATAATATCCTAATCTATAGCTATATAGAAACTAAATATATTAAATATATATAGAAAGTTCTATAATACCTCTAAAAGGCTAAACTATTTATAAAGCTATCTAAATATAAATTCTATATCTATAAGATAAAATTCTTTAGTATTATTATTAGGAAGGATAGTATTTATATAGATCCTAATAAGATTAAGATAATTATAAACTAGCGAATCTTAATCTATCTAACTAATATATAAATTTTTATTAATTTTAGTAATTTCTATTACTATTTTATCTAAGACTTCTCGAAAGTTATTACTCTATTTATAAAGCTTATAAAAAAAGATACCTATTTTAAATAGATCTCTATTTACTAGTTAAGCTTTAAAGCTTTAAAAAAAAAATTTATATCTATCCCTATCTTAAAACTATTTAACTAATCTAAGAAGATAATCCTAGAGATAGATATATCTAATTTTATTTCTACTAGTATCCTATACCTTATTACTTTCTTAAAGAAATATTCTATATCTATATAATTATAAGATATATAATAAAGAGCTATTAGCTATTATTTACTACTTTAAAAAATAGTACCCTAAGCTAAAAGATATATCTTTCTTTATTAAGATTATAATAGACTACTATAATCTAGAATATTTTATAATAATAAAATTTCTAAATTACTACTAAGCCTACTAGTCTAAATTCCTATCTTATTTTAATTTTAAGATTATATACTAATCTAGAAAATAAAGTATAAAACCTAATACTCTAACTAAGAGATTAGAAAATCTCTTTAAAGAAAAAGATAAATATCTATAATACTAAAACTAGACTATCCTAAAAAAAAAGAACCTATAAATAAGTATTATAATCTATTTAGGAAAGAAAAGAACTATAATTACTCTACTAGATCTACTAGAAGAATTACTAGCTATATCTATATCTATAAAGAGAATCTAGTTTACTAAGAATAAACTATTAAAACTACTATCTATAATTAAAGATCTATTAGCTAAAATATATACCTAAGATAATATAGTATAGTCTATTCTAAAAATATTAGATAGTAATACTAGCTACTATCCTAAGATTATATTTACTAACTATAAATAAAAAAATAACTATCTATATTACTAGAATTATTTATATATCTTTTACGATAATAAACTAAAAGCTAAAATCCTATATTAGTACTATAATAAACCTATTTCTAGCTATCTTAGCTAATTAAAAATATATAAACTACTATCCTAAGAATATTACTAGTCCTAAATTTACTAGTATATAAATAACTAGACTAAGAATTACTATATCTATTACTAAATTATACCTACTAGAGAAATCTACTAAAGAATCCTAAAATAACTATCTATATCTAAAAGAGCCTAGTAAGATATTAGTATAGATTTTATTACTTATCTATTACTAAACTATAGATATAATACTATCTTTATTATCATAGACTATCTAACTAAAATAAAATATTTTATATACTATAAAAGAATTTATAATACTAAAGAAGTGACTTATTTATATATCTACTATATCTAGAAGCTATATAGCCTACTAAATATAATTATATCTAATTAAAGATCCTAGTTCGTAGTATAATATATAACAGAATAATAGATAGAGATTACCTAATAGATATAGAGTAATAGAAATACTTAACTAAGCTAACCTAATAAGGCCTATTTATATAAGCCCTCTATAAGATAGTTACTAGAGCCTCTATAGTTTCTTCCTTTTTTATCTTTATTATTTTATAAATATATCTAGTTACTTTTCTAGTTAGCTCTTTCTATAATTATAATATATAATAAAGATCCTTTTTTATCTTTTCCTATTATCTTTGTTATATAGATATAAATAGTATACTATTATTATCTTACTTAGAGCGATACCTTATCCTAAACTAAAATTAATATAATAAATCCTAAATAATTCTAACTAAACTAAACTAAATCTTTTCTTCTTAAGATAAACTAATATTATAGTATAATCCTATTTAATAATCTAATACTATTAGAATACTATAGCTAATAAGCCTTATAACTAGACCCTAGAGAATCTAGCTAAAGAATATAAAATAAATAGTAAATAATAATATAATTACTAGTACTAAATTTACTAGATAATAAAGACTAGATAAACTAATCTCTTTCTTTTCTAAAAAGAATCTTAATCTTAATTTTATTAAGAATTATATATCTAAATAACTTTTTAATCTCTTTTACTAAGAGTATTATAAAATTTAAACTCTTACTAACTAGTAAAATACTATAAATACTAAATATAGAGAGATATAATAGGATCTAAAGACTATTATCCTAAGAATTAGGTAGTTTACTATAAAGATTATTAATCTATAGAAATATAGATAAGATTACTAATTAATCTATAAATCCCTAATAGCTATATCTTACTATATTATAAAACTCTCTAATTTTTTTTTTAATAATAATAAAATTATATATTTTAATTAGTAAATAAAGTAGATTCGATATAAACTATATAATAATATTAATTATTACTTAACTCTATCTAACTAAATCTACTATATTTTAAACTATACTAAAAATAAGATCTTATTCTATATTAGTCTCTAAATAAAAGATAGAGTATCTAATCTATATAGTAATATAGATAATTTAATTAAATATCTTAAGAGTATCTTTTTAAACCTAAACTAAGTTACTAAGATCCTCTATAAATATATCTATCTAATTATAAAGCCTAAAAATAATTTTAGTAATTTCTTTACTAATTTATTTTATTTAGCTAAAAAAACTTAGTAATCTAAATAAAACTAACTCTATAATCTTTATAGTAAGTTACTACTAATACTCTAGACCTAGATAATATATTTATTTAATAATCTAGATATTAGTTTTAAGAGATTTATTACTATCTACTAATATATAGCCCTAAATCTAAGTTTATTTTATAAGTAAAAAGAATCTTATTATATCTAAACTACTATAACTATCTCTAGATTAGTCTTAGGACTAGCTATAACTATTATTTTATAGAGATATCTTATATTATTCTTTTCTATTAAATATAAAGATATTACTTTAATTTATAAATTAATAACTATAGAGGAATAAACTATCTAAAAAAAGACTAATATTTTAAATATTATAAATAAAAATATATCTTATATAATTAATTAAAAAAATTAATAACTATTATTTTAATTAATATTACTAAAGAATTTACTAATTATAAAATCTCTATTATTAATATCCCTAAATTAGGAAATATCTAAGCCTAGGGAAAGTCTTCTATCTAAATAGTATAATTTTATTATTTTTTATACTAAATCTATAGAAATTATTAGGAAAAAGAAATAATTTATTTTTTAATACCTAAATAATCTATAATAGATATTTATTCTTAATTTCTATATTTAGTAATACTAAAATAGATAGATATATATATATCGATATCTAATTAGTCTTATAGGCTATAAAGACTTTTAGGTAGCTAGTAATATAGCTAGAAAAAAAGATACTAATTTAGAATTTAATAATTATCCTAAAAAACTAATTATTTATACTATTAAACTAATACTAATAATTAATAGCTATATATAATATTATTACTAATATTAATTACTAATCTTAGTAAATATAACCTAATCTTTAGATATAAATAATTTATAGAGTATAAGATCTTTTTTAACTATATAAAATACTAGTTAATCTAGCTAGAAAAATAGAGCCTATAAGATAAAATAGCTAATTAGCTATCTACTATCTTCTTTAGATAATCTTATAATAGCCTAATCTTAATTATTAATAAAATACTAATTAATATAACTAGTTTTTTAAAAAGATTAATTATTTATTATAATATAAACTAATAAAGACTATAGTTAAAAACTATAAAAATATACTAACTAAAATAAAATATATACTAAAAAAGATATAATCCTATCTTTTTTTAGAAAAATAATAACTAACTTTTTAGATCTATATCTTTATATTAGAAGTTATTATAATAATTAGTACTATAGGATTCTATTAATATATATAAAAAAATAATAGTAAGGTCTTTCTAATCTTATTTAAAGAGATAAATTAGATCCTAGAGAATAAATAATATAAGTATTAATTAGAAAAATATAAGATAAAATATATTATTCCTAAAGAATATTATAAATATATTAATATATTTTTATAGTAAGATTCTAATATACTATTACTATACTAAGAGTTTATTAACTATTAAATTATTCTTAAAAAAAACCTAATCTTTAAATACTATTTACTCTATAAATAATTAGAAAAAGAGATTTAGGTAACTAAGGCCTATATTATAAAAAATCTTATATAAAGATTTATTAAAGAAAATAAGATTCTTTATATTTCTCTAATCTTAATAGTCTAGAAACCTAGTAAAGGACTCTAGTTTTATATTAATTATTATAAGCTTAATTTAATTATAAAAAAAGATTATTATCTAATTCTACTAATTAATAAAATCTTCTAATAGCTAGATAAAATAAGATATTTTATAAAATTAGAGATCTAATAAGGATTTTATAGAATTTATATAGATCCTAACTTAGAAGACCTTACTATTTTCTATATATATTATAGATCTTATAAATATAAAATAATATCTTTTAGAGTAATAAATAAATCTACTATATTTTAGTAATTTATTAATATAACTCTTAGTGGATATTTTAATAACTTTATAACTATTTTTATTAATAATATCCTAATCTATAGTAAAATAATAGAGAAATATATTAAATATATTAAAAAGATATTTTAAAAGTTTTAAGAAGCTAGACTATAGGTAAGCCTAAATAAATATAAGTTTTATATATAGATAATCTAGTTTTTTAGTTTTATTATTAGTACTAATAGTATTAAGATTAATCCCGAAAAGATTATAGTAATTATTAACTAATAGTAGCCTATTATAGTTTATAGGGTATAATCTTTCTTAGGATTCTATAGGTTCTATTAATAATTTATAAAAAACTATAGTTAGATTATAAAATTATTAAATTATCTTACTAAAGATAAAATATTATTTAAGTAAAATATATAGTATAAATAAGCCTTCTAAGAACTTAAGAAAATAATAATAATAGCTCTAGTATTAGCTTACTATAATATATTAGTCTCTATAAAGATTAAGACTAATATATTAAATAGATATATTAAAAAAGTCTTTTTATAGCTCTAGCCTAATAGCTATTAGTATCCTATCTACTTCTATTTATTAAAACTAATTACTATAGAGTAATAATAGAATATATATAACTATAAGATATTTATAATTATTAAGGCCCTTAATCTTTAAAGAATAGAGCTAGAGAGACTATAATAGGATAATCGATTTAGTATTTTCTCTAACTATTAGTTATTTTAATATTTTATAACTATAAAGAAACTAAATATTTATTAAGTATATTAAAAAGAATTCCTATCGAGATTTTACTTCCTAATATACTATTTTATAAGAAAATAAAATATTATCGCTAATACCTTTTTACGAAAAAACCCTAGTATTTATAATAGATAGAACTAAATCCTCTTCCTATATAAGTATCTTAAATAAGATATATATCTTAATAATAATAATAATTAATCCTCTCTAGCTAGAATTATTTTAGTAATAATAATAAACCCTAATAATAGATCCTAGACTATCTTTAATATAACTAGGATAGTTATATATATTCTTTATACTAATTAGACTTATCTTTTTTTTAATATAAACTAAAATTAGGTAAGAATAAATAAAGATAGATAATAGGAGATAAGAGATAGTTTTTTATTCTATAAAAAAAGACTAGTAATACTAGATAATAGATACCTTAAAATATATCTATTTAATAAGGTCTATTATTAATTATATACTATATATCCTAGTAAGACTAAAATAAAAGCCTTTTTTTTAAATTATTACTAATAGCCTAACTAAGTAACTAACGTCGAATAATATATAGATAATTATTAAATTTATAAGTAGATAAAAATATAGAGAGACTAACCTCTAAGGTTATTATAATTACTTTTTATCTCTAATTAGCTATAGTAATATATTATAATAGATTTCTAGATATTCCCTAAGGATAAATATAGCTATAATATAATATTTATAATATACTATTATCTTAGTAAGTACTAGGCCTCTATCCTCTATTATAAGATAACTATAGCTAAAGAAATAGCTTAATTATTTATTATATATCTTTTCTAATAAATAGATATATCTAACTTAATTATATCGGACTATAGAGGATAGTTTATATTAGTATTCTAGACTAAATTCTACTAAATTCTTTATATTAAATATAAGCTATTTACTACTTACTATCTATAGACTAATAGCTAGACCGAGATAGCTAATTAATAGATAGCCTAATAACTAAAAATAATAGTTAATAAATACTAAGATAACTAGTCTAAATAGTTACTAATAATTAACTTTACTATATCTATACTACGCTAAGACTTAATAAAAAGTCTTTTTTTTATAGAAAGAGGATATAAACCTAGAATATTATTCAATTAGGACTTATCTACCGACGTTTCTCTTTCGCTATAATTAACTAATAATATATAAAACTTTATAGAATAAATCGAATAAATCTAGAAAGAGACTACTAAAGTAATTAACTATATATAAAAGCTCTAATATATATAGATAAATAAATACTACTATAAGGTAGATTTCGATATAGAAGATATAGTCTATATTACTATATATTATTAGGGACTAGATTACCTAAGCTAGAAGCTATTAGATTAAACTAGTAGGCTATATAAGATTATTACTAAAAAAAACTATATATTTAGACTCGAGCTATCTCTATCTATTAAGATATATCTAGTCTTCTCGCTAAATAAACTATATTATATATTAAAGACTAATCTTTTACTAGGTTAGATTAAAGATCTATTACTACTAGTACTAGTTAATAATTAGTAAGAATAGGAAGTTAAAAAGGTCTTATAGTTATATCTATATTACTAAAAACTATAGTATAAGATTAAGTAGCTAGGCTATAATAAAGATAATACTTAGTATTATATAGCTAATTTTAAAAATATACTACTAAAATTAATAGATTTCTACTAATAATACCCTAACTCTCCCGGAACTTTAAAGAACCTATAGATCTAGCTAGCTATAATAGAAGTCGATAAATTTATTAGTAACTATATCGATAATAATATCCTAGAGTCTTAGGGCGAGCCTCTTTAAAAAGAAAGACTATATAATATATAATAGAATAATAGATAGAGATTACCTAATAGATATAGAGTAATAGAAATACCCGACTAAGCTAACCTAATAGGGCCTATTTATATAAGCTCTCTATAAGATAGTTACTAGAGCCTCTATAGTTTCTTCTTTCTTTACCTTTATTATTTCGTAAATATACCTAGTTACTTTTCTAGTTAGCTCTTTCTATAATCGTAATAGTCTAGTTATAAGGCTCTTTAGCCGTAGTGCTCTAATAGCGTTAGATCGTTAAATAGGATTATACTATAACGTTAGCTTATCTTAGTAGGGGAAGGTTCGGTTCGGTTCGGTTCGAATCGTTTAGGATTTATCGGTTTTAGTTTAGGGTAGGGCGTCGCTCTAAGTAAGACAGTAATAGTGTACTATCTATATCTATATAACTTAAAGACGACAGGAAAGGGTGAAAAAGGACCTTCGTTATATATTACGATTATAGAAAGAGCTAACTAGAAAAGTAACTAGGTACATTCACGAAACAACGAAGGTAAAGAAGGAAGAAACTACGGAGGCTCTAGCAACTATCTTATAGAGAGCTTATATAAATAGGCCCTATTAGGTTAGCTTGGTCGGGCGTTTCTATCACTCCGCGTCTATCAGGTGATCTCCGTCCATCGTTCTGTTATGCGTTATAGAAAGGATAGAATATCCGAATCTACTAGTACCTAGGCTATATAGATATCCCTAGTAATAAATATATAGACCTTCTTACTAAAGAAGCGGCTTATAACTGCGACCGTAGAGGGTATCTATAGGATACCTTTGTATCCTACTTCCGTACTAGATAATATAAGATCGCCCTAGAGCGGTAGAAATAGGAATAGACAGATAACGCTTATAGTAGAATTATACGTAAGATTATCCTATCGCCGACGAAGGATATCTTTACCCTATATACTATTATATAATAGGCGGCTAGTATAGTCCTTATTTAGATATAGACCAGTAAGATTACCCTATATAGCTATCTAGCTATACTATAGTACTAGAGCGATAAATAACTAGAAGAAAACCCTAATCGACTACTATAGAGATATTACCTATATAGCCAGAGGAGCTAGGATATATACTATATACTATTACTCTACCTTTACCCTCGCTTTATAGACCTACGACTAAAGGTACTAGGCTTCGAGCGCTCCTAGTCTCTCATAAACTAGCTAATATAGCTAGAGTTAGTAACTAAAGTAGTTAAAATAATATTATAAACTAGACTACTACGTTAGTTTAGAGCCTTACTAGACCTTGGTAAAGACTAGGTCCGGTCCTAAATCTTAGGACCGGGACCGGGACCTCCGGTCCTTAGTCTTTTTTAAAGCAGTTAGGACCGTACTACGGTCCTCTATAGTTTTTTACGGTCCTCTATACGGTCCCCTATATATTTATAATTCTACTAAGACCTTCTATTTTTAGCTATATAAACTAATAATTTAGCTACGTTTATTACTATTATTAAATACTATTTTAGTATATATACTAATATTTATAATAAACTAGGCCTAATTATTAATAAAGTAGGTAAAATAAGCTTATATATTAGAATCTTATTTATTAAAGTATAAGAACTAACTAAAATTTAAGTATTTTACTACTCTAGTAAAAAGATTAGGGGGAGGGTAGGAGTTTTATTAGTTTTATAGTTAAAAATATATATTAGCTAGCTAATATTCTTAGTATTAATTTCTAATAGCTATTAGAAATTTTAATAGCTATTAGAATTTAATACTATTTACTATCTAGATACTATTAATTTCTCTAGTTATAAAATACTTAATAGCTATTAGAAATATAGGCTATCTACTAAGATATTATTAATATTCTTAGCCTAGATCTCTAATAGCTATTATAGCTATTAGAAACCTATATATAATCTACTATCCCTAAAATAGTATTCTTTAAATAGGGATAGTAGTCTTTTAGTAATCTTTAAGGTTTTTTAGTAGTCTTTAAGATCTTTGAGCGATCTTTTAGTAGTTTTTATAGTCTTTTATTAGTCCTAAAGATCTTTTAGTGGTTCTTTAGTAGTTTTTATAGTTTTAGACTATAAAAACTATAGTAAAGTAAGTCTTATTAGCTAATTACTATCTAGAATCTAGCTAGTTCTATCTTAAATTATCTATTAATTACTTTTCTTTTATAGTAATCCCTCTAATTATTTATTTATTTTAATAAAAAGATAATTATATATCTTTCTTATTACTCTTTAGCTTTATTTTCTACTTTTTTTTATATACTACTTATTAATATATTATAGAGTTAGATATCTTAGTTCTTTAATAACTATCTTTTATTAGTTTTTAAAGATAATTTTATAGATATACTCTCTTTTTTTATATCTAATAGACTATGTAATCTAGATAAAAATAAAATACTAACTTTAACTCCTAGCTTAATTTTTATATAATTAGTAATACCTATCCTAATTCTAGAGATTTTTAAGCTTATTAGTCTATATAGAAAGAAGTAGTTTTTTCTTTAGATAGAGATAGTTAATAAAGATTTTATCGATTAGTAATAAAAGACTAATTATAGAAGCCGAATAGAATAAAATATCTTTAAAAATAAATACTAAATAGATATTTAAGAATATTTTTACTAGATTATTACTATCTCTAATAGGTCTTCTAAGATAATATATAAATAGTATAATTATATTTTTACTTATCTTACTAACTAGTACTAAAGAATATTAACTATAAATAGGTATTATTTATAAACTACTATCTATTAAAAAAAAAGATAAGATATAAGATATTAGAAAGATAATCTTAAATAGGATATAAATACTATCTATAAAGCTAATTTATATTAATTTATATAATTATCTCTAAGTAAATTACCTATCTAGTAAAAAAGGCTTTTTAGTAAATACTTAGATAGATAGATTAACTATTTTTATTATTACTATATATTTACTATTTTAGCTTATTAAATATCCTAAATTTTATATTTTTATTAAGATAGTTTCTTCTACCCTATCTATCTCTAAAATACTAAGTACTAAGACTATCTATTAGTATTTTTAGAAGATAGTTATAGAATATTAGGAGTCTCTATTTTAAATACTCCTAAAGAGTACTAAGCTTTCTATTATATTAGATTACTAGACCTCTCTTTTTTACTAAGTATTTATAGTAATTACTAGCTATTTTATTAATCTTAAATAGAACTATTATAAGATTCTACTTAGTTTTAAATCTCTCTATAGTTTTTATATAGATATCTATCTAAATAGTATTCTATTTAGGCTATTTAAGAAATATTAAATTACTAATTATATACTTATAGTTATAACTAATAATATAATAAATAATAGTATATTATTAATTACTTTTAAAGAGACTATTTTATCTTTTAAGCTTTTTAGTTATATACTAATTATTTATATACTATATATTATATATATTATATAGCTTAGTCTTAAGGAGCTTCTTAGTTAGATAGATATAAATCTATAAAATAATAGGGAAGAGATAAAATAGGCTAATTAGGAAGATAGTGCTTAGTAAAAGAATTAAAAGATTATATAAATCCTAAATAAAATATACTATATCTCTTTTCTACTATTATTTCTCTATTTAATACTAACTATATAATATCTTTTAAGTTCGAAAGATTACTATCTATATTAATAAAAGCCCCTAATACTATAAAAGTTTTAGTATAGTTTAGATAAAAAAACTAAAATTTATACTAATATAAGATATCTAAATATACTAGAATTCTATCTTTCTAATACTTTAGTATATATATTAACTATAGATTATATTTAATAGATTTTATAATTAGTTTAATCTAACTAATATAAAACTGGATAAAGATAAATAATAATAGATTAACTATTTACTATTAATTACCTATCTTTTCTTTAAGTTTACTTTATCTCTATTAGTAATAATTAATATAACTATCTATAATATATTTAGGATCTATAATATCTTATTTATCTATATTAATAAGATAAAAATATAGTTAGTATAAAAAAGAGTTAGGTAAAAAAAGATAATAAAACTAATATTAGAGTATAGATATAAAAAGCTTATAGAGTATTATAGCTAGACTAATAATATTCTAAATAAGTTCTATATAATTAGGATTAACTTAGGCCTATAAAATAAGCTTAAATTCTTTAGGATATTAGAATAAAAAAAATACTAGGTATTATAGTATTAAAAATCTTTTAAGACTTATATCGAGTTTTACTAATAATACTATATAGAGATATAGTTAATATTAACTACCTAGTTACTAAATAATAATATCTCTAATATTAATATACTTCTAAAATCTACTATCTCTCTTTAGTTAATACTAACTACTCTAGATAAAATTATAAGATATCTTAGAAATAGTAAGTCTAATAATACTCTTTTATACTAATATATCTTAGTTTTTATTAATATTATATCTCTCTAGATACTATTTAATTAATACCCCTAGTCTTCTAGAAAGTCTATAAGATAGAGTATCTTATCTTAATAAGCTTTACTTAAGATATTTTTATAACTCTAGCTAATAATTCTAAGATAAAGAGGCTTTTTAACTCTATTTATAATATATATTACTATTACTATAGCTTATTAAAACTATAGACTATTTAGGATCTAATAATATTTATATATATAATAAGATTTAATATATAGTTAGAGTAGTTTATACTAATAGATAAATTTCTCTCTATCTAAGAGAAATATATAAAAAAAGAATAAGATAATACTAAGTAAGATAATAAAGAGTTTAATCCTATTAGTAATAATAAGAAAAATAGGATAATAGATATTTCTATAGAAGTATCTATTTAGTAGCCTAGTTAATAAATACTAAAAAAAAGAAAGGCTATTAATAGTTAGTTTACTAAGCTAGAAGATAATAAGATTCCTCTACCTAATTTTAATATCTAGAGATATTTATTAAGATATATCCTAAAAAGATTAAGATATAATATAGATTTTATATATAATTAGTAAAGATAAAGAATTAGGTTTTTTAGGCTAAAATTATTATTATTAGTTTTTTCTATAGAAATCCTCTTTAAGCTAAAATTAGCTAATATAAATAAAGAATAAAAGTAGAATACTAAAAAATACTAACTAATTCTATATAAAATATATATATTATAGGGTTTCCTATATTTATCTTATTTATAGGACTGTATAGGGGACCGGGACTGTAGTAGTACGGTCCTAAAAAAGTCAGAACCGCCTAGCAGTCCTAAAAGTTAGGACTAAGCCCTATATAGTATAGTCTAGTCCTAGTCTTAGTCCGGTCCTAGGCAGTCCTTGCCGAGGTCTAAGCCTTACCGACTATATACTATATTACCCTCGAGGCGGATGTATAATATACTAGCTTAGTCCTAGTATCTACCTACTATCTAAAATAGTAGCAGGCTTACTTTTACGAGCTACTATCTAAGGTAAGAGTAAAATAGCCTATATATCTTTAGGTATATAGGAATAACTAAAGGGTATATAGGTACTACTAGGATTAAATATACTACCGTAGTCGGGGATATAACTATCCTTCTATTTCTATTAGAGAAAACCCTATCTCTATACACTCGCTATATATATACCCTATAGCCCTTAGTAGCTAGGGGTA
Source organism: Penicillium canariense (assembly GCF_028826845.1). Classification (NCBI taxonomy): domain Eukaryota; kingdom Fungi; phylum Ascomycota; class Eurotiomycetes; order Eurotiales; family Aspergillaceae; genus Penicillium; species Penicillium canariense. Next base: position 3,946,197 of record NW_026622728.1, on the reverse strand, counting down.
GGTATAAGATAGTAGGTATCGTCCGAGCGTTTCGATTCGTTAATAGAAAGGGCAGAGCGATCGAGAGGATATTCGGAGGAGGGGGTTAACTTTATACTAGTTATGCGTAGAGATAGGGTAAAACTAGTAATAGGAGGAGCGAAAGTAGGTATATATAGGTATATAGGAGAGGGGGTTAGGGAGCGGAAGGCGGTTAAAATCATGTAATCTAGTTTACCTAGCTAGCTATAGTATCCTACCGGCAAATCGGGCTCACCGCCAGATAGATCCGTGTATGAATTCAACATCATCATTATCATCATCTTAGTTCGACCGAATCTACGCTAAAAATAATATAATACTACTTTATATATCTCTGTATAGTTCGTATCTCTTATAACCGCTTAATATTAGATATTTTTCACTTTTAAAATACGTATATAGCTACTTTATAAGCGATCTAGCTCGTATATTATATAAAACTATCGACAAAATCGACTTCCTTAATAATTACCCCCGGGCGTATAAAGAGGCTTTTTAACTATATATTATTTAAAATACCTTTATAGCTACTAGTCTTATTCTAATTAACCCTAAACAAGTACTTTTAAAGCTTAATATCTTACTAAAAATACTGTTACTACTAAATAGCCGGCTAACTACTAGCGATAGCTATTTTAGCCTAAAAATACCTAGAACTGTTATTTAACTAGAAAAATTAGCTTCGTTACTTAAAGATCTATTAAGATAACGGTTAAATAGCCTTTCGAGCCTAATAAAAATACTTATAGATTAACTTATTAAGGGCTATTCCGAATAGCTTTATATAATAGCGTAATTTACGTATAAAATCGCTAACCTACGTATAGGTAATAAAAAAATACGCTAGAAACGTATATATTCGAATCGATAGATAGTTTACGAAGGAGGCTTAATAAGTAAAGAGGGTTAATAGCTAGTTACGTAGCTAAATTAGCTAGTTAAAGCTAATTAGGCTATTTTATATAAGTAGATCGATAAGGCTATTTAATTAGCTTAGCTAGTAACTAGGGCTCTACTAAGGTATAGTAGGTATAGGGGAATTAGCTATAAGATTAATTAATATAAAAATGGTTAGATATAGCTAAATTAAATATATTTTGGTTAAGATATTTTAATATAAAAATTTCTAATAGGGGTAGGTATTCCGAACGGCTAGATATTCCGAGCGGCCGGGAATTACGTTATTTAAATAGATAATAATATTATTAATATAAACTAAGATTAAGTTATCTAGGAATTGCTAAAAAATATAATTAATAAATTATAATAAATACTTCTATAAGCCTAAAAAAGATTATATTCGATTTAAAAAGACTATAATATATATAAAAAATAATCTTTTACTTTTTCTCTAGATTAATTTAGATCTTATAAAAAACTATAATTATATTTAGTTTAGTAAACTAATAAATATTCTCTATATTATAAAAGATCTGTTAGATTAAAAGAAAAAGATATTAGTCTTTTATACTTATTTTATTTAATCTGTAATAGTCTATATAGAACTAAACTCTTTCTTCTAGTTTCTATATTAATAATATTAGGATAGTAATAGGTAATTAGCTAATTTAGATAAAGTCTTATCTATAAGATCTATTAATATCTTTTAGAAATTAAATAGTTCTTTTTTATTTATTTTATATAAAAAACTATATAAAAATACTTCTTCCTATTTATTTTTATTATGTTAAAATAATATCTAATAATTAATTCTAGACTAATTAAATAATAATTAATTAGTAAGTTTTTAACTAGATATATCTATCTATTTCTAGTAATATTTAGATAGTTTCCTTTTTAGGTTTATATATTTCTTAGTATATAAAACTATTTTAATATTTACTAGTATTATTTTCTTAATTTATAATTATTTAGGGATTTTAATACTATTAAGTATTTTTTTAATTATTTTAGTAAAAGATTCTTATATCTATAGCTATTTAGTATTAGTTAGGCTAATTATACTATTAGCTCTATTCTAATATTATATATACTCCTATTCTATACTATAGATATCTAAGTATCCTTTTTATATAGATAGTAACTATTAATATATTTTATCTATATATTATCTAGTATTATCTTATTATCCTAATAGTCTATAATATATATAAATATTTATAATTATTTATATCTATAAATATCTAGATCGAAATATATTATATATATAATTTTCCTAAGATTATAAACTACTCTATCTAGCTATTTAGGAATATTTAGATAGATATATAAAAGATTAAGGGTCTTTATAGGATATCTATTTATAATAATATAGCTAGTATAACTATTATTAATAAAAGCTTATATAAATTTAGCTTTATTTACTCTAATATCGATATAAAATAGTAGTAATTTCTTTCTTACTAGATCCTTAATTTTTTTTAATTTATAGCTAAAAATAAAAGCTATTTTTTTTAATTTATTTTTTAAAGATATATTATTCTTAAATAATTCTAATTTGCTTAATTTATTTTTACTATATATTATAATATAAGATTTCTTTAATTTAGCGAGTAGTTTTACTTTTTTTCTATTTTTCTTAATAATAGACTTAGCTATTTAGAATCGATTATCTAGTCTAATAGCTAGAAGATAAAAATAGATCTAAATGCTATAATCTTTATAGCTATAATAGAAATAAAGATCTTTTTTATAGTATTTCTTAAATATATTTTTATTAGTCTATTTAGCTTATTTTACTTAAGTCTTTTTTATAGGCTATATTTTATTTACCCTAGTTATAGGTATCTAGTCTATATTATTAGTAACTAAGAATAATTATAAATAATTTAACTAATCCTAATTATTATTTAGTCTATATTTTATCTTTATTAATAAAAGATTAAGATTAGTATTAATTTATTATAATAGGAGAATAAAACCTAGAAAGATTTTAGAGATCTCTTAATATATTAATATAATATATCTAGTAAGATTAAGTAAACTAGTTAAAATTAATATTTTTATATTTTCTAGCTAAATTATTACTCCTAAATCTATAAATTTCTTCTTAAATATAGATAGAAACTTAGTAAAGAACTATTTTAGTCCTTATTTTATCTTATTATATTACTCTTTTTTTTAGATTTAGATTATTATATATATTTCTAGATATTTAATTAAATCTTAAGATTTTCTATTATATTATTAATATTATATAAATATAATAGTATTTTTACTTATATTTCTTTCTAAGTATAAGTAAATATAAAAAAGATATACCTAAATATTCCCTATTATTTCAATATCTATAACTAATTTATTCTCAATAGCTAATCGAAAGACTGGCTAGTCTATTTAGTTTTTTTTAAAGATTAGAAGATTTAGTAAACTTAGCTATAATTATTATAATAGGTCTAAATATAGTAATTTAGAAAGAGGAGTCTAGATTACTATTTCTTAGATAATTATTCTTACTAGTATAAATATCTAGTTAAGTATAAATATAGCTATCTAAATAGATATCTATAAAGATAGGTTCTTAATTATTTAGAAATATATATCTATTTATCTTTTATATTTATTTAGCTAATTAACTAGAGCTATATTCTAGTAGATAAAAATATATTCTATTCTATTAATACTTATATCTATTTAGATAGTCTATTATACCTTATATTACTTATAATTAGTAAGAAGTAGCCTAGGACCCTATATATTTAATTTATTAAGGGCTTCTAATTACTCTGGGATTTCTAGAGACTTTTATAACTACTATATAAAGCTTTAAAAAGCTTTAGGGAGTATTTAATAATAGGATATTAGAAGATTATTATATATAAAAGGCTATAGCTAATTTAATTTAATCTAACTAGGCTATAAACTATTTATAATAATCTTAGAGAAAGGGAAATAAAAAAGATAGAATAGCTATATAAATATTTAGCGGAACTAGGGTAGTAGGCTATAGTTATATAGTTATATATAGGTACTAGCCTATTATAATAAAGAAGAAAAATAATAGTCCTATAGATACTATATTCTAATTATTAATAGCCCTAGCTATAATTAGAAGTAATATAGCCTAATTATCCTATATATATATTATAAAGATATATAAGATTTATTCAACTTCCTAGTTCGCTTATTCTATTAAGCTATCTATCTATAGATAGAATACTATTAATAGCTATCGCTTAATTAATAGTCTATTATAGACTATCCTCGAGAAAGTACTTATAAACTAAGGTATTTAATTACTTATAATTATTAGTAGAAGACTATTATATATATAGAAATATATAAAGAATATATTTATTACTATCTTAGAAATAATCTTATATATCCTAACTAAGATAGTTCTTTTTATTAGTCTATTAGTAATAACTAGATAATTTATTACTTCTATTAGGCCTAATAAAAAAAGACTAGTTATAAAATCTATTAAAATCTCTATCTAGATTTATTAGGGAATTAGTAATAATTTTAACAGCCTATATTTAGTATCTCGCTAGATTATACTTTAGTTATAGATAGTATAATTTTTTAGGAATCTTTAAATATCTTTAGCTATAGTAGGCTAGAAGAACTATCTAGATAAGATTATATAGATTATATCTCTACTAAGATAACTAGTAATATATAAATTATAAACTTATTAAATAATATATATAAAGACTCTTACTCTTAGGAATCTAGACCTACCAATAGAAGTAAAGTAGGCCTTACTTATCTAAATAGTATTTAGAGAGGCTAGTCTTTATATCTAGTTTAGTTATAATATGATCCTAGGCGTACTTTACCGTCCTTTAACCCTATATATTCGGCCCCTTATAGGTACTTTCTGCTATATTTTACTATACTTATATCCTTATAGATATATTCGCTCATAATAATAATAGAATATACTCTTATACTCCTATTATCTTATATAATAGTAAACCTTTAAAACTAAGTAGTCTTCTACGGCTATTTACGGGAGGGCCTAATCTTATAGTAAATCTTAACTATAGAGAGGTCCTCCTAAAATAATCTCTATATAATAGAGAGAATAAAAAAAAAATTAGGTTAATTAAGAGCTCTAAGAACCTTTCTTCTATCTATTCTAGTATAGTAATATAGTATTAAGACCTAATAAATAATAGTTTATAGTTAGTAATATTAGTAATCTTAAGATTTTTAGGAAAATAGTAATAATAGAAATCTTTTATTATTATATAAAGATCTATAAGTAATTATATTAATATATATATAATACCTCCTAACTATAATAGAAAAATAGAGAAATAGATAGAATAGTCTAATTATTTAGATTATTTTATAATAAAATATCTTTCTAGAGATTTATTTTTAGATATATAGACTTAGTCTATACTAAAGATTAGAAATAAAGATAAAAAATTAAAAGAAATTATTAAAAACCTTAATTAGCTATAAATATAAATATTTAGACTAGAAATATTTTAACTATATCTAAATTTTATTTAATCTAGAATCTTTATTTAAAGAATTTATCTTATTATAGAAAATACTATAATTATTAATCTAAGATAGATATATCTAATTATTTTTATTATAAAGAAAATCTTTAATTATCTCCTAAAAAATCTAGCTAATTCTTATTAAGAGTAGATTATAACTAATACTAATCTTAATATCTATAAAAAAAATAGTAAAAAAGACTATTTAGATAATTTATAAAATAGCTATCTAGCTATAAATACCAATTTTAGTATAACTAGCTATATAGATATCTATATTTTTATTATAAATTACTATAGAATTATTAATACTTTTTAATTAGACCTAATAAAAAATAAAAAAAACTATTCTAAAATATATTAGAAAGATTAAAAAATATAATAATAATATTCTAGATAAAATTATATACTATTATTTTTATAATTATAAATATTATTTTATAGAAATAGCTAGATTTATAGATATTAAACTAGATAATAAAAATAAAATTATATATATTTATAGAGTCTTAACTAGTTATATTAATAATTACTAAAAATAATAGTTTATAAATTTATATAGTAAAAGAATTAAGACCTAGTAAATCTACTAAGATTAGATCTTATATAAGTTTTTAGAATATCTTAGTAATATAAAAAAATAGGACTATTTTATATTATATAAATAGGGCTAAAAGATTTTTATATAGTATATTACTAAACTCTAATAAACTATATCTAAATATAATCCTAAAATATAGAAAGATATTATTATCTAACATCTCTAAATAGATATAAATACTAATTTATAGAAAAGATAGATAGAGAAATATAACCTAACTAATCTATAAAATATTATTAAATATTTTATTAATTTTAAATAAAGATTAATAATTATAAACTATATTAGTAGAATAACTATTAGTAATAAATATAATCTAGATAAAATAGATCTAAATATAGTATAATCTTAGTAAAAAGATAAAAAAAGATTAAAATTAAATAATATTAAATATTTTATTTATAGTAAAAAAGATTATTTTAAATATAAATACCCTAATCCTAAAACTAATAAATTAAAAAAAGACTAGAATCTACTAATATCTAAAAATTTAAAAAACTAAAAAAACTAACGATTTTTAAAATAGTAATTAGCTATATAAAAAAAGCTTTAATAGTATCTAAACTACTAGATTAAGAGCTATTAGATCTAGGGTAAGCTAATTAAGCTAATTTAAATATTTTAGTATATAAATTTAGCCCTATTAAGTCTAGAATTAAAACTTCTTTTTTTATTATAAAAGATTTATTATTATTTTATAAGATAGTATTAGGAGCTCCTAGTAAAAATATAATAATATAAGCTCTTCTAGACTATAGTATATTATATATTTTTATCTTAATAGATATTATAAAAAGATTTCTAGACTTAAGACTAATCTATTAATAAATAGATAAATTAAAAATATAGATATCTAATAGTAATTATTTAACTACTAATATATCTATCTATTTACTAATTACTATAGATTTATAGTAAGAATATCTAATAATATAGATTCTAGATCTTTCTAACTATAAATTTATCTTTAGTAAAAATTTCTTTATTATCTAAAATCCTAAGATTAATTAGATAATTTTAAAGATAAAATTATATAATTATAAATAAACCTATATAATTATACTAATTAATAAATAGAATATTTTAGAAATAGATAATGATTATCTAAATTTAATAAAAATAAAATAAATTCTATAGATAATATAGAAAAAAAATACTAAGACTATGTTTTTAGTCCTAAAGATATTAAAAAAAGAGAAAATAGATAAGATACTAATATTAGTACTAGATTATAGGAATAGATATATCTAGAAGATTATATATAAATTTAAATATATCTTTAAAAATAAACTCCCTAAGATACTCCTATCTAAATATACTATTATCTATAATATTAATATTAGAGATATATAATTAGTTAATATTAATTTATATTATATATTAGATAAAAAGCTTTAAAAATAGATATAATTAATTAAAAGCCTATTTTAAAAAAGCTTAATCTAGGTATTAATAAATATATAAAACTTCCTTATTATCTTTATAAAAAAACCTAATAATAGTTAGTATATATATATAGATTATAGGGTTTTAAATAAATTAGTAACTAAGAATAGATACCTATTATTATATATCTAGGAATTTTTAGATTAAGTTAGTATTACTAAGATCCTATTAAAGATTAATCTTATATTAAAATACTAATAAATTTAGATAGAGAAAAGATTAATTAAAAAGACTATTTTTAATATAATTTAGGGTAAATATAAATAGCTTATAATATCTTTTAGATTCTATAATATCTTTACTCTTTTTTTAAATAATTATAAATAAAGCTTTTTAGCTATTTTTAGGAGATTTTATAATTATCTATCTTAATAATATTTTAATCTTCTCTAATTTAATAGAAGAGTATTACTAATATCTAGAAAAGGTCTTTTTTATATTTAATTAATAGTAGCTAATTATCTAGGTAGATAAATATATAATAATAACTAAAAAATTAGAATTCTATAGCTATATTATTAGGAATAGTTAAATCTATCTAATCTTTACTAAAATTAATATTATCTAGAAATAGCTAACCTTTTAGAATATATATAAAATCTATTAATTTATTAGACTAGCTATATACTATTATAAATTTATTTAAGATTTTATATAGATCTATATATTACTATATAAATTACTAAAAAAGAAAAATAAAGATTTATATAAAAAGAAGTTCTATCTAATTTAGTAAATAATTAATTATAAAAATACTTTGTAAAAATTTAAGAAAATATTTATAGATACTCCTATCCTAATCTAAGTAAATAAAATAAAACCTTTTACTATTAAAATAAATATATCTAAATAAATAATTAGGATAGTATTATTTTAAGCTAATTAAGATAAAAAACTATATCTAATAGTATTTAATAGCTATAAACTAACTAGAGTAAAATTAAACTATTTTATCTATAAAAAAAAACTATTAGCTATTAAAGAAATACTATATCTATAAGATTAATATATTAAGAATAGTATTTAGACTATAGTTATTATTAATTATATAAATTTATAGTATTTATAGATAATCTTAATCTATAATAAATATTTAGTTTACTAGATTAGTAAATTCTAAGAATATAATCTAAAAATTTAATACTATAAAAAATTAGATACTATAATTTTTAATATAATTAGTAAAAAGCCTAATTTTATTATAATAGTTTTATAAATATATTATAATCCTAATTAGTCTAAGATATTATTTTAGCTATAATTTAGGTAATTTACTAGGCTATTAATAAAATCCTAGAAAAAGATTAGTTAGCTATAACTATATATTTTCTTAATTATAAAAAACTACTAAATAATAAAACTACTATAAAAACTATATAGAAATTTACTCTAAACTTAAGTTTCTATATACTAAAAAATATAAGAGTAGAGAAATAATAATTAATCTTTATCTATAAAAATAAGTTTTATATATCTTATTTAGAGCTAGCTTTTTATAATAATTTAGTATCTTATATAAAAAGTTTAATCATTTAGACTATCTAGGCCTAAATAGAGTTATTTATCTATAGATATAGTAATTATAGATATAGTAAAATATAGAAAATCTTATATAATTATATCTAAATTATTAAGTTTTATAAAATTTTAAGAAAAGATTAGAGTAAGAAACTTTTTAATATATAATCATTACTAATATCTAATCTTTCTAGAGATAGGATATTAACTTAATTAGATATTTACTAATTACTCTAAATAGGAATAGATAGATTATTATAGCTATTAATTATATAATTAATTAACTAATCGCTAAAACTATCTTAGAAATAATAGAAAAGATATTAAGCTAGTTTTTATATAATAAAATTTTTATATACTATAGTAAATTAATAGAGTTAATTTCTAATAATAGCTAGAATCTCTTAGCTAATATTATTTATTATTATCTAAATTTATTAAAAATAAAATACTAGATAATAATATTTTACTATTTATAAATAAATAGAAAAATAGAGAACTTAAATAGACTCTTAGGGTAAATGATGATGATGATGATGATGAATTCATACACAGATCTGTCAGGCGGTGAGCCCGATTTGCCGGCAGGACACTATAGCTAGCTGGGTAAACTAGATCACATGATTTTGACCGCCTTCCGCCCCCCAACCTCTCCCACACACACCCGTATATATATACTTCCGCTCCTCCCATCACTAGGTTCACCCTATCTCTACGCGTGACCTTGCTAAGTCAAACCCCCTCCGAACGTCCTCCCGATCGCTCTACCCCCGTCAACGAATCAAAACGCTTGGATAACACCTACCGTCTATACCTACCCCTAGCTGCTAAGGGCCACAGGGCGTATATACATCGAGCGTGTAGAGACGGGGTTTTCTCCGGTAGAGACAGAAGGATAGTTATAATCCCCGGCTATAGTAGTGTTCTCTTCTAATCCCAGTGATACCTATATACCCCCTAGTTATTCCTACGCATCTAAAGACACATAGGCTATTACTTCTGCCTTAGATAGTAGCTCACATAAAAGCAAGCCGCTACTATTATAGGCAGGTAGACGCTAAAGGACTGGCGCATTACGCATCCGCCCCGAGGGTAATACGGTATATAGTAGGTAAGGCTTAGAACTAACCTAGGAGCCTAGTTTATAGTATCATCTTGATAGCTTTAATTACCGATTCTAGCTACATCAGCTAGTTTACGAGAGACGGAGGGCGATCGAAGCCCAATACCCTTAGTCGTAGGTCTATAAGGCAAGGGTAAAGGTAAAGTAGCAGTACGTAGCGTATATCCTAACTCCGCTAGTCGTATAGATAACACCTCTATAGTAGTCGATCGGGGTTTTCTTCTAGTTATTCGTCGCTCTAGCGCTATAGGGTAGCCAGATAGCTACGCAGGGCAATCTTGCCGGTCTATATCTAGATAAGGACCGCGCTGGCTACCCGACGTATATATTCGTATAGTAGAAAGATATCTTTTATTAGCGTCTAGATAATACGACGTATAGTTTTACCGTAGGTATTACCCGTCTACTCCCGTTTCTATCGCTCTATAGCTAGCTTACGCCGGCTAGTACAGAAGCAGGATACGAGGGTATCCTATAGGCATCCCTTACGGTCGCAGTCGCGGTTATAGGCCGCTTCCTTAGCTAGAAGGTCTGCCCGCTTATTACTAGGAACGCCTATATAGCCCGGGCACTAGTAGATTCGGATATTCTATCCGTTCTATCTTAATCGGTCTATTCTTTTAATAATACTACGTAGGATAAACTAACTAGAGCTCCTACGTAGCTATATATACGCTAGGATAGCTGCCTGATTATCTATAAAGATAGTAAGCATCTTCCTTACCGGCGTCTGTAGGTTAGGCCTATAGTTCTCCTTAATAGTCTACAGAGCGAGGTCGACCCCGACTAGCTCCGCTATATAGACTATATACATCTAAAGGGTGCCGAGGCGAGCGCTACGGCATCCGACGGCGGTAGCTACAGTAGTAGCGACGCCTTCGTTAGATCCGCTGCCGTCGGTATAGGCGACAGCCGCATTCGTATCCTATTCCGCGCGTATAATTACATCGTATTCCTTAATAGCTATATCTTTATCTAGGGTAATTCTAGTCGTCGGCGGTTTCTACTAAGGCGCTACTATAAAGGGTTAGATGAGCTCAAGCTTACCGAGCGGCAGGGCGTTATTACTAAGTCTCTACTTAATACGAGCGAGAGGTAAGATTAGCGCTTAGCGCCCGGCGACTATATATATTATCGTTAACGGTTAGCGTATATTGATAATCGTAGAGCGCAGAGGTAAGGTATAGATACGTAGGTATACCTCTTCGGCTAGCCTTTACATCGCTAACGGTGCTAGTGTGATCCTGGGCGTACTTTACCTTCCTTTAACCTTACATGTTCGGCCCCTTACGGGTACTTTCTGCCATGTTTGACCGCACTTATGTCCTTATAGATATATTCGCTTACGATAATAACAGAATATGCTTTTACACTCCCGTTATCTTATATAGTAACAAACCTCTGAAACCGAGTAGCCTTCTACGGCCGTTTACGGGAGGGCCTAACCGTATAGTGAATCTTAACTATCGGGAGATCCTCCTGAAGCGATCTCTGTATAACGGAGAGAGTAGGGGAAAAATTAGGTTAATTAGGAGCTCTAAGAACCTTTCTTCTATCTATTCTGGCGTAGTAGTACGGTATTAAGACCTAGCGAGCGATAGCTTACGGTCGGCGATACCGGCGACCTCGGGGTCTTTAGGAAAGTAGCAGTAACCGAAACCCTTTACTACTACGTAAGGATCTACGAGTAATTACGTTAGTACGTATACGATACCTCCCGACTATAATAGGAAGATAGAGAAACAGATAGAATAGTCTAATCACTTTAGATTACCCTACGATAAGGTATCCTTCCGGAGGTTTACCCTCGGGTATATAGACTTAGTCCGTACCGAGGATCGGAAGTAAAAGATAAGGGATTAAAAGAGGTCGTTAAGGACCCCGATCGGCTACGAACGTAAACGTTTAGACTAGAAATACCTTAACTATATCTAAATTTTATTTAATCTAGAACCCTTATTTAAAGAACTTATCTTATTATAGAAAGTACTATAGCTACTAGCCCGGGATAGATACGTCCGATCACTCCCGTTACGGAGGAAGCCCTTAGTTATCTACTAAAGAACCTAGCCGATTCCTACCGGGAGCGGATTATAAATAACGCTAATCCTAGTATCTATAAAGAGATAGCGAAAGAGACCGCCTGGGTAATTTATAAAGCAGCTACCTAGCCGTAAGCGCCCGTTCCGGCGTAACCGGCTACGTAGGTACCTATACCTCTACCGTAGGCTACTATAGGACTATTAGTACCTTTTAATTAGGCCCGATAGGAGATAAAAAAAACTATTCTGAAATATATTAGAAAGATTAAAGAGTACGATAGTAGTATTCCGGATAAAGCCGTACGCTATTATCTTTATAATTACAAGCGTTATTTCGCGGAAGTAGCTAGATTCGTAGGTATTAAACCTAATAATAAAGATAAGGTTATATATACTCGCGGAGCCTTGACCGGCTATACTAATAATCGCTAGGAGCGACAGCTCGCGAACTTATACGGTAAAAAGATCGAGACCTAGTAAGTCTACTAGGATTAGATCTTATATAAGTTTTCGGAGTATCTTAGTAGTACGAAGAAGTAGGACCGTTTTATATTATATAAATAGGGCCGAAAGACTTTTACGCGGTATACTACCGAACTCTAGTAGGCCGTATCCGAGTATAATCCTAAGATATAGGAGGATATTATTATCTAATACCTCCGAACGGGCGTAAATACTAACTTATAGAAGAGATAGGCGGAAGAATACGACCCTCCGACCGATCTACGGGGCGTTATTAACCGTTTTATTAATTTTAAGCGAGGGTTAATAATCGTAAACTATATTAGTAGAACGACTACTAGCGACGAGCGTAACCTAGACGAGATAGATCTAAACGTAGTATAATCCTAGTAGAAGGATAAGAAAGGATCGAAATCGAATAATACTAAATACTTCGCTTACGGTAAAAAGGGTCATTTTAAGCGTAAATACCCTAATCCTAAAACCGATAAGTTAAAAAGGGACTAGAATCTACTAATATCTAGGGACTTGAAAAACTAAAGAGGCTGACTACTCTCGAAGCAGTAGTTAGCCGTATAAAGAAAGCTTCGATAGTACCTAAACTACCGGATTAGGACCTATTAGATCCGGAGTAAGCTAATTAGGCTAACTTGAACGCCTTAGCGTATAAGTTCGGCCCCGTTAGGCCTAGAATTAAAGCTTCCCTTTTTACTATAGGGGATTTATTATTATTTTATAAGATAGTATTAGGAGCTATCGGTAGAAATATAGTAGTACGGGCTCTTCTAGACTACGGCGTATTATATACCTTTATCTTAACAGATATTATAAAGAGGTTTTCGGGCCCGGGACTAACCCGCCGGTAAATAGATAAGTTAAGAGTGCGGATACCTAATAGTAGCTATTTAGCTACTAACGCGTCCGTCCGCCTACTAGTTACTATAGATTTATAGCGGGGATATCTGATAGTATAGATTCTAGATCTTCCTAACTATGAATTTATCCTCGGTAAAGATTTCCTTACTACCTAAAATCCTAAGATCGACTAGGTAACTTCGAAGATAAAATTATACGATTATAAGCGAACCTACGTAATCGCGCTAATCGACCGCTAGAATACCTTAGAAGTAGACGACGGTTATCTAAACTTAATAAGAGCGAAACAAGTTCTACGGGCGGTACGGAAGAAGAGCACCGAGGCTATCCTTTTAGTCCTAAAGGTATTAAAAGAGGAGAAAACGGACGAGGTGCCGGTGTTAGTGCTAGATTATAGGAACGGATATATCCGGAAGATTATATATAAGTTTAAGTATATCTTTAAAGATAAACTCCCTAAGGCACTCCCGCCCGAGCGTATTATCGCCTACGAAATTGATACTAGGGATATACGACTAGTTAATATTAACTTATACCCTATATCGGATAAAAAACTCTAGGAATAGGTGCGATAGATCGAAAGCCTACTTTAAAAGGGCTTAATCCGCCCGTTAGCGAGTGTATAGGGCTTCCCTATTATCTTTATAAAGAAGCCTAATAACGGTTAGCGTATATATATAGATTATAGGGCTTTGAATAAACTAACGGCCAAGAACGGGTACCTATTACTGCGTATCTAGGAGCTTTTAGATTAGGTAGGTACCGCTAGGGTCCTATTAAAGATCGATCTTACGTCGGGGTACTAGTAAATTCGGATAGGGGAGAGATTAATCGAGAAGACCGCCTTTAATACGATTTAGGGTAAGTACGAATAGCTCGCTATGCCTTTCGGACTCTATAATGCCCCCGCTACCTTCTAAACGACTATAAATAAGGCCCTTCGGCCGTTTTTAGGAGATTTCGTAGTTATCTATCTCGACGATATTTTAATCTTCTCTAATTCGATGGAAGAGCATTACTAATACCTAGAAAAGGTCCTCTCTGTACTCGATTAATAGTAGCTAATCGCCTAGCCGGGTAAATATATAATAGTAACTAAGGAGTTAGAATTCTGTAGCTATATTATCGGGAATAGTTAGATCCGTCTAGTCCCTACTAAAGTTAATATTATCTAGAAGTAGCCGACCCCTCGGAACGTATATAAAGTCCGTTAGTTTATCGGACTAGCTACGTACTATCGTAAGTTTATCCGAGATTTCGTATAGATCTACGTACCGCTATATAAGTTACTAAAAGAGAAGGACGAGGACTTACGTAAAAAGAAGTTCCGTCCGATTCGGTAGACGACCGGTTATAAGAGTACTTTCCGAAAGCTTAAGAAAGCGCTTATAGATACTCCTGTCCTGATCTAAGCGGATAGAGTAAAGCCTTTTACTATCGAAATAGATACGTCCGAATAGGCGATTAGGATAGTATTACTTTAAGCTGATTAAGATAAGAAGCTATACCTAATAGTATTCGATAGCCGTAAGCTAACTAGAGCGGAATTAAACTACCCTATCTACGAGAAGGAGCTATTAGCTATTAAAGAAGCGCTACGTCTGTAGGATTAATATATCGAGAATAGTACCTAGACTATAGTTATTACCGATTACGTAAGTTTATAGTACTTATAGATAACCCCGACCTATAGTAAGCGTTTAGCTCGCTAGGTTAGTAAATTCTAGGAATACGACCTAAAAATTTAGTACCGTAAGGGATCGGACGCTGTAGTCCCTAATATAATTAGTAGGAGGCCTGATTTTATTTATAATAGCCCTATAAATATATTATAATCCCAACCGGTCTAGGACGTCGCCCTAGCCGTAATTTAAGCAGTCCGCTAGACTGTTAATAAAGTCCTAGAAGAAGATTAGTTAGCTACGACTATACACTTCTTTAACTATAAAGAGCTACTAAATAATAAAGCTACTATAAAGGCCGTATAGAAGTTCGCTCCGAACTTAAGCTTCCGTATACCGAAGGGCGCAAGAGCAGAGGAACGGTAACTAATCTTTACCTACGAAGACGGGCTTTACGTACCTTATTTAGAGCTAGTCTTTTGTAGCGATTTAGTGTCCCGCCTATATAAGGAGTTTAGCTATTTAGGCTATCTAGGCCTAAATAGAGTTATTCGCCTACGGGCGTAGTAGCCGTAGATACAGTAGAATATAGAAGATCTCGTACGATTATATCTAAATTATTAAGTTTTATAGGGCCTTAAGAAGGGATTAGAGCGGGAAACCCCCTAATATATAGTTACTACCGGGATCCGACCCTTCTAGAGGTAGGGTATCGACTTAATCGGACGCCTACTAACTACTCCGAACGGGAATAGATAGATTATTACGGCTATCGATTATACGACCGGTTAGCCGGTCGCTAAAGCTATCCCGGAAGTAATAGAGGAGGCGTTAGGCTAGTTCTTATATAATAAAATCTTTACGTACTATAGTACGCTAATAGAGTTAATTTCCGATAACGGCTAGAATCTCCTAGCTAGTACTATTTATTATTACCTAAACCTATTAAAGATAAAATACCGGATAATAATACCCTACTACCTACGAATAAATAGGAAGGTAGAGAACTTAAACAGACTCTTAGGGCGGATGCTAATAAAGTATCTAATAAATAAGCCGACGAAAGCATAGGATCTATACCTTTCGTAAGCCCTCTTAGCTATAAGGCTCTATAAGTATACTGTTATAGGCTTTAGTCTGTTCTTCTTAGTATATAGTGTATATCCGCGAATCCCTAGTAACGATTCGTCTACGAACGCTTAACCCTTTATAGAAAGGCTAGATAAGCTTCAGAATCTTAATAATACCTAGACGAAGGTAAACGAGTTACTACTCGCTAGGGCTATTAAGACGAATTATATTCGTAATAGTTTAGTTACGAAGATAAGCTTCCGGGAGGGAGACTAGGTTCTTATTCGTAATGAAAGTAGGCAGAAATTCGAGAGTAAGTAGTTTAGGCCCTATTAGGTCCTATTAGCCTACCTACTTAGAATATACGCTCTCGAGGAGCCGAATAGTCGTATACTCCGAAGCCTTATTAATAGATTAAGACTTCTAGAAGCTAACGTAGATAATCCTAAGCGTTTATAGACATCCTAGGCAGCGTATAGTGCCCTTCGTAGGGCCGGATTACGCCTAAATAGACCTAAAAAGGTTAGAAAGATCCTCGAGGTAGATAAATATCTACCTAGTTACTCGGATTTATCTATATTTACTCGAGAAGAATAGGACGAATTTAGGCGTAACGGTATACGCTATAAGTAAGTAGGGGAGGAAGCGATCGCTTAGTGTATTATTACTAAGAATATAGCTAAAAACGCGTAGAAGAAAAAGAAGTAATATAAAGCTACGGAAGAAGACTAGGAGGAACTCTAGTCGGAAGCTTTAGGGGACGAATCTACTATAGATTCGGAAGCTTTAGTCGAAGAAGACGTTCTTCGGGAAGATATCTAGCGCTATCGGGACGCTAATAAGCACGAAAGGATACTATTTAATAGGCTATTTATAGTAATAGTCCCTTTAGTAACTAAAAGGCTACGGACGTCTTCGGACTAGTCGCCTTAGTTACCTCTATAAGGGCTAAATCATATTTATAGTCCTTTTAGGAATAAGATTATATATATAAGCCTACGGCTAGAAGCTATAGTTACCTAGAAAAGAAAATTCTCAAAAAGTATATTTAATTTGTAAGTAATTACGAAAGATCGGAGCTATTTACTAGTAAATAGGTACTATCGATCGAGAAAATTTGATGAAAAGGCTACATCGGCCGCCGAAAAATAATATATTAGGTATCCCTGTCCGAACGCCCCCGAACGCTAGAAGCTACCTTAGTCCGAGAGGTAGGGATTCTTTATACCCTCCTCTTCCTCCTCCTTAGACTTGATAGGGGAGGGAACGGGAGTGTCTAACTAGCCGAACTTCTCTAAAGGGCCCTTTATCTTACGTCGGCACTTCTGTAGGGCCTCGATTATGCTAGGAATAGACCGATAGGCTACGTAGGTAACGGTGAAGTTATCGTCTGCGGTAGTTACCTATATACGTAGGTTATCGGTAGGTAGGACGAGCTAAGGGTTACGGAAGGACGGGTTCGGGATAATAGCCGGGCTAATATCGGCCGCGGAAGGTCTAGTCTAGGAAGTCTCCGGGGCTTTACCCTTCCCCTTATCAGAGGTCGTAGGTATGTATACTCGAACGGACGCGGTGCTAGGCGCCGGGATAGTAATATGCGATATACTACTAGTACTAGAAGTACCTTTACGGGGGGTAGCGATAGCGGAGCGGGTCCTACTAGACGCGGAAGAGTTAGTTAGGATCCTTTTAGTTATAAACTCTATACGAGTATAGGGGAGTTTAAGGTATTTCTAGTAAAGGCAGTCTACGTATTTACGAGTTAGGGTCGAGGGCCTAGCAGAAACTACCCGTTTAGGAGGGGGAGCCTTAATTTCCTCTATATCGGAGTCCGTAAGAGCCTTACGGGCGTATTTACCCTTGCTAGACTTACCCGGACTGCCCTTATTAGGATGTTTTAACGCGGGGTAGTAAGGGTTTAGGTCCTTTAGGGGCTATAAGATAAATTTCGGCAGTATCTAACCGGGCTACCGGAAGCTATAGTGATTACTAGCTATATTAAAATTATAGTAGGCGTAGGACCTATTAAAAGTCGGCTTAAAGGTACCTTTCTCGTCCGTAATATTAATAATATAGGTCGTAAACGGTCTATACCTATTTACGTATTACTTATAGGCCTATTCGGCTACGAACCCGATCTACTGAACGAAGGTAGAGTACGTTTAGGAGGGCGTAGTGTAGTTCTTAGGCTTTCCCCTACGCTAGTCTATATTCCGTTAGGTAGGCTACTTTAAAAGGGCTAGATTAAGTGTAGTATAAAAAAGGGAAGTGTCCGGATTACTATAGTCGTCTAGCCTTTTAACCTAAGTAGGAGGGTTCGAGACCGGAATAGAGGGGACGGGGGCGGTAGGAATTATAATAGCGATAGGGATAGGAGAAATAGTAACAGCGACGGGAGCTATAGTAAGGGGTGTAGCCTAAACGGGAGCTGTAGTAACGGGTATAGCTTAAACGGGAGCTGTAACTAGGTCCTCTTCTAGCTTATCGAGTACGAAAGGAAGCGAAGGATCCCTAGGGGTAGGGGGGCCGGTAGAGCCGGTAGCGTTAGAAGGCTAATTATTATTACTAGCGGCGGTAGGAGTCGGGGAAGGATCGGCTATAATTACGACCGAAAGGATACTTCGGAGGGAACCTAGTTATAGAAGTATTAGTAAGGCTGTTTCTGAAGTGCTGATAGTAGGGCGTAGTAGGAAGGCTGTTTCTAGAAGTACCTAATAGTAGTACACTATAGGAAGGCTATTCCTAGAGTGCTTAATAGCTATATACGTTAGAAAAGCTATCCCTACGGTATCTACTAGCCGTATACGTTAGGAAGGCTCTCCCTAAGGTGTCTGGCAGCCGAATACGTTAGGGTAGCTAATTCTGGTGTGTTTAGAGATAGACGACTGATGAAATTGATAGAAACTTACGTAGGGTAGATGAGATAGGCGTTAACGAGCGATAGTAGACGGTAGGGGATCTGATGATATTTATATCGGATGCGTAGACGGCCTTAGGGCGCCTACTAGCCTTAGGCCGTTATTTAAGCCGTTTATTTACCTAATACGCTGTATCTTTATTAATATTTTTGGCTAATACGTCCTTTTATGTCCGAAAACGGAAATGTTACCTCTATTTACGTTTATCTACTGTAGGGGGTGTTTCTACGTACTAATACGTTATATAATACCTCCGCAACTACTAGGGTGTTATATAATACGTCGGGTTGCCTACAGATAGGTGCCCTAGGTAGTTTGGTAGGGTGCTTTCACACTATAGTTTAACTACAGTTTGGCCGCAACCGGCCACTTTTCTTTTATCTACGTATATATTTATATGTACTAGCATACTTTCGGGTCCGATAAGGACTGATTTTACACGGTAGACTCGGGTCGAGTCTTATTAAGTGGGGGAGGATGTGATCCTAGGCGTACTTTACCTTCCTTTAATCTTATATGTTCGGCCCCTTACGGGTACTTTCTGCCATGTTTGACCGTACTTATGTCCTTATAGACACATTCGCTTACGATAATAACAGAACATGCTCTTACACTCCCGTTATCTCACTAGTATAACGTAGAGGTATACTTCGAGTATAGCTCTTAACGTTATACGGAAGGCGCTAGCGATCTTATAGAGCGCTTAGAATTATAGCGAGCTAATAATATCGGTAGCCTTCTTTTCGATGGTTCTTATATTATATACGCCCTACGTATACTATATAGAGCAGCCGAAGGAGATCTAGGGTAAAAGAACTGCCGTCTATATACGCCGAAGGTAGAGCGTAGTTACACCCTAGGTTATATCTATAATCGAACGTAGTATTATAATAAGCCTAGCGGCTTTCTTATGATAGTAGTCGATGTAGGCCTAGCCGGTAAGGTGTTAGTCAATCTAGACTCTAAGATATCGTAGCGATACGGTAGGTATAATAGTAATAGTCGCGTTCGTAGCGGTGCTCTTACGGTCGCGGAGGATTAACGGAGTATCTATAGGGCCTTCCGGCGGTAGAATCCCTTTATAGTTCTTCTATAGGTAAATTAAGCTATACTTCGCTAGCGTAAATTTAGAAGTATATTACTTAGCCTATGTCTCCGCGACGCCGTATAGCTACTTTAGTAGCCGAATATTATCGTTAGTATGCCTACTCTAGACTAGGATATATATATCGTCGATATATCTAGTAACTATAGCTCGGAGAATACGAGCGTAGGCACTGCCTCTTATTACTACGCGGTGTATATAGTCGATTAGGTCGGTATTATAGAAAAGGTAGAGTATCGGTAATAGCGGTAACCCCTAGGGGATGCCTATAGCTACTAGTTCTCTTCCTATCGGGCCTTCTTATATAATAAGGGTAGTGTACCGCTCGCTAAAGAAGCTAATAATCTACTAGACGATAGCCTCTAGAATCCTACGCTTCCTAAGGTTATACGCTAGGCGTATATAGGATACGTTATCGAAAGCCCCTAATCTATCTAGTGTTAGTAGCGTTATAATATATCCCTATTGCTAGGCCTTATATACCCTCTTAGTAAGTAAGTATAGTGTATAGTCGTACGACCGACCTATATAACTACCGATATAAGTATTCGGTAGTAAATTATACGTCTCTATAAGATAGCTTATATACGTAGCGATAACGGACTCTATCGCTTTACTAAGCGTGCTTAGTAAGGAAATCGGGCGCTAGGCCTTTAGTAAGGAATAGTCTAGCTTCCCTAGTTTCTTAATAATTACTATAGTTAACTCCCTAAAGTGCTTTAGGTAGTACCTAATACGTAGGTACGTATTAAAGAGATTAGTAATAATT
The DNA here is from genome assembly GCF_028826845.1 of Penicillium canariense. NCBI lineage: Eukaryota > Fungi > Ascomycota > Eurotiomycetes > Eurotiales > Aspergillaceae > Penicillium > Penicillium canariense. The sequence continues at coordinate 3,925,203 of NW_026622728.1, read as the reverse complement.
ATAAGGATAGTAGGTAGCTAGATCGCCTATTTTAGTATAGCGTTCGGTATACTATCTAGTCTAGGGGCTTTATTTAGTACTACTCGCTTAATAGCGTTGACTACTTCCTCCGACGTAATTAGCGGTACGTCTACCGGTTAGGGATATTAGAAGTTCTAGATATTACGTAGGTCTGCTTCTAGCGCTAGTAGAAAGAGGGCCTCCCTAAATACCTCTGCCTTTATCTCTACCGTTACGTATTCGCTACTATCTAATAGGCGGAGCGTAGGGGTATAAGTTAATTATAGTGTATCTCTGCTCCTCGCCTACTTTACGAGGTACTAGAAGTTATTAATAGTGTTCGTTTTAGATACCTCCTCTGTTGATTAACGATATACCTTCCTCGAGGCCTTCTAGCTCGCCCGTCCGAGCTTATAGCGTAGCTAGCGGAAGTGCTCTTTATCCTCTTCTGTCGTACCCTCTAAGTACGCCTATCTATAAGCCTAGGAGACCTTTCTCTGTAGCTCTTCTAGTTTAGGTAAATATATAGCTTTCGAATAGTAGTAGATACGCTTCTTCGGTACCGAGTCTAATTCGTCCGCTGCTCTAGTAAACGTATCGATAAGCCTATTAACCTACGTATCGATTCTTTTAGCGGTATTTATAGAAGCTTCCCCTAGTAGCGCTAGCTATTGCTTGCTAATCGACGTAAGCGCCTTACCCTACGCCTCTTAGTCTGCGTTCTTCTACTACCGTCTTTCTACTGCGGGCGCTAGGTCCTAGCGGACGTCGAATTTAGAGAGTATTAGGACGTAGTCGCTACCGAATAGCTACTGATGTTAGTCCTAGTAGCGGTTGTATCGATCTACGAGCGTATCGGAGGCCTAGGCTAGATCGATTATCGTCCTCGCTTTATTTTACGTTATTATTCCCCTCTTAGTAAGTAGCTATATACTATAGTCGCCTATAGAGTAGATTATATCCTCTACGTCTTAATTAGCCTACGACGCTTACGTAACGTAGCTACTAGACTATAGCGGATAGTATATATTGAAATCCCCTACGACTAAGTAGTATTCGTTCGTACCCGTACCTAGCTGCTCCCGTAGTAGCCTAAGCGTACTCCTCGCTGCTGTAGCGTTCCTAGGTCTCTTTATAGCGTCGTCGCTATATATCTTCCCTACTACGTATACGTTATATATATAGATATTACCTATCGATGTCTTAATCGTCGTCGTACTGTAATCTCTAGTGTAGTACTTAACGGACTACGTCTTTAGGTCGATACGCTTACTTACGTACGTATAAACCTAGGGGCAGCCGTTCTCCCCTACGCTATTAGGCGTCGGCCTTATTAGTACGTAGAAGCGCCCCCCTAATACCTATAAATATACTCGTATTATATCCCTGCCGATACCGTCGTCGAAATCCTATACTTATAGTTCCTGTATAGCGAGTATTTCTATCCCCTATACCTCTCCCTTACCGAAGAGATATATTATTACCTTGTCCTTCGATTTTATCGTGTTCGCCTGTAATATCCGAAGTATTATATCTAATATTTCGGCTAAGATACGCCGTAAGGCGTATTATTGCTATTACTACGAGTGATAATATTATAGATAATAGCGGGGGGTAGCTAGTATTCCTAGCTTTCGAGGCTAAGTTCGTCTTCGGATTCGTCGAGTATGCGCCGGCTTTTACCTCGGCGGATAGTGCCCGTTTATTTTAGGGCCTAGCCGTCGAGAGATATAGTGTCGTCGTACCGGATATCCGTCGGCTAGTTATCTATTAGTTAGTTGTCTATCGGTGGTACTATAAGATCGATCGTCGGCGGGGCTAGGAGTAGTAGCTAGATATCGCCGATTCTGTTAGGGGCTAGTAGAGAGGCCTCGGCTTACCGGAGCTAAAGATCGGTGTCTATTTCCTCATCGCTAGCGGAGTCCTTAACGGCCTTCCGCTTATAACGGCGCTCGTCTTGGTCCTTACTCTTATAAGATATTACGATAGCCTTCGTCTTAGCTATAGCTCTGTTGATCTCTACGGCTACTAGGGCGCTCTATTACGCTGTCGCTGCGTCTCTAGCGGCGTTCCTAGCGGACTCGGCTAGTATAGGGTATATTTCTGCGGTAGGGATCGATAGGGTCGATCTATTAATAGATAGCCCTATACTAGACTAGAGGGGCTCTTGGTAGAGCTTCGGCCCCTAGCTACGGTAGTTAGAAACTATCGTAATAGCTTCGCCTCTTACCGGGTATTCCCGATTAAAAGCGAAGTAATTCGGCTTAGGTCTATTATGTTTAATATATATAGCGTACTTTATCTGGCGGCGGTCGTAGGCGTACGTATAGTCCTAAGTATTATAGCCTTACGTATAGTATACGTAGTAG